>NW_028327187.1:14539831-15905518 GCF_987537825.1 Furipterus horrens
TTCTTTTTTTTTTTTTATTTTGGTTTTTCAATTACAGTTGTCCCCTTTTCCCCTAATTTCTCTCCCCCACCCATCCCACCCCCTCTCCCGCAATCATATCCCTCCCCGTTGTCCATGTATGTTTAGCTTTTAAATGAACCTACATACTGTTTTCCACAGTGGCTACACCACTATACAGTCCCACCAACAGTACCCCAAGGCACCCCTTTTCTCCACACCTCTACCAACCCTTGTTTTTTGATTTATTGATGGTAGCCGTTCTGACAGATCATTTCTCATTGTGATTTTGATTTGCAATTTTCTGTTGATTAGTGATGGTGAGCACATTTTCATATACCTTTTGCTCATTTGTATGGGTGCATGTGAGGGGATTGAGCTCTATGCTTCCCCTTTGTTGTGTAGCCACCACCACTAGAGGCTCTTGGAAGTTTCGAACTCTTAGTGGCCCTTCCTTCTGAGGAATTGAGCTCAGCAGGGTTGTGATTTGAGGGCCCTATGAAATAATGAATCAGGACAGGGTCCTCAGGAGCTAACCCTCTAGTTCAGTGGTTCTCAACCTTCCTAATGCCACAACCCTTTAATGCAGTTCTTCATGTAGTGGTGACCCCCAACTATAATTAAAGCATAGTGATGAATCACAAAAACAATATGTAATTATATATGTGTTTTCCGATGGTCTTAGGCGACCCTGTGAAAGGGTTGTTTGACCCTCAAAGGGGTCGCAACCCACAGGTTGAGAACTGCTGCTCTAGTTGCTATACCACCAAGATCTTACCTTTTTACCCTGAGTTGCCTTCCTTGTACTAGAGCCCCTGGAGAGTGCCCTGTGTCTTGGCCCATTAACAGTGCACCTGGGATTCTAACAGACTCCCCTTTCACTGTGAGATGCTATGCAGATGCTGGTGCTGTGACTTATGGGTCCTGGTGTGGGGTTGAGACCCTGTGCTCCTCAGTGGGGAGTTCTGCATTGAGATATCCCTCCAGCTTCTCAGCTCCCTGTACTTGGGTGCAGGGGCCAGCCCTGTCTTCATCTTTACGGTTCTTAGCAGTCATCTACATGTAGCATATTCTATAAATCATTGGATGTAATACGCCTATTCAGCTGTCCCTCAGTTGGTCATTCAGCTCAAGTGCTCTATAATTTAGCTGTAAATCCGGTTTGACACCAGGAGAAGGTCAGTGTAGTTTCCACCTACTTTGAAGCCATCTAGAAAAACACTGTCTCATAATTTCTTGTATATAAGAATCTCTACTATATTATCTGGTCAATTCCAAGCATTTGATTGCTACAGTACAACAATGTTTTGAAATCCTGACTTTGAGTTTAATGATTTGTAACCTTTAATATTGCCTGTATTACCCAAATAACCAGTGTCTATGTTGTTTACTTGTTTGACACTTTAGTAGCCCATAAACATCTGTTGAATAAATGAACTAATTAATCAAATGTAATAGATTAATATCTAAAAATTTAAGAATTAAATGTGCTTCTGTTTCTGATTTAAAATATTTGAAGTTTTCTTTGCATTTGTTGTGCTTTTTTCTTAGGTCTAGAAATGAAAAATAGGTATGATCTATAGAGAAGAAAAGTACTAGAAACAATGTAAGTCCATGAAAAGAAAGATGGATATCAATTTTACAGTCACTGAAAGGGTGGTTTTTTTGTTGGTTTCTTTTTGTTTTTGTTTCAAGTAAACCCACAGAATAATTTATTTAGTGTTCAGGTGGTGGATTTAATCTTAACAGTCAACCTGGTCACAATTCCAGTTCTGACAGAGAGCACCTCATCAAAATTGAAGTTTGATATTGCAGTCAAAATAAGGAGAAAGGGATTGACTTTAAGGACCTTGTTGTATATTGTGGGGGTACATCCTGGCTCAGTGGAAACTCTCTGTCCAGCAGAGAGATTTCAAGATCCATGGATAAGGAGAAATGAATTTTAACCCATGTTGGGGACTCCCGACCCGCCAAGATCTCCTGGTGTAGTGGATGAAATGAAGACTTCCCAGGCAGCTTGTGCTGGGGAGAGTAGGCCGACAAATGTCTGAGAGACAAGTGCCTTGATTGTCTTCCTCCAAGGTCTTTTATTGAGTGCAGTAAATGTAAGGGAATATAGCGTGCACATCAATCAATGTTAAACAGTGCTGATTACAGAAAACAGATATTGTTTAGGGAAAACAATTGAAAGTATGTTGAGATTTCCCTCAGGTCAGGGTGTGTTGGACACAGACTTCAGATGGCCTTAAAATAGGGAGGATGAGATTATTTTGAGTTAACGTTAAAGCCTCTTCTGCTGGTACAATAAAGCGATCAAGTGAGGTCAAAGAACAGGGCAAGCTTCAAAGGACATAAAGAATTTTCTCAGGGCCCAATTTCCACCGGGGCCCACTGGCTATAGCATTGAGGCACATATGCACCCAGCTTTCCTGGTTTTCCAGTCAGGTCTTGCAGGCTTCGTTTCCTTCGCTTGGCCTGCATAGAGCTCCAAGTCTCTATACTTTCCCAGGGGGACCCTGACAAATCTGGACACTGATTTCTTTCTGAGAGGAAGGGAGGTGACAGTTCTCTCTAGAGCGGAAAAGCCCTGAACTCCCTTTACTTGTGCCTTTTATTGAGAAGGGTAGGTGTAGGGGTATACAGTCAGGGTACAGAAATCATCAGTGAACCCAAAATGCCTCATTTACAGTTAACTTCTAGGGATTATGGATAACAATGAAAGGAGCACAGTGATCGCTTTAGGTCAAGGTCTGCTGGATTCTCTGGCGCTATAGGATCACCAGGTGAGAGCAGAGCAAGCTTCAAAGCATAATATACATTCTTTTAGCCTGATTTCCTATGGGGACCCCGGTGCAACTGTCAAGTCATGCCTGCCTCCAGCTTTCCTAGTTTTCTGGTTGAGACTTAACAGGCCTTTTGCAAGGCCGAGCTCACAGCAGGGCTACAGTTCCCGATACCACACAAAGCAGATCCCTACAGTATATGTATGTGGAGTGGGCATGCAGGCCATCCATTGAGTTGTCACTTCTTCAAGGGATACTATAATATTCAGTTGTTCAATGTTTCCTAGCAATTTGGGATTAGAGCGTCTGCGGTTACTTCGGTTTCTTGAAAGGACTATGTCCTACATTGTGGGTGAGAGCTAGGGCCAAATCAATTTCCATGAATCCTCCAGTAGTAACAGAAATTCCTGTAACATGAGTTTCTTTGTTAGAAGAATTACATGGGGAATGGGATTAGGGGGGAGGGAGACAGAGAGAACCACATTAAATGTACGTGCAGAAAAGACTGACAGTGTATTAGTATATCAATGCTTTTTTCCTGTAGAATGAATCATGAGAAAGCTTATTTTGACCCTGTTAAGTATGACTGGTGAAAGTTACAACCTATATCTCCAACTAGTAAAAAATTTTATGAATATAAATTATTAATTATTCAATGTTTCATGTTACTAGAAACAGAAAGTAAAGGAACTGGCCTTAAATGTGTATGTTGCTATAATTTTAGCATTCTTGTGAGATCTTTTGAACAGTAGTAGTTTTATAGAGTATCTTTACTTTTATCTATTTAGTACAAAAGTAAGGAAATATAATTTTAATTATTAAGATAAATGATAATATATTTTCTGGTGTAAGTGGGCTTGATTATTTCAAGGTTTTATTACAAGTTGTCCAATAAGAGTAAAAACAATTTCTGTGGGCCTCTTTCATAACTCTCCTCTTTCTGTTTTTCTGTACTTATTGTGTTTACAATCTTCTGTATTTTTTTCTTTATGTAAAACTTACACAGGCTGCGACCGAAGAGAAAGGCATCTTATTTTATGATCCCCAAACCACAGTCACTTAGAGACCCAAAATAGAAAGTAATTTCTAGTGAAGTCATCCAAGCCTTAGCCTACGCAGTTCCTTTTTTGCACAAAATGACTTTGCTAACATTCCAACCAAGGACCATAAACCAGGAGCATGCATAGACATGGAGAATAAGGATATATTTAGGTAGATTGCACAGATTAAAGAGGCCTAAACCATCTGTCTTTAACACAGGCAAATGTCATTTTCTTCAGTCAAGGGTCTGGCATTTCCAATGATATCCCAGCATTTAAAGGTTCAAAGAGGTGCTTGAAATATTAAATGTGCATATCATTTGCAGAAAAGTCATAAACATTTGTTTCTCTTATTATCACAGTTTTAAAAACTGATTAAATCTTAGTAATGGTTTCAGAAAGAATTAATATACTTATTTCTTTTCCCCAGGCTTCCACGGGATCTGCTAATGCTGCTTTTTGAAGCACACTGTTTTGTAAGTATCTGTTTACATGTATATCTCTTCCTCTGGAGGATGAATGAGCTCCTCTAGAATGGGGGGTGAGTTTTATTTTTCCTGGGTTCCCAGTGCTCAGCACTTAGTAAGTGCTATACACTTGTTTGTAAATGTGTGTTGAGTGAACTGCATATTTATGGAACATTGGGTTATTGGGGATTGTGTGACTCATGGGAGTGATGTGAGGAATAATTGAGGTTTGGCAGCTTCGACTGAGCTAGAATATGATTCTTTAATAGATTCCTCATCTTCTCATAATAACGTTGCTAAATAAAATACAGGCTACTTAGTTTAATTTGAATATCAGGTTACAATTTTTTAGTGAAATACATCACAAATACATATTTTATCCAATCATTGCAGGTCTCATTATGTAATGTTTATCTGAAATTGACAGCTTATATTTTTATTTTATAAATCTGAGAACTCTATCAATAACGATGGATAGCCCAGTGGAACATGGGAGCAGAAGCAGTGCCTTCCCTCAAATGAGTTGCAGTATTTTATTCTGCAAGTAGAGTCCAATCCATTCAAAATATTGATACCTATAATATTTGGTGCACTGAGTGTGACTGAACATTTTTTTTAGTAAGAAGACTGTGAGAAAGCTTTCAGCTATCCCTGATCTGATCTAATTCTTAAGAGCTACTTAGTGTAAAGAAGTCCTAACATATATAAACCTTTAGAGGGGAGAGTTACAATGTAATGCCTTGTCAAGAAGAAGAACTATTTAAAGTAACATGATGAGAGTGCCCTTGAGCAAAACAGTCTTGGCTCCTATGATGCCTAGTCTGTTAATGATTTTGCCATAAAACCCCTTGAAAACATATGACATTTTCCAGATGAATGTTTTTAGGGGTGGAGTTAAAGAGGGACCATTAGTGCATTTCTCCAAAAACATATTACATAAATGCATTATAAGAAATGCTGTATTGCCTTTAAATTTTCAGGCGAAGACATACTCATTTACTCAACAGTTTATAATCAGAAAAAAAATGGAGTGCTTTTCAGTTATGTACTGTATTTTGATAAACACAAAAGGTTTTACTTGGTGTAGGTACCCTATACCATATTACTGGGATAAATAAAAGCATCATTTACTGCTCTTTAGCCTGCTGTGCACATTAGCTGTTTCCACAGAATTCAAAGTGCTCTCATGTTCAGCCCTTATTTTGCCCTAATGTGTTTTTCAATGCTCTACCTCTGTACTTTCTTAAGGGCAAGAGTACTATGAACTTCAAATGGTTGAAAACTTGGCAAAGAAAATAATGCAGAAATAAAAAAAAAAAAGAATGAGAAGAGGTCCCAGCATTAAGTAATATATGTGTGTGATAATGATGCTTGAAATGATGGGGAAAACAAGATATTGACCTTTGCTTATCAGTAAGTCACTCTATTTGGTATAAGATATTGAATGACTGCCTAAAATCCAATCACCTGTCTTTTCTTCACTTTGCCAAGGGGCAGTGTCTCTCCTTCACCAACCACCATCCACTGTCAAGATTTTTCTTCCGTTGGTGAGTACAACAAAACTATACTGCTTAACAATGAGGCATAAAGCACATTAATATAAGTGATAATTTGTAGGTGTTGATTATGTAAACTTAATTTTCTTTCCTTTTTTTTTAAAAAAACAAGCAATGGGTTTATTCAGGAATAAAAAGGAAGGGTGGTGGAGGGGAGAGGCAACCCCCAGACTGACTTGAGGGCCCATAGGAACAAGGGGAATGGGGAATGGGGACTCCCAGTCCTCCTCGTGGGAACGGAGGAGTCCCTGTAAACTTGATTTTCATTGTTCACCTTTTATTTTTTTTCTATCCGTGATAAATATTTATTGTTGGCTGATACGGATTTTATGATTATTTATTATTAAAATTCAGGATGTATAAAAATTTAGTGACTGTTCACATAGAAGCAAGGGTATCAGGAATTATAACCGTGTTCATTTAAGATCCATTACAATAGGAACGTAGCAGTGGAGAAGGCACAGGTGACTGGATTATAGATGTATTTTGAATATAGAGATATCAGTTGTATTAGTTTTCTTCTGATGCTGTAAAAGACTACTACAAAGTAGGAGGCTTAATATAACAACTTCTGGTGTCACAGTTCTGGAGGAAAGACCATTTTCCGTCTAAAAACTGCAAGAGATTCTATGTGTGTGTGTGTGTGTGTGTGTGTGTGTGTGTGCGCGCATGCATTTCTTTAGGGAATTCATGGAAGAGAAGATTGCTAAAGAAAATGTTGGTGAAGAAGAGGTGGTGTTTTTTTTTTTTTAAGATGGGAGAATATGTGGGAAAAGGTATACAGGCAGTTTAGTAAATTTGATAGTGATGGTTTGTGGAATTTCTCTTCTATTTTTGTTATAGAGAGGAACTTTAGCTGACTTTTATTTATTATTTAAAATGTCTCTTGATCATTTCAGGGTTACTAGTGTTAAAGGAAGAAAAGTCATTTAAGAGTAAGGAGGTGAAAGCGGTCTTTGGGCATTGGAGGAAAAATGTGAATAGTCTTCTCAGAGTTGAAAGAAAATGGAGAAGGAAATGTATTAGAATTAATTGGCAGCATTAAAGACTTACTTGAGATTAATGAACATGAATTTGAAGTGAGAAAAATCAGCATGGATCTCTGCAACCATATTCTTCTGCAGTTTTGAAAGAGCAGAGTTTGATTTAACTTGTTTTGCAGATGTACCAGAAGAGGACTATGATTAAAGAGAAGAGCAAGGCAGTTAGGGAGTGTGTGAGGGAGTCATTTTTATGATTTGTCATAAGATTGAATTAACAAATCTTTGGAAGGAAAGCAGAAATAATGTTAAGAGAGTCATGTGAAAAAGTGGATATTGAATTTCTTTGGAAATAAAGTACTAGAGGAAGTAACGTGGAAAGATGTGAAAAGGTAGAGAATGAAATTGAGACTACAGAGAGATTGCAGTAGTTGATTTTGATAACGTCTGAGGTACATGGGAGTGGTGGAGGTTCTATGGAAAACTAGATCATTGTGAGAGGAGATCAAGGATTTGAGAAATTTTAGGATATTGGAAGAATCATCTAATTGTATATTGCAATTGTCAGGATTTAAGATAGAAGTAGTGTAGGAGAAATGTCAAGCCTAATTGTTTCTGCTAGAAGCACTGCGATACAGAAATCTGGAAGGAGAATATATCAGTCATACAGGAAGAAACTCCTGGAAAGGATTGCTCATTTCAATTCCGCTATTACTGAAGAGTTTGTTTTTGTGTATGGAGTGGAGTTTTGATTGTGTTCTTAACTAGAAGAGCCCACAGGAGTGCTGTCTTTGTATTAATACAGTGTCATTGGCCATGTTGATTGGTTGGATTTGGAATAACATTAGTAAAATTATTGCATAGGAGAAAATAAATTTAGAGAAAGAATCTCAAGATCTCTTTGAAGAATCAGCATATTCCAGTATTATCAGAAGTCTCTCTCATCCCTCTGATATGTTATAAAAATTAACTTAAAGAAAAAGGAATGTGCATGATCTTGAGGCCTGCTTTGAAATCTAAGGTGAAAAAAAAGTTGCATATATATTCTAAGTCCCAGCACATAGTTAAAGTATGAATGAAAACATGAAAAAATAAATAAAGTTAAATGGAACTGTTGAAACTATTTATTGCCAACATTGTACATATGGTTGTCTGTTTATATTAATTTTATTAAAATTTGATATAACATAAGACTAAGAGGAAATACTGAAACATGGTAACAGTGGTCAACCATGGATTGCAGGATTACAGGTGGTTCTTATCAGGAAAATTTGTATTTTACTGACAATAGGGGAATCTTGCACCACTTCCATGTTCGCAGTCATGTGAAAATATGCAGGTATTCTCTCTCTTATGGGCTCAAAGCACCTTTGTGTTCATATTATACAAGGGAAGCTTTTAGAAGATAAACAGTGCATGGGCCTCACTGCCCCCATCCCCTTTCACTCATTCAGACGTATCAGCTGTGTAGGGGACCGTTTTGTGTGGTGTCAGGAACTGTATGTAGCCTCGCTGTGAAGTAGGCCTTGCAAAAGGCCTGTAAGTCTCAACCAGAAAACCAGAAAAGCTGGAGGCAGGCATGATCCAATAGTTGTACTGAGGGTTCCTATGGGAAATCAGGCTTAAGGAATGTAAATTATGCTTTGAAGGTTTCTGTTGTATATACTTATCCTTAACAGAAAGAAAATGTCCAAAATCAAAGGCCGGAAAAATATATGAAAATCTGCACCTCCTGATCCTCTGGCGCCCAAGTGTCCAGCGGACCTTGACCTAAAGTGATCACTGTGCTCCCTTCTTGTTATCCGTAATCCCTAGAAGTTAATAGTAACCAAAACATTTGAGACTAATCGGTGATATATGTACCCTGACTGTAAACCCCTATACATACCCTTCTTAATAAAAAGGCATGAGTAAAGGGAGTTCAGGGCTTTTCTCCTCTAGAGAGAACTGCCACCTCTCTTCCTCCCAGACAGAGATCGGTGTCCAGGTTAACTCATTTCTCTTCATCCGAGATCTCGAAACCTCTGCAGGCTAGAGTTCCCACTGAGCCAGAGTGAATCCCCACACCTGGCACCCGAACAAAGACCATGAAGAAAACTTAGGCCTGCATTGGCTGTGGGGCTATGAAACTTGGTCTCAAACAACAAACCGAATTGGACGGGGATTCCAGCGCGCCTCATCCGACGGTAAGGAATATTGGCACTTAGCTCTTTTTGGTTATGCCGCTGATGTGACTAAGATAAAGGAAAGAAGATTTTCTCACGAGGCCACTTCTTGTGGAGTGTTTTTGGTTTCCTTTTTTGTGTTCTCCCTTTTATTGAATAAGAACAGGTTTTGACTCCTCTTGCTCATTGTAAATCGCCACACCTTGGCATGGGTCAAGCAGTTAAAGACTGATAGGGTCTTCGCCACTGGAAGACACTCATGAACGGATAAGCTGGTCCATGGACCTGGTTAGAGCATTAAGCTCCCACCAGGTGCAAGTCAAAGTTCACACAACAATAGGAACATAGTTCCAAGCAGTCACTGCCCAATCCCTGTGGCATGTCCTGTCTCCCCCTCCCCCCCAATAGGGTTTTGTAAGGGCAAGAGAAGTCTAAAGGAAAGAACAGGCTTTATATGAGGGCTCTGGAGATAACAGAGTTCCGAAGATAAGAGGCACTTCCTCCCTCTGGCCCAAATTCTCGGGTGTCGCTTCATGAGCTGGGACCTAGCAGAGGCATCTGGTGTCAATCCCCGAGTCATGCAGGGGCCTTATAAGGAATTCCAGTCACGATAATATAATTCTTGGCTCATCCAGGGATGTGCGATATAAGTGTTGGTCACCCAGCACTCCGAGCCCTCCCAGTTGTTTTAGACTACTGGGAGAGAAACTGAGGCACATAAGAGAGAGATAGGGATGACCAATGGGTGATGCCCTTGGGAGCCCTCCTCACAAGCAGCACATTTTGACCCACTACATCAATTAATCCCTAACTTTAGAATTAGGAAAATTTTTCATAGACCAGTCCTCTTTAAAGGAGGGAGAGTTGAAAGGCGAAACCAAAACTAAAAAATCCAGACTGAGAAAATGGGCTCATGACTATCTAAATAACAGGAAATTTACTTTAGGCTTCTCCTGCAGGTGATAAAAGGATCAAGATGTCAGATAAAAAAGCAGCATTTAATCAATTTATTATAGACAGTGAAGCAATACCGTCCTTGGTTCCCAGATAAGGAATCTTTAAATTTAAAAGTTTGGAAGAAAATTGGTGAGAAGTTAAAATAGCTCCAGGGAAAGAGTCTCCATAGGTGATCAAAATTTACTTATTTGGAGTTTAGTTCCTAAGGCTCTTTTCCCTCTCCATACTGCCCTGGCTCAGATCAATGCAGTCTCAAAGAACAAAGGGAAAGTAAGGGAACTAATGGGCTTAAAAGGTGCTGGAGCCCTACGGAAGTAGGAGAAGGGGAGGGAAAACGGGACTTGGGGAGATTTGCAATTCCTGCTAAGCGATTGCCCCTGGGATCCTGGAAAGTCACAATAGCTCTTGCCACCTCAGGAGGCTAACACAAGTCTGCCTACTCGTTCCTTACCCAAACCTTGACAAAAAAGTTGTAAAAAAGATTTTCTTATAATTGCCTAAAAACTAAGGTTCTGTTTAGTAAAATAATTATACATTGTGGTATATTACTCAAATACTCAAGTAATGTTCAAAAATTCATGTTTCTCAATGCTAAGAATGAATTTTTGTCAGCCTATATTAATGTCATATACCTTTTATTATCACTTTAAATAAATAGTCAAATATCATTTTATAATATATATTCCTTAGTTGACAACATTTCCAAGATTTAAAATTTAGAGGACTTCCTTATACCATTGAGGTATTTCAAACGGCCCTTGAAATATCTCAAGGATTTATTATTTTCTTCTTACCAAAAAGAAAATTCTAGACCAATGTGGCTTAATACATTTGAAAATACTTGGAAAACTTTGTCAAATAAGAAAAATTTACAAAAATCTCCAAAAACCTACAAAGTTCCAATTATTTATAATTCTAATTATTATTGCAAAATTACATATATTACAAAACATCTAACCATATAAGTCATAAATGGTCTTTTAGATTTAAAAAATAATAAATTTTTAAAAAGGAGAAATCAAGGAATTAAGGAATAAAGAAAAGACACATGCCACATCCATGTGTGGCATGGGAAAAATAAAACATTGAAAGTAAAAAAGAAATAATAAGGAAAAGTAAGCATATAAGTCTTTAAAACAGTAACTAAATTCTAAACCTAGGAACTACTAAATCTAGGAATAATAATAGGGTAATTAACCTGCTATTCAAACCCATGTAGGAAACAGCAGGGTGCCTGCCTCTCAGGCACAAAGGAAAAATAAAGTAGAGACACTATCAAACTCCAACGTTTTCTCTCTAGCCCCTGCCCTGAGAGACCAGTACAGGAGGGGTGGGCATTCTGGGCAGGGACTTTTAAAAAATCACCTTTGTAATAAAAACCTGGCCAAATATTTGTAAGAGATTGCAGGAGGTAAATGAATGGACCAGAGAGAACAATTGAAAAACTCCTCAGGAATGCATAGAAAAGTGTACATTAGAAGAACGGAGTAGAAGCATAAACTTCAGAAATCTGCAGGATATGTCTGCAAATCTAGGAACTTTTAGCTGCCAAATACTAAGTTTGAGTATAGTCTTTCACAGTGTGGAAAAGAACAAGAATTGGAAGCATGTTATGGTTAAATCTAAAGAAGTAAAGGGTATTTTAGAAAGTTTGTGAATGTTGCAAAAGGTCTGTGGAAAGTCTAATGATAAAAAGGAAACAGTTATGGAAGTTTTAAACCTGGCAAAAGGAAACTTTCACTGCTTATATTCTAATTTTATAAAAATATAATATGCTTTGAATTTTACTGTTCTGAATTTTGTTCTATTGTGGAATTCTCTATGTATTTTTGGCCAATAAAACCTAGGAAAGGTAATCTGTAAAATTGTTAGGAAGATTGCCTTTGCCACCCAAGACCCAGAAAGTGTCATTCAGGGCTAATAAGCATTCCAGCCTAGGCAAAAAAGCGTATCTCTGCCAAAGGTACGTCTCTCTGAAGGAAAGGAAGCAAGGGAAAGTGTAAGGCATTAATATGAAGAAGGTTTGTAAAAAGCATATAGGAGGTTTGTTAGAAGTTTGTGAAAGTTTTGAAAAAATTTTTTATGGTTTTAAGAATAGAATGTATAATGCATGGAAATACCATTTTAAAGGACAAGAATTTTCCTTGATGCCTTTTGTCTTCAGCAAATTAAAACTGAGTATAAACCTGGCTACACTGCCCACTCCATCCAGGAATTTTTACAAAGATGGGACATCAAACATATAACAGGAATTCCTTAAAACCCAACGGTTGAAGTTATAGTTGAATGGGCCCACCACACCTTTAAAGTTCTTCTTAAAAAACAAAAAAGGGGGAGTATGGAGTCCTCCCCCAAGAACCTAACTATGATGGCAATTTACACTTACAGTTTTTTCAATTGTGATTATTCCCTCAACTCAGCCATTAAAAGGCATTTCTGCTGCCATGGGCCAGAAGACAGAGAACTTCGCCCATTAGTATTATACCAGGACCCTGAAGGAGAAGGGAAATGGGAAGGGCTGGTTGACTTACTGACATGGGGAAGAGGGTGTGCTTGTGTTTCCACTTCTACAGGACCTCTGTGGCTGCCCACAAAAAGAGTGAAACCATACCATTGGGGATGGGCTTCACTCATGATTAACCCAGTCACTTGAGGACCTGACTGAAAAGTTGTCGAGGATGAAGATGAATGAGCGCCGACGCCGGAACCGAACCCAATGACAGAACCAGAGGGAACAGGGGAGAAGAATGGAGGAGAATGTCCCTACTTCTGAGCCCAGGAAAATAACCTGGGAAGATTTAAAAACTTAATAATAGAGCTGAAGAAGTAATGAGAAATGTTGGGGTTCAAGACACACCTGAGAATTGCTTTCTAGCTTGTTGATGGTTTCCTCTAACTATGAAAAACCTAACAATTCTTGACATATTAGCCTGTCTTGGAGGCCTAGGCCTCACTACTGAGACAAAGTATGTATATCGGAGCCATGTTCTTCAGCCACCTATATTCAAGCTCCACACTTGGTGGAATGCTGAACCCCCCCATCCAAAAATGATACTGAATGGACTGGTGGCACTTAGCACCCACCTGATGGGCCGCTGGAGGAAAATCGGCATTGGCCACTCATCCCTGTGAATAACATGTATATATCAGAACATTTACCTACATGCTTGTCTACTCTGCTGAATACTCTGTGCTTGCCTCTAATGTCTAAGTTTGATGTTCATGCCACAAACAGTGGAGAACGCCAGATTAATATGTCTGTGATTGGAACAGAAGGTATTTGAAAGGAATACGAAAGCTCTGCTAGCACTCCCCCAGAATTACCACTCTGCAAACTGGTTAATAACCTCACTAAGACTATAACCTGGACTCTATGTAGAGGCCCAGAAGCTTCTGTTGTCAATATACCCCATACCCCCTTGAAAGCTGAGATGTGGGGGGTGTATTTGGAGATTAAGGCCACCTCAAGTATTGGTGTTGTTCAGGCCAGGCCCCACAGTATGTATAATAAGATTAAGTGGTCAAGTGAAACATGGAGATTCTATACCATGGAACTGCTATTAAAAGTGAATTGAGCCACCCCAGGCATAGCCAGGAACTGGTATAGATGAGAAGTGCATACAGTAACCCATGATTTATCTACAGGCTTAATATAGAAATACCCTTTTCCTGTTTTGGCATTTTCTGTATATGAGAAATGCCCTAGAAGTCATTCTATGAAAGGCAGCCCCATGTTTTACCCAATTCTATTTACACTAACTGTGTTACTCAGGCCAATGTTACTCAACTCAATTTGACCAGCGTTTTTATGATGCAGAGAGTAACAAAAATCTGGCTGCTCATAAATGTTATCAGAGAATGGCAGGACCCTAGGGGCCTTGCCGCTCTCAATGATGTCCTTGCTGAGATTAGAACTCTGTGCTTCATAGGCACTCTCATTGCTTGTATTGTTTCTGCTATCATTGTTCTTACTACAGCTGCCACTGCTGCCATGCCTCTTGCTTAATCTGTCTAGACTGCCATACCATGGAGGTGATGTTAACTAATGCTACTCAAGAAATGATTCAATAGACTCATATTCACCAGGAGATCCTGGCCCGACTCTCAGCCACAGAATCGGCCATTCTGTGGCTGGGATAAAGACAGGATGCCCTGGTCACTAGACAACAGCTCACCTGCGACTCTGGATTTTCAAAACTCTGTGTTGCAGCCCTAAATGTAACTCCAGCCAGCATTCTTGGGCAGACATCCAGCATCATCTCCGAGGGACCTTTTCTACCAACCTTAAAGCCCAAATTGATCAGCTGCAGCTTGAACTCCATCGAAAACTCCTGGACATAAAGCAACTTAATGAACAGAAGGTGTTTCAAACCTTGAGTGAAGACTTGAAGTGGCAGAACCCTAAGAACTGGTTTCAAGGACTAAATTTATGCATGTGAGTTTTAGGGGCAGCTGGATGTTTATTGATCATTATGCTGCTCTGTGTACTTCAGTGTATCTGCAAACTATTCTCCCAGGATTGAGTGCATGAAAGGAAAATAGCAAGCTTCATTGGGCTCTCTACTCTTAAGCTCCATAAATAACAAAAAAGATGGGGATGTAGGGTATCGCTTTGTATGGTATTGAGATCTGTATCCTCACTGTGAGCTAGGCCTTGAAAAAGGCCTGTAAGTCTCAATTGGAAAACCAGGAAAGCTGGAGGCAGGCATGACCCGATAGTTGCACCGAGGGAAATCAGGCTTAAGGAATGTATATTATGTTTTGAAGCTTTCTCTGCTTTGTATATCTCATGCTTGTCATAAACAAAATGTCCAAGATATCAGACCAAAAAATGTATGAAAATCTGTACCTGGTGACCATCTGGCACCACTGTCCAGCAAATGTTAAAGCGATTACTGTGTTCCTTTCGTTGTTATCTATCCATTGAAGTTGATAGTAATTGAAGCATTTGAGACTAATTGGTGATTTATGTATCCTGTTTGTATACCCCTACTCATACCCTTCTCAAGAAAAGGCTCGAGGAAAGGGAGTTCAGAGCTCGTCTCCTTTTGGGAATTGCCACCTCTCTTCTCCTCCCAGGCAAAAGATTGTGTCCAGGACAGATTATTTCTTCCAACTGCTATTGGGAGACTTCTGCAGGACAGGGTCACCCTCACCGGGTAGTGGCAGACCGCCACACCTGCTGTGTGTCAGACAATGTTGTACGTTTGCAGGTATGTCAATGAACAAAACCGACAAATCTATCTCACCTCATGAAGTGAACATATTCAGGGAGAGGATGGAAATAAACCAATAAGTAATTAAATATAGTATATGTGGTGGGCATACAGGCTAAATTGGAATTACTGGGGAGAGGGATTATGAAGTATTGCCACTGAAATTTTAAATAAGTTGTTAAAGGGGAAAAATGAACAGAGGTTGACTTTTAATTGAGGTTTAACATTGAAATAAGAAGATGTATAGTGCTCATTTTTGACAATTAAGCATTTTGACATTTGTATGTGCTCATACTGCAAGTACCTGAAACAAGATGTAGAAGAAGTCCTTATAAAGTTTCTCCTGTCTAGTATCAGTAAATCATTTCCCCCAATTCCCCTAAGCCACCACTGTACTGATTTCTATCACCCTGGCTTAGTTTTTTGCCTTTTCTTTGACTTGGTATAGTATTAGGAAAATTGTACGGTTTGTATTTATGTGGTGTGCATGTATGTGTGTTTGCTTGGATATTTTGCTCAATACAGTGTTGGTAAGACTCATCCAAGTTATTAAAATATCAATAGGTTTTTACTTTATATGGCTACATAGCCTCCAACATGAGTTGCATAATTTTTTAAATTTACTATCCTTTCAGACTTTTGGATTATGTTTTAATTTTAGACTTTTATGTTTAAGACTGTGTTGATCATGTGAAGCCCCTGGCTGGTTTGGCTCAGTGGATTGAGCGTCGGCCTGCGAGCTAAGTGTCGCTGGTTCGATCTTCCAGTCAGGGCACATCAGAGAAGGAAAACTCTGACTCCAAAAAACCTCCGCTGCCTTGCGGCATACCTCTTCAGGGGAAAGGCTAAGGGAGTAAACCCCGACAGAAAATCCGGAGCCGGAGTCCCTAAGGCGGTTTGACGTTGTAGTCAACACCGGCAACTCCTGCGGCGCACCTGAAACCAAGCTGTATTGACTCCGTCTTTCCCTTGGACCCTTCAGCTGCGAAGAGAGGGGGGGTCTGCTGCATGGGCAACAGCAGACCCTCCATATCACCCTGCCCAGGCTCTGTAGCTTCATCTCCACTGGAGAGGACACTCCAGCGTCATCGCAAGATGTCGATTCAACACGGGAGGAGACAGATACCGTGTCACTCCCGAGTCGGACTGCACAGCCATTCTCGGCGGTGCAGATAGACTCTTAAGAAGCTACACCATCGTCTCTCGAGACGGACGGCTGCTGCCGATCATGTGAATTAAATTATTTTGTAGATACATGTTTTTGTTCCTCTTGGGTAATTACTTAAAAGTAAAATTGCTGTATCAATGGGTATTTGTGTGTTTAAGTTTTATAAGAAATGACTGAATAGTTTTCCCAAATTATTATTTTATTCTCTCACTAGAAATACATGAGATTTCCAGTGGTTCCACATCCTCACAAATATTTGGTATTGTGTATAATTTATATTTTAACCATATCAGCACTGAGTATTTAGTGACATTTCATAGTGGTTTTAATGTACATTTAGATTATGATTAATGATGTTGAATGCCTTTGCATGTGCTGATTGTCCTTTTTTTTTTTTTAAAGTGTTCATCATTTTGCCATTTTATATTGTATTTAAGTTTTTATTGTTGATTTCTGAAAGTTCCTTATGTAGTTTGAATATGAGTGTCTTTCTGGATATATGTACAATAATTTCCCAGATATCCATGGGGGATACCTTCCAATACTCTCAGTGGATGCAAATACCAAATCATATATATACTGTTTTTTCCCCCCCACAGACATGCATACTTATGATAATATGCTTAGGTTAACAATAACTAATAATAGTACAACTATATCAATATACTATATGTACCGTGTGGGTACAGTGGACAAAGGAATGACTCATGTCCCAAGTAGGACAAAGCAGGATGGGAGGAGATTTTTGTCATGCTCTCAAAGTGATGCATAATATACAATTCATGAATTGTTTATTTCTGGAACTTTCCATTTAAAATTTATGGACCATGGATTCAGAGATTTAGGGGGGGTACTATTGCCTTATCTTCCTTAGTTGTGAGTTTATGTATGAATTTTATTACATTTTTTGTTGACCAAAAAATTTCACGTAAACATTTTCTTATTGCTAGTGATTTTTAAACTTGTTAAGCATTCTTGCATGCGTAAAGGTTAGAAAGTTGTTTTATACTTTCTTCTAGAAGTTTTATAGTTCTTAAATTTGTTTAGAACTGTGATATATCATGTGAGGTCAAAGTCCACTTTTTTTCCATATATAAAACAATTTGATCCAGTACCTTGATGCATTGATTGAACATACATTGGTCATGTGGGTCTCCTTCTGTACCCTCTGGTAGGTTTCATTGCCCCCTATTTCTAGCCTTAGAGCAGTACTGCAATATCTCAATTATTATAGCCTAATGGTAAGTCTTGAAATCAAGCAATTCCATATTTTGTTCTTCCAAATTATTTGGTTAATCTGGATCCTTTTTGTTTGTTTCTTTCTTTTTTCTTTTAATCTTCCCCCAAGGATATATTGATTTGAGAGAGAGAGGGAAACAGTCAGAGAGACATAGACATTGATCTGGTGCCTCCTCTATGTGCCCCGACTGAGGCAGTCTTCAGAAGACAAGTGCTTTACAATTTATGAAGAACTAGAATACCTAGAAGGGATTTCTCTCAGCTGCCCTGCCATTACCCTAGGTTATATAAAAGAACCCCATGTAGTAAATGAAGAGCCGGCAGACCAATGCAATCTAATTTTTTGTTTGCTCTGTGAAATTCTAATCTGTCACTCCATCCAATGTCTAGGCACTACACCTTATTAATTTTCGAGGTATCTTTTTATCCCAGTCAGTGACAAATACTTTTCCTGCACCACTTCACCATGGACAGAAATGGTTATGGATCTTTTCTGTCTCCTGAACAGCTTTTCCTTTCCTCTAATTTAGTTCATTTAGGTTTGATGTATTCTTAGCTTTCTAATATTTTGTTTGTTTGCTCCCTTACTTTTGCTGTTTGTTTTTACTTTTGCTTCCGTAGCATATCTGGGTTTTCTTTTTAAAGTTGTTAGGTTAAAAACCACACACACACACACACACACACACACACACACACACACACACACACATATATTTTAAATATAAATTTCTGTATTCTAATTGAATGTAGATAGCCTTAACAGGATATCTTTAAATAGAGAACTGAATGAAGGGGGAGAGATTGCTATACAGATATTTGTGGGAATAAAATTATATGAAAGGGAATCAAAAGTACGAAGACACTTGGGTGGGCACCTCCTCAGTGTGCTGAAAGAATAGTCGGAATGCCAGTATGGATGGAAAGAGCTGTTGGAGATGGGGTTGGAGAAGTTGACAGAGGCCAGGAGGCTCTTGTAGGATTTACTAAACCTGTCACTTTATGGTGAATCAGATACTTTTGTGGGATTTTGAATTGAGAAATCACATACTCAGCTTTACAATGATCAGGACTTCATCAGTTATTGTGTTGAGTATAAAGTGAAAGACTTCAAGGTCAAAGGCAAGGAAATCAATTTGGAGGCTATTGCAAAAATCCAAGTAAGAAGTGAAGTTTGTTGGTTTGAAGTAGTGTGGTACAGTTACAGATGGTGATAAATGATTAGATCATAGATGTATTTTGAGGTTAACATCAACTGAAGTCACTGCGATATTAGATGTGAGGGACTGAGTGAATACAAGGATGACTGAACAATTTTTTGGGCCGAGAAACTTGAATATTTGCCATTATCTGAAATGAGGAGCACTGCACAGGGGCTATTTTGGAGGGGGAATATCAGTGACTTTATTTTGGGTTTATTAAAGTTAAATGATCAATTAGACTTTCAAGTAGTGATTTATAAGGATGCAGTTTGATATATGGGTTGCTCTAGAGATCAGGACAGAGCCCTGAAGGTATATATATATGAGGTAACAACCTTTTGTATGGTAAAGACAAGATATTGGATGAGCTCATTTAGGGAGTGATTGGATTGAAATGTCCCATTTGAGTGGGTCATAAGGAGGATGGGAGGGAAGAAATTGGGCATACATTGTACACAAATTATTTTGCTTTAAAGACAAAAGAAGATCTGTGAGAGAAGAAACGTGGGCTTATAAAAGCTTTGTTTTTATTTTTGAGAAATAACCTGTTTCTTTTAATGCTGATTTGAATGGTCAATTAGAGAGAACAAATTGTTTCTGTAGAAGAAAAAGGGAACAATTGCTGGATAGTTTTGGCACAGACACTGTAGGCACAGATGTAGGTAGGAAGGGAGATGTGGAAGGTGGGAACATTTCAAAAAATTGTTTTCTAATTTGTTAACATCCCTGGTGAACTAAGAGGCAGAATTACCAGCTGATACTGAGAGTTGGAGAGTACGTGTTGGAAGTTTGAAAAAAAGGGAAAAAAAGGAGTAGCATTAAGTTTCAGTCTAAAATTATCATAATTTTAAAGTGATAATTGCCCGTGGTGTTTATAATTTTTCATTTTCATTTTAGTCATTGGATACAGAAAGCTGGATTTAAGGCAGGTGATGAAGAGGGTAAGAGGCAAAGAGGGGTATAGACACTAATGATCGGTCAGGATTTTTTCCCCCACTATTATATAAACAGTTTATTTACTCTAAACAACAACACAGACAAAACGCCATATAAACACAAAGGAAGTGATGTGGAAACAAGAAGCTGGCTGACTGACTTTGGATCTCAGGCAAATAGCAACACAACCTGGGTTCTGCAGAGAAAATGACAGAGGCGCAAAGGCAGGGGACAGGCTTATTTCTTTTTCATACAACCAGCTGGAGGCTACGTCTAGCTCTGACAGTGGGAAGCATGCCTGCACCCACGAGCAAAGGGAACTAGCTCTTCAGGGATGCATAGAAGTATAAAAGTTCATAATTTTACAGCAGTTGAAATACTGACATCAATATTAAAATAAAAGCAAGTTTTACGTAACAATGAAAAATACAAAAGACTGAAGGAAGAGACCCTGTATAAAAAACTGGGCAGTTCAGCAAGTGGTGATGTGTGTCCCAGTGGCGGAAATGGGAAACTGTGCCCACCTGCCTCCCTTATGTGACTAGTAATTGTATAGAGCAATGTTGGATCTGCAAATGTTGTAAACAATTCTGCCAAACCAATCCCTGCCTTTTGATGTTGCTGCAGGTCACTGCTTATGAGGGTGCAAAGTTCTTGGCTTGTGCTTGAACCCTTTTCTCATATTACACTCTGTTTTGGCAGTAAATTGTGTAGGCCTCTGCTTGAGCTGGATCTTGGATATTTGGTTCATTTAGAAGTTCCTGTGTTCCTAATAAGATCTGCTTAATCGTGATGGTTGGCCTCCAGTCCTTGTCTTCCTCGAGGATGGACAGGCACACAGTGCCTGAAAGGGTACACATTAAAGTGGAATTATGGTGGTTCAAATTTGCATTTCAGAGGTGAGGATGGATAGTCATCTTTGAAGAACATTCATAGTTTAAACAAGCCTATTTCCCAAGGGGTCCTTTTCTTCCCTGGAATGGCACACTCCCAGTTCATGAGGTACATCATGCCATTGGGATTTTTTGTTGGGACAGCCACAAAACCAAATCGGTGGTCTTTTCTCCAAGCTTTCCTCTCCTGGGCAAGTCTGCTGAGGGTGATCCCTGACATATTCAAAGTCCTAAGGCGTCTGTAGACGCGGGAAGCAAGGGTCTGCAGGCGGGCAAGAGCGACCCGGGCGAATACTTTGCCGACGACGCTGAGGAGAGAGATGCCCCGGTAGTTGTTGCAGTCGCTGCGGTCTCCTTTGTTCTTGTACATGGTGATAATGTTGGTGTCTCTCATATCCTGGGGGATGTAACCCTCCTTCCAGCAGAGACAGAGTAGATGGTGGAGCGGCTGTAGCAGGACTGGTTTCCCGCTCTTTAGGATTTCTGGAGGGATTCCGTCGCTTCCTGGTGCTTTCCTGCAAGCGAGGCGGTCGATGGCTTTGCCGAGCTCTGCCGCAGTAGGTGGGGTGTCTAGCTCCTCCATGACTGGTAGGTCTGGGATGGCGTTAAGAGCAGTGTCTGTTACGGTGTTCTTCGTTGCGTACAGCTCGAGGTAGTGCTCGGTCCACCGCCGCATTTGCTGTTCCTGGTCAGTGATGACCTCACCTGTCTTGGACTTAAGGGGGGCGATCTTGGAGGGGATTGGGCCTGTTGCCTTCTTGATACCCTCATACATTCCTCGTGCGTTGCCTATATCGGCGGCTTCCTGGATGGTTCTGCACAGGTTTAGCCAATAGGTGTTGGCACAGTGGCGGGCGGTCTTCTGGACTTTGTTCCTGGCAGCCCTAGAGCTTGAAGTGTACTGGGAGTGGGCGTGGCCTTGTAAGCCAGTAGGGCCTTCCTCTTAGCCTCGATCACGGGTTCCATTTCTTCCCAGTGAGCCTCGTACCAGTCAGCGTTCTTCCGCTCTTTCTTCCCGTAAGCAATAATGGTGGAGTTGTATATGGCGTCGCGGAGACGTGGCCAATTGGATTCGATAATGTCATCTGCTGCCATTCCCTCGCCGAGTGCATCTTCCATCCTGTTGATCAGTTGCTGGGTCTTAACTGGGTTGCTGGCACAACTGGTGTTGATGCGTGGGCGACCCTTCATCTTGGAGTGGTGCAACCTCTTCGGCATTATGCGCACCTTGCTTACCACGAGGGCATGGTCCGTGTCGCAGTCTGCACTGTGGTAGCTGCGGGTGAGGAGGGTGCTGCCAATATCCGTTCTTCTGGTGATGACGAGGTCAAGCTGGTGCCAGTGGCGGGAGCGGGGGTGCCTCCATGACACCTGGTGGATCTCTTTGCACTTGAAGAATGTGTTTGTCACGCACAGGCCGTGGTGACACAAAAGCTCAAGCAGTCGCTGACCATTCTCATTGATCTTTCCTCTCCCAAAGTTTCCGAGGCAGGTGGGCCAGGCCATGTGGTCGGCTCCTACTCTTGCGTTGAAGTCTCCAAGGAGATAAAGAGCGTTACTTCTGGGGATCTTGGATAATGCTTCGTCCAGTGCATGGTAGAACTGTTCTTTCTCTTCAGTGGTGGCGCAGAGGGTTGGGGCATACGCGCTAAGAATGCTGACAGGGCCGAAAGTTGTTGACAATCGGAGGGTAAGTAATCTCTCTGTGCCTCCTGTGGGTGGCTCTATGGAGTTAACAAGCGTGTTCTTCACAGCGAACCCAACACCGTGCTGTCTTGGTTGGTCCAGAGACTTCCCTTGCCAGTAGAAGGTGTAGTTGGTTTCTCTGATAGTTCCGTTGTCGGCCAACCGGGTCTCCTGTAGAGCCGCAATGTCGATGTTTAGTCGTGCCAGTTCCCTGTCGATGATGGCGGTTTTCCTGGCACCATTGATCCACGGAAGGTCTGCAGTAAGTCCGGGACACATGGTCCTGATGTTCCAGCTAGCGAGGCAAAGAGCTGGAGGCTTCTTTCTTGTTGTTTGCTTGGAATTGCCTGGTGCGAGTGTTTTGTGGCCCACTTTTCAAGAGATGCCTCTCTGATCCCCACGCACCCAGTGGGGCAGGTGAGCCATGGCGAGACGGCACCTAATTGGCTGGGGGCTTCCCAGCTTGAGGCGGGCGGTAGCTGTCCAGTGAGGTGTGATGACCTCTCCCACCGTCAGAGGAGACCCCTGGCGCTCGTTTCCTTCGCCAATCGGATGAGCTTATAACCGGTAACTGTCTCCTCCCGTGTTAAGTCGACATCTTGCGATGACGCTGGAGTGTCCTCTCCAGTGAAGCTACAAAGCCTGGGCAGGGTGATATGGAGGGCCAGCTGTTGCCCATGCAGCAGACCCCCACTCTCTTCGCAGCTGAAGGATCCAAGGCGAAAGACAGAGTCAATACAGCTTGGCTTCAGGTGCGCCGCAGGAGTTGCCGGTGTTGACTACAACGTCAAACCGCCTTAGGGACTCTGGCTCCGGATTTTCTGTCGGGGTTTACTCCCTTAGCCTTTCCCCTGAAGAGGTATGCCGCAAGGCAGCGGAGGTTTGGAGTCAGAGTTTCCCTTCTCCTTAGCCTTTCCCCTGAAGAGGTATGCCGCAAGGCAGCGGAGGTTTTTTGGAATCAGAGTTTTCCTTCTCTACCCAGAGTCCCAGTGTGGCTTCAGAGCTGACCGATCAACAGTGGACATGATCTTCTCCCTACGCCAGCTGCAGGAGAAGTGTCACGAGCAGCATAAACCACTCTACCTCGCCTTTATTGACCTCACGAAGGCGTTTGATCTGGTCAGTCGAAGCGGACTCTTCAGCTTGCTACAGAAGATTGGCTGTCCACCACATCTGCTTGCTGTGGTCATGTCCTTTCACGACAACATGCACAGCACGGTGTCCTACAACGGCGCAACCTCTGAGGCCTTCCCAGTCAGCAGCGGAGTAAAGCAGGGCTGCGTCCTCGCGCCTACGCTGTTCGGAATCTTCTTCTCCATGCTCCTCCAATACGCCTTTAAGGACTGCAGCGAGGGTGTCTTCATTCACACCAGATCCGATGGCAAGCTCTACAACCTGGCCCGTCTACGAGCCAAGACCAAAGTCAAAGAGGTGCTCATCCGTGAGATGCTCTTCGCCGACGACGCAGCCTTGACATCACACTCCGAAGAGGGACTCCAGCAGCTAGTCACTTGCCTTTCCCATGCATGCAAGGAGTTCAGACTAGCCATCAGCCTGACGAAGACGAACGTTATGGCTCAAGGCACGGGGACTCCCCCATGCATCACCATCGACGGATACACCCTGGAGGTTGTCAACGACTTCACTTACCTCGGGTCCACCATCTCGAGCTCTCTGTCAGTTGACTTGGAGGTCAACCGGAGAATCGCCAGGGCAGCCACAGTTATGGCCAAACTGAACCGGCGAGCGTGGAACAATTCCAGCCTCACTGAGAAAACCAGACTGCGCATCTACCAAGCCTGCGTACTCAGCACTCTCCTCTATGGCAGCGAGACGTGGACCACCTACGCAAGGCACGAAAGGAAACTCAACAGCTTCCACATGAGGTGCCTGCGACGCGTCCTGCATGTCGCCTGGCAGGATAAGGTTCCCAACACCGAGGTGCTGAAGCAAGCCAACATGAGCAGTTTGCATGCAGTTCTTAGTGAGAGACGCCTCAGGTGGCTCGGCCATGTCAAAAGAATGGATGCAGGCCGTATTCCCAAAGACCTCCTCTACGGCGAGCTAGCAGAAGGCCAGAGGATGACAGGGTGCCCAAAACTGCGGTTCAAAGACATCTGCAAAAAGGATATGACACAATGCTCCATCAATCTCAACACATGGGAAGTTCAAGCAGACGACCGCCTAGCCTGGAGGCTCGCGGTCAGGCAAGGTACGTCACGCGCAGAGGCTGCGCGCAACGAGGAGGCGGTCCAGAAAAGATCGAGGCGGAAGCAGCGTCAACAGCAGCAACAACAGCCATCTGCCTTCACCTGTAACAAGTGCGGCAGGGATTGTCACTCCCGAGTCGGACTGCACAGCCATTCTCGGCGGTGCAGATAGACTCTCAAGAAGCTACGCCATCGTCTCTCGAGATGGACGGCTGCTGATGAAGGCGTCTGTGGCCCGGCGAGTGAGGTGGATGAGGCAGCAGGGGCAGAGGCGGCACACCACTTCCTTTGTTTCGGGTCTTTGATCAGGATTTTTTTTAAGTATATTTTATTGATTATGTTGTTACAATAGTTTGATTTTTTCCCCTTTGCACCCCTCTGCCCAGTACCCCCCTTCCCTCTAGCAATCCCGCCCCCCTTAGTTCGTGTCCATGGGTTGTGCATATAAGTTCTTTGGCTTCACCCTTTCCTATATTATTCTTAACTTCCTCCTGTCTATTTTGTACCAACTGACTATGCTTCTTAGTTCCTGCACCATTTCCCCATTTCTCCCCCTCCCCACTCCCAGCTGATAACCCTCCAAATGATCCCCATACCTATGATTCTGTTCCTATTCTGGTTTGCTTAGTTGGATTTTGTTTTTATTTTTTAGATTCAGTTGTTGATAGTTCTGAGTTCATTGTCATTTCAGTGTCCATAGTTTTGCTCTTCTTTCTCTTAAGTAAGTCCCTTTGACATTTCATATAATAATGGCTTGGTGATGATGAACTCCTTTCGCTTCACCGTGTCTGGGAAGCAGTTCATCTGCCCTTCCATTCCAAATGATAGCTTTGCTGGATAGAGTAAGTTGCCTTTCATCACATTGAATACTGCTTGACGGTCCCTTCCTGCCTGCAAAGTGTCCTCTGAGAAATCAGCTAATAGTCCTATAGGCACCCCCCTTTAGGCAACTCTCTACCTCTCTCTTGCTGCCCCCAGGACTCTGTTGTTATCTTTCACCTTTGGCATCTCAGTCATGATGGGTCCTGGTGTGGTCCCCTCTGGGTCCAACTCACCCGGGACCCTCTGTCCTTCCCAGACCTTTCCATCTCTTTCTCAAAATTTGGGAAGTTTTCCTCATTTTTTTCAATTCTTGCTTTCTCATTCTGCACTAGTTGACTGTTTTTTTTTCTCCCTTATGTTCCAAATCATTGATTTGAACCTCGGTTTCCTTCCCTTCACCATTGGTTTTGTGTGGATTTTCCTTCGTTTCACTTACCATAGCCTTCACTTCTTCCCTTATGCATTTGCCATACTCAAGCATATCTGTCAAGCCTGTGAGCATCTTTATCAGCAGTGTTTTGAATCCTGAGTCTGTTAGGTTGTCTATCTCCTCATCGTTCAGGTTGGCTATCTCCTCGTTGCTTATTTTTCCCACTGAAACCTTGATACGTTTCCCCTTTTGGGCCATACTTCTCTGTCTCCTCATTCCAACAGACTCCTGTGTTTTGTTTGCCTCCATGTCCCAGGTAGAGCTGTTACTCCTGTTATGTTGTAAGGGGTGGAGCCTTAGGAATTCCTCAGTACAGGGCAGCCTGTTTCACCATGTTGTGGCGCTGTGTGTGGGGAAGAGGTCTGAGAGGGAACAATGCCACCTGCCTAGCACTTGCCCCTTTTCCAAGCACGTCTCCCACTTCAGCACCAGACTGACACCCCTCTAGCTGCTGCCCTAGCCGTCGTTCCCAGAGCGGGTGGGTCTGCGGACGTTCTAGGACCGTGGGGGCTGTTTAAACAAGCGGACTCTGCTGAGACTAGCAGTTTCCACCTCCACACCAATCCCCACTGGTCTTCACAGTCAGAAGCAATGAGGCTTGATTTTCCTCCGATTCTGGGACCCTGAGCTGCAAGGTCCAGTGAGGAGCTAGGAATGCTCCCCAGGTTTCCCTCCTGACTGTTTTAAAATGTGTGTGACTGCGCATTCTGCCAGCTTGCCACTGCTGCAACCACACCGTGTCCTCTCTGCCCTGGCTCCACCACTCCTACCTGTCTGGATGAGTATTTCTTCTTTATATCTTTGTTTGCTGGACTTCCATGCAGCTTGATTTTCTGGAACTTCTGGTTGTTTCTAGTTTTGAGGTAGCTGTATTCCTTCTCAGTTTTGGAGGGAGATGCAGCGTGTCTGTCTATGCCTCCATCTTGGCCGGAAGTCTGATCAGGATTTTTTTTAAAAGATTTTATTTACTCGTTTTATAGAGAGAGGAAGGGAGACATAAAGAAAAAGAGAGCACACATCACTGTGTGAGAGAAACATCTGTAGATTGCTTTCCGCGTGTCCCCAACTGGTTGGTTGCCTCTCTCACCTGTCCCACTAGGGACAGTCCTACAACCCAGGCTTGTGCCCTGATCAGGAATCTACCCAGCGACCTTTTGGTTTTCAGGACACACTCAATCCACGTAGCCTCGCCAGACAGTGCTGATTGTTTGGTCAGGATTTTGATAAAGTAGTGTTATTTCAGAATTCTTAAAGGCACCCAGTGTCCTAATTGTTGAAAACATATGGAGTGATTTAATGTGTTGCTGTGATCACTTAAGAGAATGTCTGAATTTTTTCTTTAAAATAAAATCAGGATTAAATTCAAAGCCCTTAATATGGACCCATGGCTCTTCATGGTATGTAATCCCTCCTTTGAAAAATGCTTGCTCTTTTACCCTGAATTCTATGATTAAGTATGTATTGATACAGGTCACTATAACAAATATAACATAGAATGGGTGGCTTCTAAACAAATTTATTTCTCATAGTTCTGGAGGCTGAAAGTTCTGGTGAGAACCGTATTCTTTCTCACTGCTGACTTCTTGTATCCTTATAGGGTTCAGAGCAGAGGAGAGGAAGAAAATCCCATTCATGATAGCTCTATCTTTATGACTTCACATAATTCCAATTTCCTTCCAAAGGCTATGCTTTCTAATATTGTCAAATTGTTGAGTAGGTTTTCAACATTTAATTTTTGGGGAAAGCAATCACATACTACTTGTATTGTGTGGATGTATCAGGCCCCTTACACAACTAATGCCTCTATGTAGGTGGATCTTTCTTTCCCCAGTTCCTCAATTGACTTATCCTCCCACCGTTCCTTTTAGTACTCCCACTTGAGCCACCTACTCTTGAGAAGCTTTCCTTGATTACCTCTTCCTGAGCTATTCTTTGGTTCTATTTACTCTTAGTATAAAGTGAGCACATTATGGTGGAAAGAATAAGGTCTCTGAAGTCAGAGAGATGGAAGCGAGTTTTGCATTTTTCTATTCACACCAAAGGTACTAGGCCTTGAGAAAATCACTAAAGCTCTCTCTCAATTTCCATATTCACATACTCAATATAACCTACTTCACAAGATTGTTGTGGGCATTAAGATTACCATGCATAAATGTAATGGCACGTAATAAGCACTCAATAAATTATTAAGTGAATGAGTGCATATCTACTATTAATTTTCTTTATGAATGCAATTGATTATTGAATTCTAATTTTAATAGTTCTTATTGGGAATTCTATAGGATTCAAAATATATATTCCACTATCATTATTTTTATATTTTGGCTGTTTTTATTAATGCTGAAATTAACATGTATGTGTAGATATCTCTTTGAGATGCTGAGTATATATCTGTTAAAAATGCACTCAGAAGTGGGGATCTGTATACTTTTTTCTCATAATGCCTATACTGTTTAATTTCCAATAAATAAGCACGTGATTCAAAATTGTATTAATTAAAAAGTTTTTTGTATGTAATCTATGTTTAATATAGAATGATCTGGTACTCTTTATAATATGAGGAGGTATTGTGATCACCAATGTTAGAAAAATTTTCATTTTTGGCCCTCAATGGGGAATAATCTCAGGAATGTCATTTAGCAAAGAAATGTTTGAAATTTGAATATATATTTCACAGGCCTTTAGAGATACACATTTTAAAAAGAGAAAATAATACTGTACAACTAGTGGAAATTCTCCCACTGGAAATCATGAGTTTTTGTAGAAATTAGTCTTCATGTAAAGATTCCTGAGGCTCCTATAAGAATTTACATTAGTAATATGCCTGCCAAGCTCCCCTCTCTATTCCCGTGCATGACTTAGGTCAAGAAATAGAATATTACCAGGACCCTGTAAGACTCCTTCCCTACCCTTCTTAGTCAATATTCTCCAGTCTTTTCTTAAAGTAACCATTTTCTTGGTAGTTAACGACATGGAGTAGTTTGACATGCGTATGCACTCTCTCTCTCTCTCTCTCTCTCTCTCTCTCTCTCTCTCTCTCACTCTCACTCTGTTTCTCTCTCTCTCTCTCACACACACACGCACATTTTAATATTCATACATTATTATGTTGTCAAATATATATGTTGCAAATCAATGTTGTCAAAAATCTTTAGACAGGTGTGTGTGTTCCAATCATTTCCAGTGTTATAGCATGGTTTTAGTACCCTTAATATTAAAAAACCTTTGTGCATCCCAAGGTCAGAAAGATAATTTCTTACATATATTTTTATTTTCTTAGAAGATGTATTATTTTGCTTTTGAAATTGGAATAAACCTGTATCCTTCTCGAAGACCTTACACAAATATCAATTCCATAAGGTGTATTTTTTTTGATATACATATCAAATCTATCCAGAACTATTGAGTGTAAAAACAAGACCTTTTCTACTTATTGCTTTGCAGTCATAGCTTAGTCACGAATGAATTGACTGTATACATTTGTGCACACATGCCTGTGTTTGTGTTTTTCTGGTTTCTTCTTTTTATCCAGTTTGGCTAAGCTAAATGCATACCCTGAGTGACTCTAGCTATAAAATAAGTCTTTATATCCCATAATGTAAGTCTTGGAAGATAGGCTTTGCTATCTTTGTCCCCTTGCGTTTCTATATAAATTATAGAGTCAGTTTGTTAGTCTTGCAGACATTTTTAAAGGACTTTGATTCAAATTGCTTTGAATCTGTACATCAATTTGTGCTTATGACATTTTGAGTCTTCTAGTCTATAAACATGATATATCTTGAGATTTACGTAGGGCTTTGAAAATGGTCTCTTGTAATATTTTATTGTTTATTGTGTAGATGTCAGTTATCTTTTGTTAAATTAACAAAATAGATATTTTGTTCTTCCTGCTGTTTTTTAAAAAGATTTTATTCATTCATTTATTTATTTATTTATAAAAATAATTTGTTTGTTTATTTATTTATTTTTAGAGAGAAGGAAAAGGAGAAAGAGAGGGAGAGAAACATCACTGTGTGGTTGCTTCTCACTCATGCCCCCAACTTGGGGACCTGACGTGCAACCTAGTCATGTGCCCTGACTGGGAATCGAACCAGCAACACTTGGCTCGCAGGCCGACGCTCAATCCACTGAGCCACAGCAGCCAGGGCCTAAAGATTCTATTTATTTACTTTTAGAGAGAGAGGGAGAGAGACAAGAGGGAGAGAAACAATGTGTGGCTGCATCTTGCGCGCCCCCAACTGGGGACCTGGCCTGCAACCCAGGCATGTGCCCTGACTAGGAATCAAACCAGTGATCCTTTGGTTCACAGGCTGGCGCTCAATCCACTGAACCACACTAGCCAGGACTTCGCTATTTTTAGTGGTATTTATTTTAAAAATTAGTTTTGCCTTGGCTGGTGTCACTTAGTGGATTGAGTGCTGTCCTGCAAACCTAGAGGTCAAAGGATTGATTCCCAGTTAGGGCACATCCCTAGGTTGTCAGCCAGGTTCCCAGTTGTGGACATACTATAGGCCACCCATTGATTTATCTCTCAGACATTGATGTTTCTCTCCCTTCCTCCCTCCCTCTCTCTAAAAATGAATAAATAAAATCTTTAAAAAATGATTTAAAAATTACTTCTGTTTGGGTTCTCACAGAAATGCAAGTTATTGTTATGTTAATCTTTATTCAGCAACTTAGCAAAATTTACTTACTATTTCTAATAGTTTGATTCATTTGACTTTTCAATTACAGAATTATGCCCTCACAGAGAATGACAACTTTATTCTATCTTTTTAAATTTATGATCAGAAGAGGAAGCTCTATATGATTTCACAATAATTTCTTCTGAAGTACTTTGTACATATTTTATAACTTTAAAGACTTTAATTCTTAGTTTTCATGAATGAGTGTTGAATTCTAATAAGATTTTCTGCATGTGTTGATATGATTATATAAATTTACATTTATTGATATTCAAATATTAAGTCAATTTATTTTACTTATTAGAATAATCTCTTAGTCAAAATGTATTTTATCCCTTTTATACAACATGATTTCATATGCGACTATTTTATTTAGGATTTTTGCCTCTATATGTAAGAGAGGGACAGACAGCTCTGTAACTTTCTTATTTGTCATATTCTTATGTTGTGTTTTATCAGAGTAATGCTGACTTCATTAACTTAATTGGGAAATGCTACTTTTGTCTTCTGGAATAATTATGTAATATCTATACTACTATATTTGTAAAAGATTACAAAATTCACTGCTGGAGTCCTCTTAGTCTGGCACTTACTATCTCTTGTTAATTTTGGTTTATTGTGTTTTTCTATGAATGTATCCTGTATATAAATTTTCAGTTTTTTAAAAATAAAAGTAGTAGTATGTTTTATTTTCTGTAGGACCTGTAATAATTTTTGTTTATTTACTACTGGCAATGGTAATTCTTGCCTTCTCCATTTTTCTTGAACAATCTTATTAAAAATTTATCAACTGTGTTGGTTTTTTTTGAGAATTAACTTTTGGTTTTACCACTTTCCTTTTTGCAAGTTTTTTCCTGTTACTGATTTTTCTGTTTCATTTTTTTCTACTTTATTTGATCTTGTTTTCTTTTTCTTTTTTTGTCTGTCTTCTTGAGGATTATTCAATTTAAACTTTTTTCCTTTCTAATGAATCCTGTTTTAAAAATTCTGTTTTACTTTGTGGTTGAGATGCCTTTCATTTTAAAAAATCTTGTAAAAAATTTAAATATAGTTTACAGACCTGGTTATTAACACATGCATTTAGAAGATCTAAGAGTAGAAAACAACCACTAAAATTTAAAAAAAAAAAAAAAAATTCCGTTGTTTCTTGCGTTGATACCAAACACAGGATTCATTGGCCAAGAGTTCCTGGTGTAGTACTGGCTTTCTAGAAGTATAATTTTTGTTGGAAAGATGTTAGCAGCTCAGTATTATCAATTAGGTCCCATTAAAGGTTTTGATGGGACAGAAATATGATTAGAGTCATATTTCCGGAATATGAATCTAGCCTCTTTGGGGAAGGTGAATAAGTAGGAAGAGAAACATTAAGTTATTCAAGGAGAGAGAGATGGTGAGTTGCAATAACAGTAATAAGGCAAGTGGGATAGAATAATTAAGAGAATTATCTTGGGGAATAGTACAACCGAGAACATTAGACGGGGCAGAGACTATATTTGAATTTTTTTTAAGGGCAGTATGATTAGTCTGGCTAGATTTTTTTCTTCAAAATTTGAAAGAAAGGGAGATTAGTTAATGCACAGGACATGCACTGTGCAATATAATCAGTTATCATTGAAGAATTTTACAAATGGGCTGGATTTTTTTTTTTTTTAATTTTGGTTTTTCAATTACAGTTATCCCCTTTTCCCCTAATTTCTCTCCCCCACCCAACCCACCCCCTCTGGGCTGGATTTTATACCTGGAAAGTCTCCACTTTTCCTGCATATAAATGCAATCAGATACGATAAAATTACCAATGTAAAGAACCTGAATGATTTACCATTAACATTCATTTTGATTGTATAAAATGTGAAACAGTTTTGTCATATAACAAATCACTTAGTGGAGTAATAATCATCAGATAAGTTTAGGTAAGTCTGAATCAACACAGTATGCATACATTATATTTGTAATTTCTTATGAAATTGTTCTCATTAACATCTAGGAAAGAATATCTAAATTATCTATGGCCTCTCTATCATTATGTATACCTGTACCATGACTTTTTTGCTTTATATTACTCATTACAACCATACATAATATTAATCCATTCATTTTCTGTTTCTGTTCTTCTGTGAGGAAAGGAGTTTTGTGTGGATTGTCTTCCCCCAACAGTAACTAATAAAAAGGACCTTTAAAATAAATATTAGCTGGATGGATGGATGGATTTGTAAATTGTATTTTTTGTATTACCATCAAAACTTTCAGGCCCTGGCTGCTGTGGCTCAGTGGATTGAGCATTGGTCTGAGAGCCAAGTGTCGCTGGTTCGATTCCCAGGCAGGGCACATGACTAGGTTGCACATCAGGTCTCCAGTTGGGTGTGTGAGTGAGAGGCAACCACACAGTGATGTTTCTCTCCTTTTCTTTCTCCTTACCCCTCTCTCTCTAAAAATAAAACAAACAAACAAACAAATAATTTTTAAAAAACTTTCAGGAAGATTAAATGAATGATTTAGAATCCCAATGACTAGGAATTTTTTCAATGAAGAGTTATGTTACCCATAATTTTAAAGTCTTCTTTCCAGGGGAAGATGGATCTATTGTCTTGGATCCCAGGGGGAAATTCTAAAATTTATGTTGACATAATTGCAATGCATCAAGTAACTTAAAATTTTTAAATGAGAAGCAGTTCATTAATTTTTTTCACCTTGTGCTCCCTTTGCTTTCTTAATAACTAAATACCCAGTAAATTTAAAAAAAAGGTTATTGATACATAATAAACAAGTTACTAAGTATAGATGGGAACTCTTATTTATGATTGGATAACCAGATGATGAGTTCACCTATACATATTGTCATGGGCATAGGAACAGTAAAGGCAAGTATATTGACTAGGAAACATGTTAGAATTTTCAGCTCTTGTCCTTTCAGAAGATACCTTATCTACAGCTTGAATACTTTATATTCAAATGAGTTTCTTTTCCGATTTTTGTTAAAGGAGTCTCCATTTTCCCACACACCCATACATAAATGCCTGGGGTTCATTTGCTTTTAATTTTACTGATTTGTGTATGCATATACAATATTTATTGCATACCTACTCTGTATCAGTCACTATTCTAGGAGTAGAAGACACAAAATTGCATGACACAGATGATGAGCCAGATCTTGTTACCTTTGACTTTTCTAATCTTCAGCCTCATTCTGTCACTCATGAAAATTGTCCAGTATTTGCTCTCTTTGCCTCATGTATTTCTCTAATCCCTAATTCTTTATGTGTCACACGTAGTAGGCTCTTGGTCAGAATTTGATTAATTAAATCCAGTTAAAACTATTTTCTACAAATTGCTGCAGTCACAGTTGAGAGATCCTATTTCTGCTTTTTCTTATGTGATCCTATATTTCCTGCTTCCAGCCTTATTTACCTCATTTTTCTTAAGACTTTAATCAGAGTGAATTACATTCTATTCCATGGATAATTTGTGCGATCTTGCCAGAGAGTTTATATTGAAATACTACACACATCAAAGCCAAACTATGTGCTGCTTTTTTATTGAAGTCCTCTCTTAGCTCTCCAGCTGCTGGTTTTTATGCATAAATTTGCTTTCCATAGTATTGTAGTAGACCTCCATGATGCCCTGTAATGTAGGTATTTGTGTACAAATCTGGTTCCCATATTAGACCAAGTAAGCCACCTGAAGGCAAGGACCACATTTTGCAGCATTTTATATTCCCTCAAGTGCTTATCACTGAACTTTGAAGAATTGTTTGGTAATTGAATAAAATGGTCTATTAGCATCTGAGACATGCATCTTCTCATAAGCTTATTTCTCATACATTTTTTTCCTTTTGACTGGTTGTATCTAATTCAGAGCTAAGTAGGCCAACTTATTAAATTCTAATCACTTGGTTGAACAAAGGCCGACTTCATAAATCATTGTGTAATAGTCTGTCTACAATTTCTTTAGGGTTTTGCAGCTGTGAGGTAATGCTTATTTAGTCAGCCAGTTCAGTTGTTGAAATTACACAGCTGGTAGTACAGGTAGTAATTGGCCTGTGTGCTTTGGGTCACAAAGCCTTGTTTAAGGAATATCTGTGTGGAGATTTGTGTGGTACCACTATCTAATGCTGTTCCTTGTGTACACTGATATCAAATAAATCATTTGGGAATTTCCTAAATTTAATTGTATATACAGGCTGATGTTTTGTTGTCTGTAGGGAAGGAAGAGGGTGTGGACATGCAGTCATATTTCACATTATTCTGATCATTTGTCAGAATTTATAATGCCTCTAAATAATCTATATCTTTATCAGAAGCTGATATTTTAAATTTAAGGAATCCTTTGCTATAAAATTATAAAGATTTTAAAATAATGTCATTAATCATAAGGGTTTATTTTATAACACCATATTCTCATTACTGTTCAACAAGGGCAGATGTATTTACCTTATTTTACGCTCCCTCTGGGCCTCCTCTGCTGGAAACTCTTGGTAAGGAACCCCTGAGATAAATTCCTATTCTTAAGTTCCCGGTGAAACAAACAAACAAACAAAAAATTTAGTCAAAGCTTTCATCCTTTGGTCAGGAGGTCCTAACAATGTTTCCTGGAGAATTTAAATTATCTGTTCTTTAAATATAAAATTGGTGAATGCAGTTTATTCTGATCATGCAGTTTGAGCTCTGTGTATAGTACTGTTTGCCCAGTGTCTGTCTGTGGGTTTGGAATCTGGCTTTGAGTTTTTAGAGAATTATTAAGGTAACTGTATCGGGTCCAAGTGACTGACTGTCTATTGGTGTGTGCTTGGACTATGACAAAAAAACACTCCTAAACATGATAGGTAGAAAGGTTATCTTCTGCACATTATTGGTTGTGGGAGTTTTTGTTCTATGTCCTCACAGATTAATTCTTAAAAGTTTTTTTGAAATACCTATTAAAAGCTAAAGGATTTGGACAATTATTTTTCTCTCCATAATACATGGATTTCAAGCTATTGTAATGATGCAAATCCTTGCCACCCTAGCCTTCTGCATGCAAAAGAAAGACATGCCCTGAGGAGGAGGTAGAAATACTCAATGAGAAAAGAGAACAAAGCACATTCATGTATATCTTATCTTCTGTTTGAAAATTTGCCTTCATTTTTGCTGTTTTAAGAACTGTATGTAATAGGTGAAATGAAGTGTTACGGTTTATCAAAAGTATCTATCAAAGTGGAAACCACACACAGTGGACTCTAATTCAGTTTCCCTCTTGTATATGCTATTGTGTTTAATACTTCACAGCTCACACAATCTTCTGAACATCTTTGCTGTGAGTTCTCAGTCCCATCTTTAAACTGTCTCTTGATTTGATATATTGCCAATGACAGTGTCTTCTGGGGTTAGTTATTGTCCCAGTCTTTTGTCTAATCCTCATGTAAGATTTGTCATACGCAGATGCATATTACCTGACTGTGGATCATGGTGTGGACCCGTGAACAGTCATGAATTATAGCAAACCTAGGGAACATAGCCTTATTCATTTGCTAACTCTGTGTCTGCAATACACTCATCCAGTCATCCACACTCATTTTCATTCTACAAACATTAAATGATTGATTATCTTCCTATACACAGGGTAATGATGAGAGAACCTTAATAGTATTTTGAATTGAACCCCAGAAATTTTTCCCAGAGCAGCTTCCATCTCATACTTGCCTATTGCAATTAACTGCAACACCATCCTTCCAGTAATTCAGACCAACAACCTGGGAGTCCATCCAAGTTTTATTTTTTTTAGTTGAGTTTAAATAATTTTTTAGTCTTTCAATTACTGTTCAGTGCCTTGGTTGTAGCTCTTTGGGTTCTCATCATTTGAATACTTCTTGCTAGTCCCTCTGGCCTACAAAGTTTATTTCATTTTCTTTTTTCTTTACATAGACCTCCCAACTACTCTGTGAGTGAGGAAGGTATTATTTTGATTCCCATTTACACATTAAGAAACAGAGGCTCCCAAAAGTAACTCAATTACTTGTAACGCAGCTAATAAGTAATGGAGCCACAGATTCATATAGGACTGGCTGTAATCGCTCTATCATTTTGACTACACTCTTCTACACTTCCAGAGAAACTCTGAATATATCTATTCCTTTTCTGTGAAATGCCCTTTGAAACTTTTGAAAAATTGTCCCGTATGAAAATACTTTCCATAGTATTTCTTCTCCAGAGTACATTTGTTTATTTTCTATAACCTTTTCTCTCATAATTCTCAAACACATGGAATCCTAGTTCTTATCTAAATGCCACCCAATATACATATACACCCCTTTTATAAGGCAGCATTCTGATTTAAAAATGCTGTGATATGACTAGTTGCAAGAACAGTGAGATTATTCATTTAATGTTCTGGGACCTGGTTTTCTAGTATTACTGTAGATACTTGCATTGGATTTAAATAGACAGCTAGATCACACCTGTGTTGTTATGACTGACTTTATGATAAAATAAACTCTGGTTAGCCAGGAGCTTCTTCTTCCTCCATTGTAGCTTATTGTACTTGATTAAAAATGTATTTCATGAAAGCATTCTAAAGGTAAATCTTTCATGTATCTTTGGAGTTTACTTTGTTGATTTTATGGAACCCAGTAATCTAGGGAGTCAGAATCACTGGGAACCATTATTGAACTATCTATTGAATAATAGATAACTTTTGAATATTATTCTCTCAATAATGATATATTAACTCTTTTATTTGACTTATTCAGCTTCATTTCTCAGTGTATTTTATCCTGTTGCTCTGGTCAGACTTGTAATCCTGGAATGTGTACCCTTTTCTCCTCTGCCTGTTGAAAACATGTATTTGTAATCCCATTTTAACTAATTATTATTATGTTTCTTGTAGCGCTCTGATTTTAGATATGGTTTGATGCAATTTAACTTTGATTTTAGCCTTGCATTCAAAGGTTGTCTGCAAGCAGTGAAAGGACAAAGTACCCATGACACCAATAATAGTACTTGATATATTGTAGGTGCCATGAAGTTTTCTTGTTTAAAGATACAGGAGATTGCCCTGGCCACTGTGGCACAGTTGTATGGAATCCCTGCACAGGCTGATTTCTGGTGAGGGCACATATACTTAAGTTGTTTGTTTGATCCCTGGCCAAGCCACATATGGGAGGCAACCAGTCAATGTTTCTCACCTTAATTTTCTCTCTTGCCCCTCCAAAAGCAATAAAAAAATACTCTCCTTGTGATAATAAAAAAAAAAACAAAGTTGTATGAGATCTGTAAAGATAAGCTTGCTTTTGCTTACAAGGAGCTCCTTAGTGGTAAATACAGCACCTGACAAATAGTAAGCATTCAGTTATTGTTTAGTGAATGAATGTAGATAGAATGAACAGCATGAATGAAAACCCTCATCAAAGTCAGCTCCTAAGAACCAGAACTATTAAATTGTTTATTAAGCATATACTGGGTGCCTACATGCTATGTACTATTTTTGGTACTAGGTATATAGGGGCAAGAATGATGAGTTCCCTGCTTTCAGAAGACATACATTTTAGAGGAGACAGACAAAACAATGCATCGGAAATCAAAGAACATGATTTCAGATGAACACTTGTGACCAAGATGTAAATAGAGCAGGGTGATGATCTTAATGTGACAGAAATCAACATGAGGACTACTCACTAAGCAGTCTGCTTTGCAAACAGGTGTGTGTGTGAAATGACAGGAAGGGTCATACTGTTCAATCCTAGGCATTTCAGAAGCCAAATGCTTATAGATATCCTTGACCTGAGAATCTTCTCTGTAATAATCTGTGCTAACTGCTTGTAGGAGATTAAAGGCAAAAATTCATTCACCTGCAAACTCTTAATGTAATCTTATTTGGAAATTGGATCTTATTAGTTAAATTAAGGTGAGCTCATACTGGATCACAAGAAGAGTGAAAGAGACGAATTAAGGAGAGGATAACTTCATATAAGGAGAGAGACATGCAGGAGGAAGGCTATATGGCAAGTAAGGCCGAGATTGTAGTAACTGCAAGCCAAGGAATGCCAAGGATTGGTGGCAATCACAAGGACTCTGGAGAGCATTCTAGAGCCTGCAGAGGGAGAAGGACCCTACCCACATGCTGATTTCTGTCAGCTTTAAAAAGCAGAAGGAATGATTTTCTACTTTTTTAAACCAGCTAGTTGTTGATACTTTGTTATGCTATCCCAGGAAATTCCTGTGTGCCCCAGTTTAGGAAGTACCTTTTTTGAAGTACATAAATACTTTTGCTGTCATGTTAATTAATTACTAGACTGGCCTTTGGCTTAGAAAAGTAGGGAGAGTAGCTGTCATTTGCATTTTTAAGTGTTTCTGAAGGAGATTGTTTTCTTAGGTGAAATCTGTGGGTCACGCTTTTAACCTATCAACTGTGAAGGAACTTCCATGGACAAAAATTGGAGTGTTCCAGCAAAACCTAGGCCAAATCTTAGAGCCCAAAGTATTAAAGGACATAAGAACATTCATTTTGCCACTCATCATTTATACCTTTAGAGTCAAGAACGGCTAGAGATTGTTCTCATAAATTAACACAAGTACATGAAGTCCACTTCAAAACCATCTCAAATGCACAGTAATAAGGAGGAGACAGCTTGAGACTAACTTTGGAGCTAAGAAATGTGGCTTGAATCTTGAATCTCAGTTTCTCTATCTTCTCACTGTATGTTCTAAGTTAAAACACTTAATTTACTCACCTACGGAATAGGAATAATGACAATTGCTCTTCAGGAATTTTATGGAGAAGAGTGATAATGTGACAAATCATGTAGTTAAGTACCTTGGAAATGATATAGGATCAATATGCAGTAGCTACTATGAAACTAAGTTAAACAAGAAATTAGGCATGTAGAAATATCTTTCTAAAAGATAAAGTCAGTTTAGGAAGTTATTTGCGCTGCAAAGGGCCAAGGCAAAACTAATGATAATCATTAATTAATTCTGTCCACAAAGTTAAACTTTCAAGAACTTTCCCCTCCGGTCTTCAAATTTCTTATCATTAATTGTTTAAATTTCGCTCAATAGGTCTTGTTGAATGTTTAATTTACAAAGATTTATATTCACTTTATCTAGTTTTGTATTAAATCTAGTATACTCACCAAGCCCCTTATAGTAATGACTTGAACATTTTCAATTCCCTAGCTTTGGTATTAGGTACAGTCAAAGAAAAATTTCCCCATATTATTGCTGAGCCTTTATTGAACGGTGTGAGACTGAATCTATTGCTAAGCGATGTCGTGATTAGTTCAAATCTACACTCCGATTTTGAATGTCAGACTTTACTCTTCGAGTTTGTCCCATAGCAGGGTGCCAGAGCAGTGTGTGGGAACAATGGGACAGAGACATGGAAAGGGTTAAGGAGCCCCTAATGACAGTTCTTCTCATTGTACTGCTCCAGTTTGCTTTTAGGCTTTCCTGTGACACTTATGTCCCAGTGCATAAGTGTCTTGGCATTTTACAAAAAAATGTTTCAAGTCGATGGTTCTTTAGTTGCCACGTTTCCTTTGCTATCTTCTCCCCACAGATGCTCTCCTCACACAGTGTTCCCTTTGAAGTAAGGCAGCCAGAAATCTTAAGCACAGAGGAAGCAAGCAAATTGCAGCAGTTGGAACAGTTTGTTTTGCTTACTGTGTGCTCATTTGGGAGCTTTTATATCTGTGAGGCTGCCAAAGGAGTTCTTCGTTCCAGCACTTCACCATGGACTTGGGGGGAGTAGCTTTCTAATACTATCCTTGGAGCCGAAACTGAATTATTAGCACAATTAATATTAAATCAGCCTCAAACATTCATATCAAGAGGCATTGTATTATAGGATACTGCTTTTCAAATTGTAGTCTAGAGACTATTGTGAGACCATAAAATCTTTTTAGGGCGTCAGTGCAATAACACTTTAGCATAACACTGAAATCTTTGTAGCCATTTGCACTCTTTGTTTTATAAGAATAGAGAGGAATATTCCAAAGGCTACACCACTTTCCACTTGTAAGCTGGTAAGTACCAAGCTTTTGCATCTGTCAGTTTCTTCATCTGTAAAATGGAACAATCCTCATAAGAACATGAGGATTCAATGAGTTCCTGCACATAAAGGATCTAGAAGAATGTGTGTCAGTAATTACTATATGAGAGTTAAGAGTTATTTTCATTGGATGTCCAAAGACTAACCTTAGTTTGATGGAAAGGTAAATTAATGACACAGAAGTAGCTCTTGTCCTTTGTCTCCAACACTTAAAAATATTTTTTCCTACCCTCTCCTTATGTCAAAATCCCACCTGTCCTAAGTGACATATCAAATTCTACCTCTAAATCAGTATTTCTTGGACCCGTTTGCACTGTCTGAAAACTCAGGTTACTCATTGTGGCCTTTATTCATGCTTGCAGTTAATCACATGCTGTATTAGCTGAGTCTTTAATGGTGTGTGTGTGTGTGTGTGTGTTGACAGCACAGCCAGATTTCAAGGATCTGAGACTGTCATTTAGTGTCTTTTCTGCTGTTAATGCCCTATACATGAGAAGTGCTTAAGATATGCCTTTTTAATGAATGAACTATATAAAAAGGTAAGAATATCTTTTTTAAATAAAAAAAAAGATTTTATTTTTCAGAGATTGAGCAAGGGGAGGGAAAAGAAGGGGGAGAGAAACATAAATGTGTGGGAGCATCATGGATCCCTTGCTTCTCACTCGCCCCCAACTGGGTACCTGGTCTGCAACCCTGTCTCAGAATCAAACCTGTGACCATTCGATTTGCAGGTTGGTTCTCAATCCACTGAGCCACATAGGCGGAGCAGAAATATATTAATCTTAAACCTATACTGTATTTTGATAAAATGTTTTCAGATTGAGAAATCTACTAAATTCTGTACTATTAAGAATGGGAAATTGAAAAAATGAAAAGTTTGTATTCATGTCAACTCATATTTTTTTATATCAAGTGGATATAAGAGTATCCTCTGTGCATTATGTACATATATATTGGAAACCCTATACATATAATGTAAAGACATAGTTATGTTATTGAGTTACTGAATTCAAGAACCTGTGAACATATTTGTTTTTCTTTTATGCATATCTAAAACCATATAAGGTTACAAATTTATAAATAACAAAGGCTAAACATGAGCCTAAATTATATCCTGATTGTTGGGTAATGCTACATTTAAGGATAAAAACCCATGTAAAGTGCATTTACCATATAGTTCTGTCTGGGATTTCTTGACACATGAAACATGGACTTTTGAAACAATTAGGTAGAACACAAGACAAAATAAACAAATAATACTGTAACCCAAAATGTCTTATGCAATATCAACCCCATTTTGGAAAGTCTCTAATACCACAGGCGTTCCCACTCCAAAGTTAAACTACAATAATACCACAGTAATCTATGAATGACAATTATATATAGAATCAGTATCAAATGACCTGGGTAGGTTTGTATTGCTCTGCTATCTAAAGCACAAGAACAAAATCCTGGGAAACTTGATCGATTGATTGGCAGTTATGCTTAATGTTGGTGGTATAGTGTTCTCTTCTTCTGTTTTCTGCTTTTTGTACTCATTTAGTGATACTTGGTTATTTTCTTCCTTGTCCTCTCTCACAAAGCACGTACCATAAATCTTTATTATAGCTTGTGCCATAATGGTGTACTTAATAGTTTTATGTTTTCTTTTTTGAAGACTTGAGTTCTGAATCTTATTTTGTGAAATTTAAGCCTTTAAAAATTGGGTGAAATCTCTGAATTCAAGCCAGAGGACGTGTAGCAGCATACAGCAATAGTTTGCTCATATGGACTCTGCAGACGCACAATTTTTGTTTGAATCCCGCCCTCCTCTGGCTGTACAATGGTGGAAAAGTTGCTTAACCTCTCTGTTTCTCAGTTCACTGCACTGCAGTAAGTGCATAATTATTACTGTGCCCGTTTGAAATGAGTCAACATACTTAAAGTACTTAGAACAAGGCTTCACCCATTGTAGAAAGGAATAAAGAAATGGATACAGTGGATCAAAAAACTGTGGTACATTTACACAATGGAATTGTATGTAGCAGAAAGAAAGAAGGAACTTCTACCATTTGCAACAACATGGATGGAACTAGAGAAAATTATGCTTAGTGAAATAAGCCAGGCAACAAAAGAAAAATACCTTATGCTGTCACCTATTACAGGAAACTAATGAACAACACAAACAAATGAGCAAAATTGAACCAGAGGTATGTAAACAAGAAGTAGACTAACAGTAACAAGGGGGGCGGGGGGGAGGAAAAGAAAGGTGTAAGGGGATGGGTCAAGTTAAAAAATATATATATATATGAATGACCCACAGACAGGTGCAACTGAGTGGGGACTAAATGTGGGGGAGGGGAGGGACAGGGTGCAGGGAAACAAGAGGGCTAAAAAAGTGAGACAACTGTAATGGAAAAACAAACAAAAATTTTTTAGTGGGGGAAAAATGAAAATATGAAGAATGGAAATGCCAGTTCAGTGAATATTAGGACAAAGATTTTCCTTCACGTTGTATATTTTTCTCCCTATTTGATCCCTCCAGAGTTTGGCATTCTAAACAAGTAAATAATGACATAAGTTCCTTTGCATAGAACTAATAAGACCAGTTGTCAACAGAGGTTCTTTTTTTTTTTTTTTTTTTTTTTGACCAAGTCTTTGACTGGAATATCAAGCCTAAAGGAAACATACTTGGGCTCAGATTGTTACCAGAAAGCCCTGAGGAACTGGGAATGACTTTCAAAGGTAATAAAAGCCCGTGAGATAAAAGGCCTGGTACCATGGTTGGTTGTGCGGTCCACAGCAATCTTTCCAGGGAAGGAACGAAGGTTGTTTTCCTGAAAGATGGCTAGAAGGGACCTTAAGGCACAAGGAAAGACCAGAAAGACTTGGAAAAAACAGGTGTGTACAGGCAAGGATGAATGCCAGATATGTGGCACAGCTTCTGTGCCCTGAAGAACAGACTGAAGGTCACCTCAAATATTCCTTGGGTAAGTTCCAGCAAAGCAGAACTAAAGATCATAAGTGATCATTTGTTGCTCTTGTTATGTTTATGCAAACAAACAAGATAAATTAAAAATGGACTTAATGTAGTCCCTTTAAAGACAAGGAGGGTAACCTTAGGGAGAAAAATTATTATTCAAGGAAAATCACAATGATCAGTAGTAGAGTATAAAACAGGGCAACTAACCGTCTTAAAAGTTTCTTCTCCAGATTTAGAGACTTGTTTGCGGGTTATGTTACATAAATTAACACGTGTTTTTTGTTTTCAAAGGACATAAGCCAATGATCGCATTACCTGAGTGATTATCTGTACGCATAAGCCTCACTTAATCCTCCCTGCAGCGCTGCCTCCTGAGCCTCAACGGTTTGGCTGAACTAAATGGCTGGGTTGGGGAAGAATGGGGTGGTCTGTGGGCTTCACTTTAAAACGGGTTTCTCTTTTCTATCCTAATGGCTTGGACAGAAAAGGCCCAGAGGTCTGAGAGGGGGAAAAACCTAAACTATTTACCTCAGCCCAAACTAAGTATAATGGGCAAAAGGGTTTTGGACAGGCAAGATGTGCCTAGCACACCTTCTTACAAAGAAGCTTTTTTTTTTTTTTTCCCTAATATGGAACATTGAAAAATTAATCCCTGCCTTTTGTCATCTAGTAGTTATGGATTGAATGATGTCTTTTAACCCTTTTCGCCAAATCTGTTGCCCCCAGAACACAACAAGGACACCAGCCTGTTAAACCAAGCACGCCATTGACCGGAGACAGCCAACTGACCTGGAGTCTGCACGATCCTTCCCCATGTGGGAAGGCCACCCTCTCCTCCACACCCCCACTCTTATTAGGGTTTTCTGGACCCAAGGGTAGGTAGGACGACGACCATGTCCAGCTTGAAGCAGCTAGAGGAGCTTGAGACCTTCGCCCATTGTCCTTTACAAGATTACAAAGGGTCCTAATATTTGAGAGGGGGGGGATAGTTAATTTTTACGAACCAGGGGTATGGACTTGGGGAGGATTGGGGGGGGTGCTGGGGGGAGGGGAACAAGGGGGAGAAAATTGGAACTGTTGTAACAATATAATCAATAAAATGACAACAAACTCAAAAAAAAAAAAAAAAAAAAAGAAATGGATACACATACACATAGACTTGCCTGCAATCTCTGGGTGTGACTGGCTCTCTGTCCTCATCTGTGGATCCTGATTAAATCTCTGCCAATTTTTCTTTGAACACCTTCAGGACAGACAATGTGAGTTATTCCATGTATCTTTTTTCCCTAGTACAGAAGTTTAAAATATAATTGTAGTGTATTCTCTTACCTCCTAAATCACATAGTTGAGGAGCGCTTTTTTTTTTCTTTTTAATATCCTCACCATAGGCTCTGTGTATTGATCTAAGAGAGAGAAAGGGAAAGAAACATCAGCTGGCTGCCTCCCATATACCCCTGGACCAGGGATCCAACCGACAAACTTTTAGCTTACAGAGAACACTCCAAATAACAGAGTAACTGCACCAGGGCTAAGGGGGCCTATGAATGGAGTTAACTATCACATGGAAGTATTTTGTGAAATCCTGAAGGCTTATTAGCACTCTTCAAGCCAAGAAGATAAGGCTGCAAAAATACAATGCTGTGTGGGAAAGCTATGCCTCCATCTGTTGTTAATGTTTTTTCATGTTCACACCTTTCTTTATCTGGAAACTATTGTTCATTATTACTATTATTACTAGGAAAACTATCAACAGTAATTGAATTGATAATAATAGTGACTGAATAATACCTGCCTACCTCATGCCATACATTAATGTACTGTACAGACATAGATTTTGATAACTTTATGTTCCAATAAGTGGCCTTTTTGAATACTTACATTGTGCTTACATTATATCACACAATTCAAAACAGTCTATTGTAAAACCTGCAAATTATAAATAGGGAACTCAAGCTGAAAGATATTGGATAATTTGTCTGAAATCACAGCATGGATGCAAAATGTGGTCTCACTGACTATAATGGCTCATGAGAACTCTCCAGTGCTCAGGCTGATAGGGAAATCCTAGGCGAGACCCCCCACACCCCCATGTGACCAACGGTTAAAAGTTATGACAGATTACACTTTTGTCATTTATAAAGCTTTCAGTTGGCTCCTCTTGGCCCTGTTGACCAAGAGCAATTGAATTAGTTCTTCAAAGGAGATACAAATACTTATGAACCTTAACATGTCTGTCTAACTCTAAAAGTGTAAGAGTCAGGAAAGAGGAAAATCAGGGATTATTTAGAAGGTAAATATTTTGTTGTGGTTGCCATCATATTTTGGCCTAGAATACCTATTGCCTAACACAGATGAAACTCCAAATAAATTCATTTGCTCTTTTCAAATGAAACAGTTAATCATATTTACAATAAAATTATCAATAAACATACTTAGATCCTATATGTACATAGCTTCATCCTTGCATACCTAGATATATTACAAAAAAGACTAAATATCCCACCACTGTTCAGTAACTTCCTGAATTGATGAGTTTCATCATTAGAATTGTAAGTATAAATCTTAGTTATAAATAACATTGTGACTCTTAGAGTGTGTATTTAGAAATGCAGTACTCTTGCCCTTAATTTTGTCATCACTCTACCTACCTCTCACCCTGTTTCCTCTCTTTTCTTTATTACCATGGTAACCTTTTTAAAAACACAAATTAAAATATTACATCCTTGCTTAGAAAGCATTAGATGCCTCCTCTCCTTATTGTTCTAAAATTTCCCTGTGATTTTGAATGACTGCAGATGCATCACAAAGATACTGACTCTGGAGACCTCTTGTGAATCCTAGGAATCTGCATTTTTAATAAGTGTCTTGGTGTTTTGAGATGCTGATGGTTTAAAAACTACAGTTTCAAAAATACTGACCTTCAGACTTAATGTCCAATTCTTTCACCCAGCTTTTAAGACTACACTTGATTTGGCTCAGTATAGCAATTATACAAAGTTATTTTTTAAATCATAAATAGATAGAGGGTTTTGAAGAAGGTGTTCTTGGCATTTGGAATTTAGAGAGAATCCTTTTTTGGCATTTAGATGTGATTTGTTAATAGATAACTCTTAACATCTGTCAGGTGGACTTGTGGTATCTCTCAAATCCATCTAGCATTTCTTCTCAGTAAATACCTTTATTTTTCATCACCAGCTCTGTCTTGGACATTATTGCCCCAGCCTCCTAAGTGGTCTTTCATCCTCTGATTGTACTCAATTTTATTCTTTAGAACCCTGCTGTTAATAAAATTCTTGTACCTTTATTATAAAACCTGTGCTTCAAATTTGGACCCAAACCTACTTTGTCTTGCTTCCTTCTTCCTCTAACACTATACTCTGCTCTACCAATGTAAAGCTATTCCTGGAATGCACTGTCCTTTTCAATAATAGTCTAGGGTATTATGCATTATATAGTCATTGAACATTGTGGGAAGAGAACTGCAACCTAGGTAGTCTGACAACCTGGAAAAAGATGACAGATGCTGGGCAGATACAGTGCCAAAGGAGCTTCCACAGTGAGCAGAGCACAGGTTGGATGTCAGGTGGCCTTCACCGTATCTCAGCTGGGTTCCTTTGTACGAATTATGCATACATTGTAGTCCTCCTCAATACCAATGCCAGTGTATGTGCTGATTCTAGGGGGTGGGATGATCTTTTGCTCAAATTGATTTTTCATCCCTTCTTTTCAACAAGATAATTACTGATCCCTACTATATGAGGGGGTATTATAAGTCAGCATGATATACATGGCCCTGTCCTTTATAGGGTTAGCTGACCAGCAGAGAGAAAAGTTTATACTTTGCAGAGTCTTACAGATATTTCCTAGGCAAGGTAATCACTCCACCAGTCCTGCTTTAATGGCAATTTGTGCATGTGACTGATCTGGTTTAAATGACTCAGTTTCTTCAACTGTGTAATGACAATAACGAAAACTATCATTATGTGTGTATACTACTGTGCTAGTTTAAAATCACTGAAAGTAGCAGACAGTGTAGAGAGTATTTAATTAGATGGTCACAGGTACATCTGTTAATCTTTTAGTGGCAGTACTAATTGTTACTACCTCATCTCTGGTGAGATTCTTCTTACGGATGATGAGGGTGAGAAGGAGCAGGGAGGATGATGGGGCTGAGATAAAAATGTGGAAAATTTTTTTTATTTATTTGTATGTTTGTTTATTTTATTTTATTTTTTAGAGAGAGGGGAAAGGAGAAAGAGAGGGAGAAACATCACTGTGTGGTTGCCTCTCAGTCGCACCCCCAACTGGGGACTTGACGTACCACCTAGTCATGTGCCCTGACTGGGAATCGAACCAGCGACACTTGGCTTGCAGGCCGACACTCAATCCACTGAGCCACAGCAGCCAGGGCCTTGGAAAAACTTTTGTAAGCACTTCCATGGATATTTTGTGTGTGTGTGTGTGTGTGTGTGTGTGTGTGTGTGTGTGTGTGTGAGCTTGCTATTTTTCTATGCCTTTACATTTAGAGTACTGTGCATTTATAATAATCCCTTCCTTACCTGCAGGGGATAGGTTCTAAGACCCCTAGTGAATACCTGAAATCATAGGTTATACTGAACCATTATATATCCTATGTTTGTCCTTTACATGCATACCTAAGATAAAGTTTAATTGAAAAATGAAGCACAATTAGATATTAACAATAATAACTAATAATAAAATAGAATAATTATAGCAACATTCTGTAAAAAAGTTATGTGAATGTGCTTTCTGTCTCTTCCAACAACACGTACAGGCAAACACAAACTCACACTGTCTCTCACTCTTTCATACTGTAAAAAAACTTTTAAAAACATTTTGATTATAGGATATGGCTAAAGATTTTAGAGAGGACTCAGGGTCGGGGAGAGAGATGGAGAGAAGCATCAATTGGTTGCCACTCGTATGCACCCATGACCTTTCAGTTTGTAAGATGTTGACCAGCCAAATGAGCCACATTGGCCAGGTCTCAATATCTTCTGCTGATTGTATGTCTGTGTAATGAGATGTAGTAAGGTGACTGAAATAAGCATTATAATATAGCTTTCTTATTATTAACCTTCTGGCAATATGGTAGAAAGAGTATCTTCTGCTTCAGATGATCATTCTTCATTGAGTCTATGATGATGTTAGTGTCTCGATCTTAGGAGCAGAGAATGCCATGGATGGGGAATTTATATTTTTTGAACTCCTGTTGACCTCATAACTGGAATCACAGAAAGTTAAATGAAGGATTAGGAGGGACTGCTATTTTGGAAAATATACTCAACCAGCATTGAAGATTTCACATACAAATAACAATATTCTTTGCACATTTAATCAGGACATAATGAACTGTGTCTCTATTTTCATCGCGTATTTTCAATAGAATCTGCAGGGAAAGGCTAAACATTGTCAGAGCAACCTGCTAAAATATGATCCATCATTACTTTAATAGTTAACTTAAAACATTATGGCTTAAACCATATATAGTATGACTCTAAGGAAAATACTCTGGTGAAAAGAATACTTATAAAATGTAAGCATAAAACATTTTCAAACTTGAATTCTGCTATGGTTGTTCCATTGACTCTTACTGCTTATTCTTTCTTCCAAGTGTTCTTTCATAAGATTCTGTGATATTTCCATACCCACTGGAAGATTAAAATAGTGTTATATGAATGTAATCTTAAGTTTTTGCCCCTTGAAAGGCATTATAACTATTAAGGTCACAGGGAGCAATGTACTATTTATTTCCTATGTGCCTGTTAGCAGTCTTCTAGTTAACTCCCTCACTTCACTAAATGTATTCTTCCCATCTTTCTGTTGATATCATATCCCATCTAGTAAGAAACATTTCCTGGTCTGCCTTGAAGTTGGGCGTATATTTACTGGGTTCTGTTTCTTTCTTATTGCCCTTGGCTAGAACACAGAACATTGGCTACCCAGCATCAACTAGGCAGACAAAGATATTACTTGAAGGAATTGTTTCTCAGTCACATCCAATTTTTCCTCCAGGGGACATTTGGAAAAATCTGGAGGCATTTTTGATTGTCAAAACTGAGAAGTCGTAAGCTTTGGGAATCTAGTGAATAAGGGCCAAGGATATATCTACAATACACATGACCCCCATTTCCCCAATATAATGGTTTCACTGAGATTGTGAAATACTTGTCTACTGGACTTCAGACAAAGTTTTGGGAATACTGGTTTCCTGAGTAGTCTGGTGGCACAGAGCGACTCTGTCAGCCTTGGGTGGTGATAGACATAAACAAGAGAGGAATATATTTCTGGTTTATTAAGGTGCTCAATTTTTGGTCTTTTCTTTGTCTTATGAAACAGGCAGTAATATTGCTGATTTTACAGGTCTAGGAAGGTAAGATTTGTTGCTATCATTTGTTTTGTCCAAGATCCCAAACAGGCAGTAGATAACCAATGTTAAGTTCAAATGCAGTTGCATCTGAATCTAAATCCTGTTATCTTTATACTCTGCTGCATTGCATTACTTTAATACTAAGAATACATTCTTGAGCTACTGAATAAGACCCAGGATCAGATTTGAGCATCTTTCTGTATTTTTAAAAAATTGTCACACAACAGTTCTAATGAGTAGTCACAATTGGTGGTGTAAAATAAACAGAATCATGTACCATTTAAAAATAAGTATTTAATCAATAAAATCCCTAGGTGATCTTTTTTTCTCCTTACTCTACCTTCTAAATGTAAGGGAGAAAGAGACTGGTGACTCCCAAACCAGAGGTAGGAAATACTTAGCAGCAAAGAACAAATGTAATTAAATCTTGAATTAATGGGGTCGGTCTCTGAGCCAACAGTAAAGCAAGGGAAAATGTTAGCATACAAGTCAGGAAATGACATACCGCAGCTCATCACGAATGCCTCTGGGATGAAAGGGGCGGGGATATTCAACGCAAACACAGGGACACAGTTGGACTCTTCAAAGGAGAGCTAGAGATAGGTTTATCACCATACCCAAACACAGGTGGACTATTGAAAGGAGAGCTGGGGACACCTTTATCACCAAACCCAAGCAAAGAACAAGGGAAAGTTGGAAACAGACCTCTCACTAAATTACCCTTACTTTTAGTTAATCACTTTAGATTGCAACTCCTGAGTATCCAAAAATGGAGAAAAGGGGGAGATGGGTAGAGGGGGGTGCTACTCTCGTTAGTATAAAACCAGTTTGCTTCTCTGTTTAAGAGCACATGCCCCTGGCTGTGCCTGGCCCTGCAGATCCATGAATAAACAAATGCCTCATTTACCGCTGAAGCCCTGTGTCCCGGTGTTTTTATTGTGAGCATTTCTCACGTAAATAATTTATCAGTTTTAATTTATTAGAGTTACTGATATATCAGTCCTCTAATTCTCCATGACATTGCCTTCTCTACTGAAGCTTGCTAAAGCATTTTTCTTGTTATTGTTGTTATGGTGGTGATTGATATACAGATTCTCCGCTGACCTTTGGATTTTGGGCTTTCTTACCTATGAGCCGGAAGGTTATGGTTAAGACGTGTGAGGCACCTACCAGATATAATAGCTTAAAGTCAGGGGCGAAAGCCATCAGCGGCTGATCTGCAGTCTTGGTTTCATAAGGAGGATCCAAGACAGAATTATGAAGGGCAGAAAGGTTTGAACTTGAGCGATAACTAGGCAAGTCCCTAGAGAGTTTGCAACTGTAAAAGTAGATGTTTCATATTGTTGGTTGCTCAGGAATTCTCTGGTCTGTTTATCTAAGTGACATGCAAGCGCCGGTCCTGTTCCCTAGCACAGGAAGATGACACATACTTTATCTAAAACCCTTGGGGACTGATCGGAGACTCATGTCTTCCATCTGCTTCACAGATGGAATGCTTTGGAACCTTCCTGAAAGTGGAAGGGCTGGAGGTGCTTTCTCATTAGAGCAAACTCACAGGAGTCCTGGCATCCAAGAGTGATTATTGTTCTTTTCATTGAGACGATGTAAGAGAGGTCTTCATGAAGAGATCGGGCTAAGGCATGCATTCTTTAACATAAAAACACTTTGAGGTAATTATTTTTTTGTATAGTGCTCTACCTACTAAAATAAATGTCAGTGTTATAGATAAGTTTGAGTAAAAAATTCAATTGCAAACTGGATTTAAGGTTCAAGTTCAAGAACTTAAGGATTTCATATAAAGAATAGATCTGGAAACAGAATGCATCAGAAATCAGGGAAACAGGTGAGGACACAATAAACAAGTCAGAAATCTAGACAATCATGAACATTACCACCCATACAATCTGAAGAGGCAGCGAAATGTGGTTATTTTACTATCCAGTCAAATATTCAGGAATGTGGAAGAAACACCTGCAGACTATTACTAACTGAGAAACAACCAAGTAATCAAATCAAAAGTATTTATGCTTTTTATTGAGCAAGAAATCCATTGCTCTGTAGGTTCCCCAGATTCTGGAGAGAAAATGTAGGTAATTGAGAACATTTGACTGATAGTATGTATTGATACTGATTATGCTACTAGATACAGATATTTCAATTACAGCGTATATGTTTAAGTTGGTATTTATTGAGCCTCTCTTCTGGGTAAGTCTCATTCCAGTTGATGGGGTAATAGATGAGTTCGTAATACAACCTTTTCATCAGTAATTCACTTTTTAAAGACACAGAAATCTCTCATCAACAGAGGAACTACAACATAATGTGAAAAATATATGATCCCAAATATGTACAAGTTTCTGTGGGAGGCCAGAGTAGGATAGAGAGAGATCAGCAAAGACTTCCTGGAAGAGGTGGGAATTGGGTGGAAGATTAAACAATAAATAAGAATTAGTTGAAGAAATCTATGGAGTTTTAAAGCATAATAGAGGCTGAGGGAAAACTATAAAGACATGGAAAGTAAGTGATCTTGGTGTTTTGGGATTCATTCAATGAATATTTATTGAGAATGGAAATTGTGCCTGGAATGAATCAAGGTATTGGTGATGTAGTTATGGTTGAGACAAACACAATCCTTAACTTAATGGGTTTTGCAGTTTATCCAGAGACATAAACACCTAAAAGTAAATTTAATAGAGCATGATTAGTGCTTTGAAAGAGGCAATAACAAAGCACTGAAGAAGGAGAACATTTATCCCAGCATGAGGGAGAAGGATGTATGGGGCAGGATGCCTGAGAAAGCATCCCTTAGGACGCAATTGATTCTTGACGAATGAGTATGAATTAATCAGGCAAAGAACTTGGAGAAGTACCAGGAGTGAATGCAAACAAAAAGGCAATGAGGTGAATGAAAATCTGCCATCTATAGGAAACTGAGTATATCTGGCAGTTAAAGATACTGGTGTGATATTAGTTTGAGTGACTGACCGATCATATAGATCCTATGTTGGATAGAGAAAGTTGTACATTTAGATATTCTCTATAGGCTGAGAGGAAATGGGAATGAAAAATAATAAAAATTTCACTGAAATAAAATAGTAAATGTAAGGATAATAAGGGAGTGAAAGACCTGGAGGGGGATGGGTGGTTGGGATTAGTATGGAAAATATACAAAGTATTTGTGATATGAAAGGTGGAATAATTGCAATTGGTGACAAGGTTCTGGCTGTGTCAATGAAAGTATAGAGTAGATAGAAGTCACTGACATAGAAGTAACTAAGAAATAAGTAAGTAAGGCCAATGCATTGGATATGATATGCACATGCATATGGAATCATCCATGGTACAGACAGTATTTGGGGTCGGGAAGAAGTTAACTATTTGTATCTTTAGTTGATGTACAGAGGTGGGCATGGAATACCTAGATGAGAGTAACACAGAAGAGGAACTGGTGTATTTAGACAACATGGAATTTTCAGAATGGTTGAAATAGCATTGGAAATTGAGGTACACCTCATCTGTTGCCATAGTGGCATTTGATGCTGTAGAACATGCAGGTGGACTCAGTGGACAGGGGAAAAAAAAGGACTCTTGTGACCCAGATTTCACTTCTGGGAATTATATGAATCTGAAGAAAATGAAAACACTAATCCAAAAAAAATATATGCATCCCTAGACTTATTGGAGAATTATTTACATTAACCAAGATTTGGAAGATTCCTAAAGTGTCCATTAGTAGCTGAGTCGATAAAAAAGCTCAGGTACACTTATACGACGGAACACTAGTTGGCTGTAAAAAAGAATGAAATCTTACCATTTTCCACAACATAGACTGAGAGTGTCTTATTATTAAGTGAGATAACTTGTAGAAAGACAAATACAATATAATTTCACTTATATGTGGAATCTAAAGAACCAAATATACAAACAAATAAGACACCGAGATACAAACCTTAAGGTACGGAGAATAAACTGAAGGAGGCCAGAGAGGGGAGGTATGTTGGGAGACAAGATAAAAATGTTACGTGATTAATAAGTACTAATTGGTCATTACAAAGTAGGCAGGAGGATGGTAAGTAAAGCAGAGGGAATAGAGTTAACAATTCTGTAATAATTGTTTATGGTGCCAGTTGGACTCTTGAATTATCGGAAGGAACACTTTATAACCTATATGAATTTGTCTGTTGTTTTGTGTACCTGAAACTAATACAAAAAAATCTTGAAGGCAAACTGTAATTGAAAAATTATGAAAATAAATAATTTCAAGATGAAGGCAACAGAGGATTGAACCATATATGAAGGGGGGGCAGTCTTGTAAAAATGAGGCCTCATATCAGTGCCTGGCACAAAATAAGTGCATTAAATCATCCTTTTTTTCCCTCTTTACAGCATTGATCTGAATCATATGCTTTCCAGATGAGAAAAATGAAGTCCAAAGTCCAGGGAAAAATGCAGGTTAGCAGCATAGCCAGGACCCCAGCCAACCTAGACTCCCTCTGTTCAGTTAGTAGTCTTTACCTTAGCATTTCCCAAGTTTGTTCTTTATGATGATAATAGGTATTCCATGAATAAAAGTTTCCTTAAAAATGTATAAAAAACAAAATAACTGGAATACCAAATTAATAGTTTAAAATTGAAGAAAAGTCTTGCTATCAAGAGTACAAAGAAAGGCCTTCAGAGCATCTCTGTGACTGAAGAGCACAGCAGGGTGGGAGAAGATAGGACAGGCAGGGGCATTAATGGTGGGACTTGCCTTTTGAGCAAGGTATGGCTTGGCAAGGATGAGGTGCCTGGTGGGTTGAGTTAGCATAACAGTTCTGAAGGGAAGACTGTGTGCATCTGAGTCAGACCGTGTGCAGGCTACAGAGGTCATTGCTTCAGTAGCATGAGACCTCTGTTTACAAGTTCAGGACAGTAATGCAGTGGGGGCCATTCCTAAACCATAACTGCTTCTGGAAGGTAACTGCAAATCCTTTGTAAGTGTGGATTCTATGCAGAACCCACTGCTCAGACTGTCTCACAAGTATCATTTCTTCTTTAGCTGCTGAACACAGAGTGATTTAAAACACATCTGGTTTCCTCACATTTCTGTGTTTCCAGGGGAGCTCTGTCTCCTGGGGGACATATAGCTGTCATGCATGGAAGAAAGACACACCCACAAAAACTGAGAGTGCAAGGTTGTGTTCCCCACACATCCCAATTTCTATTTTCCCCTATTTAACTGCTTACATTCACATTTCTCAAGTCCCCTCCATTTGGACATGAACCTTGGATAACTATATATTATACAGAGTTGATTTCTAATTTTCTGGTTGATTTACTGAACAATGCCCAATATGGGTCTTTATATGCATTCATTTTTCATGTTTTACTTTGTAGTAACTCTAATAACGCTTTACATTTATACAGCTTTTTTAGTCATGAAAGCCTAAAGCATTTAACCAGAAACTTAACACCCCCACAACATCTGATATACAACTGCTGCAACCTGAAAAATGCATTTTCCTTTGGAACAACTTTTTATTTTAGAATTCTTTTTATTAATTAATTTTTTAACAAGGTTACTTTATTTTTATTTTATTTTATCTATCTGTTTTTAGAGAGGGTAAAGGAGAAAGAGAGGAAGAGAAACATCAATGTGCGGTTGCCTCTCAGGCGCCCCCAGCTGGGGACCTGACGTGCAACCTAGTCATGTGCCCTGACTGGGAATTGAACTAGCAACACTTGGTTCGCAGGCCGATGCTCAATCCACTGAGCCACAGCAGCCAGGGCTTTAGAACAACTTTTATTGAAAGCAATATCTGTGGAGATATCGGCTGAACTTTCTCGATTTATTTACCGTAATTTAACCCTTATCTATGAGTCATTAGCATACTTTCCATGTGCACAAGAAAGTTATTTATGAGTTTGAAGCTTGGTTGGGATCATCTTTTTAAATTAAAGAATCTTATCCTTTATCCTTTATATATCCAAAGCTGATAGCAGAACCAGAGAACACGTTCAAAACCCAGAGGTGTCACAGTTTAGAAACTTCAGAGTTTGTGAATTTTAGGAGATATTTCAGAAAAAGCATATTGTGGTATGGTGGAAAGATGGTTGCCACAAGTTCCAATACTTTGGCTCATTTAATTTATAAACATGTATTTAGCATCTGTATCTATAGCTTGACCATAACTGATTGGAAAATCCGAAGGACCAGTGGAATAAATGGCATAGAACTTCAGTTCTTTCCACAGAAATGTCTACTAGACCCACAGAGCTAGCTTAATCTGAAATTTGTCCTCCATGAGGTCCTCAGGAACTGAAGTCTTCTTCTTGCTGAACACTGCCTGTCGGTATCTTTGAAGGTCAAACTGATAGGTTTTTACATTTTGAGCAGCAGGATAGAAGGACGAAGAATAAGGACAAAGTGGGTGTCCCAGCTGTCTCTTACAGCCCATTTGTAGAAGTAGCCGTTAGATAGGACATTTCCTTCTACATGCTGTTGTCCAAATCATCATCATTTGGTCACATTTAAGATAGGTTGGAAAAGTTAGTCTCTGTCTGCGTGGCCATGTTCTAAGTTATACTTTTTATTACTATGGAAAAAAGGAGAATGGATACCAGGGGAAAGTAATTGTAGCTCTTTGCACTGGCAGTTATCCACAAGCCACTGCCATTGGAGTACTGGCTTTTTCACTAAGTTGCACTTCGACCTTGGTTAAGCTGATTTTATTTCTGGATTTCATTTCCTTGTCTCCAAATGAGAGGATTGTCTTGGATGGTTTTCAATGGCGCTCCCATTTCTAATAGTCTGAGGGTAAATGAAGGACTGCCAGAGGAATAAATAATGGGGACATGTTAACAAGCTCACAAAAGTTATTAAATCCTTGCTTTGGGATTATGAATCAATTACAATGAACATGTGCAGATCATAAGGATAGGGATATAGCTTTTTCTGATCAACAAATATTTATTATTTAAATGTTAAATTATCCAATATGATATACCTACAGGAACATGCTTAAACATAATTGCATACCTAACAGATAGGTCTTAAATAAACATCCATATAGTTTTAATTCCAGACAAAATAATTGGATGTTGTCAGTAGCTCACAGGTCACTCATACTTTACTACTAGATCATCAACCCTTCTATCCCCTTAAGATTCTGAATTGTACAGATAATTTTATCACGGCTTTAATGATGATTCTTTATTTCCTTTACAGTTCAACTACATAATGCAAGTATCCCTAAATATAGTGATTTAGTGTTCCTTCCTTTTTGACTTTAAGAATTAAAACATTCTGTGTGTGGTATCTTTGTAATATAAATATGATTTTCAAATTATGTTTTTGAGATTTATTCCCATTGTTGTATATCTAGCTTTACTTTGGTCATTTGCATTGCTAAATAATATTTCATTATGGTTCATCTTACAATTTATCCTTTAACTGTTGGTGACATTTGAGTTGTTTCAAATTTTGACCTATGAGAAATATTGCTTTTCACATAACTGCATGTCTCATGGTATGCATATGTGGACATATCTCATGAGTAATTCTTAACCTGGATTCATTGGACACCCAAGAAAGTGGCTGAGTGATAGGATCATAAAAGTGTTACAGAGTTTTGAAAATAGTTTAACAGTTTTCACTTTAGTCAGCAACATATACAAGTGTTTGGCTTCTTACTTTCAACCTTTGATATTGACAGATTTCTTAATATAGGTTTTGGTTCTACATAAGCTGGGTTTATGAACCAGGACAGGCCTGAATGTATGACAGTCACTACTAGTGTATGTAGTCTTAATGAATATGAAAGAATGGGGAAGAAAATAGCATTTTTTTATAGCAGTTCTCAGAAGTTTGTGTTTATCAAATGAAGTCATCAAGGTACTCATTCATTTTTTGTTAATGCAATCAACAAATATTTTTGAGCTTTTACTGTGGGTCACATACGCTGTCAGCTGCCATGGAGCTGATAGCTCGATGAAGAGAGATACAATCAAATAATGACACAAATTGATGCTAAGTCCTTGGAAAAATTTGCTTCTGCAAGAGGATATAATACAGAGGCCAAGTTACTGCGAGGTAAGGGACTAGACTACAGGTGGGAACTGCAGGATGAAGATTAGATATGGATTAGAGCATCAACAGAGATGTTGGTTAGGACTTCATTGTGCCTTAGAGGCTTCGGAGGAAATCCAGTGTGCCTAGCTGCAGTATGAGTGAATCATATGGTATTTGTCTTTCTCTGACTGACCTGTTTTGCTTAGCATAATATCCTGTAGGTCATTCCATGCTGGTAAAAACTTATTCTCTTTTATGACTAACATTTCATTGTATATGTTTACCACCGGGTTTTTATCTATTCATTTATTGATGGGCACTTTAGTTGCTTTCATAGTTAGATTATTGTAAGTAAGACTGCAATGAACATAAATATGCAGGTATTTTTTTCAAATTAGTGTTTGATGTTTCTTCGGATAGATGAGGTCTGTGTGGAAAAAGTCCAGCCATTGCTAATATAACAAGAATGGTTTGCATGAACATTGATGTAACCTGGCAGCCAAGGAAAGTGGACTGGAATGTCGTCGTCGTCGGCAGCCGTCCGTCTCGAGAGACGATGGTGTAGCTTCTTAAGAGTCTATCTGCACCGCCGAGAATGGCTGTGCAGTCCCACTCGGGAGTGACACGGTATCTGTCTCCTCCCGTGTTGAATCGACATCTTGTGATGACGCTGGAGTGTCCTCTCCAGTGAAGCTGAAGCTACAGAGCCTGGGCAGGGTGATATGGAGGGTCTGCTGTTGCCCATGCAGCAGACCCCCCCTCTCTTCGCAGCTGAAGGGTCCAAGGGAAAGATGGAGTCAATACAGCTTGGCTTCAGGTGCGCCGCAAGAGTTGCCGGTGTTGACTACAACGTCAAACCGCCTTAGGGACTCCGGCTCCGGATTTTCTGTCGGGGTTTACTCCCTTAGCCTTTCCCCTGAAGAGGTATGCCGCAAGGCAGCGGAGGTTTTTTGGAGTCAGAGTTTTCTTTCTCTGATGTACCCTGACTGGAAGATCGAACCAGCGACACTTAGCTCGCAGGCCGACGCTCAATCCACTGAGCTAAACCAGCCAGGTGGACTGGAATGTACATGCACAAATAATGGCAACTTCACTGTACTAGTCATTGGGGGCAGTAGATGCCGTTGAGTGAGCATGCGTACTGTGTGGTTGTTGCACTCAAAAAATGACTGAGCGAGTAGAGCAATGAATGTACATCAAATTTTGCGTCAAGCTTGAGTGTTCCTCTGCGGAAACTATTCCGATGATTTGAAGGCCACGGCTATGGGCGACTGGGGATTGGCAGCTTCACCGTGACAGCGTGCCTACTCCTGCATCACGTCTCCTGCAGAGTTTTTTGATGAAACATCAAATTGCTCAGGTGACTCAGCTCGCCCTAGAGCTCAGATCTGGTACCCTGTGACTTGTGACTTTTCCCAAAATTAAAATAACTTTTGAAAAGAAACAGATTTCAGATCATTGATGAGATTCAGGAAAATATGACAGAGCAGCTGATGGCAGCTGGGAGAACTGTATGAGGTCCTAAGGTGCCCACTTTGAAGAAGACTGAGGTGTCGTTTTCCTATGTCAATGTTTATTGTATCTTGTATCTTCTCCAATAAATGTCTCTTTTTTATATTACATGGCTGGATACCTTTTGGACAGACCTCATATACCAAGAAGTGGAATTTCTGGATCATAAGTCAGTCACCTATGCGATTGGGGGGGTGGTGGCTGCTCTTCCATACTGCTTTCCACAGTGGCTGCACCAATCTCCATTCCCACCAACTGTGCCTACGAGTTCCCTTTGGTTTTCTTCATTTTTAAGTGTATTTTTTCCCTTGCCATTTAGCTCCCTTATACTCCCCTCTCCCCTGCAATCACCACACTGTTGTCCATGTCCATAAGTATTTTAACACTTTTGCTTGATCCCTGTATCCCCTAACCCGGACCCTCCCCCTTAGTGTCACCCTGCTCTCCATCTATAAGTGTATCCATTATCCTTGCTGGTTGTTTGTTCATTAGATTCCACATATGAGTGAAATCATGTGGCAATTGTCTTTGTCTGACTGGCTTATTTCAGTTAGTATAATGTTCTCTAGGTCCATCTATGTTATTGCAAAGGGTAAAAATTTTCCTTTTTTAAGGAATCTCTACTTTTATTTTGCATTTCTCTAATGATTAGTGGAGTTGAACCTTTTGTCATAGGTCTCTGATCCATGTGTACACGCTCTTTGGAGAAATGTTTATTCAGGTCCTATGCCCATATTTAAAATCATATTGTTTGTTTTCTTCATGGCAGGTGATTAGCTCTGGGTAGGAGAAAGGATCCCTCATTATTTTGACATACAGATTCCTGATATTCACATCTTGAAGATTCTAATTCAATTGTTCTTGTTTGGAGCCCAGGAACCTGATGTTTAAGAGTACCCAAAGTGTTTTAGATTCAAGTGGTTCAAGAACTATCTTTAAGAAACATTCACCTGAATCTTTAAACTAAAATGGTTGCTGTATAGGCACTACTTAAACATCTTCAAAAAGTTGTAGCAAGTGTTTGAGAATGTTTTGATTTGTTTCCTTAAAATACATTTGGTCTTTGTTTTTCATTTTACAAGTAAACAAACTCAGTAAAGCAAAGTGTAAGGAAAAATACCTCTGATCTCATCCCTGAAAATAGTCGCTGATTATTTTTCAGCTTATTCCCTTGAAAACTTTTATTATTCAATTTTCTCTGCTGATTTGGCTCATATAGCTTGTGTGATTTTGTGCTACCCTGTTTCATGTTAACATGTGTGATTTATAAACATTGTATTATCTGCCCATTTCTACAGTCTGTTTTCCCAGTTTTATTCATTCATTCATTCATTTATTTGTACATACCCAGTGAAGCAATACTGTAATGCACACACCCATATCAAGAAGTGTACATATACCAAGGTATATATACGTACTAATATGGCTTAGGAGTTCTAAAATTCACACCTTTCTGTGTTATTAAGAAATAATTCCCTTAGTGAATTCGCTCGCCTCCTCTTTTATATCACACTTTCATACTTTTTTTTCTCTACTCATACTTCTAAAATTTTCTCTTTGTTCACCTTCCTGGTCACCTGATGACTACTTCATACCTCAATGAGAAAACTAAAGCAATCTAAAGACAACTTCTGTGGACATACTCTACCATATCTAGCCATCTGCCACAAGGTAGCTTGCTTTCTTCTCTATCAACTATGAGGAAATGCCCATGGTCCTATGTATCCTGCTGCCACTTGAGTACTAAATGCCAAATATTTCACTCGACCACACCATTCATAGTTACACTTTTGATAAATTCATTCATAGGAAAAGAACTTGTTTATTTATTTCTAAATCTATTTTTTGCTTTAATTTTTAATTAAAGTATAACATTCACATAATACTACAGTAGTTTCTGGTATACATAGTGATCCTGTATTTATGTAGTGATTACCATGATAAGACTAGTAACCATTTGTCACTGAAATTTTATAACTTTATTTTTTATTTAAAAAAAATCTTCCATTGTAATCAAACAAGGAACAAATACAATAGTTTTTTAATCCCATTGTAGTTACTGTCTCATTTCTTTTTATCCTTTGTAGCAAAACTTCTTATAAGAGGCATCTGTATTCTCTGTCTTTAATTCTTCACTTTATTTTCTTTCTAAAACTCCAGGAAATCAGGCCCTTGGTTCCATAAAACTACTCTAACCAAAATCATGCATGGCTCCAAAATTTCTAAAATCATTAATAATGTCAGCCTCATTTTTTCTCCACCCATCTGCAGTATTTGGCTTAGTTTATCACTCCCTCCTTTTTTTTTTAAATCAGAATTTTAGAAATTTAATATAATTTTAGAACATTTATATACTGATATAGACATAACATGAAGAAGGTTTAGTATTATTTCTAATTGGACAGTGCTTCCTATGTAGTTTACTCCTTCCGTTTTTTGATACACTGTTTTCATTTAGATCCCAAGATCCCACCTACTCTTCATTTTCCTCTTAGGAAAATGCTGTTAGGTCTTTCTTAACTCCATGTTTTGGGCCTTCCATTTGTCTTCTGCTTTTTAAAAAAAAAATTTATTTATTTGTTTGTTTATTTATTTTATTTTATTTTTTTAGAGAGAGGGGAAAGGAGAGAGGGAGAAAAGCATCACTGCGTGGTTGCCTCTCACTTGTGCCCCCAACTGGGGATCTGACGTGCAACCTAGTCATGTGCTCTGACTGGGAATTGAACCATCGACACTTGGCTCGCAGGCCGATGCTCAGGTATTCTGCTTTTTAATGAAACATTTTCTCAGGCTTCAGTTCTTGGTCTTTCATGTTCAATTTACTTGCTTGGTGATTTCATTCAGTCTCATGCATAATCAGATATCTCATATACAGCTTGAAATTAACACTTCTTTGGACTAAAACCTTGGTTTCTGCCCCCAAAACTCCTACTGCCATTGTATTTTATATGAGGACAGATGTCAAGTCGATTATTCTTGTATCTCAGGCCATATGGAAGGAAGGTTCATTCTTGCTTCCTCTCTGCTTATCAAGCCACAATTCCAATCTGTTAGTATGTTGCTGCTTCTACCTTCAACTACATTACCACCTCTCACATTATACATTATTGGTGTTCTGATCCAAGTGATCATTACTTTTCAGGTCAGTTATTAGAATATCTCATTACAGCTTATAGCAACATTATTTTAGCGGTATGAAGCAGATGGACCTCTTCTTACCTAAGCCTATGCTCTAGGTGTAGAGTATGTCAGTTTTGATACACGGGATTACATTTGAGAAACAAAAAAATCATGTACAGAGAAGACTGTTTTGCAGGTTCCAGTTGTACACTTAGGGTAGGGAATGATACTCTAAGGGTTGTTGCTTATACACACTAGTGACAAAAGGACATCTAGTCCTTGATATTCATGCAGGAAATTTCAACTGCTTAGTAATAGGTAGGGCTTCCAGAGGATGAGCAAGAGCCCATGAGAAATGACAGAAATGAGGCCTGAGAGGGAGGTAGAGAACATGTGTGCTTGAAGGGTTCTTATGCAGAAATGAGTAAGTAGTGTTGGAATTGGTAGTGACTCATGAAGCAAGCAAGATAGGAGTAATAATGTCCTGTTTTTAATAGAGAGCGACAGAAGTGCTGTGATGAGACAAAAAGCGGGTCATGTACGGATAGCTATGTAAGGAAGTCTCCGTTTGTGGTTGTATCAGTCTTTACAGCTGGCCACCAGAAACACACTCCTGTGACCTTTATGTTTAAATGTGATCCCAAGAGGATACAATCACCAAGGGAAGATGGTTCAATGGAGCCAAATTTGAGAGAGTGAAAATTCTGAGGCCAAAGGTGGTCCTTTATGTCTTAATGAACCCATGTAGCAAAGCCAATGAATCATACTTCCAAGACATGTTTTCACAGGAATCAGGAGCCATCTTTGGATGCTGCATTGATGCTTTTTCATAAGTTTGAGTCTATCATGACAGGTTTCTCCATTAAATTATTGCTGGAGGCACAGAACAATGCCTCCTATGCAGAATGTTCCATGGGAGCCCACTGAGAGCACTACTAATGAACAATGATATTTGGGCCAGTTCTATTGTACTCTGTAGAGAGTAACAGGGATAAAGTTGTCTTGTTGGCATTTTGAATGATTTTGAATGAGTGTAGGGAGTGATTCAAAGTATTTTGTGATAATTAACATTCACAGAAACTCATTATCAATTTAAATATCTTCTCTAATAGGCAAAGTAATACAATATAGTCCTTTAACTTTGTATTATGGAGTAATTATCCAAAGTAAGATAATAAGGTGGCCCATGACATTTTCAGATATTTCTATCAGCAATGAGAAAAACAAAATCTGTTCTTTAAAACATAGTAGGAAGAAACAAATTTGAGTCACAAATATTATAGAGCTCATATTTTTATGTTTCTTAATATTTCTTACATGATGTGGAATTTTCAGGTAAATATTTTCCTGTCCAAATATATTTGATATACTAAATGCCATCTTTTTTAAAAGTTTCTTACTAAACTAATATATTTTTTGTTATATTAGTTTAATAAAATCAATAAATTATGATGACAAAGAAAAGAAATAGAAAAGGAAAAAAAAATCATACACCAGTTAATGAAGCCTTACAGGCAGTATGCTCCTTCTTATAAAATTGGTTTTGTTGTAATGTGCTTTCTCATAATTAAAGGATTAATTAGATTCATAATACCCTTTTGAGAGAGTCATCATTAAACCCATTTTATACCTAGGAGAATTGAGATATGGAGAAACTAATTTTCCTCAAGGTCACGACAAATTTAAAATTGTACCTTCAAGAATTGAACCTCAAGATATTGATGTCTTGCTTCCATATGTAGCATTATGTTATTGTATGTGTGCGTGTGCAGTGTTTGTGTTTTCGGGTGTTATTGCCTTATTTTATGTAAGCCTTATAACTAAAGTTACCCTCCAGGGGAGAGAAAGATAATGGTCAACTTCAATTTAAATTCTGGGTCTCAGTGTGTATGGCTGCATGTATGGTTAGAATAAGTAGTCCCAGTGGAGGACTCTGGGAAATGCTTGTTCCAAGAATTTCTTTAAAGATAGGGTCCAGCAATTCTCAAGGGAGCAGTGTGTGCAGATAAACTTCATTGGACTATTTATCTTAAGTCTTGTTCCCAGGGCTCATATCCTGGCCGTGTCAATATCTTGCTCTACGACTTACTGAGTAACTCACTGTATCTCTAGGGTTTGTTATAGCAGTAAAATCAGAGAATGCTCAGATTCTATACAATGCAAAGTGACTTTACACAATGCTGCCTTGAATGTTACTGACAGTTAATCTGGATAATTAGTTTTATTCTAATTGCTTTGGGAGCTAAAGCCAAACACAATTTTCCCCTCTTTCTTGCTGCTAATCTTCATATAACTTTATTTAAAGAACCTCAGGGTTCTTGACCCTAGGTTTGCTCATGAGTCTGCACGTATTTACTCATATTTCTTTAGCTATATTTCCATTTTAGACACCTTGCAATTAGTAGTGCTTATTCCTGTGGTTGATAATGTTCTTGCCACTGACAGGAGCAATGACAGAGGGTTGGAACAATGCCCAGTGATTTAGTCCACTTGAATTCATTATCAAGGGTTTCTGGGGGTTATATAACCCAGTTCCTCCTAGTTATATTCCCCTGTAACAAATTAACCATCTGGCTTGGTAGAAGCTGCCTTTTAACTGTTCCTCATAACAGTAACCTGTGTGCCAAATGTTGGTTCCCATGGAAATGATTTCAAACATGCATTAAAATCTGAGAATGGATGTGATTTCTTCATCTACTGGTTTTCATTATTTTCTATAGCACCAAACTTTGATTTTATTGACAGTTAACAATTGTCACCTTTTAGAGACCTTGCCAGAATAGGGGCTTAGATTTGGGAGCGTGGGTCTACTGTTTATCTTCCAGGATTATAGATGTTGTATAATTATAGAGTTAAGCTCTTTGGTTCTATGTATTTAAGTTTGTTAAATGAGCAAGAGATCCATAAACTGTTAACAAAACACCATATTTTATTTTACATCTTTAAGGGTACATTCTAAAGGCATAAAATCCCTCTAATTGTGAAAAACTTATTTTGACTTGAGGTAGTAAAGGTTGAAGAAACTTTTTTTATTGACCAAAATATACTTTTCAAACTGTCATGCTTTTCCATATTGTGTTCTCTTAGTTTTTTGAATACTAGATTTAGTAACCTAGTACCCTTTAGTAAGTACATTAGCCCTTTTCAATAACTAGCTTTCTGAGCAATATGTACATGTGAATCCTTTTGGTGGGCCTCAGTGTTTTCCCATTGTGGCATATGAATGACTTCTCTACTCAAACTGGTGGAAGTCCCTGGTAAGCTAAGACCAGCAGGTCAATTCTACTATAATATCAATATCTACTTTAAGGAATGTTGCTGCAATGAAAGACAAACATTGAATTTCTAATACAAGTTGAAATATATTTCCCTTTATTGCAATTAAATGACCACAAACGAAGAGTAAAAGGAGAAAAAGTAAGAGTATACAGAGGGATTAATATGGCTTGTTCTGGGAATTTGACCTGTTTCAGGTAATTTCGTGTACATGCATGGGGGAGAGCACTTCATTTGTGAAGAATTTGGAGGATAAGAACTTCCCTATACTTTAATTTTACATAAGAGTGAAATCGTTTCTTTGATAATAGTAACAACATTAGCATTTTGGTCTTTTAGTCTGTTTGAGGTACTGTGATTAAACACTGTGCACACATTAATTATCTTATCCTTATAATAGACCTATGAGATCATACCACCAATATCCCCATTTTACAAGTGAGTAAACTAAGGTACAGAGTGTTTAAATCTCTTGTCCAGTGTCTCCGGTGCAGCCATCAGGTGGCAGAAATGAATCTGGAGTTATGCTCTTTTCTGCACTACACTGCTTCTCTTAGAGCTAATATCTCCATGGGTAACCTTTTTGGGCACAACGAGAACATGTTTCTTAACCTTTCTTAAGAGCATATATTAGACGTAATAACAAATTTTTTTAAGAAAAGATTTTATTTATTTATCTTTAGAGATACAGGAAGTGAGGGAGAAAAAGGGAGAGGGAGACTACTAACATCAATGTGAGAGAGGAACATAGACTGCCTCTGATACTGGCCCAGAGAGGGACTGATCAACCCAGGCATGTTGCCTGATGTTTTGCTTTGCAGGACAACAGCCAACCAACTGAGCCACACTGGTTAGGGTTTAACTTATTTTCTAGAACTGAGATATGACTTTTTGTAAGAGACCTTCTGGGGTAATTCCATCATTTACCTAGTTTCTGTTTATAAGTATATTTTATTGATTATATTGTTACAATAGTTCCAATTTTTCCCCTTTGCTCCCCTCCACCCAGCACAACCCCTCCCCTAACAATCCTCCCTCCCCAAGTCCATGCCCATGGGTCGTACATACAAGCTCTCCTGCCTCACCCTTTCCTATATTCTTCTTCTTTCTTTAAAAATTAATTAATTAATTATTTTAACAATAAAAAATAACAATCCCTCCCTCTCAGACTTAAGACCCTTTATAATCTTATAAAGGACAATGGGCGAAGGTCTCGAGCTCCTCTAGCTGCTTCAAGCTGGACATGGTCGTTGTCCTACCTACCCTTGGGTCCAGAAATCCCTAATAAGAGTGGGGCTGTGGAGGCAGGGGTGGCCATCCCACATGGGGAAGGATCATGCAGGCTCCAGGTTGGTTGGCTGTCCCCGGACAATGGCATGCTTGATTTAATAGGCTGGCATCCTTGTTGTATTCTGGAGGTAACAGATTTGGCAACAGGGTTAAAACACATCATTCAATTCATAACCACTAGATGACAAAAGGCAGGTATTAATTTTTCAATGTCCCACATTAGGGAAAGGAAGGGCTTCTTTGGAGGAAGGTGTGTCAGGTACATCTCACCTGTCCAACACCTTTTTGCCCATTATACTTAGTTTTGGCTGAGGGAAATAGTCTAGATTTCCCCCCTCTCAGACCTCTGGGCTCTTTCTGTCCAAGCCATTAGGACAGAAAAGAGAAACGAGTTTTAAAGTGAAGCCCACAGACCACCCCATTCTTCACCAACCCAGCCACTTAGTTCAGCCAACCATTGAGTCTCAGGAGGCAGTGATGCAGACAGGATTAAGTGAGGCCTATATGTACAGACAATCACTCAGGTAATGAGATCATAGGCTTATGCCCTTTGAAAACAGAAAACACATGTTAATTTATGTAACATAACCCACAAACAAGTCTCTAAATCTGTAGGACTGTCTTATTGGAAAGACATCCAGTTGAAAGGCATTTGACATCCTTCTTGCCTGTAAATTAAACACCTTTGATAATACCACAGACAGCTTAATTTTCAAATCAAAACAAACTTTAAATGAAGATAAACTTTAAAGATGGTTAGCTGCACTACTCTATAGTCTACCACTCAGCATTGTGATTTTCCCTGAATCATGACTTTTCTCCCTAAGATTACCCTCCTTGTCATTAAAGGGACTGCATTGTTTATTTTTAATTTATTCTGTTCATTTGCATAAACACAACAAGAGCTGCAAATGATCACTTATGATCTTTAGTTCTGCTTTGCTGGAACTTACGCAAGGAACATTTAGGGTGACCTTCAGTCTGCCCTTCAGGGCACAGAAGTAGAACCACACACCTGGCATTCAGCCTTGCCTGTAAACACCTTTCTTTTCTAAGTCCTTCTGGTTTTCCATTGTGCCTTAAGTTCCCTTCTAGCTATCTTTCAGGAAAACAACCTTCGTTCCTTCCCTGGAAAGATTGCCATGGACAGCACATCCAACCAAGGTACCAGACCCTTTATCTCGCGGGCTTTTATTACCTTTGAAAGTCATTCCCAGGTCCTCAGGACTTTTTGGTAACAATCTGAGCCCAAGTATGTCTCCTTTAGGCTTGACATTCCAGTCAAAGACTTGGTAAAAAAAAAAAAAAAAGGAACCTCTATTAACAACTGGTCTTATTAGTTCTATGCAAAGGAACTTATGTCATTACTTACTTGTTTAGAATGCCAAACTCAGGAGGGATCGGATAGGGAGAAAAATATACAGTGTGAAGGAAAATCCTTGTCCTTCCAATATTCACTGAACTTGCTTTTCCATTCTTTATATTTTTATTTTTTTCCCCCACTAAAATTTTTTTTGTTTGATTTCCATTACAGTTGTCCCACTTTTTTCCCCTTCTTGCTTCCCTGCACTCTGTCCCCTCTTCTCCCACATTCAGTCCTCACCCAGTTGTCCATGTCCATGGGTCATTTATACATGTTCCTTGACTAGACCCTTCCTTTTCTTACCCCCTTCTCTCCCTCCCATCTCCCCCTTTGTTACTGTTAGTTTATTCCTTGTTTACATACCTCTGGTTCAATTTTGCTCATTTGTTTGTGTTCATTAGTTTCCCATAATAGGTGATAGCATAAGGTATTTTTCTTTTGTTGCCTGGTTTATTTCACTAAGTATAGTTCTCTCGAGTTCCATCCATGTTGTTGCAAATGGTAGAAGTTCCTTCTTTCTTTCAGTACTTATTCATTGTCATTTTCCCCCTTTGTACTCGTGTTCCTCTCTGTCTCTCTCTGTTTCTTCATCTTCTTAAAGCAGACCCTTTAGCATCTCTTGCAATGCTGGTTTGGTGGAGATGTAATCTTTTAGCCTTCTTTTGTCTTGGAAACTCCTTATTTCACCTTCCATTTTGAATGAGAGTCTTGCTGGGTAGAGTATGCTTGGTTGTAGGCCTTTGTTTTTCATTGCTTGGAATATTTTTTTGCCATTCCCTTCTGGCTTGTAGTGTTTCTGTTGAGAAATCTGATGATAGCCTTATTGGAGCTCCCTTGTATGTTATTAGTTGTTTCTCTCTTGCTGCTTTTAGGATTCTCTCTTTGTCTTTGAATGTTGCCATTTTAATTATGATGTGTCTTGAAGTGGGCCTTTTGGGGTTTATCTTCATTGGGACCCTTTGTGCTTCTTGGACTTGCGTGACTCTTTCTCTCCTCATGTTAGGGAAGTTTTCTGTCATTAGTTTTTCAAAGCGGTTTTCTATCCCTTGCTCTTTTTCTTCTCCTTCTGGAATTCCTATGATACGGATATTATTACGTTTCATGTTGTCCTGCAGCTGTCTTAGAGCCTCTTCAGTCTTGTTCAGTCTTTTTTCATTTTGTTGCACTGTCTGGGAGTTTTTGTCTACATTGTCTTCCAGCTCGCTGATCCGATCTTCTGCTTCCTCTAGCCTGCTTTTAATTCCTTCTACTGTGTTCTTCAATTCAGAGATCGTATTCTTCATTTCCTCCTGGCTCTTACTGATAGCTTCTATGTCCTTTTTCACGCTGGTGTAATTCTCAGTAAGTTCCTAGTAGTATTTCTGCAGTTCCTTGTAGTTTCCTTGGAGCTCTTTGTAGTTTCTGCTGAGCTCATTGAGCTTCTCCATAATCCATGCTTTCAATTCCATATCTGATAGTTGGCTCCCCTCTATTTCATTTAGCACTCTTTCTGGGGATTCTACCTTTCCTTTCGATGGGGGTTTTGTTTTCTGTCTCCCCATTTTTTTGACTCCTATTGTTTGTTGGTGCTTCTTAGAATGATCTGCACTTCCTGGATCTGCCCCTGGTGGCGTCAGATCCTGTACCAGTCTGGCCCTAGGCAGCCTATTGGAGACTTCCAGGGATCTACTGCCTTTGTCTGGCTTCTTTAGTTGTTAATCTATTCAATCTGTGATTAGCTGTCAGGCTTAAGGACCGTGGGTGTGGCAGCTTAATTCCTGTAGGCAGGGCTTTTGCTTCCCCTCAGGCTGACGCCACTTGGAGTGGGGGGAATGGTCTGCCTGTAGTTCTGGGGATGAGTCAGCACTGGGACCCGGTCGGCCGCTTCCCCAGTTCTCCCCTCAAAGCCACCACACCAAACTCTCCCCAAGCATCTCCAGTCCTCTCTGCCTGCCCTCCGCTTGAGCCCAGGGTAAGTGGGGGTCAAAATCTGTTCGTATGTGATCCGCTTAGGAGCTCTTTTTCTCCAGCTGTTCCTCTCCAGCTAGCAAGAAACCCTGTGGCTTTTTGCTTTTCACAGCTGGATACTATTTACTTTCCACTCTGTTGCTGTAGGCTGGGAAGCTCAGCTGGGGGTTTAGACCCTGCCCTTCTCAGGGGGAACTCCCGGCTGCTGAGCTGTTTCTCAGTCCCTTCAGCTGCTACCCATGTGACACCAGCCAGCCCTTCCTCGTCTCCGCACTCCCTGCCGGTCACGTTGTGATGTAGCGGCCTTTTCTGTCTCTCCGTGGTTATAAGACTTCTCTCTAGCTAGTGTTTGGTTGGTTATTCCAGATGATTTCTCCAAAATTAAGTTGTAAATCCAGACTAGTTCTGGGAGGAGGTTAGTGTAGCTTCCACTTACTCTTCCGCCATCTTGTTTTTCCCTAGTTTCTATTTAACTTACTTCACCAGCAGAAGCTAAATCTTAAGTCTTATCATCAATGACCCTCCACAGGGTTCTTCCGCAGTCCATTGAAACCACTCCCATTGGAGTCACCAGTAACCCTCATACTTCTCAGTTGACCATCCTCACATTACTTAGTTTCTTTTCACAGGAGCAGTTGACAAACTTGGCCTCTCCTTAATTCTGAAAATATCTTCGTATCCTTTGAAATGCTACGATCACCTTGTTTGCCAGCGTATATTTTATTTCACCTCATTCTCTTGCTATCTTCCGTTGGTCTTTGTACATTAGAGTGTACTGAGTAAGCCACCTATGTGCATTTCTCTCGATGAACACTTTTTCTAAGTAATCTCACTCTATGTGATGATTTTACATACAGCTTTTACTCTTTTACTCTGGTGATTTCTGAACTACAGTCAAATGTTCAGTTGCACATTATAAATGTCTCTAGGTGGAAATCTAAGAGACTCCTTGATTTTAACGTGCAAAACAGAACTATATCCAGTCCTACCTTTCTCTAATCTTACAGATCTTTCTGACTTTACCATTCTATAGGCACTTCATGCCAATCTGTCCCTCTCACGTCTTAGTCTGGAAATTCTGCTGGTTCTGCCTTCTATATACGTGCTTGAGTTTAGCACTCAATGTCTCTTCAACACGAGGGTCACAATGATCTTCTTAAAAGTTAAGGCATTTTAGGTTCAATTGTTGATAGATATGCATTTATTGCCTTTTTTTCCCATTTCTTTTTATTTTTTTATTATTGATTATATTGTTACAACAGTTCCAATTTTCTCCCTACCATTTTATTTTTTATTGTTTTGATGTCCTTTCTCTTAAATAAGTCCCCTTAATATTTCATATAATAATAGCTTGGTTATGATGGGCACCTTTTGTTTTTCTTATCTGGGAAGCTCTTTATCTGTCCTCAGATTCTAAATGATATCACAAGAAGAACAGAGAGAGAATCATGGATAAGGAGAGAGTTTTGATGGTTGCCAAATGGGAGGGAGGTGTGGAGGAATGGTTGAAGATGTGAGCGGATTAAGAAGCACAAATAAGTAGTTACAGAATAGCCATGGGGAGATAAAGTACATAGGGAAATGAGTAGCCAAAGAACCTATACACATGACCCATGGAGCTGAACACTGGTGTGAGGATTGCCTGAGGGAGTGGGGCATGCTGGGTGGAGGGGGGCAAATGGGAAAAATTGGGACAACTGTAATAGCATAATCAATAAAATATATTTTTAAAAATCTTCAGGTAGAACTGAGTAAATGCCAAACTACAAATAAGGTCCTATAGTTCTTTATATCTTGGCCTCCCTTTCCCTCTCAGTACTGCATTCTTGCTACCTTCCCTTAAACTCCACTTGCATTAAGCAGTCTGCTATTTCTCAAACAAACCTCAGAGCCTTGGCACTTGACTTCTTTCCTCTACTGGGGCTGCTGTCTCTGCTCTTCCTCCAAATATCTTTAAAACATACTCCCTTGCCTCCTTCAAGTGTGGTCACATCCCCTTTAAGAAAAGAACACTCCTAGTCCCTAAGAATAAGTTACTTACCCAGCTTCTTTCATTTCTAATACCTATAGAGGGTATGACAAAAGTAGGTTTACAGTTATTTTTTTAGGAAATAATACAATAATAAATAATTAAAGAAGAATAAAGTGTTTCACACAATCACAACTATAACCCTACTTTGTCGCCACCCCCCATATGAAATTGTATTTAAGATTTGTTTTGTTTTTTCTTTATTTTTTTTCCTCTCATACTAGAACATAAGCCCAAAGATACAGATATCTTACCTGTGTTGTTCATTTCTATATACCTCGGAACTAAAATAGTGCTTGACACGCAGAAGTGCATTCAGTAAATTTCTTCTGTATGACTTATCCTTTGTTTTCTTTGTTTTGCTCAGACACTCCCTCTTCCCACAAACTCTCTGCTTGAGAGAAGTTGAATTAAAATCTGACAACGCAATTAGTATAATCTGTTAATATTTTATTCATTTTGTAGACCAACTACACCTAATGACTGAAAGATGCTTGATCATTATGGACTGCCTTTAGGAGAAAGAAAATAACCCAGATACTCCAAATATTATGAACCCCCTCTCTTCTTCATGGCTTAACAGTTTTTGTAATGAGAAAAAGAGCTTTTTATTTAAATTCAACTAACTTGTTGGAAATGATAGACACTTTTACGTACCTAACTTCATTTGGAATTCAGAGTATTTCTAGGAACAAGGCAGTATTTCTATTTTACAGATGAGAAATTTGAGCTCAGTGATATCATAATTTGCCTAAGTTACGTACTGTGATGTAAACAAAATTTAAATTCATACCTTGCGCATGCTGTTCCAGGTTTTGTTTTTTGTTTTATTGAGTGTGTTTCTAGTGTATTGGACAGAAGCTTAACAAAGCAAAAGGCGAGAGTGAATACATTGGTCTGAATGAATTTTACAACATGTGTCACCAGAATTGATGACTACTAGGTGGTGAGAGAGTTAAATACCAGAAGAACACAAGGGCACTACGAACAAACTGCCATGGAAGAGTGAAAAAACTACAGCAATCTTTTCTTATTTTATGATGATAATAAAAAGAGTGTGTGCTCTATAGACGAGCATACTATAAATCTGTACAAAGATAAAACTGAGCATAAAATTATTTTATGAAGCTATAATCATTATTATGAATACCAACGATTATCAACAATATAATAATGTTCTGAGACTGACTGACTTCTGCTGGGGTAATTTTTTCATATGTTAAATAGCCTCAGACGGTCCCCCCTCCTTTGTTTTATTTTTTTTAATTGCTTTTTGTGAAAGTCTCTACATCCACTCCTTCCATTTAACTTATGAAATAATTTGTTTCAGGTATTCTCATACTTAAACAGAAAGATATTCAAGTATACTTATAAATGATGTGTTCATATATTATATATAATATTTTTGCAAGTTACTGTTTTCCTTTAATATATCATTTTGGGTGGTTAGAGTTCTAGGCTAAGTATATAAATATGTAGCTTGTACTTGCACTTTTAAACATGTCCATGTTATTTAATTGTTAAAATACCTAATGTAACTTTATATTGGTGAACATTCGTTGTCTTTTCCTTGTATTTTTATCTTCAATTTTTGTATTGGAACAAAGTGCTGTAATATTATTGTACCAATGTTTTTAAGTACTCAGAATTTTATTTCTGAAAGATAGCTTCCTCGAATTTAAAATGTTGGTAATAAGCCATTCACATTTCCATTTTTAAGAGATACTGAAAAATTGCTCTCCAAAAATTTGTGCCAATTTACATTCCAAACCATTATGATAATGCTGACTTTCTTAGATGTTCAGATAAAATTGCATGCTTCAAATCTTTTAGGGAAAAGTTGTCTGGTGTAAAACTTTCTTTCTTTGTATTAATTTTTTCCCTCTTGTGAGGTTTACTGACAATTTATATCTCTTCTATGACTATCCAATGCATTTCTGAAGACCCTAGCCAGTAATGCATGACATAGGCAATTTTAGCTGGGTTAAATAAAAGGGTCCATTTATACCAGTGAGTGCAGCGATTCAGTTAGTGCTCAACAAACTTTTTGAAATTCATGCCTGAAAAATTTTAAGGACTTCAGTGATCTTTTATGTGTGTAAATTTAACATGTTAGACTTTAAAATATTTTAATAATACCTATTTTATGTTAATATATAAACAAAATTTATGAAAACTATTTTCTAAAACATAATTAGTGAAAAGAGTCACATTCTTTTACAGTTTTATAAATTTTTGTAATGTCTGGTTTCATAGACTATACAGTAGCTGTACATTCAGTCTGTTGTGGAAAAGGTAAATAGCATGTTACCATGTTGAATATAAATTTGACCGTATATAGTCTCTAAAAGGGGTTGCAGGGTCCTTGGGAGTTTCTGAACTACACTTGGAGAATTTCTGGTTTAAGAAAACCCACAAGGGTTAGCCCAAAAAGTAATAACAACAGCATACCCTTTTCACCACGAGGCCTTAGGAGGCAGGGGTGGCCAGCTGACCTGCAGGTATTCCTGGTGTAGAGACTGTGATCTTTGGTTAGAGAGACATGCCAACAATTAGTAACCTGGCAAGAAGATATCCTGGGGGAAAAATAACCCTCCCTCATTGCCCTTCCACTCCCATCCTCTACAGTGCCTCCCATTGGCTAAACCCCACCAGAAGCTAAAGAGCAATGAAGTCCCTATAAATCCATAGGGGTCAACATTTCTCGATATAGAGCCCTAAGAAGAGTAGGAAGTAGGTAAGTGAGCGCAAAGAAGGACATACCCAGCAAAATCCTTCCATTTTCTTTGACATTTGTATTGCCTTTTTATAGGATTATGGAAGTTTTTTTTTTTTTTTAATGGTATGGAGTAGTCTTTTGTTAACTATGTTGCATTTTCTCCAGGTTGACAACTGTCACTTTAACTTTGTTTATGGTGTCTTTCATAATAGTGACTCGTTTTTATATTTCATGTGCTTGAAACATTTTTTTTCTCTTATGGTTCAGTGCTGTAAAGTCAAAATTTATTTATGTGAACTTTGAAAGTATGACATTTGAATAATTTAGTATTTTATCATATCTTTAAAATTTATTTTTATATGAATAAACATAAAAATGTGTCAAGGTAATTTAAAATTCCATCTTCCCAATGATCTGAAATGCTACCATAATGATATAATCATTTATAGACAGACTTGAATCTATTTCTGAATGGTTATTTCATTCCTATTCTAGTTGTCATACCTTGTTCCATATGCCATTTTCATTTATTTTATATGTTTTGTAATATATTGTACAATATATGTAATATATATTAATATACAGAAATAATTTCAGATCTATAGATGTAAATTCTTTTGCTTTTGAACATTACTTAAATGGTAAAATGTAGCCTGTGGAGAAGAACCAGATATCTTCTGCTGTGGAAAATATGTGAGTGTATGTCCTTTAATTCATAAACTTTGTCATCTACAGCTGCAAAGTCTTGTTTTGCTGACCTGAAGGTCAGCAATTGGATTTTAGGAAGTTTTAAGTTAACACAGATAAATCACCTTCAGAAGAAATCTGTGTCAGGAAAAAACTTTTTTATATGTGTGTGTATATATATATAACTTTTACATACTCCACTTTTTGACCCTGGCTGGTTTGGCTCAGTGGATTGAGCGTCGGCCTGCGAGCTAAGTGTCGCTGGTTCGATCTTCCAGTCAGGGCACATCAGAGAAGGAAAACTCTGACTCCAAAAAACCTCCGCTGCCTTGCGGCATACCTCTTCAGGGGAAAGGCTAAGGGAGTAAACCCCGACAGAAAATCCGGAGCCAGAGTCCCTAAGGCGGTTTGACGTTGTAGTCAACACCGGCAACTCCTGCGGCGCACCTGAAGCCAAGCTGTATTGACTCCGTCTTTCCCTTGGACCCTTCAGCTGCGAAGAGAGGGGGGGTCTGCTGCATGGGCAACAGCAGACCCTCCATATCACCCTGCCCAGGCTCTGTAGCTTCAGCTTCACTGGAGAGGACACTCCAGCGTCATCGCAAGATGTCGATTCAACACGGGAGGAGACAGATACCGTGTCACTCCCGAGTCGGACTGCACAGCCATTCTCGGCGGTGCAGATAGACTCTTAAGAAGCTACACCATCGTCTCTCGAGACGGACGGCTGCCGCCGACTCCACTTTTAAGGAAGGGGAAAGTTTTTGCTTTTTAATTATTCCTTTTTGTCCTGAGCAGCATAATATTTTGAAATGCAAAGTTCAAACATCTTTGAGACAGAAAGAGATCAGCATAACCTTGGTTGATAATGAAATTTAGAGTAAAAGAATGAGTTAACTAAAATTTAGGAAGATTGGCTGTGTTATTACTGCCAGTTCCTTCCATTGTATCCTCATGAAATGTACAATATCTAGGAAGATGTACATTGTTCTTAAGGCAGTTTTAGAGTCCAATTTGTGTTGCATTTCCTTGTGTCACCCTGCTGAAGCAGGCTTTGAACTGGAGGTGAGACTGTCCATTTTCATTTGGATTATAACAGTGGCCCTTGACTATTTTCAGAGACTTCCTCAACTTCTTGCCAATAGCCATTCTACTATTTGTTACAAGGACTTCAATTAAGATTAAGGGGGGGTATTTGATATCAGATTCTAATCTGTTGGATTTTCTACTTTTCAAGTATAAATGTGTCCACATTGTTGATTTTTTTTCTTGAATTTCCTTATTAAAGACATTTTCATCTCTCATCATTAGGTGTAGTCATGACTTAGAGTTCACAAAGCACTTATATGTACATTATCTCATTTCCTGTTCACAGAATTTTGTGAGGTATCAAAGACAGAAGTGTGTGTGTGTGTGTGTGTGTGTGTGTGTGTATTTAATAACTATTTTACCAATGACAAAAATAAAGGTAAGAGCTTAGTGGCTTGACTCTTAAATTATATTTAGAATCACCTGTTTGTGTTTGAGCGTGATTCTTATTATACACTTCATGTTTTTCTCTGCCAATTGAGCTGATTACTGGTTTAGGACATGTAAATTTTCTGGTGTAATCAAATTTTCACCTTCCTACAGTATGCAATCATAAAATGGGTTTTTCATACACTGATGCAACCAATAATTATATTAGGTTTTTTCCTGACTAGTTCTAATTTGGTTTTGACACCTGTGTGTTTTGCCAAGCTCCAAGCAATAAGCTCTCTATGTTTTATTGGTTACCACAGTGATAATAATTTTTATAATTCAATTTTCACGGGAAGATTACTTTATAGTTGAGGCAGGAGGTAGTCAAGAACAAGGAAGCTGCAGAGGTACACCAGTACTAGGACAAAAGGACATGATTTAGAACAGATACCTGTTTGAAGACCAGTTGTCATGCTCCCTAGAAAAGCGCTGAATCATGATGAACCATGACAGCCACTGCACAAAAGATGGTTCTGTGACTGCTGCATGATCCCTTATTATAATAGCATTATAATAAGTTAGCATTGTGCATCCCCCCCCCCCGCCCCATGGGCAATCAAGGATAATCATGGGAGATCCCACGCATGATAAATTAAACATAATACAAGTATTCCCATATGTGCAACAAAATCCCTGCAAATATAACCAGGAAACATCCGCCCTATAAGAGTAGTATTCTTCTGGCCTTTGAGGGCCAATCAATTTGGAGTTATCTCTCTCTCTCTCTCTCTCAGTCTCTATGCTATTAACTCTGTGTGTCAGGTTTAATTCTTACTGTTTGACCCCAAGAACGTGGTTAATTGTACCCACTTGTCACTATTTTTAAATGGTGGATATCTGTAATAATAATGATAATAATAATAATAGTAATAATAATAATAATGAATCCTCAAATTACTTGTTCAGTGTGAATGATGAAATATGCCATGATACCATTTGAAAGGGCAGTAAACTTCAGGTTAACACATCATCTAAAACTTAGTGCTATAATAAAACACCCATTTTTTATTTCACAGTTTTCATGGTTGGAGGAGTATGTGCACAACTTAAACTTAGCTGGATAACTGTTTGGGTTTTGCGATCAAGGTGTTGGCTAGGGGCTGGGGTATCATCAGAGGCTCAGGATTCTTTTCCAAGTTTACATTTGTTGGCAAAATTAGCTCCCTTGCAGATATAGAACTCAGGGTATTTTGGGGCTATGCGGCCAGCAAGGGGGCCTTTATGACCTCAAGGGAAGTGCTATACCCTTTTTTAAAGGGCTTCCAACTGTTAAAGCAGGCCCAGCCAGTATTATCTCTTTTCTGATTAACTTAAGTAAATGGATTTGGGTCCTTAATTATATCTGAAAATCCCTTCCCCCTTGCTACATAAACTGTAACATAATCATTGTGGTAACATCCTCAGGGGGAGATCATAGGGTCATTCATTGAATTTTACCTAATGGAGGCACGTGTAATCTTTATTTTACCAAGATGTTGTCCTGATATAATGTAAATTCCATACACTATTTCTAGAGATTCTTAGATGTATCTGTTATTTTATTCTAGGCCGAAGCATCAGGCCCAAAATATGAAAGTGTCAAACCTCTGATTCGAAAGGCTGGCTCAAAGTGAAAAAGTATCTTATGAAAATATGTTCAAATGAGGTTGCAGATAGTCTTGGAATGGTGTGAGGAACACACTCACCCCATCAAAAATTCAAGAAATGGACTTGGATACAAAAATTACAGCGAGACTTTAATGGCGGTCTTGTAAGATCTGGTGTATGTCATGCAGGCACACCCAGGGGATGTACAGTGGGGTTTTTATTCCCTAATGCATAGGTCCCTTTCCCCAGTTCCTCATAGGCTGAGTACTGTGGAAGTGTCTAAAAATGATTGGCTATTTCCTCCTCCCTTTGTTTTCAAAGGCATTTGTGGCAAGTCACAGAAGTCCCTAGCCTGTGCCGTGTCCTCTCTCATGTATCCTGTTCCATCTTTGTTCTCCGGTTTCCTAAAAGACCCTCTAACTGACATTTTGTGGTTTGGCACGTCAGCTATGCTATTTGTGCAAGCCGACCACCAGTTGTTTTTCATTAACTATACTACCCTGAAAATAGACTATTAATATCTCTGTTCCTTACAGATGGTAAACATGGTCCCATCCTGGATGTGGGATAGCTTTGAAGTTTGGCCTGGAGAATACAGCATCTGTGGAAGAAGCCACAGATGAGTCATTCCACAAAGAGGAGAAGTTGTATATGCCAGAATTTCAGAGGGTGTTAGGGATATTAAAGACACCAGCATTAGGGCCAAAGAGAAAAAATAGGAAGAATTTGTCATGAATCTTGGCTTCTGCCAGTAAGTGCTCTTTTCTCCAGAATTGGTCAAGGATATCAATAGGTTTCATTTTGAAGACTGATGCTGATGATCAATTAGGAATATGGTCATCTAGGGCAGCAGGCTGTGAAGAACTCTGAGAGCATGCCTGCGCTTATCTAAACAAAATCCATCAGGAATAACTTTTGTGGGTGCTTCAAGGGAGAAGTACTAGCAGCAGTTTTTACCACACTTTACCACCTCTTCTAGATATCGAGCCTTTACGTTGTCAGTTCAGAATGCTGGATTACTATGTCATTCATCTGTCATTGTGACCCTAAATTCTTGATAAAAATTCTGGTATCTTACATCTAAAATTTAGTTTTTTTCTTGTTAACATTTCCTGTGTGTTTCCTGCCCCCTCCATTTGAGCCCTTCCCCTCTCATTTTCTGCAGGGATAAGAGATTGGGTTTGATTTAAAAAGCTGTTCATTGAAAATAGGCTCCATTCAAGTACAGTTAATGGGCTCTATCCTGATAGAATCCTTTGTCCGTTTTGATTAGGTGCATAAAAGTGAGAGGAAAAAAAAGTCTCAAATAAGAAGACCGATTGTCATATAATGATTCTAAAGTCATTAGAGACTCATTCTTTCAGTTTTTATTTTATTTATTTATTTATTTATTTATTCATTTATTTAGGTAGAGTCCATATGTATGAAGACCTTGAGGTGGGAAGAATTTAGTTATGAGAAATGGATAGAGGCAAATAACGATGAAATACGGAGAGTGAGGAAGGGAGTTAAAAAATTTAAGATTATTGCAGGTTTTTAAAAGACAGTTACATGATCATATGTGGAGTTTTAAAAGACTTCTCTGCTTACTGCAAGATAAGGAATAAAGTGGGAATCAGATACCATTTGAAAAGACATTGCAACAATACTGGCCAGAGAGAGGACATGTTTTACCATGCTAGGTGCTATAAGAACTGCAACAACAAAGGCCCTCTAATAAAGTCCTTATTATATTTATGAGATGCTCTAGGAACTCTTGTTTGTATCAATTAGCCTATGGTAAAATTGCTTTCCTTATATTGTATGTTGTTTTACTTAAAGTCACTGAACCTAATAAAGATGTTAATTTAGGACTCACTGTACTACAAAACAGAAGAAAGATCATATGTAATGGTACAAAGACAATATACAGTTCTTTTGTAGTCTAATGAATTGTCTACTGAGACTGTAACAATGTTATGTATGTAGACAATTGCAATAAAAGGGAAGCCTGCAAAGGGAAATTGCCATCAGATTGTAAAAGGCCTTGCATGCAATGACAAGACATTTGGACTTTATTTTGAAAGTAGTAGTTAGCCGTCTAAATGTTGTGTGCTCATCTAATTTAATGTATATTTTAGTTCTTATTATAGCTTTATTTACCTCTAAGAATGGTATTCAACTACCATCAGATATGCAAAAAGTGTTATATACTATTAAGTGTTATTTAAATGTAAGGTGCTATTTAAGGACTAGATTTGATTTAAAAAGCTGTTCATTGAAAATAGGCTCCATTCAAATACAGTTAATTGATTGTTGAGTTTTCTACAACTAAGTTTTTTAGTGCTGTATATAAAACTTACTAAGTGATGGCCCTCTAAGTCCAGTACCCATCTGACAGCATACATATTTCTTACAATATTATTGACTATATTTCCTATGCTTTGCTTTAAAACCTTCCTATGACTATTTGTATAACTGCAAATTTGTGCTTCTTAATCCATTCACCCTTTTCATCCATTCCCCTAACTACCCTCCTCTCATCTGGCAAGCACCAAAATTTTCTCAGTATCTATGACTTGTTTCTGTTTAGTTTGCTTCTTCTTCTTCTTCTTTTTTTTTTTTTATAGATTCCACATGTAAATGAAATCATATGGTATTTGTCTTTCTCTATCAGATTAAGTGCACTTAGCATAGTACTCTGTAGGTCCATCCATGCTGCCACAAATAGCAAGATTTCATTCTTTTTATGGCTCCGTCATATTTTATTGTATACATGTACCATGTCTACTTTATCTATTCATCAATGGATGGACACTTAGGTTGATTCTATATCTTGGATATAGTACAAAATGCTGCAGTGAACATAAGGATCCATATATCTTTCTGAATTATTGTTTCTTGTGTGAATAGCCACACAATCCCTCAGTGTCATTCTGTGTATGTCTTTCACTGTGAGGTGGGTCTCTTGTGGGCCAAACATGTATGGGTCTTGTTTGCTTAAACAGCGACCATAGGGGAGACATTTGATTGACAGGTGATGATGAGGTATTCTTTTTTGATTATAATAATCATAAATAAAAATGCTCCAATTAACAGTTATTTTATCACAGAAATAGGAAAACAAAGGCCTAGGTCTGATTTCTTTTTAGAGAAATGAATGGCTTTCGTTTTATTTATTTATATTTTTATTTTAGATTTCTTTTTCTTTTCTATTGCGATTTTAATTTTGTGAACTTAATAAAATATCAGCTATAAATATTTTAATTATGTGTTCATTATTTTAATATAGCTCTCAAAATTCATTATATTAGTTAATAAAATGCCTTATTTAGTACTAAATTATTGTCAAGATCTAATAAGACACCTCCTTTATTATCCAGTTATTAAATTACCATGGTGAATGGGAATCTAATACTTTTAAGTTCATATAAAGGTGCCAAGGTATATATGATGAACAAAAAACTCCCATGTGAAATTGAAGAGCCCTTGTTAGAATTGTTGAGTTTTCTACAACTTAGTTATTTAGTGTCAGCTCTAGTACTTGCCAAGTAGACACCAGCAATAAGTCTGTAGTCAGAATTCCCTACATGATAATGCCTGTGAACATAAAGACACAGGGGTTTTGTAAGCATGCGAAATGTAAAAATAGAGCACAGTCTTCAGGTAGGTCAAGTTCTAAACTAAGAACTTAATTTTCAAAGGTAAAGGCCATTCACTGTTGAACCTATCTTTTTCTAAATTTATTTCAGTGAAGAGTCCTTCTTTTCTTATCAAATGCAATGTTGAGTGTTAGGCACCAAAAAGTTAAAAAGTTGATTTTTGAGCTATTTTCTGCTTTCAAAAATATTTCCCTGTTCAATTGTGAGTTATGGCCATTTTGCGATTGAAGACAATATCTATTTTGTATATTACTGTTGCAAACCCCCCCCCCAACTAAAAACAACCATGGAAGGAAGAACTGAACATCTTAAAATCATAGGTACAAACTAAAAAAAAAGAAAAAACATCAGTATTTATTGTACCTTAAAATAAATGCCTACAGTTAACCAAGAGGTTTTTTGCTAAACTATTTTATTAAGATATTGTCTTTCTAAGTCATTCCAGTTGAATAGAAATCAGTAGTGCAGTAATAATTCTAGGCTTCACACTAACATTATACACAACAAGACGTCACTGTTATATAACAGAAGTAATTTATAAAATTTTATTACAGGTCATTGTTTCACCACCCATCATCTGAATCCATTCAAGATTTATGTGGGCATACTGTTTTCCTTTTGTGTGGCTCTGTCTCATTCACGAAAATTTAGTTGGGATTTCAAAGGGTGTCATGAAATTCATAGTGCGGTATATGAGGGATATTCCAAGTCATGAGTATGGAATTGTGACAAGATTGAATATGAAATTGTTGGAAGTAATGCACTGACAGATTTAGTTTTCCATGATAAATATCCTAATCAAAAAAGCTGAAGAATTTCAGCTTAAACCTCATAGGTTATTATATTCAATGTGGCAATGGTGAATTATAAATTATCTATCTAGACAGTACCTTGGAAATTAAACATCATAAGGAAGATATTAAGAGTTATGAGACAATCTAAATTGATAGTTACAGCTATTATTTCTATCATTGCAATGAGAAAATTCTAGAAAAGGGTTATATGTTACCGTAAAGTCCAATTTTTCCTTTTTAGATGGGTATGAATACATAGCGAAACATTTTGATTTAAATATCTGTATTAAATTAGATAAAAGAGCTGATGTTGATAGAACCTATAGCTACCAGAGAATCATCGACCCTAATTATTTTTAAGCATATGTTATAGTATTAATTTACCATTAGTGGCTATTTTTTAAAATCTTCACTAGTATCACTGATTTTAGGTTTCTGTGAATGGTGTCATACTGACAGCTGTGAATCAGAGATATGAGTGATTTCTGGATGTATTGAAGGTATGAACTTAGCTTACATGTTGAAGATATTTTAAAATTTAAACCACAGACGTGCTCAAAATCTAGCCTTACCGATGTATTCTTGTGAATGCAGTTGAAGCTGATTAAGGAAGTTACTAATACTTTTTGTATTTTAAGAGAAGCCATATGGAGAGGTTGGAATGTAAAAGCTATCAAATGTAGTAATTATATCAAGAGAAAACATTAGATGTTACATTCCTAAAGGCTTTCCTCCAGAACAATGGTTAAGATCATTTGGCTACATTATGAATGCTACTGTGGCTACTGCCAATACTAGTGCTACTATATCTTGAACACCATTTTATTACAGGCACTATCCTAGGCATAGTGATATACTTTAGAATTGTTAAAAGAAATCTAAGAGATAGATGGTGTTATTCTCATTATTCAGATGAAGCAATCGGTGTTATGTGAATTTCCCCAAATCACATATCAATAAAATGGCAGAACCTCTTGAAACATACATTACCCTGGCTCCAACGTCTACAGATGGCAAATATGTGCATGAAAAAATGATCCACAATAAATGTTATAAGGGAAATGCAAATTAAAACAGTGAGATACCACTATGCACCTATTAGAATGACCAGAATGTAACACTTGAGAATATCAAATGCTGACGAGTTTACTAGTGGGAATTCAAACTGGTATAGCAACATTGTATGACAATTTGCAGTTTTCTTACAAAATGAAAGTCTTCCCATAAGATCCAGCCATCATACTCTGTAGTTAAATCAAATAATTGCATGATGGATCTTACAAGTATCATGTTAAATGAAAAACAAAAATCTTTTTTAATACTATAATTCCAAAAATTTCATTTATATAAATTTCAAGATAAAGTAATATAAACTGTAGGGGACTGGGGGCACTGGTTCAGAAGATTTTGACCCCGCACGATGCCCTGAAAACAGAGGCAAAGAATACAGGCTGAAAATAGCTTTGGGAAGTCCCAGACTTCTGGGCAAGAAAAGAGAAGTAATAAAAAAAAAAAAAAAAAAGATAGCAATGGCCTGGCACCAGGCTGATCTTCACACAGGGTGTTCAAAGCTCTGTAAATTATTTGCCCTCATCCTGTTTGACCTAGCAGATGCATCATGTTTGTCAAGATTCCTGCACATATGCTACTAAATAAAACTGGACAAAAGGGAAGGGTGGGGAGCATTTTCCTCTAAGAGGTGCTCCCCCTTCTCTCCCTAGGCAGTCGGTCTCTGGGTAATTTTCCTCCGCACCGGTCCTGCTGCTCCAGGAACACAGCAAGTGGCGCCCAAATAGGGACAAACCGAGATGCTACTGGTTACGAGCTGTAAGCGTGGACAACACATCAAGGAGGGAATTTTCGGCCGAATCATCCCAAGGTAAGGGACAGTGACGCCAGCGCTTTTGGATAGGCACTGACGTGTTTAGGTTTGAGGAAGGGATTTCCTCTGATACTCCATAATGGGTACAGGACTCTCTAAAGAGCAAGATATTTATTTTCGCTTGCTCCAGCAACTTCTTAAAGCTGCAGGGTACCAGGTAAAAAAGCAATATCTCATTAGCTTGCTGCAGACAGTAAAGTACTACTGTCCATGGTTTCCCGACAAGGGATCTTTAGATATAGAAGTCTGGGACAAGATCGGTCAGAAGTTAAAGTGGCATCAGGAGAATGGAGCCACCATAGGTCATCAGACCTTATGCACTTGGAGCTTAGTTCGCTTGGCTCTTTGCCCCCTGCATACTGCTATAGCTCAAAACGGTGTTCCCTCAAAGAAGCAAAGGGAAAGTAAGGAAAGAGATTCCGGCTTAGAAGGCGCCGTAGCTGCGATAAAATTAGAAGAGGAAGAGAGTGTCCTACTGGACACTGCAATCCCTGTGGAGAAATCATCTCTGTCTGCCCCTCCCCCTTGGAACTCTAACACTAAGGAGCCACGATGGCCTTTGCTGCCTCCACCGACTGACACACGCCCGACTACTCATATGGAAAGCTGTTTTAAGGAGGCAGCTCAGACGGGAGACTGGGAAGCCTTGTCTACATTCCTTGACATTGTTCCATGGGGACAGGCTTCAGAGTGGGAGCCCATGCCAGTTAATGTTTACAAAGAGCTTAGAAAAAGTGTTAAGAAGAATGGGTTACAATCGTCCTTTACTATAGGAATTTTAAACTGTATTGCGGGCGGCTACCGCCTGACGCCCTGGGATTGGAAGATTTTAATCAAAACTATTTTAACCCCAGCACAGTACAGCATCTGGTTTACTGAATATACCAATCGCTGCAGCAGACAAGCCTTAGAAAACTTAGACTATCGTGTCCCGATAGGAATGGAAATGCTAATGGGAACTGGTCAATATCGTCAGCCTCAGATTCAGACTAGGCAAGACCCTCGATTATTTGACCAGTGCTCTGAAGCGGTAAAAAAGGTCTGGGCACTAGTTCCTGAAGTAAACCGGCCCAATCCTGGATCTTTCTTAAACATCCTCCAGGGGGCAAGCGAGACCTATATTCATTTTATTGACCGGCTACAAGAAGCCATTAAGAGGCAGGTCAGAAGTGAGGAGGCAGCAACGACTTTAATGCTCCATTTAGCTTATGAGAATGCCAACAAAGACTGTAAGGCAGCCATAACACCCATAAAGTCACCAACTGCCACTATAGTTCAGTACCTAAAGGCATGCCAAAATGTAGGAACTGAGAAACACAAGGCGGCCCTACTCATTGCTGCCCTAAAACGGGAAATAAAATGTTTCTAATGTGGCACGCCAGGGCACATACAGCGGAAATGCCGGTTGGCACCCACCGCCCCGAAAGGACGAAAGGTTCCCAACCAGCCCTGTCCCAAATGTGGGAAGGGTAGGCACCGGGCAAAGCAGTGTCGGTCTAAATTTGACAGAGAGGGCCGTCCTCTAACTTGGAAGGAAAACGGGAGGAGGAGCATAAGCTCCGGCATCCTGAACTACAACAGGGGCCCCATGGGAGTAAACAACCAGCTCTTTTGGGCACAGGAATGTGCTGCGTCTCAGACCTCTGCACCGCCACAACTGCAAGCACAGGACAGGACTTGGTTACTTCCCAGGAGCTCATCTTAAAGGAGCAGAATTTTCTATAATACAAGCCCCCACCGGAGTGTGGGGGCCCCTCCCCGAAGGATAGGTAGGATTGATATTAGGGAGATCTAGTATCGCTATGAAAGGAATTTTATTCCAGCCAGGTGTCATTGACTCTGACTATGAGGGAGAAATCAAAGTTATGCCCCAAGCATCTGGGTACCATAAAATAGCCCCAGGTATCCACATAGCACAACTCCTTTTGTTGCCATATAAGGTTCCAGGGACACAGAGTGTCACTAGGGGAGAAAGGGACTTCAGTAGCACAGATTATCAATCTGTATTTTGGGCTACATCCATCCAATTAAGAAAGTCTATAATAGAAGTAAAAATAAAAGATAAAACTTTCCCTGGATTTCTTGACACCGGAGCGGATATCTCTCTCATTTCCAGTTGCTTCTGGCCCCATGATTGGCCTCCTACAGAGGCCAAGATTTCCATTACGGGTATAGGAGGTCTTGCTCAGCCATGACGGAGTGCCGGGTCCCTTCAGTGCTATGGCCCCAATGGCCAAGTGGGGCGCGTCTAACCTTATGTCCTGCTGTCCCCACTTAACATCTGGGGAAGGGACCTTCTTACCCAATGGTGAGTGAATATCATCATGTAACATTTTCCTTCATGGCCTTGGTCCAAATTCCTCCCCTACCTCTCACATGGCTATCAGAGGAGCCCATGTGGGTTGACCAGTGCCACTAAAAGGGGAGAAGTTACTTAGAGCCCACGAACTAGTTATGTTTAGAAACGGGGCATATTGAGCCCTTAAACAGTCCATGGAATACTCCTATATTTGTGATCCCTAAAAAATCTGGTAAATGGAGGCTTTTACATGATCTGCAAAAGATAAACAAAGTCCGCCAGCCCATGGGAGCCCTCCAGCAGGGTGGTCCCGATCCCGGCCTGCATACCAAGAGACTGGCCATTGTTATTGATCTAAAATACTGTTTTTTACTATTCCTCTAGCAGAAAAAGATAGGGAGCGCTCTTTCTCTGTTCTAGTGCTTAATAATGCCCAGCTTCTCCAGAGGTATCATTGGAAAGTTTTGCTACAAGGCATGTTAAGTAGCCCCACCATTTGTCAGCATTTTGTACATCAGGCTCTTAAAATTACTAAAGAGAGGTATCCAGAATCTATTATATAATCACTATATGGATGATATTCTTGTAGCTGCGAACTCACAAAAACAGCTGATCAACACCTTTGCTCATTTACAGTAGTCCATTGTCCAGACTGGGTTACAACTCACCCCAGACAAAATCCAGCAATCGCAGCCTTGGAAATACTTAGGATATCTGCTATCCAGCCATATAATTAGACCTCAAGCTGTAGAACCCCCCCTTACCCCCCACCTTTAACTCTTAATAATCCACAACAGTTACTAGGAACAATCAATTCGCTATGCCTGAGTCTACGCATTACTACCCATCAGCTTACCCATCTTTTTGACACACTGAAAGGGGAGTCTGACCTTAACTCACCATGAACCCTCTCATCACAGCCCCTAGCAGAACTCAACCTAGTAAATCTCCACATTCATAAGTATCAGCTAGAGAGGATTGATCTGCAGCAATTTGTCAGACTATTTTGCTTTCCTACTTTGTGTACCCCTATGGGATTGCTGAGGCAGCTACACTGACAATTAAACATGATCGAGGGGTTGTTTCTCTCATATCAACCCCAGCGTGCCATCACTATCTACCTTACTGCTCTATGTCACCTAATCTCCAGGGGCCGTGAAAGGGCACAACATCTCATGGGTCACGACCCGAGCATTATTTATATTCTTCTCACACAATGGTATTTATGTCAGCTGTTCAGTCAGTCCCTAGTGTTCCAGTGTGCCGTGGCTGATTTTATAGGAGAAACCGACCTTGCTCTGCAAAGGTCCTGCAGTATTTCCAAAATATTTCCAAATAAGCTCCTGCAAAATATTCCCATACTCAATATATGATTTAAGGACAAAATAAGGCATATACCTATATCCGAGGCTCTGACTGTTCATTGATGAATCCGGGAAAACAGGCAAGGCAGCCATCACCTGGCAGGAAGGCCGAGAGTGGAGCGACTGTGTAACTCGTGGACATTCATCCACCAGCAAGCAGAACTCACTGGGGCCATCATGGCATTACAGCAATGGCCCTGCGAACCCCTAAACTTAGTTTGTGATTCAGGGTATATGGTATATACTATTATTCATTTAGATCAAGCCCTCATTAAGGGATCTCCTGAGCCTCAACTTCTTAGTCTTTTCCTTTCTGTACAAGACCTTTTAGATAAGAGAGAGCATCGTCTATTTATAACCCACATACATTCCCATACAGGCGTCCCCAGCTCTATGGCCAAGGGCAACAACCAAGCCAGTGCTCTAGTAAGTACCATAACCACCTTTCAATGTGCAGTTGCCTCACATCAATTCTATCATCAGAATACACATGCGCTCTGCTGTGAATACAGTCTCTCGCGCTCTCAAGCGAAGCAGATTATCAGAGAATGCTTGGATTGCCAGGCCATTGGTAGGGCAACCCCCAGTATAGGAGTCAACCTCCGAGGATTGGCCCCACGTCACATTTGGCAAAGAGATGTTACAAATTACCCTCCTCCTGGGAAACTAAAATATGTTCACTTTTTTGTGGACACCTATTCAAGGGCTCTCCATGCTTTCGCCTTTGCTGGAGAGTTGGCAAAGCATATTCAGGCAGTAATGGCTCCAATTAAGCCTACCACCATGGACATAGGACAATACCTTAAGGCATGTCAAAATAAAATAACTGAAAAGCACAAGGCTGCTTTACTTGCGGCCGCAATAAAGGGAGTTGTAAAATGCTTTCAGTGCGAAAAAACTGGCAAATTCAGAGAGCATGTGCTCCACGCCCAAGAGTTCAGAGGAACCAAAGTCTCCCCAGTCCTGTCCCTGATGCGGAAAGGGAAAGCACTGGGCCAATCACTTCTGTTCAAAGTCTGATAAGGATGGCAAACTCTTGCCACAGCAGGGAAACGGAAAGTGGGATGCAAGCTCCGGTGCCCTGAACTATAACAGGAGCTCCGCAGGAGCCACCAACCAACTGTTTTGGATTCAAGAAGGTGCTGATTCTCCGACCTCCACGCCACCACAAGGGGGAGAGCAGGGCTGGACCTGGTCACCACCCGGGAATTAATTTTAAAGGAATAGTATCAAATCTCCATAGCACCTACTGGGTGTGGGGACCTCTGCCTAATGGCACCATAAGATTAATATTAGGAAGATTGAGCACTACAACTAAGGGAATCCTAGTCTAGCCAGGTGTTATTGATTCAAACTATAAGAGAAAAATTAAAGTTACTATCCTACAGGCATCAGGGTATTATATTGTTCCTCCAGGCACCCATATAGCACAGCTCTTTCTTCTCCCCTATATATCCCCAGGGACTCAGAATGCAACATGAGGAGGAGGTGGTTTTGGAAGGACAGGTCATCAATCTATCTTTTGGATGACCTCTATTCAATTAAATAAACCTATAATAGAGGTAAAAATAAAAGACAAAGTATTCCCTGGACTATTGGATACTGGGGCTGATATTTCAGTAATTTCTTGTCAGTACTGTCACTCAGAGTGGCATCTAATACAGGCCGATATCTCTAAAACAGGCATTGGAGGTCTTACTCAACCCTGGAAAAGCATTTGATCACTCGGGTGTTACAGCCCTGATGGTCTGGAGGGATTGATTCAGCCTTACGTCCTTCCTGCCTCTCTAAACATATGGAGAAGAGACTTCCTTACTCAATGGGGAATGCAAATCACCCTGCCACATTTTCCCTAATGGACAGTGTCCAAGCGTCTCCTCTACCTCTCACATGGCTTTCAGACATACCTGTGTAGGTTAACCAATGGCCACTAAAGGGGGAGAAACTAGAAAAAAACTCACGAATTAGTTCAAAAACAACTTAGGATGGGGCATATTAAACATTCTAATAGTCCTTGGAACACTCCAATTTGTGTAGTTCCTAAAAAATCTGGAAAGTGGAGACTTAAACATGATCTTAGAAAAATTAATGAAGTCCTGCAGCCAATGGGAGCCTTACAGAGGGGTGATCTGAATCCAGCATGTATACCCAAAGATTGGCCACTTTTGGTTATAGATTCAAAAGATCTATCCCCTTAGCAGAACAGGATAGGGAACACTTTGCCTTCTCTGTCCCAGTGTTAAACAATTCCCAGCCACTATAGCGATTTCAGTGGAAGTTTTTGCCACAAAGCTTATTTAACAGCCCACTGTCTGCCATTATTTGGGGCATCAGGCTTTACAACCTACTAGAGAGCAGCATCCAGAGTCTATAATGTATCATTATATGGATGATATTTAGTTGCTGCCCAATCTCAAGGACAATTGGCTAATACCTTCGCTCATTTACAGCAGTCTATAGCCCAAGCGGGCTTACAAATTGCACCTGAGAAAATATTTGTAACATCATCAAAAATTTTATCATTCCAGCAAAAGCACTGCAACTGGGTGTCTCCACAGTCTTACAGACTCAAAGACTGGTTTGTAAGTTGTTATTTGAATTAACCATTTTGCACAAGTTTGCTCATTGCAGGTTTGTCTATCTACCTGACAAGCCCCTACACACATTGTGGCTAGGCAACCAAGTCTTACTGAAGACCTGGAAGATTCAAGGCCCTAAACAACTGTTGGCAAAACAATAGACTGGTCCCTATGACATTCTGTTGCAAATGCAAATTGACCAGAATATCCTTGCCTGACTCTCAGCTGTAGAATCTACAGTAATATGGTTGGGAAAGCAGCAGGATGCTCTAGTCACATGCCAATGGCTTACCTGCAACACAGGGTTTTCTAAGCTCTCTGTTACCCCTTTAAAATAGAACTCTAGCCAACACTCACGGGAAGAAGTCCAGTGCCATCTAAAAAGGGCCTTTTCAACCAACCTCAAGGGCCAGATAGACCGCTGCAAGTTGAACTCTGTCAGCAACTTCAGGACATTAAACAACTTACCAAGCAAAGGGTTTTTCAAACCCTGCAGGAGAACTTACAATGGCTCAACCCTAAAAACTGGTTTAATGGACTAAACCTGTGGATTTGGCCTATGGAGGCTGTAGAATGCATTTTAGTTCTTGTGATACTCTGCTTGTTAAGGTGCTTTTAAAAATTGTTTGCTTGTGATAACATCTGTGAAAAGCAAGTAGCAGGTTTCATTGGCCTTACCATTGTAATGGAAATAGTTAACAAAAAAGGAGGAGATATGGGAGATCGGTTTGTGTGGTATAGGAAGCTGTAACCGCTGCATAAGCTGGGACTGAAATACGGGCCCATAAGTCTTACAGACAGCTGGTAGACATGTTCCAAATACCACACTGCCGGTCCCACGCTTCAGAGTGTCTTATTAGAAAAATAGGAATGCAGTGTATTCTTTGAAGCTTGTGAAGCCTGCTCCACTTTGCATACCTTCAAATCTGTATCAACAAAATCTTTAAATCAAAGGAACAGTCTGAACTTTTATACTGTACTCTGATGCCAGAAAGTCTAACCGAATGTCATTGTATGCTGACTCATATCTCTCTTTACTGACCCTCTTTTTCTTTGGATGGAGGGCTGCTTTCTCACATCATGCATTTCTGCCTGTAGCCTACTCAATAAAAGCTTTGTTGGGAAGAAATTTGACTGTCACCCCACCCTAGGGGCACTCTCCCTTCTCTTTCCTCAAGGCAATTTTCTCTGGCTCAGTCTCTTAATCTGCAATTGGGGGACTATGTGTTCAGGAGTCCCTGCATCCCTTGAAATGAAACTCCAGCCGGCATTTATGGGAAGAGGTCCAGCACCATCTCAAGGGAGCCTTTTACACTAACCTCAAGGGCCAGTTTGAAATCCACCAGCAACTTCAGGATATTAAACAACTTACCAAGTAACGGTTTTTCAGACCCTGCATGAGAATTTACAATGGCTTAACCCTAGAAACTGGTTTGATGGACTCGTCGTCGTCGTCGTCGTCGGCAGCCGTCCGTCTCGAGAGACGATGGTGTAGCTTCTTAAGAGTCTATCTGCACCGCCGAGAATGGCTGTGCAGTCCGACTTGGGAGTGACATGGTATCTGTCTCCTCCCGTGTTGAATCGACATCTTGCAATGACGCTGAAGCTACAGAGCCTGGGCAGGATAATATGGAGGGTCTGCTGTTGCCCATGCAGCAGACCCCCCCCTCTCTTTGCAGCTGAAGGGTCCAAGGGAAAGATGGAGTCGATACTGCTTGGGTACAGGTGCGTCGCAGGAGTTGCCGGTGTTGACCACAACATCAAACCGCCTTAGGGACTCCGGCTCCGGATTTTCTGTCGGGGTTTACTCCCTTAGCCTTTCCCCTGAAGAGGTATGCCGCAAGGCAGCGGAGGTTTTTTGGAGTCAGAGTTTTCCTTCTCTGATGTACCCTGACTGGAAGATCGAACCAGCGACACTTAGCTCGCAGGCCGACGCTCAATCCACTGAGTTAAACCAGCCAGGGCTGGTTTGATGGACTAAACCTATGGATTTGGGCTATGGGGGCTGTGGGATACATTCTGGTTCTTATAATCCTCAGTGTGTTAAGATGCTTTTTGCAAATTGTTTTGTCATGATAAAATCTATGAAAAGCAAGGAGCGGGTTTCATTGGTCTCACCACTGTTACCCATACAGTTAACAAAAAAAGGGGGGGGGGAATGTGGGAGACCTCTTTGTGTGGTATAGAAAATTGTAACTGCTGCACAAGCCAGGCCTGAAAACAGGACTGTAAGACTTGACTGAAAATGGGAAGCAGCTGGTAAGCATGCTCCTAATGCCACACTACTGGTCCCACAACTAAGGAAAATGATTGGAATGCAATGTACCCTTTGAAGACTGCTCTGCTTTATATAACTTCTATATCAATAGGATGTTTAAATCAAAGGAACAGCCTGAACTTTTGCAATGTGCACTGATGCCAGAAAGTCAGACTGTCATTGTATGTTGATTTATATCTCTGTTTACTGTCTGCCTTTATGGTTGGATGGAGGGTCGTTTTTGCACACCATGCATTTCTGCAGGTAACCAGCTCAATAAAAGCTCTGTTAAGGGGAAGCTCGGCCGTGTCCTTCCATGAGGGGTACTCTTCCTTCTCTCTCTAGCCAATTCACTTCTGGGTCAGTTTCGTAATCCGCAGTCGAGGGATTTGCAGGGTCAGGAATCCCTCGCATGTATCCCTAACAATCCTACGTGCCAGGCCATCGTTGAGCAGGACCACCATACATTTAAAAATCTTCTTAAAAAACCAAAAAGGGGGAGTATGGAATCCTCCCCTAAATACCTCACTATGCTGGCAACATTAATATATACTTTTTTAAACCATGATGGTTACCTCAACTTGGTCATTGAGTGGCACTTTTGCAGCCATGGACCAGAGGACTGGGAGCCTCTCCACAGGTACTGTACTGGGATCCTCTAGGACAGTGGTTCTCAACCTTCCTAATACTGCGACCCTTTAATACAGTTCCTGATGTTGTGGTGACCCCCAACCATAAAATTATTTTCGTTGCTACTTCATAACTGTAATTTTGCTACTGTTATGAATTGTGATGTAAATAGCTGATATGCAAGATGTATTTTTATTGTTACAAATTGAACATAATTAAAGCATAGTGATTAATCACAAAAACAACATGTAATTATATATGTGTTTTCCGATGGTCTTAGGCTACCACTGTGAAAGGGTCATTTTACCCCCAAATGGGTCACGACACACAGGTTGAGAATCGCTACTCTAGGAGAAGGAAATTGGAAGGGACTGGTTGATTTATTAACTTGGGGGAGAGAGTATGCTTGTATTTCTACCTCTACAGGTCCTTTGTGGCTGCTGGCAAAACAAATGAAATCATATAATGGCAGAGCAAACACCTCTGTTCCAGTGGGAACCCCTGGCCGAACCAACAGTCCAAGAGATTGAGGAAGTGAGCAGATGAGTAATATGGCTAGAGGTGATAGTGATATCAACAAGAGCACAGCCAGAGGCAAGAGAGGAGCCGTGATCAAGGGAGGACCACTGTGGTGACCTGGGGCAGCTCAAAGAAGCTAAACCAGGAAGCCAGGACCATCCTCCGAAATACAGGGACTGAAAATAATCCAGAAAACACCATGTGTCACTCCCCTCAAATGGAATGCAGGCCAGCCATACTGGGAAGAAGTGCAGCGCAGTCTATGAGGGTCCTTTTCCTCAAACCTTGAAGGGCAAGTGCACCAGCTGTAGTTTCAGCTCCAGCAGCAGCTCCGGGAAAGCGATAGGCTAACCAGGCAGAAAGTTTTTCAAACCCTGCAGGAGAACCTGCAGTGGCTCAATCCTCAAACATGGTTTAAAGGATTAAGTTTGGGAACTTGGATAATGGGGGTGATTGGATGCATTTTAATAATTGCTGTTCTCTGCATGTTGCGATGACTGCAAATTACACAGGGGAACAATTTTTAACATAATTCCTGTTGAATTCGATTTTTTAGCTGTTTTAGACTTAAATAGGCATGCTGATTTCAAAACTTCAGTTAGTTTTCTTCTATCACGTCAAGTTTTTTTTTTTTTCTATAGCTTATCTTAATGTGACCACTCTAGGCTGGATCAAGCCTGAATCGAGGGAAGCACTAGTGCTCTCCTATTGACTGAGAGCAAACCTCCTCGAGTCGGGAGGGGTGGGAGATGACCTTGGAGACAAGCGACAGGTTCATAGATTTCTAGGCTATTCAGTTACACATGAGGCAGTGTGGTCAGAAGTTGTGTGCCTCTCCATATAGTGAATCATATTCTGAAGTGTAGTCCGAGTTCTTGTCTGTATACAGGAGTTAGCAGAATTTATTTTTTTTATTTACATACATACTTATTTCCTTTCCTTCAGATCATGTTTGCCTCTGCTATTTCTTATCTTAAATGCCTAAACAACCCTGATTCATTTTGTTATATCTGTGGCAGTTTCACCATTCCCAGTGAAAGGACAAACATCAATGCGTTTGTCAGGCAAGCCTATTTTGCATATTTTAAAGTAAAACTTGGTGATCAAGATAAGTCTTGGGTCCCTCACAAGATGTGCAAGCAATGTGTTGAGAGTTTACAGGTGAGGATGAAGGAAACATGTGATAAATTGCCATTTGATATACATGTGGTTTGGCAAGAGCCCAGCGATCATTCAAGTGACTTACTTTTGTATAGGGAAAATGTCAGGATATAACAAGAAAAATAAATGTAAAATAGAGTATCTTAATCTACCATCAGGTATACGCCCAGTGCCTCATTCAGCTGAAATCCCAGGGCCAGTTTTCATTGAACTATCCTCTTTCAAAAACAGGAGTATGGTGAAGAACTAAGTGACAGCAACAATGAAGATTTTGAAATTGAAGATGACTCAGTTTGTAAGGGATTTGATCAGCATGACTTGAATGATTTAGCATGAGATTTGGGACTATTCAAAAAGGCTTCAGAACTCCTAGCATCAAGACTGCATGAGAAAAATGTGCTTGAAAAAGGAGCAAAGGTATCCTACTTTTGATCAAGAGAAAGTGCATTTCTGCAGCACTTTCAAAGTGATGGTGGCTTTGTGTATTGCCATAACATCCATGGTTTAATGGAGGAATCAGGAATTGCAATCTATAACATAACTGAACGGTGACTGTTCATGGATAGCTCAAAGTGGAGCTTGAAGTGTGTCCTCTTCCACAATGGCAATTTATTTGGTGCATTCCCAATTGGCCTTTTAGTTTTTTGTGTGTGAAGAATATGCAGACATAAAGAGAGTCATTGATCTGTTGCAATATCACAATCACAATTGGATCATCTGTGTTGACCTTAAAATGGTCTGCTTCCTTCTTGGTCAGCAATGCGGATACACCAAGTATCCCTGTCTTCTGTGTATGTGGGACAGCGGAGCTCATGAGAAGCATTGGCTTCTAAGATCTGACCTCAAACCTGGTGATCCAAACATTCTACATGAGTCACGTGTTGATAGAAAGAACATTATATTCCCACTTCTGCACATAAAACTGGGTTTCCTGAAGAAATTTGTTAAAGCTTTGTCAACTGAAGGAGACTGTTTCAAGTATCTAATTTTGGCATTTCCTAGCCTGTCGTTTGAAAAGATAAAATACCTTAATATGTATGTTTGGTAGCAGAATTTTACTTCTTGTACACAGTTTGACTTATAGTAACAATATATAGCCTTTATATGAATAGAATAACTCTACATGAACAGTATATTCAGGTAATTTTTTCTTTATTTTCCTTTGTATGTATATTTTGTATGATTTTTGGACAAAGGGAGGGTATCCTGAACCTTAAAAAGTTGACGTGATAGAGAAAAACTTGGGTCATTTTTGGATTCAGAGCCAAAAATTAGTCAAAAACAAGTGTCAGATCTAGCTCAACGGAAATTGTGTTCCCCAGTGTTATTTCAGTGTGACCACATAACAGAAAAAGAGGTAGAAGGTTTCATTGGTCTTACAACAGTGGTACACACAAGAAACAAAAAAGGGGGAGGTGTAGGGGATGAGTGGCACTGGTTCAGAAGATTGTGACCCCCACACAGTGCCCTATAAACAGAGGCAAGGAATACAGGCTGACGACAGTCCTGGGAAGTCACAGACTTCTAAGCAAGAACAGGGCAGTAGTAAAAAAAAGATAGCAATGGCCTGGCACCAGGCTGACCTTCACACAGGGTATTCAAAGCTCTGTAAATGATTTATCCTCATCCTGTTTGACCTAGCAGGTGCATTGTGCTTTTCCAGATTCCTGAAAGTATGCTACTAAATAAAACTGGACACAAGGGAAGGGTCGGGAGCATTCTCCTAAGAGGTGTGCTTCCCTTTCTCTCCCCGGCAGACGGTCTCTTAGTTGTTTTCTTTCTTGCCGTCGGTTCTGCAAGTCCAGGAATCCCTGAAAGAAACTATATATGTATTTTAGGAATGCACACATTTTGAGATAAGGAAGGGATATATGTTGTGGATGCCTGGGTCCTGTCAATATTTTATCTCTTAATTCAAATTGTAACAGGAGTCACCCAAATTCTCCACAGCCCTTGGTTTTGGCGATATGGAAAGGGGATAGATCACCTTCTGGAGTAATTTGCATATCTATGGCTGTTAGCTAGTTTCTTAGTTATGTAAATGGCTATGGCCCCTCCTCTGTGCCAAGGAGCTGGGAGGGGCTTTGACCATAGATTGGTGATGAAGAAGCTTAAGGGGCCTCTTCAAGATTCTGCAAGTGGTCAGAACAGGTCACCACACTGACTGCAACAGAGGCTGCGGTCAGGGTTTAAAAATAAGGAAGCAGCCATTAGAGGAGGAGAGCCATGTGGTTTTGAAGGCATACAGAGAGACCTCTAACAGTCCACCATGAGGTCTGAGGTGAAAGAAGGGCTCCTGTCTGCCATGAGAAGATGCACAATGGAAGAAGCATTTTAGAGGAGCTTGATGGAGCAGCAGGTTATAGCAGCCCTGTGGGAAGAAGTAGCTATATAGTTTGCAGTCAGGAGCAGGCCATGTGGTCTGATCTACTAAGAAAGCAGGCATGCTGCTACTTTGATCTTACCTTCTCTAGCTGACTCCGAAGCCACCAAGGACTCTGCCTTGCAGACCTGGACTTTATCTGTACTCTTGGAACTCAGGACATGGTGAGAGGACACTCTCTTAGGACTTGTGCCTTTCCTGGACTTCACCATGATCCAGTGTAACTCTGCACATTCTTTCCTGGACTACAATATTATGGAGATTGATGACTGCATACCCCAGATCTTGAACAAGAGAGTGGATAGATAAGGAATGGGAAACTTCTGGGCATTCTTTTGGTTTATTGTCTTTGGGGAGTGAGCAAAGGAACTGCTAACATGTGGTCATAATAATTATTATATTTTATATATTGATGTACTTTCTGTGGCCAGGTTTCATGATAAACATTTTTAGTATTTAGTATTTACCAGTTAGACTATTAAAATCACAGAATATTTTGAATTATTAATCTCTTATCTTTTATTCCAAGTTTTCCATAAGCATTTGCTCACAGAGAAGCAGATCCAATATTAAGTGAAATGAATGTCATTTTAAAAAGGACGTTTAATTGTGAGTTTTACAATAACCAAACCTCCTAATTACATCCTACAGTTAACTAAGTGCAAATTGTATGAAACCGAAGTTAACCAAAAACAAGATCAGTGGGACTGTGGAGGGTGCAGGGAGTAGAATATTGATTTTCTTAAAAACGTGCATGTGTTTGTCTTAAGGATGTCTTTCTTTTAGGCTAGTAGCTTTTAAAAATAGCTTAATAAAATAAAACTTGGGTTTTGAATATGATTTGAAAATAAAACATATTTCTTACCACAAAGAAAAATATGAGTATATGATCTCTTTTTTTCCTCCCACCTCCTCTCCTGAAAACAGCCATCAGATTTTCTTGGCCCATAAAAAGGAACCTTAATGTTCCTATTGGCACACTCCCAGGGATTTAAGCCATCTGACTATTATAAGACTTATGCAGCTGTGGTGATAACACTGACAATAGAACAGAAATTGTATTTTGTTGGGGAAAACTTCCATTCAATTTAAAAATTTTACACAAAGGTGTTTTAATGAGAACAAATGCCGTGTTCAGTATATAGGCTTACAAATCAGTTATTTAGCAACAGGCTGCTATCAGCATCTGCCAAACTTCAGGCTCATAGTGAATTAACCCTTTGGGTGCCATGTGTAATTCAAAATTTGGATCAACATGAGAAAAAAATTATATCAATATATAACCTGAGGTACAAAAAAAGAAAACAAAATACAAATTATTCCATTGTTATTTACATTTGTAGCCATGGAGAGAAAAGTCGCTGGAGGCAACGTTGGCACTTTTGGGAAAATTTGTCAGCTTCGCTCACAACGACATTGGCACTCAAAGGGTTAAAGGTAAATAAGGAAAAGCATGAAACCTATTGCTGGACCTTGTCTTTCTAATTCAAAAATGCAACATTATAGTCCTTTAAAACTTCCAATGACTTTCCAAAGGCATAATATACCTCCAGGAAAATAAATAAATAATATAATGTTCTTTTGAAAAATATTTCATGACCTCGGTAAGGAGAACAGAGAGAGTGACAGCAGCCTACAGGTATAAGCTAGAAAAACAAGTTTTAGCAAAAAACAGAACTAGATATTGCTACCTTGGCTATTGAGAATAAGTAGGTTGCTAGTATATAGCCCAGGTTAAAAACGAGGTTTCTTGATGTGTGTGATCTTGCATCATGGTCCTTCACAAGAAAGTTGACCTTTCATAATTCCAAGTAGTACGGAAAATGCCTCTGGTGTTGCACACTCTGAAAAGATTGATGGCATTTGAGAAGACGTGAATATTTTCAAGCACGAACATTTTATGTAATAAAAGCAATCTAACTTCAAAACAGTCACCTGCTTGCTAAAAATAGGGACTTCTAGCAAGAGAGCACCTCATTGAATATGTTTTCTATTGGTTTATTTTTAGTATGCTGTGAGATAATTTGACTAATGGGGAACTTGAAAGGTGTATGTTAATGAAAGGAAAATTTCAAGCGTCTTTAATTCTGATAAGAATTCCCAAACATTATGCTATTAGGTATGCAAAATGAAAGTATAACTCTCACCTCAATAAGAAATTTCTGAAAGATTTCATTCGACATATCTTAATCTTTTGTTGAACCAAGTATTACTGGTTTCGTTATTTTTATATCTGGGGTTTGTAAAAGACTTTATAAAGAAAAAGCAGGAGAGAAAATTAAGCTGTAAATTTTCTATTTTTAACTCTTAAGTATGTATTACAAATCCAATAATATCTTTGGAAAAAGATATTTAAGGTGCATTTGGGAAATTGCTTAAGGTAATTAATTTAAGTTCAAATTAGAAAGCCCATTAGGGACATTATTTCTTAGTAAGGAATTCCTTCATAGTACAGCACGTCTTAGGGCAGGTATTTTGCAATTTCATTTGATTGTATACTCTTAGAATACAAGTAAGAAAAGTTTATGCATTTATTTCTATAAAATTGTCCCATTTTCATTTATCAAAGAAATTTCTTTTATTCCACTTTCCTTCTTTCCCCCATTCTTCTCACTCTTGGATGTGCTAACTGCTCATGAGCTCCCTGAACTACATAGGCTGAATCCACAGTTCCTCTTCCTTGTTTGCCTCCCAACACCTCCTAACATACCCTGTGAAACAGCTGAGTTGTATGCTTTCCAAGCTGTCATGTTGTGGGAGACTGGTATGTATGGTACAGAGGGCTGTAGCTGCTGAGTGGAGCCTGGACCAGAAATATGGACCTGTAAGACTTAACCGGCTGGCAAATGTGCCCCACATACCACGCTGCCAGTTCCACATTCCGGGAGGTTTTAGAAGTAGAATAGGAATGCAGTGTACTCTTTGAAGCTGATGAAGCCTGCTTGTTCTGTGTAGCCCCAAATTCTTATCCGTAGAATGCGAAAACAAAATAAGTAAAAAGAGGCATCTGGATTTACGCATTGGGCCAATCAGTGCCGATCAAAAGTTTATAAAGATGGCAACCCCATACAACAACAGAGAAGTGGGAAAAGGGCGCGAGCTCCAGTGCCCCGATTTACAACAGGAGCCCTGCATGAACCAGCAACCAGTTGTTTTGGACTCAGGGAAGTGCCGAGTCACAGACCTCCGCGCAGCCACAAGGGGAAGCTCAGGGCTGTTTCTGGTCACTACCCAGGAATTAATCTTAAAAGAACAGGATCAGATATCCCTAGCCCCTACCGAGGTTTGGGGGCCGTTGCCTAAAGGCACAGTAGGACTGATTATAGGAAGATCCAGTGTTACTACTAAAGGAATATTAGTTTAACCAGGTATTACTGACTCAGGTCTCCCCTGGCTGGTTTGGCTCAGTGGATTGAGCGTCGGCCTGCGAGCTAAGTGTCGCTGGTTCGATCTTCCAGTCAGGGCACATCAGAGAAGGAAAACTCTGACTCCAAAAAACCTCCGCTGCCTTGCGGCATACCTCTTCAGGGGAAAGGCTAAGGGAGTAAACCCCGACAGAAAATCCAGAGCCGGAGTCCCTAAGGCGGTTTGACGTTGTAGTCAACACCGGCAACTCCTGCGGCGCACCTGAAGCCAAGCTGTATTGACTCCGTCTTTCCCTTGGACCCTTCAGCTGCGAAGAGAGGGAGGGTCTGCTGCATGGGCAACAGCAGACCCTCCATATCACCCTGCCCAGGCTCTGTAGCTTCAGCTTCACTGGAGAGGACACTCCAGCGTCATCGCAAGATGTCGATTCAACACGGGAGGAGACAGATACCGTGTCACTCCCGAGTCGGACTGCACAGCCATTCTCGGCGGTGCAGATAGACTCTTAAGAAGCTACACCATCGTCTCTCGAGACGGACGGCTGCCGACGATACGATACGATGACGACTGACTCAGACTATGAGGGAGAAATTAAAATAATGCTAAAGGCTTCAGGATATCATATTATCCCTCCAGACACCCGTGTAGTGCAACTCCATCTCCCCCATGTAGTCCCTGGAACTCAGGATGTTATATGGGGAAAAGGAAGTTTTGGAAGTACAAATAATCTATCTTTTGGACAGCCTCTATTCAATTAAATAAGCCTGTAATAGAGGTTACAATTAAGAATAAAATCTTCCCCGGACTATTAGATACTGGAGCTGACATTTCAGTAATTTCCAACTAATTCTGGCCCTTGGAATGGCCCCTAATAGCCGATATTTCCATAACAGGCATCGGAGGTCTTGCGCAACCTAGAAGGAGCATTTGGTCGCTCCGATGTTATGGCCCAGACAGCCAAAAGAGGTGTATTCGGCCTTACATCCTCCTAGCCCCATTATATGGGGAAGAGACCTTCTTACTCAATGGGGAATGAAAATCACCCTGCTGCATTTTCCCTAGTGGCCATTGTCCCCATATCTCCTCTACCTCTTACCTGGCTTGAAGATATTCCAGTGTGGGTCGAGCAGTGGCCTCTAAGGGAGGAGCAATTAGACTAACTTCATGAATTAATTTAACAGCTACTTAAGGCAGGGCATATTGAACCTTCTACTAGTCATTGGAACAGTCCGATTTTTGTAGTCTATAATAAATCTGGAAAATGGAGACTTGTACATGACCTTAGAAAAATTAATGAAATTCTTCAACCAATGGGAGCTTTACAACCAGGTGTCCCTAACCCAGTCTGCATACCTAAGGACTGGCTGCTTTTAGTCATTGATTTAAAATATAGTTTTTTTACAATACCTTTAGCAGAGAAGGATAGGGAGAGGTTTGCTTTCACTATCCGGGTACTTAATTCTTGGCCACTGCAACTATTCCAGTGGAAAGTCTTGCCTCAAGGCATGCTAAATAGCCCTACTATCTGTCAGCATTTTGTGCATCAGGCTTTACAGCCTACTAGAGAGCAGCACCCGAAGTCCATAATATACCACTACATGGATGTTATCTTAGTTGCTGCCCAATCTCAAGGACAATTAGCTCTAACACCTTTGCTCATGTGCATCAATCTATAACTCAGGCAGGCTTACAAATTGCACCTGAAAAAGTACAACAGTCAGAGCCCTGGAAATATTTAGGTTATGTACTCTTTCACAGAACTATTCGGCCTCGAGTAATTCAGATTATTCCACCAAAGCCCTTAACTCTTAACAATTTTCAGCAGTTGTTAGGCATCATCAGTTGGCTACGACCTAGTCTTGGCATCACAATCCATCAATTAATTCATCTTTTTAGTACCTTGAAGGGAGATTCTGATCTCAATTCACCCTTTCGTTACAGGCCATGAAAGAGTTAAACCTTGTCAATCAGCATATCAGTGATGGCAGCTAGATAGAATTAACCCTCTGTCCTGTCAGGCTTTTCTGCTTTCCAACTCTTAAGTACTCCTACTGGATTAATAGGCCAATTGCAGTCACGTTTAAGCATGACTGAATGCCTGTTTTTCTCTCATCAACCACAACGTACTATCACCACTTATACAACAGTTCCTTGCCTCTTAATTATAAAGGGCCATGAGAGAACTCAGCAACTTTTTGGTCAAGACCCAGCAGTCATTCATGTTCCTCTCACGCAGCTTTATTTACAGCAACTATTCAGTAAATCTTTAGAATTTCAGTGTGCTATAGCTGATGATGTAGGAAAAATTGATCTCAGGCTTCCCTCTGACAAACTTTTATAAAATATTCCAAAATTAAATATTTGGCTGAAGGATAAATTAAGTCAGACACTAATATCTGGAGCAAAAGCAATATTTGTAGATGGATCAGGGAAGTCAGGCAAGGCTGCCATTACCTGGCAGGAGGACCAAGAATGGAAACATGTCACCCGTGGGAACTTGACCACACAACGGGTGGATCTTGCAGGAGTCATTATGGCCTTGCAGCAGTGGCCCCATGAGCCCTTAAATTTAGTTTGTGATTCAGACTATACAGTCTATACTGTTCTTCATCTAGGCCAGGCCCTGATTAAGGGATCTCTTGATCCTCAGTTACTCAATCTGTTTTTATCTTTACAAAATCTATTAGATAAAAGGGAGCACTGTTTGTTTATTACACATATTCGCTCCCATTCAAGCCTTCCTGGCCCTATGGCAGAAGGCAACAACCGAGCTGATGCCTTAGTAAGCGTCATAACTACCTTTCAAAAGGTAGTTGCCTCGCATCAGTTCTATCATCAAAATAGCCATACACTTTGCTGTGAATTCGGCTTTCTGGACTCCCAGGCTAAGCAAATTAGTAGAGAATGTGTGGACTGCCAGGCCCTTGGCAAGACACCACCCAGAATGGGTGTAAATCCTCGGGGCTTAGCCCCATGAATAATTTGGCAGATGGATGTCACTCATTACCCTCCTTTTAGAAAATTCAAGTATATTCATGTCTCAATTGATACCTATTCTGGAGCATTACATGCCACTGCCCTCACCGGAGAGTCAGCAAAGCATATTCAAACACACTGGCTTGAGGCATTCAGCTGCTTAGGATGTCCACAACAAAAACTGATAATGGACCAGGCCATGTAGCTCACTCCACCGAGGAATTTTTACAAAGATGGGATATTAAACATAAAACAGGTATTCCTTATGATCTTATGGGCCAGGCCATTGTTGAACAGGCCCATCATACTTTTATAAATCTTCTCAAAAAACAAAAAGGGAAGTATGGAGTCCTCCCCCAAGATCTTAACTATGTTAGCAGTATATACTTATAACTTTTTAAACTGTGATGACCCTCACTTCAGCTATTGAACGACATTTTTCCTGTCATGGTCCAAAAGGTAGGGAAACTCGCCCCCTAGTGTTATACCGGGATCCTCAAGGAGAAGGGAAATGGGAGGGGCCAGTTGATGTATTGACATGGGGAAGAGGGTATGCATGTGTTTCTACCTCAACAGGTCCTTTGTGGCTTCCTGAGAAACTAGTGAAGCCGTCCATGGGCGACAAATATCCACTGCCCCAGAGGGAACCATCCCAGGACGAGCAGGTCAGGCGCCTAGAGGATGTGGGAAGACAAATAAACAAGATGACAGTGAATGAGTGACACCACCAGTGCCGAAGCCATTGGAGGCGTGATCCAGGAAAGAAAGTGGAAAGTCTCTACCCTGGAATAACCTGGGGAAAGTTAACAGCCCTCAACAAAGAGGCTGAAAAGGCTCTCCAAGATGCAGGGTCAGAGGACACCCCGGAGAATAGACTCTTAGACTATATGGTCATAGTGTCCTCTAATTCAGCTAAAGTAATACTTATAATTACCTTACTGACTTGCTTTGGAGACTTAGGCCTAGTCTCAGAGCCCCATCATATATATTGGGGCCATGTTCTTGACCCACCTACCTTTAAGCTTCAAACCTGGTGGAGCCCCCACTGTCCACTAATGACACTGATAGACAGCGGGAACATGGCTCCCACCTGATTGGCCTTTAGAGGAAAAACGGCATTGGCTATATGCCCCAGTGGGTGCCAGTTTTCTAGCAGAACAGTTACCTACTTGTTTTCCTATCCTAACTAATACTTTATGTTTACCCTTTAAATCTCAATGGTATGCTCACACAATTGTCCAGGTAGATAACCCCCCTTCTCTGTCTACTGATTTCTTTCTAAGAGGTTCGGTTGGAATTGACCTAACTTGAAATGGAGACAGCAATAACTCCCATAATATTCCTCTCTGCCAGGCCAAGTCTCAAATTCCCACCATGAAAACTTGGACTACATGTTGAGGCAATAAGCCTTCCTCTAAACAAATCACCCATACCCCATTAATAGCATAGGACTGGGGTGCACGATGGGCCATATATACCAGTAATGGTCCAGCAGAGCCTAATAAGAAGTACAACACTGTTGGCTGGCTTGGAGGAGGATTAGGAGCTCCAATCATAAGAATAATTACTACAAATCATACCAGCCATTAGCATAATAATTTGTGGCATGTTGGCCTTCTGTTCATTGAGCGTCTTAGAGGCTGTGCCTATTATAGAGGAGAGGGACCATATATATCTTATACAGTTGATATTACTGATAGTTCCTCAGTCACTGTTTGTACTTCTCATCCATATCTCTTTTTAGCCATTCCAGGACTGCCTCAACTGAATTATAACAATGTTTCTGGTTTATATAACCTTACTCTCTCAATAGGTTCCATTTATGTCAACTGTCTTACCTGCAGAAATGTTACCCAGCTCGATTTATCCACTGTTTTTATAATCCAAAGACAGGCTGAGCTGTGGCTGCCAGTCAATCATCAGGGAATTGGAAGACCCAGGAGGACTCACAGCCATTAACCATGCGTGCCCTTTCCCAAATATGGATACAATGATTTTTAGGTGTTCTCATCACATGCATTGTCTCTGCTATTACCATTGTGGCGACAGCTGCCACTGCTGTTGTAGCCCTGATGGAGTCCATTCAGATGGCTCATACAGTGGACCTTCTCCTCACTAACTCCACACAAGAAATGCTCCAACAAACACAAATTGACCACAAGATCCTTGCCCAGCTTTCAGCCATAGAATCTTCAATGATATGGCTTGGGGACTGGCAAGATACCCTAATCACCCACCGATGACTCACCTTTGATCCAGGATTCTCCAAACTCTGTGTCACTCCTTTAAAATGTAACTCTAGCCAGCATTCATGGGAAGAGGTCCAATGTCATCTGAAGGAGACCTTTTCCACTGACCTTAAAGGTCAGGTAGACCAATTAAAGCGTGAGCTCCAGCAACAACTTCAGGACATTAAAAAACTGACTGAGCAAAAGGTTTTTCAAACCTTACAAGAGAACTTACAATGGCTCAACCCTAAAAATTGGTTTGATGGACTAAATTTAAGAATTTGTGTAATGGGAGCTATCAAATGCATTCTGGTTATTATACTCTCTGTGTTAAGATGTCTTTGCAAATTATTTGCTCATGACAAAACACGTGAAGAGCAAGCAGCAGGGTTCTTTGGCCTTACCACTATGTCTCAGGTAGTTAACAAAAAAGGGGGAGAGGTGGGAGACTGGTATGTATGGTACAGAGGGCTGTAGCTGCTGAGTGGAGCCTGGACCAGAAATATGGACCTGTAAGACTTAACCAGCTGGCAAATGTGCCCCACATACCATGCTGCCTGTCCCACACTCCAGTGGGGGGTGGTTAGGAGTAGAATAGGAATGCAGTGTACTCTTTGAAGCTGATGAAACCTGCTTGTTCTATGTAGCCCCAAATTCTTATCCGCAGAATGTGAAAACAAAATTTCTAAGTAAAAGGCATCTGGATTTCTATGATTTGCCTTGGCACCTCACAGTCTTGCTACCTATCTCCCTAGGCTGCTTTATGCTTCCCTTTGTTCTTACTCCTAACCATTTGGTGGAGGTTTACATGCTTACCCCGTGCATTTCTGCACGTAGCAAACTCAATGAAAACCCTGGCTGAGAAAGGAGTGATTGGTGATCTCCTATGAGAGACACTCACCCTCTCTCTCCTCAGACAATTAGTTTCTGAGTCAGTTCTTTCATGGGCGCCGAGGGAGCTGTGGGACGGGGAACCTCTCATTGTGTAGCTTTGTGAATCTGATTGCACCACTTCTACTTAGTATTGCCATTACCTAATTTAATCACTGTAAATATTATGTTTATTGATAAAATAAAAACTTCAAAAAAATCTGTGGGAAACTAGGTGAATATCCTGAAGATTGTATAACAGTGAGTTATTAATAAGCAAGCTGCTATAAATATTGGTTTGGGAGGAGAAAAGTATGCAGTATTTGGGGAAAATTGTAAAACCGTGGAAATATTTTATTCACCTTGTTACACAAAGGCCCTTGGTTCCCTTTAAAGAAGCAGAAACTGAAAATGCATTATGACTGAGATTTATGAAATAAATAAATACATGAGAGGTGATCACATATGGGAAAAAAGCCCATAGCATACATCCAATGTTTCACAAATTACTGTGCATGTATATGTTTTATTTCTGAAATGCTTAATGTATGTGTATATCCCTTTCTAAACCTTGATGTTGTTGTGAGCAACTTTGCTTTAACCAAGCAACCACTGGCCACAGTTGGAATGAAGGATGGGCAATGTAGTAAATGTATCCATCCCTTTCCCTCATTCATTCACCTCTTAGTTACTCTGAATTCATTTGTATAATGTTGAAAACAGCCCACTCATCTGGTAATCAAATTTAGCACTTCTTTAAAGCACAAATGTGCATAGAAGTATACTAAGAAATATACTGAAGTTTCTCTGCTCAAGGACCAGAATAGAAAAAGTAATAAAAAATTGTCTTTAATTTGGGACATGAACTTTGTCTCCTTTCTTTCTTTCCCTAGACTTGATACTTGAAACATTATCTAACATTCAGTAGGTAGAAATACCACACACAAATACAAGAGCGCACACATACAAACACTGAGTTATATATGAATGGGAAAACTAGATTATTTGTCATGACCAAGATGTTTTGGGAGGTGAGGCTAGAGAGAACAGGTGTGGAGTATGTGAGAAATCAGAAAGCAAAATCTTTATGATCAGTACACAAAGGCGACATCATGAAGATGGGACTACTTCCGGGTAAGAGAAGTGAGTACAGTATATTTTTTCCTATTCCATTAGGAAATGTTATTTGTTTGGTTTTAAGTAAAGATCATAAACCCCAATACATGTTGTTGCCTCTCAGCAAGATTAGTCAGAATGCAAAAAGATTCAGGGAAAATTTGGGATAATTAAAGAAACAATGTTTTCCTGCAGTATTCCTTTAAATATCTTTTTTCTCCATAGTGGAAATCTATATATAAAGGAAGACTGATATGATAGAAGAGTATTCTAAGAAGAGGGAATAATATTTTTACTTGTAATTCCAGTTACTTCTAAAATTTGGCCAATTACGAATCATGAAACAAAATGTAAAATAGTCACTATATGTGGAATCTTTCCTTTCCTTAGAAAGAAATGAAATGAGTTGAAATTGTGTCCGGTGTTGATATTTCTTGAATTAACAGGATTTGGAATCTTCAAAAGATTGTGGGTTTTGAAAGCAATACGTGCTTGGAAGTAGACTGATTCTGGGATAAAAATAATCATATTCCTACTTTTGATATTTACCACTGAATCCTTATTTTCCCATAAACCAATCTATATTGCTATGTGTAGTTGAAACATTGCTGTGACCATACAATGTATAGTTCCAAAATATTTAAACCTTGTCAATTGTGTGTGTGTGTGCGTGTGTGTGTGTGTGTGTATATGTAATTCCACAAAGATAGCATGGATTCCTTTTCAAATAAAATAAAAAAATGAGAAGCAAACATTAAGTCCCCATAGAAGTGTAGTCTTTCTTGTACCTTGTGTTATCAGTCCTCCTGTCATTGGTCTTCAAATGTCCACTCCAGAAATGGCTTTTGTTCCTATCATATATGGCAAAACATATACTCATGCATATACAAAATGGCCAATTTACTTATATCATGCCTCTTCTTTTCACTTCATCACCTTATAATAATGTTCTTTAATTTTCAAAATTGTCACAGTTATATGAATCTGCTGGTTCAGAAGTCGTAGGCAAGCAACATGCTATTGTGGAAAGATTCTCATTATTAGAGCCAATAAAATTGGGTCTAAATATCAATGCTACATTCACTGGATGTGGAAAACCACAGTCCTGTTATAACAGTCAGTTCCTTCTATAAAAACATGTTTGTGGTTAAAATGTACTGATATATGAGAAAGGGCTTAGTAAACTATTTTGGCAGGATATTTTACTGAAGTATTTATTTTCATCTTGCTACTCTGGAAGATTGTGGCATAATGGGAGTCACATTGCCTTGTCTCTTAAGCTATTGGCTTAAGAATGTGGAGTTCTGATGCCTCTAGAAGACATTGACTTTCTTTTATGTTGCTGAATGCAAACCAAATTGCATTAAACGCAGTGTGGTTTTTGGGTCCTGGAACAGAAAAAGGACATTAGGGGACAAATTCATGAAATGTGAATAAAATCTAATAACAGTAAACAAATATCAGTTTCTTAATTTTGACAAATATACCATGGTAATATGATATATATCAGGGGAAACTGAGTTCAAGGTGTATGGCAATTATCTATTGTTTTCAGAACTTTTCTATAAATGGACAATTATTGGAAAAAAATTTCGAGTTATGTTAACACCTATAAGTTACATGAAGAAAAAGCCCGCTAAAGCTTTTGTTAGAGAAGTATAAGGATGTGTGGAGCCCTGAGCAGGCATGAGGGTCAGAAGCTTTCCTGCGTTTGAACAAAAAGCAATTTACAAGGCTGGGGGAAGAGGATGAATTGTGTAAGTGCTGGAGACCTGCACTTCATTGCCATATAGCTTCCTAATAATTGACTGCTATATAGGTAAGCTGGGTGTATTGAGTACCAACAACTAATAATGAGGCCTTGGAATTTGTGGTAAAAGAATGCTGTACCCACTCTTAGCATGGAGGGATCAGAGCTCCCAGCACATTTTGACAATATGCATTCAACAATTTTTGGTACATATTAAAGTGGGACCCTTCCCTGTGGTTCTGTTCACCAAATAGTCCTCACTATTAAGAACTGACAGGAGGGGCCCCCAACAACAAGAATCAGTTTAGCTCCACCATGGAAAGGGAAAGTCTCACACCACCTTTAGTGGAACATGTGCATATGTACTACATTATATGTCATTAAGTACATATAAGAATCATTATTCAAGAAGAGGGAAGAGTTTTTGTTGGGAGAGTGCTGTTTAGCACACAGCCACTCCACAGGATATAAAGCACTTGCTACAGCTAAGGGCGGTGTTAGGGGGTAGAGGGATTGAGCAGAAAGGAAAATGGACTCATGGACATGAACAGCAATATGGTGATTGTGGGTGGGTGGGGGTTATGATAAGACTAAATGGTAATGGAAAAAATACAATTAAAAATCATTAAAAAAATAAAAATAAAAAGAAGCACCTCTTGTGGATACCCACACCACGACCCAATAAGATATTGACAGTTGCAGACTTGACAGAAAAGGGTACATTACACAATACAAGATATGAGGTAAAACATGTTCTAAACATATAAAATTGTGTGGGATTCACATTCTTTTATTGGATACATCAATTATTTTTCAATATAATTTAAAATGTAAGAATATAATGAGTCTTAGTGAACTAATTTTGTCATTGGGCAAATTTACATGATACAGCAGTGAAATTGCAGGCAAGACTTCAATATGATTCTGTAGCAGTCATTCAAAGGAAAAAAGTGTTGACTTTTAAAAAATGTCCTTAGTGCATACAAATCAATATCTAAGTGGCAACTTATTTCAAAATATACCTCATACACAACAGCTGTATGTTAAGTGAATCTTTCTAAATAAAACCAGGAGCATAAACTTTTATTGTATGAAATGTTTTTATTTCATAGTGTAAAATTGGCAACTTTGGTGATTCATTATTCATGGAACAGCTTGAGATCTGCGCTAAAATGTCGATTATTTTAATAGTCTAAGCTTTCTAAACCACTACAGATGTTTTATTCTAAGTGTAATAGCAGGGCAAAAAAGAATCTAAATGAATTTTTAAAGGAACTGAAGTTCAATTTGCATCATCCTACATAAATTGAGAATAATTTGTGAAAAATAATTCATCTTCATTGCATATATTTTATTAATTTAAATATTTTTAATCTCATTAGTTTCTTATAGCTATTGGATGTGGAGAGACTATAAGAGAGGTAGACTGTTATTAAATGGGTATTGGATAAAGAAAAAATATATTTGAAGACAATTCTGAGTATATTGAATGTGACAGAGTAATACAGAATACATTGTAGTCCATCTCTGTGGAGGTCGTCACAGTGGACTTTAAATTTGAAAGAGGCAAAGAGTGTAATTCCAAATCCCTAGTCTAAGTATGGAACTAATATTGAGTTTTGAGGATATTTTCCCAATATTGCTCCCTACTCTATAGGCGTTTGCAGATATAGACACTTTATTTTTAGTTTTCTGAATGATTTGGAGATTTGCATTTTTCATTTAATGGGCACTTATGCAGATGTTAAGTATTACCATCATTTAGTCTTCATAACAATGCTATGGCATAGGTAATTTTCTATAGTGTCTTAACTAATTACCATAAATTTAGTGGCTTAAAATAACTCAAATTTAGGATTACATAGTTTCCACAGGTCAAGTCCAGACAACTTAGTAAGGTTGTCTGCTAAGAGTGCCATGGCCAGTTTTGTGTTGACATGGATGAAGGATGTGCTTCTAAACTCCTTCAGGTTGTTTGCAGAATTCATTTCCTTGGGACAGTTAGTTGTCAGCTCCTACAGACCATTCTCTGTTTCCTGCTCTATGGCCCCTTTTATAGGAAGTTCATACCATGGTTGTTTGCTTCTCCAAACACAACAGGAGGATCTCTCATGTTTAATCTGCTAAGACAGCATCTCATTTAAGATAGTATAAGTTCCTAGAGTGACTATACCAGTCTATCTCCAGACCTCACTCACTGAGGCATGAAGGATTTTTTAAAACTCTCAGTCATAAGTAAGTAACAGGGCTAAGTCTTGAACTTGAGAGGTTTACTATCAGTGTCTATGTGGTCAGCTGTACTGTACACTCTCTTGTTTTCTGACTTTCCTGAGCTCCTTGGAAACACTCTTCCAGGACATTAGACACCAATATAATGAAGTGAGGCCACATTTAATTTCTGGAAATGACAAAATAATAGAATGGTTCATAAAGATGACATTCTCCAAATCAAGTGTAGCTTCACACACTTTATAACAATTACACCACGCAGGAACTAAGTATTTTTCAGCTGTAGACCTGACCGTTGTGGCTCAGTTGGTTGGGTGTCTTCCTGCAAAGCAAAGGTTAGCTGGTTCAATTCTGGTCAGGACACATGCCTGAGTTGTGCTCCAGGTCCCCAGTTGGGGGCATGCAGGAGGCAACTGGTCTATGTTTCTCTCACACTGATGTTTATCTCCCTCTCTTTCTCCCTCCCTTCCTCGCGCTCTAAACATAAAAAAAAAATCCTAAAAATGTTTTTTTTCACCTGTAGCTTAGTGGAAGAGAATTTATAGATGGATATTGCAGCTGAATATTAAAAGGTGGAAGAGGAATTTCATTGGTGATAAAAACAGGCAGAAGAAATGTTTAATGTAATGGAAGTGTGTAAGAAAATGGGTTAATGATTTCCAAAGAGTTTAGATTTGGGAAAGGAGTATGTTGGGAATTGCAATTTAGACTAAAATGGTAGGAATGAAGCAGACCATTAATGATCTTTGTAGAACGTACTCATGTATTGGTACTTGAATATGAATTTGATTTCTTAGAAACAGATGGTTTAGTGATGTGTAGGCTTTTTCATTTGAATTAGCACACAAGTTATTTTTGGATGCTTCCAGATGAATATTGGAGCCAATATATTTTTACTTTTATTTTTTAGCTGAATAAGAATGTAACTGCATACAATTATCATAGACTTTGTGATTGCAGAAATCTTTTATTTCCAGATGTACCCCACATTCTTAGAAGAAGCACACAGTAATATCTCAATAATTGTTGAATTCATGTGGATATTCTCAGTCACTTGTAAAAAGTAGTTTAACCTGGGTGATTTTCATCCTCTTGTTTGTATATTACAGTTAAGAAGAACAGAAAGATTTCTAAAGGCTCTGCCAGTTGCATTCCCATCAGCAATGTGTCCGAGTTTCAGGGGTTTCACAACATCACCCATAGATGGGGTTATCAGTTTTTAGTTTTAGTTTTAGCAGTTTTAGTTGGTGTACAATTGTAATACATCATGGTTTTCAATTATGTTTACCTGGTGGCTTAATAATGTTATCGTGTAAAGTGTTTATTTACCTTTTTAATATCGTAATTGCTGAAATTGTTCTTGAAATATGTTGTCCTTTATTTATTTGAATGTTGGTGCTTTCTGCTGCTGAGTTGTAAGAGTCTTGTATATTCTGGATACAAATTCTTTATCATGTATGTAGTTTTTTATTGAGGTGTAATTCACACAACATAAAACTTACTATTTCAACCATTTTAAAGTGTACAATTAAAAAATAAATACAGCCTGGCTGGTATAGCTCAGTGAATTGAGTGTCGGCCTGCGAACCAAGTGTCGCTGGTTCGATTCCCAGTCAGGGCACATGACTAGGTTGCACGTCAGATCCCCAGTTGGGGTGCAAGTGAGAGGCAACCACACAGTGATGTTTCTCTTCCTCTCTTTCTCCTTTTCTCTCTCTCTAAAAATAAATAAATAAATAAATAAACAAACAAAAAAAGAAAAATAAATACATAGATAGGTAGATAGATAAACACTATTGTAGCACCGGAGCCACAAGATGGGAGCTGCCTATGTGTTTGTGACATTATGAAAAAACCACCTAGTAGATTGGCAGATGTTGACATGCCATTTATTACTCACATTACAGCAAAATGCATTCATGGTGGCAGATAGATGTGAGAGAGACCTTGTGTCTTCCAGTCTGAGGTTCCTTATAAGGGGTCTCGGACAAAGGCAGTTCGGGTCCAGGTTGCATAAACCTATATGTGGTCTGGAGCTACATTACATCACTGTGCACATGCAGAGGGAAAAGGTCAAGAAGCAGTCACAGGACAAGAAGCAACTCCCCAAAGGAGATAAGGAAGGAGTTACAATCCATTCCCAAAATGGTGCACATTCCTTCTGGCCAGGGACCCCCTGGCCAGCCTTCATCACAGGTGTTAGGAGAGCTATGTATTGACCCCACAATGGTCAAAAAAGTAAAAATAAAGTGTACAATTCAGTACTCTTTATCCACTCAAGATAGTTTGCAACCATTACTAATGTATAAATGCAAAAGAGTCTCACTACCCCAAAGGCAGCCCTATACCAGTAAGAAGTCACTTTCTAATCGTTTTCTCTCTAGTCCCTGGAAACCACCAGTCTACTTCATATTTTTATGGATTTACCTATTCTGGAAACTTCATAGGAATAGAATTATGCTATATGTAGACTTTTGTGTCTGGGTGCTTTCATATAGCTTAATATCTAAAAGGTTCATTCATTTTGTACTGCTCCTTTTTATGTCTCAATGATATGCCTTCAATGAACATACTGCATTTTATTTGTCTGCTGATCACTTGGTGGACAGTTGACTAGTTCCACTATTTGTTATAAATAATGTTGCTAAGAATCTTAACATAGAAATCTGAAACCCAGTTTCAATTGTGAAAGTTAATTTTATGTGCCAACTAGGCTAGGCTGTAGTACCCAAATATTTGGCCAAAGAGGTCTACGTGTTGCTATGGAGGTACTTTTTTTTTAAGCAATATCTTCTATTTATTTATTTATTGTCTTTCTATCACACTTGTCCCACTTTTTCCTCCACTGCTCCCCCGCCACCCAGTCCACTCCTTCTCCCACAGTCAATCCCACCCCATTGTCCATGTCCATGGGTCATTTATACTAGTTCTTTGACTAAACCGTTCTCTTACTTACTTCTCTTCTCTCTCCCCTCCCTTCCCCCCTAGTTACTGTTAGTCTGCTCCTTGTTTACATGCCTCTGGTTCAATTTTGCTCTTTTGTTTGTGTTGTTCATTAGTTTCCTGTATTAGGTGATATCATATGGTATTTATTTTTCATTGCCTAGCTTATTTTGCTAAGCATAATTCTCTCTAGTTCCATCCATGTTGTTGAAATGGTAGGAGTTCCTTCTTCCTTTCTGCTGCATAGCATCCCATTGTGTAAATGTACCATAGTTTTTTTAAGTATATTTTATTGATTTTGTTGTTATAGTAGTCTTAATTTTTTCCCCTTTGCTCCCCTCAGTCCAGTACCCCCCTTCCTTCCAGCAATCCCGTCCCCCTTAGTTCATGTCCATGGGTCATGAATATAAGTTCTTTGGCTTCACCCTTTCCTGAATTATTCTTAACTCCTCACCTGTCTATTTTGTACCAACCAATTATGCTTCTTAATCCCTGCACCGTTTTACCATTTCTCCCCCTTCCCCCTCCCAGCTGAAGCCCTCCAAATGAGCCCCATACATATGATTCTGTTCCTATTCTGGTTTGCTTAGTTGGATTTTGTTTTTATTTTTTAGATTCAGTTGTTTATAGTTGTGAGTTTGTTGTCATTTTAGTGTTCATAGTGTTGATCTTCTTTTTCTTAAATAAGTCCCTTTAACATTTTATATAATAATGGCTTGCTGATGATGACCTTCTTTAGTTTTACCTTGTTCGGGAAGCACTTTATCTGCCCTTCCATTCTAAATGATAGCTTTGTTGGATAGAGTAATGTTGGTTGTAGGTCCTTGCTTTTCATCACATTGAAAACTTCTTGCCAGCCTCTTCTTGCCTGCAAAGTTTCTTTAGACAAATCAGCTGATAGACTTACAGGCACCCCTTTGTAGGTAACTCTCTTCTTTCCCTTTGCTGCTTTTAAGATTCTCTCTTTATCTTTCACCTTTGGCATTTTAATTATGATTTGTCTTGGTGTGGTCCTCTTTGGGTCTAGCTTGTTTGGGACTCTCTATGCTTCCTGGACTTGTATATCTATTTCCTTCCCAAATTTGGGAAGTTTTCTTTCATTATTTTTTCACATAAGCTTTCAATTTCTTGCTCTTCCTCTTCTCCTTCTGGCACCCATATGATATGGATGTTGACATGTTCAAAGTTGTCCCAGAGGTTTCTAAGCCTCTCCTCATTTTTTTTCAATTCTTGTTTCCTCATTCTGTACAGGTCAACTGTTTTTTTTCTTCCTTACATTCCAAATCATTGATCTGAACTCTGGTTTCCTTCCTTTCACAATTGGTTTTGTGTGGATTTTCCTTCATTTCATTTAGCATAGCCTTCACTTCTTCCCTTATGTGTTTGCCATACTTAAGCATATCTGTCAAGCCTGTGAGCATCTTTATCACCAGTGTCTTGAACTCTACATTTGTTAGGTTGGCTATTTCCTTGTCACTTAGGTTGGCTATTTCCTCCTTGCTTAGCTGTCCCACTGGAACCTTGATCTGTTCCCTCTTTTGGGCCATACTTCTCTGACTCCTCATCTTGACAGGTGCCTGTGTTTGTTTGCCTCTGCGTCCCAGGTAGAGCTGTCACTCCTGTTATGTTGTAAGGGGTGGAGCCTTAGGGATTCATCAGTACAGGGTGACCTGTTTCACTATGTTGTGGTGCTCTATGTGGGCCAGGGGTCTGAGAGGGAGCAATGCCACCTGCCCAGCACTCACCCCTTTTCCAGGCACCTCTCCCACTTCTGCACCAGACTGGTGCCCCTCTAGCTGCTGCCCTGACTGTTGTTCCCAGAGTGGGTGGGTCTGTGAGTGTTCTGGGACTGTGGGGGCCCTTTAAACAAGTGTACTCTGCTGAGAGACCGGCAGTTTCTGCCTCCACCTCAACTCCCACTGGTCTGCACAGTCAGAAGCAATGAGGCTTGATTTTTCCTGGTGCTGAGACCATGAGCTGCAAGGTTCAGTGAGGAGCTAGGAATCCTCCTCAGGTGTCACTTCTGACATTTTAAACCATGTGACTGCACTTTCCTCCAGCCTGCCACTGTTGCTGCCACCACCACACAGCATTCTCTCCGCCCCGGCTCCACCCCTCCTACCTGTCTGGATGAGTATTTCTTCTTTATATCTTTGTTTGCTGGACTTCCATGCAGCTTGATTTTCTGGAACTTCCGGTTGTTTCTAGTTTTAAGGTACTTGTATTCCTTCTTAATTGTGGAGGGACACGCAGAGTGTCTGTCTACGCCTCCATCTTGGCTGGAAGTTTCTGTCCCATTTTCAGTTTTTGAGGAAATTCCATATTGTTTTTCATAGTGACTGCACCAGTCTGCATTCCCACCAATCATGCACTAGGGTTCCCTTTTCTCCACATCCTCTCCAGCACTTGTTTGTTGATTTGTTGATGATGGCTATTCTGACTCTTATGAAGTGGTATCTCATTGTGGTTTTTATTTGCACCTCTGATGGCTGGTGTTGTTTAGCATTCTTTCATGCACCTATGGACCCTATGTCTTCTTTGGAGGAGATACTTTTTGATGATATTATGAACATTTAAAGTAGCCTTTGAGTAAATCTGATTATTATATATAGTATGAGTGAACCTAAGTGAAGTCCACAAGAAAGACTGGCCTGCCCTAAAGATGTGATTCTGCCTGTGGACTGGAGCTGCAGCATTAAGCCTTCCCTGGGTCTGCAAGGTGCCAGATTATCATGCAGATTTTAAAATTGGCAGCAGGTTGAAGATTGAGATAAGATGATGTTTTAGTTTGAGTGTGAAGGTCCGAAAATATCAATGTCTCCCTGAAGCCCTCATAAATGAGGGTTCCTTCTTCCCCAGGCTTTTCCTTCTATTTACATCTTCAGTTAATTGTATAAGTTTCTCCTACATTAGGGAAACCAATCTACCTCACTCAGTCTACCAATTGAATGTTAATATCACCCAGAAACACCCTTGTAGGCACACCAATAATGTTTGCCCAAATGTCTGGGTACTCTATGGGTCAGTCACTTTGACACATGAAATTACCCATCACAAATCTGTTAAAGGAGATTTGTGGAGAGGTTTCCAGAAAAAAATGAGGATCATTATAAAGAAAGCTTCTGTCTTCTTAAGAATTCATATATTTTTGTTCAACAGAATGTTGATAGAAATATTAATGTGAGTGATGTTTCTGTTGGCTCCAATGGAATGAGGACATACTCTTGAATCTGGAAAAAAAATTGATCAATTTTATAAGGTGAGAGAAGGTGTGGCTAAATTATGTTCTGTTGTTTTGTGAAAAACAAAACATGTAAGTGATAAACTTGGATAATTGCATGAGTAGATTTACCTGACTTCCAATTCTGTTTTTATTGCCACGCACATCTCTGTCTTTAGAATTAAGTGACTTATGTGATTCCTGAGTCTTTATGGGGTGCTTCAACACAAATTGGTTTGCTTGTTGGCTTTTCCCCCAGTAGATACTTAAATTGCTCTGGACTGCTAAATCAGTTTCCACTTGTACATCTGCTTTTCAGCATGTAGAATTGTGTTCCATTTTTTTGTAATATGTTGTTCATTCTCTCTTACTTTGACCTCACAGGTTTATGACTTTAAATATTTTGCTGTTTCATAGGGTTTTGGTTGAGAACAGAGGTTAACATGTGGGTTAAATTCGCCATGTTGAATGGAATAAATGCCTGTGACTGACTTTTATGGATCTTGGACTGAATCCCTTAATTTTAATATGATAAAGATTTCTCTCTTGCTGAAAAACCATTATGTTGCTCATTTGACCTACACCTTTCAGATTAAGTAAACCATTAATTTACTTATTCTAGTGAATGTGTGAACTTGATAATTTCTGTGCTTTCAATTAAAGTGGATCTGCTTTGCTATGCATAGATTTCTTCTTATGTTTAAAATCATATAAATTAAGAATTTTTTTCCATTGAGAAAGAAAATTGTGACTCAGTATTTCTAAATTGTGTAAGAACACACTGCTAGTAAATGACAGAGCAGGAACTCAGACACAGATCTTTTTCTAAAACGTACTTGTAGCAACATTTCCCATTATTACTTTAGCTACTCCTTTAAATTTTGTAAGTGTATTAGAATTTTAAAAATTCAAGTGTTTTTCATATAAGATCTTTGTTACTGTGGGTAGTTACAGTGGGAAATGATGATGAATCACAGAATGTGCTTGCCTTTTATATTTCTGTGACCTTTAGGGTTGAAAAGAAGAACTTAACTGGTTGAAGAATTATTTCTGAATGGTTTCTTTCCTCTAAATTCTATAGTACTTAACTACCTATAAGGCCTGCAAAGCGGGGGAGTGAAGTAGGAGGGGAGTGAGATTATATAATTTGGTTCATCGATGACACAATTTCTTATTGTTCCCACTGTTTGAGAGAAGGAACAAAGGAGAAGACTTGTGGGTGTGTATAAAATGCAATGTGGAGATATTAATGCTACAGTATAATCTTCCGTGGGTGTTTTAGCCTGGGGACTAGAACACTAAGGGGAGACATGCTAGTTGTCTTGAAATATTTGAAGAACTGTCATGTGGAAGAGGGAGTAGGCTTTCTCCTGTAGGCCCAAAGGGCATAACTAGCATTGAGAGGTGAAAGTTACAGGAAATAACATTTTTACCCAGTATTAAGGAAGAAGTTTCTAATAGTTCTCAGTACTGGAACAGGCTGCTGCATGAAATCACAGGAAGTATTCCTTCCAATGCTGCATACTTATGAATAGAGGATCTTTTGCAGGAACAACTTTTGGATCAGATATATACGGGTTCAAATTGTGACTTTTTCACTTAGTTATACGATGCTGGGAATGTCAGCGAACATAGATAAGCTTCTATTTCTTTACTATGAAATTGGAATAACATGTTAATTATACATTTATTGTTCAATTAAGTGAGATAAGGCACATAAAGCACATTGCAAATTGTCTAATATTCAGTTGAGTAATGGCGAATACTTGTTTTATACATAACGTCACTGAGCTTTTCCTTGTTTGTAAACACCTATCCCATCAAGGTCATAGAATTTTGTGTCATCATTTAAGTTTCTACATATCTGATGTTATTCAAATGCAAGTGCCTTTAAGAATGGAATGAGTTTAACCTACCTTAAAATTTCTTCAGAGCCAGTTTTTCCCATCCTGTTTTTCTCTCTATGAAAAGAGAACCTGAGATATATGACCTCCATTTGGCAAAGTTTAAGCATAGGCATGGCTGGGAAAATGTTTTCCTTCAAAATATCACATCATTTGTTTCTTGAGTTTTTAAAATTTTGACTTCTAAAATAAATTAGCACTATATATTACTAATTTACTGTTTTCAAGTTGTTTTGTTAAAGAAAAGTGAGTTTGTTGCTATATTCTTCAGAGAGAGTATTCTAATTCTTAATTATCTGAAAAAGAGCCTGTAGTTTTCTTTTTCACATCTCTGCTCAATTCTAGACACTGTTCCTTGCATCTCTGTGGGAAAGTTTGTAGAGTCCTACTTTTATTCAGAATTTAAAATAGAATTACATAATGCAACCATTTTATACCTTAATTATGCTGTTATGAATGCTTAGGAAGTTCATTTGCCTCAGGCAAGAATAACTGTGTATTCAGTGTACCAAGCCGACTTCATGTGTGTGTTGATGTATGTATGACTTCACAATTGATCATGGCTAATACATGTGGTATGTGCATATTATGTGTTCTTCCTAATGAACTGATGAAAGGCATATGTGATAGTATTTGAATTTTTGTATGTATTTATCATTATTTTGTGTATATATGCATTGTTACTTTCTGTATGTATATGTGCTCAGAGAACCTATCTCTGCCTTACCAAGAATGAATGTTTGTTTAAATGTTGCTGCTACATCAGTTATTTCTGATTGAGTTGCATAATTGCTCACATGAGTCATGAATTGCACTCTCAGGTTTATGAATAAAATAACAACTAAAGAATATATTCAATTTTGTTATTTTTCTTATGGTTACATAAATATTTCCTTGTTTTTAGTAATTACAATTTTTTTGATTAAAATATAATGGTACCATAACACTTGGAAAGAAAATGAAGAAAATTACAATATTCAATATTTTAAAAACACAAACAAATCCAGTAATACATTTTACATAAATATTCTTTATTCCAGGTGTGTGTGTGTGTGTGTGTGTGTGTGTGTAGAAGATGGAAAAAAATAGCCTTGGGTAGTGACATGCAAATGAGATTGAGATGTCAGTAGGATAAAAACATTAGAACCTTGTCAGAAAAACACTATTCTAGTGATTTCCTCTAATCTTGAGGAGATCTTTGCATTTACATAGAACATGTGAAAGTGGGTGATAATGAATTTCTTCTTACACCAAGAAAACTGAGTGACTGGGCTGATAAAAGATTGTAAATAAAAGCATGCGCAGTTATAGTTTATATATCCTAATGCTCCACACAATGTGTTATCACAAGCTTTCCTTTGCCCTTCAGTAATTATTGAAAACGTTACTTTTTTATGATTACACAGTAATAAATCACAAGAATAGACTACCGTATGTATTGATTTATTTATTGAAAATTTAGATTGCTTTCTATTAACAATGCTACAGCAAAGATACATGTACTCAAATATTTTCTGTTCATATACTGATTTCCATTAATTATATTCCTTATGCATTCAGATTTGAGCATATTAAATATTAATATTCCTGATTGTTATTGCCTCATTAGTTTTTAAAACACCTTGCCAATGTATATCCTACCAGGAAAGTAACATAAAAAAAATTGATGTCTGTGAAACAAGTGGAAAAAGACAGTGTATTCAGACAGTGGCATTACCATATAGACTTTAAAATAAAAATGGTTTCTACTTTGAATAAAATAGCAAAAATGTTGGAAAAAAGGGGATATTATGTGGAAATTTAAAAAATAATTTGAGTATATGAGGAGGGACCAAATTTATATTCTAAAAAATAAAAAGTAAAAATACCAGCAACATATTTCACAGACCTAGAACAAATACTTCAAAAATTTATATGGAACCAAAAAAGAGCCCGAATAGCCACAGCAATTTTGAGGAAGAAGAACACAGTAGGAGGAATCACAATACCTGATATCAAACTATACTACAAGGCCACGGTAATCAAAACAGTCTGGTACTGTCATAAGAACAGACATATAGATCAATAGAACAGAATTGAGAGTCCAGAAATAAACCCAGGTTCATATGGTCAACTAATATTTGACAAAGGGGGAAAGAACATCAAATGGAGTGAAAAGAGCCTCTTCAACAAATGGTGTTGGGAGAACTGGACAGGGGCATGCAAAAAAATGAAACTAGACCGCCAACTTACACCATGCACCAGAATAAACTCAAAATGGATCAAAGACATAAATGTAAGCCGTGATACCATAAAAGTCCTAGAGGAAAAAGTAGGGAGGAAAATTTCAGATATCCCATGTAGCAACATTTTCACTGATACATCCCCTCAGGCAAGGGAAATAAAGGAAAGAATAAACAAATGGGACTACATCAAACTAAAAAGTTTCTGCTCAGCTAAAGAAAACATCAGCAAGATGAAAAGGAAACCAACCATATGGGAAAATATATTCGCCAATGACATCTCAGACAAAGGATTGATCTCCAAAATACATAAAGAACTCATACGACTCAACGCCAAGAAGACAGACACAACCCAATTAAAAAATGGGCAAAGGACCTGAACAAACACTTCTCCAAAGAAGACATACAGAGGGCCCATAGACATATGAAAGAATGCTCAACATCACTATCCATCAGAGAAATGCAAATAAAAACCACAATGAGATACCACCTCACACCAGTCAGAATGGCCATCATCAACAAATCAACAAACAACTTGTGCTGGCGAGGATGCGGAGAAACGGGAACCCTGGTGCATTGCTGGTGGGAATGCAGACTGGTGCAGCCACTATGGAAAACAGTTTGGAATTTCCTCAAAAAACTAAAAATGGAACTGCCTTTTGAACCAGCAATTCCATTGCTAGGATTATATCCGAAAATTCCTGAAACACCAATTCAAAAGAACCTATGCACTCCAATGTTCATAGCAGCACTATTCACAATAGCCAAGTGCTGGAAACAACCTAAATGCCCATCTGTAGATGAGTGGATCAAAAAACTGTGGTACATTTGCACAATGGAGTACTATGTAACAGAAAAAAAGAAGGAACTTCTACCATTTGCAACAACATGGATGGAACTAGAGAGAATTATGCTTAGCAAAATAAGCCAGGCAATGAAAGAAAAATACCTTATGCTGTCACCTATTACAGGAAACTAATGAACAACACAAACAAATGAGCAAAATTGAACCAGAGCTATGTAAACAAGAAGTAGACTAACAGTAACAAGGGGGGGAGGTGGGAGGGAGAGAAGGGGGTAAGAAGGGGAACGGTCAAGTCAAAGAACATGCATAAATGACCCACGGACATGGGCAACTGAGTGGGGACTGAATGTGGGGGAAAGGAGGGGCAGGGTGCAGGGAGGCAAGAGGGGGAAAAACATGAGACAACAGTAATGGAAAAACAAACAAAAAATTTTTTTTAGTGGGGGAAAAATGAAAATATGAAGAATGGACATGCCAGTTCAGTGACTACTAGGACAAAGATTTTCCTTCATGTTGTATATTTTTCTCCCTATCCGATCCCTCCAGAGTTTGGCGTTCTAAACAAGTAAGTAATGACATAAGTTTCTTTGCATAGAACTAATAAGACCAGTTGTTAATAGAGGTTCCTTTTTTTTCTTTTTTTTTCTTTTTTTTGACCAAGTCTTTGACTGGAATGTCAAGCCTAAAGGAGACATGCTTGGGCTCAGGTTGTTACCAAAAAGCCCTGAGGAACTGGGAATGACTTTCAAAGGTAATAAAAGCCCGCAAGATAAAAGGCCTGGTACCATGGTTGGTTGTACGGTCCACAGCAATCTTTCCAGGGAAGGAACGAAGGTTGTTTTCCTGGAAGATGGCTAGAAGGGACCTTAAGGCACAATGGAAAACCAGAAAGACTTGGAAAGGACAGGTGTGTACAGGCAAGGATGAATGCCAGGTATGTGGCCCAGCTTTTGTGCCCTGAAGAGCAGACTGAGGGTTACCCTAAATGTTCCTTGGGTAAGTTCCAGCAAAGCAGAACTAAAGACCATAAGTGATCATTTGCAGCTCTTGTTGTGTCTATGCAAATGAACAGGATAAATTAAAAATGGACTTAATGTAGTCCCTTTAAAGACAAGGAGGGTAATCTTAGGGAGAAAAATTATTATTCAAGGAAAATCACAATGATCAGTGGTAGACTATAAAGTAGTGCAGCTAACCATCTTAAAAGTTTCTTTTCATTTAAAATATGGTTTCACTTGAAAATTAAACCATGTCTGTGATATCATCAAAGATATTCAAGTTGCAGGCAAGTAGAATGTCAAGTGCCTTGTAACTGGATGTCTTCCCAATAAGACAGTCTTACAGATTTAGAGACTTGTTTGTGGGTTATGTTACATAAATTAACACGTGTTTTCTGTTTTTAAAGGACATAAGCCTATGATCGCATTACCTGAGTGATTGTCTGTACGCATAAGCCTCACTTAATCCTCTCTGCAGCGCTGCCTCCTGAGACTCAACGGGTTGGCTGAACTAAATGGCTGGGTTGGTGAAGAATGGGGTGGTCTGTGGACTTCACTTTAAAACTGGTTTCTCTTTTCTATCCTAATGGCTTGGACAGAAAGGACCCAGAGGTCTGAGAGGGGGGAAACCTAAACTCTTTCCCTCAGCCCAAACTAAGTATAATTGGCAAAGGGGTTTTGGACAGGTGAGATGTTCCTAGCACACCTTCCTCCAAAGAAGCCCTTTTTTTCTTTTTTTTTTCCCCTAATGTGGGACATTGAAAAATTAATACCTGCCTTTTGCCATCTAGTAGTTATGGATTGAATGATGTCTTTTAACCCTTTTTGCCAAATCTGTTGCACCCAGAACACAACAAGGATGCCAGCCTGTTAAACCAAGCATGCCGTTGTCCGGAGACAGCCAACTGACCTGGAGTCTGCACAATCCTTCCCCATGTGGGAAGGCCACCCTCCCCTCCGCACCCCCACTATTATTAGGGATTTCTGGACCCAAGGGTAGGTAGGACGATGACCATGTCCAGCTTGAAGCAGCTAGAGGAGCTTGAGACCTTCGCCCATTGTCTTCTACAAGATTACAAAGGGTCTTAATATCTGAGAGGGAAGGATAGTTATTTTTTACAGACCATGGGTATGGACTTGGGGGGGGGATTGCTGGGGGAGGGAGATGCTGGGTGGAGGGGAGTAAAGGGGAGAAAATTGGAACTAGTGTAATAATATAATCAATAAAATACATTAAAAAAATAAAAATAAAATGTATAGTATCTCAAATGCAGGACATATTGGCTATGTTTTACAGAAGACCTGACACAGCAGGATACAAATGAATAATAGGGAAAAGGTGTCAATTTAAAACAGAGCAAAAATCATTCTTTTTTAAACAAAGCATAAGAAAGTTTTAGTTATGGTAAGCAAGAAGTGTAACACATGTATATTGAGTTCCAGAAAGAGGAGAGAAAATGGAGCAGATGCAACATTTGAAGATTTGACATCTCAAATTGGAAACAAGGCCCCAACTCACAAATTCAAGAACTCCAGTAAATCCCAAGCAGAATAAATACAAATAAAATCACACATGTGTATTTCACAATCACATTTCTGAAAGGCAAAGCCAAAAAGAATATCTTAAAACATAGAAAAAATATATAAGGTTACCTTAAAATGCACATCAGTAATACTAACAACTTGGTTTTTTTCAAAGACAAAGGAAGCTTGAACACTAGATCTTAACAAACAGAAAAGTCTACTAACCAATGATATTATCCTTGTCTTAGTCTATTTGGGCTGCTATAATGAAATACCACAGTGTGGGTAATTTATAAACACTGGAAATTTATTTCTCAGTTCTGGTGGTTGGGAAGTCCAATGTAAGGGTGCCAGCAAATTCAGTGTTTGATAAGAGTCCGTTTCCATGTTAATACATGGTATCTAATTTCTGTGTCCTCACATGGTGGAGGTGCAAGCATGTTCTGTGGGGTTTCTTTTATAAGGGCAGTGATATCTTTCGTGAGGGCTTTACCTTACTCACAATTTAAACTTCCAGAGGCCTCACCTCATATTACCATCAGCTCAGAGGCTGGCATTTCAAGCCACAAATTTTGGGACGACACAAACATTCAGACTATTGTAGTCCACAATGAAAATTAAAATTGAAAGTTAAATACATCACACTGAAACAAAAAATGTTGAACTGATCAGAATAGCTTAAATAAAAATACTTAAGTGAATTTTTCAAGCTGTAATTAGTACCATATTGGAAAGAAGAACCCCAAGAAAAAATAAAGAGCATCAGTATTGTTAGTATGTGGATAATTATAACAATATTGTTAAAATAATAAGAATGCCTTATAAGATTTATAACAAGTTACGTGTAAATATAGAGTAAAGAACACAAGTTACGGAAGGAGAGTGACTAGAATTATACTTTCATAACAATCTTGCATTTTGTAGAAATAGTAAAAATAATTAAGAAATGATGAGGTTATAATTGTATAATGATTCATACTCTAATATCTGTTTCAGAAAGAAAGAGGCAGAAAAAGATCAATGTGACCAAGAAACAAATATCAGGTGCCTCTTGGATGTGACTTTCTGGTTTTCAGAATGACACTCCAACCAAATGGGCCACAACAACCAGAACTATCAACATGTATTTTTTAAAAAGTTAATCTTTATTATATTTTCCCCGTTATCATTTAATCCCCTAAGATCCCCCCCAATCACCACACTGTTGTCCATGAGTCCAATTTCCTTTTTGCTCAGTCTTTACACCCCTTCACCTCCCCTGCCCCCCAGCTTTCATCCTGCTCTCCATCTATGAATCTGTATCTGTTTTGCTTGTTTAGTTCAGTTTGTTCTTTAGATTTCACATATGAGTAAAATCAGATTATATTTGTCATTTTCTGACTGGCTTATTTCACTTAGCATCATTTTCTCCAGGTCCATATATACTTTTGCAAAGGGTAAAATTTTCACCTTTTTTACTGCCGAGTAGTATTCCATTGTGTAAATGTTCCATAATTGGTTTACCCACTCATCTACTGATGGACACTTGGGCTACTTCCATTTCTTGCTGATTATATCGTCGTCGTCGGCAGCCGTCCGTCTCGAGAGACGATGGTGTAGCTTCTTAAGAGTCTATCTGCACCGCCGAGAATGGCTGTGCAGTCCGACTCGGGAGTGACATGGTATCTGTCTCCTCCCGTGTTGAATCGACATCTTCTGATGACGCTGAAGCTACAGAGCCTGGGCAGGGTAATATGGAGGGTCTGCTGTTGCCCATGCAGCAGACCCCCCCTCTCTTCGCAGCTGAAGGATCCAAGGGAAAGACGGAGTCAATACAGCTTGGCTTCAGGTGCGCCGCAGGAGTTGCCGGTGTTGACTACAACGTCAAACCGCCTTAGGGACTCCGGCTCCGGATTTTCTGTCAGGGTTTACTCCCTTAGCCTTTCCCCTGAAGAGGTATGCCGCAAGGCAGCGGAGGTTTTTTGGAGTCAGAGTTTTCCTTCTCTGATGTACCCTGACTGGAAGATCGAACCAGCGACACTTAGCTCGCAGGCCGACACTCAATCCACTGAGCTAAACCAGCCAGGGCATTTGCTGATTATAAATAACACTGCAATGAACATAGGGGTGCTTATGTTCTTCCAAATTAGTGAAATAAACTCACAGCTTTTTAGTTAATTAATATTTCACAGAGGAAGCAAGCACATAAAATAGGCTAAAGAAAGTTTATTCAATAAATGGTGCTGGGAAAATTGGACAGATACATGCAGAAAAATGAAACTAGACTACCTTTCTTACACCATGCACAAGAACAACTTCAAAATGGATCAAATAGTTAAATGTTAGATTTGAAATCATAGAAATCTTAGAAGAAAATGTAGGCAGCAAAATCTCAAAAATTGCTCAGCAATATTTCATCATGTATATCTCCCCAGACAAGGTTAACAAAAGAAAATAAATGTATGAGATTATGTCAGGCTAAGAAGTTTTTACACAGCATAGGAAAACATCAAAATAAAAAAGACAACCCACAGAATGAGAGAACATATTCACCAATACATCTGATAAGGGGTTAATACCCAAAATCTATAAAGAACTTACAAAACCAACACCAGAAAAACAAACAATCCAGTTAATAAGTGGACAAAGGACCTGAATAGACATTTCTCAAAAGAGGACATACAGATGACCAATAGACATATGAAAAGGTGCTCAGTCACTAATCATCAGAGAAATGCAAATTAAAACCACAAAGCAAAATCATCTCACACCTGTGTCAGAATGGCCATCATTAACAAATCAACAAACAAGGATGTGGTGAAAGGGGAACCCTTCTGCACTGTTGGCAGGAATGCAAACTGGTGCCACCATGGTGGAAACCAGTACGGAATTACCTCAAAAAATTAAAAATGGATGTGCTTTTTGACCCAGTGATACCACTTCTGAGAATATACCTGAAGGCTGTCAATATGTATTCTTAATAACACTCATTATATCTGGACAGCAACACAAAATTCATAACATGATTGCCTTTTTTCTGCAGAAGTACAGAGGAATGGGGATGTAAAGGAAAGTACAACTGTATTTGTAATTTCATTTTTGAAGTTTTATTTTATAATGGTCTTGTATAGACTATACTTATCCAAAAACATAATGAATCCCAGAAAATGACTCTACTTCCATTTTGCTTGATAGCATCCTGCACTTTCCCTCAACACTGACTCTGTAGCCGGTTACCAGTCTTGTGGTAATATTTTTCTTCATCTAAGGAAAAGTGTATGATACCTTTTTTGAAAAATGATTTGACCTGGATAAAATAAAAAGCACTTAAATTTAGGATTACTCTGCAGTTTTATGCACAGTTAAGTTTTTAACATCTTAAATACTCACATTTTCCTTGAAAATATTACACATTCTCCTACTAGCCTAACATTTCACCCTAATTTTAGCTTCTGCAATGTCAATAAATATGTCAGTAATTGATTTTTTTTTTTTTTTGCTGAGGTATTTTAATGCACTCAGGAAACTAAACTGTGCTCTGATGGCAGTTGGGGGTTGTTTTATAATTTTTCTTTTTAACTAATAGTTTTTAAATTAAAATATTTTTATGAGTAGTCAACATCTTCTCTCCCCATTTTTCTCATTCTTTTTGCTCTTCTCATCCAGTGTGATGTCAGCACTGTTTAATTGCAAATCTAATGAGTGTCTCTCATTACTCTTACTTTTTGGAGGACACATAAAAATACTAAAAATGAATCTCCAGACAAAATGGAGTTGTAGGTAGATATGCTTCACCTCCTCGCACAACCACAAGAAGGATCACAACTAACCTCAAAACAAAAAGCAACCAGAATTGCTAGAAAATTGTACTGTGTGAAAGTCCTACAACCAAAGATTTAAGAAAAGATACTCATCCGGAAGGGTAGGAATGGCAGATCTGGGAGCCTGGGGCAGAAGGGACAAGATGTGGTGGAGACAAGGCAGTGGCAAGGGACTTATTGAAGAAAAAGACTTCTTTTACTAAATTAGTCATAGGAATCATTTGTTTCAATGTCCAATAGAAGGTTATCATGTTTTTATTATATGCCATTCAGTTGCCATATTATACTTATTTTGATGAATGTAATTTGTATTTACTTTTAAATGTATGCTGACTTAAATAAGTCTGAAGTGAAGTCAGTCTTAGTTATTGCAGAATATGTGTCATCAAGTGAGAATAAGCTATGCAGGACACGGACCAATCCAAAGGTAGAGATAATAAGAGGACAAAGTAAAGTTTGTCTGTAGAGGCACTTAAGTAACAAAAATTATTAAATAATTTATAATCTTTAAAAATTATTAATTTTTAGAGAGAGGGGAAGGGAGGGAGAAAGTCAGGAAGAGAAACATTGATGTACAAGAGAAACAGCAGTCACTTGCCTCCTACACGCCCCTGACCAGATATAGGCCTGCAACCCAGACATGTACACCAACTGGGAATCAAACTGGTGACTTTTCCTCTTATTTATTTTTTTTTTCAGATTTAATGTGTTTTATTGATTAAAATATTACATTTGTGCCAATTTCCCTTCCCTCTGCTCCCCTCCACCCGGTGGCCCCCCTCCCTCCATTTGTCCCCCCCTTTTAGATTATGTCCATTAGTTGTGCATACAGTTCCTCCCAATCTCTCTCCGTCTATTCCATTCCCTCCTACCATGATCCCCAATTCCTATATCATCTCCCTCCCTCTCCCCACTCCCCCTCCCTGTTGACCTCCCCCCAATATGCTTCCCTTACCCACAGTTCCTTTTCCACTCTCGTTGCCTGTTTCGTTTGCCTTTGTTTCATCTCCCTAGCTTCTGTTTTTTAAACCAGTCCCTTTAACATCTCATATAACAGTGGTTTGGATCTAATGAACTCTTTCAGTTTTATTTTGTCCTGGAAACACTTTCTCTGTCCTTCTTTCTGAATGACAATTTCGCTGGATAGAGTATTCGTGGTTGTAGGTTTTGGATTTTCATTACTTTGAATATTTCTTGCCAGTCCCTTCTTGCCTGTAGTGTTTCCCTTGAGAAGTCAGCTGATAGTCTAATTGGGACCCCTTTGTACATAATTCTTTTCTTCTCTCTTGCTGCTTTTAAGATTCTCTCTTTATCCTTAATTTTTGACATTTTGATTATAATGTGTCTTGGAGTGGTTCTCCCTGGGTCCAGTCTCTTGGGAACTCTCCTTGCTTCCTGGACCTGCATGTCTATTCCCTTCCCCAAGTCTGGGAAGTTCTCCTTTATTATATTTTCACTCAATTTTTCAAGTTCTAGTTCGTCTTCCTCATTCTCTGGCAAACCAATGATTCTTATGTTGGGCCTTTTATCGCTGTCCCAGAGGTTTCTGATCCTCTCATTGTTGCTTCCTATTTCCTCTCGCTGCATTGGTTGACTGCTTGTTCCTTCTCCATATTCCAGTTTGTTGAAATAAACTCTGGATTCCTCACCATCTGTCTCGTATGTGGTTTTGTTCCTTTCGTTATGAAAGTTTTTCGCTTCTTTCATATCTTTTTCCTGCTCTTTTGTGAATTCTGTAAGCCACCTGATAACAATGGCCCAGAACTGAGCCTCTGACAGGTTTCTTATCTGTTCATCTGTCAGGTTCTCTATCTGCTGTCTGGTGAGTTGTGCCACCGGGATCTCTATATTTGTCTGCCACATTTTGACAGATGCGTTTTGTTTTCCTGGGCTGGCTGTCGGGGGCAGTGCCTGTGTACGCGTCACAAATCAGCGACCGGCCGGCGCCTGCCTGTCCGCGACCTATTTCGCAGCCCTGTAGTGCTTTCTGTGGGGGCGGGGGTCCAAGATGGATTCACACAGTTATTCAGCTAGGAGACCGGGATCCGTCCTCCCGCCCCCCTGGGCCTCACTGTTCAAGGCGATGCTGCGGCTGCTTTCCCCAGCGCCGGAGTCGCCCACGCCAGGGGCTTGATTGGAGTCGCGCACGCCAGGGGCTTGATTGCCTCCGGGATTTTTCGCCGCCCCGCCGGCCGCTCCGCAAACAGCTTTGCCTTCTTTAACTCTTACCTGCCCAAATGGCACCGCTGATTTATAACTTCATATGTTGGGCTTCCGTGTAGTTTTATTTTCTGGAATTTCTAGTTATCCTTTGTTTTGAAGTAGTTGTATTCCTCTATAGTTGTAGAGGAAGACCTAGTGTGTCCGTCTAAGCCTCCATCTTGGCCGGAAGTCCGACTTTTCCTTTTAGGTGATGAAGCCCGACTGACTGACTCACACCAGTCAGGACTGGATCATGAATTGTTTTAAATTCAAAATATTCTTAGACATAGTCTATGACATTTTGAGCTATGAAACTCATACTGTTATCTAAAGGTGAAAGATGTTAATTTAAAACATATCGAGCCAAGGGTTTGAAACCATTTTAAAGAGAATATATGTGGTTAGTTCAAGTCAAGTATCGAAAGTCCAAATAACACATGGGCGACTGCTAATTATCCACCTGGGTTGCAATGCCATGCATATTGATTTCATCCCTTATGTGATATACACCATTCTTTGCAATTCTATGTAATGTAATTAAGAATTTTTTTCTCTTCAGGCTGATATTATGTTAGATTATGAATTTTCAACTTGGTCTATTTTTAAGAATACACAACAGAAAATTTAATCAACCTATACATTTTTATGAGCTGTTCTACTTGTATAAAGATATTGCCAATGTAAATCCAGTTTAATCAGATTTTCCTTAAATTTACCATGAGGGTTCACCATTCCTAAAACAAGTTCTCAGCAAATTATAAGAATAGAACCAGGCAGTGTCTTAAAATTTAGAAGGCCAATAAACTATGTGCCAACTTAAAATCCGTCTTGCTGTTAAATATAATTGAGACCTTTGTAATTCAAAAGCAACGTATGATGTGTTTTAAATGAGTACTTTTTGGATCTTTTGTGACATATACTAGTAGAAAATAAAGAGATAAAAAAGAAGGAAAAGGGATTAGCATATGAACTGCTTTGGGATGATTGTCTGGGGGCGCAGGGTAGAGGTAGGCAAAGGGAGAAAATGTGGGGACAACTTCAATAAACAATAAAAAATAATTAAAAATAAAATAAATAAAAGTGACTGTATTATAAAAAAAGGTGGGACAGAGCATGTAAAAGCGGAGAAATAGTTATTCAGTGCTTAGATGTTAAACAGATTTTATGGCAAGAATCCAATAATTCCTCTCAGTCTCAAAGGCTCTTTCATTTCTTTCATGCTTTCATGTAGAAGTGTAATAATTGACTTTCCAAAGGGTGAAGCAGGAATTTGGGATGTGATGGGGAAAAAAAAATTGATTAAATTTAATAGCTTCATTTAATATTGGTAAAATCATATGTTTATTTTGGGGGTTAGAAATACAGTATTCCCTCACTTATCATGGGTATTATGTTCTAGACCCCACCATGAATAGGTGAAAATCTGCGAAGTAGGAACCTTACATTTATTTTAATATTTATATGTATTTTAAGGCTTTACAAACCCTTCCCACACATTTAAAAACCATTCCCAGTCCCTTATTAACCTTTCCCACTCCCTTATTAACTTTTTTCACACTTTGATAAACACTACTTATGTTCTTAAACATATTCTACACTCTTAAACCTACATATCTTTAACAACATATGCATACAGTACCACAAAGTCCCAAGATATAGCTAAAAATCCATGATAAATAATTAAATATAATATTTTTTAAAATTCCGCAATACAGTGAGGCCATGATAAGTTAACTGCAATATAGAGAGGGACTACTATATATAATTTTCATGATTGAAAAAGCTCTTCATGAATGCAAGAAAATGAGTTGTTTCATGTGGTTAAAAGGCTCATGAATAAAGGAATATAGTAAATGTATTGAAAGATACTCTCTTATTCTTTACCTTAAGTTCAGATGGAAGTTTTTGTGTGTGTGTTGAATATGTGAAGATGCCTCATTAAGAGCAAGTGTACATAAGTCAAAAATTTCAAGAATAGTCCTGATTTCTAGTAGTCTTTCATCTGTCATTAAAATATAATATTTATTTTCATATTTGATAACCTTAAACATACTTTCATGATGCCACATAGGAGACTTGGCCAGTATTGAGACAAGATATGGGTCTGTGGAGTGTGTTTTTTAATATTATTTTCAGTGTGACTCTGACATTCATTCTTTATCTTCTGTGAATGTTGGAAATTATCAACAGCCTCTTCAACCATAACGATAGGGAAAGTTCCATCAGTTGTTACTTTGGAAGATCATCTAACCATTAGAAAGCAACATCAACAAAAAGTGCTTTTTGGTAGTCATAATTTATAAATCTGCATTCTCTTGAAACTTTTAAATAACAGTTCATATAATTATGATAACCTGATAGATGATCTGGACTACATATGGATCCAATGCAAAATTATACCATACAACATTTAAGACAGATGGGGGTTCAGATTAAATATGGTGCTTTAAAGGGTGCTAATTATCAAAGCAGCAGGTTTTAGTGTTGGAGAGATCTACCCAGAAGACCTAAAATGGAGTGTGAAGTATGGAACAAGGCACATTCTTAATCTGAGCTGAACATAAAATCTGCATTATATCCTCTGTCCATTAAAAGAAGAGGGATACTGTCGGAACAGCCTTGCTCTGGGAGACTGCGAGATTCCCTATCCTGCAGATCCTGTCCCTGTCCCGCGTGGATGAAAGAACTTACTCAGAAAATGAATTGTCTGAGGAGAGAGAAGGGTGAGTGTCTCTCATAGGAGATCACCGGTCACTCCTTTTTCAGTCAGGGTTGTTGTTTTTTTTAAATATGTTTTATTGATTATGGTGTTACAGTTGTCCCAATTTCTTTTCCCTCTGTTTCCCTCCACCCAGTGATACCCCCTTCCCTCCAGTTGTCCCCCCCGCTTAGTCCATGCCCATTGGTTGTGCATATAGTTCTTCTCAACATCTTCCTATCTACTCCACTCCCTCCTACTATGCTTCTTAATTCCTGCACCATCGCCCCCCTTCACCCCCCTCCCCCCTCCCTGCTGACCTCCCCCCATTATGTTCCCCATACCTATAATTGTTTTTCCACTCTCATTGCCTACTTAGTTTGCCTTTGTTTCAATTCTCTAGCTTCTGTTGTTGGTTGTTGTGATACAGTGTCCATTTTAATGTTCATAGTTTTGATTCTCTTTCTCCTAAACAAGTCCATTTAACATTTCATATAACAGTGGTTTGGATCTGATGAACTCCTTCAGTTTTACTTTGTCCTAGAAGCCCTTTCTCTGCCCTTCTATTCTGAATGACAGCTTCGCTGGATAGAGTAATCATGGCTGTAGGTTTTTGCTTTTCATTACTTTGAATATTTCTTGCCAGTCCCTTCTTGCCTGCAGAGTCTTTCTGAGAAATCAGCTGATAGTCTAATTGGGACCCCTGTGTACATAATTTTTTTCTTCTCTCTTGCTGCTTTTAAGATTCTCTATCTTTAATTTTTGACATTTTTGACTGTAATGTGTCTTGGTGTGGTTCTCCCTAGGTCCAGTTGTTTTGGAACTCTCTGTGCTGCCTGGACCTGTAAGTCTATTTCCTTCCCCAAGTTAGAGAAGTTCTGCTTCATTAGTTTTTCACATTACTTTTCAATTTCTAGTTCTTCTTCACCTTCTGGCAACCCTATAATTTGGATGTTGGCTCACTTATAGCTGTTCCAGAGGTTTCTGGGCCTTTCCTTGTTTTCCTCACTTTTTGTTTCCTCTTTCTGCACTGGTTGACTGTTTGTTCCTTTCCTATGTTTCAATTTGTTGATTTGATCCCTGGTTTTCCTTCCCTCACCACTTGTTTCATATGTGTTTTTGTTCATTTCAGCAGGACTAGCCTTCATTCCTTCCCTGTCTTGATTAAGATCCACTGTTATTTCTGTAAGCTGTCTTATAACTATAGCCCTGAACTGAGCCTCAGAAAGATTATCTATCTGCTGGTCTGATAAATCATGTATTTGCTGTCTGGTCAACTGTGTGATTGGGATCTCTATCATGACCCTTCCTGGGTGAGGCTGTCACACCTCCTACACTATAGGGGGTGGAGCTCTGTGCACTTGTCACTACCAGGCAACCCTTCTCACCACACTGTGGTGCTTTGTTTGGAGGCGGGAGTCCAAGATGGATCCCTGCCATTCACTCTCCACTGAGAGACCCGGAGCCTCCTCCTCCGTCCCCACGCCCTCTGGGCCTCACAGTCCGAGGCAATGGGGGTCTGTCTTCCCCGGTGTTGGAATCATGAGCTGACAGGTTTGGTCTGCAGCTAGGGGTGCTGCCAGGCACTTTTCTCCTCCCCTTAAATATGGGCGTCTGTGCTTACTGCAGTCCTGCTGCCCGTTGCTGCAGCTGTGGTCACCAGCACAGCTTGACCTCTTCGCCCCAGCTTCACCCCTCCTACCCGTCCAGATGAGTACCACTTGTTTATAAATTCATACTTTGGACTTCCATGTAGCTTTTTTTTCTGGAACTTCTGGTTATTTCTGGTTTTGCGGTAGTTGTAGTCCTTCTTAGTTGTGGAGGGAGATGGAGTGTGCCAGTTTAGGCCTCCACCTCAGTCAAGATTTTTATTGAGTTTGCTATGTGCAGAAATGCATGGAGTAAGTATGCAGACCTCCATAAAATGGTTGGGAGTAATAACAAAGGGAAACATAGATCAGCATAGGGAGATAGGTAGCAAGAATGTGAGGCACCAAGGCATATCATAAAGCTCTATATGTCTCTTTTTCCTTAAACATTTTGTTTTCACATTCTATGGATAAGAATTTGGGGCTACACAGAGCAAGCAGGTGTCATTAGCTTCAAAGAGTATATTGCATTCCTATTCTACTTCTAATCCCCCCCTCAGAGTTAGGGACTGGCAGTATGGTATGTGGGGTACATTTGCCAGCTGGTTAAGACTTAGGGGCCTGTATTTTGGTCCTGGCTCCACACAGTGGCTACAGCCCTCTGTACCATACATACCAGTCTCCTACATCAGACCACCCAGAGACCACTATGGAAGCAGGCAACGGGTTTATTGATGGAACAAAGGGGAATGGGGTGGAGGCAAGAGGCAACTCCAGGACTGGCTGGAGGGCCCATAGGATCAAGGGGAATAGGGGAATAAAGACTCCAGGTCTTCCTCATGGGCCCATAGGAGTCACCTGCCTGGACTTCTGCAGGGTGATTTTAAAACTTGTCAACCGCATATTTCAGGGAGGGTGAATTTGTCATATTAGCATATTCAGTAGATCATTTGCAACTTGTGGTTGTTCTGACCAGGTTGATTAACGCATCCTGGTTTTGCGCAGACCAGGTTTGCATCCTGGCTACCTCTATATTCCGACATATACAACTGTGATAACAAAAGAACTGGTAGGAAATTGTGATAAGTCCTGACTTGTCTAGAACCTCTGTTAGCTGCAATACTATTTTCTTAAGTCACAAGAATGGAAGCGGGCTGTGAACATGCAATCCAGGCAATGAAAACAACATCTTAACAGTTAACTTCTGATAGACTTTAAAATGCCTGCATATTTTTAGTTCATTTCCTTTTGTCAAATTAAACTGTGTATCTATGTTTTACAAAAATGAAGTAATGACTGTCCTCTTAAGAACTGAAAGGGATAAACAATGTCTTTTTCTCTTCTCTTTTCCTCTGTAGTTTTATAATTTAAATGTAAGAATATATGGTAGTTTTGCATTGAGGTTTCACAATCTGACCCGAAACTGCCAATTGTACTTTAATTGTAATGTTCACTGGTATGGGAATGAGACTGACTTACTGAAACATCTATGTTTTAATTGCATGAACTTCTCCTTGTTTAGAATGAACCTGTTGAATCCATGCTCATTATAAACATTTTATAGAATCGAATTAAATACATTATTCAGTGAGATTAATTTGTGTAAATTAATCTGTGGAAAGTGAATATTTAAGGGTAAAGCACTATTGCTAATAGCAAAAAATAAAATAAAATAGGTAATTATGATGCAATCAAAAGAGAACTTGACCTGTAAATTTAGTTACAAGCATGTAATTTTTTTTATTGAAACATTCTTGTGAAAAAAGTAGTTTATCAATTTAACCAGACATGGTAATTGGTTGACAAAACCTATCAGTTAATTTATTTTGGAATCACATAGATGAAATATAGTATCAGTTTAGAAGCAAAGAATTAGTAATTTCTTATAGGAAGATAGCCTAAATTGGAGTCTTTGCCATCCCCAGCAGAAATAATTATTAATAAATACATGGATCACCATTGTAGGGTGTGTGTGTGGCTATGCTGTGGCATAACCTCCTCAGTAATGGTCATCATTGTTATATTCATTAGTTCACTTAAGGAGGTAAAATAAAGATAATTAATAGTTCATTAATTATTCATTCAAGGCAGTAAAAGGAAAATAAAAGAATATCTTCTTAATAGGGTTGTTGTGAAGATTAAATGAGTTAATACGTTTAAAGTGGTTGAAGGAGATTTTAGCACACAGTAAACAGTCATTTTGTTACCTATTCCCAGTTAGTTAATAAATACCAAATGTTTTTTAGAGGCCAGGTTCTGTGGTAGGCTTGGGTAGAAGTGTAGAAAAAACAGTTGTGGTTTCTGTTCCCATGGAGTTTATAATCTTATGGAGGATCCAGATATTGATCATATGCTGCAGTCACCATGTTAAGTTCTGTGAAGGACAGTTACATGGTACTATGGGTGCCTATTTTGAGGGAACTGGTGAAATAGTATTATGAGCTAATAATTGAACTTTCTGATAACAATCCCCAATTTCCTTGGGTGCACATCATTTTCTGCAATGACCATCTTTTTGTCATGCAAGGTGTAGAGAATTTATTTCATTCATCTTCTCATCATTTTTATGAACAAGCACAACAAACATTTACTGAGTAAATACTACTTTCAGAGTACTATTCGACATACTATAAGAGATGTACAAATCAATCAGACATGTTTTTTTTTTTTTACGGAGCTCAAAACTCTCATGAGAGAGGAATTGTTTTATACATAACAGCCCTAACACAAGCTTAATATGAAAAATGTTATATCTCTTCACTTTTCTTCAATTACTCTAGTGGAACATAATGTTCACTCAATTGGTTTTATTATTATTGATTTGTGAAAGACATAATAGGTGGTAATAATGAAGAAGTATGGCAGGTTAAATTTATAAAAATATTTCATTGGTGGTCAAAACCCATCACTTCTCACCACAGTTGACACGCCAACCCTAATCTCTCTATCCTTATTCGCCCATAATTTTGCACCTAGATTGTTGTGGTAGTTTCCTCACTGCTCCCTGGCTATTCCTTTGCCCTCCTATGTTATGAGAAAAAAACAAAAACAAATTGTCCTTCAAATTTTAGACATATCATGTGATTCCTTTGCTAAAATCTTGAACAGCTTCCAATTTAAATAAAAGTAAAAGTTACAAAATGCCTAAAATCTGCATTTCCACCATTTCTCTGACCTCATGTTTTATGCTGCTTCTCTTCATTTTTCTCTTCTTTCAAAGGCCTATTTGCTATTTCTTAGACACAGCACACACTTTCCCATCTCAAGATCTTTGCTCTTGCTATTTCACATTGCTGGAACACTCTTTTCCCACTATCAGCATGGCCAAAGATCTAATCATTTTTAGGTATCCCTGCAAATCTTTTCTTTTTCTATGCTGTTCTAGCCAATCTACCTCCCCCACCCCCATCACTTCCAGTAGGAGGGCCAGTTGGTGCAACAGAATTGCTTTGTGGTGTTGGGGGAAAAAAAAGAAACCCCAAACCATCAGACCCTCCAACAAGTAATAGGTTTCAATTGCAATGTGCTAGATACATAAGATAAAATAATGAATGAGCAACCCCTGCCCTCAAAGAGCTCATTTTTAGCACTGTCTGCTTCATACTTACTGCCAAAAAATTAATTATAGTATGTTTGGAAAATAATGGGACATGGCATCATTAAAATCCAAAATCTCCACACATACTTTATTTTTTCTTTCAGTTAAATGCTATCAGATTTTCTTTCTTGTATTTTTGGATAAGTAGAAATTTATTCCTTGAGGATCTCTAGGAAAATTTCTTTGAATACTTTGGGAAGTAAAATAAAAAGTGTGGGGCACATTTAAGAAAAAAAAACAAACCCTGAATTCTACACTGATAATTTATATGAAATACTACTGGGAATATTCTGAGATGTTATCAAAATGTATTTAAGACAGTGTACTTTACAATGTTATAGTGGTATTTTACATGGGAAAAACAATTATTAAGGAAACAGCATTTGGCTTTAGCAAAAATATTAAAGGAAGATGAAATTTAATCATAGGCCAACTACATTATTTTATTTGCAGGAAAGTGCATGGTTTTAAATGTCATTCATAGGCAAATATGAATCTCCTTTCAAGTACACCAATATCAAGGAAATAAGTTACTTCAAGGAAATAAGTTACTTGTCATGTTTATCAAAGACTTAATAAGAATTCATAAGACAAAATTAATACAATTCAAATAAATTTTGGGCCAAAACATTTTGATGATGGTTTAGCAATACAATTTTCTACATCTATTCACCTTCCCCCACCACTTTCATAACTTGTCCAAGGAACTATCCTCTCAGTCATAGATCACTGCAATGAACTCCATAAATGCTATTCCTATTTCTTTCTTCTCTTGTCATCCTTTATAGATTATTGTCAACACTGCTGCTCAAATAATCTTGGAAATCCATGTAATTAATGGCTCTCCTCTGTTGAATATTTTCCATGTTTTAACCACTTTCTTTAAATAACAAAACAGACAAATGAAGAAAAAAAACATTAATGCTACAGAAAAATTCAGTTTTTACCTCTCCGAACTTATTTCCTAGTACTTACTTCCTCATCTGACTATACTAGCCTCTTTGCTCTTTTTGTTTTTAAATATTCTAAGCATGCTTCTACCTCAGAGTCTTTGCACTGGCTGTTCCCTCTGTTTGGAATACTTTTCCCTTGATTTCTGGAGAAAGTACTAAAAGACAACTTTGAAAGCTTCAGACTTTCAATTTTTTAAATTGTTTCCTTACCAAATTCTCATCTTTACTTAGATGGTGTCTTTTCATTGAGACTTTCCCTGCTAGCACTGTACTTAAAAATACCTCTCTCATATTCATCTTTATTTCACACTTTATTATTTTTAAAACATGTCTCTCATCTAATAGAGTGTATATTATATTTATTTATTTTCTGTCTGCTCTGATACAATGTAAATTTTATGAGTATTCAGGCTCCTTACTTTTGGCACCTAGATAAGTGACTGATCTTCAGTACACACCCTAATTGTTGAATGAAGAAATGTGTGTAGACTTCTCCAGTTTTAATATTGTGAGTTAATATTGTACACAGTTGTCTCATTGATGGAAGCACTCTCTCCTATATGATTTTAAGTATATTAATCAGTGGAGTACTAAATTTTTAACATCTAGTTCTTTGTGTAGGGATGCTTTGATTATTGCCTTTGCTGAATTTCATGATGAGTGTACTTCCATCATGAATATGGGGTTGGGATGAAATGTACACAGTTGCCTCTCATGAGCTAATATGAGCCATCAGCAGCACATGTTAGATTAATACATTAGGTATACCCAATCATCAGATGATACAGGTATTATTATGGGCAGTTTTATAAATGGGGAAACTACTACACAGGTTAAGCAAGCCCCCAAAGGTCACATAGCTAGGAAGTGATCTGTCTTCGATATGTCTCAAGACTGTCTCCAGAGCCTATCTATGCTCAAAAAAAATTCAGCTATACTTTGTATCCTCAGTACCAATTTGAGTTACTTTGATAGGGAATGCAGGAAGGAGAAAACATTTTTAGAAATTAATTAAAAATTTTTTTCAGTTACAGTTTACACTCATTATTCTGTATTAGTTTCAGGTGTAGGGCATAGTGGTTAGACAGTCATAGGCTTTACAAAGAGTTCTGAATATTTCCAGTACCCACATGGCACCATACATAGTTATTACAATATTATTGACTATATTTCCTATGCTGTAATTTGTATCCCCATGACTCATCTGTATTTCTTAATCCGTTCACTTTTTCACCAAATCTCCCAACATCTCTCCCTCCGGCACTAATTACTATGTTCTTTGTATCTATAAATCTGTTTCTGTTTTTTGTTTACATTGTTCTTTAGATTCCACATATAAGTGACATCCTATGGTATTTGTCTTTCTCTGACTGATTTATTTTACTTAGCATAATACCTTCTAGGTCCATGCAATGTGAGAAGACATTTTTATATTTTTTAAGTTTTCTCTTAGTTTATTTTAGTGGAATTCCTTGGTGAGATCAGAACCTTACTGAACTGGAAATAAAAATATCTAGGCACTCTCCTTATTTTCAAAAAGATAAGATACCTAGTGGAGTGTATTTCCATTTTTTAATGGTCCAATATTTCTGAGTTATGAGACAGTAATTCTGTTTGGTGCTAAATGATTTTTACATCGTATAGTCATTACAATCAGCCAGCAAATCAATGAGTCTCATTAGAAAGCAGTCTTTCTTTTATTATCGTTAATTTAACCTGTTTGGAAGTTCTTATTAAGAATTCATCAAATAAAACCACGACACTTACATGGATTAAATAAACTTGCTCTACTGTCTCAAGAGCTGAAAATAGATTTTATTATATAAGATTAATTAAAAGAAAGATTTAATATTGTATGACGTTTATTCTTATATCATGAAATACTGAATGACTGCATATTTACTATGCATATGGTATACAAAAAGATTGTAGTTATAACTGTGCACCAAATTGGTGAAATCTAGACAAATTAAACAACATTGAACAATTTAGCAAATGTTTATTACATTATTTTAGATATTGACCTTTGGAGACTGAAAGAAACCATTTTGAGGAAGAATTGGAGTCACCAGGTTGTATTTCCAGAGGAGGAAGCACATACTTATGGATACCATCTGGTCAAGTCAAGGCATTTCAAAATGAAAATGTTTGAGATATTGAAATCAACTGTTGAAATGGCATAGGAGAATATAGAATTTAAACTAGTGTAACTTGCAGATGTGGTATAATTTTGACTATAATCTATTGCTGCTATAAAAATTCAGTATTTCTCTTACAGAGGCTTGTCTAGAAAGCCAGCTGCAACAAAACACTTCAATTACTTCTAAAAATAGATTTCCAAACCCAAATCAGATCTACAGAGTCAATATACATAGACAAGGTTCTCCCAACCTGAGATTCAGGGATGTGATGATGCTATTTAAAAGAAGTCATTTCATTCACATGATTAGTTAATCTTACTAAATTTTAAATGTAATATATATGTAGATATATGTGAATATAAATGGAATTAGGGCAACATAAGAGAAGTGAAGCTATTTCTTTGTTTTTCTTAAAAATATTGCAGAAAAACATTAAATCAAAAACACTGGATATGATAGAGAAATGTTAAAAGAAACAAAAGATCATCTGGGGCATTGTAAACTCATTTTTGCTTGAAAAGTATTTTAAAAAGCCTATGATGTGGTTGCCTTTACAAATTAATTCAAATCTACACAAATTTAAAAGCCTGAACTGTAATCCAAATTTACAGTAATTCTAATGATTTTGGTGTGTATTTTACTGAACTTTGGCTAATAACAGATCAATGTTTATGAAAAAAATGTTCAATCAGAGTTTTAGAAATTGTGTCTTTTGGCATTTTTTGTATATATGTCTTTTACTTATATTCTATGTTTTGTAGGAATTAGAACCACTCTCAAAACACTTTGGGGCCACACCAATCTAGAAAATTAGTAATATAAAAATAACATGGTTGATTGGTGGCATATGATATAAAATTTCTGATACAGCTTGTCAAGTAAGTGAACACAGGATCTATGGAGAGCCTTACACAGAAAACCAATGATAGACTCAATATGATGCTGCACATTAGTGGCACTTGCAATTCTAAAGACAATTTGGAATGTGTTACGAGGCCCCGATTTGACTTTTAATGTGGAGAAGTGAAATATTATTCGTTGAAGTCATTAAAGCTAACTTCACCCATGCATTTTTCAGCTGGAATCATTGTAAAGTTTTCATTATGGGACAAAAAACTGACAAATAAGAATGATGATTTTTTGCCATGAGTTGGCATACTTCCCAGAGTTGAAAATGGAGAACCTGACTTCTAAAAACTGTGTTGTCCCACCCCCATCAAAGAGAGAACACATCTTAATCCTTCATAATAAACAATAGACAGGATGATTTTAATTGAATCACAACTGTGTTTTGGCATCGTTTTATATGGCCCAAAGATGTCTTAATGTTCCATGTCTCAGTTTCTTTAATTACAAAAATAAAATTCTGTATTGTATATCATTCTTACATTGCAGTTGTAGGCATTAACAATGAAGGACTTGATATTCCCTTTAAACACTGGACATGTGATAGCAATTATCAATAACATGAAAATAGTAGTTTATGATTATTGGGCAAAAGCCTTTTTGGTATACTATGTATAATTCCATGATAAAGTTATAGGAAAATTTTATATTTGAATGGAATATGATAAAAATTCAAATGATTTCATATCTATGTGTAAACCTAACTAGAATGTGTATGCATTGAATTGTTCTAAATAAAAATTCACTTAGGTCAAAAGGGAATTTTTTTTTTAACTGTTTGAAAAAAATACACTGGATGACACTCTAAAATCTATCTTGCCCTTTTTCCTTTTTGCTTATTAAATTATGTATATATTCTTGCCATTCAAAGATTCCACATCCTCACAATGATAGTACTCTGTTTCCCTTATACTTTTAAAAGAGTATTCTTATAAGGATCTTACTACTGTGATTCCTCAGGACATTTCAAAAAGAATTATGGAAGATGGTACATCTGCCTGCTGGATAGTCATATTTGCTGACAATATGAATTGGTCTATTTAAATTTTTAAGGAGTTAGAACAATCTCAAACATAATGTAAAATCAATAGCTCTTGCATTTTTTATATAATATAGTTTAGGTAAGCCAAGTATTAGAGATAAAAGTTAGAGATCAAAATATACACAGAATATGGTGATTTTTCTTTTTGTGTTAGATATTATTTCCTAAGTGGAAGGGATGAATTCTAGTCAAGTTTTTGTAAAATTAATTTATGTTAAAGAAATCTTCCTTTCCAATGGACTTCGAATAGGAAACTAAAATGTTATTCGGCTGGTTATAAAACAAATTCTTGTTGACTTCTAGATATACTAGAATCCTTTTGCAGAATGTAGGAGATGTTTTAAAGTTGCATTGATAGATGCAAAATTATTATTTTTGGTAATACATCAGTGGCTAAGTTACACATATACATATAGTATCTGAGTTTCAAGACAGTAAGGAATGGTAATTTGAATTTTAATATCTTCCATCATAATTGTCAGAATATAGAGGTAGTCAGGATGCAAACCTAAGATATATGTTAATCAACCTGGTCAGAACAACAACAAGATACAAATGATCTACTGAATATGCTAATTCAGTCCTCACTGAATTGTGCAGGTGGCAGGTTTAAAAAGCACTCGTGCAGAAGTCTGGGTGGGACTCCTTTGACCTGCATGGAGGACCAGGAGTCTCTATTTCCCATTTCCCATTCCCTTGCTCTCAGACTCTGGAGTGGGTCCAGGAGTAGCCCTTCCCCTCCAAACCTCAATAAACCCGTTGCTTGCTCCCACATTGGTCTCCAGGCAATTTCTTAGAGCAAGACTGCTCTGACAATAATAATAATTATCCTAGAATTGTGTTTACAATTACACATACTATGCAAGACAATAATAATGCCTTAAATTCAGAATAAGCCAGGAAAAGAAAGTATACTAAGATTAAAAATAAAATAAGGTCCCAGTGCTTCTGGTAGTATGAGAACCTCTCTCTTTGCTCCCCTCCCTATATAATAGCTTGATATTGACTTCCAGTGAGTGTATTATTGGGATATTGCAGTAAATGTTGACCCCTTATGTTACAGAACCCCTGGGCTGCTCCAATTGAACAGAAACCCACGGGCTGTTTAGTTAGGGGTCCGATTGCCTGCCACCCAAATTATAACTCTTAATACCAGAGTTTAGTGAAAAGAAAAAGAGTTGTTTATTTAACAGTTATATAGATGTAGTTATTTGTGGATTTCTGCTGTTAAGTCTTATGTTCTTTAAAACACCCATAAACACATATTCTTGCCTCCCCCTACCAAACCAGGCTAGTTTTAGAAAAGTTAGAGATACCATTTTCCTACTTTCTAAACACAGTTCAGCTTTACCAGTAGCTGCCAATTATTCAGTTCTGATTGGGGAGACCTCGTCTGTGTTATGGTGTCCACCAGCTTTTAATCCAGAACCTCGTGGATTCTCAGCCTCCTTGTAAACTGCATGGTTAGTCCTTTGTAATCCACATGGAGAGCCTTCCTTTTCAAAGCAGCAAGGTACGTCCCTTCCTTAAAACTGCATTGTCAGTTCCCCAAAACTGCATGGTCAGCCTGGCTAAAATGTCTGCCGCTTATTTTTAAATCCCTGACTACGTTCTCTGATGCAGTGGGTGCGGTAACCAGTTCTGACCATTCACATGACCTCATGTAGGCTCTGTGTGCTTTCTCCTTACCAACCCACTGTCCACGCCCCCTCCCATCTACCTGAGGCCTTGGAAGCATCCAAGTCATTTTGCATAACAAAGACACTAGCCACCAGCCTCAGGCATGTGAAGGCATCCTAAAAGCTGCTTCCCATCCCCCAGCCACAAACTCTGGGGTTTTTTGGACACCTCTGTTTCTGTAACACTTATCCTTCATGAGTAACAACAGTCTCAACATTAAAAATTACATTAAATTCTTTCTCAGCTTCCAATCACCTTAGCGGTGTTCTTATTACAACACTGGCAAGTCTTTCTGCATTCTCCATATCACTTGAACTTATTGACTTATTTAAGGTATCTCCTGAGAGCACCCATGAGTTTCTACAGTTGCCTTGGAAGGGAGACAAGTGAAGTATTAAAGTGAAATTCTAAAATACTCCCTCTTTGCTGAGCAAAAGAAGTTTCAGAAAATATGTGCTGGTACTAATAGTTGCCTGGCAACTGTCTGCTAACCATTAGCATATTAGTGGATGGTGCCTTGTTGATGGCTCTTTTCCCAAGTATATACTTGTTAATTGACTTTCAGTGGCATCAACATTAGAACATATTAGCAAAATGGCGTTTCTAAGCTTAACAGAGATCATGATGCTGAGACTAGCTAAATAATGAATATTTACTACCTTCACTGGGTCTGGTGTGAAGTCATAAATGCATTTATTAGTTAATGCTGCTTTCAGGAAAATTTGTGAAGCTGGATATCAGTCAGTTGTTAATGCTTTATCTTAACTAATTCAAAGGATGGTAGAGTCCTCAGCTGGGCATGATGGCTTTGAATAATTTGCTAATATTTAATAGTGGCACGTTTCAAGTTAGAATTTGAGACTGTTTAATTTCCTGAAGTTTGGAATATAGTTTTATGAATCCTCATTAACCAAATGGCATATGCATAAAATATGTATTTGTAATTAGTATAATATTTATCAATGTCAAAAAACACTAACGTGCCTATAGTGAGAAAGGGAAATCCCATGAATCATCCCTTCAAAGCAACCACATTTCTTCTACCTCTGGATTTTTATATTTATTCCACATTTTTGACTACTATTTTTGATTCTTATGATTGTATTTCTCACTTGTATATAATAACTATCTTTTCAACAGATGAGAATTTAGTTTTCTTACTCTGCTTCCTTATTCTTTGAATTTTATTCATATAATTTAATTCCAGTTTGGTTAAATTAATATTCAACAGTTATGTCTTAGACTATGTAAATATTGTCAAGAATTCAGCTACATAAGGTGCTATAATTCTATCTTTTCATTTCAGCATTAAATTTCCATGTTTTGATTGGCTTAAGTCAATTTCGTTTTAAGTATGCCAGATATGTAAAAGGGTTTTCAATGCTATCTTTTCAAGTATTTGAAATCTATGAACTAATTTATCACTTTATAAATATATTTCTCCAAAATATTTTTTTCCCCACAATCTCTTGTAGTCCTGTAGGCCTGATCTGGTCTGGGCTTACTGTAGTGCTCTAAGATGACTTTGGTACTTTTCATAATGACCTCCCTTCCTTCCTGCACTGAGTTCATTGGATTTTTTGTTTCTGTTTTTTTTGAGTGCTTAATATCCTCTTCTCTTATATTTCTCCCTTCTTTTGTGAAGTCCTTTTGTGGTTGACAAAATTTTTAAATGGCCTACAAAATTCCTGGCCTTTTGTACCCATCATTTACCTTATTCCAGATATTTAATGAAATATTAATCTAGGTACTGCTATAAAGGGGTTTACCTGATGTAATTATGGGCCCAAATCAGTTGATCCTAAGATAGTTTAGGGGACGTAGCTAACATAGAACCTACTGCTCCTATCCAGGATTGTACACTCCAATAGATGAACATTTTCATATAGGGAAGCCTGATTCTAAGCTGTCAGTTGCCCCCATATTCTTCTTCTGTAGTAGGAGAAATCTTTTCCCTGTTCTGGGTATACAGTGAACTTCCTTGTATTGCTTAAGTATGTGCTTCATAAGGCCTCTGGATGACCCCATCAGTATATTATACCCTTATAGGAAGAGAATGTGATCTTCCCCTGTACATGTAGAGAGTGCATGTAGTCTTAACACCCTGTGTCAGCTACTGGGCAGGACTACCTGGCCAAAGGAAAGCACCCCACACTACTGATGCTAACATTGCAGCAACTCTTCTCTTGTGTGTGAGGAAAACCTTGTTCCAGCCAGTGTGTTGTGTCCTCCTTGGCGACTCTAAACTAGTAGAAGGTGCAGTGGGCTGAGGTCTGCAGGCACTGAGGGTATTGTGATGTTCTGTGCTGTTCTTCATGGTGACAATCATAATTTAGAATTAGTAGGTGAATCTACCTGTTCACCATAGGAAAATTATCTGGGTGGGCCAGACCTAATCACAAGAGCCCTTCGAAATCAGAATTCCCTCAGCTGGTTGTAGACGAAGCATGAACTGGACTGAAGTCACTGGCTTGAAGATGGAGGGAATCACTTGCCAAGGAATGTGAACAGTCCCTGGGACAAGTCCCTGGCTAACAATGAGCAAAGAAGGCAGGGCATAAGACCTTGAACCTCAAGAAAGTGATTTTTGCCTATATCCTCGATGAGTTTGAAAGCAACTTCTCCCCCAGAGCTTTCAGATAAGAAACCATCCTGACTGGAAACTTGATTTCAGCCTCATGAGACCAATCAAAGAACCCTGCTAAATCCAGCCCACCCCAGCTCAGACTCCTCACATACAGATATTTGAGATAATAAACTGAGGTTGTTTTAAGTTCAGAAGTTTGTGGTAGTTTAATTTGGAACAATATGAACTAAAACAACATCCTTCACTAGGTTCTGATAAGTGTATGTCTTAAATGTATAAAATAAATTTGACATCATTGTTAATATTTTAATTTTTATTTGTTAATATATTTTATTTTTTAATTTCAAAGTACAGCTAATACATTTTAAAAATGGATTTTTAAAGTATATTTTATTGATTATGTTGTTACAGTAGTTCCAATTTTTTCCCCTTTGCTTCCCTTTGCCCAGTATCCCACTTCCCTCCAGCAATGCCACCCCCCTTAGTTCATGTCCATGGGTCATGCATATAAGTTCTTTGGCTTCTCCATTTCTTATATTATTACCATCCCCCTGTCTATTTTGTACCAACTGATTATGCGTCTTAGTCCCTGCACCATTTCCCTATTTCCCCCCTTCCCCACTCCCAGCTGATAACCCTCCAAATGATCCTCATACCTATGATTCTGTTCTTATTCTGGTTTGCTTAGTTGGATTTTGTTTTTATTTTTTAGATTCAGTTGTTGATAGCTGTGAATTTGTTGTCATTTTAGTGGTCATAGTTTTGATCTTCTTTTTCTTAAGTAAGTCCCTTTGATATTTCATGTAATAATACCTTGGTGATGATGAACTCCTTTAGCTTCACCTTGTCTGGGAAGCACTTCACCTGCCCTTCCATTCCAAATGATAGCTTTGCTGGATAAAGTAATCTTGGTTGTAGGTTGCCTTTCATCACATTGAACACTGCTTGCCAGTCCCTTCTTGCCTGCAAAGTGTCCTCTGAGAAATCAGCTGATAGTCCTATAGGTACCCCTCTGTAGGAAACTCTCCACCTCTCTCTTGCTGCCCCCAGGATTCTGTTGTTATCTTTCACCTGTGGCATCTCAATCATGATGTGTCCCGGTGTGGTTCCCTCTGGGTCCAGCTCGCCCGGGAACCTCCGTGCTTCCCAGACCTACATGTCCATGTCCTTTGCCAAATTTGGGGTTTTCCTCACTTTTTTCAATTATTGCTTCCTCACTCTGCACTGGTTGACTGTTTTTTTCTTCCTTATGTTCCAAATCATTGATCTGAACCCTGATTTCCTTCTCCTCGCCATTGGTTTGTATGGATTTTCCTTTGTTTCACTTAACATAGCATTCACTTCTTCTCTTATGTTTGCTGCACTCAAGCATATCTGTCAAGCCTGTGAGCATCTTTATTAGCAGTGTTCTGAACTCTGCATCTGTTAGGTTGTCTATCTCCTCATCTTTTAGGTTACCGATTTCCTTGTCACTTAAGTTCTCCCACTGGAACCTTGATCCGTTCCCCCTTTTGGACCATACTTCTCTGTCTCCTCATTCTGACAGGCTCCTGTGTTTGTTTGCCTCCATGTCCCAGGTAGAGCTGTTGCTCCTGTTACGTTGTAAGGGGCGGAGCCTTAGGGATTTTTCAGTACAGGGTGACCTGTTTCACCACATTGTGGCGCTGTATGTGGGGGAGGGGTCCTAGAGGGAACAATGCTGCCTGTCCAGCACTCACCCCTTTTCCAGGCACCTCTCCCACTTCCACACAAAACTGGTGTCCCTCTAACTGCTGCCCTGTCCATCGTTCCCAGAGTGGGTGGGTCTGCGGACGTTCTAGGACCGTGGTGGCCCTTTAAACAAGCGGACTGTGCTGAGACTGGCAGTTTCTGCCTTCGGCCCAACCCCCACTGGTTTACACAGTCAGAAGCAACGAGGCTTGATTTTCCCTGGTGCCGGGACCATGAGCTTCGAGGTCCGATGAGGAGCTGGAAACACTCCCCAGGTGTCCCTCCTGACTTTTAAAATGTGTGACTGCGCTTTCTTCCAGCATGCTGCTGCCACCACTGCTGCTGGCACCACACCACGTCCTCTCTTTCCCGGATGCACCTCTCCTGCCTTTCTGGATGAGTATTTCTTCTTTATATCTCTGTTCGCTGGACTTCCATGGAGTTTGATTTTCTGGAACTTTTTGTTGTCTCTAGTTTTGGGGTAGTTGTATTCCTTCTTAATTGTGGAGGGAAATGCCGTGTGTCTGTCTACTCCTCCATCTTATCCGAAGTGTCTGGATTTCTCAGATGTACATGTGTGAATAATTTTTTGATCACCTAGAATAGTGTTGATTCAGCCAATGATTAAATGCTATCACATACACCAAGAATTAAATCTGGGGAAAATTCTAGCAGCAACTTGTAGACACTTAATTTTCGAATTATATAGGTAAGTTTAATCATTATGCCTTGTGGTGCATGGATACATAGATGAATAATGAGTGTGGTTTCTGGTGACCAAAATCATGGTTTGTCTCTCTCTCTCTCTCTCTCTCTCTCTCTCTCACTTTTAGTGTTTGAATAATTAATCGACATTTATTCAGAAATGAGGAATGTGTTGTATACATGTGCTCTTCTTAGAAGTTGAACACTGAAATAATTAATTAACTAACTTACTGCTTTGATACCATAGTGCTAAACAATCACGTCAATTTTTTTTCTTTTTTGAATGACTTTGTTAGTGAAACTTAGCAGTTGTGATTTTGTGCCTTCCATTTTTTGTAAATTAATGTCAAACATACAAGTCCCCTGAATCACTCAATCTCAAGTAACCAATCTAATGAAAACAAACACCTTTGTGTATCTGAAAGTTGGAGATGGCAAATGTGTAAACTCTCAGTCCTTCATTACTCTAAATGGAAAAGTTGTAGAACCACTTTTTTATATTCTTCAAAATTGCAGATCTGCACCATGAATGGTAATGCATGTTTTAGAGTATGAGTGAACTTGATTGTGTAGCCCCAGATATATAATGGAACAGAAGGCTAATGGTTAGGCTGACTCTGCCTTAAGTGAAAAATCCATCTGTTTACTATTCAGGCAGCATGCAATTCAGTTTTATTTGAGGAGAACAAGGTCTACACTTGAAGTTATTTTCTATCCAGTAAATGGAGAAATGTCATAGTAAAACTTTTGCATTATGTAAAGATGGGGTTCCCAGAGCTCCAATTACATTCTGTCTCCCAAATTTGGTCAGCCCAGAAATGCCACATGATGGGGATACTTTCAACACTACTCTATAAGCCTGTAAATAGAAGTCTGGGAGGCCCTCACAGAAAAGCAGCCATTTATTGATTTCACCTAAAAGGAATTGAGATTAACAAAGGGAAATTCATGTTAGATGTTGCTTTAAATGTCCACAAGATATCTTTAAGGACAATTACGCATGTGTGAAATATAGCTTTGAAAATTCCCCTTTCAGGTCTTCCGGCCAAGATGGAGGCCTAGACAGACACATTGCATCTCCCTCCACAAATAAGGAATACAACTACCTCAAAACTAGAAACAACCAGATGTTCCAACAATCGATTTGTATGGAAGTTCAACAAAGATATAAAGAAGAAATACTCATCCACACAGGTAGGAGGGGTAGAGCTGGGGTGAAGAGGACATGTTGTGGTGGTGGGGGCAGCAGTAGCAGCGGCAGGCTTGCGGAACTGTAGTCACATGTTTAAAAAAGTAGGGAGGGACACCTGGGGAGCACTCCCAGCACCAGACCAGACTGCACAGCTCACGGTCCCAGAGCTGAGGAAAATAAAGCCTCATTGCTTTTGACTGTGCAAACCAGTGAGTGTTGGAGTGGAGGAAGAAACTGCTGGTCTCTCAGCAGAGTCCGCTATTGTGTAAAGGGTCTCCATGGTCCTAGAATGTTCACAGACCCAACCACTTTGGGAACAATGGCAAGGGCAATAGCTAGAGAAGGGACAGTCCCATACAAAGTGGGAGAAGTGCCTGAAAAAGGGGCGAGTGCTGAGCAGGCGGCATTGTTGCCTCTCAGACCCCTCCCTCACACACAGTGCCACAACGTGGTGAAATGGGTCGCTCTGTACTGATGAATCCCTAAGGCTCGGCCCCTTACAACGTAACAGGTGCGACAGCTCTACCTAAGACACAGTGGCAAACAATCACAGGAAACTATCAAGATGAGGAGACAGAGAAGTATGGCCCAAAAGGGGGAACGGATCAAGGTTCCAGTGGGAGAACTAAGCGATGAGCAGATAGCCAACATAACAGATGAGGAAATAGCCAACCTAACAGGTGTAGAGTTCAAAACATTGCTGATAAAGATGCTCACAGGTTTGACAGATATGCTTAAGTACAGCAAATGCATAAGGGAAGAAGTGAAGGCTATGCTAAATGAAACGAAGGAAAATCCACAAAAAACAAATTGTGAAGGGATGAAAATTGGGGTTCATATCAATGATTTGGAACATAAGGAAGAAAAAAAAGAGTCAACCAGTGCATAATGAGGAAGCAAGAATTGAAAAAAATGAGGAAAACTCCCAAAATTTGGTGAAGGAGATGGACATGCAGGTCTGGGAAGCACAGAGGTTCCCGGGCGAGCTGGACCCAGAGGGAACCACACCAGGACACATCATGATTGAGATGCCACAGGTGAAAGATAACAACAGAGTCCTGGGGGCAGCAAGAGAGAGGTGGAGAGTTGCCTACAGGGGGGTGCCTATAGGACTATCAGGTGATTTCTTAGAGGACACTTTGCAGGCAAGAAGGGACTGGCAAGCAGTGTTCAATGTGATGAAAGGCAACCTACAACCAAGATTACTTTATCCAGCAAAGCTATCATTTGGATTGGAAAGGAAGATGAAGTGCTTCCCAGACAAGGTGAAGCTAAAGGAGTTTATTATAGCAAGCTATTATTATATGAAATTTCAAAGGGACTTACTTAAGAAAAAGAAGATCAAAAATATGAACACTGAAATGACAACAAACTCAGAACTATCAACAACTGAATCTAAAAAATAAAAACAAAATCCAACTAAGCAAACCAGAATAAGAACAGGATCATAGGTATGGGGATCATTGGGAGGGGAAACAGGGATAATTGGGGAAATGGTGTGGAGATTAAGAAGCAGAATTGGTTGGTACAAAATAGACAGGGGGAAATTAAGAATAATATAGGAAAGGGTGAAGCCAAAGAACTTATATGCACGACCCATGGACATGAACTAAGTGGGGTGGGATTGCTAGAAGGCAGGAGGGTACTGGGAAAAGGGGAGCAAAGGGAAAAAATTGGACTGCTGTAACAACATAATCAATAAAATATACTTGAAAAAAGAGAGAAAAAGTGGGAGGACCCAAATAAACAAAATGAGAAATGAAAGCAGAGAAATTATAACCAATACCATGGAAATACAAAGGATTGTAAAAAATTATTATGAACAACTATATGACAAGGAATTTGAAAACCTAGATGAAATGGACAAATTTCTAGAAACATATAATCTTCCAAAACTAAATCAAGAAGAAGCATAAAGCCTGAGTAACAACTAGTGAAACTGAGGCAGTAATCAAAAAACTCCCAGCACACAAAAGCCCTGGACCGGATGGCTTCACAGGTAAATTTTACAAAAGATTTAGGGAAGAGCTAAATCCTATTTTTCTCAAACTATTCAAAAAAATCCAAGAAGAAGGAAGACTCCCAAACTCATTCTATGAAGCCAGTAATACTCTAATTCCATAACCAGGTCAAGACACAACAAGAAAGAAAATGGTAGGCCAATATCACTGATCAATATAGATGCTAAAATCCTCAACAAAATACTGGCAAATCAGATCCAGCAACAGATTAAAAAGATCATATTATGAGCAAGTGAAATTCATCCCAGGGATGCAAGGATGGTTTAATACTCGCAAATCAATAAATGTAATACCCCATGTAAAGAAAATGAAAGGCAAAAACCACATGATCATAACAATAAATGCTGAAAAAGCACTTGATAAAGTACAAGACCCATTTATGATGAAAACACTCAGCAAAATGGGAATAGAGGGAGAATACCTCAACATAATAAAGGCCATATATGAGAAACCTGAAGCCAACACCCTACTCAATGGGCAGAAACTGAAAGCATTGCCTCTGAGATCAGGCACAAGACAAGGATGTACACTCTCTTCACTCTTATTCAACATAGTGTTGGAAGTTCTAGCCACAGCAATCAGACAAGAAAAAGAAATAAAAGGAATCCAAATTGGAAAAGAGGAAGTAAAACTGTCATTATTTGCAGATGACATGACAGTGTACATAGAAAACCATATGGACTTTATGAAAAAACTACTTGACCTAATAAGTGAATTTGGCAAAATAGCAGGTTACAAAGTCAATATTCAGAAATTGAAGGCATTTCTGTACACCAACAGTAAAATATCAGAGGTAAAATCTAGAAAAAACTCCCATTTACTATAACAACAAGAAAAATAAAGTACCTAGCAATAAACTTAACCAAGGAAGTAAAAGACCAGTACTTGGAAAACTACATAACACTGAGGAAAGAAATTAAGGAAGATACAAATAAATGGAAGCATATACCATGTTCATGGATGGGAAAAATCAACATCATTAAAATGTCCATACTACCCAAAGCAATTTATAGATTCAATGCAATTCCTATTAAAATACCAATGACTTATTTCACATACCTAGAACAAATACTTCAAAATTTATATGGAACTGAAAAAGACTGAGAATAGCCACAGCAATCTTTTTTTTTTTTTTTTTTTTGTGATGATGAAATGAAATCAGTTTATTAAAATACTAAGCATCGTTCCTGCATTATAGTATATGTTTAATATATATTAGCAATTTTTCCTTTTGCAATTATTTATTAATGGTGTCAAGATGTTAAGGTGACATAATAAGGCTTTTATATACATTTATTATATCTGGGTTTCATCCTCCACTTTATATTTTTTTTTGTTTTTTTTTAATGTGTTTTATTGATTATGATATTACATTTGTCCCAATTTCCCTTCCCTCTGCTCCCCTCCACCTTGTGACCCCCCTCCCTCCAGTTGTCCCCCGCTTTTAGACCATGTCCATTAGTTGTGCATATAGTTCTTCTCAACCTCTCTCTGTCTATTCCATTCCCTCCTACCATGATCCTTAATTCCTATGTCATCTCCCTCCCTCTCCCCGTTCCCCCTCCCTGTTGACCTCCCCCAAATATGTTCCCCGTACCTATAGTTCTTTTTCCACTCTCGTTGCCTGTTTAGTTTGCCTTTGTTTCAATTCCCTAGCTTCTGTTGTTTCTTGTGATGCAGTTTTCATTTTAGATTTCATAGTTTTGATCCTCCTTTTTCTAAACCAGTCCCTTTAACATCTCATATAACAGTGGTTTGGATCTAATGAACTCTTTCAGTTTTATTTTGTCCTGGAAAAACTTTCTCTGCCCTTCTATTCTGAATGACAATTTCGCTGGATAGAGTATTCGTGGTTGTAGGTTTTGGATTTTCATTGCTTTGAATATTTCTTGCCAGTCCCTTCTTGCCTGCAGGGTCTCCCTTGAGAAGTCAGCTGATAGTCTAATTGGGACCCCTTTGTACATGATTCTTTTCTTCTCTCTTGCTTGCTTTTAAGATTCTCTCTTTATCTTTAATTTTTGACATTTTGATTATAATGTGTCTTGGAGTGGTTCTCCCTGGGTCCAGTTTTTTTGGAATTCTCTGTGCTTCCTGGACCTGTAAGTCTATTTCCTTCCCCAAGTTTGGGAAGTTCTCCTTTATTATATTTTCACTCAATTTTTCAAGTTCTACTTGGTCTTCTTCGTTCTCTGGCAAGCCAATGATTCTTATGTTTGGCCTTTTATAGCTGTCCCAGAGGTTTCTGATCCTCTCATCGTTGCTTCCCGTTTTTTCTCTCTGCACTGGTTGACTGTTCCTTCTCTATGTTCTGGTTTGTTGAAATGAACTCTGGATTTTTTTCCCTCACAATCTGTCTCGTATGTGGTTTTGTTCCTTTCGTTATGTTTTTCGCTTCTTTCTCATCTTTTTCCAGATCTTTTGTGAATTCTGTAAGCCACCTGATAACAATGGCCCAGAACTGAGCATCTGACAGGTTTCTTATCTGTTCATCTGTCAGGTTCTCCATCTGTTGCCTGGTGAGCTGTGCCACCGGGACTTCTATAGTTGTCTGCCTCATTTTGACAGATGCGTTTTGTTTTCTTGGGCCGGCTATAGGGGGCAGTGCCTGTGTAGTCGTCACAATCCAGCGACCAGCGCCTGTCCGCGACCTATTTCGCAGCCCTGTGGCGCTTTCTTTGGGGGCGGGGGTCCAAGATGGATTCACACAGTTATTCCGCTAGGAAACCGGGATCCGTCCTCTCGCCCTCTGGGCCTCACTGTTCCAGGCGATGTGGTGGCTGCTTTCCCCAGCGTTGGGGTCGCGAGCTGCCGGGGTTTGACTGTAGCTGGGATTGTTCTCCCTGCTGCTGGGATTGTTCTCCCTGCCGCTGTCCCAGGTGCGACCGCAAACAGCTCCGCCCCCTTTCGCTCTTACCTGCCCTAAGAGCGCCGCTGGTTTATAACTTTATACGTTGGGCTTCCGTGTAGCTTTATTTTCTGGAATTTCTAGTTATATTTTGATTTGAAGTAGTTGTATTCCTCTTTAGTTGTAGAGGGAGACCGAGCGTGTCCGTCTAAGCCTCCATCTTGGCTGGAAGTTCCACTTTATATTCGCCACAGCAATCTTGAGGTAGAAGAATACAGTAGGAGGAATCACAATACCTGATATCAAACTATACTGCAAAGCACTGTAATTAAAACAGTCTGGTGCTGACATAAGAACAGATATATAGATTAATGGAACAGAACAGAGAGCCCAGAAATAAACCCAGGTTTATATGTTCAACTAATATTTGACAAAGGGGGAAGGAACATCAAATGGAGTGAAAATAGCTTCTTCAACAAATGGTGTTAGGAGAACTGGACAGAGGCATGTAAAAAAATGAAACTAGGCCACCAATTTACAACATACACCAGAATAAACTCAAGATGGATCAAAGACTTAAATGTAAGCTATGACATGATAAAAATCCTAGGGGAAAACATAGGTAGGAAAATTTCAGACATCCCACATGGCAGTATTTTCACTGATACATCTCCTAAAGCAAGGGAAATAAATAAAGAATAAACAAATTGGAATACATCAAACTAAAGAGTTTCTGCTCAGCAAAAGAAAACATCAGCAAGATGAAAAGGGAACCAAGAGTATGGAAAGACATATTTGCTAATGATACCTCAGAGAAGGGTTTGATCTCCAAAACATAAAGTGAATTTATATGACTCAACACCAAGAACACAGACAACTCAATAAAAAAATAGGCAAAGGATCTGAACAAACACTTATCTAAAGAGGACATACAGAGGGTCCATAAGCATATGAAAGAATGCTCAACATCACTAGCCATCAGAGAGATGCAAATCAAAGCCACAATGGGATACCACCTCACACCAGTCAGAATGGCCATCATCAAATCAACAAACAACAAGTGCTGTCAAGGATGTGGAGAATAGGGGACCCTAGTGCACTGTTGGTGGGAATGCAGACTGGTGGAGCCACTAAAAAAAACAGTATGGAATTTCCTCAGGAAACTAAAAATAGAATTGCATTTTGATTCAGTAATTCCATTGCTAAGATTACACCCAAATAATCTTGAAAGACCAATTCAAAAAAACCTATGCACCCCTATGTTCATAAAAGCACAATTTTCAGGAGCAAAGTGCTGGAACGCCTAAGTGCCCATCTGTAGATGAGTGGATCAAAAACAGGTACATTTACATGATGGAATACTATTCAGCAGGAAGAAAGAAGGAATTCCTACCATTTGTGATAACATGGATGGAACTAGAGAGAATTATGTTTAGCAAAATAAGCCAGGCAACAAAAGACACATACCATATGATATCACCTTATACAGGAAACTAATGAACAATAAAAACAAAAGAGCAAAATTGAAACAGAAGCAAGTAAACAAAGACCAGGCTAACAGTGACAAGGGGTGAGGGGGGGGGGCGAGGAAGGGGTTATGAATGGGAAGGGTCTAGTCAAAGAAGTAGTATAAATGACCCATGGACATGGACAACGGGGTGGGGATTGACTGTGGGTGAAGGGGTGGGATGGGGTGGGAGGGAGAAATGGGGGAAAATTGGGACAACTGTAATAGAAAAAGAATAAAAATTTAAAAAAAAACAAATGTCTACACCAGAGGAGGACATGGACCTCTGAACAGCCCTTGACAATGCTGAACAGAGTGCAGAGGATCAAATAATCATCTCGCCAGTTAGTTATGTTTATTTTATGTCAAACTTTATATCAAATTCTGGAGGCACCATTAATACCTTTTTGAATTTTATATAAGGAAATGAATATCTAAAAACATGTATATTATCAAGCAATGAGAATTATGCAACAAAGAGAACCTTATATTCCAGATATTCCACAAATTATGTTTTTAAGATAATAGGACATTGTCATACATACATGATTTATAGAATTCTTAGGAAATTTTTCTGAACCCTTTTATCCTTGTCATAGCCTATTTAATAGTGGCTCTGTACTTTGATAGATTTCATGATTTTTATTTTCATTTTCATCTTAGAATTTGCTTTCTTAGACTTCATAATTCTTCTGAGGTCTGTAGAAAAAAGGAGAACGTTTAAATTCACAATGTTAATTGTTTTTGTATTTGACAATTTGTTACAATCAAAGATGTATTTTCATAAAGTTTCTCATGCCGCTGAGATGGGGTGAACTGATAAGTAGACAGTGGTGGGAGTTAAAGGTCACGAGTAGGAAACTTTTATAGAAATACCTCTCTTTCTTTGCTAGTTTAAATTAACAAACATTCTTTTAGAAAGAAGACTGTGTCTCACTGAGAAGGATATTTCTTGCCCAGGTTTCTTATCTGACGAGGCCATGTTTATCAGCCTAATATATCCAGGTGGGTGTGTCTAGAATTTCTCATGCTTAACATTCTACTCCACGTCGTCAGCATTTCTCACTTGTAGCACTGCAACAGCTTCCTAACTACTCCACTCTCTAATGTTCTTCTGTACTGCAGCAGGACCGATCTTTTTAAATTGCAAATCTAATCGTATCCCATCATCATTCACAACCTTCTACAGTTTAAGAAATTCACGTCCTTCTTTGGCTAACAGAAAAAGTAAAAATCCTTTATAATGATCTACAAGTACCTACATCTTGTGGTTTCTACCTACCTTACTCCAACATCATTTACAGCTAGGTTTCTCCATGATGACTGCTCCAGTTATGGTGACCTTCTGTCACTGTCATTTTCCTGGGACACTCTTCCACTTCATCTTCATATTCCCTATTTAGATAACACATCATTCATCATGTTTGCTGATGTTTACTTTTCCTGAGTTCCATGACTAGGTTATATCTACTCATGACATCAGTCCCTTCTCTTGTAATTATTTTATTAATATTTATTTCTCCCTACTAGATTTTAAGCCACAATGTTGGGAGCTATGTCTATTTTTGTTCAGTATTGTATCTCCATGGCCAAGCCCCATGCCTGGTATATAGGAGGCATTGAAAATTGACAGTCATTGGATGAATGTTTGAAGGCTAATACAGAAAGCTCTCAGCCATTCATTTTGTAATGATATTTAATGGAATCTTATTGGTTTCTTTCCAAAACCTAGCTCCTAAAAAATTGATACTGGGGTGAAGGGGGAAAACATTCTTTGGAAATACAGGCTTAATCAGGAGATTTGGATGAAACATTGTGGTAGATAAGAAGAGGCTTTGGAGAATTCTAAGACAGTCTGATAGGTGCTAGGTAACTTGTAGGCATAGAAACCCAAAAGCACACTTCACCCTTTTATATCCTGTCTATTGAGGCTGGCAATATAACTGTATTCTTTATTAGTCATATGAAATGTTTAAACCATTGAGTAATTTTCAGCAGTTTTCTTTACAGGTTATTAGTCCCGGTAGTCAGTGGGCAAGGAAAGAACTGCTTGCTTTTGTCTTAAAATTTTTTTTTTAAATCCTCACCAGAGGATATTTTTTCATTGCTTTTAAGGGAGAGAAGAAGGGAGAAGCGGAAACAGATGTGAGAGAGAAGCATGGATTGGTTTCCTTCCATTCACACTCTGGCTGGCAATTGTATGAGACTGAACCCGGACTGGGATCGATATGCAACGCAAGTATGTGCTCTGACCGGAAATGATACCTGCAACCTTTCATTTATGGGACAACACTCCAACCCACTGAGCCAGAGCCATAAACTACAATTTAAGAAATGAGTGTAGTAGAAACTGAAAGTGTTTTATGAATGTAGAGAGAGCATGGCTGAAGCTCTAAGACAGTGCAACTCTATTTCTGCTTCAAGAATTTCTATTTTGTACAAATAACTTAAATGCATGGGGATTAAAGTATGTTGTGTTACTGGTAGTTAAAGCAATCTCCTTAGGAAGCCACCAAGGGCATTAACAGTTAATGATGAGACTGACTAAACCTGGCCCCCTGAGTAACTTGGGTGCTCCTCTTTAGGGTAGTCAAGGTAGGAATAAATTGTAAAGGCCAAAAAGAAGAGACTACATAGTCTATACTAAGAGAATGTGAAAAGAATCATTTTCAATTATAGCATCCTTACAAAATTAAATTTTTGTTGTGGCTTTACATTCTTTTACAGTTATCTTGCTTCAAGATAAAATTATGTCTCAGACAGCCATCATTGTAAACTATGAGAAATTGTGCTATCATGTCACTAAGTGGGAATTGTGATGAATTTGATCTTAGATTGAATATAAATATGCACAGTGCTATTAATTTAATTCTATTATGGTTCTCCTTGAGGCAGTAGCACTTATTCTCAATTAAGAGAAAAAAGTCACTTAAAACCTTCAAGAATTCTAGTACTTTTTGGAGACTGAGTTTGTTCTAAAGGTTGGTTATATTGATAAAGAAGTTGGTAACATGTTTACAGTTGACTTTGTAGAAATCTTGTGGGAGAGCAGACAATTCTAATTTTAATGGGGATATTATGTTGAGGTGTAATTATGAAAATCGCTGATATTAAAACATTATACTTAATGCTGCACCTTTGTAAAGTATGGTTTTAAATATTCAAGTGGAAATAATTGCCTTTTATGACTTGACATATTTTTATTTTTCATTTATTCCTGTACACTGAAATAAGGACAACAATTAAATGGCACTTGAAACTATAACGTGATAAAAATATTTCCTGTGTTTGATACTGAAGCTTAGATTGTGTTCAGTCTTTTCATCAGTGTTTCCTCTTATAACTCTTATTTACATAAATGTCTAAGTAGACAGTGTTAGAGGATAATGTCTTTGAGAATTATTACCTAGTATGAGTTTTGAGACATGGTTAGTAACAGCAATAAACATTTAATTATAGGCCATCTGATTATGGTAAGACAGAAGACCCCTCCTCCAAATTAATCATATTATTTTAAAATAATGATTATTAAAGTTTAGAATTTATTAAGGAATATTATACTCAAACTTTGAATCTTCAGAGGTTAATTTTGCCTTTATTCTAGCTAGAATGCTGTAATTCAGTAGGTTCTTTCTGATTACCAAATATGGCAAAATGAACTGATGACCTGGCATACTTTGGTGAGCCAGAGTAAAACAATAGACCATGACTACATTTACCTAAGTGGAGCCGAAAGCAATCAGGATCATAACCATTTATTTTTAACAAGACTCTATTGGGACAATGCTTTTTCTCCAGAGTTGCTCTGTAACATACATTACAAACACATTGGAGGCCCATGGGGAAGATTTGGCATTAAGTGCCTCTTCACACTAAATTTGATTAAGAGTTTTGTACTCCTCTCCACACCCCCACTTCCTTGTACATGTAACACCATGTCTCCTTAGCAAAGACAGTTTATTTTCACACCCTTAGAGTCATAACGAGTGCCAAGATTAACAAATATAAAGTTGCTGTAGGTTCTCACGCCCCCTCCCCCCAGACACATGGTATGTATTGACAGCAAGCATAGCATTCCCTCCCACTGACACTCACCTTTGTGATAGAAACTCTGTATGCAGTGCTCCAGGCAGTTGCTACCAATGTATATGACTGACTGTATGATGAAACTATTTTTCTATTGTGGATGTACATCAGTACTTCTCAACCTCTTTCATTTTATGGCACATGTGGGTAATTAAACACATGTACACCACCAAGCCATTAACAGAAAAAGCTACTCATGGCTAGAAGTGACAGGTGCATGTGTCAGAGGCCACTCGGAAAGCTCATGGGGTGAAATAACGCAGAACCCACTTGGGAAGCTCTGATCAAGGTTTTTGCAGTCTATCAAGAGATAGGGACAAAGATGACAGACTCGATCTGACATCAAGTAAAGTTTCCTTTATTCTCTACTCGCTGTGAGTTTTATTAGCTGTCAAGCGCTCTTGAATAGCTAGAGCAAAATTCACAGCATCATCAAAGAAATTTTTTTTTTTTCTGATAGCTAGAGCAAAGTTCACAGCATCATCAAAGAAATTTTTTTTTCTGAAGCTATGGATTAGATAAAAAGAGATCTTTGGAGTCAATTCATCTGATACAGATACAGCAAAGCATTCTTTTTGAGACACTTACAGATTTTTCATTAGAATATATTTTTGTGTAGTGTTCACGATATCAGTATTTAGATATACGTGAGAGTATGAATTGAAATTGGCTAGTTAGACCTATTATCTTAAATCTGCCAATCATATATAAATGACGTGGGTTTATAGCAATATCTCTTTTACTGTAGAAAAAATGTTTCTTTTACTTGCTACCTTCAGGTGATATGTATACTATGAAGTTGATTAACTCCAATGTGTTAACTCTGTACCATTTCTTAAAAAGGTGTTTTTTCGAAATGAATGTTTTGAATCTGGTACTCAAATTGATTCAGACCTCAAAGTTATTTGCATTCCAATTTCATTGAATATTTTCTCTATATGTTTTATGTCACCTATAGTTTAGAAGATAATACATATTTAAAACAATAATCTCAAAATGCAGGTAGTATTTTTCAAATGTGTCGATGTGTGTTTTTTCGTTTTTTGTTTTTGTCCTTCTTTGTGTTCAGCCTGAGGCTGTCCTGGCTTCACGCATTTCCTGACAGGAGGTAGAGAAGGTGGTCAGGATTAAACTGATTATGGTGAGAAAGTAATGAGTGTCAGTTTTCAGATTTTAGTCCCCCAAATAGGGCATGGTGGTCTCATGTGGATGTCTTCTTGATTTCTTCTGTGTGGACACACTGCAGAAGAGAAGAGGGAGTTTGGCTGAACTGCCAGCACAGGGTAGGTCAGAGAAAAGCCTAGAGAAATGGAAGGCACTGTAAAAAATGTTCTGAAATTTGCATGATGGTAGAACAACAAGGTGCCCCTGAATGTAGGGTTCAAAATGCCGGGTGAAGATGTCCTGGATCTGGATTTAAGGGGAGACTTAGACAGCCTCATGCCTTCCAGCAGGATATGAAGAGAGTAGCCAAGATAGTTCTTCTCAACATCTTCCTGTCTACTCCACTCCCTCCTACTATGCTTCTTAATTCTTGCATCATCTCCCTCCCTTTCCCCTCTCCCCCTCCCCACTGACCTACCCCCAATATGTTCCGCATACCTATAATTCTTTTCCCACTCTCGTTGCCTATTTAGTTTGCCTTTGTTTCAATTCCCTGACTTCTGTTGGGTGTTGTGATACAGTTTCATTTTAATGTTCACGGTTTTGATTCTCTTTCTCCTAAACAAGTCCCTTTAACATTTCATATAACAGTGGTTTGGATCTTATGAACTCCTTCAGTTTTACTTTGTCCTGGAAGCACTTTCTCTGCCCTTCTATTCTGAATGACAGCTTCGCTGGATAGAGTAATCGTGGTTGCAGTTTTTTGCTTTTCATTACTTTGAATATTTCTTGCCAGTCCCTTCTTGCCTGCAGGGTCTCCCTTGAGAAGTCAGCTGTTAGTGTTATAGGGACCCCTTTGTACATAATTCTCTTCTTCTCTCTTGCTGCTTTTAATATTCTCTCTTTATCCTTAATTTTTGACATTTTCATTATAATGTGTCTTGGTGTGTTCTCCCTGTAACTCTGTGCTTCCTGGACCTGTAAGTCTATTTCCTTCCCCAAATTAAGAAAGTTCTGCTTCATTATTTTTTCACATAATTTTTCAATTTCTAGTTCTTCTTTTTCACCTTCTGGCAACCCTATGATTTAGATGTTGGCCCGCTTATAGCTGTCCCATAGGTTTCTGAGCCTCTACTCATTTTCCTCACTTTTTGTTTCCCCTTTCTGCACTGGTTGACTGTTTATTCCTTCCTATGTTCTGATTTGTTGATTTGATCCCTGGTTTACTTTCCCTCATCACTTGTTTCATATGTGTTTTCATTCATTTCAGCAGGACCAGCCTTTATTCTTTCCCCGTCTTGTTTAAGATCTGCTGTCAAGTCTGTAAGTATTCGTATAACCTAAGCTCTGAACTGTGCCTCAGAAAGATTTCCTATCTGCTGATTCATTACATCTGATATTTGCTGTCTGGTCAGCTGAATGACTGGTATCTCCATCATGATCTGTGCCATCCTGACCATTTTGTGTTTACCTTTGCTTCCTGGGCAGGGCTGTCACACCTCCAACGCTATGGGGGGTGGAGCCCCATGCACTCGTCAGCAATGGGCTTTCCTTCTTGCCACGCTCTGGCGTTTTGTGTGGGGGCGAGTGTCAAAGATGGACTCTTGCCTTTTACTCTCCGCTGAGAGACCAGGAGCTTCTTCCTCCATCCCCACCCACTCCGGCCTTCACGGTCTGAGGCAGTGAGGGTCTGCCTTCCCTGGCATTGGAATCGTGAGCTGACTGGTCTGGTCTGCAGCCAGGAATGCTCCCCAGGTGTTTCTCGCCTCTTTTTAAATATGGGTGTTTGTGATTACCGCTATCCTGCCACCGTCGCTGCAGCCATTGCCGCCGCCACCGCTGCTGCTGTTTCTGCTGCCACCACTGCCAACAGAGCTTGACCTCTCTACCCTGGCTATACACCTCCTACCTATCCGGATGAGCACTGCTTGTTTGTAACTTCATACATTGGACTTCCATGTAGCTTTATTTTCTGGAACTTCTGGTTATTTCTGGTTTTGCGGTAGATGTATTGCTCCTTAGTTGTGGAGGAAGACAGAGCATGTCAGTCTGGGCCTCCATCTTGGCCAGAAGTCTATATTTTTTTGATTGTTAAAAAATACTTTTTTTTTTTTTTTTTGGTGTTAAAGACAGTAGACCCTTTCCACTAAAATGTAATCCAGTATTTTGCAAGATATATATTAGCATGCTTTTTAAAAATAGAATTCGTCAATATAGTTCAGCTTATAAGAATTTACTAAATCCCCATTCTGTGCAAAATTGTGTGCTAGGCATTGTGGGGCCTTCAGAATTAGATCTATTGCTATTACCATTCTTCATTGAGTGGTGTGGTGTTATAGTGTTAAGAAGGGGAAACTTTGACATCCTTCTTGATTAAATATATCATTAGGAAATTGTCCAAGTTGTTGTAAGCAAATGTGAATAAATGCAAAAAAAGTTGAAGTAGAATTAGAAAAGGCTGTGTTCAGATTCTAGCTTGGACACGTTCTAGTTTGGTGAAATTCAGCAATTTGTTTGATATCTTTGTTTTCTTGCCTTTACTATTTGATTTTTTAGTATATTTTATTGATTATGTTGTTACAGTAGTTTTAATTTCTTCCCCTTTGCTTCCCTCTGCCCAGTACATCCTTCCCTCTAGCAATCCCACCACCCTTAGTTCATGTCCATGGGCATACATATAAGTTCTTTGGCTTCTCCATTTTCTATATTATTCTTAACTTCCCCTTGTCTATTTTGTACCAACCGATTATGCTTCTTAATCCCTGCACCATTTCCCCATTTTTCCCCCATCCCCCTCTCAGCTGATAACCCTCCAAATGATCCCCATACCTAGGATTCTGTTTCTACTCTGGTTTGCTTAGTTGGATTTTGTTTTTATTTTTTAGCTTCAGTTGTTGATAGTTGTGAGTTTGTTGTCATTTTAGTGTTCATAGTTTTGCTCTTCTTTTTCTTAAGTAAGTGCCTTTGACATTTCATATAATAATGGTTTGGTGATAGTGAACTCTTTAAGCTTCACCTTGTCTGGGAAGCACTTCATCTGCCCTTCCATTCTAAATGATAGCTTTGCTGGATAGAGTGATCTTGGTTGTAGATCCTTGCTTTTCATCACATTGAATACTGCTTGCCAGTCCCTTCTTCCTTGCAAAGCGTCTTTTGAGAAATCAGCTGATAGTCTTATAGGCACCCCTTTGTAGGCAACTCTCTGTTTCTTTCTTGCTGCTTTTAGGATTCTCTCCGTATCCTTCACCTTTGGCATTTCAATCATGACAAGTCTTGGTGTGGTCCTCTCTGGGTCCGGCTTGCCCAGGACTCTCCATTCTTTCTGTACTTGTATGTCTATTTCATTTGCAAAATTTGGGAAGTTTTTCTTTATTATTTTTTCAATTTCTTGCTCTTCCTCTTCTCCTTCTGGCATTCCCATGATTTGGATGTTGGCATGTTTAAAGTTGTCCCAGAGTTTCCCAAGCCTCTCCTCACTTTTTTTCAATTCTTGTTTCCTCATTCTGTACTGGTTGACTGGTTTTTTCTTCCTTATGTTCCAAATCATTGATTTGAACCCCAGTTTCTTTCCCTTCACCATTGGTTTTGTGTGGATTTTTCTTCGTTTCATTTAGCATAGCCTTCACTTCTTCCCTTATGCGTTTGCTGTACTCAAGCATATCTGTCAGGCCTGTGAGCATCATTATCACCAGTGTTTGGAATTCTGCGTCTGTTAGGTTGGCTATCTCCTCATCTGTTAGGTTGGCTATCTCCTTGTTACTTAGTTCTCCCACTGGAACCTTGGTTCATTCCCTTTTTTGGACTATACTTCTCTGTCTCCTCATCTTGACAGGCTCCTGTGTTTGTTTGCCTCTGTTTCTTTGGTAGAGCTATGGCTCCTATTACGTTGTAAGGAGCGGGGCCTTATGGATTCGTCAGTACAGCATGACCTGTTTCACCACGTTGTGGCACTGTGTGGGGGAGGGGTCTGAGAGGGAACAATGCCACTTGCTCAGCATTCACGCCTTTTCCAGGCACTTCTCCCACCTCCGCATGGGACTGGCACCCCTCTTATTGTTGCCCTGGCCATCGTTCCCAGAGTGGGTGGACGTGTGGATGTTCTAGGACCATGGAGGCCCTTTAAACAAGCAAACTGTGCTGAGAGACTGGCAGTCTTTTTCCTCTGCCCAACCCCCACTGTTTGCAAAGTCGGAAGCAATGAGGCTTGATTTTCCCCAGTGCTGGGACCATGAGCTGCGTGGTCTGGTGAGGAGCTGTGAACACTCCGCAGGTGTCCCTCTTGTCTTTTTAAAATGTGTAACTCCACTTTCCGCTGGCCTGCCACTGCCACCGCTTCCACCACCACCACGACCAGCACACCGCATCCTCTCCGTGCTGGCTCCACCCCTCCTACCTGTCTGGACAAGTATTTCTTCTTCAAATCTTTGTTGGTTGGATTTCCATGCAGCTTGACTTTCTGGAACTTCTGGTTGTTTCTAGTTTTGAGGTAGCTGTATTCCTTCTTAGTTGTGGAAGGAGATGCAGTGTGTCTGTCTACATCTCCATCTTGGCCAGAAGTCCTTTGCCTTTACTATTTGTATGATAATACCCGTCTGACAGTGTTGAAAATTAAATGTGTTATATAGTACCTGCCTCATAGTTGGTTTCTTTCAATTATTTTTAATTAATGACTTAGTGCACCTAAATCACCTGCATATATTATTGAATGCTGTCAATGCTATACCTTGCCTTGATTTGAAAAAATAATAATACAGTTCCTGCTTTAAATTCAATAAATTATAATGAAGTTTCTAATACATATGGAGTAGGAAACAAGTGGGAAAGTCCCAGAAGCTACTTAGATTTTAACTTCTTTTTTTGGTAAGGACACATTATTATTGTTGTTGTTGTTAATATTATTATGATCATTATTTATCCTCACCTGGGGATGTACTCACTGATTTTAGAGAGAGAAGATGGAGGGGAGAAAGATAGGGAGAAAGGAAATGAGAGAGGCAGAGAGAGGGAAAAAAAGGGTAAACATTGATGTGAGAAACATCAATTGGTTGCCTCTTGTGTACTCCCCATACAGGACTTAACCCACAACCTAAGCATGTTCCCTGACCTTTCAGTTTACAAGATGACACTCTCAGGAACTGAGCCACACTTCTCAGAGCTCAACTTCTTATAATATGGGTTAAAGTTATTTGTTTCCAGTTGTAAGGGAAATAGTTTACCATAGTGAGATATAGGCCTGGAGGTCAGGGGATCAAAATACCAGCTTTATTCACTGAACTAGTTGGAGTGAGATAAACCAAGCCTCTTATTCCTTGCTGAAAAGAAGACTAGAGTTTGGCTCCTATGTGGGGATATTTGGGACTGTCACCCAGCTGCTTGGAGGATCCTAGCTTTCCTCACAACATAGTGAGAGCTACAAGTGGATATCTCAAGTGAACATCAACATTTCATTCTTTGTTCCTTTTCCCTAGGGAAACATATCAATGGGTGTCAGGGTCTGATTCTTGTCATCTAACTGAGCAGATGCATTGCTCCTCTTCACCAATGGGAGAAACTTGGGAAAGGTAGGGATTAGTAATTATTTTTATTAGAGCTGGCTGTTAGGTGTTCAAGAAGAGAAAGGAAAAAAAAAAGAAGAGAAAGGAAAATTTTCAACCTACAAATATTGGGTAGGAGTGTGATGAGAATTAAATGAGGATGTATATAATCCACTGAGCACATTCCTGTCAACATAGTCCTTGCATAGTCAAAGGTCTCTCATCTTCAGGGAAGAGGGCATTGCTGGGTCTGCACTAACTGTGAAGGCTTCTGAGAGCTCCTACTATGAAATGATGAGCTGCATGTTGACAAAAATGTCAAAACACTTCTCTACATTCATTGGCTAACACTTGAGGCTTATGGGGTCAATTTCCAACTCTAAAATTCAGGGATAAAATTGTTGGATATCCTGACAGTGACTGGACTAACTTCTTCCCTCACACTAACAGGTGGATCCTCTCCCCGCTTCCCCTAACACTTAGTCATTTTGCCTTTTCAGTCTTGCTTTTGAGTAGGACCTAATCCATGACTGGTTTTGCTTATCTGTGTGAAACAGCTGAGCATCTATTTTATTCTAATTCCTTATTGTCTAGTTTAAATCCTTCAATTCTTAACTAGAATAGCAGAAGGCTAGAGGGAGCACCTCCCTGGGTATCTCTGCCTTTCTAAGTTGTAAAGGGATTCTGTCTGAAAGAGGGGCCCTCAGTGTTGTTCTGGACTGCAAAGCAGAGATCAGCTACGAGATGATTCTCAGTCTGTGGCTTGCTCAGCCTTTGAAGGTCTGCTTCACATCATGTCTTCCCAGACAATTTTCAAATCAGTAAACTGAGGTTGTTTGTTGTTGTTGTTTGTTTTGCAGTGAATAGAGTAAGTAGAAAACAGGAATAAGTAGAGCATAATGGTGCTGTTCAATGCACAGAACAGAGCTGTCCCCAAATTCCTGACAGTCCCAAATGGGGCCTGATCAGGTCTTTTCACACGAGTGTTGCTGATTTGTTCTAGGTCTCAGGACTCTTTGTGTAAACACAGCTTGTGTCCAACTCAGAGTGGTGACTGTCTTGATTAGAGGCAATGCAGGCAACTCAAAGAGTTTTCAGTTTCTAAGTTGGCAAATGTTGAAAACTCAGCCTTCAAAGTACAGATACTACTAGTACCCTAACTGTTTGTGGTCTTAATTGCCAATTATACAATTTGTTTTAAATACTTGAGATCTGACTATTTCCGTTCTGCAAATGCCTTTGCAGCTGTCTATACATTCAAATTAAAGTCCAATGCAGCTGTCATAGAGACAGTTTTATGTGATTCCCTGGAAGGACAAATTCAATTCTAATAGCTGTCTGAAAGTCTGTCTGTCCACTAGTGAAAATTTTATTACTTTTTTGTTTGCTTGCCTCCTGGAAAAAATGCCTCCTCATCCTAGGTGAAGGGAGAAATTGCCATTTTGCTGTTCCTTGCTCAGTTAAATGTGAGTTACACAAGCATTTTAAAATTTTCATCTTCTGTTAGAAAATGTTTTAAAATACCTAACTCCTTTCCCTTGGCATCCATCCATGAAAGTATATTTAGCTCCTTATAATTCATTGCCCATGCAGAGTATGAGATTTTTTTTTCCTGCATGTCATTAAGGGCAAACCTTCTTTTAGCCATCTGATACATTTATGTAATAAAATTTAGCACTTTGCAATACTTCAAATAGCTCAGATGTAAGTGCAAGTAACCAAGACATTGGTGTTATGATAAATTGACTTGAACTCTTTCCAAGATTTTTGCAAGAAATTATCATCTCTGTTTCCTCACAGTACAAACTCAAATGTGAAACACAGATTCCTTTTTGGTTTCCATCAAACATGCCACAAACCCTATTAAGATGCAGTAAACTTAGGATTCACAAAGATATGGAGGAGGAATTTGCATTGTCAGTGTGGCAACAATTTTAATTCCAATGTTAGATATCCTATTTTAAAAATGTGCACTAGCTGCCACCCTTCTCTTGAGTGTTCCTGCAGACTTTCATTCCCACTTGTTCTGGCTGATTTCCATCCTTGCTCCTCCTGCTTGTCACTCTGTCCATCCACAACTGCAGTGAGAATTCCAATTTCTTCATCTCCTGTTATGAACATTTAATTTGGCTCTGGTCAGCCTTGATTCTCAAGCTTTCATACCAAAAACCCACAAAAATACTTAGAAATATAAAATGTGTTTCTGACAGACTCTATGTTCCTGGGAGGAAATTTATGGTTATAAAGAATTGTTTTTGTTCTGAACTTATGCTGGTATCAACTATTTGTTGTCAACCAATTTATTTATTCAAATATTTACTTAATACCTACTATGTAGCAAGTTTCGTGGAAGCACTTGTTTCTGTGCACCTGTTATAAAAGACTGTATAACATAGCAGTGGAAAGGACTGGAAACAGAGGAACTTGATTCTGGTTCTGATTCATTCATCCCTCTGCTTATGCATTCTAAAAATGATTGTTGTAGCCTCCTGGAACTGCACTATATTAGGTACAAGAGACACTGGGATTATTTAAATTCCTGCTCTCCAACCTAGTGTAAGAGACAGCCATGTGGACAAAAACTTGTAAGTGTCCTTTGAGTATAAAAGCTAAGGTTCTGCTACTTAATACCTAGGTGATTTGGGGCATGCATCTAGCACTCCATTTCGCCATTTTTTACTGAGTATACTCCATGTTTGTTGTCAAGATGAAATGAAATGGAGCACAGGCAATGCTTAGCACAGGGCCTGGCACATACTAAGTGCTAGGTAGGCATTATTATAAGTGGGTGCCAGAGAGGGAAAGTGACTTGCTTACATTCTCTTGCTGGACAGCATGCAAAGAACTGACTAGGATTGAGGAATAAACAAAATGTGGTGAGCAGAGGAAGAGACAGCATTCCCTTAGAGACAACATTTAAAAATAGACTTGGGGGATAAGTGAGGGTTTGGTGACATATGAACCAGAGAATGATGTTTCAGCAAGTTCTTAGAAGGTAAATTGCGAGAGTGCAAATACATGTGGAAAAGTATAATAGTGGTAACTCTACTGTATTAGGAGGGGTTGTGTAACCACTTTAACATAAAAGCTCCCAACTCCCAATAGCTTTCTTAATATAGCTTTCTTTTGCATTCACTTTCAAGTGCAAGAGTGTTAGCAACATGAGTATGGGTGAGAATTTCTTTAGGTAGACATTCAAAGAACTAGGTGATTTCACAGAGGTAGTGCTACCTCCTGGCCCCAGGGTGAAGGCCAAGTGAAAGATTGTGTGGGAGGCCCTAAAGGCCACAGGAAGTGGCACCCCTTGCTTGTAACCTTGTTCTCCTAGGCAGAACGCAGTCATAGGCGGTCATAGCCCCAATCTGACTTCAGGAGAGGCTAGGAAACGTAGTTAACCTCCAACAAAGAAACTTAAAGTGGATTTGATGAGCACCTAATACTGTCTTGGCCACCTTTACCCATTTCTGTGATATATCTATGTTAGCCCCTCTAAACCTCAGTTTTATCATTTGGAGAATGAGGACAAGCAAAATCATGTCTCAATGTTGTTGTGAGGATTAAACATTGTGTAGGGAAAAGTCCTTTTGGAATATCTGTCATGTGTTAGGTGATTATTATTATATAAGGGCAACTGGAAAACAAAATGGATGATGTTCTCAGCAGGATTTCTAGAGAAATTTGAAGCTGCACATTATATGACTGATGTATTGAACAGTGGATGATGGATGAAAGAATAGCACTGATATGCTGTAGGAAGCTAAGCCAATGAAGCCTACGTTGTGTCTTGGACAGTGGAGAGAAATGATGGCTAACATTTGCAGGCAACTTTTTTCAATCATGAACATTTTCTTCCAAGCTTTTGACAGAAGAGGAGACAGTTCAAGAATGGGCTTCCTGGGGAACACCAAGAGACAGTTGCAGTGTCAAGGGGTGACACTGGAAGGCTGTGTTTTCCACTCCAAAAAATACACCGACTAAGCAGAAACAGTGAACACCCCTTCACTGAAGGTCTCCATGTTATCCTGCCTGAGTTGCAATTAGATATCTTGCCTTGGGTGTTCCCTATACTGAAATTTTGGAGCACAACTGTGAGGGGCACTGACTGAAGGCAGATGCATGTGATCCTGGAAGATAAACTGAAGTCAAATGTGTATTTGTTTACTTTCCAATAACAGCCCATATTTAGTTTCAGCTGCTGCAAATTTCTAGTGACATTAAGTTTTCTCAATTCAAATCTATTGGCAGAATTCAAAGTAATGGAGGGAATTTACTCAGTCGGGGATTTACTGGAACTGTGGTGAATATTTGCTTTCCAGTGTCAAAAATGGTTGGACCTGTTACATTTTTGTTAACACTTCATATTTCATGTTATTAGTAAGAAAGTGTTGCAAACCCAAGTAAATTAAATCAAGATTGAATGCATAATTTCTTTGCAAACAATGAAATTACTAATTTATAAGTTATTAAACTTTTGAAATTAATACAGTTTTGTCAGGATTCTTTGCCATTGATTAGGAAGCAACCTAATGAATTGTTTTGAAGAATGCTCTTTATTTTTAGCTCTAACAAGACTGCTTGACAGCAACAAGTTGAATTTGTCTGTTGAAAGGCATATGCTATATGGATTTATGTTAAATGGTTTATTTCAATGGTTTAATATTTGCTGTTAATTAAAAATTATGAATTTGTATGCATTCTTGTTGCTTCTGAATATTTTGAGTTTATGAGTTTTAAAAAAATTCAGGTTAAAGAAGTGTTGGGATTTCATCAGTGCCCCTTGAATATTAAAAAATTTATTTGATGGAGCATGTTGTATTAAGCCAGCTTTGCAAAGACACACAAATTTTCATCATACATGCCAGCATACCTGCTTCTCAGCTCAAATCGCAATCTGTTGATAGATCATTCCTTTTTTCCTGTTTATATGTCTGTTTAGCAAGATTGAATCAATAAGGAAAAGAAAGCCTAAGTAGACCAGTGACAAATTAAGATATAAAATTGTAAGAAAAAAACCTCCCAATAATTAAAAGCATGGGACCAGATGGTTTCACAGTTGAATTCTATCAATTAAAAAAGAATATCAATCCTCTTCAAACTTTTCTAAAACATAGAATTAGAGAGAGCACTTTTAAACTCACTTTATGAGGCCTGCATCAGTGTAAGATATATGAATGGGCAAGGTGTCAGGCATTTTTTTTGATATTCCTTTGATACTCTTATTGCAACCCTGTGTTTCTAGCCATGGCAAAATGAGACAGGAACTAATACTTGATGGCCAAGGCACCATAAGTAGAAGATCAGTTTCTGCTCCAATTCCTTTGCAATCAAGGATACAGTAAGTTCATATGTGTAGTTACTAAGATATTAAAAAGTTCATTAGCAGAAAGTTGCTCTCATGATTAAATATCTGTCTGCTATGTGCAATACCAGTATTGATAAAAGTACTTAATAAGATCATATTCAAGCTTCTAATTTTAGCAAAAAGTTAAGACTTGCAGTAGTAGGGAACTACTTCATGCATTGGAGAAATATTTTCACATTTTTAGTTTTGGTAAAAATCCTTCCATTATAATTACTTCTTGTTTAGGTAATCATCAGTTGATTGTGCTGTTTTTACTAATTTTGAAATGTTTGAAAGTTTAGGGCCAGGTAAATGCAAGACTGGGGTTATAATCCTACCTTTCCCATATGAACTAACTGTGTGAACTTGCAAATTTTTGTTTCCTCCAGACTGGTGCTAGTCAGAAATGCAAAATGTGAGGTCAGAAATCCAAATAAGATAGCAGGTTGTACGTGTGAGTGGCCATGTGGAAACAGGATTGATACTAATGCACCTTGGGAATTAGGAATCCAATGAATAGATAATGTATGCCTACACTTCTCTTTCTCTTTTCCTCTCCCCAGCTCCCCCACCTCAAATCTTTCCAGTTGTATTCCTGGCCTTTGAATGTGATGTCTCTTAATTCAAACGTTATTCCAGGAATTATAATAAAATTTTGCTAGAGTTTTTAGATTTAAAATTTAAAGATGGCGAAATTCATTGGGGTTAAAATGAATTTCGGCAACAGATGATTCAAGTCCTCTAATTTAAAGTGGTAGAGAAAGAAATCTAAAACTTCAAAAAAAATTAGAATTTGCACTCACTGAAAGGGTGTGTAATCACATTTAATCATGACAAAGCAATTCTTTTTCCTTCTGACAAGATTCGGCTACAGTCTTACTGTTCACAATCTTACTGTTAATTATTTTGTCCAGGAGCAGAAAAATGTCATTTCTGGGTGGCTAGTGTTGGAAGTCGGGGGTGAGAGGAAAGAGAAACATTTTCTTTTCCTAAAGTTAAAATTTCTATGAAAATTTGTGAGCATTCAAGGGAAGAAAATAAGAAATTAGGAACTGTGATAATTCTTCTAGAGCAATGAAAGGTATTATGAGACTTCACTCATTAGATCATTTCAAACACAATTGAATGTATGTGTAATTTTTAATGCCTTCATTAAAAAATCCTTACCAGAGGCATGGAAACAGGAACAGACTGACAGTTACCAGGGGGAAGGAGGAGTGGGGGAGAAGGGGGGAAAAAAGAGAAAAGTCTAGTCAAGAAACTAGTATAAATGACCCAGGGACATGGACAAGAGGGTGGGGGTTGACTGTGGGAGAGAGGCAGGGTGGGTAGGGCAGCAGAGAGCGATGGAGGAAAAATGGGACAACTGTAATAGAACAAGAATTAAAAGAGAAATTTTAAAAAATTACAATTTCCATCTGCCTTGAAAATGGGTAGAAGTAGCATTGAGCTGCAAGGGGTTGAATTCTGGGGCTAACTGAATTGCTTCGAGTGCTGTTACATTGACCTTTTCAAGGAACTCGGTAGGTTACACCAGGGACAGGAGGTTTGCTATATTTTGGAATGCAAGTAAAAATATTGACACATTGTCTCTCAAATAAATAAATAAATAAATAAATAAATAAATAATCATTTGAAAGCCAAAGTACAAAATATAAAAGGAAATGCTTGCGGAGGGAATTTACTAAACTCCTGGTTTTCTTGCCTGTTTCTTGTAAAGGTAGAGTGACATATAGTAAAGGCACTTAATGAAGAGTATAGAGTACAAGGTAAAGTGAAATTGTTACTTGCCAGTCAGCTTCTATAATGTGATCATTGATATTCTTTTGTAGGAGAAAGTTGCTATGATTATGACTGAGATAGATGATTCTATCAGAGCATCCACCTTTCAGTGTGGCCCTGATTACTTACTCAATACACAGTATTGTTTTGAACACTTTGTGGCTTATAAATTTAAATATAGATGTTTGGAATAGAAGAGAGAACATCCTCTATTTATACTTTTATTGTTCTACCTGAGTTCCTGTTCAGAATAAGTTTGTCCTCAGCAAACAATCAGGACATTTTTAGGCAATACAGACAGAGAGCTCCAACTTTTACAGCACACGATCTCTAAGAATTCAAACCCGGTGCTTGTGATGTATTTTTCATTTTTGTGCACTGTAAGGTTTTCTGTTAAGTGCTTGTGATTTGGTCTTGGATTGTTTCAGTAAAATATAATTTAGTTCACTCATTCATCAGCCAAAAAGTCAAGAAAGATCTTCCCTGAAGCATTTAGAAATGATGTTAGATAGACTTGGGGCCACTTTCTTTTTACAAGTGTTCTGAGTTGCAGCCTTGGATCTCTTTCTCCCCTCATGGTCTCTTCCCTCTTTCCCCTGCTTTAGAGTAAGGCACAGCCATATAGGAATGTCAACTTTTCTTTCCATCAGCCCTGGAGAATTGGCTGCTGCAGCTGGCTACCCAGAAATTATTTGTCTATGTCCTTTATCATTTCTTTCTTATGATAAATTGCTTTTGACATTCATTTTAAGTTAGCTGTTTTTTTTTCTAAATTTGCAGAACATATCCTTCACAAAAAGGTGTTGAATGCCATTAACACATGTTTTGGTAGCTAAGGAGCCCATTATTGCTACTAACTATGCCTGCCTTAAGTCACTGTAATACTTTCAATAACTGACTTACTCTCCAATAGTAACCTGACAGTATATCTAGATTTAAATAGATAAATTTAGTCTAACAACTTATAAGTTGTATCAAAATGACTGTTCCAAGTAGGTAAGACACCAGAGGGGTGATATTCATTGGTAGGACCTTGTATAGAGCAGGGACTGTCTTAATTATATTCATGTAATTCTACTTAAAAGTTAAACTTTGATATCCTAATTTAGTAATGGAAGCAGAGAGTTGCAGTAACCTGTGCTATGCTGTAGAGTATGGATTCATACTCAGGTCAGTATTATGCATTATACTGCATTATGCTAGGTGTTTTATTTACATTCTCCAAGTAGCCATATGAGGAGATATGCTGAAAAATTGGCCACAACATGGAGTTCCTCAGTGATTCGTACTGTTGCCCTGTCTTTTGTACTTTTGCATTTTAATCACTATGTAAAGCTGAAATACAGGGTTTTTTTTTTTTTTTGCTTTGTTTATCCAAGTTTATGTTTTTGAGTTAATGTCAGTCACAGAGAAATTTATGTTCCTTATATCCTTTTGAAAAAGATACATTCAAATTTCCCAGTACACAAAGTGAATTCTTAAAAATAACCACAAATCTTACCCATGTCTCTCTCCATAGTGAAAAAGAACTGTAATTAAAACAGTGGTTAGCACTTCCCAGTCCAGTAGTCTCACAAATAGATATAACTTTTGTGTTTCATTTTGTTTTTCATTGTGTTTAAATAATTTTATTGACATTAATGAATTTAAAATAAGGGCAGTTAAAATATGATTAACTCAGCAGGATTTACAAAAGTAGCCCTTCATGCATGAACTGAATGTCTTGTTGACAGAAATATGACAGTGCCCATCTCAGAAGGGTGAGGTTTCAAGACTCAAATGTCCTCAAACTACATGTATTGAGAAATAAAACTCCTATGTGGTTGTATTTAACTTGAATCCCACCAAAATGACAAAATTATTATCCATTTATAATTCTTCCTCTTGGAAGGAAAATATAACTCCCCCACCACTCTACTATTATTTAGGTTATTTTTATTGATTGCATGCTTTATGCTGTGCATTATGCTAGGTGTTTTATTTACATTCTCCAAGTGGCCATGTGAGGAAATATTAGTAACCTCATATTTCTTGACTCAGTAGTTCTAGATTCTGTACCTCCTAGCATTTGTAATTCAGAAAGATTCAACCAAATTAGTAAAGGTTAGAAGTGAAAAGATATTCTTCTGACTGTAAAAGTCCATGTGATTGTCAAAAGATTGTAGCTGTTTCTTTTAAGTAAGGAGATAAAGACCTAGGAGATGTAATTGTTATGCTCAGGTTCTTGGGTTAAAAGAAAAGAGACATAAAAAACTTAAGAAGTGTGTTTACATTTTTATATTCAGGCCCATCAGTGTGAATTGATAAATAGATGCAGATTTTCTTGGTTTCTTTTGTACTCATTGGAGTGTAGGCAGTTGTTTAAGTATCATGATATTTTTAAAAGAAAACAACTGTGTCTCTAGAAAGAAAATAGAGAATTTCCTATTGTGTAAAAAGGGTCATTCTTATAAAAACATACATAGCCAGGCCAAAAATGTTTTCACTGATTCTGCATATGACTTTCTCAGGAATGGCTTTTCTATCCTAATGGGTCATATAAGGTACAGTAATATTCTGACATTTCCTATTAGCTATAGATAGATCACTATGAAGTTTACATTACACTGAAATTTTAAATTAGTAGTTCCCATTTAAAGGGAACTACTCAAATAATGTACAATTGACTTGAACAATGTGATGATTAGGGGTAACAGCCCCCCCCCCCACACATTCAAACATCTAATGTACAACCTTTGACTCCCTCATTGGTATCCATGGGAAATTGGTTTTAGGACCTTTCAAGTATACCAAAGTTTGAGGATGCTCAAGTTGCCTATGTAAAATGTTGTAGTTCAGTGCATACAGTTAGTTGGCCCTCCTCATCTACAGACTTCCAAATTGTGGTTGGAAAGCAGAACAGATATTTATTGAAAGAAATCCACATATAAGTTCACTTGTACACTTCAACCCTTGTTTAAGTGAGTAATATATATATGTATTTATTTGAATCTGCATCTTGTATTTTAGGAATTTATACCCCTTGTCTTTTAAACATGTTAGGAATACCTTCCTTAAATCCCATATATATGTAATATTTGCTTATTGTTGTTAGTGTTTATTCATTTGTTTTGTTTTTAATTATAGTAGAGATATTATATTGGTTTTTGGTATACAACATAGTGATTTAATGTTTATATGCCTTATGAAATAATCACCACAATAAGTCAAGTATCAATTTGTAACTGCATAGCTATTAAAATAGTATTGACAATGGTCCCTACGCAGTACACTACATCCCTGTGACTTATTTTATAAGTAAAATTTTGTACTTCTTAATCCTCTTCTTCTTTTCCACCCATTTCCACCCCTCACCCCCCTTCTGGTAACCATCAGTTTGTTCTCTGTATCTGTGTTCGTTTCTATTTGGTCTTGTTTGTTTGTTTTGTTTTTTAGACTCCACATAAAAGTGAAGTCATGTGGTATTTGTCGTTCTCTTCTCACTTATTTTACTTAACATAATACTCTCTTGGTTCATCATGTTACTGCAAATGCCAAGATTTCATTCTTAATTATGGCTGAGTGATATCCCATTGTACACATACACACATCTTCTTTATTCATTCTCTATCAATGGATACCTAGATTCATTTGTTTATGATTTGCCTTGCTAAAATTCTTAATTATTACGTAGTCAAAACTGTGTGTCTTTTTAATATTAAATTTGGTTTAGGCATTAGGCTTCCAATGTCCTTCTAAATCCTTCCACAGATTAGAAAACCATTCACTAATATGTTCTCATACTCTAGTGTTTTAATATTTAAAATAAAACTTAATAGCTTTCATCTGATTATATGATCATTTTGAAACATTTAAACACGATAGAAAAATATAATTAGGCAAGTAAAAAGACCCCAAATAAAAGAATTAAAAATGTACGTTATCTTGAAAATGTATTTTTATTATTTATTTATTTATTTTTACTGTGGTCTTTTCAAAAACATATGCTTTACCTTTTATACTATTACAGTTGTCCCAATTTCCTTTCCCTTTGTTCACCTCCGCCCAGTGACCCCCCTCCCTCCAGTTGTCCCCTCCTTAATCCATGACCATTGGTTGTGCATATAGTTCTTCTCAACATCTACCTATCTACTCCACTCCCTCTTACTATGCTTCTTAATTCCTGCACCATCTCCCTCCCTTTCCCCCTTCCCCCTTCCCACTGACCTCCTCCCAAAATGTTCCCCATACCTATAATTCTTTTCCCACTCTCGTTGCCTACTTAGTCTGCCTTTGTTTCAGTCCTAGCTTCTGTTGTTGTTTGTTGTGATACAGTTTTCATTTTAATGTCCGTAGTTTTGATCCTCTTGCTCCTAAACAAGTCCATTCAACATCTCATATAACAGTGGTTTGGGTCTGATGAACTCCTTCAGTTTTACTTTGTCCTGGAAGCCCTTTCTCTACCCTTCTATTCTGAATGACAATTTTGCTTGATAGAGTAATCGTGGCTGTAGGTTTTTGCTTTTCATTACTTTGAATATTTCTTGCTAGTCCCTTCTTGCCTGCAGAGTTTCTTTTGAGAAATCAGTCTTATAGGGACCCCTTTGTACGTAATTCTCTTCTCTCTTGCTGCTTTTAGATTCCCTCGTTATCCTTATTTTTTGACATTTTGATTACAATATGTCTTGGTGCTGTCACACCTCCTATGCTATAGGGGCGGAGCCCCATGCACTCGTCACAACGGGGCGACCTGTCTCACCATGCTGTGGCATTTTCTGTGGGCGTTGGGGGTTCAAGATGGATTCCTGCCGTTCACTCTCTGCTGAGAGACGTGGAGCCTCCTCTTCTGTCCCCAAACCCTCCGGGCCTCACAGTCCAAGGCAATGGAGGTCTGCCTTCCCTGACTTTGGAATCACAAGCTAATGGGTCTGGTCTGCAGCTCGGGGTGCTCCCCAGGTGCTTCTCTTCTCTCCCTAAATATGGGTGTCTGTACTTACCGCTGTCCTGCCTCTGTCGCTGCTGCTGCCGCGGGCAGCACAGCTTGAACTCTCCTCCCCTGCTTCATCCCTCCTACCTGTCTGGTTGAACACCACTTCTTTAAACTTCATAAATTGGGCTTCCATTTGCTTTCTGGAACTTCTGATTATTTTTGGTTTTGTGGTAGTTGTATTTCTTCTTAGTAGTGGAGGGAGATGGGGCGTGTCAGTCTAGGCCTCCATCTTAGCTAAAAGTCTCATGTCTTTGTTTGCTTCCGTGTCCCAGGGAGAGCTGTCGCTCCTACTACATTGTAGGGGGCGGAGCCTTAAGTATGCATCAGTAATGGGTGACCTGTTTCAGCACATTGTGGTGCTGTATGCAGGGGAGGGTTCTGAGAAGGAACAATGTCACTTGCCCAGCACTCACCCCCTTTCTAGGCACTTCTCCCACTTCTGCACCGGACTGGCGCCCCTCTAACTGCTGCCCTGGCCTTCTTTCCCAGAGTTGGTGGGTCTGCGGACATTCTAGACTGTGGGGGCCCTTTAAACAAGTGGACTCTGCTGAGAGACTGGCAGTTTCTTCCTCCATCCCAACCCCCACTGGTTTGCACAGTCAAAAGCAAAGAGGCTTGATTTTCCCCAGTGCTGGGACAGTGAGCTGCAGGGTCGGGTGAGGAGCTGGGAATGCTCCCCAGGTTTCCCTCCTGACTTTTTAAAACATGTAACTGTGCTTTCCGCTGGCCTGCTGCTGTTGCCGCTGCTGCTACCGCCACACTGTGTCCTCTCTGCCCCGGCTCTGGCCCTCCTACCTGTCTGGATGAGTATTTCTTCTTTATATATTTATTTGTTGGACTTTCATGCACTTTGATTTTCTGGAACTTATGGTTATTTCTAGTTTTGAGGTAGTATTATTCTTTCTTAGTTGTGGAGGGAGATGCAGTGTGTCTGTTTATGCCTCCATCTTGGCCTGAAGTCCCAGTACTGTCTTGAAAATGTATTTTTAGATGTATCCTTAGTCATACATAACTTTCTGAGTGTGTGGGTGTATATTTGTGTGTGGTGCACTGTATACTCTATGCATTCTCCCTTTTTTATTCTACAATAAAAATATGTTGTGGCACCTTTTTGTCTCAAATAATATAAATATTGTTTATTACCACAGTGACTTCACAGTTTAGCATTTAATGGATTTACTCTAACAGTTTATTAACCATCTGTTTCCAACATCTCATTATTTAAACAACTGTTCAACTGAATTATTTGGGTATTTGTGTGTACACCATTACCAAGTTGTTATATTATTTCATTATGATATATTTCTAGGCTTAAAATTGTTGAACCAAAGAATATTCCAACTTAAAATTTTGATATATATTTCTAAAAGTCACTATACACATTGAGCAATTTTCATTTCTAACATCTGCTTAATTGTTACAAACCTGATACTTATTAAAAACATACTTAAATGTCAGATAAGTTAGCACATACAACACAAGTGTAAGATTAAATACAATTTAAATTGCTGAGAATACTAGTTTTCATTTTAAGTGAATGGCCACACAAAGTAGGAACAGATGTAGCATGTTTTGATAGTTTCTCACAGCTCTATTTATTTGACAATTATATTTTGAGGACAAATTTGCATCTTGCTTGATTCATAAAGTTCACACTTTGCTTTCTATTGTCCTTTTATACCCAGAACTTGTAATCCTGTTACAGAGGAATTGATAGAAACAATTTATTATTTTTGAGCATGGGTACACAGTTTGACAACCCATATTAGTATCAGAAAAGCCACAAATTCACTCACGTGGTAGTGAGGTTGGTGCTGGTGAACTTGAGGAAATCAACTTGAGGACCTAGATATCCCTAAAAAGTCTGTGCTTCTATCTTGGCTAGTATCCCCAGGCAAACATAGACAAAGAGTGTATTATTACAGAGTGAGAGGTAGGAAAATTATAACATGAGCAAAATCATAAAATAATGGTGTGTTAGTATCTCAAAATGTCAGGTCAGCAATTATGGTTGTACATAAGTTGATGTTATTGCTCCAAGCATTTCAGTGATGCACCAGGATCGAGTATGAATGAAAAGGTTTCAAGAAATGAGAATTAGAAACAGTCTAGTATATTTTAAAGTGTTCAGATTTTTTCAGTAGAAAATTGGGAACTACCAAATACTCTTAAGCAATACTGTGGTATGGGTAGATTTGAATTATGGAAAACTGGCATTTTTGTGAAGACCAGAATAGAGGAAGACACACATAAATAAGAAAGTAGAGTGAAGAGGCCTTTCAAGTAACACTAACAACAATTAAAGGTGGACGGAAAAAAACATTATTAATAGGATTATAAAGATTACTAGTTCATATGTTGAATAGGGAGAATTTGATTTAATACAATTTTTGATTTTGTCTAGAACGTATGATTAAGGGGTATAGGATGGTGGCGGAGTAGGTGGAAGCTACACACACCTCCTCCCAAGACCAAACTGGAACTACAACTAAAGTATACAGAAGTTAACCTGAATAACCAATGGAAGACTAGCTAGAGAGAAGCCTTATAACCAACGATTTACAGAAGAAGCCACATTGAAACTGGCAGGAAGGGTGGTGATATGAAAAGGCTGGCCCTGTTACCAGGGCAATGGCTGAGGACCCAGAGGGATATTGCAGCGGCAAAGGTTTACCCCTGAGGAGCATGGGGTCTCAGCCCCAACCCAGGCTCCCCAGCCTGGAGCGCCAGTGCCAGGTAGAGGTACCCGCATAATATGTGGCTGTGAAAATCTGCAGGAATTCTTTCTGCTAGGGAGAGAAGGGACTCTGCTAGAGAAACGGAAAAACCAGCTCACAAAATCTTTTACAGTCATTTACCCTGGGCTCTGGAAGACAGAGGGAAGAGTGAACTAAAGTCTCATGAGTAGAGATTGGGTTTGTGGCTCTGGGCAAAGAGCTCAAGGAACAGCTACCAGGATTGCTGTGTAAGGTCCCTGTCCCAAATTGAAGATGCCATTTTTTGGGCGTGGAGCACTCCCCTCCTTGCAACATCAGCCTAGGAGAAAGCAAGAGCTCCATTCTCTAGAATTGCTGCATCCCCAACCTGTGGAGCTTCTGTTCTGAAAGGAGCCAGTCACCTGAATCTGGGCAGACTCAGGCTGTGTCAAGTAACTGAGTTGCATGGATTTGGGGTGGGGGCCATTGCCCACTTCCCTGTGAATCTGACTGGAGCCTCCCCATCAGGGGAGATCAAACAGCCCTACTCTCTGGGACCCTGGCAGCCACTCCTGGTGACTCCACCCTGTAGAAGTCTGGGCAGAATCCAGAACAGACTGCATTGTATGGCTCTGTGGTGGGCACCACTGCCCCCACATTACACCAGGCCTGACGAGCAACTCCCCCTCAGGGGGTATCCACTGGCCCCAGCCTTGGGGCTCCTGACAGTCTTCCCAGCTGAGATAGGGCTCCTTGCAGAATCTGGGACAGACTTGAGTTTTGTGACTCTAGAATGGGGGCCATTTTCCTAAGCATGTCAAAGCAGTGCAGGTCTGTTTAGGTTTGATAAACTGCTGACCTCGCCCTGAGGATTCTCGGAGACCCCTCCCAACCACAGAGGTGTGTGAGCACCCAGTAGCTGGCAGCCAGACTTGTTATACCCTGGGGTATTTGCTTGGTGGTCTCAGACCCAATATTGGCATGGAGTTTGAACCTGTATCAATCTGGTGACCACCACTCACCCCTACCAGGTGACTCACCTTATGTAATTTCAGTACCTCCAGCAGCTCTTTCCATATTTATTAACCAAGAAGACAAATAGGGGCATCCAATTTGGAAACAAAGAGGTAAAACTGTCACTATTTGCAGATGATTTTATATTATATAAAAATCCCTAAATATTCACCTGAAATACCGTTAGAACTAATAATAATAGAAATTTTTTAAAAGGCAATCATGGCATTATTTGTCTTCCTGATGACCATGTAACCATCCAACCGATACCACAACCTTATAAAATATTCCCAGTTTACAACCTGGAGGATGTATTTACACATGTACTATATAATGCTAACAATCCTGGGCCAAAGATTAATGGGATAGGGCTCATCAGACCACCCAATTTTTTTTTTTTATAGAAAGGTGGAATTGATATTCAGTGACTGAGCCAGTCATTAGCAGGTATTAAGTTTAAGACTTACAGGCATAGATTCATGGATTAAGGGTTCACCTCTGGTGTATCCCAGATCAGCCTTGTGTGTTTGCTGAGAGGAAAAGAGAAGAGAGGGAGAGCAAGAGGGAGAGGGAGAGAGAGAGAGACAGACAGAAAAAGAGAAAGAGCGGGGAGGGTACTGTAGAAAATATAAAGAAGCAGAATAATGGAGAAAAATAAAAAATAAGTGAAACACAATGTAATGAGTGCTAAAGTAGAGATGGGTGCCGAGTTTTATATCTTCAGCTGGCAATGACTCAATATGGTAGTTGAACCTGAAAGATCTGCTAGTGGTTATATGCAAAATGAAATAAAATGTATAAGTAGACTAAGAAGAAAAGGTGGCTTAGGACCAGATCTTGGAATAATTCCAACATTGAAGGGTAAGTTACATTTGATAAATTGACAGATGAAATGTGAAAGAAAAAGCAAGAGTATAGTGTTAACAAGCTAAAGGAAAAGAGTGTTTCAAGGAGGTATGTATCTGGCACATTGTCTATCATCGAGAGAGTAAGAAAACCAATTTCTGAAAGTCACATTACATCACTGTTGCAGAGTTGATTAGTAACCTTAATTGGACAATTTTCACTGTTACTGGGATGAACCAAGTTAGATGGAAATGCATTTCTGGACTTCTGGCCAAGATGGAGGCCTAGATGACACACTCCATCTCCCTCCACAACTAAGAAGGACTCAACTACCGCAAAACCAGAAACAACCAGAAGTTTCAGAAAATAAAGCTGCATGGAAGTCCAACGTTTGAAGTTATAAACAAGTGGTGCTTGTCTGAACGGGAAGGAGGGGCGAAGCCAGGGCAGAGAGGTCAAACTGCTGGCTGAAGCAGATGCAGTGACAGGTGGCGGGACTATGGTAAACACAGATGCCCATATTTAAGGGGAGGAGAAAAGTGCCTAGGAGCACCCTTAGCTGCAGACCAAACCCGTCAGCTCATGATTCCAATGCCAGGGAAGGCAGACCCCCATTGCTTTGAACTGTGAGGCCCAGAGGGTGTGGGGATGGAGGAGGAGGCTCCCAGTCTCTCAGCGGAGAGAGAACGGCAGGAATCCATCTTGGATTCCCGCCCCCCCCGACAAAGTGCCACAGTGTGGTGAGAAGGGTCACCTGGTAGTGATGAGTGCACGGAGCTCCACCCACTGTAGCGTAAAGAAGGAAAGGTAAACAAACCTGTCAGTATGGCAGGGATCATGATAGAGATCCCAATCATGCAGCTGACCAGAAAGTAAATACATGAATTAATGGTCAAACAGATAGATAACCTTTCTAAGGTTCAGTTCAGAGCTATAGTTATAAGACAGCTTACAGAAATAACTGCGGGACTCAATCAGGATGAGGAAGAAATGAAGGCTAGTCCCGCTGAAATGAATGAAAACACATATGAAACTAGTGGTGGGGGAAGGAAAACTAGGGATCAAATCAACAAATTGTAACATAAGGAAGGAGCAAACAGTCAACCAGTGCAGAAAGAGGAAACAAAAAGTGAAGAAAATGAGGAAAAGCTCAGAAACCTCTGGGACAACTATGAGAGAGTGAACATCCGAATTATGGGGTTGCCAGAAGGTGAAGAAGAAGAACTAGAAATTGAAAAATTATGTGAAAAAATAATGAAGCAGAACTTCCCTAACTTGGGGAAGGAAATAGACTTATGGGTCCAGGAAGCACAGAGAGCTCCAAATAAACTGGACCCAGGAAGAATCACACCAAGACACATTATAATCAAAATGTCAAAAATTAAAGTTAGAGAATCTTAAAATCAGCAATAGAGAAGAAAAGAATTATGTACAAAGGGGTCCCATTAGATTATCAGCTGATTTTTCAAAGGAGACTCTGTAGGCAAGAAGGGACTGGCAAGAAATATTCAAAGTAATGAAAAGCAAAAACCTACAGCCATGATTACTCTATCTAGTGAAGCTGTCAGTCAGAATAGAAGGGCAGAGAAAGGGCTTCTAGGACAAAGTAAAACTGAAGGAGTTCATCAGATCCAAACCACTGTTATATGAGATGTTAAAGGGATTTGTTTAGAAGAAGGAGGATTAAAACTACGAACATTAAAATGAAAAGTGTATCACAACAATCAAGAGTAGAAGCTGGGGAATCAAAACAAAGGCAAACTAAGTAGGCAACGAGAGTGGAAAAATAATTATAGGTATGGGGAACATATAGGGGGGAGTTCAGTGGGGAGGGGGGAGGGGGGGAGGGGGGAGAAGAGAGGGAGATGGTGCAGGAATTAAGAAGCATAGTAGGACGAGCATAGTAGGACGTAGTGGAGTAGACAGGAAGATGTTGAGAAGAACTATATGCAAAACCAATGGTCATGGACTAAGTGGGGGGGCAAATGGAGGGCGGGGGCGGTCACTGGATGTAGGGGAACAAAGGGAAAAGAAATTGTGACAACTGTAACAGCATAATCAATAAAACATTTAAAAAAAGAAATGCATTTCTGGTAATTGGGAGGTGAGGAACTGGAGAGTCAACAACGAAAAAATTTGGTTTTGAAGGTCAATACAGTAATAGCTGGAGGGAGAAGCAGAACCATAACACATTAAAATGAGATTAAATATGATATATATAAGTGCACAGAAAATATTAGTAAATGTTGATATGACGATTAAAGGTTTTCATTGGAAAATTTTTAGATTTATGCCTATAGGTGTTCAGTTTGGCTTATTTGTAATAGCTCCAAAAAGAAGTGGGTCTAAATATCCCACTGTGCCCCAGAATAAAAAATGGGAAGTTTAGATAATATTTCCTTAGGATTGGGGTGTAGTATCATGATGCAGTCAGGGCACATCAGAGAAGGAAAACTCTGATTCCAAAAAACCTCCGCTGCCTTGAGGCATACCTCTTCAGGGGAAAGGCTAAGGGAGTAAACCCTGACAGAAAATCCGGAGCCGGAGTCCCTAAGGCGGTTTGACGTTGTAGTCAATACCGGCAACTCCTGCGGCGCACCTGTAGCCAAGCTGTATTGACTTCGTCTTTCCCTTGGACCCTTCAGCTGCGAAGAGAGGGGGGGTCTGCTGCATGGGCAACAGCAGACCCTCCATATCACCCTGCCCAGGCTCTGTAGCTTCAGCTTCACTGGAGAGGACACTCCAGCGTCATCGCAAGATGTCGATTTAACATGGGAGGAGACAGATACCGTGTCACTCCCGAGTCGGACTGCACAGCCATTCTCGGCGGTGCAGATAGACTCTTAAGAAGCTACACCATCATCTCTCGAGATGGACGGCTGCCGACGACGATCATGATGCATTTTAACAATAACATTAATGATAAAAATAAACTTGGTGAAAAGTTAATCTTAAGTCAAAAAAAAGAAGAGTGAAATATGTTGAAATGGAAAGCATATGAACTGTGATTTCTATTTTGTTATTTCAACACATACACAGGAAAAATATTGGAAAATTATAAGAAAGTGTTAACAGCTATCCTGGATATTACGATTACTGGTGATTTTAATTTTTAAAATAAAACTGTAGCTCATAATAAAAAGCATGTTTTATTTTTATAGTTAGAAACTATTATTTTTTTAAAGTATATTTTATTATGTTGTTACAGTAGTTCCAATTTTTTTCCCCTTTGCTCCCTTCTGCCCAGTACCCCCCTTTCCCTCCAGCATCCCACCCCCTTTAGTTCATGTCCATGGGTCATGCATATATGTTCTTTGGCTTCACCCTTTCCTATATTATTCTTAACTTACCCCTGTCTATTTTGTACCAACCGATTATGCTTCTTAATTCCTGCACGATATACCCATTCCTCCCCCTCCCTCATCCCAGCTGATAACCCTCCAAATGATCCCCATACGTAGGATTCTGTTCCTATTCTGGTTTGCTTAGTTGGATTTTGTTTTTATTTTTTAGATTCAATTGTTGATAGTTGTGAGTTGTTGTCATTTTAGTGTTCATAGTTTTGATCTTCTTTTTATTAAGTAAGTCCCTTTGACATTCCATATAATAATGGCTTGGTGATGATGAACTCCTTTAGCTTTACCTTGTCTGGGAAGCACTTCATCTGACCTTCCATTCCAAATGATAGCTTCACTGGATAGAGTAATCCTGGTTGCAGGTTGCCTTTCATCACATTGAATACCTCTCGCCAGTCCCTTTTTGCCTGCTAAGTGTCCTCTGAGAAATCAGTTGATAGTCCTATAGCACCTCTCTGTAGACAACTCTCCACCTCTCTCTTGCAGCCCCCAGGACTCTCTCTTTATCTTTCACCTTTGGCATCTCAATCATGATGCATCCTGGTGTGGTCCCCTCTGGGTCCAGCTCACACCGGACCCTCTGTGCTTCTCGGACCTGCATGTCCATCTCCTTTGCCAAATTTGGGAAGTTTTCCTCATTTTTTTCAATTCCTGCCTCCTCATTCTGCACTGGTTGACTGTTTTTTTCTTCCTTATGTTCCATATCATTGATTTGAACCCCGGTTTCCTTCCTTTCAACATTGATTTTGTGTGGATTTTTCTATATTTCACTTAGCATAGCCTTCACCACTTCTCTTATGCGTTTGCCATACTCAAGCATATCTGTCAAGCCTGTGAGCATCTTTATCACCAATGTTTTGAATTCTGCATTTGTTAAGTTGTCTATCTCCTCATCTGTTAGGTTGGCTGTCTCCTTGTCACTTAGTTCTCTCACTGGAACCTTGCTCCATTCCCCCTTTTGGGCCATACTTCTCTGTCTCCTCATTCTGACAGGCCCCTGTGTTTGTCTGCCTCTGCATCATAGGTAGAGCTATTGCTCCTGTTATGTTGTAAGACGTGAAGCCTTAGGGATTCGTCAGTATAGGGCGACCTGTTTCACCACATTGTGGCACTGTTATGTGGGGGAGGGGTCCTAGAGGGAACAATGCTGCCTGTCCAGCACTCTCCCCTTTTCCAGGCACCTCTCCCACTTCTGTACCAGACTGGCATCCCTCTAGCTGCTGCCCTGACCATTGTTCCCAGAGTGGGTGGGTCTGCAGATGTTCTAGGACCATGGGGGCCCTCTAAACAAGTGGACTCTGCTGAGAGACTGGCAGTTTCTGCCTCTGCCCCAATCCCCACTGATTTGCACAATCAGAAGCAATGGGGCTTGATTTTCCCCGGTGCTGGGATAGTGAGCTGTGCGGTCTGGTGAGGGGCTGGGAGTGCTCCCAAGGTGGCCCTCCTGTCTTTTTTTAAAACGTGTGACTACACTTTCTGCCAGCCTTCCATTGCCCCCACTGCTCACCACCACACCGTGTCCTATCTTCCCCTGCTCCACCCCTCCTGCCTGTCTGGATGAGTATTTCTTCTTTATACCTTTGTTTGCTGGACTTCCATGCACTTTGATTTTCTGAAACTTCTGGTTGTGTCTAGTTTTGAGGTAGTTGTATTCCTTCTCAGTTGTGGAAGGAGATGCAGCATGTTTGTCTACGCCTCCATCTTGGCCATAAGTCAAAACAACTGTTCTTATATACTACATGAGTTATACATCGATATTTCTCTAGGAGACACAAAATCGTGTCCTTTTAATAATTATACATACTCCCACCTACTTATTATATTACCATGATCATCTCTATTTTTAAAATGTGTTTTCAATACTACTTAAAGTGTATGCTCTAAGTCTTTAACCTCTTTAATATTACACATGAAACATAACAGGTTTTCAAATTGGGTGTGTGCACATGTGTATATGTATATGCCTGTGTTTACTTGAAGATGAAAAGATAGTTCAGGACCTTTTTTAACTGAACCAATTTTACATCTAGTTTAACTTTTCAGTCCTGCATTCAGAGACTAATATAATTAGAATCTTTCAATGAAGCCATGAAAACTATTTAAGGTTATATGAATTAGTGGTGAGTGTGTGGGCAAAAATGGAGCCTGTGTGATTGGTTGAAAATTCCTTTTTCTTTTCTAAAAAAATGAAATCTTGAAGAGCTCCAATTTTCTGCTATTAATGATGCAAGTTAGCTTAATTTATAACTCCACTTAGAGCAAAGAAGGATTTTTTTTCAATGTGGATTACAAAAACTGAAAATCATGACACCAAGATATTACTTTCCCATTGTATGCTCCAAGTATTACAGCTTCTTTTTAGAAATAATTTGAGGTGAAAATACCCAGTATTAACATTTAAAATAGTGAGCTTCTCTGAACTGTCTTATTGTCTGCAAACCTTTAATTTAACTTAAAGCCTCCGTGTGAATGATATCAGGATCACATGCTATCTCTCCCACCACCTGGTCATGGAGAGAAACCCTTTACAACTACTGGAGACCAGGGGTTGAAAGCAAATTCTGTGCTCTGCCTGAAATTGTCACCTACCATTATGAATTACTCACATATTTCTCTGAAGTCCAAGATGCTCATCTGTGGTGGCTGACCCTTAGATTGACCAGATCAGTGATCTAATGTGACAGCCTCTCTCTTCATGGGAATGTTATAGCCCAAGATTTTCTGACCTCTGCTGAGAGCAAGTGAGGGGTCACTTTCTTCATGAACTTGATTGTGATGTATGAGTCATTCAACCGCGAGCTCAGAAAATTTAAATTTAAATATTTACAAATCCAAAATTATAAGCTAAATAAATTGCAGTACTGAAAAATCAATTTCTATATATTATTTAAAATCATAGCCATATTCACATTTCAAAAAGAAATTATAACAACACAATGAAACAAATGTGGCAAAAGTCAATACGAAGATTGTACCTAATACCATTACAAGGGCATAGCAGGTCTAGTCAAGATGGCCCAAGTATCCACTTTAACACTGCAAGCATATGGCAATGACAGATAAAATATTAGAAAGGAATACCCAAACAAAACAACTAAAAAGCAGTATGATATCTCTATGAACAACAACAACCAAAGTAAACCCAGTCTATTTAAGATTAGCTGAGGCTGAAGCTCTGCTAGGTTCTCTGATTGTAAACAGGCACACATAACCTGGCGTTGTGCTCCCGTATGATATTAAGAACTAAAAGTCCTTCCTTAAAGCTAGGATACCAGAGCAAAGTGCATTGTTAGATCACACAGAGTTGACACTCCCCATTTTTTTTTTAAATCTGGAAAATGTCTGGAATTTTTGAGATTTAAAGGGAGGTCAGTACTTATGGAATCAAAAGTAGAGAGATGGAATCCTATAAATAGAACCTGACTGTCTGATGTTATGGGTAAGTGTTAACACCACAGGTAAGACATGATCTGGGTGAGACCTGGGTGGTTGGGAAGATAAAATTGTACACATATGAGACTGAGAAATTATCGAAGAGAAATTGTGTATGTGTGAGAGAGGTGGGGGGAGAGAGAGAGAGATGGGAGGAGCAAGGAATGAGGAAGGAGGCAATGGTAGATGAGGAGGGGGAAAGTAGAGAGAAAGGATGAAAAAAGGAAATCCTTTCCATTAAAAATAAGTCTTCAATCCAAAATTCTAAAACACAGCAAAAATATGCTATAAAGGTAGGCAAAAAAAATTAATATTAAGAACATATGTCTATTATAAATGAAGTCAATCTTGTTAAGCGCTATATAAAGGACTATGAAATTAGTATGTTTAAAGAAATGAAAGAGGAGAAATAACAGCTGACACCAAAGAAATACAAAGGATTGTAAGAAAATATTATGAACAACTATATGTCAACAAACTGGCCAAACTGGATGAAATGAATAAATTCCTAGAATCCTACAATCTTAGAAAACTAAATCAGGAAGTATCAGAGGATCTGAGTAGACAGATTACACCTAGTGAAATTGAAGCAGTAATAAAAAAACTCCAACCAAACAAAAGCTGTGGGCTGAATGGCTTAACAGATGAGTTTTAACAAACATTTGGAGCAGAACTAACACTTTTCCTTATCAAACTATTTAATAAAATTCAAGAGGAAGGAAGTCTCCCAAAATCATTTTACTAGGCCAACTTTATCCTAATTCCAAAACCAGATAGAGACACTACAAAAAAAGAAAATTACAGGCCAATATCCCCAATGAACATAGATGCTAAAATCCTCAATAAAATATTAGCAAACAGAATACAGCAATGCATCAAACAGATCATACACTATGATCAAGTGGGATTTATTCTGGGAATGCAAGGTTTGTACAACATTCACGAATCAATAAATTTGTTACACCACATAAACAAAATGAAGGATAAAAATTACATGATTATAGCAAAAATGCAGAAAAAGCATGTGATAAAATTCTGCACCCACTTATGATAAAAACCCTCAGCAAAGTGGGAATAGAGAAATCATACCTAAACATAATAAAGGCCATATATGACAAACCCACTGCCAGCATCATACTCAATGGGCAAAAACTACAAACATTCCCCTTAAGATCGGGAACAAGACAGGGATGTCTGCTTTCACCACTCTTATTCAATACAGTACTGGAAGTACTAACCACAACAATCAGACAAGAAGAAGAAATAAAAGGCACCCAAATGGGAAAGAAGGAAGTAAAACTGTCTTTATTTGCAGGTGAAGTGATACTGTACATAAAGAACTCCAAAGCTTCCATCAAGAAACTATTAGAACTGATACATGAAATCAGCTATGTAGCAGGATAAAAAATTAATATCCAGAAATAAGTTGCATTTTCATATGCCAATAACAAAGTAACAAAAAGGGAAATTAAGAAAACCTATTTGTAATTGCTTCAAAAAGAAATCACTTTTGTTTTTATGATTTTTCTATTGTTATTTTATTATCTATTTCATTGATTTATCCTCTAATATTTATTTTTGTTCTGCTTGCTTTGTGTTTAATTTTGTCTTCTATTTTTAGTTTCCTGCGGTGAGAAGTCTAGTAATTAATCTTATATACTCATTCATTTTTTCTTAATTTTGTATTGTATTTTTTCTATTACCATTTAGTCACTCCCTTACATCTCTCCCCCCTGAAGTCATCACACTGCTGTCCTTGTCCTTGAGTTCTTTTTCCTTTTTGTTCACTCCCTCCACCCCTTAACTCCCCTCCCCCAATAGCTGTCATCCTGCTCTCTGTCTATGAGTCTGTCTCTAGAGCTGGACGACAAGTAAGGGGGGAGGGTTGGGATGGAGAGATTGAGCAAAAAGTAAAAAGGACTCATGGACATGGACAACAGTGTGGTGGTTTGGGAGTGGGGGGAAGGGAAGTATAAGGGGACTAAATGCTAATGGAAAAAAATACAGTTAAAAAAATAAAGTTACTGATAAACATCTACAATGTCATTTTTCTGTCTTTGATCTACAAAAGTCATTATGACAATTTCAAAGAACAATAAGATATGGGAATTTATTACCACATAGCAATAATTATTTTCAAAACATGGTAATTAAGACAGAATAGTATTTGTGGAAAGATTACAGATAGACAAATGAAATAGCATAGAAAACCTAGAAACTGACTCACTTACATATGGAAACAACATATGAAGGAGATGGCAATTCAAAGCTGTGGGAGCTAGAGTAGATTATGCTGGAAATTGGTCGTCCATAAGGAAAAAATAAAATTAGACTATGAATCACACCAGTCTCAAAAATAAATCCATATGGATTTAGAACTGAATGGGAATCTCGAAAACTGCAAAGCTTTTAGAATGCAATAAAGAAGACTGGCTCAATGAATACAGGAAAGGAAAACATACATGGTAAAAGCAGAAAAAAAAGAATGAATTCTAAATATGGCTTATATTATTATAAAAATCTTTGGTATATATTCCATTAAGAAAGAGAAAAAAGAAACTACAGCCTGGGAAATTTTACTTGCAATATGTATTTCTGAAAAAGAATTAACATATACAGTTTGTAAAGAGTTACCAATAAAAAAGGGAAACCACTGGTTGGATTATGTTGTATCCATAAAATAAAAACCTCTGCAGCTGTTAAATAATAAACCTGTTCCATATTTTCTCATAAGGAAATATATCTAAGAATGATAATGACAGAAACAAGCAAGACTCAGAACAATGTGTCTAGTATATTATCTTGTAGATATATATGTGTTTGAATATCTATACATATTAATATAATTAAATATATATGTGATCTTTATGAGAGTAGCCAATTCATGTATTCATAAGATACTTTAATAAACATTCAACAGAAAAAAATTTGTTGCACCTTAAGAAGGGAACTGTGCAAAAATTAATACATCAGATAATCCCAAGGGCCAGAAATGGGAAATTTAACATACTGCCAGTGGTAACATAAATTGATATAACCCAATTCAGAGAAATTTCAAAGTTTGTAGTAAAGTTGAATATGTGCATGCTCTTTGACCTAGCGGTTTTACTCTAAGATGCATACTTAGAACCATGTTTCTCAAAGTGTGATCCAGAGATTACTGTGGGGAAGGAGATCCCTGAGATTCTTTTAGGTCAGTAGGGACAGTGTTATTTTTGTAATATTATTAATATATTATTTGCCCTTTTCACTGTATTGACTTTTGGAGAAATGGAGCAAAACCAATGGTGGCATATTAGCATGAATCAAGTCAGTGATATAAAATGTCCTAGAAGACATTGTTTTCTTCTGGGTCACATGCTCATGGTGAAGAAAAAAAGACCAGAAAGAAACAAAAGCAAGTGTTACTTGACAACATATTTAATGAAGCAGTAAAATTCAGCAATTTTAATAAATTCCAAACCTTCAGTAGGGATCATTTAAAAAAAAATCCTCACCAGTGCTTACTGATTTTAGAATGAAAGGAAGGAAGGGAGGGAGAGAAGGAGAGAAACATCAGTTAGTTGTAGGTGTCCTGACTGGGGACTGCACCTGCAACCCATGCATGTGCCCAGACTCAGAACTGAACTCCTGACCTTTAGATTTACAGGCCAACACTGTGAACAATTGAGCCATACCAACTAGGGTTTGAGTACAGGTCTTTATAAATATTGGTAACAAAATGAGAAGTAGACATGAAGTGCTTCTGCTTCATAATAAAATAATACCTTTGTCTTGAGGAAAAACTCTTCTGTGATTATTTGACAGAATGATTGTCAGACAAATTATTGTTTTTCAGGATTGGACTTTTGGCAACATTTTTTACTGAAATATATGGAGACTATCACTTCAAGTAAAATCACTGACAGCATTTGTTGCCAAGAATATTTGAAAATTCAAGTGAAAATTGGAATTTTGGAAAATTCATATCTATCTTGGCAGCCTGACAACATACCCATCCTTTAAAGATTTTTTGATGAGATTGATGATGCTAGTAATGATGTGCATTTTGATATTGAATCACTGACAAGTATCAACTTTTGGAAGATCTGCATAGCTCAGTGGACTGGTATTTTCTGAATGACCAAATCAGGAATAACTAAAGGACCCACAGTGCAAAATAAACCAATGGAGTTTAATGCAATTGAGTATAAAAAAACATTCATTTATTTGGTTTCAGATTCCATATTGCAAGTTATCTTTCTGAAACCACTGCTATTGAGTTTTAGTGTAGTACCAAGGAGGAATATCCTTGATTATTCAAAAAGGCTACTAAAACACTCCTTTCTTTTTCTATTGATTTCTGCGTGTGGTTGAAGTTTATTCATATACTTCAACCAAAAACTTTCACTCCAGGTTGATGAATTGGGTATAAAAATTCAGATGTCTTCTTTTAAGCCATACATTAAAGATATTTTCAAAAATATAAAACAGTGTCACCCTTCTCACTATGTATTTTGTTTTGAAAATGCAGTTATTTTTCATGCAATATCATCTTTGCTATGGTGTAATTGATTTAGTATTGTTATATTTAGTAAAAAATAATATATTAAGATGTTGTTCAGTTTTAATTTGTAACCCTAAATGTGCATAGATATTACTCCAATAACTAGAAGTTAATGGAATTGGGTGTTAATTGTGAGAGGGATGTGTAGGGGCTGTGGAGTATTTTCTGATGAGGTATTTGCACAGTAATATTAATCATGGATCCCTGGCTGCCTAAGAGCATGCATGCTTGGTGCATTTGAGGAGCAGTGAGTTGGCTAATGTCACAGAGTGAACAAGGGGGAGTGTTTGGAGTTTTGATCAGCATGCTAGGCAACAGTGGGATCATGCAAGGCACTGCCTCAAAGAGAAGGTCTCTGTAAATGTCTGTGATACCGTTTTATGCTATGGCTATCACATTAAACTTTCTCCATGTAGCTACTCAAAGATCATTCCCACTTACCCATTTCCCCTTACCCTTTGATCAGATTGGGTGGATGATAACAATATAATCGAAGTACCTGAAAGGATAGGTGAGGTGCAAAAGTCCTCTTTGGTTGGCCCTTCATATGGATACCCTATTCCAGGAAATGAGAAAGAGCCTGGATGCAAGATGTGTACTCTGCTCATATAAGTCAGGGGACAATACAACGTGGCAGGGAGTCAACCCCTTATATTTGATTCCAGATGAAACTTGATTTTTTTAAAAACAAACTTATGGTAAGCACTTGCTTGGGAATTTCATTAGGGAAGAGAAAAGATAAGAAAACAGCTGCCACATAAAAAATAATACAGTTATAAATGCATTTTTGTTGTTGCTGCTGCTTGTTTGCTCAAATATAGTAGATGAAGTTCACTTTAGAAGCTGGAGGGTTAATATCAGTGTAACATATTTGATGGTTTTAAATTATATACAAAAGTTATTTGATAAACATCTCTTGAAGACATGAAGCTGAACTTTGAGTTTGGTCTGAACTTAATAATTTGCTTGCAGTGAAGAGAACATGGCATACGTGATGAGATGTCACTCCCGATGGTTACAAAAGGACTGTAGCTTCTTTCTTGGTGTGTTCTCTCTGTCTGTCTGTCTCACTCTCTGTCTCTGTCTGTCTCTGTCTCTATTTCTCTCTGTCTGTCTTTGTCTCTCTTTCTGTTTCCCTTTCTCCCTTGCTCTTCCTATCTCCCCTCCCCTCCCCTCACCTAAGTCTTCAGTGAGGAACTGAGGGAACTAAGGCCCCATGCTTGAGCTTGAAATGAAACTTTCAATTCCAGTAAAGCCTTCAGAGAATTGTAGCCCTGCTTGCAGCTTAACTTGCAAGATTAAGAGAGACTCTGAGCTAGAACCACCCAGATAAGCCATTCCTGGATCCCTGACCCATAGAATCTTAAAAAACAAAATTATTTTCTGCTTTAAGTTTCTAAGATAGAGATTTTTTTTTTACACAATAGATGCCTGATACACATAGGGTTATACTTTGTCAAAGAGAATAAACTGAAATCCCAAAATGTCAATGACATTATCCCATGCGGGCAAAGCTATAAATTGTCAGAGCTGAAATTCAAATCCTTGTCTTTTGACTTCTGATTCATTGCTTCTTCCATTGTATTAGATTATCACCAGTCATACATAAGCAGTGCATTTCTTCTCTTTTCAGACCTGTAATATATAATTTTAAAAGCACTTTTTATTTTATTTTATTTTTTAAAAGATTTTATTTATTTTTTGAGAGAGGGGAAAGGTGGGAGAAAGAGGGAGAGAGAAACATCAATGTGTGGTTACCTCTTGCGCATCCCCAACCAGGGACCTGGCCTGCAACCCAGGCATGTGCCCAAACTAGGAATTGTACCAGCGACCCTTAAAAGCACTTTTAAATCTTAATCTGAAACAACAAAATGTAAATATAAATGATTTAATAATTAGCTTAAGCAATAAAGTATACCAACTCTAAATCTCCAAAAACCAATTTTTAAAACCAGAAAAAAGCTTAGGGTATCACAATGTGCAAAATTTAGTCCTGGGAGAGAAAATTACTGACAATTGCCACAGCGTGAGTTAAAGACGGAGGAAGGACTGAAACTTATCTCAGCTATATAAAGAAGGCATTTTTGAAATTTCATGTCAATGTTTTTTCCCCTGAAAACAGAGGCTTATATGTTAATATACACAAGGCTTGGTAAAATGACTTGCACAGAGTCTTAACTCTATCTCCTGACTTATTACTAAAGAAATAATATTTTTTATTCCTTTTGTAAAACACAGTAATGGGTATTGTAAGGCACAATGAAATCTCAAAACTAATGGCCTACCTACTTTATACATCTGGTTCCACCTGTTGAGTTTCATGCTTACTGAGAGCCATTTATGTTTATTTCCAAACATCTCTCCCCCGTGGATACTTAGTATTGTAATAATTTTATTTAATTGAATGTTACAAAAACTAATTAATACACTATTTAACAGAGAGCTGTTCTTTCTTTGAAATCTAAATCAGATGCTTGGGGAAGACTTGATAGAGACCAGTTATACAACAAAATTGCTTTAAAATCAGTTGTGAAGAAGAGATTGGAACAAATAAGAATGTAGAAGCATCCTGCACCTTAAACCCCTAACAATTGTCCTCAAATTTCTCTACATTTTAAATAAAGTTAAACTTGATGTCAGAGATGAGGCCATATCATATAGTTTCTGTAATGATGGCCAGGAGAAACTTTAAGTAGAGGACTGACACTCAGTGAATAGGCCTTCAGCATACATCAGGAAAGAGAAAATATATGGTTTTATGATTTAATATTTAAGTGTCTAGGGTACATATATGCCATTTTTAAATGATTCCTAGCTTTAGCCAATGTTCTTAATCAAGTATTGGTCTCAAGTGCATCATACAATAGGATTTCTGTTGTATATTTTCTGGATAAGTGTTTAATGAATGAATGAATGGGAAGTTTGAGCTGGTAGGTGAAACAAGGCACCCTGCGTACTCAGGCCTTTTTCATCTCATTGGAAGAACTTGGCAACACTCAACTAATGTATGTTTTTCAGTCCTCTTTCCCATGATTGTGCACTTAGAGGCTGGTAGAGCTAAAATAAAGAACTTCCAAGTCTCTTCTTGTATCATGTCACTCTTATCTCCCTCCCTAACAGAGCACATTGCTTTCTAGGGTGTCTTGTGAATGTTCTCCTTTGCCCGTTCTGCCTCAGTGGCTTCCTTGCTGAATGAGTGTTTTCAGGCAACATATTTTTCCAGTGACATCCACAATGTGATACTGGCTTCTGAGAAAGGAGTTTCTGGGGCTGCTAAGCAACCATTAGTGATGGCTAAAAATAGGGAACAGCCATCATATTATTGGTCTGTGGATGCTTAAGGAGCTTTTAGAAACCAATAACACTGGAAGATAATTACTATTGGATTCTGCTTTTTGAAATGGATTAAAAATGCATCGTGTATGAAGAAACAGTCAGTTGTACAGAAAAAGCTGTTTCTCAGATTAAAAGCTGTGTAATAATTTATTTTATGTGAGTTCTGTTCAGATATATTAATTGTATTTGTTCTGGATAGACACTGTCTTCATGTGTTCTTATTTCCATGAATGAAAGACATGTAATAAATAGTGAAAGCCTACAAATATAGCATGTGCTTGAAACTTTCTTCTGAATGAATCATTCATGAATGTCTCCAGATTTTAAGCTTTTATATAAATTACCACCACAGCATGGATTTATTTACTTCTGCATTTCTATTTTTACATTCATTCTTTTAACATAAATCACCTGTCTTTACCATCATTTTTCTATTTCACCATCAGAAATTTTTCTTTTCTCCTTTGCATTTCTTTTTTACTTAGTTCTGCTCTGCATATGCTTATTTCCAACAGCTATTGATCTCTATAGGTGCCCATATAATATCATATCATGTTCTTTTCTTTATTCAGCCACTTTTCTTATTTTTACTGACATCCTTTCCTAAACTTGCATCCCCAACCCTTTCTTACCCCTTGATTTAAAAATATATATCTTTGTAGTAGCTAACCCCTTATAATAATGTCTAACTCTAGGCTCAATGAGGACAGGGAATATAAGTCCTTTGTTTTCTTTCCTGTTGTATCTCCAATGCGCCATATAGTGACTGACACTTAATAGTTATGCAATGAATATTTGTTGAATGAATGCATAAATGTCTGCATGTATTTGTACCTTCACCCATTTCTATCTTCTTTCCTCCATCACTTCATTAGCTTCTCTCTTATCATCTTTCCATCATGTATTATCATTCTAATAGTCTGTCTCTCAAGATGTCCAGTCATTATCCCAAATATTTATGTCTCTATCCCTAAGCTTCCTTGTCTATATCTAAACTGTAACCTAACATTTTATTAATATGTTACAAGATCCTTTTATCTATTCTTATATCATCTCATCTACCACACACCAACACATCATTCCTCATCATGCCTTCCTACCTAAATTATATTACATGTCATCTCAGTATAGAATGATAGCATCTCAGTATAGAATGATAGCTGTGTACGATTTTTAGTGAAATGCCCAAAGAAAGGATTACAGATAATTTATACATTATTCCCATTTATTTTATGTGAATTTATTTATATGAACTAAGTAAATAAAAATAAGAAAATAACAATTTAAGTAGTACCTGTCACTCCACTTAATGAATACAGTCCATAAATGGAACGTGAGATATCTGCTATTCCCAAAGTCATTTTTAAAATAAATTTAATTGTTTGTTTGTTTAGATTTTAGTTATTTATTTTTAGAGAGAGAAGAAGGGAGAGAGAAAGAGAGAGAAAGAAACATTACTGTGTGGTTGCCTCTTGTGCACCCCCAACTGGGGACCTGGCCTGCGACCCAGGCATTTGCCCTGACTGAGAATCGAACTGGTGACACTTTGGTTTGAAGGCCGGTGCTCAATCCACTGAGCCACACCAGCAAGGGCCACAAAGTCATTTTTAATGAGACAAAAGATTTAAACAGTTTTGATTCATGCTACATAGCTTTAAAACACAAACCAGCTATTTTTTGTGCTGCTCACTCAAATAAACAGGAATGTATTTTAAACTTAGAGGACAATGACTATGTTGGATCCACTGAGAGACAGTGTGGTGGCTTCTATAACAGCATTTTCCTATGGGAACGTCAAGTTCAACTATGATGATCGGTAATTATACCCTTATTTTCTGCCTTTTGGAACTAAGCCACTGTGTAGCATATGACCCCAACATAGTCATTATTCATAGGTGAGGATAACACTGAGGAGTTTAGCAATGCTTGAGGTTAGTATTGAATGGAGATTTGTAATTTCAAGGCAGAAGAGTAAGGCAAGAGTGGTCAAGGATGAGGGACAACAAACTGCTCACCAAGCTTATCTTGATTTGTACAGTTATCCATCTAGTACAGTATTTCTATTCTCATTCACCTATTTTTTCAGTTCATAGTTATTGTCAACTGAACTGTGTGACCTCCACTACCAAATTCATATGTTGAAGCAGCAATACCCAAAGTCATGGTATTATTTTGGGGCCTTTAAGAGACAAGTTTTGATATGGTCATGAGGGTGGGACATTAATGAAGGGATTAATGCCCTTGTAAGAAGGTACATAAGAGAGGGCATTTCTCTCTCTCTCTCTTTTCCTGCCAAAGGAAGACACAGTGACAAGGTGGCTATCTACAAGCCACGAGTCAACTCTCACCAGAAACTGAACATACCAGAGCTTTGATCTTGGACTTGTAACCAGAAGAACTGTGAGAAGATTTTTGTTGTGAAAGCCGCCCAGTCTATGGTAGTTTGTTAGGGCATCCCAAGCTGACTAAGACAGGTGTTCTCAAAAACAGTAGAGGTTTTGATGAAAGGCAAGTTGGGTAACTCAAGACATGGCCCCTCCACCTCAGAGAGCAGTTGGCTGCCTGGCCAGCAGCCAAAAGGAGTAAGAAAAACAGACTGTATCTGAATTCCTGGCCTTCTCAAGGCCCCTGTGCTTATCACAACCCTGTAGCACTTTCACAGGCTACCACTGCTGCCTCCTCACTGCCACTGCTCCATCCCTAACCCTCTAAGTAGCACTGAAGCTGGAGGTAGGGTGAGGTCTCTCTTGCAATGATCTACCACCATAGGTACACTTCCCTGAATTGTGAGTAATAAATGGCACGTCCACATCTGCTGTTTTTCTGGGTCGCTTTTCTGGATATCATCAACACTTAGCAGCTCCCAGGTTTGGGCTCCTGGGTTAGAGCAGTTCAGAGGAAATAGGTAGATTTATTTGACATAAAGACTATGCCATAGGCTAACTAATATTCTAGAAAGAATCGGGAAAGAGAATGTTGGGAGGAGCTCTCCTGTTATCACAACAAATTCTCAAACCTTGATACTGCAAACTATACCTTTAAATGAGTCTACCTTTCATTAAATCAATCTGTCAAGCAATTTATCCCCAAGGACATTGTTGAAAATAACAGAGCAATCAGCTGGTGATTAGTAGAGTTCAACAGCTGGGGGTAGATAAGGAACAAGGTCTTTAAATCTGACTTTGCCAAACCAGTGTCATCTTAGGGAGAATGTGGGCATACTTAAGGCTGTGCACTCTGAAGTGCACCATCAGAGGCTTGACATTTTGGCGGTAAATATACTTTATGAAAATAACTCAGCAACTAAATAAATAAAAAAGTAAATAGCAATAACAAGCCCAGGAGAGGATGGAGTGGACCAATATCCAGAGTTGCTACAATATATTACCTAGAATGTCCATGTTCCAGCAAAAATCGTAAGGCATTCAAAGTAATAGGAAACTGAATCTATATGCTGGAAAAAAGCAAAAATCAAGAGACACAAATTGCTTTCCAGAGTAACCAGATGTCAGATTTAACAAAAAAAGATTTCAAAGTAGCCATTTATAAATACATTAAATGAACTAAGGAAATGATGATTAAGAAAGTAATTGAAAGTATGACAATAATGTCACATCAAACTGGGGACATTAATAAACAGACTATAAATTATCAAAAAAGAACCAAATGAAAATTCTTTAGTTGAAAAGTGCAATAACTGAAATGTAAAAAATTCACTAAAGGGCTCAACAATGGGTTTAACTGGCAGAAGAAATAATTAGTGATTTTTAAGACAGACTGGTGATTATGAGATCTGAACAACAGACAGAGAAAAGTGAATAAAAATGAAAAAAAAAATTCTCAGAGAAATGTAAGGCACCAGTAAGCACACTAACATAGATTTTATTAGTTAGTTTTATGAGTTGACTAGGTTAGGCTTTAGTACCCAGTTATTAATTCAAACACTAACTTAGATGTTGCTGTGAAGATATTTAGTTAATGTGGTTAACACTGATGATTAGTTGTCTTTAAGTAAAGGAGACTACCTTTAATGATGTGAGTGGCCATACTCGTATCAGTTGATAGGCCTTAGGAGCGAAGACCTGGGCTTACTCAAAAGAAGAAATTCAGCTTTGAACCTGAAAAACCAGCTGCTGTCTGGGAGTTTTCAGGTGGTGGTAGATGCACAGCTGTATAAAGTAAGGAAATTACTCCAAAGGATAGCTCAACACAACAGGGACATAATTATTTACTTATTTTTATTGTCATGTCTGAGCATCTTTAAAACACATAAAATAATATAAAGCAATAATTTTAACAATGTAATGTTTTACAATGCTTGCAACATTTATAGATGTAGTAAGTATAACAATATCACAAAAAAAGTAAGGGAATAGAGATATATAGAAGTATCATTTTTATACCTCACTGTGATCAATTCAGTATAAATATTAAAATGATTCTGATTATTTAGGTTGATTGTGGGAAAATCTAGAACAGTCAATAGAAAAGTTAAACACAATTTATAAGTTAAAATGTTACATTAGTCCCCTCTCACCACTGCTTTTCAACATCATACTTCTAGTGAGAAGGGTATACACATTTGGGAGAAATAAATACATAATACTGTGTTTACGGATGACATCATTATTTTTTTTATCTTTTTATTTTATTTATTTTTTTATTTTTGGTTTTTCAATTACAGTTGTCCCCTTTTCTCCCCATTTCTCTCCCCCATCCAATCCACCCACTCTCCTGCAATCATATCCCTCCCCGTTGTCCATGTCCATGAGTCATTTATACATGTTCTTTGACTAAACCCTTCCCTTACTTATCCCCCTTCTCTCCCTCCCCCTCCCCCTGTTGACTGCTATTCTGCTCTTTGTCCTATTTAGTTTTTTTGTTTGTGTTGTTCTTTAGTTTCCTGTATTAGGTGATATCATATGGTATTTTTCTTTCTTTGCCTGGCTTATTTCACTAAGCAAAATTCTTTCTAGTTCCATCCATGTTGTTGCAAATGGCAGGAGTTCCTTCTTCCTTTCTGCTACATAGTATCCTGTTGTGTAAGCGTACCACAGTTTTTTGATCCACTCATCTACAGATGGGTACTTAGGTTGTTTCCAGCACTTAGCTATTGTAAAAAGTGCTTCAATGAACATAGGGGTGCATAAGTTCTTTTGAATTGGTGTTTTAAGATTCTTTGGGTATAATCCTAGTAGTGGAATCGTTGGTTCAAAAGGCAGTTCCATTTTTAATCTTTTGAGGTAATTCCATACTGTTCTCCATAGTGGCTGCACCAGTCTGCATTCCCACCAACAGTGCAGTAGGGTTCCTGTTTCTCCACATCCTCACCAGCACTTGTTGTTTGTTGATTTGTTGATGATGGCCATTCTGACTGGTGTAAAATGGTATCTCACTGTGGTTTTTATTTGCATCTCCCTGATGGCTAATGATGTTGAGCATTTTTTCATGTGTCTATGGACCTTCAGTATGTCCTCTTCGGAGAAGTGTTTGTTCAGGTCCTTTGCCCATTTTTTAATTGGGTTGTTTGTTTTCTTGATGTTGAGTCATATCAGCTCTTTATATATTTTGGAAATCAGTCCTCTGTCTGTGATGTCATTGGCAAATATGTTTTCCCATATGGTTGGTTTCCTTTTCATCTTGCTGATGTTTTCTTTTGCTGAGCAGAAACTCTTTAGTTTGATGTAATCCCATTTATTTATTTTTTCCTTTATTTCTCTTGCTTTAGGAGATGTATCTGTGAAGAAATTGTTGCGTGAGATATCTGATATTTTCTTGCCTATGTTTTCCTCTAGGACTTTTATGGTGTCACGGCTTACATTTAAGTCTTTGATCCATCTTGAGTTTATTCTCGTGTGTGGTGTAAGTTGGTGGTCTAGTTTCATTTCTTTGCAGGTCCCTATCCAGTTCTCCCAGCATCATTTGTTAAAGAGGCTCTTCTCACTCCATTTTATGTTCCTACCTCCTTTATCAAATATTAGTTGACCATAGAGGCCTGGGTTTATTTCTGGACTCTCTATTCTGTTCCACTGATCTATATGTCTGTTCTTATGCCAGTACCAGACTGTTTTGATTACAGTGGCTTTGTAGTATTGTTTGATATCTGGTATTGTGATTCCTCCTGCTGTGTTCTTCCGTCTCAAGATTGCTTTTGCTATTCAGGGTCTTTTTTGGTTCCATATGAATTTATGGAGTATTTGTTCTAGGTCAGTGAAATATGTCATTGGTATTTTAATAGGGATTGCATTGAATCTGTAATTTGCTTTGGGTAGTATGGCCATTTTGTTGATGTTGATTCTTCCCATCCAAGAACATGGTATTTGCTTCCATTTATTTGTATCTTCCTTAATTTCTTTCTTCAATGTTATGTAATTTTCAGAGTACAAGTCTTTTATCTCTTTGGTTAAGTTTACTCCTAGGTACTTTATTTTTCTTGTTGCTATAGTAAATGGTATTTTCTTTTTTATTTCTATCTCTGAGTTTTTATTGTTGGTGTACAGAAATGCCTTAGATTTCTGTATATTTATTTTGTACCATGCTATTTTGCCAAATTCACTTATTATATCGAGTAGTCTTTTAGTGGAGTTTATAGGATTTTCTAGGTATACTATCATGTCATCTGCATATAATGAAAGTTTTACTTCCTCTTTCCCAATTTGGATGCCTTTTATTTCTTTTTCTTGTCTGATTGCTGTGGCTAGGACTTCCAACACTATGTTGAATAGAAGTGGAGAGAGTGGACAACCTTGTCTAGTTCCTGAATTCAGGGGGAATGCTTTTAGTTTTTGTCCATTGAGTATGATGTTGGCCTCAGGCTTCTCATATATAGCCTTGATTATGTTAAGGTATGCTTCCTCTATTCCCATTTTGTTGAGTGTTTTCATCATAAATGGGTGTTGTACTTTATCAAATGCTTTTTCTGCATCTATTGAAATGATCATGTGATTTTTGTCTTTCATTTTGTTTAGGTGATGTATTATATTTATTGATTTGCGAATATTAAACCATCCTTACATCCCTGGAATGAAGCCCACTTGATCGTGATGTATGATCTTTTGGATGTATTGCTGGATCCTGTTTGCCAATATTTTATTGAGGATTTTAGCGTCTATGTTCATCAGTGATATTGGCCTTTAGTTTTCTTTGTTGTGTCTTTACCTGGTTGACATCATTATTTTTACAGAAAATATGAAATAATTGAAAAAATTCCTCCTGGAATTAATAAGGGATTATAGCAAGGTTGTAGATACAGGTTAGTGTACATAAGTCAATTGCTTTTTGTATATCGGCCATGAAGAAGTGGAGTCTGAAGATAAAAAAATAGTTTACATTAACGCCTACAAAAGTAAATACTTAGTTATAAATGTGACAAAACACATACAGGATCTGCATGAGGTAAACTACAAAACTCGTATGAACAAAATAATAAATAATTAACTAAATGGATATTCCATTTTCATGTCTAGGAAAACTAAATATTGTCAATATTTCAGTTCTTCTCAACTTGACCTATAGATTTAAGATGATCCTAGTCAAAATCCCACCAAGTTATTTTGTGTGTATTGACAATCTAATTCTAAAGTTAATATAGAGAGACAATATTGAAGGAGAAGAACAAAGTTGGAAGGCAGACATTACTTGATTTCAGTACTTATTATAAACTGTCATGACAGTGTGGTATTGGCAGAACAATGGACAACTAGATCAATGGAACAGAATAGAGAGCCCAGATATAGACCTACATAAATCTAGTCAACAGATATTTGACAAAAAAGCAAAAGGAATACAATGGAGCAAAGATAGTCTTTTCAACAAATGATACTGAAAGAAGTGGATACTCACCCGCAAAAAAAAAAAAAAAAAAAAAAAATCTGGACACAAAAATTAATACCTTTCACAGAAATGTACCCAAAATGAATCACAGAACTCAATGCAAAATTGAAATTCCTAGAATATAATAAATGAGAAAACCTGTAATCACAATAAATCTGAAATAGCTTTACTAATATTAGAAATAATAGATATTAAAAGAAATAAATATCACTAGAGGAAAAGAGGAACATGTTATAATGACAAAAGTCAATCCATCTGAAATATATGACAGTTTTAATCATATATACACCTGATAAGTGAACCCCAAAACACATAAAGCAAAACTGAGAGAAATGAAGGGAAAAGTTGATAATTCAACAATAATAGTTGGAAACGTCAATATTTCACTTTCAGTAATGAATAGAACAACTAGGGAGAAGGTCAAGAAGGAAACAGATGTTAACAACACTATAAATCAACTAAACCTAGAAGTTTTCTACAGAACACTTCACTAAACAATAGAAAAAGTGCTTTATTCTCAATTCCAGATGGATCATTCTGTAGATAGATCATATGTTGTTATGAAGTAATCCCGAATAAATTTAAATGGATAAAAATAATACAATGTATGTTCTCTGAGTACTCTAATTTATTGAAATTAGACTTCAATAACAAAAGGAATTTTGGGACTTCCGGTCAAGATGAAGGCATAGATAGACATGCTTTGCCTCCTCGCGCAACCATAGAAATAATTACAACCAGATCTCAAAACTAATAATACCATCAGAAAATCAAATTGTATGGAAGTCTGACCACCAAAGATTTAAAGAGGACACATTCATCCAAACAGCCAGGAGGGGCGGAGTTGCAGAAATGGGCAGAGAGGTGGCATGAAGGGGAAAAGTGGTGGTGGCAGTGGTGGCATCAGATTGGACTGGAGGGATATCCTGGGAGCAAGAGATCTCAGCCCCAGGCCAGATGCACAGCCCAGAGTTCTAGCACAGGGAATATAGACCCCTGTTACCTGTGGCTGTAGAAACCAGAGGGGGTTGGGTGGGTACAAGAAATTGCCTGATTTTCACTGTTTAAGGGACCAGCACTGTCTTAGAATGTGTCAGATCAGCTATCATCAATAAATCAACAAACAACAAGTTTTGGCGATAATGTGGAGAAAGGGAAATGCTTTTCCACTATTGGTGGGAATGCAGACTGGTACAGCTACTGTGGAAAGCAGTATGGAGATGCCTCTAAAAATTAAAAATGGATCTGCCTTTCAACTCAGTGATCCCATTTCTGGGTATATATCTGATGGAATCCAAAACACTAATTTGAAAGAACATAAGCACCCCTATGTTCACTGCAGCATTATTTACAATAGCCAAGATATGGAAGCAGCCCAAATGTCCATCAGTAGATGAGTGGATAAAACAACTATGGGACATTTACACAATGGCATATTACTCAGCCATAAAAAAAAAGAAAATTTTACTCTTTGTGACAGTATTGATTGACTTGGAGAACATTATGCTAAGTGAAAGAAACCAGTCAGAGAAAGACAAATACCATATGATTTTACTGATATGTGGAATGTAATGAACAAACTGAACTAAGAAGGAAAATGGGGACATTCATAGGTGGAGGGCAGGATGACAGTGAGTTGGGGGGAGATTAGGGGGAGGAGGGATTGAGCAAAAAGGAAAAAAGACTTATGAACATGGACAACAGTGTGGTAATTGCTGGGGGCAAGGCAGTATAAGGGACTAAATTATGGATAAAAATACAATACAGATAAAAAACAAAATAATAAAATAAAATAAAAAACAAAAAAATATGAAATTCAATTTTTAAATGGATTGAAGCCTGCCTATGATTTAGATATGCATATATTTTAATGAATTGAGTTTATCACCACATATGCTGTACAATATAAAGGTTAAACATTTCTACCACTTATTAAGATTTTTAAAAAATGACACATAGGTATACTAAATTTAAATAAAACGTTGCTATGCTGCTACTACCATTCTTCATATAACAACATTTTAAATAAATTTTAAGTTTTTGTATGACTGTGTCTACTCAATTTCAAGCTATTTTAATAAAAATAAATTTGCGAAAAAATGAATACATTTGCTTCTGTGCTTCAATATCAACCTAGCCTTATTTTACAAGAGTAAAATAGTACCATATTGTGTTTGTATTGATCACATCCACACAGTTATAAATATACTATTTCCCATATGTACAGCTCAAAATTCACTCACTTAAGCTGAGAATATAATTTCTACTATTTTAAAAAGTACATCCAGTTGTAAACCTTTTGTGCTCCAAATGGTGACAACAAAAAGCTCCTGTTTGCCATATGATCAAACTGCACTTGTGTATAAGCATCATCAGACCAATGCTCATTGATTTGCTAATTTTAAAGTACACAGTCTGCAAACTGGATGAGTAATGACCCTTAAGTATAAACAAATATTCCCATGTTGACAAAAATTACACAATTAAAGCCTATTAACTTTGATTATTCATTTGATAAGTGTTATAAGGCCATTATAAAGCATTATGATATTAAATTTGAGAAACACTTAACTAATTTCTGGTATGATATCATTTAAATTATCTTTATTCATCATTAGAATTGATGTTCACCTCTCCATCAGTCTGTTTACCTAGGAGGAAGTTTAGGATGAACCGTCAGAATGCTGGACCTGAATATCTGTCTGGCATTAAGTGGTGTGACTTTAATTGGGCTTTTAAAAAAATTAATATACTTAACTTGACCTAAGTTTTGGGTTCCATATATGTTAAACAAAAATGTAATGACTATCCTCCCCAGCGCAGAAAGATCTTGGATGATTACTTGGGTTGCTTTATAGAAAAGGATTTTGAAAATTATTATTCCTAATCTGGGAAACTTTGCCCAAGAGGAGTGATTTCCAACCTATAAATATGCAAGGAAAGACTTAATAATAGGAGAGAACATCCCTCTAATGTTCTGTATCTAGCTTCAATGAAATTTAAGAAACTAAAATTTCATTACTTATATTTATATAAGTGGTTCATTATATAGCTTTAAGGTTAAACCATTATCTTTATTTCCAGATAATATCCAATCACAGATATAATTTCCCAGCTTCAGTACTATCTTTAACATTAAATATATTATCTTCAGGCAGGTAGGAAAGTGAGAATATGGAATTTTCAATTAAATGGATAAGGAAAAGTTTTTTTCCCCCCTATGTTCCGGAAAGTGGAATTGAGTTGCGTTATCTCCAGAGCTATATTTAAGTTATCTTTAGAGCATACGCTCCTGAGCTTGACAATTCTAGACCTAAGTCTTGTCTCTGCACCTTAGCACTTACACCTGGCCTGTTAACCCATCTTTAAGACAGAGATAGTAAGTACCTACCACAGAAAGCTGTTGTGGGGATTTCATGAATTATTGCGCAGGAAACATAGTACAGTATATAGGTCTGGGATCTAGTGACTGCTCAATAAATGTAACCCACTGTGTATCAGGGGCCAAAGCCAACAATGAAAAAGAATACTGATCCCTGTCACCAAGGCCATTATTAATCTGCAAGCAAGTACTCATGGATTCTAGGCTGGGCACTTCTGTCAAATGGTTTTGTACTGTTTCCTGAATTGTAGGTTGTGAATAATTATACTGAATGCAGTTTTGTAATATGTAAAATGTTACGGTAGCAAAGAAGGTGTCTGGCTTTTATTTAACCACACAGACATTAATACTTTCACTGTATTATGAGACAAGCTACAGAGTTAAACAGGCACACAAAATTGGAACTTTCTTCCACTCTCCTGCTGCCATCTTGCCTTTTTTTGCCTTCTGCCTCTCTCTCTCTCAGATCTTGACTTACACCTCTTAATCATTGTCCCAGATCCTTCTGACTTTTGTAAAGACATACTTTGCATGTGTTTCTTAGATTTATTGGTTTTGATCTGCTCTGTGTTACTTGTATACTCTCTAGCACCACGATTGCATGAAGCCACCACTGCCAGTCAAATATATTGTGCTCACTCATTCCTCTGCCCCCGCCCTAACAGTGGGGCCCATAGGAGCTACACTGGCCCTCAGATGCTCTGCCAGACCAGAATGAACCTATGGTTTACTGTTTTAGCCTAAAAAAAACAGGTATCATTGTACACTAGACTAGTTCCCAAGTGTGACTTTGTACTAGAAAGCGCACACACTTGGAAAGGTTTTTGTTAAAGCATAAATTGCCACACTCCATTCCAAACCTACCAAAATGGAAGCTGTATGGGTGGAATCCAGAAGTCTGTATTTTAAAGTAATTCCCCTAGTGTTACTCATGCCACCAGCCTAGCATCAAGGCCACAAATTTGTGTTGTGAAAACCAGTGTAGTGGATATTTATTGTGCTATAGTACCCCAAAGTGAAAGGCATGAGAACATGAGTTTTGTTGCATTCACCATTAGATACCGTGTAAAAGCATAATGTCTGACATGTCTTAGTCTTTCAACAAGTGGTAGAATGAGGGAATGAATAAATCAGTTAATGTGGTACCAAGACCAATATAAGACAAGTGGAAGGAATGGAGAACCAGAGAAGAACTGAGTGGCAACTATCATTTGACAAGTAGAAAAATATTTTCTTAAGGAACTCTAAGTTCCCTTTGAGCCAAAGTGATCGCAAATCTCATCTTATTAAGTATAGCTTGGTTCTTAGAACTCTTCACATCATTGCTTCATTCAAGAGAAAATCTTGGAAACCTACTGTGACATCAGTAATGAAACAAAGAGGATCATCGTTGCACTCACTGTTCTGTCTATTGTGAACAAATGGTTTCTTTATGTTTTCATATCAGTTCCACTGTAGTTACAATGTAGATAACTTTAATATATGTTTATTATGACCATTTCAGACATTTTTCTTTAGTTTTATGCTTAGTTTTTCTGCTAACCATGTTTTTAGAAGTTTCTCAAGACAGTCACTTATGCCCACATATCATTCGTGATGTCTAGTTCAAGCTCTAAATAGGCTTCATTTCTCATGTCACATAGTTGAATAGTACTGTATTCTCTGGTGACTTTCGTGATTTCTGCATCAGGCAGGGTTGATTGATTGTATACCAATCTGCATCATCTCTTTTTCCATGTTCATAAGTGGCAGCAAAAGGTTGCAAAGCTTATTAACATCATTATAATCGGCTGTAAAACCCTGGTGATCAATGTCACCTGTAGGAATTGTAGTTACAAAGTTCTTCTGTTTTTAAATTCTGTTGTGTAAGCTTTTAAGGGATTCACGTTATGTATACTTTTTACTCTTTTGTGCAATAGAAAACAAAACCTTTCTTCACGAATCTTTTAAATATAGTCCCTATTTATTTCTCCCCAATGGGCAATTTCTTTCTATTTTGAAAGTATTCTCTATTTCCCATTCAATAGTGTCACATGATTCAGCCTTTCTTACTACTACCTTGATATTTTATTTTTCTAAAAATCAGTCTATACCTCAACAAGATGTCCAGTATGGACTCATTTGTTTCCTTTCCTCCTCTGAAATTGACCTCCTCATTATTCTAGCAAGGTTTTGAGAATATTGTTATGAGACCATTTCACATGCATTCTTGATATGTCTCTCAGACCATAAATACTCATAAGAATTACTTTTCAAAATCAGGAGGATGGAATTGCGGGTTGGGAGCATGGTCTATATAGGGTATAAGTATTTTTAAAAGAAATTCTGTAATTGAGAAGAGTAGTTTCCAGGTAAAGAAGTTTATTTTATTTTATTTATTTATTTTTTCATTATTTATTTATTTATTTAATTTTTAATGTATTTTATTGATTATAGTGTTACATTTGTCCCAATTTCCCTTCCCTCTGCTCCCCTCCACCCGGTGGCCCCACTCCCTCTAGTTAACCCCCCCTTTTAGTCCATGTCCATTGGTTGTGCATATAGTTCTTCTCAACCTCTCTCTGTCTATTCCATTCCCTCTTACTATGCTTCTTAATTCCTATACCATCTCCCTCCCTCTCCCCCATCCCCCTCCCTGCTGACCTCCCCCCAATATGTTCCCCATACCTATAGTTCTTTTTCCACTCTCGTTGCCTGTTTAGTTTGCCTTTGTTTCAATTCCCTAGCTTCTGTTGTTGTTTCTTGTGATGCAGTTTTCATTTTAGTGTTCATAGTTTTGATTCTCCTTTTTCTAAACCAGTCCCTTTAACATCTCATATAACAGTGGTTTGGATCTAATGAACTCTTTCAGTTTTATTTTGTCCTGGAAACACTTTCTCTGCCCTTCTATTCTGAATGACAGCTTCGCTGGATAAAGTATTCGTGGTTGTAGGTTTTGGATTTTCATTACTTAGAATATTTCTTGCCAGTCTCTTCTTGCCTGCAGGGTCTCCCTTGAGAAGTCAGCTGATAGTCTAATTGGGACCCCTTTGTACATGATTCTTTTCTTCTCTCTTGCTGCTTTTAAGATTCTCTCTTTATCTTCAACTTTTGACATTTTGATTATAATGTGTCTTGGAGTGGTTCTCCCTGGGTCCAGTTGTTTTGGAATTCTCTGTGCTTCCTGGACCTGTAAGTCTATTTCCTTCCCCAAGTTTGGGAAGTTCTGCTTTATTATATTTTCACTTAATTTTTCAATTTCTAGTTCATCTTCTTCACCCTCTGGCAAACCAATGATTCTTATATTGGGTCTCTTATAGCTGTCCCAGAGGTTTCTGATCCTCTCATCCTTGCTTTCCATTTCCTCTCTCTGCACTGGTTGACTGTTTGCTCCTTCTCTATGTTCTGGTTTGTTGATTTGAACTCTGGATTTTATTTCCTCACCATCTGTTTCATATGTGGTTTTGTTCCTTTCAGTATGAGTGTTTCTCAATTCTTTCTCATCTTTTTCCAGATCTTTTGTTAATTCTGTAAGCCACCTGATAACAATGACCCTGAACTGAGCCTCTGACAGGTTTCTTATTTGTTCATCTGTCAGATTCTTCATCTGTTGCCTGGTGAGCTGTGCCACCGGGATTTCTATAGTTGTCTGCCTCATTTTGACAGATGCATTTTGTTTTCTTGGGCCAGCTATAGGGGACAGTGCCTGTGTACTCGTCACAACCCAGCGACCGGTGGCGATCCGCAACCTTTTTCGCTGCACTGTGGCCCTTTGTGGTCACTACCCAGCGACCGGCAGCGATCTGCAACCTATTTCACAGTGCTGTGGCACTTTGTGTGAGGGCGGGGGTCCAGGATGGATTCCTGCAGTTATTCTGCTAGGAGACCAGGATCCGTTCTCCCGCCCTCTGGGTCTCACTGTTGGAGGTGATGTAGTGGCTGCTTTTCCGAGCGTTGGGGTTGCGAGCTGCTAGAGTTCGACTGCAGCCGGGATTGCTCTCCCTGCCGCTGTCCCTGGTGCTACCGCAAACAGCACCGCCCACTTTCGCTCTTACCTTCCCAAAGAGCGCTGCTGGTCTATAACTTTGTACGTTGGGCTTCCAGGTAGTTTTATTTTCTGGAATTTCTAGTTATCTTTTGTTTTGAAGTAGTTGTATTCCTCTCTAGTTGTAGAGGGAGACTGAGCGTGTCCATCTAAGCCTCCATCTTGGCCGGAAGTCCCTTAGTTTAATTTTGAGTATGAGTTTGCCAAATATTTTGCCTGCTGAATGATGTGTATTATTAAGTATTTTCTAGATTCATAATTTTGGTATATAGTATGTTATTTGTGTGTGTGTATCTCGTTGTTTTTATCTATTTGATCTAGTAATTGAATCAAATAACAGCTAGTTAATCTAAAATAGTTGAGCAGAAATTTACTTGCATTCTAGAACCATACATTCCCCTACTGTGCCTCAAGCTTCAAAAAGTCGCCCTTGCTCAAGTCTAATGGCCTTATCCAGATTTTGGAAATCTTTACCTGTCTCTTTAAATTCAATGTAGTAGAAATGGAATTTAACATACTTCAATGCTCCCATCCCCACATAACCTATCTCCTCCTGTATCTGCCTAGGGCTATGTATGTTATTCTTAAAAGCAGAAATGAGGTGAGGTCTAAGACATAGTCTTCATTTATGTGTGTGAGTACTGTGAAGTAGAGCTTTCTTATCCACAGACAGCCCATAATGGACCTCAGAGCAACCAGGCTTAACTAAAGCACACTTGAACTTACTTCACTGTGTTCTAGGTTTGCACTGTTTTTTTCACAAGCTCAATACTATCTCAGTACAGAAGGAAAATTTGCAAGGATTCTGAGTGAAATCAACTTACTGAGATAAGTGCACACAACCATTAATGGACTTCATACCTATGACAAACAATATTAATGAAAAAATAAATGACACAATTTTTTATGCCAAGGTGTTCAAGATATGGTTGAAAAGTTACATTCACACATAGATATTTGCAGTGTAATGTAGAAGTAGCTCTAATAAGGGGGAATAAGCAATTCAGCCATGAAAGTCAGAAGATCTCATACAGGTAATATTATTATAGAATGAGTAAATTGTACTAGATATGTAAGTACGGAAGTGTAATTTCAGATCTAGTGCCCCTGATTTTTAAGGGCATGGAATTGCGAATGAACATGAGCAATTAGGAAAAAAGAAGAGTTCTGCATGGGTGAAGTGTAGGGTCTGTGTGTTGATGGTGGAATGGCCATGGGAAAGTAGCCACTGGAGAGCTGTTCAGCCCAGTGTGTAAGGAACTTTGCACTAGAACTTGATTCTGTGGGCAGTTGTGAGCCACCAATCAATGCCACCTTTATGGTCTAGAAAGAATTGTCTTGCTTGACTTGTGTGTAAGATAATTCAGAAATCTGGTAAGTCTGGAGGCAGGGAAATATAGGAAACTCAAAGTGTTCTATCACCATTTATCTATAGAGGAAGAATAGGGATAACCAGATGAATTGGAGAGACATTTCCTTTAATATCCCCTCTCTCTCCTTTTCTTATGTCCTGATTCTTCTCACCATCTTCTCTCCAAGTGTCTCCTTTGTACGTTTGGCATGCACATACATTGGTTTCTGGAGTTTGTTATCAGGAAAATCTGTTGATACCAATGAATGGTTGCCATGCCCATATGTGACTGCAGAAACCAGTTTCTATTTGGAATAAGAGCCTGGATTTGGCTACTCACACTAATAATTTAGATACAGCTAAATGACTCCCCTTTACAGGTAGAAAGATAAACATGCTTTCTGAATGCCAGAAGCAGAGGCTGGGCCATATTTCTGATGAATTTCCCTTTGCTATGAAAGTGAGCTGCTGAGCCTCACAGGTTCCTCTTCTCGGTTACTTTGGTTCATTCGCCAGTATGATAAGCTCATTTCCCCTGTAAAAGGATTTTGTTGGTTTTTGTCTGATCAAAATGATGAATGGCATTTTACTGTTCATGGATTTAAGCAAACACTCTAATTGTCTAAGTGTGTCTAATCCTTTCTGAGCATGTTGGTTTCCTGACTTCAGGATACACAATATTTTGACAGTGTTATGGACTTATCTTCTTTGTGCCTGCTGTGAGTTAGAACCCAACAAAGGCATTAGTGTTCATACTGCATCCTTGGAGATTTTGACCCCCCCCACCCCTACTTTCTATTCTTGATGTATTACTGTGATTAACTTTTTTTTTTTCAATTATAGCTCTGTGTGGGAATAAGGAAGAACACAATCCTTTAATACATGATCAGACATGGACTTGATCCTTTGTGAATTGGTAGTTGTTAAATCCATACTTCAAGAAAGAATGTGATGCTTAAAACCAATGCTGGAGAGAGAAATGTAGCTTATGTTCTTCATTTTTCATCCAGGAAACTGAGAGAGGTTGGCATCGTTATCAAATATCTTTATTCCTTTTCATCTGCCAAAGCATGTCAAAGGACTAGTTTTTCCCATTCTTGATATTTTGGTCTATATGTCATGTTCCATCATATATTTCAAACAGATATTGAAATGGACAAATTGTCATAACTCATAATACCTAGTTTGCACACAACGACTTATCTGCTATTATGTCCTTGAACAAAACCCATTTCTCTTTGACTTGGTTTACTTCCCTTTAAAGATGGCAGTAGAATATTTAGATTTCTCTAATATTATGAGACTTTGTTTATTCTTATCATTATTTTCAAAACAGACTGAAAGGATCCCTAAGGTGAGGAACGATTCAACTCTTAGAAAAGACTAGGAGGCATGATAATAATACTAAAGTTCTTTTATTAATTTGTTTAACAACTATCTGTTGAGTCCATGTTATCATCAGGCATATAGTTGTTTTCACTGTGCTGACAAAGTGTCACATGAAAAGAAGGGATGATCAGGGATTCTGTTTCCCTAAAGGTTCAAGAGAGGACCTCACTGTTAAATACATTTACTTATTTTTAAATAACATTAAGCTACTTATAGAGAAGCAGGTTTCAGATCAGTAAAAAAAAAAAAAAATCTGAATATGGAGAAAAATGCATCTGTCCAAAAAATCCCCAATGGACTTCCTAGTGAAGTGTGACTGTTATCAATTGGAATGCTATCATAGGTGCCATCTTGTGAGAGTCTGATGGAGTTACAGTAGTCCCTTGCTATATCGCAGCCTCACTGTATTGCAGGAATTTAAAAAACATTATATTTAATTATTTATCATGGATTTTTTGCTATATCATGGGATTTTGCGGTACTGTATATGCATGTTGTTAAAGTTACATAGGTCTAAGAGTGTAGAATAAATGTAAGGTTTCTACTTTGCAGGGGTCTAGAACGTAATACCTGCGATAAGTGATGGAATACTGTAATTACATTTTAGGTGGGAATATGGACTACTGGGTGTCTCCCAACTGTCAGATTTTCTATTCTATTTATCTCTGTGACTGATCCGTGTAGGCAGGCTATTGTCCTCTCATGCGTGTCATGGAGAAAGTTATGGGAATTCTCTTGATTCTCACTAAAGAGAAATAAACAATTTATAGTACATTTGGCCAAAGAAATAGTGGAGAATGATTTATATATGGTGATCATAGAATTTCCCATCATAGTCCCCACTATATATTTTCTTCTATGCCCCAAATACTTCATTTTACTCCAGCCACTGTGTTCTTTCCATACCTGTCCTTCAAGCACCTTTTAATCTTAATTTTACCTCTTTTCTCCCAAAGTCCTAATACTAGTTCCTTGATCTCCTAAGATCTATATTTATATTTTTATTTTTAAAGATTTTATTTATTTATTTTTAGAGAGAAGGGAAGGGAAGGAGAAAGAGAGGGAGGGAAACATCAGTGTGTGGTTGCCCTTTGCATGCCCCCAACTGGGCACCTGCTCTGCAACCCAGGCATGTGTCATGACTGAGAATCGAACCAGCAACCCTTTGGTTTGCAGGTCAGCGCTCAATCCACTGAGCCACATCAGCCAGGGCTATGCTTCTTTTTTTTTATAGGCAAAACTATTTAGAGACATACAACTTTTATTTTTATTATTTTAAAATATTTTGTCTTTTTATTTCTAGAGAGAGGGAACAGGAAGGAGAAAGAAAGAGAGATAAACACTTTGAGAGAGAAACATCTATTGGTTGTGTCTCATTTGTGCCCTGACCGGGAACAGAACTGGTGACTTTTTGCTTTGTGAGAGGACACCCAACCAACTGAACCACACCAGTCAGGGCCATAATGCTCTTCAATTCTAACCTTCCACACCTATCTATTATTATTTCCTTAAGGAAGCAAAGACCTCTCAGTCGCCGGGATCCATGCTTGGACACGTTATGAACAATGAAACATGTATTTTTCCTGTCATGTATAAATCATTTTACAGTGTGTAGCACATAAGAGCCCACTCAACAAAGAGTAGTTGCCATTATTCCTCTATTGTATTCATGTCTTTATTTGAAAATACTTATTGTATGATTACTATGTGCTTAGGCACTGAGACCATGACTATGAAGACTAAAGAAACCCCCTGCCCTTATTGATATTACACTCTAGTGGAAAGAAATACATAGGAAACAATACATGTTGTGATATCAAGTATATATATATCATGTACTAAAAAACACAATAAAGCAGGATAAGGGGATAGATAGAGGTGTAGTTGGCTATTTAAAATGGGTTATCAGGAAAAACTGTGGAAGTTATGTGTGCCATGTGGAAATTCTGCAGGAGGAGCCAGAAAACATTCTGATACTAAACAATTGATAGTATTAAGTAGTGAAATTTCATTCCAAATAATGTGTCTTTAAAATACCCTGTCTAATCTTGAATATATCGTCGGCAGCCGTCCGTCTCGAGAGACGATGGTGTAGCTTCTTAAGAGTCTATCTGCACCGCCGAGAATGGCTGTGCAGTCCGACTCGGGAGTGACACGGTATCTGTCTCCTCCCATGTTAAATCGACATCTTGCGATGATGCTGGAGTGTCCTCTCCAGTGAAGCTGAAGCTACAGAGCCTGGGCAGGGTGATATGGAGGGTCTGCTGTTGCCCATGCAGCAGACACCCCCTCTCTTCGCAGCTGAAGGGTCCAAGGGAAAGACGGAGTCAATACAGCTTGGCTTCAGGTGCGCCGCAGGAGTTGCCGGTGTTGACTACAACGTCAAACCGCCTTAGGGACTCCGGCTCCGGATTTTCTGTCGGGGTTTACTCCCTTAGCCTTTCCCCTGAAGAGGTATGCCGCAAGGCAGCGGAGGTTTTTTGGAGTCAGAGTTTTCCTTCTCTGATGTGCCCTGACTGGAAGATCGAACCAGCGACACTTAGCTCGCAGGCCGACGCTCAATCCACTGAGCCAAACCAGCCAGGGGGTCTTGAATATATATATTCATATACATATATATATATTATTTTGCAGATAATCATATGGTAAGTTCCTACACTATAGATATTAAGTAGTTGCAGCACCTCACAGCATACTCTGAAAAAGATTCCTTATGTAAAATTTCTGAATGTCAGAAATTAGTGTGAGATGGGGGATAGATTCTGCTCCATAAGTTAATATTGTTTCTTTGAGCCCACACTAAGACGTGCTTCACCAAGGAAACCCTAGAAGTTCACATCACAACAAGAACCACAAAGTGGAAAGAGAAAAAAATATATGTGTACTGGTTGTTGGAGGCATAACACAAAACCGTGTTCCCTAGATAATGTTTTGAACAGATTTTAGCTAATTTTTATTGTTTTTTGTGTTGATGCAGTCTTATTAGACAAAGCTCTTAGAATGCACAGATGCTGAATTATAGGCCACCTCTATATAGCCACCACAACCTATGTTAACGGTAGAAAAATAGTAGAATTGGAGATTAGTATTTGACACAGATTTAGTTCTTATTAAATATGCCATGTCTTCATCAAATGAAAAATGCAGCCATGTTAAGTTGGAATCAAGCTTCCCAGCTTGTTCTTGCCAGCCTGGGTCTCTGTGCTGGAGGTTTCATTAAATTGCTAATACCTAAAATTGAGAAATGAGGATGCAATTAAAATGCACACTCTGCAAAGCTGTGTTCATCTTTGAGGGTTTGCGGCAAGGGACTGCTGTTAATGGATGGTTTCTGAGAAAGAGTTGCCAGATTTAGTGAATAAAAATACAGGATGCCCTGCTAAATTTGGATCTTTGATAAACTGGAAAACTTCTTAGTATATGTGTATCCCAACTAGTACATGGGTATACTAATGATGAAAAGTACTCTTTGTTTATTTGAAATTCAAATTTAACTGGCATCCTATATTTTACTTGGGAACGCCATTCATAACCACCAATATCAGATATGCAAAACTGGAGACCTGGGATCAAAACAGCTCCATTCTAGAGATCTGGGGTCTGTACAGACCAGGTCAGGGGATGATGGCAGTGGTGTGTTCCGAACTGTGCCCTGCACTGTGCTCTATTGTTTCATATTTAGTCCTGACACAAATTCTTCTACTTCCATAATGTTACAGCAGTAAAGGTTGTGGAGCTGGTATGTGATGGAGTGGGTTTGGCGCCGAGTTTGTCTCTCTGCAGAATTCCTGCCCCTCATCCTGAGACAGCACCTTCCACTTCAGCTCAAGCTTATTACAAGGTTTGTATCACAGAGTCACTGAACGGTTGGTTTCAAATGCTAGTCTTTTGGATCTATTGATGAACTGATACAACCTTAGAGTTGGGAGAAGCTTAGGGGTCCCCGGGCCTGAATTTTGTAAAAATAAATGAAGAGAGTAGATATATTCCACCAAGAAGCATCTATAATGTTCTGAGGCAAAATGACTTATGGGATAAATTATTGGCGCCATTTAATGCTCTTGATTAAAAAAATTGATGGCAACTCTTTTGCCAAACAGTTTCTTAGCACCAATTCTGTGTAGGACTATGGGAGAGTAGGAAGATAAATAAGCCATAGCCTCCCCTCTCAACAAATTTATAAGTTAATTGGAGAAGCAGACAAGTCAACAACTAACTCTTCAAACACCAGGCAAAGTGAAAGAAGGCCTTTAATAGCACTGCAAGTAGACTGCGGTGGTAATACAGAGGACGGTCGATTCTGTTTGAGAAAGTTAAAAAATTAGATAAAGGAGGAGAGAGCAGGGACCTGAGACAAAGAGAATAACAGATTAACAAAACAATCAGACAGGTACCTTTATATTTATTTTACTATAGAGAAATTAGTAAATTAGCCATATAAAAATTTGATAATCAAAGAGTAAATTGATTTAGAATTAATATATGGTGCTGCCATAATATTTTGACTATATTATGTGTTCTGATATCACTTCTTATGACTTTTTATGAAATTTTTATTTAAATCTTTTATTCTCTTCAATTAGTATACTTGGATTTTGTTAATCATTTTAAAGTCATCTGGTCACAGAGTGCACTCGGGTATATATCCACGTTCTGACTGAATAATGCATGCTATGAAGAAAATTGACACAGAAGATATGGATGCACTGAATTGCATATGTTAAAAAGGTTGAGATTCTATTTATGTTAACTGAAAAAAGAAAATCATGCTGGATTTTAAGCATGATGTACATTAGTTAAAAATAGGTAGGTTTGATACGCTTTTTCTATGCTTAATGTACAATTTATGTTACTTATATATAACATGTTATTGGACTGGGCTATTTAAAGTTTTCTTTTTTGAGAAGATAGATATATTTAGGAATGTATTTCTTCTTAGATTGCTTCTTTCTATTGTGGGGATCTTTCTTTACTGTGCATTCTAAGAAGAATATATTGATTCATCATTCTCAATTCAGAGAACCTTTCTTGCTGTAAACGCTAGGAACTTTGCAACCACAGCATAGTCAAATGATAGCAATGAAAAGTTTTTAAAAGTTCTGAAATTTAAGGCACGAAAACAAGTTTGAAACTTTATAGAAGATTATATAATCCTCTCTGTCTCTTAATGTCCCCCACTGTTAAAATGAGACCAATAAGTTTAGGTACTTCACAGGGTGATATGGAAGATGAAATTAGGTATTACATCAAGTACTTACGGTGCTTAATAGAGAAAGAATCACAGTTGTATTGCCATCTGCTAGATTATAAACTGTGTGGTGGTAGAGTCTTATCTCTCCTTTTTGTTTTGTTTTTTTTTTTTACTTCTATACCCCAAAACAAATGCATTCTCCATAGCAAAATTGATGTTCAACTAATAATTTTGGAATAAATGGAATGAAGTTGAGGAAATGGTAAAAATACCCATTCTTTACCTTCATGGATAAGTGGTTATGACAGTTGATTAGCTCTCAAAACTGTGGCCTCTCCACAACTCTGTCTTCAGAGTTTACAGCCCTATCCTACACACGCATGTGTAGGAAATCTTTGATCTATTCCAATAAAAAAGTGGCTCGTATAAGATTAAGTGTCCAGAATTACAGACTGAGACATTCACTAGTTTATTAATTAATTCGACTGATCACTTGCTAAGTGCCAGGCACTGGGAAGATGTTAGAAACGAAGATAAATAAGGCAATGCTTTTACTCTACAAGAGCTGTCAGCTTGCATATTGAGCAAGAAGCCTAAACGTAGTTGCAACATATGCTAAAGAGCTACTTTAAAAATAGAGATGGTTGTGGTCAAAGGGGGTTAGGTACCAGGGTTGCTTGGAACCAGTGAGCTGTATTCTGATCAATGAGCAAGATATGAACATGTGATTAAAGACAAGGAGAGCCATTCCCAGCATGATCACCATTGTTAATTGAAGGGACTGTTTTATTGATATCACATTTTAAAAGGGAGATTATGCCTTTCTTGATACAATCTTCAGTTGATGAAATATCTTGGCCTATCACCTTTGCTCCTGTGTGGTTTATCATTTCACCCTGTTCCTGTTTTCACACTCTGATGAAGAGAGCTAAGTCATCCATGAAGATATATCAGATAAATCATAAGGTTACTTCTTTGGTTTTTTAAAGGGAGATCACCAGCAGAAGGGAGGAAGTACTTGTGGGGCAGAGGTTGGTAGAAGTCTGATCTTTAATTTCATTGTTTGCTTTCCTATCTCATTAGAACTTGCCACTGAGCTCAGTTAGCTTTAGTTCAACACATGCTTTCCACAAATAAAGATGTACATAAATCAATTGTTAGGGTCTCAATTGTATTCTTCATTTGCTAATAGTAAGGGGTTTTTTTGTAAAATAAAACTTCAATTTTCATCTATGAGGGATGGGTTTGTTCTGTAAATGCTTGGGAATTCTTGTTTAACACTTTTAAAAAAATTCTCACTAGAGGACAGGCTTTATTGATTTTAGAGAGAGGGGAAGGGAGGGAAAGAGAGAGGGAGAGAAACATTGATTGGCTGCCTTTTGTACTGCACCGGAACCAAACCTGCCACCTGGGTGTGTGCCCTGACCAGGAATGAAACTGGAGGCATTTTGTGTTGTAGAAGGATGTCCAACCAACTAAGTCACACTGGTCAGGGCTCATCTAACACTCTTGAAATCCAGTCCCCTCACTTCAAAGCTTCTAAACCATGGTGAGGACAGTTCCAGACTGTTTCCATCAACTCCAGTGTCACTTTCAGCCAAAAAATGACATCATTTCCCAATATGCTATTTGATAAAATAATAGTTCTGTTAGTGGTCTGAATGATAACTTAGTTACACCATGGATCCTAGCTGTGTCTGAAACTACAATGCTGATTTCATCAGGTCAAACAGAACTTTACTGCTGTAAAAATGATCAAGAAAACAGAATGGGAGAATGGCTTTCAAATGAGGAGCATTTTGCTAATGGTAAAATGAACTGGGGCACATTTTCAACAAAGATAAATATAAAACATGAAATTTAATTCCAAAAGCATACTATTAATTAACTTCAACCTAATTCTTTAGATATGCTTTGCACTCAACACTTTTCACTTCTCCAATATATCTTCCTATGAAATAACGCCAAATGTCACTATTCATGTGTTCTGGTTTGCAGAAATTTCAAGTGTTAAGTAGATGGTTTGGTAAACAGAAGCTACATCTCACATCTTGGAATATAGCCCATACATTTAAATTGCCCAAATCATAGCTGTGGACCCCAGGCCATGATGAAAAGGGGAAACCTTGTTTTAGTTGAAGTCTTGCAAAGAACCTCCTCATTAGATGTCTTGTGTTTGGAATGCATATAAAGAATTAAAATTTGCTGGTGTCTTGGGTAATGGTTGAGAAAAGCACCATTCTTCCTCCTTGGTTTGTAACATAAAAACAAATGTGTGGTGGCTCCACAAAAAATGTGTTGGATGGCAAATCTGCCCCAAGGACAGGAGGTGATAATATGTTAAAAAATAACTTAAGATCTCTGAAACTTTGGTTGATTACATGTTCAGTCACTTTTTTATAATTTCAGGTGCTATCCTTGGCCCCTGCTCCAACATCATGAACCTCCATAGAATTCAAATGAGAACTGTCAACATCATTAAAGAACATTTGATGTATTTTATACATCTTTTTATCTCTAAATCCCTGCTCTTAGAATAGAAACTTCATTTTTCTCATCTATCCTTTTAAAATGATAAAGAATTATCATTTCTTTTCTAGGCAGGACTTTAGACATGTCAAATTCAGTTTCTCTATTATAACCAAGTTTTACCTTACAACATTGTGCCCTTTTGACATCCTGAAGAAATGGCACTGCCAAATCTTGCTTGCCTTGCCAAAGGTCACATTGAAAATGAGTTGCTTTTTACCCAATGTATGACATTGAAAAATTAATCCCTGCCTTTTGTCATTTAGTGGTTATGGATTGAATGATGCCTTTTAATGCTGTTGCCAAATCTGTTGCCCCCAGAATACAACAAGGATGCCAGCCTGTGAAACCAAGCATGCCACTGTCCGGGGACAGCCAACTGACCTGGAGTCTGCAAGATCCTTCCCCATGTGGGAAGGCCACCCTCCCCTCCACACCCCTATTCTTATTAGGGATTTCTGGACTCAAGGGTAGGCAGGATAATGACCATGTCCAGCTTGAAGCAGCTAGAGGAGCACGAGACCTTCACTCATTGTTCTTTTTAAGATTGTAAAAGGTCTTAAGTCTGAGAGGGGGCAATTGTTATTTTTTAATATTACCAAAAATCAATTAATTAATTATTATTATTATTTTTTTAAATGATTTAATGTGTTTTATTGATTAAATTATTACATTTGTGCCAATTTCCCTTCTCTCTGCTCCCCTCCACCCGGTGGCCCCCCTCCCTCCAGTTGTCCCCCCCTTTTAGATTATGTCCATTAGTTGTGCATACAGTTCCTCCCAACCTCTCTCCGTCTATTCCATTCCCTCCTACCTTGATCCCCAATTCCTATATCATCTCCCTCCCTTTCCCCATTCCCCCTCCCTGTTGACCTCCCCCCAATATGCTTCCCGTACCCACAGTTCCTCTTTCCCTCTCGTTGCCTATTTAGTTTGCCTTTGTTTCATCTCCCTAGCTTCTGTTTTTTTTTTTTAAACCAGTCCCTTTAACATCTCATATAACAGTGGTTTGGATCTAATGAACTCTTTCAGTTTTATTTTGTCCTGGAAACACTTTCTCTGTCCTTCTATTCTGAATGACAATTTCGCTGGATAGAGTATTCGTGGTTGTAGGTTTTGGATTTTCATTACTTTGAATATTTCTTGCCAGTTTCTTCTTGCCTGTAGGGTTTCCCTTGAGAAGTCAGCTGATAGTCTAATTGGGACCCCTTTGTACATAATTCTTTTCTTCTCTCTTGCTGCTTTTAAGATTCTCTCTTTATCTTTAATTTTTGACATTTTGATTATAATGTGTCTTGGAGTGGTTCTCCCTGGGTCCAGTCTCTTGGGAACTCTCCTTGCTTCCTGGACCTGCAGGTCTATTCCCTTTCCCAAGTCTGGGAAGTTCTCCTTTATTATATTTTCACTCAATTTTTCAAGTTCTAGTTCATCTTCCTCATTCTCTGGCAAACCAATGATTCTTATGTTGGGCCTTTTATAGCTGTCCCAGAGGTTTCTGATCCTTTCGTTGTTGCTTCCCATTTCCTCTCTCTGCATTGGTTGACTGCTTGTTCCTTCTCCAAATTCCAGTTTGTTGAAATGAACTCTGGATTTTATTTCCTTTCCTTCTATCTCGTATGCGGTTTTGTTCCTTTCGTTATGAAAGTTTTTCGCTTCTTTCATATCTTTTTCCTGCTCTTTTGTGAATTCTGTAAGCCACCTGATAACAATGGCCCAGAACTGAGCCTCTGACAGGTTTCTTATCTGTTCATCTGTCAGGTTCTCTATCTGCTGCCTGGTGAGTTGTGTTACCGGTATTTCTGAAGTTGCCTGCCTCATTTTGACAGATGCTTTTTGTTTTCTTGGGCTGGCTGTGGGGGCAGTGCCTGCGTACGCGTCACAAATTAGCGACCGGCGCCTGCTTGTCCGCGACCTATTTCGCAGCCCTGTGGTGCTTTCTGTGGGGGCGGGGGTCCAAGATGGATTCACACAGTTATTCAGCTAGGAGACCGGGATCCGTCCTCCCGCCCCCCTGGGCCTCACTGTTCAAGGCGATGCGGCGGCCGCTCTCCCCAGCTCCGGAGTCGCGCACCGCCAGGGACTTGGCCACCGGGACTCCTCGCCGGGGTCGCGCACCGCCAGGGACTTGGCCACCGGGACTCCTCGCCGGGGTCGCGCACCGCCAGGGACTTGGCCACCGGGACTCCTCGCCGGAGTCGCGCACCGCCAGGGGCTTGCGTAGCCGTTCTCCCCAGCTCCGGAGTCGCGCACCGCCAGGGACTTGGCCACCGGGACTCCTCGCCGGGGTCGCGCACCGCCAGGGGCTTGGCCACCGGGACTCCTCGCCGCCCGCCGCTCCGGGTGCGACCGCAAACAGCACTGCCCACTTTAACTCTTACCTGCCCAAATGGCACCGTTGGTTTATAACTTCATATGTTGGACTTCCGTGTAGTTTTATTTTCTGGAATTTCTAGTTATCCTTTGTTTTGAAGTAGTTGTATTCCTGTATAGTTGTAGAGGGAGACCTAGCGTGTCCGTCTAAGCCTCCATCTTGGCCGGAAGTCTAATTAATTATTTTTAAAAAAGACTAATATAGGAAAAGGTGAAGCTGGGGAACTTACATGCATGACACATGGACATGAACTAAGGGGGGTGGGATTGCTGGGTAAGGAAGGGTACTGGGCAGAGGGGAGCAAAGGGAAAAACATTGGAACTATTGTAACAATATAATCAATAAAATATACTTAAAAAAAAGAAAATTAGTTGCAAAGGCAGGACTGGGACACAGGTTGTCTAAGTTTTACTCAATAGTCAACCACATTCATCTTCACATCACAGAATTTCATTACAGAATTGTAGAGGACAGAACAGGGGAACATGTATCAGGGCTGGAGAATAAAAATAAAAGGAAGAACGCGGCACAGTGATGATTTATGTGTTAATGGGCCATTGGTCTTACAGAACACAATTTCTCAACATGGGTACATGACTTCCAAGGCAACAAAAGTTGATTCTTTGGGGAGCGAGGTCCATAATTTTATTATTTTATGTATAAAGAAACAGATATACTGCATACAAATGAATATTCAGTATATCTGTGCTTTTAAAAGTTCATGGGAATTGTATTGGGGAAGAAAAATCTAAAAGTGCTCCTTAGGGAAGTATTGATGAACAAATGAACAAACAGGTTAAGGAAAACACTTGCCCAAAATTCTCTAGATCCAGGTCAGAAAAAAAATATATAGTGTGTGAATGAGAGAACTTGTAGCCAAAGGAGATGAAGTAAGCAGAGTTCTTTTATCTTATCATATGTGAGTGATTATTTATAGCCCACTCTTGCAGAATCTACCCAGATACTCATCTGCATCTTATATAATTCCCTCCCCCAGCTTCTGTACTGAACCCCTGAATATGATGCATCATCACTCCGATGACTCTATTATATTATAAGGAAAAGAAGAAGAGATTTTGTAACTGTAATTCGGGTTCCTAATCAGTTGACTTTGACTTAATCAAAAAGGAGAACGTCCCAGACAGGTGTGACCTAATCAGATGAGCCCTTTAAGAGAGGGCTTAGGCTTTCCCTGAGCTCAGATCCAGGAAGCAGCAGGGAGGCATTTCTTGGTGTTTCAAATGTCTCTACAACCTTCCCAGAAATCTTAGACATTATTAAACCTCATGTAATAGTTTGATCATGCCGAGAGTGATTATGTGATTTGTTTTCATCTTCCTTCTAAGTTTATCATTTTGCTCTTCAAATCACGAAAAAACCATTTTTTGGCCAAAAACGTTCTGAGATTCCGCATCTGTACTTTAAACCTATAAATATGGCTCTTAGGGAAACCAGAGTGATCAGGTGGCTTATTTTTAGGCCTTAATGATTTTCTCAACATATAAATTGAGGCTGCATCACCTATTTCCAACTTAAAATGAGGATCTTGGAAGCCCCAGAATCCCACTGCTGCACACCTAGCCTAGGACTCACTCAGAATCATCTCAGTCCATATCACTCCTGACTGTCTGGAGAATCCAGAATCTTGCCATTATACTGGGTACTGTGGGAATAATCAAACCAAAATATTTGTAGCCCGTTGTTTCATAATGCTTCTTATACTTGTAATCCTTAGTTATCTCCCAAAATATAAGCTGTTTTCTTCAGCTGATTCTGCTCATACAGCTCTGTGCTTCCTCCTGTTCCAACCACTGCCTATTTCTTTTATTTTCCAAACTTGTGATGATGTTCTCTTTGACTTTCCTGTTTGAACCAAAACTTGGTTGTGATCCAAGAACTGGCCCATTGCAACAGCTCTGTAAAGTCTGTTTATTCTCTTCTCAATTATTTCAGGTTTGTCTCTCCCCAAAATTCATATGTTGAAGACTGATCCCTGATGGGATGGTATTTGGAGGTGGAGCCTTTGGGAGATGATTAGGCCACGAGAGGGGAGTCCACATGAATGGGGTCACTGCCCTTAGAAAAGAGACCCAGACAGTTCCCTTGCCATTTGTCATGTGAGGACACTGAGAAGACAGCCAATTATGAACCAGGAAGTGAGCTGTTATCAGACATCTAATCTTAGACTTTACAGCCTCCAGAAGTGGGAGAAATAAATATTGTCTAAGCCACCAGGTTATGGTGTTTTTGTTAGGGCAGCAGAAACTGAATTAGAGACTCCTCTGGTTCACAAAACCTACTGCTCTTATGAAGTTAGGCAGTTGCACAACCCTCTGCTTCTCTTTGTTGCTGTCACCTCCAAACCTCCTGCACATCCCCCGTATTCATTGCAGAACTTTGGACCTAGTCATAATTTCAGCTTTACACCAAGTTCTATTGCCACACAGATGAGCTATTCATATCTCTGATCTCAAAATATTTAAACCTTTTCATTTCCTTATATTCATTTCCACTGTACCTCAGCCAACAATTCCCACTGTTGCATCACCATCCTGGTAATAACCAGGTATGTCTCCTTGTCTAATATATTAAATTGAAATATTTCAATATCTGACTAAATCCTTGTCTACTTCCATCTCTCTTGTTTCCTCACATTATGTCTGATTATTTTATCTCAGAATGAGAACTAGTCTGGTCATCCATCTACTTTCTCTCTATGTTCACCCCCTTTCTTAATCCTGTGATTTATCACTTTATCCTCCAAGTAATAATGCCAACTCACTTATCTGTCAACCTCTTGTGCTCATCTGTAATTCAGCTAGCTGCTATGATTGACTATTGTATTATTCATTTATTATCCCATTAAACAACATAAGCCCATGAGCTGTGTCTCATCACAATGAATATCTTTGTAATTTCCCATGTTGTCACACTGAACAGAAGGCATGCAAATGGGTCCCGCTGTGGTAGTAAGGCCAGTGCTATGGCTCAACAGCAGCAATGAGAATGAGAATACATTTCCTTCCTTCCTATTAGCTTTTAAGTGAATCTCTTCCACAGTTAGCTGTACTTGAGCACTCTTACTCAACCCTAGAAGATATCCAGGAGGTCTCGTTTATCTTAATTTCCACTGATAATAGACACAGATGTTTGGAGCAAACAGAATGAATCATAAATGCAAAGTAACTCTTTAAAATTGCCTGAATATCTCTGTCCAAGGATCATTTTGTGGAATAGAAAGGGCACTGGAACCTAAAAGACATCAGTGGCTTCTTCTTTTACTTGTCAGTTATTCAGGATATATTAACTGAGTCAGCATGTGTTGAGGATATGTTACCTGAATGATGAAACATCAGAAGAAGGTCACTTACCAGGTTGATTCTGTTCTGTCACGCACCATTTATCACAAAGCTACAGTGGGTTGCAATCTGCCCTCTCTGGTATGATTAGAATGGGAGCACAGAACTGTAATATTTCACTCATGTGGGATATAAAGCTGAAACTCATACACACAGACAACAGTATGGTGGTTACCAGAGGGAAGGGGGAAGAGGTAGGGTTGTAAAGGATAAAGGGGGCTGACATTTGGTGACAGAAGATGATTTGACTGGATTGTGGGCATACAATGCAATATAGACAGATCACGTATCATAGAACTGTACACTTGAAATCTATAGGATCCTATTAACCAATATTACCCCAATAATTTAATAAAAAAATAAAATTAAAAAAAATAATGGGACCATTCCATGTGGTTATCAGCTTAAGTCAAGCATTATCAGGTGGAAATATGCAATAGATGATTTACATACCACTAGGGAAAGTGTATTGTTACACTCCATTGGTTTGAGTTTTTGATAATTTTAACATTACCTTACTGAGTTTTCAATTTTTTAGATCTAATGAGCAATTTATTTGGAATTCCATTTTTTTAAAAAAATTTTAAATTGCTTTTCTATTACAGTTCTTCCTTTAAATCAGCGGTTCTCAACCTGTGGGTCACGACCCCTTCAGGGGTCAAACGACCCTTTCACAGGGGTCGCCTAAGACCTTCGGAAAACACATATATAATTACATATTGTTTTTGTGATTAATCACTATGCTTTAATTATGTTCAATTTGTAACAATGAAAATACATCCTGCATATCAGATATTTACATTATGATTCATAACAGTAGCAAAATTGCAGTTATGAAGTAGCAACAAAAATAATTTTATGGTTGGGGGTCACCACAACATGAGGAACTGTACTAAAGGATCGTGCATTAGGAAGGTTGAGAACCACTGCTTTAAAGCTACAGTAATTAGGGCAGTCATATTAGCATACTTAGAAATAAACAAAGCAACCAAGGGAACAAAATAGAGAGCCCATGGGTCATAAATGTACAAAATCTTTTTTTAAATATGCTTTAATGATTATGCTGTTACAGTTGTCCCAATTTCTTTTCCATTTTTCCCTCCACCCAGTGACCCCCCCTCCCTCCAGTTGTCCTCCACCACCTTAGTCCATGCCCATTGGTTGTGCATATAGTTCTTCTCAACATCTTCCTATCTACTCCACTCCCTCCTACTATGCTTCTTAATTCCTATACCATCTCTCTCCCTTTCCTCCTTCCCCCTTCCAGCAGACATCTCCCAAATATTTTCCCCATACCTATAATTCTTTTCCCACTCTCATTGCTTACGTAGTCTGCCTTTGTTTCAGTTCCTAGCTTCCGTTGTTGGTTGTTGTGATACAGTTTTCATTTTAATGTCCGTAGTTTCGATCCTCCTTCTCCTAAACAAGTCCCTTTAACATTTTATATAACAGTGGTTTGGATCTGATGAACTCCTTCAGTTTTGCTTTGTTCTGGAAGCAATTTTTCTGTCCTTCTGTTCTGAATGACAGCTTCACTGGATAGAATAATCATGGTTGTAGGTTTTTGCTTTTCATTGCTTTGTCTATTTCTTGCCAGTCCCTTCTTGCCTGCATAGTTTCTTTTGAGAAATCAGCTGATAGTCTTATTGGGACTTCTTTGTACGTAATTCTCTTCTTCTCTCTTGCTGCTTTTAAGATTCTTTATCCTTAATTTTTGACATTTTCATTATAATGTGTCTTGGTGTGGTTCTCCCTGGGTCCAGTTTTTTTGGAAGTCTCTGTGCTTCCTGGACCTGTAAGTCTATTTCCTTCCCCAAGTTAGGGAAGTTCTGCTTCATTATTTTTTTCACATAATTTTTCAATTTCTAGTCCTTCTTATTCACCTTCTGGCAACCCTATGATTCAGATGTTGGCCCACTTATACCTATCCAATACGTTACTGAGCCTCCCCTCATTTTCTTCACTTTTCGTTTCCTCTTTCTGCATTGGTTGACTGTTTCTTCCTTCCCTATGTTCCGACTTGTTGATTTGATATCTGGTTTCCTTTCCCTCACCACTTGTTTCATATGTGTTTTCATTCATTTCAGCAGGACTAGCCTTCATTCCTTCCCCATCTTGTTTAAGATCTGCTGTTAGGTTTGTAACCATTCGTATAACCAAAGCTCTGAACTGTGCTTCAGAAAGATGTCCTAGGGGGACCAAGAAGGCCGCGGAGTAGGAACAGTGTTCTCAGCTCGCTCCTGTTAAGGAGACAATCCAGGAGGAACAAACTCGGGGAAGAATGACTGAGTGAGTGGGAATATCTGATAACGTGAACGGGGAGGAGATCGTGGGAGCAGCGTGGAGTGGGGTGGAGGGGTTTATCACAAACTGCAGGCTGAGTCATTCTGAGATTCCGTGCATTTGCAGTACCAAGCCGGAGAGCTCACTAGCCGGGAGTGAATTCTTGTAGGGAGCTAGAGAGAGGATTTGGCCGAAAAAGCCAGAGGAGGGAGAGAACAGTGAACAACCAGGACTGGGAGAAACTGTGTGACCTGAGTCTAGAGAGAAACATCCTCAGCTGCAACCTCCGACGGAAAGCTCGGCGTCCCGGGCGTGCCCAGCACTTGCGCTAGGGCCCTACAGAACAAAGGAGCAGTTTTGGGGCTAGGAGACGGGCCGCACAGAAAAGCTGCTGCGGAACTCCGGACCGGGGGAGAACTGTGTTCTTGAAATCAGTGTTTGCTCTTTAGTCGCGCTAGAATCCCACAGAACAAAAGGCAGGTTTGGGGCTAAGAGAGAAATAGGACGTGCAGGGTGTGTAAGTAGGGAAGAGAGCGGAGGCGGAGGTTCTGGAGGGGAGACGGTTTTAGGGCAAGGAGAAGGGCCCGCAGGGAAGGGCTGCTGCGAAGCTCCAGACCGGCAGAGAGCTCTGGGGAAGGAGAGTGCTGCGCTGACCGACCACACTAGAGTCCCACAGAACAAAGGGACGGTGCTGTGGCAGGAAGAAAGATAGAGCGCGCAGGCCGATAGACAGGGAAGCCAGCGGAAGCGGTAGCTCGGAATAGAGAAAGTTTTGGGGCAAGGAGAAGAGCACAGGCAGGAAAGCCACTGCAAAGCTCCAGACTAAGGGAGAGGCCCTGGGCAGGAAAGGGCCACTGGGCCCAGCACTTTGACCGACTGTGCCAGAGTCCTGCAGAACAAAAGGACGGTCTTGAGACAAGGAGAGAGGTAGGGTGCGCAGGCATATAGACAGGGAAGAGAGCAGAAGCTGTAGCCTGGGAATAGAGACAGGACTGGAGGCAGGGCGGGGATTGCTGGCAGGCACAGGCTGGACCAACAGAGGGAAGGAGTAGCTGGACAAGCCTGAGGAGGGCTGAGGCTGCCATAGGAGGGGACAACTAAACGCAGGTCACAGCAGAGCGGCAGTAGGCCCACGAAAAAAAAAAGACTAGCAACCCCAGAATCAAGCAGAACCCTCCCACAGCCAGCCAACCAACCAGAAAAGATTTGAAACTCATGGAATTTTGAATAGGAGCAGACTCAGGAAGGAAGCAAGGAAAAACCAAAAAACAAACAAACCAAAAATACCCAGAGGCTGTGCATAAAAGTTGAATTGAGTTAAAATCCTCATTCTTTTATCTCTCACTCTCTCTCTAACTACCCCTACCGTCAGTCCCTTCTTATTCTCGCTCCTTTTCTCCCCTCCCCTTCCCTCCCTTCTCTCCCCTTAGCATTCTCCCCTGCATCCTATTCTCAGTTAATTTTATAATTTTAAGTTCTCTCCCTTTCTCACCCTCTCCTTTCTCTGCACTACGCACCTTCAACTTTATTAAATTTCTTTCTTTATTTTGTCCCCCTTCAGTCTACATTCATTTTTCTTTCATCTCTTGTCCTTATTTTCCTTCTCTCCCTATATATAATCTCTCTCTCCCTATTACACTTTATATTCTAATCTCTTAATATTCAAATTATAATTCTAATCTATCCCCCTCTCCCTTTACTCTCCCATTCTTACCCCTTCTCTTTTTCTACCCCATCCCCCCACTTCTTTCCCTACCTCTTGTATTTCTCTCCTTCATCCTATCTTTTGCCAACTCTTCAATTTCAATCCTCCCCTCCCTAATATCTCCTCTTCCTCCTTATTTCCTTCCCTCCTCTGAGCTCTTTTCCTCCCAAATCCTCTTGCTTTCCTATCTCCTATTCCTCTCTCTCTATATTCACCTTTTCTCTCTGTCTTGCAACTTTATATCATGTCTTAATCTCCTAATCTTTTTTATAACATATAATTTAAAAAAGAATTTTAATCCAGTCCCCTCTCTTCTACCTCCCCTTCTTCTTTTGTTCTCTCTCCTACCCTTCTCTTCTCTACTTTCTCTCTCTCTTTCCTCTCTCCCTTCCTGTCTTGCTATTTTCTACTCTGTATTTTTATCCTTAAAAAATTCTCTCTCAATCTATTTCCTACCTTCTAACCTCCCCAGCCCTCTCTTTCAATTTCTGGCTGTCTGTCTACCTGGATGTCTGTTGTGTCTACCCTACCTCCCACGCTAATCATATAGTATATACCGATTATATAATCCTAATACTATACACTTCAACTTACACACTCCACACTGTAACCCTCCCCTCTTTTTCAAACAGACAGTGTAAGTGTTAATTGCTCTCTTACATAACCTTGATCCCAATTGCTAATATTAATACTCTATCAACTTCCAGCTCAAAAATTACCCTTCCTTCATTTAAAACAACTCCTTTCTGTTTCTCTTACGAAATAAGAGTCCCAGTATCTCCACAAGTATATTAACACGGGCTCATTTGCAGACTATAGTGGGATTGTATTTGGGGGAGACATTGGAGGGTGTGGGTTTCTTGCCTGGGTTGTGTATTTATGTTTTAGCAGCACCTTCACAAAAGATCTCAAGACAAGGTGGGCAGAGTGACTCTCAATCAACTAACCAGAGAAAAAGATCCACCAAAAAGTAGCTGAAATACAACCAGACAGATTAAAGAAATATCATCAAGGACAACACAGACGGAGATCCAGGAGGGCGGAGGAGTAAGAGGAAGCTACACTAACCCCCTCCCAGGACCAGCCAGTGCTGACTCAGCCCCAGTACAGCAGACAGACCATCCCCCTCCAAGTGGTGTCATACTAAGGGGAAATAAAAGCCCTGCCTACAGGAATTAAGTTGCCACACCCACGGTCCTTAAGCCTGACGGCTGATCACAGATTGAGTATAGTAACAACTAAAGAAGAGAGATAAAGGCAGTAGATCCCTGGAAGTCTCCAACAGGCTGCCTAGGGCCAGTCTGGTACATGATCTGACGCTACCAGGGGCAGATCCAGGAAGAACTGATCATTCCAAGAAGCACCAACAAACAAAAGGAATCACAAAAATGGGGAGACAGAGAAACAACCCCCCATCAAAAGGAAAGGTAGAATCCCCAGAAAGAGTGCTAAATGAAATAGAGGGGAGCAAAATATCATATACAGAATTTAAAACATGGATTATGGAGAAGCTAAATGAGCTCAGCGGAAACTACAAAGAACTCCAGAAAAACTACAGTGAACTCCAGAAGAACTATAAGGAACTTACTGAGAATTATACCAGCATCAAAAAGGACATGGAAGCTATCAATAAGAGCCAGGAGGAAATGAAGAATACAATCTCTGAATTGAAGAACACAGTAGAAGGAATTAAAAGCAGGCTAGAGGAAGCAGAAGATCGGATCAGCGAGCTGGAGGACAACGTACACAAAAACTCCCAGACAATGCAACAAAATGAAAAAAGACTGAACAAGACTGAAGAGGTTCTAAGACAGCTGCAGGACAACATGAAACGTAACAATATCCGTATCATTGGAATTCCAGAAGGAGAAGAAGAAGAGCAAGGGATAGAAAACCTCTTTGAAAAACTAATGACAGAAAACTTCCCTCACATGAGGAGAGAAAGAGTCACGCAAATCCAGGAGGCACAGAGGGTCCCAATGAAGATGAACCCCAACAGGCCCACCTCAAGACACATCATAATTAAAATGGCAACATCCAAAGACAAAGAGAGAATCCTAAAAGCAGCAAGAGAAAAACAACTAATAACATACAAGGGAGCTCCAATAAGGCTATCCTCATATTTCTCAGCAGAAACACTACAAGCCAGAAGGGAATGGCAAAAAATATTCCAAGCAATGAAAAACAAAGGCCTACAACCAAGAATACTCTACCCAGCAAGGCTCTCATTCAAAATGGAAGGCGAAATAAGGAGTTTCTCAGACAAAGGAAGACTAAAAGAATACATCTCCACCAAACCAGCAATGCAAGAGATGCTAAAGGGTCTGCTCTAAGAAGATAAAGAAACAGAGAGAAACAGAGAAGAACACGAGTACAAAGGGGGAAAATGACAATGAATAAATACTTATCAGTAATAACCTTAAACGTAAATGGATTAAATGCTCCAATTAAAAGACATAGGGTAGCTGAATGGATTAGAAAGAATGACCCACATATATGCTGTCTACAAGAGACCCACCTTAGAACAAAAGATCTACACAGACTGAAAGTAAAGGGATGGAAAAATGTATTCCAAGCAAATGGACATGAAAAAAAAAGCCGGGGTAGCAATACTTATATCAGACAAAACAGATTTCACAGCAAAGTCCATAAAAAGAGACAAAGAAGGGCATTTCATAATACTTAAGGGAAAAATCCATCAAGAAGATATAACCCTTATAAATATATATGCACCCAACTTAGGAGCACCCAAATATGTAAGGAAAATTTTGAAAGACTCCAAGAAAGATATAGGCAGCAACACACTCATCGTAGGGGACTTTAACACCCCATTGTCAACAATGGACAGATCTTCAAAGCAAAGAAACACCAAAGATATTGAGGCATTGAACAACACTTTAGATCAAATGGACTTAGTCGATATATATAGAAGTTTACACCCCAATGAAGCAAAATATACATATTTCTCAAGTGCACATGGAACATTTTCAAAGATAGACCACATGGTAGGACACAAAAGAAGCCTCAATAAATTCAAGAAAATTGAAATTATATCAAGCATCTTCTCAGATCACAATGCCTTAAAATTGGAAATCAACCTCAAGGAAAAAACTCAAAAACATTCAAACTCATGGAGAATGAATAACATGCTATTAAATAATGAATGGGTTAACAATGACACCAAGGAAGAATTCAAAAAGTTCCTGGAAACCAATGATAATGAACACACAACAACCCAAAACCTATGGGATACAGCGAAAGCAGTCTTAAGAGGAAAGTTCATAGCAATACAAGCCTACCTAAAAAAGCTAGAAGAATCTCTAATAAAAAATTTAACCCTACAGCTAGAGGAAGAACAACAAGCAAAACCCAGATCAAGTAGAAGGAAGGAAATCATCAAGATCAGAGCACAATTAAATGACATAGAGTCTAAAGTAACAATTCAAAAGATCAACAAAAGTAGGAGCTGGTTCTTTGAAAAAATAAACAAAATTGACAAGCCTTTAACCAGGCTCATCAAGAAAAAAAGAGAGAGAACCCAAATAAATAAAATCAGAAATGAAAGAGGAGAAATCACAACTGATACCACAGAAATACAAAGAATTATAAGAAATTATTATGAACAACTGTATGGCAAGAAATTTGACAACCTAGAGGAAATGGACAGATTCCTGGAAAACTATAGTCTGCCCAAACTGAATCAAGAAGAAGCAGAAAGTCTGAATAGACCAATAACAGCTACTGAAATTGAAGCAGTAATCAAAAAACTCCCAGCACACAAAAGCCAAGGACCAGATGGCTTCACAAGTGAATTCTACAAAACATTTAGGAAAGAACTAACTCCTATCCTCCTCAGACTATTCCAAAAGATACAAGAAGAGGGAAGACTCCCAAACTCGTTCTTTGAAGCCAGTATAACCCTAATTCCAAAACCAGGTCAAGACACAACAAAGAAAGAAAACTACAGACCAATATCGCTGATGAACATAGATGCTAAAATCCTCAACAAAATATTGGCAAACCGGATCCAGCAACACATTAGAAAGATCATACACCACGATCAAGTAGGATTCATCCCAGGGATGCAAGGATGGTTTAATATTCGCAAATCAATAAACGTGATACACCACATAAACAAAATGAAAGACAAAAACCACATGATCATATCAATAGATGCGGAAAAAGCATTTGATAAAGTACAACACCCATTTATGATAAAAACTCTCAGCAAAATGGGAATAGAGGGAGCATACCTCAACATAATAAAGGCCATATATGAGAAACCTGAAGCCAACATCATACTCAATGGGCAAAAACTGAGAGCATTCCCCCTGAGATCAGGAACAAGACAAGGATGTCTGCTCTCTCCACTCCTATTCAACATAGTCTTGGAAGTTCTAGCCACAGCAATCAGACAAGAAAGAGAAATAAAAGGCATCCAAATTGGAAAAGAGGAAGTAAAACTGTCATTATTTGCAGATGACATGATAGTGTACATAGAAAATCCTTTAGACTCCACAAAAAAACTACTCAATCTAATAAGTGAATTCGGCAAAATAGCAGGATACAAAGTCAATATTAAGAAATCGAAGGCATTTTTATACACCAACAATAAAAACTCAGAGATAGAAACTGAAAGAAAAATCCCATTTACCATAGCAACAAGAAAAATAAAATACCTAGGAATAAACTTAACCAAAGAGGTAAAAGACCTGTACACAGAAAACTACATAACACTGAAGAAAGAAATTAAAGAAGATACAAATAAATGGAAGCGTATACCATGCTCATGGATGGGAAGAATCAACATCATTAAAATGTCCATACTACCCAAAGCAATTTATAGATTCAATGCAATCCCTATTAAAATACCAGCAACATATCTCACAGACCTAGAACAAATACTTCAAAAATTTATATGGAACCAAAAAACAGCCCGAATAGCCACAGCAATTTTGAGGCAGAACACAGTAGGAGGAATCACAATACCCGATATCAAACTATACTACAAGGCCACGGTAATCAAAACAGTCTGGTACTGGCATAAAAACAGACATATAGATCAATGGAACAGAATAGAGAGCCCAGAAATAAGCCCAGGTTCATATGGTCAACTAATATTTGACAAAGGGGGAAAGAACATCAAATGGAATGAAAAGAGCCTCTTCAACAAATGGTGTTGGGAGAACTGGACAGGGACATGCAAAAAAAGTGAAACTAGACCACCAGCTCACACCATACACCAGAATAAACTCAAAATGGATCAAAGACTTAAATGTAAGCCGTGACACCATAAAAGTCCTAGAGGAAAAAATAGGCAGGAAAATTTCAGATATCCCACGTAGCAACATTTTCACTGATATATCTCCTAAGGCAAGGGAAATAAAGGAAAGAATAAACAAATGGGACTACATCAAACTAAAAAGTTTCTGCTCAGCTAAAGAAAACATCAGCAAGATGCAAAGGAAACCAACCATATGGGAAAATATATTCGCCAATGACATCTCAGACAAGGGATTGATCTCCAAAATATATAAAGAACTCATACGACTCAACACCAAGAAGACAGACAACCCAATTAAAAAATGGGCGAAGGACCTGAACAAACACTTCTCCAAAGAAGACATACAGAGGGCCCATAGACATATGAAAGTATGCTCAACATCACTAGCCATCAGGGAGATGCAAATTAAAACCACAATGAGATACCACCTCACACCAGTCAAAATGGCAATCATCAACAAATCAACAAACAACTTGTGCTGGAGAGGATGCGGAGAAACGGGAACCCTGGTGCATTGCTGGTGGGAATGCAGATTGGTGCAGCCACTGTGGAAAACAGTTTGGAATTTCCTTAAAAAACTAAAAATGGAACTGCCTTTTGAACCAGCAATTCCATTGCTAGGATTATATCCAAAAAATCCCGAAACACCAATTCAAAAGAACCTATGCACTCCAATGTTCATAGCAGCACTATTTACAATAGCCAAGTGCTGGAAACAACCTAAATGCCCATCTGTAGATGAGTGGATCAAAAAACTGTGGTACATTTACACAATGGAATTCTATGTAGCAGAAAGAAAGAAGGAACTTCTACCATTTGCAACAACATGGATGGAACTAGAGAAAATTATGCTTAGTGAAATAAGCCAGGCAACAAAAGAAAAATACCTTATGCTGTCACCTATTACAGGAAACTAATTAACAACACAAACAAATGAGCAAAATTGAACCAGAGGTATGTAAACAAGAAGTAGACTAACAGTAACAAGGGGGGCGGGGGGGAGGAAAAGAAAGGTGTAAGGGGATGGGTCAAGTTAAAAAATATATATATATATGAATGACCCACAGACAGGTGCAACTGAGTGGGGACTAAATGTGGGGGTGGGGAGGGACAGGGTGCAGGGAAACAAGAGGGCTAAAAAAGTGAGACAACTGTAATGGAAAAACAAAAAAAAATTTTTAGTGGGGGAAAAATGAAAATATGAAGAATGGAAATGCCAGTTCAGTGAATATTAGGACAAAATTTTTCCTTCACGTTGTATATTTTTCTCCCTATTTGATCCCTCCAGAGTTTGGCATTCTAAACAAGTAAATAATGACATAAGTTCCTTTGCATAGAACTAATAAGACCAGTTGTCAACAGAGGTTCTTTTTTTTTTTTGACCAAGTCTTTGACTGGAATGTCAAGCCTAAAGGAAACATACTTGGGCTCAGATTGTTGCCAGAAAGCCCTGAGGAACTGGGAATGACTTTCAGAGGTAATAAAAGCCCGTGAGATAAAAGGCCTGGTACCATGGTTGGTTGTGCGGTCCACAGCAATCTTTCCAGGGAAGGAACGAAGGTTGTTTTCCTGAAAGATGGCTAGAAGGGACTTTAAGGCACAAGGAAAGACCAGAAAGACTTGGAAAAAACAGGTGTGTACAGGCAAGGATGAATGCCAGATATGTGGCACAGCTTCTGTGTCCTGAAGAACAGACTGAAGGTCACCCCAAATATTCCTTGGGTAAGTTCCAGCAAAGCAGAACTAAAGATCATAAGTGATCATTTGCTGCTCTTGTTATGTTTATGCAACCGAACAGGATAAATTAAAAATGGACTTAATGTAGTCCCTTTAAAGACAAGGAGGGTAACCTTAGGGAGAAAAATTATTTTTCAAGGAAAATCACAATGATCAGTAGAAGAGTATAAAACAGGCCAACTAACCGTCTTAAAAGTTTCTTCTCCAGATTTAGAGACTTGTTTGCGGGTTATGTTACATAAATTAACACATGTTTTTTGTTTTCAAAGGACATAAGCCAATGATCGCATTCCGTCGTCGTCGGCAGCCGTTCCGTCTCGAGAGACGATGGTGTAGCTTCTTAAGAGTCTATCTGCACCGCCGAGAATGGCTGTGCAGTCCGACTCGGAGTGACACGGTATCTGTCTTCTCCCGTGTTGAATCGACATCTTGCGATGACGCTGAAGCTACAGAGCCTGGGCAGGGTGATATGGAGGGTCTGCTGTTGCCCATGCAGCAGACCCCCCCTCTCTTCGCAGCTGAAGGGTCCAAGGGAAAGACGGAGTCAATACAGCTTGGCTTCAGGTGCGCCGCAGGAGTTGCCGGTGTTGACTACAACGTCAAACCGCCTTAGGGACTCCGGCTCCGGATTTTCTGTCGGGGTTTACTCCCTTAGCCTTTCCCCTAAAGAGGTATGCCGCAAGGCAGCGGAGGTTTTTTGGAGTCAGAGTTTTCCTTCTCTGATGTACCCTGACTGGAAGATCGAACCAGCGACACTTAGCTCGCAGGCCGACGCTCAATCCACTGAGCTAAACCAGCCAGGGCAAATGATCGCATTACCTGAGTGATTATCTGTACGCATAAGCGCTGCCTCCTGAGACTCAACGGTTTGGCTGAACTAAATGGCTGGGTTGGGGAAGAATGGGGTGGTCTGTGGGCTTCACTTTAAAACGGGTTTCTCTTTTCTATCCTAATGGCTTGGACAGAAAAGGCCCAGAGGTCTGAGAGGGGGAAAAACCTAAACTATTTACCTCAGCCCAAACTAAGTATAATGGGCAAAAGGGTTTTGGACAGGCAAGATGTGCCTAGCACACCTTCTTACAAAGAGCTTTTTTTTTTTTTTTTTTTTTTTTTTCCCTAATATGGAACATTGAAAAATTAATCCCTGCCTTTTGTCATCTAGTAGTTATGGATTGAATGATGTCTTTTAACCCTTTTCGCCAAATCTGTTGCCCTCAGAACACAACAAGGACACCAGCCTGTTAAACCAAGCACGCTGTTGACCGGAGGCAGCCAACTGACCTGGAGTCTGCACGATCCTTCCCCATGTGGGAAGGCCACCCTCCCCTCCACACCCCCACTCTTATTAGGGTTTTCTGGACCCAAGGGTAGGTAGGACGACGACCGTGTCCAGCTTGAAGCAGCTAGAGGAGCTTGAGACCTTCGCCCATTGTCCTTTACAAGATTACAAAGGGTCCTAATATTTGAGAGGGGGGGATAGTTAATTTTTATGAACCAGGGGTATGGACTTGGGGGGGATTGCTGGGGGAGGGGAGTGCTGGGTGGAGGGGAGCAAGGGGGAGAAAATTGGAACTGTTGTAACAATATAATCAATAAAAAACATTAAAAAAAAAAAAAAAGAAAGATGTCCTATCTGCTGATCTGTTACATCAGATATTTGCTGGCTTGTCAGCTGTGTCACTGGGATCTTTATCATGATCTCTGCCATCCTGAGAGTTTTGTGTTTAACTTTGCTTCCTGGGCAGAGCTGTCACACCTCTTACACCCCATGCACGCATCACTACTGGGTGAGCCTTCTTACCACGCTGTGGCATTTTGTGTGGGAGCAGGTGTCCAAGATGGATTTTTGCTGTTTACTCTCTGCTGAGAGACTGGGAGCTTCTTCCTCCATTCCCACCCCCTCTGGCCTTCACAGTCCGAGGCAATGGGGGTCTGCTTTCCTCAGCACTGGAATTGCAAGCTGATGGGTCTGGTCTGCAGCCAGGGGTGGTCCCCAGGTGTTTCTCACCTCTTTTTAAATATGGGTGTCTGTGCTTACTGCTGTCCTGCCGCTGTCCCTGCAGCTGCTGCTGCCAGCACAGCTTGACTTCTCCACTCTGGTTTTACCCCTCCTACTCATCCAGATGAGCACCACTTGTTTATAACTTCATAGGTTGGACTTCCATGTAACTTTATTTTCTGAAACTTCTGGTTATTTCTGGTCTTGTGGTAGATGTATTCCTTCTTAGTTGTGGAGGGAGACAGAGTGTGTCAGTCTAGGCCTCCATCTTGGCTGGAAGTCTTGGAATTCCATATTTATACAATAAATTAGTTGATGGCACTGCAGTGGGTGTCTTTTTGAACTTCTTAAGAAAGTTAGATTTGCCAGGGTTTAGCACATTGAATGAGAGGAAGAAGCAGAAGAAAAAATTTTGAATATTAGTCTAGTTAACATTGATAAAACCCAATTCTGTTTTTGAATATTACTCTGTCACACACTGTGCTAGGTGTTGAGAATGAATGGAATATGTGGGCTAGCACCTACTTGGGGCTACTTTATAGCTTGGTAGGGAAAACAGGTGTTTAGTCTGAAAAGCACTGAAATAAAAATATGAGGAAAGTTATATCAGAATCCTAGGGGAGGATGTGTATAAATATGTCAAAAAGAACATAAAAGGGATTCACAGGACAGTGATATTTCATTATTTCGTTCCTTAGGCAAATACATAATTTGTGCCAACTAAGCATCAGGCAAGAGTGCTAAGCAATGACATGTTCTTACTTACCCTGGGACAGCAGAACTTGACTGAAATCCCAAGGCCTTCTACTCTGTGGCTAACATTAATTCAAGAAACAAATCAACCTGGAATAATCTCATTGCTTTATCATCATTTTTTAAACACTTTTATTTTGCTCAATTATTTTTGTAAGCCTCATCCATGTTCAGCTTTGGTGCATCCTTTCACATTGCAGTATAATATTCCAATACATGCTTATACAGTATTACAATGTATTCATCCATTCTTCTGTCGAGGGACATTTAGGTTTTTTCCAGTTTGAGACTGTTATCATAATTCATATATACAACTCTGGTTGTACAAATACAGAGTTTTTCTAGTGTAGATACATAAGAATTGCTGTGACTTAGAACATGTATGTATGTACATAAAGCCAAACTATTTTCCAAAGTATCATACTTGTATCATTTGTATTCCCACCAGCTACCTATGAGAGTTCTCATTCCTCCACATTTTTATGAAAAATTACTATCGTCAGGAACAAAAAAAAATTTTTTTGCTAATAATGGTAATTTGTTGTGATTTTAAATTCTCTTTTTCCTGATTACTAATACAGTTGAGTGTTTTTCATATATTATTGACCATTTCGTTTGTAAAATTTCTGTTTAAGTCTGTGTCCACTTTTTCCAATAAATTGTCTTTTTTTAAATAGTAGTTTTCATCATGGATAATAATCTTTTGTCAGTTATCTTCTGTTATTATCTTCTCCAATCCTGTGACTGGTCTTCTCTCTTTATCATGCATTTAAAGAATAGAAGTTCTTAATTTCAAACAAATCAAATGTATCAACCTTTTTCTTTTATGGTTCATGCTTTTGATGCTTTTTTTTTATCCTTCTTTACCCCATGTAGGTCATGAAGATATTCTCCTGTAGTTATCCTCTATGGAGTTGATGGTTTTTCCTTTCATATTTGTCTTTTATCTATATGAAATTGATTATTTTTTAATGGTTTGAAGTCAGGATCTGACGACTCCCCCCACCCCCAATGAAATGTCCAAATGTCCCAACACCATTTACTGAAAAACTTATACACTCCCCCATGATCTCCCCCAGCACTGATGTATGTCAAGTGTCCATATATGAAGAACGGATCCATTTCTGAACCGTCTGTCTTGTTCTCTTGATCTCCTTGTCTCTCCCTGGGCCAATACCAGCCTGAATTAATTATATCTTGGTATCTGGTAGCGTTAGACCTCCAGCTTCTCTCTTACTCAATTGCCTTGGCTATTCTTGGTCTTTTGAACTTTCACTTAAATTTTCAAATGGGCTTATCAAGCCTACACATAAAAAACTTTTTGAGATTTTGATTGGGACTTAATTGAACCTATATTTCAAGTTCAGGAGAAGTGTCATTACAAATTAAGTCCTTCAATTCATGAACATGGTGCATCTTTATATTTATTTAAGTCTTTTTTCATATCTTTCAAAAAAGGAAAATTTTTCTCCATAGACATCTTACAAATTATTAGTTAGCATTATTTCTATGTATCTTATGTTTTTGATGACATAGCATATGATACATTTTATTTATTTTTAATTTTTATTTTTTATTGCTTTTCTATTACAATTGTCCCATTTTTCCCCCATTTCTCCCCACTCCCCACCACCCAGCCCACCTCTTCTCCCACAGTCATTCCCCACCCCGCTGTCCATGTCCATCGGTCATTTATACATGTTCTTTGACTAGACCCTTCCCCTACTTACCACCATTCTCTCCCTCCCCCCTCCCCCCGATAACTGGTATTATGTTCCTTGTTCAATTTCGTTCATTTGTTTGTGTTGTTCATTAGTCTCCTGTATCAGGTGATATCATATGGTATTTTTCTTTCATTGCCTGGCTTATTTCACAGAGCATAATTCTCTGTAGTTCCATCCATGTTGTCTCAAATGGCAGGAATTCCTTCTTTCTTTCAGCTGCATAGTATTTTATTGTGTAAATTTACCACAGTTTTTTAATCCACTCATCTATAGATGGGCACTTAGGCTGTTTCTAGCACTTGGCTATTGTAAACAGCGCTGCTATGAACATAGGAGTGCATAAGTCCTTTTGAATAGGTGTTTCAGAAATCTTCGGGTATAATCCTAGCAGTGGAATCACTGGTTCAAAAAGCAGTTTCATTTTTAGTTTTTTGAGGTAATTCCATACTGGTTTTTTTTTTTTAATTTATATATTTTTTTATTTTTTTGGTTTTTCAATTACAGTTGTCCCATTTTTCCCCCATTGCTCTCCCCCACCAGCCCACCCCTTCTTCTAAAATCATATCCCTCCCCATTGTCCATGTCCATGAGTCATTTATACACGTTCCTTAACTAAACCCTTCCCCTTCTTATCCCCCTTCTCCCCCCTCCCCCCTATTGACTGCTATTCTGCTCTTTGTCTTATTTAGTTCATTTGTTTGTGTTGTTCTTTAGTTTCCTGTATTAGATAATATCATATGGTATTTTTCTTTCTTTGCCTGGCTTATTTCACTAAGCAAAACTCTTTCTAGTTCCATCCATGTTGTTGCAAATGGCAGGAGTTCCTTCTTCCTTTCTGCTACATAGTATTTCATTGTGTAAATGTACCACAGTTTTTTGATCCACTCATCTACAGATGGACACGTAGGCTGTTTCCAGCACTTAGCTATTGTAAACAGTGCTGCAATGAACATAGGGGTGCATAAGTTCTTTTGAATTGGTGTTTTAAGATTCTTTGGGTATAATCCTAGCAGTGGAATCACTGGTTCAAAAGGCAGTCCCATTTTTACTTTTTTGAGGTAATTTCATACTGTTTTCCATAGTGGCTGCACCAGCCTGCACTCCCACCAAAAGTGCAATAGGGTTCCCATTTCTCCACATCCTCGCCAGCACTTGTTTGTTGATTTGTTGATGATAGCCATTCTGACTGGTGTAAAGTGCTATCTCATTGTGGTTTTTATTTGCATCTCCCTGATGGCTAATGATGTTAAGCATTTTTTCGTGCGTTTATGGGCCTTCTGTATGTCCTCTTCGGAGAAGTGTTTGTTCAGTTCCTTTGCCCATTTTTTAATTGAGTTGTCTGTTTTCTGGATGTTGAGTCGTATAAGCTCTTTATATATTTTGGAGATCAGTCCCCTGTCTGAGATATCATTGGCAAATATGTTTTCCCACATGGTTGGTTTTCTTTTCATCTTGCTGAAGTTTTCTTTTGCTGAGCAGAAACTCTTTATTTTGATGTAGTCCCATTTGTTCATTTTTTCCTTTACTTCCCTTGCCTGAGGGGATGTATCCATGAAAATATTGTTATGCGGGATATCTGAAATTTTCCTGCCTATGTTTTCCTCTAGGACTTTTATGGTATCACAGCTTACATTTAAGTCTTTGATCCACCTTGAGTTTATTCTGGTGTGTGGTGTAACTTGGTGGTCTAGTTTCCTTTTTTTGCACGTCCCTGTCCAGTTCTCCCAGCACCATTTGTTAAAGAGGCTCTTCTCACTCCATTTTATGTTCCTTTCCCGTTTGTTGAATATTAGTTGACCATATAGTCCTGGGTATATTTCTGGGCTCTCTATTCTGTTCCTTTGATCTATATGTCAGTTCTTATGACAGTACCAGACTATCTTAATCACAGTGGCTTTGTAGTATAGTGTGATGTCAGGTATTTTGATTCCTCCTCCTGTGTTCTTCTTTCTTAAGATTGCTTTGTTTATTCAGGGTCTTTTTTGGTTCCATATAAAATTTGAAGTATTTGTTCTAGGTCTGTGAAATATGTCACTGGTATTTTAATAAGGATTGCATTGAATCTGTAAATTGCTTTGGGTAGTATGGACATTCTAATGATGTTGATTATTCCCATCCATGAAAATGGAATTTGCTTCCATTTATTTGTATCTTCCTTAATGTATTTCTTCAGTGTTATGTAGTTTTCTCAGTACAGGTCTTTTATCTCTTTGGTTAAGTTCATTTCTAGGTACTTTATTTTTCTTGTTACTATAGTAAATGGGATTTTTTTTTTACTTCCTATCTCTGATATTTTATTGTTGGTGTACAGAAATGCCATTGATTTCTGAATATTGACTTTGTACTCTGCTACTTTGCCAGATTCACTTATTATGTCAAGTAGTTTTTTGTGGAGTCTATAGGGTTTTCTAAGTACACTATCATGGTATCTGAATATAGTGACAGTTGTACTTCTTCTTTTCCAGTTTGGGTGCCTTTTATGTTTTTTTTCTTATCTGACTGCTGTGGCTAGAACTTGCAATACTGTGTTGAATAGGAGTGGAGATAGTGGGCATCCTTGTCTTGTTCCAGATCCCAAGGGGAATGCTTTCAGTTTCTGCCCATTGAAAATGATCTTGGCTTCAGGTTTCTCGTATATAGTCTTAATTATGTTGAGGTATGGTCCCTTTATTCCCATTTTGCTGAGTGTTTTCATCATAAATGGGTGTTGTACTTTATCAAATGACTTTTCAGCATCTACTGATATGATAATGTGATTTTTGTCTTTCATTTTGATTATGTAGTGTATTATATTTATTGATTTGTGAATATTAAACTATCCTTGCATCCCTGGGATGACTCTCACTTAATCGTGGTGTATGATTTTTTAAATGTGTTGCTGGATCCTGTTTGCCAATATTTTGTTAAGGATTTTAGCATCTATGTTCATCAGCGATATTGGCCTGTAGTTTTCTTTCTTTGTTGTCTCTTGACCTGGTTTTGGAATTAAGGTAATACTGGCTTCATAGAAAGAGTTTGGGAGTTTTCTCTCTTCCTGGATTTTTTGGAATAGTTTGAGAAGGGTAGGTGTTAATTCTTCCCTAAATGTTTTGTAAAATTCACCTATGAAATCATCTAATCCAGGGCTTTTGTGTGTTGGAAGTTTTTTGATTACTGTTTCAATTTGACTCTTTGTTATTGGTCTGTTCAGGCTTTCTGCTTTTTCTTGATTCAGTTTTGGAAAATTATATGTTTCTAGAAATTTGTCCATTTCATCTAGGTTGTCAAGTTTCTTGCCTTTCAGTTGTTTGTCATAATTTCTTACAATTCTTTGTACTTCTGTGATATCAGTTGTGATTTCTCCTCTTTCTTTCTGATTTTATTTATTTGGTACTCTCTTTTTTTCTTGATGAGGCTGACTAAAGGCTTGTCAATTTTGTATATGTTTTCAAAGAACCAGCTCCTACTTTTGTTGATCTTTTGATTTGATTTAGTCTCTGTCATTTAATTCTGTTCTGATCTTGATGATTTCCTTCTATCTTCTCGTCTTGGACTTTGTTTGTTGTTGTTCTAGTTCTTGTAGCTTTATGGTTAGGTTTTTTTATTTGAGATTCTTCTAGCTTTTTCAGATATGCCTGTATTGCTATGAACTTCCCTCTTAGGACTGCTTTTCTGTGTCCCATAGGTTTTGGGCTGTTGTGTGCTCATTATCATTAGTTTCCAGAAATTTCTTGATTTCTTCTTTGATGTCATTGTTAACACATTCATCATTTAATATCATGTTATTCATTCTCCATAAGTTTCAGTGTCTTTTTTTAGTTTTTTCCTTGAGGTTGATTTCTAGTTTCAAGGCATTGTGGTCTGAGAAGAGCCTTGATACAATTTCAATTTTTTTTAATTTGTTGAGGCTTGTTTTGTGTGCTACCATGTGGTCTGTCTTTGAAAATGTCCCATGTGCATTTGAAAAGAATGTATATTTTGCTTCTTTGGGGTGTTAATTTTCTATATATCAACTAAGTGCATTTGATCTAGTGTGTTGTTCAATGCCTGAATATCCTTGATGTTTCTTTGCTTTGAAGATCTGTCTATTGTTGATAATGAGGTGTTAAAGTTCCCTACTATGAGTGTGTTGCTGTTGATATCCTTGTAGTCTTCTAGTATTTTCCTTATATATTAGGGTGCTCCTATGTTGAGTGCATATATGTTTACGAGGGTTATATCTTCTTGATGGATTGTTCCTTTAAGTGTTATGAAATGCCCTTCTTTGTCTCCTTTTATGGCATTTCCTGTGAAATCCATTTTGTCTGATGTAAGTATTGCTACCCCAGCTTTTTTTTCACATCCATTTTCTTGGAATACATTTTCCAACCCTTCACTTTCAGTCGGTGTAAATCTTTTGTTTTGAGGTGTGTCTCTTGTTGACAGCATATATGTGGGTCATGTTTTTGTCTCTATTCTGCTACTCTGTGTCTTTTGATGGGAGCATTTAATTCATTTACATTTAAGGTTATTATGGACCGGTATTTATTCATTTCCCTTTGTACCTGTGTTCCTCTCCCTCTCTCTTTTTTTCTTCTTTTTCTTAAAGCATTCCCTTTAGGATCTCTTGCAATGCTGGTTTGGTGGAGATGTATCATTTTAGTCTTCCTTTGTCTGGGAAACTCTTTATTTCACCTTCCATTTTGAAAGAGAGCCTTGTTTGGTAGAGTATTCTTGGTTGTAAGCATTTGTTTTTCATTGCGTGAATTTTTTGTTTGCCGCTCCCTTCTGGCTTGTAGTGTGTCTGTTGAGAAACCGGTTGATAGCCTTATCAGAGCTCCCTTGTATGTTATTTGCTGGTTTTCTCTTGCTGCTTTTAGGATTCTCAATTTGTCTTTGAATGTTGCCATTTTAAGTATGATGTGTCTTGGAGTGGGCCTTTTGGGGTTCACCTTCATTGGGACCATCCATACTTCCTGGACTTGCATGACTTTTTCTCTCATCAAATTAGAAAATATTCTGTCATTACTTTTCCTATCAGGTTTTCTATCCTTTGCTCCTCCTCTTCTCCTTGTATTCCTATGATACGAATATTTTTTCAGTTCATGTTGTCCTGCAGCTCTCTTAAACTCTCTTCTTTCTTTTTAAATGTTTTTTCAATTTGTTTTATTATCTGGGATTTTTTTTCTGCATTGTCCTCTAACTCACTGATCCGATCCTCTGCTTCGTTTAGCCTGCTTTTGATTGATTCTACTGTGTTCTTCAATTCAGAAACTGTACTCTTCATTTCTTTATGGTTTTTATTGATAGTTTCTATGTCCTTTTTTTATGCTGGTGTAGTTCTCTGTAATTTCATTGTAGCTTCCCTGAAGTTCTTTGTAGTTTCCCTGGAGTTTTTTTGTAGTTCCCCTAGAGTTTGTTGTAGTTTTCTTTGAGTTTGTCAGGTTTATTGAGCGTCCTTATAACCATTCTTTTGAATTCCATGTCTGGTAGTTTGCTTACCTCTGTTTCATCTAGCTCTTTTTTCTTGGGATTCCTCTTTTCCTTTCATTGGGAGGTTGTTTCTGTGTCTCCCCATGTTGGATGCTTCTTGTTTGTTTTAGTTTCTTAGATTTTTCTGCTGTGATTTACCGCCTTCGTGGTATGAGTTTCTTTATAGGAGACCTGGGGTATTCAGTGGTGCAGTCTCTTTGATCTCCTGAGCTTGATGCTCTTGAGGTGCTCTTTATGCCATTTGTTTAAGCTATCTGGTTTAATTTCAGTTACTTTTTGGTTGGTAATTCCTTCTGGCTAGTTGATTGAGAGTCGCTCTGCTTACCTTGTCTTGAGTTCTTTTGTGGAGATGCTGTTAAAACATAAACACAGTACCCAGGCAAGAACCCCACACCCTCCAGAATATCCCTCACCCACAATCACACTATCAGCAGCAAATGAGCCAGTATTAGTATAGATGCAAAGAGGGTAAGACTATTATATTATAGGAAAAATTGATGAGTTGTTTTAAATGAAAGAAAGATGATTTTTGAGAGGGAAGATGGTAGAATAATAAAAGTAGCAAGTAAGGTCAAGGCTATGTGAGACAGTAAGTAATATTTACATTGTATTTTGAAAAAAGGAGGAAAGAATGCAGAATAAAGTGATAAAGTGGAATTGTATAGTATTAGGTTTTTATAGCAGTTATATGCTATATATTTAGTGTGAGAGGGAAGATGAACAAAACAGACAATCAAAAAAAATTAAAGAAGAATAGGATGGAGAGAAGGTAAGAAACAGATTAACGAAATGGTTTTTCCCCAGTACAGCCTTGAGGCACTGTCCTTTTTTTTTCTGGATCCACCCCTGGTCAAAATTGCATGGGTTTAAAATCTCTTTTCTGGTTGTCTGGCTGTGAGGAGATCTAGCTGGATTCTGAGGCTGTTATGCTCTCACTTGTGGGCCTGCCGCTGCTATTCTGTGAGCTGCACTTAGTTGAGTCCTCCCCTCGCTGGTCCTGCGGCACCCTCAGCCCTCCTCAGGCTTGTCTAGTAATGCTGTTCTTCTGGTGAGCCAGTGCGTATGCCCATAGTCCCTGCCCAGCCTCAAGTCCTGTCTCTGCTCCTCCTCCAAAAAAGTCTCTGTGTTGTCTCCAAGCTGCGGCACCGGCCTGTAGCTCTGCCTGTTGGAGCCTTGTTGTATGCCTGCATGTGCCACTTGCCTGCCTGGGGTCCCTACTGAGTCTGTGGTTCCACCACAGCTTTTCTGTATGGACCACTTTAACCAGCTCAGTTCTGCTGTTTTGTTTGGTGGAGTCTTGGTGTGAGTGCCTGGGGCACAGGGTTGCCAACCAAGGGAGTCCCCACCTTGACTCAGTTCATACAGTTTCTCGCAGTCCGGACTGTTCACTGTCTTCCCACACCTCCGGCTGTTTCAACCAAACCTTCTCGCTGACTCCCTCTGGGACTTTGCTGGTCTGTGCACCTATGCCAGGGGGAAATATCCAAGCAGATCCTGGCTAATGAGCCAGTCAGCAGCTGCCCCTTTTGGGTGTGGTGTGGGAGAGGTGCCAGCTGGGAAGCCCAGCGACTCCTCTTGGAGAGCTCGGACCAAGCTTTCTGCCCTCTTTCACGCTGCGAGCTTTCTGCCCTCTTTCACGCTGTTCCCTCACTCCCTTCCCTGTTCACCCTATCTGAAATGTGCACTCACTCACTCCACTCTCTGTTTGTATAGTATTCCATCACTTGTCATGCGTATTACGTTCTAGACCCCCCGTGATAGGTGAAAATCCACGAAGTAGGAACCTTACATTTATTTTAATATTTACATATATTTTAAGGTTTTATAAACCCTTTCTACACATTTATAAACTGTTCCCAGTCCCTTATTAACCTTTCCCACTCCCTTATTAATCTTTTCCGTCGTCGTCGTCGGCGGCAGCCGTCCGTCTCGAGAGACGATGGTGTAGCTTCTTAAGAGTCTATCTGCACCGCCGAGAATGGCTGTGCAGTCCGACTCGGGAGTGACACGGTATCTGTCTCCTCCCATGTTAAATCGACATCTTGCGATGATGCTGGAGTGTCCTCTCCAGTGAAGCTGAAGCTACAGAGCCTGGGCAGGGTGATATGGAGGGTCTGCTGTTGCCCATGCAGCAGACACCCCCTCTCTTCGCAGCTGAAGGGTCCAAGGGAAAGACGGAGTCAATACAGCTTGGCTTCAGGTGCGCCGCAGGAGTTGCCGGTGTTGACTACAACGTCAAACCGCCTTAGGGACTCCGGCTCCGGATTTTCTGTCGGGGTTTACTCCCTTAGCCTTTCCCCTGAAGAGGTATGCCGCAAGGCAGCGGAGGTTTTTTGGAGTCAGAGTTTTCCTTCTCTGATGTGCCCTGACTGGAAGATCGAACCAGCGACACTTAGCTCGCAGGCCGACGCTCAATCCACTGAGTCAAACCAGCCAGGATAAAATCTCCAAATAACCACAATGTATAGCATTAATAGGTAGCTAATATATCTGCAGTAAATAAAAGTTCTCTCTTGTCTGAAAGATAGTCAACTGTTAAATTTCTAGAGGAAGTCTTCAGTTCCTGTAGTTTTGATATTAATGGGAAAAAATATACACTAACTGAAAGATGAAACTGTTTTGTGGGCACAAGTTGCAGGCAAATACATGGTGCAGGGAAGGAAGAAAGGCCTCAGAAGAGTTCAAATGGGAGCTCAGTTGATTGGCACATCTTCCTGATGGGGTTGCGAGTTTGATCCCCAGTTGGGGTACTTGCTTTAGTCAACTGGTGAATGCATGAATGGATGGAAAGGCAAATTGAAATAACAACAAATACTGCAGGATTCAAGTAATGATTGAGATCTGGATAGTGAGGGACCAGTGACAGTTAAAGGCTGTTCCCTGTGTTTGGACTGCCCTTTCTATTCTTTTCTACCCCTAGGAAATCTTTACTTATCTTTTTATGCCCAAATTTACATGCCCTGGTCTTTGCATCCCTGAGGCAAAGTTAGGTACTGCTTTCTCTTGTTAACGCTTCTGTTTATAGTAACTACTTTTGTTTTTTAAAATCATGGACATGCCCTGGCTGGTGTGGCTCAGTGTGAACACCAGCCTACAAACCAAAGGGTCCCTGGTTCAATTCCCACACATTGACATTTCTCTCCCTTTCTTTCTCCCTCCCTTACCCTCTCTCTAAAAGTAAATAAATAAAATCTTTAAAAATAAAATAAAATGCACATAAACATGGTAAAAATTTTTCCAGTAAAAATTATGCAGTAAAAAGTCCTTTTTCCACTTCACCCTCATTTCCTAGTCCCATTTCTGGGAGGTAACCTCTTGAATTTAAAAACATTATATACATGCATGTGTAGATATTTATATACACTTTTTAAAAAACATGAATACAGTTATAGGGGAGGAACAGACTTTCCCCTACCCTCAAGGTTTTTTTGGCTAGTCTAATAATAAAACAGACACGAGACAGACTAGCAAGAGAAAATAATCAAATTTAATACAGACCCCCACAAATATGAAAGTTGGAGACCCCCTCATACACGAGAGTCTTTTTGAGAATTTTAAGAATAAAATGGCCTGTGTACATGTCACTGCTTAATCTTTTCCACACTTTTATAAACACTACTTATGTCCTTAAACATATTCTACACTCTTAAACCTATGTAACTTTAACAACATACATATACAGTACCGCAAAATCCTGCAATATAGCAAAAAATCTGCAATAAATAATTAAATATAATATTTTTTAAAATCCTGCGATACAGTGAGACCGCAATAAGTGAACCGCGACATAGAGAGGGACTACTGTACTCCAAGTCCTTCCGTGATGGGAGCAAGCAGACAACACTGCTACCTACTCCGCCGCCATCTTCCACCTCTGTATCACGTTATCATTATTTTTTTAATTAAATTAAGCAGAAACAACCACCAGGTATATGTCTTAGGTATACTGTGTGTTTATATAAAATGTGTAATTTAATCTTCAAAACAAATCATAGTTCAAAGAATAATTCAGTTCTATAAACAACAAATTTTTTAGTAGCTCCCATGGCCCAGGCATTGTACTGGATGCTGGAATATTAAGAACATGACTTTTGTCTTTGTGAAGCCCCTGGTTCTATGAGAGAGATAAATAAGTGTAATTCTGATGGGCTATAGTAAGTACTAAACTATTGAGTTGGTCAAAAATTTTGTTTTGCTTTTTCCATATGATGGCTCTAGTAGTGCTTAGCTGTCTTTAACTTCATTTGAAACAATTTTATTAGATTGTATTGTGACAGCTGTCACATTAGTGTGCATTAAAAAACATGAAAATTGGTGAATTTTGTAGCCATTTTAACATGGAAGATGGAAGGAAATATGCAACATTTTTGGCATATTATGCTTTATTATTTCAAGAAAGGTAAAAATGCAACTGAAATACAAAAAAAGTTCTGTGCAGTGTATGGAGAAGGTGCTGTGACTGAATGTGTCAAAAGTGGTATTCATAGTTTTCTGGTGCTATTGGCACTTTGGCCAAAGAATTATTTGCTGTGGGGCTGTCTCATGCATTGGAAGATATTTAGCAGTACCCCTGGCCTCTTCCCAGTAGAAGCTAATAGTGGCAGATATCTGACATACTCAAAATATCCAAATCAATAAAGTTATTGGTGAAAATAAAAATTTTGTCTTTTATTTTATGGAAAAAACATAATAGACTTTTTGGCCCACACAAAAGAGAAGTATAGCAGATGGTGGTGATGGAGCAGAAAGCAGCAAACATGTCCTAGTGCGCAGGCTCCGGGAAGGCTCCTGGAGGGAGATGTGTTGGCTGGGGGAAGAGGGATTACTTTAGTGAGGATGTAGAGGACGAGTGTTCCAGGAGGAGAGGCCAGCCTGAGCCTAGGCCTGGAGGTGTGGAGGGGTTATTGGCTGCAATTCAAAGGTGAAGAACCTGAGCCTCAGTGAATTTAAGAAAGCACCTCCTGACCTCCCCATTAGTCATTGAAGATCCGGGAGTAAAAATCCTGGCTGGTGTTTCTGCAAAGCCCATGTTTTTTCCATCACCTTAAACTGCTACTTCCCCAGAGTTTAACATTTAATCATGAAGAACTGGGAGCCTACGCACTCTAGGGGGAGGAATTAAATTGGCTGTAAATGCCAAGAAGAAAGACGTCAGATAGTTAAAAGAAATGTATCGAAGGAAAGAAACAAAAGGGAAAGGGCAGGTGATGGAAGGTAAAGAAAGAGAAGCTGTGAGAATCCAATTTTAGTGGGAATAGTTATTATTAAAACCTCTTCACTGCTGCCATTGTGAGAGCTTACATGTGTCCAAATGCATTCTTCTCTAACACCAGGCACTGTGTCTGCCTGGTGACACCCTGTTCATTCCTATCATTGAAAAGTTTCTGTTCTCATAATATGAAGCCCAATGGAAGCTCTAACCTTTTCATTAACAATGCTTTTTTATTTATTTATTTTTTTAATACCGGTATATGCCATGCATTCAGAAGGCTCCATAGAAGGTTATAAGAACATACTACTGTAAATGTATGTATTTCATCTCTATTATGAACTAAATAAGCTTGGGGGCTAATAAGAGACTGAATCATTATTTACAAATATTGTTTCCAAGGGGAAACATCTGCACAATGTGGTGAAAAGATAATAAAAAGACAACATGATTTTTAAAAAATTGTTCCATAGTAATTTTTCTGTTTTGTTCACTGAGACAAACCTCTTTCATTGATGACTTTGAAAGGCACAAGTTTCCCTGAACATTAATGGAACCAATCATTATTAACATCGGGCCTTTTCTTCTCTTCTTTTGCTCTTTTTATCATTGTAAGAAGCCACACAATACAAAGACAGACAGAAATTAACACCATATCTTTCCATTAAGGAAAACAAAGCAAGCTGGTGACCCTACATTTGGAAGGGAGTACCTTTTGGCATGGCTCCCAGCTGTATTTTTATACAGCTACATGTTTTGGTGGCTTATGAATGGAGTCAATGTGAAGTGTGTAGCCCATTGCTACTGCTAAGTTGGTTTTTAGGAATTAGCCTTGTTTTTGTGGTATGCTTTCACAAGAATACGATAAGTGATCTTGCTTTCCAGTAAAACAGGAATAAAAATTAATGAGCTATTCGGCTTGGTATTGGGGAAATTCATTTATAAATTGATGTACTGAAAATGTTGCACCCACAGTATGTAACAGTCTGGTATCAATTAAATATACCATGGTAGGCAGAAATCCCAACTAGTTTTCTGCTTCTTGATGCCTTTTGTTTGTTACAAAAATGTGTTAATTTCTGTTAATCACCTGGCTTCATTGCTATTGTAATTTAACTTTTTCTCTGCTTCAGTTCTTGAAACAACTTTCTGTATCTATTTTCTTTGTTAATGCAGGGCTGATTGTGCACATTCTCCATTAGAAGCCTGACACAGTGGATGCAATGCACTTTTTTTCTCTTCCAGTCTGTAAAAACAAATAAGACAAAGGCAGATGCTGGGGGAAACTTGTAAATATATAAGAAAATGAAAGTTTACTCTCTGCTTCCCTCACCTGCCCTTCCTCCCTAGCTCACTTCCTGCCTCATGTTCAAATAAAAGCTAGCATCAGCTATTCACATGTTCTCCACAAGGAGGCTATGTTTAACTTTTGTTTGCACTGAAATAGCTTTAGCAAATATTGTTTGGCATCATACAAATATTGCCAATGTATACTGCATGAGCATCGTCCCTTCTCACCACAGCTACATGTACACTCACACACACACACACATTTTCAAATACAACCTGGGGTTTTAAAAAAATGTTCTCAAATGACCAATTGAAGGAAACAATTTACTTGACCCATCAGATACAGTGGATCTGGAAGTATCTGTCACAGAAGTGGTTATTGGATGGAAACTGAGGCAAGTCACAAAAGAATTAGAATTGAGTTTTCAGCACAGTCATGGCTCCTTCATTAAGTGAGCTTTTTTTTTTTTTTAATGGTTCTGGCATTTTACAAGGGTTTTGTGGAGATTAAAATTCCAACCATGGGATATTAAGAGACTATGTAATCCAGTCTTCCCTTGACAAACTTATGTACTATCCAAACTCCAAGTGATAAAATTGGGCCCAGCAATAAATAACCTACCAACAGGTAGAAGTGTGATTTATATGTTCAAGCTTGATCAGATTTAGAGGGTAGAAATAAGTTGTAATAGCAGATAAAATATTCTCAATGTGACTACTTCTGCCATATGGTAATAACTCCCTCAACCCACATCTATGGCCTCCTAGGTAGTTTCTGATGGAAGCTCGCATATGGAGGAGATACCTGTGGCTGTTATATTTGGCACCACCTTATGCTGACACCTGCATATGCCACCCCCACTTAGGAGCAGTCCTAAAAGACATAGCTAAAAGAAATCTTCCCAGTGGGCGTAACCTCAAGCAGTGCATCTGGTTGTCCAGTTTCCCTAGAAGAAGAAAAAGCTGAAAATATGGCTTCATGAGCATTGCTGGATGCTTACAAAATTGGAAAGAATAGCATTGGAGAGTTGATAATAAATATTTTTGCAGAAGAGGCATGTCTATAGATCTCTCTGAATGTGTACACATGTTGAAGATGAAATCACTGTCTCATGCAAAGACTCACCAAAGGTTATTCCATGTAGAGGAATGTTCATAATCAAATGAACAAAATGGTCTATTTTTCAGAGGTTGAGAACACCCCTAACCATTCCCTGTTTGTACAGTGAACTCATGAACAGAGAATATAGTGCCTATGATGAAGGTAATTCGGGGGCTGAGTGGTCACTTGGTCTTCTCCCAACCTGCATGATCTCTTTACTATAACTCCTGAAAGCCCAAGCTGCCAAACAGCAGAAACCAATACCATGTATCCTTCCTGGATACTGTGTATCCTGCCTTGCACCGCACAGCTGCCACTACATGGATCAAGAATCATTGTGGATTCCTCGTGTCATTGTAGGGCTGTGGTACTTGCACTGAATGGACTTTTATTCTGGATTTGCAGATAGTAATCCTGCCTGCCTTTAAATTTAGAGGTTACTTTAATGTCCAATGATGCTTTCTAAAACAATTGTTAGATCTCTTTCCAAAAGGTGAAACATGGACTGTTGCCTATGGAATTCACTGGCCTGTAGCACAGAAGCAGTTGTTTTTATAAAATGGTAAATTGGACAATTGAAGAACTGATTACACAGGAGGCAGATGACTTTTAGAGTTTGAAGTGCTGTTTTAAAGAGTATTGTATAGGTTCTGCATCCCAAAACATAGTGTTGCTTCTCTCATACCAGAATATGTGGGTGCTAGGATCATTGAGTAGAATGAGAAGGAAAGGAGACATGGTCCATTGTATTAATGCACACCAAATCACAGATCATGGCTGATGTCTTATCTGGTCAAATGATCGGACACTTGCTAAGAACAAAACTTGAGGACACTGGACAGAGATTTGGAGAAGAAATGTGGGTAAGATCATCTCAAAAGTCACCCAGAGTGTGAGACTATTTGCAGCTCATCTGCATCTCACCCAAACAGCCTTGGTTGTTTGGGAGGCTCTCTTATATACTATTTTAAACATATAAAAATGGTGTACAGAAAAATATAATAAAAATCTGTATGCCCACTACTCAGATTAAGAAATAAAATATTTACCAGTATTACTTAAGGTCTGTGGGTAACCTTCTGCAATCTCATCATCCTTCTTACTCTCTATACAAATTCCCCTCCCAGATGCAATCACTACCCATTACCTGGAATGTATTTGTGTATCTTCCAACCCATGCCTTCATAAGTTTATTACACATGTACATATCAAAAATACATATAACAATGATTTTCATATTTTTATGTTCTGTATAAATGGAAATATCCTGTGTAGATCCTTCTGCAACATCCTTGCTTTCTTTATTTTTTTGCTCAAGATTAGGAAAATCATCTTTGAGTGTCATATTAAATTGTATCTAAATTAATTTTTGCTATTATAACTAATTCTGTAATATATATATGTATATGTATGCATAGTGTATATATACGCATAGTATGGATATGTGTGTAATAACAGAATTATTAGGTTATACAATATGTTGTGGGTGACTGTTTCTTCTGAGACTTGTTTTGGAGCTTGAAGTCAACACGTGGGAAATTAGAAAGAACATATGGGAAATGAGGGAGAAAAAGAAGAAATATCTGGAACCTTCAAGGATGAGCTGAAAATCATAAAGAGACTGGAATCCATGTTGGTTGCTTACTGCCTCTAAGCCTCCAACTTACAATATGGGAGTGTCCTGCAGGAGAAGTTGGTGCCTGGAATCATGGAGTTGTTTCAGATATCTCAATTAGGAGTTGGAAAAACTAAAAGAGTAGATCCAGCAGGTGTTTGAAGATCTGTGGCTGCTACTGCATATGCACAAGATGAGTCAGTGGACAAGCCTCATGCATGAGCTGCAAAATGCCTTTTGCTCTGCTACAACCTCCTGCGCATAAAAAGAATATGGCTTATGTTGCATTACAGCTTTAGAAATCATATGCAAGATGGAGCTATAAGCCCATAGTAAGTGGGATCTATGCAGAAAAGGGGATTCTGGGAAACATAATTGCATTGTTATTATTTCAATAAAGTATAAATATACCAGGACTTCCAGCCAAGATGGAGGCCTAGACAGACATGCTGATTCTCCTTCCACAACTAGGAAAGAATACAACTACCTCAAAACTAGAGACAAACAGAAGTTCCAGAAAACTGAGCTGCATGGAAGTCCAACAAACAAAGATATAAAAAAGAAATACTCATCCAGACATATAAGAGGGGTGGAGCCAGGGTGAAGAAGATGCAGTGTGGTGGTGGCAGCAGTGGCGGCAGGCCAGCAGAAAGCACAGTCAACATTTAAAAGTGTCAAGAGGGATGCCTGGGGAGTGCTCCCAGTGCCAGACCAGACTTCACAGCTCACAGTTCCAGTGCCTCATTGCTTCTGACTGTGCAGGCCGGTGAGGGTTGGGGAGGAGGGGGATACTGCTGGTCCCTCAGTGGGGTCCACTTTTTGGAGGGCCCCCATGGTCCTAGAGCACCTGCGGACCCACCCACTCTGGGAGTGATGGCCAGGGCGGTGACTGGAGAGGCGCTTGTCCTGTGTGGAGGTGAAAGAGATCCCTGGGGAAGGGGCGAGTGCTGAGTAAGCAGCATTGTTCCCTCTTGGACCCTTCCCCCACATACAGTGCCACAATGTGGTGAAACAGGCTGCCCTGTACTAAAGCTCCACCCCTTACAAATTAACAGGTGTGACAGCTCTACTAAAGACACAGAGGCAAACAAACACAGAAGCCTGTCAAGATGAGGAGAGAGAAGTATGGTCCAAAACGGGGAACAGATCAAGGTCCCAGAGGGAAAACTAAGTGAGGAGGAGAAAGCCAACCTAACAGACGAGGAGATAGCCACCTAACAGGTGAAGAGTTCAAAACACTGATGATAAATATGCTCACAGACTTTACAGATATGCTTAAGTATGGCAAACACATAAGGGAAGAAGTGAAGGCTATGCTAAATGAAACAAAGGAAAATTCACACAAAACCAATGGTGAAGGGAAGGAAACCAGGATTCCAATCAATGATTTGGAGCATAAGGAAGAAAAAAACAGTCAGCCAGTAGAGAATGAGAAAACAAAAATTGAAAAAATGAGGAGAAGCTTAGGAACCTTTGGGATAACTTTAAACATGCTGGCATTTGAATCATAGGGGTGCCAGAAGGAGAAGAGGAAGAGCAAGAAATTGAAAGCTTATGTGAGAAAATAATGAAGTAAAACTTCCCAAATTTGGCAGAGGAAATAGACATACAAGTCCAGGATGCACAGAGAGTCCCAAAGAAGCTTTGGAGAGGGCCACATCAAGACACATCATCATTAAAATGCCAAATGTTCAAGATAAAGAGAGAATCTTAAAAGCAGTAAAAAAAAAAAAAAAAAAGGAAGAAGGTTACCTATAATGGAGTGCTTATAAGACTATGAGCTGATTTCTTAAAAGAAACTTTCCAGGCAAGAAAGGACTGACAACAAGTATTCAATCTGATGAAAAGCAAGGACCTACAACCAGGATTACTCTATCCAGCAAAGCTATCATTTAGAATGGAAGGGCAGATGAAGTGCTTCCCAGACAAGGTAAAGCTAAAGGAGTTCATCATCAACAAGCCATTATTATATGGAATGTCAAAGGGACTTACTTAAGAAAAAGAAGATCAAAATTATGAGTATTAAAATGACAACAAACTCACAACTATCAACAACTGAATCTAAATAATAAAAACAAAATCCAACTAAGCAAACCAGAATAGGAAGAGAATGATATGGTATGGGATCATTTGGAGGGTTATCAGCTGGGAGGGGAAAGGGAGAGAAATGGGGAAATGGTGCAGGGATTAAGAAGCATAATTCGTTGGCCCAAAATACACAGGGGGAAATTAAGAATAGAATATAAAAGGATGAAGCTGAAGAACTTATATGCATGACCCATGGACATGAACTAAGGGGGTTGGGATTGCTGGAGGGGAGAGGGTTACTGGGTGGAGGGGAGCAAAGGGCAAAAAAGAAATTGGGACTACTGTAACAACATAATCAATAAAATATACTTAAAAAGAGAGAAATGGAGAGAAAAGGGGACAACTGTAATTGAAAAACCAAAATAAATAAATAAATAAATAATAAAGAATCAGTATGGTTCCAGCACGTCACAGACCCAGAACACCCAATTCATTAAGAGGAAATAAGATAAATATCCAATTTAGCCAAGTGGGGAAAAAAAAATACTTAAAAATACATAAATATACCAGGTTAACCATATTCTAGATTTCCTATTTTCATTTCCATTATTCTTCTTATGTCCCTTCCTCTTGCTATTGAGATGGGTTTACTTGTTGGAGGTACTTAATTTCACAGATTAGACCATAAGTGGAAGAACATTGAAGAGGGCTCACACAGTACTAGGGATGGAAGGGAAAACCTTCAGAGATCCTTTCTTGAAAGTGGAATAAATAATTCAGGAGAATTAAGATCTTTTCTGGGATGAGCATGCTTTGGGTTGTATGAGGAAGAGTTGCATCATATTGGAGAGGAAATTATTGGGGAGATTGGCAGAAGTAGCAGTAAAACAGGTAGACTGTGTTGGGCATTATCATATGGAGAAAAAATCATATGGTACAAAAGAACAAATCATCCTTTTGGGAAATTTTCTCATTGCAAATAGATTCAGTGAGATGAAATTTCCTTATGCCTGACTCTTACTGTATGGGACACAGAGAAAAGACTTTATGCCTTCTTATAAATCATGCCTGGGGCTTTGAAACTTCAATGAATATCTTAAAGCTGTAATAAACATTTGGAAGTCAGATTCATTGTAATAAATCAATGAAGGTAACACACTAAATATAAAGAACAATGGAAGTTAAAATGCCTTAAGTGAATAATAAGGAGGACTCTACAATTAATATCCATTTATCACTTATTAGTAACATATTTTTCAGTAATTCTATCCTTTCTAGAGAAATCAACATCCTCCATTCAAATACTCAGTTTATTTTAATTTTATTAACTATTTTTATTTTATATGTATACATACACATATTTGTTGAAATGGAGGGAATGAAGTATTATATGGTGATATTTTATTTATCGGATGGTCTGAACCTTGTGAGTTGGTAGAGTTGAGAGCACAATGTACTTCTTGGTAGGCTGCTTGATTATCAGCCCTAACAGTCCCCCTGTCTAATTAGATTGCCATAGGGCACTGGAAACCATTTAACTACAATGGCACCAAATCTGAAATTGCATTGGGAAGGGCATCTGGCTGTCCAAACTTTTAATGGACTTGCCCTGAAATATCAAAGGCAGCAAAAATTTAAATGTTTCTATAAAAAAAGACAAAATTGAATTATTTTCAAGTAAAAGCATCTTGCTTTAATTCAGCCTATATAAAGAGTAAAAAGGAAAATATATGATACTGAATTTAAACTTTCAAGGAAGTCAATACTGATGCCTACTATTTGTAAAATGTCTTATAACAAAGAGCTCTAAATGCCCTACTTCTGCCTCCAAAAGCACGTTGTGGACAGTAAATAACCTGTATAATTACCCTGGGTAAATATTGTCAAGATATATTGCATAAATTGCTATCAACAATGGCAACTTATTGAAAGGCATATGTACAAGAAAAAAATTACTTTCCCTCCTTAGAAATGGTTGGTGAATCACGGTTGTCAATGTACAAATAAATATAGTGTTGGCATAAAAACAGTCATATTATCAATAATAGCTACTGTATATCAAGTACCTACATTGTGTTAGCCCGGGTGTCAAGTCCATTATACATACTATCATTAGTCCTTACAAGCTCTGTGTGGGAGATAATTATTATGTACATTAAGGCTCAGAGAGGTCAATGTCCTTGCCAAAGGCCACTGAAGTAATTAATAGCAGATCTAGTGTTGAAACATTCAAAATCTGATTCTAAAAATCTTACTTTTAACCATTGCACCATGCTGCTGTTTCCACTTAAAGCATGCTGTTCCACTACACCTTTGTTCACATGGAGCAGAACAACTAAAGTAAAACCAGTCTCTTCTCTGATGAATGGGAGCATGTTATGAATGATTTAGAATTGGGACATTTCATGGTATGCAAATATCTCAAGACAAATTTCTAGAGAATGCTTGGATTCAGCGGAGTTCCCCATGAATACTTAAAAATTTTGGTTTAATTATTCAAGTTAATCTTGTAAGAAACAGAAGGGAATCAAATCAAATCTGTACATATAAATTTTTAAGATCAAGATAAATACCTATATTTGTGAAACCATGAGAAAATAGCAGATGTTTCAAGTTAAGAACAGTATGATCAGGAATGCAGAAGGGCTCAAATATGGAAAGTCTGCAGTAGATAATGTAATGTGTCTCTAAGATTGTCATCACTTTTAGTATTAGCAAGAGAACACGTCATAGGGATGGTATAAACCAGAGCCCATGATGTCAAGTTTCTGCATTATGATATAAGATTCGGGCAGCACCATGCTAAAGATTTGTCAGGTGTCTTCACCATCAAAAATTGGTACTAAAGAGACAAAATTGGATACATAATGTGCCTCTTAGGCTGTCAGCAGAATTATAACATTGAGTTTCAATGATTTAGGGGACTAAGGACTGCGGGCCATCCTGTAATATATATTCCAGTGATTGTGACGTAATTGAGATTGTGTGTGCTTTTTGGTTTTCAGCAACTTCCTTTGGCCGCACTACTATACTGAATTGTCAGCCTGCTTTTCAGCTCCTTATATTAATAGCACAGTTCTCTCTCTCATTCTCTTTCTCTTCCTCTCTCTCTCAGCCTCTGGACTGCATTTAGATTTTCTCAGATCAAACCAGTTATAAATGTAGGACAAAGAGAGAATTTGGAAACTGATGTGACTTTCAAACAGCATTCACTTAAGAGACAGAAGATTTAATAAAATCATGTCAAAGTGTTTCTCTTTTCTCCTCAAATGTAATCTCCATTTTCTCATTGCCCAAGTATTAAATTCAATTTTCTTCAAAAAAAAAAAAAATCTTTTCCTGAGCACAGGATTTATAATCTGGTAATCTCAAGGAGATACTAATTTTTTAAGAAAAAAAGAGTGAAGATCATAAAAGAAAAATAAAGCTCATTTTCCCTGTTCATTAAATTTTTAAAAATCATAATATTATGATATTTATAATTGATATGTAAAGGTTTTTGTAAGGCAGCTTAAATTTTGAAAAAAGAAATCGAGGTGATTCCCATAAAACTGATGGTTTCCTAAACCTAGACATTATATCCATTTAGCATACTCCTTACTCTAGAGAAGTTATGGATGCAATGCTTTGTTCAGAGAGTTTTTTTGAATAGCTAGTGAATACTCGTATGTGAAAATCTTTCATTAAAATACTCATAAATAAAAAAGTGTGATATATTCAATGTTATAAAGAGAACCAGTTTAAAAATAAGAAGATAAATGAAATTCTGTAATACTTTTAAGCAACTACATTTCCACAGCTCTGATAAGCATATCTAAAAAATATATATCAATTGCTTTACATTAATTTGTAGCAAAAGCTCCATGAAGTCTAAGCTCTTTAATAAAGAACTTCAAGGGTGTTAGATCAAACAAATAGGTTTTTAATGAATAGGCGTGCTATTCTTTTTCTTAATTTCCTATTACTTTCTCTCTCCATGATATTGATCATTCTATTTGTATATTTAGTAAACACATCAGCATTTTCTTTATGGTTTGGAGCTTTTGTGGTAGGGGTAAACCAATAAAACTTGATTATCAGCAGGCAAATTTTAGTAGGAAGATACAAAATCATGGAACCATTATTATTCTTTTCCCATCTACTTCCTTTCCTCAGTATTGCCAGGGTGGTTAATATGAAATGAAAATCTATACCATGTCAGTCTCCTAGTTAAAATCTTAACTTAGTTATTAGTCAACCTTTGCTAAGCTCCAACTACACGCTGGACATTGAAGGTGTTGAGGATAGGCCGAGCTCACAGTGTATTCAGGGACACAAAAAAGTCAGCTGTTGATTACAATGTACTGTAAACGCTCTACTAAATTAGTACTTCCAGTAAGGCAATAATAAATACTATTTGAATATTTGGAAAGGGCTCCTAAAGTGAGGCTCCCTGCTTTCCTGTAGAATAAAGTCCAAGCACCTTACTGTGGCTTGAAAAGCTGTCGTGATCCAACTCCTTTCTGTGGCGCTGCATTGTTTCACATTTTGTGCTCTGGCCATGTCAGTCAGTTTGTTGTTGTCCCGCCCATACCTTACTGTTTCTGATTTCTTCTCATTTTATCCTGTCTGCTAAGAATATTCTTACCCATCCTATCTGCCAGGTGAACACCCACATTAACTTACCTATCACAACTTAGTTCGATGGTGTTTCTCTCAAATCCTTCCTGATTTTCCTCACCCCCTACACCTTTGTGCCCAAATTGAACCTCATACTAACTTCCGCAACAACACTCACTGTATTTTTTAATATCTATATTTTCATGATTGACTGACCCACTAGACCATTGGTTGCATGAGATTAGAAATGGGTTTAACACACTATCCAATGAGTTCGCATTAATGAAGAATTTCTGTGCCTGTAGCAGTGACACACCTGATATCTCATCAACAGCTCTCTGGGTCAGGTGGACAGGCTCCCTCTACTTCCATTTTACAGAGAAGAAACTGATAATCAAGGTAGTTGAAGTGACTTGCTTCAGTTTACACAACCAGTAAGTGGAGAAGTCAGTTCTAGAACCCGTTTCTGTCTGGTCTTTATTTCAGTGTTCTGGTTATCATGTCATATTAAAGTCTAGCAAATAGGTGAATACAGGCCCTTCATACCAACTCCACTCTTCTCACAGCAAACCTTTCAATTCTATGACAAAATGAGAAGAAAAATAAGTAAAGCAGCTAATCAGTCCAAATTCATTTCTCCATGATAGAGAACTAGTTCCTAGAGAAACAAACCTGGGCAATTTCTCAAAAATCAAAAGGAACAAATAGATGGCATGTGTAGTTACTAGAAACCATTCAGTAATCAAGCTGAAATTATTCATTAAGGTATTAAAAAAACTTTTAATTTACCACCACATTAAAAATCTTGAATATTATACAGTACTAAAACTGGGTATATTCAGTTGTAAGACCCTCATATTAGAAGAAAAATAGTTTTAAGTAGAAAAGAATAAAATGGTGGATTTGAATAAAACTTTGAAGTCTCTAACACAAAAATAAGTGTTTTCTAAGTAAATGATCGATTTAACCAACAGCTAAAAGTAAAGTTTGTTTCTTCATTTTTCTTTATTAAAAAATCCATCATATAGTGAGGAACTCAGCCTGTATTAGCATAACTCTACATTGGTAGAAGAGAAAATTCATTCATTAAAAAAGATCTAAGCAGGTTCTGTTTTCCATGTGACTCCTCCCCCCACCATACACAGCAAGCTCACAATACACACATGCACATATTTTTGACATGTGGGATATTAAGAGTAGTTGCCCTGACATATTCGCTTAAGCTGTGTACAACGTGAGGCACACCTAAAGGGAGTGCAAGTGCTCTTGTGTGACTTGTACAGAATCAAATTCCCTTAGAGGCACGGTTTGTGAAAGACTCGCCATGGAAGTGCAGGCTTTGGTGCTTGCTATTTAGCCCAGCTTTTCTGGCTTGCAGGTAGTTTGCTCCTTGAATTCTTGTGTTCTCATTACCCCTCTGGAATTTTATGGTTTACTGATGTCAACTTGGACATTTTTGAATTATTAGAGAAAAAAACATTCAAAACTGACTATAGAGACCTCTCTATATTTATGCTATATTTAATATTAAACTATTAAATCTAAAGCTGTTCTCTGTTGGTCACAGGGGGCAATCACCCTTATGGTCTCTTAAGATCTTGAGGGTTCTTTGATGACCACTCCAACTTCTTGTCCACAACCCTGTTTATTCACGTAGCCTCCTGGTGTTGTCCCTGTGCTCTGTACTGCCATGTGGGGCTTTCACAGAGCTTGCAGACACTAATTCAGATGAATGTTTAAGCACTTTGCTTACTGAAGGATCAGGTAAGCAAAGCATCAAAACCAGGACAAATAGTGAGTCCAGAATTTGGGACTTTATATAACTCCTCTCCTTGGACTCTTACCCTGCCTTCTGTTCAAGTGTGGTAGGAGGCAAGAGGGAATAGAAGATTTATCTTACCCTATGTAAGACAAAGTCCTTAGAATCTAATATTAATCTATATACATGTTCTCAACAAGAAAGTGGCAGCTAAAATGTTTATTTCAAGATGAAGTCTCCTCTGGACCAATGGTTGAATATTTCAAAATCAGAAGTTACATAAAAGGAATGGAGACAGTCATGATATAATTCAGTGTTATTCATCTTATACAATTACAGGAAACTCCTCATATTAATCAAAGCCTCTCATGCCTGAGTGCTGTCACCTCCTTCATTTTGTAGCATGCAAAAATATAGCCAACTAGCTGATAGTCTCTGTCCTTTACAGCCTCTTCCTTTCTTAGTTGTGAATTAAGCTGATTTGCCATTTAATAGTTGCCAGCAGCCAACCATTTGTCTTGACCTGCTTCCTGAAAGTGTACATTGCTGCCTTGCTTTCAGTCTCCCCTGAAGATGCCCTCAGCCTTAGAAAGTTATGAAGGGAGATAATTCTGTCAGGTTCTCCTTATAATGTGTACTGTCATCACAATAATGTCTGTGAGTGCCCATTGTATTACTACTTTGCTAGCAGTTCTAATATAAATTTTCTGGAGTTTGTAAGAAGGAAATGAGATACCAGAGCCTTGACTTTGGAGAGAACAGGTTAGGTCAATAAGTCAAATTCATGTAGCTAGTGTTACCCCACAGATGCCAGAGTAAACTCCATCCACACATCTACATATCTTTGAAAGTCCCTCTCTGATATAATTTCAACTGTCTTTCCTGTTTTTAGCCCCACCATGCCTGAAGCATTATAGATCTGATTCTCTACCCTGCTGTCATAGTAATTTTCTTAAAAAATTAAATTAACTCATATTACTCATTTACTTAGAAGTTTTCAATAAATTCCCATTGACCTCCAGATTAAGTACAAAATCCAAAACGTAGCATAGGAAATCACTCATGATCTGGCATTTGTCCAGTTCTCTAATACCTGCTGTATAAGCCTTTCAATTCTTTTGCATTGCCATACTCTTCCCCATTTCATAACCTTTACATATTCTTTTTAAATTTTAATTTAAATATTTTGTTGCTTATGCTATTACAATTGTCCCAATTTTTCCTCTTTTTTCCTCCTCCATCCAGCCTACCCCCTGCTCCCATAGTAAATCCCTCCTCCATTGTCCATGCCCTTGGGTCCTTCATATATGTTCTTTGACTAATCCCTTCCCCTTCTTTCAACAAGTCCTCAGCTCCCCTATCCCCTCTTACAGCTGTCAATCTGTTCCTTTTTTCCCATGCCTCTGGTTCTGTTTTATTTGTTAGTTTATTTTGTTCATTAGATTCCACATATGAGTGAGATCATATGGTATTAGTCATTCACCGACTGGCTTCTTTCACATAGCATATATTTTGTTTAGGACATTCTTCACAACCTATACATCATAACCATGATTTACTTATTCTTATAATCTCCTATTAAATATTACTTTCTCAAAAAGTCATTCTCTGATCACCTACCTAATCTAAATTTATTCCTCAATATCCTGTATCATAGCACTCAATATAATTGTGATAACTTTATTGTGTAAATATCAAATTGTTTGTTTTATGCACTGTGTCATAAATGCCCCGAGAGCAGAGTATCCCAAAAGCACAATCTGGCACATAGTAGGTGGTCAATTATATTTGATGAATGAATGATTGAATAACAATACACAGAGTAAATGAGCTCAGCACAAATACAGATACTCTAAAAGGAAAAATGATCCTATACTCTCATCAAGTTACCCCCCCAACACACACACACATATTTTCCTACCAAGGCAATGTTTTGTTTCCTACAATATTTTCCTTGATATTCTCTCTTTATAAATTCTTTGTTTCTCCTTCATATTTAAAAGAGAAGTTTGCAGGATATATTATTCTTTGCTGGTAATTTCTCTGTTTTGGTAGCTGAAATATTTGGTTCCACTTACTTCTGGCTTGTAGTTTCTGTTGAGAAATCCAACGATAACTTATTGGGCTTGCCTTTATAGGTTACTTTTTTCTTATCCCTGGCTGCCTTGAGATTCTTTCTCTGTCACTAATTATTGACAGATTTAATACAATATGCCTTGGAGAAGGCCTTTTTGGATTGAGGAAATTAGGTGTTCTCTTTGCTTCTTGGGTTCAAAGATCTAGCTCTTTCCATAGGTTTGGGAAGGTCACATCAACTATTTGTTTGGATAGGCTCTCTGTTCCCTTCTCTTCTTCCTTTGGTATAGCTGTTATTTTTATTTCAACATTTCTTATGGAAACAGACAGTTCTCATAGAATTCTTTCTTCTTCTTTTTTTTATGCTTGAGTCTCTTCTTCCCTCTGCATCATTTCTAGATTTCTACCTTTGAAATCTCTAATCCTTTTCTCCATATGGTCTGCTCTTTTTTCTATGCTTACTGGTTTGTTATTGATCTCTTACTGAGCTCTTCATCTCCAAAACTTTTGTTTGTTTTTTAACATTTTGATTTCTTTGGTAAAGTATTTGTTCATTCATTTGTCTTCTGAAATCATTAAAATGAGTGTCTGTATTTTCTTGCATCTTGTGGAGTTTTTTCAGAACTGCAATTTTTAAATCCCTGTCATTTATATCACATACTTCCATATCTTTAAGTGTGTTTTCTGGAGATTTTTTATTTTCTTTTTAGCTACTTGGTTACTTTTGATATTCATGGTATTTGATGGATTCCTTCTTGGTCTAAGCATCTATATATATACACTACTAGCCAATTAATACAAAGAGGTCTTTCTATTATTTTCCAATAGGTGGTGCTGAATCACCTGTTTTCAGCTCTTGCACTTCTCTGGTTATTCAAATCTCCCTAGGTAGGTTATTTCATCTCTTGTGCTCTTGTCAGCTGGGTCTCAGGACCAAACCTGCGGGGGAAGCTGTGGGCAATGGAGCTCCAAATATGTGAAATCCCAAAGCTGTTATCAGCAGCGAGATACTGTCGTCATCTTAACAACAATTCTTGGGGATCGGGTAGGCTGTGGGAAACTGACCAGTTTCTTTGCTGACCTTGGACCTTTGCAGGGTCCCCTCTGTGCCCCGACCTATGACCACTCACAATGTGCATTCTTTGCTCATAGAATAAAGTGATTCTGTATATCAGGTCTTGGATTTGCAGATAATGTGCTCTGCAATGCAATAGCAAGGTTGAAGAGAGGTAAGCTCTGGGACGTTATGGTGGCAGGGGCAGACTTTGTCTGCCTGGAATGCAGACAGCCAGACACCTGAGGTTGTCAGGTGCTTTGTCTTTGGCTAGGTTTCTGGGCTCTGCTACAGCTTGTACTCTCTACCCTACAGGAATGCCACCGAATCTCTTTGATTCTTCTGGCTGAATGAAGTGTCAGCCACTATCTGATTCCTCCCCTTTCTGGGCTAAGCCCTACCATGAGCTCCAGGTTGTAGAGCTGCATCTCTGGCTTGGCTCAACTTTTCTACCGTTCATCTCCCCACTTCGCTCCCACTTGTCCACCTTTAGATGTTTCAAAATGTGGATCAGTCAGGTGTGTTTGTGCATTGAGTAGGGAATCCTTTGTTGATTTACAGCTGTTCAAATTGTTGAAACTTCAAGAGGAGAGATCAAGCGGATCTCTCACTCTGCAATTCCTCTCAGAGCATTTTAAAATTTTCTACCTAATTCTAATTTAGTTGCTATTCATATGTCATGAATAATAATTATTATTGCCTAAAATTAACTATTTATTGACATTTACTTATATATTAAAATTTTTTATTACTCTTTATCCTTATCAGAATTGTATATATTATATATTATAAATGTGTGTTTGTATGTATATATGCTAATGTGTGCATATATATATATATATAAAATGTCTATCTACTGTTGTTGAATTCTAGAATATTTTTGTCTAACTATTTTAATTTTATTATTTGAACAATATTTTGTTGAATGAAGAATTACAGGTTGGTCGGTTGCCATTTTTCTACTAAAAGGTCAGCCCTTGTCTAATATTTGCTTCTTTGAAGGTTTCTCTCTTATTATCTTTAAAAATGTCTGTTTGTCTTTGTTTTTTCTTTTCAGTTTTTGGTTTTATAAGAAAGATATCTTTAAGCATGTTCTTATTTCAATTACTCTGTTTTGGGCATACTTGCATATGTGGATTAATATCTTTCATGACTTTTTGAAAATCCACAAACATGATCTTTTTCAAATAGTTCAAGAAATGCTTAATTATCATTCTGCTTGCCTTCTCCTTCTGGGATTCTAATTAATCACATATTGACATATTTTAACAGTTAAAATTCCTCTATTACACAAAAATGTTTATGTTTACTTTAGAAATTAAAATGGAATGCATAATAAGAAAATATTGAAATTTACTTCTAATGCCATAAAACCTTTAGAATGATTCTGTTCAGAACCTAGTAAACATCATAAGTATTTTGATCGGGTTTCATTTAATGGTTCATGGTTTTAATAATAATTTGAATCTTAGAAAAATTAAGATTTTCTTTCTTGGGGCATGCCATATTCCAATAAGAATTTTATATCATTTCACTTATCTATTTACCTCTCTATTTTAGTGGTAATAAAGATTTAAAGAAAATGATTTGGTTTTGTATAATCATCATATTTTTACTCTACAGAATCATTCACTTTTGTGTCATATTTTTTGGAGTCACAATACTTATTTTTATGATTGGCTAAAACTCAGAAAATAATATTGGATGGTAGTGATAAGAATGGGTTCCTTTGTCCTTTTAAAGATAACTTTATTATGACAAAACTCACTTATTATAAAGTTTACCTATTGGAAATGTGTAAGTCAGTGATATTTAGGATGTTCACAGAGTCGTGTAACCATGATCACAATCAATTTTAGAAGATTTCATCACTGCCCCAACAAAAATCCATTAGCAGTCACCACTGCTAGTATTATATCATCTCCCAGGTCCTAGAGACCCTTAATCTACTTTCTTTTTGTATAGGTTTTTCTAATCTAGAATTTTCATATGAATGAAGTCAAAAAATATTTTCTTTTGTTACTGAGTTCATTCACATCTTGTAATATTTTTCAAGGTTCATCAGTGTTGGAGAATATATCACTATTTCATTCCTTTTATTGACAAGTAATATCCCATTATATAGATACAATAGTTTATCCATTCACCAGCTGATGGACATTTAGGTTATTTTCATATTGGACTATGATGAAGAGCATTGCTATGAATTTTTGTGAACACATTTTGGCACAGACATATATTTTAATTTATCTTGGTTAGTTATCTAAGCAGTGGAATTGCCTATTAATATGGTAGCTCTGTTTAACATTTTGAGAAACTACCAAACTGTTTTCCAAAAAAGGTTCACCATTTTACATATCCGCTAGAAATGTTTGAAGGTTCTAATTCCTCCATCATTAGCCATCATCTGTTATTGCCTATTTTCTTTATTATAATTATCCTAGTTGGTATGACATGATATCTCATTATGCTATTGATTTTTATTTCTCTAATGGCTAAAGATTTTGAACATCTTTTCATGAGCTTATTAGGTATTAATATATCTTTGAAGTAATGTTTGTTCATATAGTTGTTCTGTTTTTAAATTGGATTATTTGTCATTTTTGCTAAATTTTGATGGAGTCAATTTATTTATTTTTGTATTGGGTAACTTGTATTTTTGTTTTTATATCTAAAACACCAGTGTCTAACTCAAGAGTACCAAGAATTACGCCTATGTTTTCTTCTTAACTTTTTATTTTTATTTATTTATTTTTAAGTATATTTTATTGATTATATTGTTACAATAGTTCTATTTTTTCCCCTTTGCTCCCCTCCACACAGCAACACCCTTCCCCAACAATCCCCTCCCCAAGTCAATGCCCATGGGTCGTACATACAAGCTCTCCTGCCTCACCCTTTCATATATTCTTCTTCTTTTTTTTAAATAATTAATTAATTAGTTAAATATTTTAACAATAAAAAATAACAATCCCTCCTCAGACTTAAGACCCTTTACAATCTTATAAAGGACAATGGAAGAAGGTCTCGAGCTCCTCTAGCTGCTTCAAGCTGGACATGGTCGTCGTCCTACCTACCCTTGGGTCAAGAAATCCCAAATAAGAGTGGAGGTGTGGAGGGGAGGGTGGCCTTCCCACAAGGGGAAGGATCGTGCAGACTCCAGGTTGGTTGGCTGTCTCTGGAAAACGGCATGCTTGGTTTAACGGGCTGGCATCCTTGTTGTATTCTGGGGGCAACAGGGTTAAAGGACATCATTCAATCCATAACCACTAGATGAAAAAAGACAGGTATTAATTTTTCAATGTCCCACATTAGGGAAAAGAAGGGCTTCTTTGGAGGAAGGTATGCCAGGTACATCTCACCTGTCCAAAACCCTTTTGCCCATTATACTTAGTTTGGACTGAGGGAAATATTTTAGGTTTCCCCCCTCTCAGGCCTCTGGGCTCTTTCTGTCTAAGCCAGTAGGATAGAAAAGAGAAATCAGTTTTAAAGTGAAGCCCACAGACCACCCCGTTCTTCACCAACCCAGCCACTTAGTTCAGCCAAACCACTGAGTCTCAGGAGGCAGTGATGCAGACAGGATTAAGTGAGGCCTATATGTACAGACAATCACTCAGGTATTTGAAAACAGAAAACACATGTTAATTTATGTAACATAACCCACATACAAGTCTCTAAATCTGTAGGACTGTCTTATCGGAAAGACATCCAGTTGCAAGGCGTTTGACATTCTTCTTGCCTATAAATTAAACATCCTTGATAATGCCACAGACATAGTTTAACTTTCAAATGAAAACAAATTTTAAATGAAAAGAAACTTTAAAGACGGTTAGCTGCACTACTTTATATTCTACCACTGGGCATTGTGATCTTCCTTGAATCATGATTTTTCTCCCTAAGATTACCCTCCTTGTCATTAAAGGGACTACATTAAGTTCATTTTTAATTTATCCTGTTCATTTGCATAAAAACAACAAGAGCAGCAAATGATCACTTATGATCTTCAGTTCTGCTTTGCTGGAACTTACGCAAGGAACATTTAAGGTGACTTTCAGTCTGCCCTTCAGGGCACAGAAGCTGAGCCACATACCTGGCATTCAGCCTTGCCTGTAAACACCTGTCTTTTCCAGGTCCTCCTGGTTTTCCATTGTGCCTTAAGGTCCCTTCTAGCCATCTTCCAGGAAAACAACCTTCATTCCTTCCCTGGAAAGATTGCTATGGACAGCTCATCCATCCAAAGTACCAGGCCTTTTATCTCGTGAACTTTTATTACCTTTGAAAGTGAGTCCCAGTTGCTCAGGGCTTTTTGGTAACAACCAAAGCCCAAGCATGTCTCCTTTAGGCATGACATTCCATTCAAAGTCTTAGTTAAAAAAAAACAAACAAAAAACCTCTATTAACAACTGGTCTTATTAGTTTTATGCAAAGAAACTTAGGTCATTATTTACTTCTTTAGAATGCCAAATTCTGGAGGGATCAGATAGGGAGAAAAATATACAGTGTGAAGGAAAATCCTTGTCCTTCTAATATTCACGGAACTTGCATTTCTATTCTTTATATTTTTATTTTTCCCCCCACTAAAAATTTTTCTGTTTGTTTGTTTTTCCATTACAGTTGTCTCACTTTTTTCCCCCTCTTGCTTCCCTGCACCCTGCCCCCCCTTCTTCCACATTCAGTCCCCACCCAGTTGTCCATGTCCATGGGTCATTTATACATGTTCTTTGGCTAGACCCTTCCCCTTCTTACCCCTTCTCTCCCTCCCATCACCCCCTTTGTTACTGTTAGTTTATTCCTTGTTTACATACCTCTGGTTCAATTTTGCTCATTTGTTTGTGTTGTTCATTAGTTTCCTGTAACAGGTGATAGCATAAGGTAATTTTCTTTTGTTGCCTGGCTTATTTCGCTAAGCATAATTCTCTCTAGTTCCGATCATGTTGTTGCAAATGGTAGAAGTTCCTTTTTTCTTTCAGTACTTATTCATTGTCATTTTCCCCCTTTGTACTCGTGTTCCTCTCTGTCTCTCTCTGTTTCTTCGTCTTCTTAAAGCAGATCCTTTAGCATCTCTTGCAATGCTGGTTTGGTGGAGATGTATTCTTTTAGCCTTCTTTTGTTTTGCAAACTCCTTATTTCACCTTCCATTTTGAATGAGAGCCTTGCTGGGTAGAGTATTCTTGGTTGTAGGCCTTTGTTTTTCATTACTTGGAATATATTTTGCCATTCCCTTCTGGCTTGTAGTGTTTCTGCTGAGAAATCTGATGATAGCCTTATTGGAGCTCCCTTGTATGTTATTAGTTGTTTCTCTCTTGCTGCTTTTAGGATTCTCTCTTTGTCTTTGAATGTTGGCATTTTAATTATGATGTGTCTTGAAGTGGGCCTGTTGGGGTTCATCTTCATTGGGACCCTCTGTGCTTCCTGGACTTGCATGATTCTTTCTCTCTTCATGTTAGGGAAGTTTTCTGTCATTAGTTTTTCAAAGAGGTTTTCTATCCCTTGCTTTTCTTCTTCTCCTTCTGGAATTCCTATGATACGGATATTATTATTTTTCATGTTGTCCTGCAGCTGTCTTAGAGCCTCTTCAGTCTTGTTCAGTCTTTTTTCATTTCGTTGCACTGTCTGAGTTTTTGTCTACATTGTCCTCCAGCTCGCTGATCCGATCTTCTGCTTCCTCTAGCCTGTTTTTAATTCCTTCTACTGTGTTCTTCAATTCAGAGATCGTATTCTTCATTTCCTCCTGGCTCTTATTGATAGCTTCCATGTCCTTTTTGATGCTGGTATAATTCTCAGTAAGTTCCTTATAGTTCTTCTGGAGTTCACTGTAGTTTTTCTGGAGTTCTTTGTAGTTTCCGCAGAGCTCATTGAGCTTCTCCATAATCCATGCTTTCAATTCCATATCTGATAGTTTGCTCCCCTCTATTTCATTTAGCACTCTTTCTGGGGACTCTACCTTTCCTTTCGATAGGGGGTTGTTTCTCTGTCTCCCCATTTTTGTGACTCCTATTGTTTGTTGGTGCTTCTTAGAATGATCTGCACTTCCTGGATCTGCCCCTGGTGGCGTCAGATCCTGTACCAGTCTGGGCCTAGGCATCCTGTTGGAGACTTCCAGGGATCTACTGCCTTTGTCTGACTCCTTTAGTTGTTAATCTATTCAATCTGTGATTAGTAGTCAAGCTTAAGGACTGTGGGTGTGGCAGCTTAATTCCTGTAGGCAGGGCTTTTGCTTCCCCTCAGGCTGACGCCACTTGGCCGGGAATGGTCTGCCTGCAGCACTGGGGATGAGTCAGCACTGGGACCCGGCTGGCCGCTTCCCCAGCTCTCCCCTCAAAGCCACCACACCAAACTCTCCCCAAGTATTTCCTGTCCTCTCTGTCTTCCCTCTGCTTGTGCCTAGGGTAAGTGGGGGCAGAATATTTTCATATGTGACCCACTTAAGAGCTCTTTTTCTCCAGCTGTTTCTCTCCGGCTAGCAAGAAACCCTGTGGCTTTTCGCTTTTCTCAGCTGGATACTATTTTACTTTCCACTCTGTTTCTGTAGGCTGGGAAACTCAGCTGGGGGTTTAGACCCTGCCCTTCTCAGAGGAATCCCTGGCTGCTGAGCTGTTTCTCAGTCCCTTCAGCTGCTACCCGTGTGATGCCAGCCAGCCCCTTCCGCGTCTCCGCACGCCCTACCGGTCACGTTGTGATGTAGTGGCCTTTTCTGTCTCTCCGTGGTTATAAGACTTCTCTCCAGCTGGTGTTCGGTTGGTTATTCCAGATGATTTCTCCAAAATTACGTTGTAAATCCAGACTAGTTCTGGGAGGAAGTTAGTGTTGCTTCCACTTACTGCCCTGCTATCTTGTTTCTCCCCTTCTTAACTTTTTATAATGTTAGCTCTTATATTTAGGCCTTTGTTTTACTTCTTCATAAATTTCAAGCCTTTTCTATGCTGGATATCTGTTATCCACTCTCAATATATTTCATCTTTACCTTCATTCTCAGGTAGAAGCTATTTTAAGAGAAATCTTTCCTGTCAGCTGGAGTTCCATTTAGACTGATATGTACTTCTTCTTTCTAATGGTGATGATCTAAAGCAGCAATGGCCTCTCATAGGGAATTGCCTACCTTTTGTCTCTTGGCCAATCCTGATGCCAACCTTCAACTCTTTAAAGTAGTAGTAGATTCTGTCGGTACCTTTATTTACCTAACACCTCTGACATACACCACCTTCTGAGGAAAAGTTTGATTTTACTTCTTTTTCAGTCAAGGGATATCTGCAAGCCCATTAGCAAAAATAGTTAAGTGTGCATTTCTAGTCTCAAGCTCTGATGTATTTTCTCCATTCAATACTCCTTTTACCAAGTACAATGCTTGGCCTGTGTTAGGGGCTCAGGAAATATTTATTAAGTAAATTAATAAATTTTTGTCAAATTATTTGAGATATAAACAGGAAATGGGAAGGTGAGGAGTGGACAGAATAAGGGAGTTAAACCCTTTACTCAAATCACCATATTTCTTTGCAGTAGCATGCAAGGTCTGTCCAGAAAAGGTCCAGCCATTGTTAATATAATGAGAGCAGTTTGTACGACATCAATGTAACCTGGCAGCCAAGGAGAGTGGACTGGAATGCACATGCATGAACAGTGAGGACCTCAACTGCACATGGAATTGGGTGCTCATTGCCCCAAGCAAAATCTCTTTCCCATCCCACTTAACATCCTTATGCCCACATCCACCTACCTACACCTGTTTTATCTTTGGCTATCATCACACTGTTGTCTGTGTTTATGTGTGTGTGCGTGTGTGTGTGCGCGTGCGTGTGTAAAATATATGGTTTGTCCGGAAAGTGTCAAGCCACTGTTAAGGTAATGAGAATGGTTTGAGGGACATCTACGTAACTTGGCAGCCAAAGAGAGTGGACTGGAATGCGCATTCATGGAAAATGATGACTTCACTGTACTAGTCAGTGGGGGTGGTAGTCACCCTTGAGTGAGCATGTGTACTGTGTCACTGTCGCATTCAAAATGACTGAGCAAGCAGAGCATTAATTTTAAACATTGATTCAGAAGGTCGCAGCTATGGGCAACTGGTGACTGGCAGCTTTATCATGACAATGTGCCTGCTCATGCATCATGATTCTGCAGAGAGTTTTTTTGTGAAACATTAAGTCATCCAGGTGACTCAGCACCCTACAGCCCAGATTTGGCACCCTGTAACTTCTGGCTTTTCCTAAAACTAAAATCACCTTTGAAAGAAGAGCTTTCACACTGTTGATAATATTCAGGAAAATATGACAGAGCAGCTGATGGTGATTTGGAGAACAGTGTGAGATCCCAAAGTGACTACTTTGAAGGGAACTGAGGCAGCATTGTCCTGTGTACAATGTTTCTTATCTCTTCTTCAATAAATGTCTCTATTTTTCAGATTACATATCTGGATGCCTTCTGGACAGACCTCTAATACTTTCCATGAAGCAAAATTTTGTGCTTTACATCCTAATTTACTTTCCAGCTCAGGACCACCATTCACTTCACTTGTGGCATTCTTTTAACTAATCCTTTGCCTCCACTCCCAGCTTTTCAGTCTATGATCAATTGTCAGATCACCTTTCCTGAAGAAATGTGTTGTGACATCACTTGTTTGTTTAAAATGTTGTGACTCTCTTGTCTATAAAATCAAACACTCTAACTTTGTGAGAATTAAAAAAAATGTTTATTGATTTATTGGGATGACATTGGTTAATAAAATTATACAGGTTTCAAGCGTACAGTTCTATAATCGTCGTCGGCAGCCGTCCGTCTCGAGAGACGATGGTGTAGCTTCTTAAGAGTCTATCTGCACCGCCGAGAATGGCTGTGCAGTCCAACTCGGGAGTGACACGGTATCTGTCTCCTCCCGTGTTGAATCGACATCTTGTGATGACGCTGGAGTGTCCTCTCCAGTGAAGCTGAAGCTACAGAGCCTGGGCAGGGTGATATGGAGGGTCTGCTGTTGCCCATGCAGCAGACCCTCCCTCTCTTCGCAGCTGAAGGGTCCAAGGGAAAGACGGAGTCAATACAGCTTGGCTTCAGGTGCGCCGCATCTGTATATTGTATTGTATATTCACCATTGAAAGTCACCATTTATTTCCTTTTTACCCTCTTCTACCTCCCATCATCTTTTCCCTCTGATAATCATTGTACTGATGTCTGTGTCTATGAGTTTTTTTTTCTTTTTATTTAATACCTTCAACTTTTTCATGCAGCGCCCAGCCCCTCCTTTGCAATGAAAGCTGTCAGTCTCTTCTCTGTGTCTGTGAGTCTTTTTCTGTTTTTAAAATAAATTAAAGTTGTATATTTTTACCCTTTATTTTTTTATTTCCTCTCTTTTTATTCAAAAAGATATCAAATTCCGTTTCCTTGCCTCAGGGGAAGAATGTGGTTGAGAATAAAATGGAAGTTACTGTCAAGAAAATTTCCTCTTTAGCTTTGTTTCCCCAAAGATTAAGCCTATTGAGGAGAATATGCCATGAGTCTAAACAGAAAGAGTAGAGAAAAAGAGTGCATCTAAGGAAGCCAGTTTCCGCTGACTAAAGAGGAATCCCCCTGAAATGGAAAGGAAAAAGAGGTCTTTGAGACTCAGGAATAAGGAAAACATAGGAATTTAAAGACAAATGGCCTTTCACCCTATCTATGGCATCAAAACGACAGAGTCAGAGGACTTAAAGAAACAGATATACTGGGATAGTGTGCTCCCTGGTTAGTGACTGATGAGCAGAGGAGCATTTGTAATGCTGCATTGCTGCATAATTCCCTGTATAATTTGTCCTGCCCTGGGGAAGTAGCCTGAAAAGTGACTTTAGTTAAAATTCCCACCTGTATGACATGGTAAAGGCTGAAGTCAAAATTAATGAAAAAACAATAAGGAACTATTGAATCCCTTTTAGACCATGGGTTATGTACTTTAAATTTTATGTATTTCACTTGACTTTTAGCTCCAACTATTCTGTGCAGTTTATAGTAAACTCACCAGCTAGCTAAGAAATAATTTCTTCATATTTTAATATCCAGTTCAAATGGATATTGAATTCTTAAGTAGAATCAATCACAACCTTATCTTTTTGCCCTAATAGTGATTTAAATGTATATATACCTCCATGATAACTTAACACTTAACCAAATCTATTATAATTAAGCACTGTTGTTCCTTATTATAGGTGAGCTTTAAAAGAGTGGGAACTGTGTCATATTAAGTTCTGTATCCCTGTGACCTACCACATAACTGGAACATATTTGTGCTCAGTAAGATTTTTTAAAATTGTATTATTATTTTTATTCTTTTATTTAGCATTTATAAAAATTTAGGTTCACTTATTAATTGTGCAAACACTGTCAGTTACAGGCTACTTGACATAATAGAAATGTTTTAGCATAAAATGTTTTATTTTGAGACTATATAATGCTATCAACTAAAATATAAATGATCACTTGCATAGAATGCCAAAATCTTCAGATAAAAGAATAAAATATTCAGTGACATCAATTTCAAGGGAATAATATTTGCTTTGTGTTAAGAAAGCTACTGAAGTTTTGGCAGTGATTTAAAGAAAAAAGAATCCAAATTTCTCTACCCAGATGTAGAAAATGTAGTAAGGAAAAAATTGAGAAAGATTTGATTAATGCATGAGATTTAAGTTCTTTCGGCATATATAACCAATGGGACTGGACAGTTGGGAAGAGAAATTAAATATATCTTTGAGGCTAGAAATAGATTCAGGGCAGCTGGTTCTAAATCATTTACTACAGGAAAGACCAAGGTAAAATAGCAGATCAAAATACAACGTTATTGGCAATTTTTTTGCATTGTTGTAAGTCAAAAATAAAAAATAAAAAATAAAAATATCTTAAGAAGTGTGGTTGTCCAGAAATGCCTAGAGGTTAGCAGCAAATAAAGTCTGGAAGCTGGATTCTAGGTAGGCCTAGGTAGTTCCTTGGGAAGGATGGATAATATATAGCATCTGTCCAAAGCATTCTTGTTTTCCCTCAACATTCAATCTACTCTTTTATTCAAAAGCCAGAGTGATATTTCTAAAATGTAACTCTGGTTCTGTCGCTTTTGACTCCCTGCCTAAAATCTTTTAATGGCTCACTATTGCCCAAAAGATAACCCCTAAGCTGCCTGAATTGGCCCCTGCCTACCTGTCATTGCCACTTCCTGCCTCAGACTTTATACTCCACCCACATGGAACTACTGTCAGTTATTTGATATCAGTGTACTTTGGTTTTAAGTGATTGGAATTCAACTCAAACTGGCTTTAGTAAAGAAAAGAATTTGTTGACTCTTGAATTTAGAAACGAATCAGAGATCCAATCCCTTTAGAGGGCAGGGATTCCACAAGGTCTGAGCAACTTTTGGTACTAAATACATGAACAAAACCTCTCTTAAGTTTACTTTTGTCTACTTATTATATTCATTCTTGTGGTGGATTGAATAGTGCCCCCCACGCAAGAATAAAACATTTATGTTCACCCAGAACCTCAAAATGTGACCTTATTTGGGAATAGAATCTTTGCTAGTGTACTTTGTTTACATGAGGCCATACTGAATGAGGATGGGCCACAACTCCAATGACTGGTGCCCTTAGAAGAAGAGAGGACATACAGACAAACACAAAGAGGCCATGTGAAGATGGAAGGAGAGATTGCAGTGATGCTACCACAAGCCAAAGAACACCAAGGAGTGCTGGGAGCCACGGGAGCTAGAGAGAGGAAAGGAAAGGTTCTTCCCTAGAGCCCTGAAAAAGAAGATAGTACTGCTGACATCTTGACTTTGGTTTTCTGTTGTATAGAAGAACTATGAGAAAGTAACTGTCTGTTATTTTAAGCCACTAGTTTGTGGTAATGAGCTGTCCCTAGGAAACTAATACACTGATCAACCTATTTAATTCTGCAACATCACCATACCCCCTGTATTTCTTTATTTTCCTCTTACTTATGACCTACTAATTTTCCACTATAGTTCATCGATCCCAAAATGCAATGCTTATTTAACATTTCACCACCTGAAATTGTAACTTATTTTGCAACCTATGGCCTGTCATATTTACTTACCAATGATTTTATGTTTCTTTCTTTTTAATTTTTTAATCCTGACCAGAGGACATGCTTATTGAATTTAGAGCTAAACATCAATATGAGTGAGAAACATTGATCTGTTGCCTCCCATACACGTCCCAATAGGGGACTGACCCTGCAGCCTAAGCATCATCCCTGGCTGGGAATTGAACATGTGACCTTTTGGTTTGTGGAACTATGCTCCAACCAACTGAGCCACACCTACCAGGGCTGTTTCTGTCTTAGTGGTAAACAATGGTGTGCCTTAAAATCAATGGCATTTTAGATGCAATGAAATATGGTTAATTCTTTCTATTGTATATGTTTTTTTAAATGTTTTTTTATTGATTATATTGTTACAACAGTTCCAATTTTCTCCCCTTTGCTCCCCTCCACCCAGCATCTCCCTCCCCCAGCAATCCCCCCCCCCAGGTCCATATCCCTGGTTCGTAAAAAATAACTATCCCCCCCTCTCAAATATTAGGACCCTTTGTAATCTTATAAAGGACAATGGGCGAAGGTCTCAAGCTCCTCTAGCTGCTTCAAGCTGGACATGGTCGTCGTCCTACCTACCCTTGGGTCCAGAAATCCCTAATAATAATGTGGGTGTGGAGGGGAGGGTGGCCTTCCCACATGGGGAAGGATCGTGCAGAATCCAGGTCAGTTGGCTGTCTCCGGTCAACGGCGTGCTTGGTTTAACAGGCTGGCATCCTTGTTGTGTTCTGGGGGCAACAGATTTGGCGAAAAGGGTTAAAAGACATCATTCAATCTGTAACTACTAGATGACAAAAGGCAGGGATTAATTTTTCAATGTTCCATATTAGGAGAAAGAAGAAAAAAAAAAGAGGAAAAGAAAAAAAAAGGGCTTCTTTGGAGGAAGGTGTTCTAGGCACATCTCACCTGTCCAAAACCCTTTTGCCCATTATACTTAGTTTGGGCTGAGGGAAATAGTTTAGGTTTTCCCCCTCTCAGACCTCTGGGCCCTTTCTGTCCAAGCCATTAGGATAGAAAAGAGAAACCAGTTTTAAAGTGAAGCCCACAGACCACCCCATTCTTCACCAACCCAGCCATTTAGTTCAGCCAAACCGTTGAGTCTCAGGAGGCAGCGCTGCAGAGAGGATTAAGTGAGGCTTATGCGTACAGACAATCACTCAGGTAATGCGATCATAGGCTTATGTCCTTTAAAAACAGAAAACACGTGTTAATTTATGTAACATAACCCACAAACAAGTCTCTAAATCTGTAAGACTGTCTTATTGGGAAGACATCCAGTTGCAAGGCACTTGAAATTCTATTTGCCTGCAACTTGAATATCTTTGATGATATCATAGACATGGTTTAATTTTCAAGTGAAACAATATTTTAAATGAGAAGAAACTTTTAAGATGGTTAATTGCCCTATTTTATACTCTACTACTGATCATTGTGATTTTCCTTGAATAATTATTTTTCTCCCTAAGGTTACCCTCCTTTTGTTTAAAGGGACTACATTAAGTCCATTTTTAATTTATCCTATTTGTTTGCATAAACATAACAAGAGCAGCAAATGATCACTTATGATCTTTAGTTCTGCTTTGCTGGAACTTACCCAAGGAATATTTGGGGTGACCCTCAGTCTGTTCTTCAGGGCACAGAAGCTGAGCCACATATCTGGCATTCATCTTTGCCTGTACACACCTGTTTTTTCCAAGTCCTTCTGGCTTTTCCTTGTGCCTTAAGGTCCCTTCTAGCCATCTTTCAGGAAAACAACCTTTGTTCCTTCCCTGGAAAGATTGCTGTGGACCGCACAACCAACCATGGTACCAGGCCTTTTATCTCGAGGGCTTTTATTACCTTTGAAAGTCATTCCCAGTTCCTCAGGGCTTTTTGGTAACAACCTGAGCCCAAGTATGTTTCCTTTAGGCTTGACATTCCAGTCAAAGACTTGGTCAAAAAAAAATATTGTATATGTTTTTTACTTTATGTTTTCTTCTGCTTATCATCCATATACTGCATGAGAGCAGGGGTCTTTGATTTGTTTACTGTTCTATCCTTGGCACCTAGACTGGTGTCTAAAATAAATTAAGTATTGAATACATGAATTGATAGTACATTCTCAGCAAATAGTTGGTGAACTGAAGTATATTCTTAGGTATCAAGAAACAGCCACTTGACCATCTCCCACTTTTTAAATGACCCCTGTAAGAAGGCTTAAGTTTTTTCTTTATAATTATACCAAACTTGCTCTTATTTATACTGTCATCTGCTAATAATAATAACTTACTTAGCACTTTGAAAATTTAAACCTTTCTCATTATCATCACCTTTGATAAAATTTGCTTAAACCCTGGGCTCTGAAGTTATTTTCATTTTAAAGATGAGAATACTAAGATTTAGATGGGTTAAACTTTTTGTCTAAGGACAAGTACATAGTAATAGGTAATTCATCAAGAATGTCTTGGTGCTCTTCTTCCCAGCCCAGTGCTGTGTTTTGGGTCGATCTCTGTAAATGCTATCATTTAACGCAAAGGACTTCAGGAATCCATGTAGACTTTTGTGATTTTATGGGAATTTTAGAATATAGAAGAGAAATCAGAGAAACAGATGGAAATGAATTATTTATAGCAATACATTTTAAAATGGCATAAGTAATCTACATTTCAAATATATATATTTGTGGAGACAGATATGTTAATGAGTTGGATACAATTATATACATATGTAATGCGTGTAATTGAATCATAAATATATCAGAGGAACACCTTGGTAAGGACATCCCTATATTTCTATTAGAAGCTCATTCATTCACAAAAATTCAGATATATATTAGGGGTTAGGTTTTTTTTCCCCTTGATACAATGATGCATACTATTGTTGAGATTAGTTCTAATTATTTTCAAGTAGAGTATATACTGTGTATTAAAATATGTCAGGCTATACTGCAATGTATTTTAACAAAAAGTTGAGTAGATATGAAGAAAGCTGGCATGTAAAACCAAAATGCACAGTGATTATTATGTAAATAAAAATTATGTTAGACTTTGGGGCGTGTACATTTGAGCTATGTTACATTTTGGGAGTCTAGTTTGAAAGACACAGTTAGAGATCTTGGAAACTACTTTGCATTTTCACTCCCTACTTGTGCACAGCTTTTTACCTCTGCTGGATTCTTCTGTTTCTTTTCATTTCCAGACACAATATGTAAGATAGGTGAGTATCCAGTGTTGGGCTGTGCTATAGTTTGGTTGATTATGATATTTTATTCCATGTGTCAAAAGCAATGGGGTTGCTTCACAAAGAAAGGGTGATGTAAGAGAGGCAAAAACCAAGTTGATTAATACTACCCATGAGATCGGTTTTAAGAAGTTCTTACTCTTGCATTGGAATACTTCCACAATATAGACCTAGCCTACCTTTCCATTCCAATCAATCACATATTAGCCCTATTCCTCGCATATGCTGTGGTCAGACTGAACTAAATGAGGTTTTCTTCTTTTTTCACCATGGATAATACTTTAATTACTTCATCTAGTCACATTGCTTATATAGAAACTAATTATAGCTTTCTTTCTTCTTCCTCTTCAATTTAATGTAACTCAGTGATTAGGGGCTCAGACAATGGAGTCAGAGTTAAAATTATAGCTCTCTTACCTGTTTTCTGTATAGTCTTAGACATATTACTGTTTTTCTGACAAATACATAATTCAATATGTAACTCATCGTCAAAGTAAAAGAAATAATGCACATATAGCGTATTTCATTAGGTTATTAAGAAATAAAGATATGCCCTGGCTGCTATGGCTCAGTGGATTGAGCATCGGCCTGCGAGCCAAGTGTCGCTGGTTCGATTCCCAGTCAGGGCACATGACTAGGTTGCACGTCAAGTCCCCAATTGAGGGTGCAAGTGAGAGGCAACCACACAGTGATGTTTTTCTCCCTCTCTTTCTCCTTTCCCCTCTCTCAAAAAACAAACAGACAAATAAATAAATTATTTTTTTAAAAAGAAAGAAATAAAGATACGTATAAAATTTATAACTCTGTATGTGTGTGTGTGTGTGTGTGTGTGTGTGTGTGTGTTTAGATATGCAGATATATTCAAAAGGATTCAGGTGACATGACCAAGCTAGTTTGGGGTTCATCTAAAAGTAGCTTAGTTATAGAATACTCTTTTTTATGTTTTTTTCTAAGGGAAATGGTAATCAGAATTGTACTAGCTCTGTGGGGCTTCTATAACAAAGTATTACAAACTGGGTGGCTTAAACAACAGAAATGTATTATCTTATGGTTCTGGAGTTCAGGTGTCCAAAATCAAGGTATGCACAGGGTTGTTTCCTTCTGATGGCTATAGGGAAGGATCTCTTCCAGGCCTGTAGAAGGCTGTCTTCTCCCTTCACACCATGTTCTCTCTGTACATATCTGCCTCTGTCCAACATTTTCTCTTTTGTATAACACAGCCATTCTTTAATGACTTCTTTTTAACTTGATTACATCTGCAAAGACCCTAGTTTGTTTTCAAATAAGTTCACGTTCACAGGTTCACGGATGCTGGGGAATAGAATTTAAATACCTTTTGGAATGATACAATTGCAACCCATTACAAAAACGAAAGCAGCGAAAAAGGGGCTAGAGGTTAAAAAAAAAAGAAGACAAGTGGGTCAACAACAGCTCTGAAGCTTAAATAGAAAGTAGTGGTGCAGGCCGAGTAATCTCTTCCCACATTGATTTGAGAGGACTGGCTGACTCTAACTTGTAAAATGTTCTTAGCATTTCCCCAATTGTTCCTTCAATTTGAAGGTGTTGAGTCATGTCTGAAAGTGTGCTGTTGCTAAAATCATCTTCATGCAGTTCTATAAAGTTAGTCTTAATATATACACTTTGTTTTTCTAATATGTATACTTTGAATTAGAAATTTCTCTAGAAAGTCCCAGGCCCTGCATTGTGGATTAAATTATGACTTAATTAAATTAAAATGAAGTGTAATTACTGTCATAGAAATAATAATAATGCCTGTAGATAAAGAAATCACTTTTAATTGTCCAATTTGCTTTAGAAAAGAGGCTCATTGGAAAGCTACCTATGAGGCTTTCATACCAATGTATTTAGTGAGAAACTCAGAAACATATTTTATTTCAGTTAAGCCACAGTGTTAATGTTTTCTCTTATTTTTAGATATGACCCACTAGCCTATAATCCTAGTAAATCTTTAGGAAATGTGCCTACTGTATGTAGAATGTGTTTAAGGGGATACGATGTTACAGCCCTGGATGTGCTCACATATGGACACACTGCTAATAGAATTAACATTAATTACTGTTTCTTTAAACTTGGTTGCTGATGCAATTTATATCCCAGGGGATGTTTTCTCCCAGTTAGGTAATAGTGGTCAGCTTTCTGGCTCTGAAATACAGGATATTTGGCTTTTTGTCTTTCTTCCTCTGCCATAATGCTCTGCTCCACCTTACCATCTGCCACTCTACCCTGAAAAAGTGTATCTTCAGGGTTCATAAAAAAAGAGAAAAGAAATAAGTAAAAAGTGGCCTGTTTTTCTCTTGCAAGGTCACATGTTTAAATCTAATATCTTGGCTGTTAAAAAGAAAAATAATACCTTTAATGCAATTAAAACAGGCACAGTCCTCTGTTCTAGTTCCATTCATTTCCTCTTACAAATGTCAGCATCTTGGCTGAGTATCTGAGTACCTGAGTCATAATTCCCAATGTTTTATTGCAAGCCATCTATAGTCTCTACCGTCTTCAGATCAGCTATACATAATAAATAAATTTCATGTCATTCTCCTCTTGTAGCAGGGCCCCAGAATCTCCAGGACCAAGGTTTTGGTTCCTGAATGATGTTGTATATACCTTTGGCATGTCAGTATCACCTGTTTCCTGTCTTAGGTCCTTTCCTGTGTATTCAAACCTCAAAATAATATTGTGACCACTTTCCCAGATGAACGTTGTGCTGGTCATTTTTTTCCCTTTCATGAAGGAACAGGAGCTAACAGTAGAGATGGGTGAGAATGAAAAGCAATATTCCACAAAATATGAGAAATGCCTGAGAATATTATAGCATGCAGGAGCAATTTTTTACTCTTACATCAGCATATATTGTACTGAGCATCTAATATTTCTCAAATGTTACATAGGACACAGGCAGGCATAAAGCATAGTCGTTTCTTAAAGGAATTATAAACGAGTGGGGGGGTCCGTGGGATATAAACTTGTATAATATAAGGCAGAATGCAATAACTGCTATAATTAACATCCCCAAAATGCCCTGTAGAAGAGTAGAGGGAATAATAATGCATTCTGATTATAGGGATAGCTTCTTTTTTTTTAATTTTTAAAAACATAATTTATTTATTTATTTATTTGTTTGCTTGTTTCTTTCTTTCTTTATTTTTAAAGAGAGGGGGAAGGAGAAAGAGAGGGATAGAAACATCACTGTGTGGTTGCCTCTCACTCAAACCCCCAACTGGGGACCTGACATGCAACCTAGTCATGTGCCCTGACTGGGAATTGAACCAGTGACACTTGGCTTGCAGGCCGATGCTTAATCCACTGAGCCACAGCAGCCAGGGCAGGATAGCTTCTAAGGTGCATGATACTAGACTTGAGTTTGAAAAGATGGTTACAATTTTAACAATTGATAAAGAGCCCATCAGGCTGAATGCTGTCATTCTAAAAATGGAGATGTGGAAGTTTTTAAGACATATGAGAAAGGGCAAGAGATCTAATGGCGAACTGTGCATCTAAATGTACTTGTCAATATTTTCAATATATTTTATTTCTTTCTGAAAGTCTTATTAATTCATTTGGGTCAGTTACATGCCATTCATATGACACTATTTCTGAATTCTGAAATCACCCAAGTTATATAGAGATAGTGCTTCTTCATCTGTAAGCATGAATTATGGTTCATAACTTACCAGAGTTTGAGGAAGATCAAATGAAAAGCGTTTGGCATCAGCAATCTTGCTTCTTTCACTTATTGGGTTTTTCATTATATATTTTGTTTTATTTTTATCTCTTCTGATGGATTGTAAATTCAATGTGGAACTGTGTTTGTCTTCATAATTTTATCCCAGCATGCAGCACAATATTCAATGTGATGCATGTGCTTAATAAGTATTTTTGAGTGAATAACAAATAAGAGAAGATATGGACTTTAACTTCCTATAGAGATACTATATGACTATTGTTAATGTTTATGTTATATCTTTGAACCTTTCTCTATTTGTGACTATATATGAATCAACCCCACGATCTTGGGCTCAATTAGCATTTACTCCATATATCAAACATTCCTTATTAAAATATGTGCCCAAAATTTGGAGAAATAAATATCAAAACTAGTAGCAAAGGATCTTTAGTATAATCCCATCCTTTTTAAATGGAGGAAAATAAGGATCAGACAGACAAAGGAACTTGACCAATTCTGACAACTTAATAGCAAAGCCAGGGCTGAAAATCCTCACCCTCCTCATTCAAGACCAGTCATCCCTGCAGAACATAATGTTGAATTTTCAAACTTTTATCAAACTAAGCCAGATGTTTAATGTGCTGTCACTGGTTTACTTTACAGGCTATAGTTTAAAGGATAAAGGTTAGTACATCATCTTCAATAAATATCCAAACTATGATCTATAGTGACTTTCTTTTGTTTCAATACTATTTCACCATTTCATTGATTCAGTTGATTGGATGACTCAATCAGTGATGTCATTATTAAGGGGTATTTCACAGGCAGTAAATAGCTTTCCTTATGAACTGGTATGTTAGGGAATGCCACCAACAATGGTATAACCAGAAATGTTAGAGTGACAAACTAGAGCAACAGGCAAGTTTTTTTTTGTTTTTTTTTGTTTTGTTTTGTTTTTTGCCTAAAACTACCCTCCAGGAGTGCCAAAGGTGTATGAGTCTGCTAAGACATATAGCTAAAGTTAAGTCATTTTCCTTTCCTTGAAAACTAATACCAAGTATGTAGACAATTTAAAAAACAAAAATAAAGAGGCCAAGAAACAAGTAATGAATATAAAAGCATAGCTTGTTTGAAGAAAGTGATTCAGACTGTAATATCATCATCATCACCATCATAATTCATTGATAATTTATTATACACAATGAACTGTTCTGATTCATTTGTCGTATTTTTAAATTTCACCCTCACAATAGTCCTATAATATTAGTATTTTTTAATGTGTTTTATTGATTACAGTGTTACATTTGTTCCAATTTCCCTTCTCTCTGCTCCCCTCCACCCCGTGCCCCCCCTCCCTCCCCTTGTCCCCCCCTTTTAGTCCATGTCCATTGGTTGTACATATAGTTCTTCTCAACCTCTCTCTGTCTATGCCATTCCCTCATACGATGTTTCTTAATTCCTATACCATCTCCCTCCCTCTCCCCCTTCCCCTTCCCTGCTGACCTCCCCCCCAATATGTTTCCCATATCTATAGTTCTTTTTCCACTCTCACTGCCTATTTAGTTTGCCTTTGCTTCAATTCCCTAGCTTCTGTTGTTGTTTCTTGTGATGTAGTTTTCATTTTAGTGTTCATAGTTTTGATCCTCCTTTTTCTAAACCAGTCCTTTTAACATCTCATATAACAGTGGTTTGGATCTAATGAACTCTTTCAGTTTTATTTTGTCCTGGAAACACTTTCTCTGCCCTTCTATTCTGAATGACAGCTTCGCTGGATGAAGTATTCGTGGTTGTAGGTTTTGGATTTTCATTGCTTTGAATATTTCTTGCCAGTTCCTTCTTGCCTGCAGGGTCTCCCTTGAGAAGTCAGCTCATAGTCTAATTGGGACCCCTTTGTACATGATTCTTTTCTTCTCTCTTGCTGCTTTTAAGATTCTCTCTTTATCTTTAATTTTTGACATTTTGATTATAATGTGTCTTGGAGTGGTTCTCCCTGGGTCCAGTTGTTTTGGAACTCTCTGTGCTTCCTGGACCTGTAAGTCTATTTCTTTCCCCAAGTTTGGGAAGTTCTGCTTTATTATATTTTCACTTAATTTTTCAATTTCTAGTTCTTCTTCTTTGCCCTCTGTCAATCCTATGATCCGTATATTCGATCTCTTATAGCTGTCCCAGAGGTTTCTGATCCTCTCATCCTTGCTTCCCGTTTCCTCTCTCTGCACTGGTTGACTGTTTGTTCCTTCTCTATGTTCTGGTTTGTTGATTTGAACTCTGGATTTTATTTCCTCACCATCTGTCTCATATGAGGTTTTGTTCCTTTCAGTATGAGTGTTTTTCAATTCTTTCTCATCTTTTTCCAGATCTTTTGTTAATTCTGTAAGCCACCTGATAACGATGGCCCTGAACTGAGCCTTTGACAGGTTTCTTATTTGTTCACCTGTCAGGTTCTTCATCTGTTCCCTGGTGAGCTGTGCCACCGGGATTTCTATAGTTGTCTGCCTCATTTTGACAGATGCGTTTTGCTTCCTTGGGCCGGCTATAGGGGGCAGTGCCTGTGTACTCGTCACAACCCAGCGACCGGCGGCGATCCATAACCTTTTTTGCTGCTCTGTGGCCCTTTGTTGTCACTGCCCAGCAATCAGTGGCTACCCGCAACCTATTTCGCAGCGCTGTGGCGCTTTGTGTGGGGGCGGGGATCCAAGATGGATTCCTGCAGTTATTCTGCTAGAAGACTGGGATCCGTCCTCCCACCCTCTGAGCCTCACTGTTCGGGGCGATATGGTGGTTGCTTTTTTGAGCGTTGGGGTCGCAAGCTGCCGGGGTTAGACTGCAGCTGAGACTGCTCTCCCTGCCGCTGTCCCTGGTGCTACCGCAAACAGCTCCGCCCCCTTTCACTCTTAACCTGCCCAAAGAGCGCCACTGGTTTATAACTTTGTACGTTGGGCTTCTGTGTAGTTTTATTTTCTGAAATTTCTAGTTATCTTTTGTTTTGAAGTAGTTGTATTCCTCTCTAGTTGTAGAGGGAGACCGAGCATGTCCGTCTAAGCCTCCATCTTTGCTGGAAGTCCAATATTAGTATTTTTATCTTGATTTTTCAAATGAGGAAACCAAGGCATTCACAGGTTCAGTAAATTTCCCAAGTTCATACATCTAATAAGTGGTGGTTGTTATTTTAAGCCAGTCATTTGATTTTTGAACTTTATAACCTTTTGTTATATTGGGATATAATATGGGTAAGATGGAGCCAGCTTTATGAAATACTTGAAGGCTAGGATGAATGAAAGTTTGGAATAAAAAATATAGAAGGCTCTGTAGATATCTTCTTGACTGGGTAATGGATGCTTAAATTAAAGGTTATAATTAATTTGACAAGCAAATGCAAGGTATTAATAGAATGAGCACAGCCCTGAAACAGGGAGAACCAGTGTGAAGAGGCTTGAAGCTAGAGAAGTGTCAGTGTCAAAAGGCAGGATGTTTCATATTCCAAGACACACACTAGAAAGAACTGACAGGATCAGATGATTAATGGGGTGTGGGCAGGAGAAAATTGAGAAAAAAGCCAATGATGTCTCACAACATTCAATACTCAGAAGCAAGAATGGCAAGCTAGAGAAAAGCACATCTTGGTTAGACTACTAGACTGGACAATGGGCATTGTTTTTGAATTGTTCAATTGAATGAAAACCAGGATTCATGTAATGGCCATTTGTGTTAGCAACATTTTGACCTATCAGGGCATGCTGCCATGTTTTGGAACCTAAACTATTTTGAAGTAAAAATAAAAAAAGGCCTTTTATGAGGCAGTAAAAAATTGTGTTTGTACACTGTACTAGGGGCTATTTTCTTTTGGTCAGCTGGCTGGGCTGAGTGTTACACGGAAGTAGAATGCACCTACTGAGTGGGTCAGGAGAGTGTTGCTTAACTGTCCTTTATCCTCTAAATTCCCTTTACCAGTATGCTAACCTTTCTAATATTTAAGTGACTTTCAGTATTCAAGAAAATTGGACTCTGCCTGGTTTATACTCATATGGCTGGGGCATCCCAAACACACAAAGATCAAACACAGGAAATCAGGCATGATGTTCCCCAGAGAAACTAAAGGTAGCACAAGCAGGGGAAGGTTATGCCTAGAGAAAGAATGATGAATATAACTAACAGAAGGTCAGAGAAGCAAGTGAAATGCAATGTACATAGGGGAAAATTCAGGAGGTCAGAAGAAAGTAGCAAGAGTAAGTTATATGCTGTTCAGGGTCACAGCTGTGTTAAAAATGCAAATAATTTGTTCTCTATGAGTCTCTATTTTGTTTGTTAGTTTATTTTGTTCATTAGATACTACTTATTTCACTTATTTATCTAGTATTGTCTATTACCTCTCGTTATAATATAAACTTCTTGGCATCAGGAAATTCATTCAGATTCATATTCTGTGTGTGTGTGTGGGGGTGTGGGTGTGTGTTCTCCATCAAAAAAATGCCTGGTACATAGTATTTGAAAGCATGCCCAGCACACAATAAGTGTCCAATAAATACTTGGCAAGTGAATTAAATGATTTGGCAGTAAAATTAATGGGCCCAAAGATTGATCAAAACTCTAAGTCTGCCCAAATATTCCAAGGTTATATAAGATGTTGACATTAGGAGAGATTGAAGGCTATATGAGAATATTCTGTTCTTTGCAACTTTTCTGTAAATCTAAGATCCGCCCCTCCCCCCCAAAATGTTTATTTAAAAAAAGTCAAAACAATCTTGTAAGCTTACCTCTCTTTACTAACACTATGACCTTACCAGACCAGGTAATAAAATGCTAAACCTTAGTTTATAATATGAGAATACTAAAATATCATTGCTGAAAAAGGCCCTTAGGGACCCAATGGAGTAATCCTTTTATATTATAGATGAGAACAGGACATTTAAACAAAGTTTTATGGCTATAAGATAGCAGAACTAAGGCTAGATTTCAGGTTTCCTGATTTCTAATCCAAGTGTTTTTGCCTACCTTTGCACATTGCCTTTCCTTTCATAATCAAATAAGCCAATTTCAGTGTGGGAAATTTTTCTTACCCTTGAACTTCTCCAACTTTCCACCTCATTCTTGGTTATCAATTTATGAATAGGATCAAATATGATAAAAAGGCATGTCCACTTTAAAAATTAAGGGACATGCTTATTCTGTTTTGTCACAAACTTTACATATGCAACAGTTATTTAAATAGTGAAGAATAAAATATATCAGTTTACAAACAATGGAGTTGATATAGTATGTTTAATGTCAACAGAAGAGCTGTTATTTTTAAAAATGTTTTGTGGGTTATGCTGTTACAGTTGTTCCCATTTTATTTCCCTCTGCTCCCTTCCACCCAGTGTCCCCTCTCCCTCCAGTTGTCCCCCACTTTTAGTCCATGTCCATTGGTTGTGCATAGAGTTTTTCTCAACATATTCCTGTCTACTCCATTCCCTCCTACTATGCTTCTTAATTCCTGAATCATCTCCCTCCCTTTTTCTTCTTCCTCCTCCCCGCTGACCTCCCCCCAATATGTCCCCCATACCTATAATTCTTTTCCCACTCTCGTTGCCTACTTAGTTTGCCTTTGTTTTGATTCCCTAGTTTCTGTTGTTGGTTGTTGTGATACAGTTTTCATTTTAATGTTCATAGTTTTGATCCTCCTAAACAAGTCCCTTTAACGTCTCATATAACAGTGGTTTTGATCTGATGAACTCCTTCAGTTTTACTTTGTCCTAGAAGCACTTTCTCTGCCCTTCTATTCTGAATGACAGCTTTGCTGGATAGAGTAATCGTGGTTGTAGGTTTTTGCTTTTCATTACTTTGAATATTTCTTGCCAGTCCCTTCTTGCCTGCAGAGTCTCCTTTGAGAAATCAGCTGATAGTCTAATTAGGACCCCTTTGTACATAATTCTTTCCTTCTCTTTTGCTGATTTTAAGATTCTCTCTTTATCTTTAATTTTGACATTTTGATTATAATGTGTCTTGGTGTGGTTCTCCCTGGGTCCAGTTTATTTGGAACTCTCTGTGTTTCCTGGACCTGTAAGTCTATTTCCTTCTCCAAGTTAGGGAAGTTCTGCTTCATTATTGTTTCCCATAATTTTTCAATTTCTAGTTCTTCTTCTTCACCTTCTGGCAACCCTATAATTTGAATGTTCGTTCACTTACAGCTGTCCCAGAGGTTTCTGAGCCTCTCCTCATATTTCTCATTTTTTGTTTCCTCTTTCTGCACTGGTTAACTGTTTGTTCCTTCCCTATGTTCCAATTTATTGATTTGATCCCTGGTTTTTCTTCCCTCACCACTTGTTTCGTATGTGTTTTTATTCATTTCGGCAGGACTAGCCTTCATTCCTTCCCTGTCTTGTTCAAGATATTTTGTTAGTTCTGTAAGCTGCTGTATGACTATAGCTCTGAAGTGAGCCTCAGAAAGATTATCTATTTGTTCATTGGTTAATTCAAGTATTTGCTTTCTGGTCAGCTGCATGATTGGGATCTCAATCATGATCCCTGCCATCCTGACAAGTTTGTTTACCTTTCCTTCTTGGGTGGGGCTGTCACCCCTCCTACGCTATAGGGGGCAGAGCCCACACACTCGTCACTACTGGGCGACCCTTCTCACCACACTGTGGTGCTTTGTGTGGGGGGCAGGGGTCCAGGATGGGTTCCTGCCGCTTTCTCTCCACTGAGAGACCAGTAGCCTCCTCCTCTGTCCCCACGCCCTCTAGGCCTCACAGTTTGAGGCAACAGGGGTCTGCCTTCCCCAGTGTTGGAACTGCAAGCTGATGGGTTTAGTCTGCAGCCAGGTGTGGTCCCTGGGCACTTCTTGCCTCCCCTTAAATGCGGGTGTCTGTGCTTACCAGGTCACGCTGCTTGTCACTGCAAGCTGCCAGCACAGCTTGATCTCTCTGCCCCGGCTTCGCCCCTCCTACCTGTCCAGACGAGCACCACTTGTTTATAACTTCATACATTGGACTTCCATGTAGCTTTATTTTCTGGAACTTCTGGTTATTTCTAGTTTTGTGGTAGTTGTAGTCCTTCTTAGTTGTGGAGGAAGATGGAGCGTGTAAGTCTAGACTTCCATCTTGGCTGGAAGTCCAAAGTTGTTATTTTTTTAAATTTAGTTTTTGCTGCCTGACATTAAATGGCATTTGCAGTCTACATTTTCTCACAACATGATGTTAATTGAGAAAAAGGAATCTCAGGTATTGTTTATGGTGAATCTGTGTGTTATGTTTATAATATCAAAAAAATCAGACTGTGTATTAATAGTTGCATTAGTGGCTTGGGACATGCTGAGTAAAAACAAAATGCAGGATAAAAAAGTTGCTCTTACTCCAGTAATAGTTTATATTAATATATATTCACTTATCACAAAAGGATCTAAACTTACTTTAAAGAACATTATATATCTGTGAGAATTCAATTCACAAATGTCTTAATTATTTTAGAAATTTATATGTGCTTAAAATAACTTCACACTCTTCAGAGGGCTTTTTTCTTTTTTTTTTCTTTTTTTGCTCCATATGTTTGGAGTTTTGATGTGTGTGTATGTGTTAAGGGAATTATGTAAAATGTTCATATAAAAATGAATGGCTGGGATTGATGACATGTATGATTTTATTGACTTCACACTTTTTTTTACAGTTTAGTACCATTTTTATAAAGTTCAAAACAAGGAAGACAAAATAATACATTGATTAGTGGTCCATTCCTAGATGTAAATTATTTGTTTTAATAAAGGAATAATAAACACAGAGTTTTTCGTGATGGTTCCCTCTGGCTGGTAGTCAGAGTGATGGGACTGGAGAGAAACACATAGGTTGATGGAAATGACTTTAAAGATATTTGAGCCCAGACCTGTTTAATAGAAATTTAATGATGGCCACATATATAATAATGAATTTTTTCATTAAAAATGTAAAAAGTAAATGAAATGAATTTTAATAATATATTTTGTATGTGATCCAGTATATTCTAAATATTTCAAAATATGATCAAAACTGTATTAGTGAAGTTTTTTTTTAGTTTTTTAGAATTGTTATTCTATTACAGTTGTCCCAATATTTCCCTCTTTGCTCTTCTCCACCCATCCTACCCCCATTCCCATAGTCAATTCCCACACTGTTGTCCATGTCCATGGGTCATTCATATAAAGGTTCTTTGTCTAGTCCCTTCCCCTTCTTTCCATCATTATCCCCCTTCCTCCTCTCCTCTGGTCACCTTCAGTCTGTTCCATGTTTCCATGTCCATCATTCTATTTTGTTTGTTAGTTTATTTTATTCATAGATTCCTCTTATAGGTGAAAGCATATCGTATTTTTCATTCACCGACTGGCTTATTTCACTTAGCATAATACTCACCAGTTTCATCCATGCTGTCACAAAAGGTAGGAGTACCTTCTTTCTTTCTGCTTTGAAGTATTCCATTGAGTAAACATACCACAGTTTGTTGATTCACTCATTTACTGATGGGCACATAGGCTGTTTCCAGAACTTGGCTATTGTAAATGACGCTGCTGTGAACATAGTGGTGCTTAAATTCTTTTTTTAAAAAGATTTTCCTGACATAAAATGTTAGAAATTTCTTTATTATTACTTATTAAGCACCAGCTTAACACTGCAGAACATTTCAAATCAGCCTATGACAATTCATTCTTCCCTCCCCCCCCAAATTCTTGATAATGAACTTCTCAAGTAGACATGTTCTCTTCTCTCTTCTGTATAAAACTTTATGACATAAAGGCAAAGGACTGTGTACATCTTACTGTCAGATGCAGACCACAGCTGTGAACAGTGTCTGCCCAGGCTCCCCTTACTTTCCAGGTCCTGAGAGATTCTTGTTCATGAACTGCCTCTTCACCAAGCAAGTCCACCACTTGCTGGGTTTATCGTTCTGAGGATCAAACACCTTCTCACAAAGTCTCAGGCTCGTCTCCTGCCTCAGCTGCTGTAAATAGGCCCTCATCACCTCGTCTTCCTGTTTGTTTGCAGGTTTGGCATAAATGGCATTAAGTGGAAAACCAGGCTCTCCAGGAATCAGAAAATTAGTGATTCCCAGTGTATACATTTCTTTCTCACCTTGGGTTTTGGAATTGCACTTCTGGAGTTTCTTCAGACACTCAAAAATGTAGAGAATTATGTATATCAAGGTACTATCAGCTTCATTCTTAATTTCATAGTTTTTGAAGAAGACATTGGCCTTGAAGTAATAGATGGCTTCATCCACAATATCTGTATCTTTTGTCTCTCTCGGGGCGGGTCCTTTGAACTGACTTCTGATGGGCAACAGAGCCATGTTTCCAATGAGTTTGGTTTCGGGGTCCATGAGAGAGGAGTGGTAAGCCGGCATCTTTGTGAGTCCCCAAGTTTCAACCCAGATCTAAATTCTTTTAAATTGGTGATTTGGGATTCTTAGGGTATATTCCTAGCAGTGGAGTTGCTGAGTCAAAAGGCAGTTCCATTTTTAGTTTTTTGAGGAAATTCCATACTGATTTCCACAGTGACTGTACCAGTCTGCATTCCCACGAACAGTACACTAGAGTTCACTTTTCTCCACATCCTCACCAACACTTGTTTGTTGATTTATTAATTATGGCCATTCTGATAGACATGAGGTGATATCTCATTGTGGTTTTAATTTGCATCCCTCTGATGACTAATGATGCTGAGCATCTTTTTATATGCCTTTGGAGACGTGTTTATTCAGTTCCTCTGCCCATTTTATAAATGGCATTTTTTTTCTTTGGTTTTCATCATAGTATACTTTTAATTCGACAAAACCAAAACAGGTAAATATTGTAAGGTCCACAATATAATTCATTTTATGCCAAAGAAGAATATCAGTAATAGATTAGTCCTTATCATATGTTGACATCTGTCTGATGTAAACTTTCTTAGAGTTGCACTGGACTTTGAGACTCTTCTCATCCAATTCTTGTCTCTCTCCTTCCTTCACAAGTTTTAGATCAGTATTGTGGTCTAAAGGCATTCCCACTTTTTGCTTTTAGCTCATTCTGCTTTTTTCCCTTACAGTTGTTCCTTTCAATAAATCTCTTGCTTGTCTAATCCAATCTTGACATCTCAGAGAACACAAACACATTATATAGTAAGTACCCATTAAATACTGCTTTTCTCCATTGTGGTCAATTTTTCATCTTCTTGCCAATCAAGGTTCCATTCCTCCCTGATCTGTCCCTGTTCCTCATTTCTTCTTTCTTAAACAAATATGTTCCTATTATCCTGTTTCATTGTGCAGCAGATATGTCTGCTTACATTCCCATATACCTATAAAAAGAAAAGGTTGAAAACCCAAGTTTCTGCCTAGATATATCAAATAATTTACCCAAAAGAAGCAGAGTTCTACATTTGGGATGATTCCTGTACATGTTAACAAAAATAAGATCTTCTCCATTATATCATATACATAAAATATTTAGAGATGAACTTGTCAAGATATTACTGAATCTAACTTTAGAAAAGTATAAACACTTGCAGAGGAACACAAAAGATGTCTTGGATAAATGAAAAGACACATTATATTTTTGAATCTGAATACTTATTATGAAGGTGTCCATTCTCCCTCACATTAATTTACAAAATTTAAATCCAACAGGTGTTCCTGCATGGGTTTTTTTGTTTTGTGTTTGTTATTGTTGCTGTTTTTGACAATATAGTTTTGTAGATCTTATGGAAGAATGGACAACTGATAAAGGCCAGGAGGGAATTCTAACTAAAGAAGTAGAATGAGGGAATGCTTACTCTAAGAGATGTCATTTGTTCTTTAGCTTAATGGATTATTGACTGCATTCTTGACAGCTGTCAGTAAGGCCTTGCATGCCCTGATGCATTTATTCATAATAGGCTCTGGAGCAGGATATTTCCTGGAACCCCAGTCTAGTGAATAGTATCCAAATCTGAGGACAAAGCATCTTCAAATAGCCTATAATTTATAGAAAGAGGGTCAGGTTTTCATGGGGGCCTGAATCCTGTTATGAGTTTAATTGTGTCCCTACTCCCAAATTTATATGTTGAGGTTAGATTTGGAAATAGGGCCTTCACAATGTAATCTCTTAAGATGATGATGTCGGGTTGAACCTAATATAATATGAACGGTGCCTTTATAAAAAATGGAAATTTGTATAATGATATGCACACAGGAGAATCACCATGTGGATATGAAGGCAGAGATGGGGTAACCCATATACAAGCCAAGGAATGCCAAAGATCCCCAGCAAACTACCAGAAACTAGGAGGGGGTCATTAAGCAGTTTCCTTCAGAGACCTCAGAAACAAAAAAAAAACAGTCATCACCTTGATCTCTTACTTCCAGTCTCCATAACTGTGAGACAATAAAGTCCTGTTGTTTAAGTCACCAAGTATGTGGTACTTTATTTTTTTAATTTTATTTTTATTATTTTTCTATTACAATTGTCCTACTTTTTCCCTCATTGCTACCCCCCACCCAGCCCACACCTTCTCCCACAGTCAATCCCCACCCTGTTTTCCGTGTCCATGAGTTATTTAAACTAGTTCCTTTACTAAACTCTTCCCCTACTTACCCCCCTTCCCTCCCTCCCCCTCCCTCCTGACAACTGTTACTCGGTTCTTTGTTCAATTTCATTCATTTGTTTGTGTCATTCATTAGTCTTCTGTATCAGGTGATATCACATGGTATTTTTCTTTCATTTCCTGGCTTATTTCGCTAAGCATAATTCTCTCTAGTTCCATCCATGTTGTCGAAAATAGCAGCAGTTCCTTCTTTCTTTCTGCTGCATAGTATTCCATTGTGTAAATGTACCATAGTTTTTTAATCCACTTATCTGAAGATGGGCACTTAGGCTGTTTCTAGCACTTGGCTATTGTAAACAGCGCTGCCATGAACAGAGGGGTGTATAGATCTTTTTGAATTGGTGTTTCAGGATTCTTTGTGTATTATCCTAGCAGTGGAATTGCTCGTTCAAAAGGCAGTTCCGTTTTTAGTATTTTGAGGAAATTTCATACTGTTTTCCATAGTGGCTGCACCAGTCTGCATTCCCACCAACACTGCAGTAGCGTTCCTGTTTCTCCACATTCTTGCCAGCACTTGTTCGTTGATTTGTTGATGATGACCATTCTGACTGGTGTAAAGTGATATCTCATTGTGGTTTTTCTTTGCATCTTTCTGATGGCTAGTGACATTGAGCATTCTTTCATGTGTCTATGGACCCTCTGTATATCCTCCTTGGAGAAGCGTTTGTTCAGGTCTTTGCCCATTTTTTAATTGGGCTGTCTGTCTTCTTTGTGTTGAGACGTGTAAGATCTTTATATATTTTGGAGATCAATCCCTTGTTTGAGGTATCATTGCCAAATATATTTTCCCATATGATTGGTTCTCTTTTCATCTTGATGATGTTTTCTTTTGCTGAGCAGAAACTCCTTAGTTTGATGTAGTCCAATTTGTTTATTCCTTCCTTTATTTCCCTTGCCTTAGGAGATGTATCGGTGAATGCTACATGGAATATCTGAAAGTTTCCTGCCTATGTTTTCTTCTAGGACTGTTATGATATCACAGCTTACATTTAAGTCTTTGATCCACCTTGAGTTTATTCTGGTGTGTGGTGTAAGTTGGTGATTTAGTTTCATTTTTTTGCACGTCCCTGTCCAGTTCTCCCAGCACCATTTGTTGAAGAGGCTCTTCTCACTCCATTTTATGCTCCATCCCCCTTTGTCAAATATTAGTTGACCATATAGACCTGGGTTTATTTCTGGGCTCTCTATTCTGTTCCATTGATCTGTATGTCTGTTCTTATGCCAGTACCAGACTGTTGATCACAGTGGCTTTGTAGTATAGTTTGATGTCTGGTATTGTGATTCCTCCTGCTGTGTTCTTCTGTCTCAAGATTACTTCGGCTATTCAAGGTCTTTTTTGGTTCCATATAATTTTTGAATTATTTGTTCTAGGTCTGTGAAATATGTCATTGGTATTTTAATAGGGATTGCATTGAATTTGTAAATTGCTTTGGGTAGTATGGACATTTTAATGATGTTGATTATTCCCATCCATGAACATGGTATTTGCTTCCGTTTATTTGTATTTTCCTTAATTACTTTCTTCAGTGTTGCGTAGTTTTCTGAGTACAGGTCTTTTATCTCTTTGGTTAAATTTATCCCTAGGTACTTTATTTTTCTTGTTACTATAGTAAATGGAATTTTTTTTTAGTTTCTATCTCTGATATTTTATTGTTGGTGTACAGAAATGCTTTCGATTTCTGTATATTGACTTTGTACCCTGCTATTTTGCCAAATTCACTTATTATGTTGAGTAGCTTATTGGTGGAGTCTTTAGGGTTTTCTATGTACCCTATCAAGTCATCTGCAAATAATGACAGTTTTACTTCCTCTTTTCCAATTTGGATGCATTTTATTTATTTTTCTTTTCTGATTGCTGTGGCTAGAACTTCTAATAGTATGTTGAATAGAAGTGGAGAGAGTGGACAGCCTTGTCTTGTTCCTGATCTCAGGGGGAATGCTTTTAATCTTTGTCCATTGAGTATGATGTTGGCTTTGCGTTTCTCATATATGGCCTTTATTATGTTGAGGTAAGCTGCCTTTATTCCCAGTTTTCTGAGTGTTTTAATCATAAATGGGTGTTGTACTTTATCAAATACCTTTTCAGCATCTATGGATATGATCATGTGGTTTTTGTCTTTCATTTTGTTTTTGTGGTGTATTACATTTATTGATTTGCGAATATTAAACCATCCTTGCATCCCTGGAATGAATCCCACTTGATCATAATGTATGATCTTTTTAACGTGTTGCTGGATCCTGTTTGCCATGTTTTGTTAAGGATTTTAGCATCTATGTTCATCAGTTATATTGGCCTGCAGTTTTCTTTCTTTGTCGTATCGTGACCTCATTTTGGAATTAGGATCATACTGGCTTCATAGAAAGAGTTTGGGAGTTATCCCTCTCCTTAAATTTTTTGAAATACCTTGAGTAGGGTAGGCATTAGTTCTTCACTAAATGTTTTGTAAAATTCACCTGTGAAGCCATCCGGTCCAGGGCTTTTGTGTGCTGGGAGTTTTTTGATTATTATTTCAATTTCACTCTTTATTATTGGTCTCTTTAGGCTTTCTGCTTTTTCTTGATTCAGTTTTGGAAGATTATATGTTTCTATAAATTTGTCCATTTCATCTAGGTTGTCAAGTTTCTTGCCATATAGTTGTTTGTAGTAATTTCTTACAATCCTTTGTATTTCTGTGATATCGGTCGTGATTTCTCCTCTATCGTTTCTGATTTTCATTATTTAGTCGTCTCTCCTTTTTTCTTGATGAGCCTGCCTAAAAGTTTGTCAATTTGTTTATGTTTTCAAAGAACCAGCTTCTACTTTTGTTGATCTTTTGAATTGTTTGTTTACTGTCTATGTTATTTAATTCTGCTCTGATCTTGATTTCCTTCCTTCTATTACTCACTCTGGGTTTTGTTTGTTGCTATTGTTTTAATTTTTGTAGGTGTAGGGTTAGACTTTTTATTTGAGATTCTTCTATCCTTTTAGATGGGCCTGTATTGCTATGAACTTTCCTCTAAGGACTGCTTTTGTTGTGACCCATATGTTTTAGGCTGTTGTGTGCTCATTATCATTTGTTTCCAGAAACTTCTTGATTTCTTCTTTGATGTCATTGTTAACCCATTTATTATTTAGTAGCCTGTTATTCATTCTCCATAAGTTTTAATGTCTGAGTTTTTTTCCTTGAGGTTGGTTTCTAGTTTGAAGGCACTGTGATCTGACAACATACTTGATATAATTTCAATTTATTTGAATTTGTTGAGGCTTGTTTTGTGTCCTAGCATGTGGTCTATCTTTGAAAATGTCCCATGTGCATTTGAAAAGAATGTATATTTTGCTTCTTTGGGGTGAAAAGTTCCATATATATCAATTTATTTCATTTGATCTAGTGTGTTGTTCAATGCCTTCATATCCTTGGTGTTTCTTTGGTTGGAAGATATGTCCATTGTTGACAATGGGGTGTTAAAGTCCCCTACTATGAGTGTGTTGCTGTTCATATCCTTCTTGTAGTTTTCCAAGATTTTCCTTATATATTTGGGTGCATCTATGTTGGGTGCATATATGTTTACCAGGTTTATATCTCTTGATGGATTCTTCTCTTAAGTATTACAAAATTTTTTTCTTTGTCTTTTTTTATGGCCTTTGCTGTGAAATCTGTTTTGTCTGATATATGTATTGCTATCCCAGCTTTTCTTAAATGTCCATTTGCTTGGAATACTTTTTTCTATCCTTTGACTTTGAGTCTGTGTAAATCTTTTGTTTTGAGGTGTTTCTCTTGTAGACAGCATATATGTGGGTCATGTTTTCATATCCGTTCCAGTACCCTATGTCTTTTGATTGGAGCATTTAATCCATTTATATTTAACGTTATTATTGATAGATATTTATTCATTTCCTTTTGTTCCTGTGTTCCTCTTCCTCTCTCTTTTTTTTCTTTTTCTTAAAGCATTCCCTTTAGGATTTTTTGCAATGCTGGTTCGGTAAAGATGTATACTTTTCCTCTTCCTTTATCTGGGAAGCTCTTTATTTCACCTTCCATTTTTAAGGAGAGCCCTGCTGGCTAGAGTAGTCTTGGTTGTAGACCTTTGTTTTTCATTGCTTGAAATATTTTTTGCCATTCCCTTCTAGCTTGTAATGTTTCTGTTGAGAAATCAGTTGATAGCCTTATTGGAGCTCCCTTGTATGTTATTTGCTGTTTTCCTCTTGCGTTTTTAGGATTCTGTATTTCTGTCTTTTTCTTTGAGTGTTGCCATTTTAGTTGTAATGTGCCTTGGAGTGGGCCTTTTCGGGTTCATCTTTATGAGGATCCTGTGTGCTTCCTGGACTTGCATGACTTTTTCTCCCATCATGTTAATAAAATTTTCTGTTATTACTTTTTCAATCAGGTTTTCTATTCCATGTTCCTCTTCTCCTTTTTGTATCCCCATGATACGAATATTTTTTGTTTCATGCTGTCCTACAGTTCTCTTAACTCTTCTTCATTCTTTTTGTCTTTTTCCATTGTGTTGCATTGTTTGGGTTTTTTCTACTTTGTCCTCTAGCTCACTGATCTGATCCTCTGATTCAGTTAGCCTGCTTTTGATTGATTCTACTGTGTTCTTCAGTTCAGAAATTGTATTCTTCATTTCTTCCTGGTTCTCATTGATGGTTTTTATGTCCTTTTTTATGCTGGTGTAGTTCTTAGTAAGTTCCTTGTAGCTTCCCTGGAGTTCTTTGTAGTTTTCCTGGAGTTTGTTGTAGTTTTCTTTGAGTTTGTCAAGTTCATTGAGCTTCCTCATTACTATTGTTTTGAATTCCACATCTGATAGTTTGCTTGCTTCTATTTCATCTATCTGTCCTTCTGGGAATTCCTTCTTTCCTTGTGGTGGGGTGTTTTTACTGTTTGCTGGGGTGTTATTCCACCTCCCCATTTTGGGCACTGGTCTTGTTTCTGCTTCTTAGATTGATCTGCTTTAATTTTCTGCCTTTATGGTGTGACCTTCTTGTATGCAGTTGTTGAGCTGCTGCCTCCAGCTTATGCCACTTGGAGGGGAGCAGTCTGCTTATGTGATTTCTCCCATTGCAGTGGGGGATGATTCTGTACTGGGACCTAGTCCACTGCTCTCCCATCTTTTTCTTGAGAGCCAGCACCCAAAACTTATTACAAAGTGCCTCTAATTTGCTTCACTGTCCTTTGGCCTCAACCAGGGGTGAGTGCAATTCCTCGCGCAGGCAGGGGTGGGTTGACCCATTGCTCACCAGGGTGGGCGGGTCCAAGGAGGACTGGTTGCTTGCCTGTCCCGGCAGAGGTGGAGACATCTGCACGCTGGTGGGCAGGTTTGTTGTGTGCCTGTTGGGGTGGGGCCTGAGGCACCTGGGGCACCTGTGCGTGGTGGCCAGTTTGTTGGTTTTGAGCCTGTTGGGGTGAGCCCAGGGTGTGCCTATGCGCAGTGGCCTGCCAGTTGGTTGCATTCCTGGGCAGGCAGACTAGGGCATTTCCACATGCATGCTAGCACGATTCATGGGGAGGGTTGGGGACTGGGCGAGTGTGCTTCTGTGCCTGTGTTCCTCAAGAATCTTTTCCCACCCCTAGCCTCTCCTCCCCTCTCTGCAAAAAACAAAAGAGAAAAAGAAAAAGGGAAAACATATTCATACACACACAACAGTATGCTCTTTCTGCCTCTCAGAGTCAGATGTCACCTGGTTTACTCTGGCTCTGCCAGAGGGCAGAGCCTCGCTCTCCTCCCACTTCTTCTCTGGGGAAACCTAAGGTCATGAAATAATCTTTGCACACTGCCAACCACAGCTCAGGGAGCCACGCCAGTCAGAAATCCCGTCTTGTCCCTTTCTCCTCTGCTATTCTCACCAGACAGGTTGCTCCCAGATGGTCTTCTCTGATGTAGCAGTGCCAAGGCTCAACTCCTGCCAGTATCCAGATGTTAACTGAAATATTCTGTTAGCAATTAGCCTAAACTACAGACAGGTCTCAGGTGCAAGCAAGTGCAGACTCCCCTCACTCCTCCACCATCTTCTTTCTGTGGTACTTTATTATAGCAGCCCAAGAAACTAATGCATAATTCTTGCAGAACTTATTAAGGAGCAGCTGAACGGGTTCTGTATTTCCAGTGTTTATAAGCATAAGACTAGAGATAAGGATGTAGTATGCTGGAAAGAATGTGGCAATGGCACTATGGAGACTCATTCTGTTGGAGAAGGAAGGGGAACCTCCGTACTGAGAAGAGTACAAATTAAATATGGTACAAATTAAAAAAGGAAAACCAGTAGAAGCAAACCTTACAGGTCTAGGAAATGAGCCCAATAATAAAAACAATCTTAATTCATGCATCAGACTGGCCAATGAAAATCACATTACCTCCCATGGGAGAAGCTATGAAAGGGGTGGAGGAAAAGGCAGAAACACAATGTGGTAGTTCTCTCCCCAATTTTGTTCCCTTGGTTGGGAAGAAGTGTGAAAATTTCTTCTAAATATTTCCTCCTGATTATCAGAAAGCCAGTGATTTCTATGACATATATAGCTACTAGATTTTGTTTCACTTATCTGATCTAATTCACTAAACAAAGGGTTTTGCTTTCTTGTACAGAATAACTAAATCTTGTATTTTTGATTTTTTTAATAAGCCAAATATTGGGGATTTTTTTTATTTTATTTTATTTTTTTTTGTTTCTTAAATTTTTTTAATGTTTTTTTAAAAAATATTGGGGATTTTAAATGTGAACATTTGGAGAAGAAGATTGTATCCTATTGAAACATGAAAGGTGTCAAACTCAACAGTAAAGATAATTTGAGAAGAGTACATGGGAGTAAGTTTAGAATACACAAAGTGACCCAATGACAAACAAAAAGATAAGAGGTGCAGAAGCAAAATTATTAAAGGGAAACTATGCATAGTTTCTAGAAGTTTTCTCCTTATTCCCCTCCCTCCCCCCATTTATATCCCAGGATAAGAAAGTTGCAGCTGGACTGACTGATGAATAAAGCTCATAGTTGTAGCATATGATGCATTTTGCAAGTGCCAGACTGGACTTTTTATTATGTATAGGGCTCCAGTCTTATTCTGCCAACTGGAAATTTTTCATAAGAAAGTTTCTGAGACTCACTTGGAAATCTGAATCATCTTCACATTAGGTACACTTAGAAACCAAATTCTATTGTGGTTTCCTCAGTATGCATGACAGGCATTGAATATTGCACACTTAAAAACATATTTGAAGATTTGCTGAGAGGAAGGAGATCAATTCACACCAAGGAAAGTGGCTTTTTGTTGCAAAAAAAAAAAAAGCTCTATGTTGATGATAGGCATCAATGACAATTTGTAGTTTGACACAAAATTTAAACTGACTGGATGTTCAGTGATAAAAATTTAATTAACAGTTCCTTTATTTCTTGAGGTGAAAATTTTTTGGTATAAAGTTTTCTCTTGTTTTCTGTTGAACTTAAGAAATAGAAGTGGGTTTGATCAGTCTGTTCTCCCACAATTAAATGCTAATATTGTTCTAGCCACGCCTTAATTTTAGAAATTCCATTTAAAAACTGTACATGCAGTGAACACTTGACTCCGTGATTTGGGTGTTTTTTGTTTGTTTGTTTGTTTGTTTGTTTGTTTAGCCATGTCTTTCTTGTAGTATTGAGAGTAGCTCTGCATCATTACTGACAATTTTTTTTTGCCTCCATGGATCTCATTTCTATTGCAATTAGAAGATATTACAATGTTAAGCAGTTAAGAGTGATCTATTTAAGTCTTGACTCTAGTAATCTATAGTGCTAGAAATAGATTATTGGTTTTAGTATTTGTTAGCAATAAAAACAAGTGCAAAAGGCAAGTAATGGATGATGGCAAGTCATCTTGGGAGTCTGTCTTCCTGCCTTTTCTAGCTTGTTGAAGACAAGGACTAGGTCTTCTTCAACTGCTAGCTTAGTAGCTGTCTAACTATAATCACCAAACACATTCCCATTGGAAGCATGAATGAATGAAGAGAATTAAATGCATGTTTCTTCCTCTTCATCTTGAGTTGTTTTTAGCAAGTATTACTCCATTCTGAATTAAAGAAATCTTTATCCCACTCACTATCATATGCTTCTAAGAGAGGTCAATATGGTCAATATGCATTTGTGAAGAATAGATCTAAGAAAAATCCCCACCCAGGATTAACCCAGTAACCTCACCTGTGGTGTATTATTAGCACACTGCAGAAATGATACAATGACTTCACCATTGCTTAGGCAACAATGTCTACAATATGTTGATTAAAGTTCAGTTGGTTCCATCAGATTTCAGGTTTATTTACATGTTATAGGAGTCAGTATTCACTCTTGTATGTCAGCTCACTGGACTATTTAATATAGGAGCCACTTCTCAAAATCTTTTTCTAGATATGGGTAAATTGACCTGAGAAACTCATAACATGAGTTGTTACTCTTGTATATCATGACTTCCAAATATTCAGATTTTCTGGTTCGAAGACCACAAAAATTCTGAGGCCTAGTTCTTCAGTTTTTCATATAAGCTGTTTTGTTCGGTAAGGTAATGTGTTTTCTACAGCATTGACATGTTTTATACATGGATTTGAAATCTTCAGGTATCATTGGGATCCATATAACTGTAAGGGTCTTAGCTGCAACCAAATTGTTGAATTTTAATACAATATTCAAAGCCAGGGGACAGACTCCTGAGAGCCAATTTAACTGTTCCCATTGCTTTGAGCCTAGGCATTCTGGTACCTTTAATTCTAGTGTATTTTAGCTCTGATCCTCACTACCCAAATGTCTTTGCTTTATATATTGACTTTCTCCCTTAATTCAGGGCTTGCATTGTAGCCTTGAAATGCTAAGCTGCTGTTAATAACAATTTGCCCAAAATCATGTAATTGTCATCCATTGCAGATACAATCTCCAGAGGTAGCCCCAAGCTTCCTGCCAGGCCTCCTTAAGCCTTTCCCCTGGGAGTTCCAGATGTCCCTCATTTCCTCACTGGGGATTGTTCCAATTCCCTGTGGCTGTGGCTGAAGTGAGAGGGTTTTTTTCTTGCTGAGATCAGATCTGAAGTGAATTCTAAAGTGAGGTCTCCTTGAGTTGCTACCTACTACTGACCAACTACTTAAAGTTTGGCACTAATCAGTACATAGAGAAAGAAAAGTCTTGTAGTTCACACCTGGAAAAATATCCAGAACATCTAGTATCTATCAATTAGATAGTCTTTAGCTTCCAAAAGATGTAAACTGCTTTTTCCTTGAAACTTCATATAGTACCATTCTTATACCCTGAAAATGGAATCAAAATTGAAAGATAAAATAATTGTCAAGATCAGCAGTCTGATTTACCACAGGCTTCCTTCTATCAATCTCCACTGGTGAGAGAAATCTGGTTTCCAAATGGTCATTGGGCTACCCTGTCCTTATTAGCATTGTTTTTGTTTTAAATAATCTTCCAGTTGTATTCCAAATATATCCTCTAGGATCAACAGAATCACAAGAGTTTTTTATTACTTATAATTATCAAAATCTTGCCTATTGGTAGTAGGAAAATTCATTCTATTGTGATCACTTCTGTCAATACTCTAATCATCATTAAATTTACTTTCCTGCTTATTCTTCACTTGCACACAAGCAGTTAAATGTAACTGAGGGTGTACAACTATCCCCAAAGAATGATCTCAAGGGGGCCTTCACTCTGGCTAGAAATCCTGCTGCATTTTTCCTGGACCTTTCATGCTTACACTTTCCTTCCTTGATCATTATTTTACACACATTTCTCCAGTCTTATTCTTCTCTCTTCCATTCCTCCCACAAATGTTTATTGAGCACCTACTATCTTTCTGACACTATTTTCCCCGGCTTTATTGAGATATATTTGACACATAACATTGTGTAAGTTGAAAGTGTATGGTGTGTTGACTTAAAACATATGTTGCAAAATGATGACCACCTCAGCTTTAGCTAACACCCCCATCATGTCACATAGTCACTGTTTCCTTTTTGTGGTGAGAACATTTAAGGTCTTACCCTGCTCACTAAAATTAACCTGAAATGAATTAAAGACTTGAATATTTAAGACCCGATACTATGTAACTATTAGAAGAAAACATAGGGAAAAATCACCTTGACATTATTATTCCTGGAGACAATTTTTGGGGTATGACACCAAAAGCACAAGAAACAAATACAAAAATTAATAAGTAGGACCATATCAAACTAAAAGCTTCTGTACAACAAAAGAAAAAAATCAACAAAGTGAAAAAAGAATCTACAGAATGGGAGAAAATACTTGTGCCTTTTCCACTCCTAATCTATAACATTCTTACCTGATGAATGTAATTCCTAGTTCACTGAGAAAAGAGGAATGATCAAAAAGAAATCCTACATGTTTTTCCCTTCAGATCTGTCAAACTGTCTACATACTTATCCACATACTCTGCCTTCCCCGCTAACACAATCAATTCACTTCTTGCTGGGATATAAAGCAAACCTCTTCCAGTGCAATAGAGTCCAACTCTCCTTTGTCTGCAGGAGGACTTCATTACAGCAATTCTTCCTCCTGCATTATCAGTTCTTCTCTTCTCCCCTCTATTGCCTCATTCCTCTCATGCAGACATGTTAGAATGGATCTTATCTTCAAACACAAATACAAACAAAAAGCTTTCCTCAAGGACATGCTCCTCAAATTATTACCTACTTCTCTATCCCTTTTACTGCCAAATGCACTATTTAATCCTTAGTTCTCTATTTATTCAACTTCTCAATAGCATTTGATATAACTGATCACCCATCCTTTGAAATACTTCCATTGTGTTCCAGGATACCACTCTGTTGGTGCTACTCTTACCTCTGTGGTCACTGCTTTTCGGATTTCTTTGATGATTTTCTTGTTTTTCCTGCTTTCCACAAGTGTCCCGGACTTCTGTATGGAAACCCATTCTCTAATAATACTAACTCCCCAGATGGTAACACCCATTCTGTCTTATGTTCCAACAGAATAAAATGTGTTATCTTTGAGCTATCTCTTTCACCCTCACATCCAATCTATCAGCAGTCCTGCTAGCTCTTTATTCAAAATACATCTAAAACCTGCCTATCTCTGACCCCCTTCACTACTATCATCTTGCCTGAGCCACCCTCACTGGAATTCATGCACTAGCCCTCTGGGTTCCCTGATATCCTTCTTTCCTCAGCTCAGGCTATTCCCCACATAGCATCCTGAGTGGCACTGTTAAAATATATCACATCATATCCTCTAAACAAAATTGTGCAATGACTTCCCATCTTACTCAGACCCAATAACCATTTTATATTCTACAAGGCCTTGCATGATGATGTTTCCACCTACCTCTCTGTCCCTCTACTCTCTCTCTCTCTACTGCTCACTCTCCCTCTACTTTACTGTGGTCTGGCCACTAGGCCAGGCCCATTTGCTGTTCTTTGAACATGCCAAACATACTCCTTCCTCAGGACTTTTGCACTCGCTCTCTGTCCATTCTGAACACTCAGATAAATATTATTTGATGCTTTACTTCATGCAGGTATTGCTTAAATGTCACCATATGTGAGAGAGTTTTTGCATCCACCTTATAGAAAAATACCCACCAATCACCCTCTATGGCTCACATTATTAAAAAAATTATACACCTCTCAACCTCTGACCAATAGTAGATGTGTTTGTTTCTGGACTATTGCCTGCCCCACACACTAGGATCAAAGTCAGTAAGATTTGGAACTTGGTTTCCTTCACTGTTGTATTCATAGAACTTAGGATACTGTTTAGCATAGAGTAAACATTCTATAATAGATATTTATTGAATAAATGAATGAACTTCCACCTTTTATTTGTATTTCCTAACTGCCCTGTCTCTTACTCCAACAGAGAGGCTCGGAGACTTTACTCTTTGTTTGTTCCCTCTGACCAGGATTCTGGTCTGTCCTGAAATCTCATCACCAAAGAGGCTTTCTTTGATAATCTAATACAAATTATGCCCCATTCAGTGTCTCTCTATTTCATCAACAAATTTTGTTTGTTTGAAACGCTTTTCATGATCTACAGTCATCGCGTATATTCATTTACTCATTTATTGTCTCATTCTCAGCATATCATCACCATGTAGGACAGTGTCTGTGTCTAATCAGTACTCAATTATTATGGAGTTTAAAGTGCTCCAGAAAAATCGACAGTTCTCCAGAGCCAACTCCAGTTCTGTTTCTCTCAGGAAGTTCACTGATTTGAACCATTGTTACTACTCTACATTCTTGGCAAAGAGGGGAGCAGTGCCTTGAAATACCAAGACATTTGAAAAATAAAGAGATAAAAACTTTATATTGTGTTCCACTTCCCCTTCAAATTTGATTAGTTGGGCTGGTTATTTCCTGGTCTTGACTGAATGCTTGCTCTTCCCACAAATTTACTGTTATTTTCTTATACTGTCTGGATCACACACCATCCTCTCCTTCCTCGTGAAGCATAACTTTATTGTGAGTCATTATAGCACATGGGGTGGTAATTTCTCCTAGATTTGTTGAGTTGACCAAAGCAGGTTGAAAAACTGCCTTAGGGAATATTTGCTATGAATCCAATGTACTGCTAATGTGGTATATCTATTCAGAATATAATAATCATTCTTCTATTTATTCACTAAACACATGTGTATTGAACACTCTTCTATTTTCCTGGCACAAGTTTGACTTTTATTTGATAATTTCCATCCTAGTCTGAGAAGCATTTAGAATATGGAATTCTGGGACAAATGTAATGCTACTAATTATTAGCTTTTAAATTATTGCATAAATCTCAGCAGGACGGTATTTGTGGACTGTTATAGTAACAGATTGAGAATATTGTAGCTCTGTTTTATGCAATTCATCTTCAATCCAGTCTGTCCGGAAAATGTCCAGCCATTATTAATACAACGAGAATGGTTTGTGTGACATCAATGTAACCTGGAAGCCAAGGAGAGTGGACTGGAATGTACATATGTGAACAATGATGACTATACTTTTCTAGTCAGTGGAGGTGGTACATGCTCTTGATTGAGCATGTGTACTGTGTGCTGGTCACATTCAAAATGACTGAGTAGAGCAATGAATCTGCATCAAATTTTTCATTAAGCTTGAACATTCCTTCATGGAAACTATTTGGATGATTCAGAGGCTTTCAGGGATGATGCAATGAGTACAGCACAAATAAAAGTGTGGCACAAATGCTTCAAAGATGGTCGAGAATCTGTTGAAAGTGATCCATGTTCAAGGCCTGCAACAAGCAAAACACCCGAGAATGTTTAATGTGTATGGGCTGCAATCAACAAAGATCCGTGACTGACAGTGCGAGAACTAGAATTTGGAGCTTCCAAAAACTACTGTGTCTGAGATTTTGATGCAGGATCTTGGCATAAAATGTGTCATGGCATAATTCATTCCTTGGCTTCTGCCACCAGAGCAGAAGGATCATCATGCTGCAGTTGCTGATGACTTGATTCAAACCACTACCAATGAACCAGGTTTCCTCAAGAAGGTCATAACTAAGATTTCTATGTGTATGATCTGGAAATGAAGGCCCAGTCATCCCAATGGAAGTTGCCTGGTTCTTTATGTCCAAAGAAGTCGCAGCAAGATCAAGACCATAGTAACTATGTTTTTTTATTGGGAAGGTGTTATACATCATGAGTATGTTCCTCCAGGCCAAACAATTAATAAGGAATACTACCTCATTGTTCTTTGTGGATTGAGAGATGCAATACAATGAAAACAGCTGCAGCTATGGGCAACTGGTGATTGGCAGCTTCAGCACAGCCATGTGCTCGCTCATGCGTCACATCTTGTGCAGAGATTTTGGGCAAATCATCAAAACATGCAGGTGACTCAGCCCCCCTATAGCCTAGATTTGGTGCCCTGTGAATTCTGGCTGTCTGTGGTTTCACGCTTCCACTGGGGATCTTGAAACATATTCCCTGTAAATAAGGGAGGATCACTATATGACCTATATACCAAATTCAGCCAACTACTTATTTTTGTAAACAAAATTTTATTGGAAAAATTTTATGCTTATTTGTTTATACATTGTCTATGGCTACTTGCTCATGATAATGGATGGAGGTGAGTAGTTTTGAAAGAGGTCTATGTCCCACAGAGTCTAAAATATTTAATACCTAGACCTTTATATAAATGTTTGCCAAACTCTGCTCTAAAAATAAAAAGAATTGATGTTATTAAACCAAATATTCCAATTCTAATTCTCCCTACCCTATTGATTGACTTGGAATTTTCCCTTCAAAATATCTAATGGGAAGTTGCAGGAGTCCACCCATTTGTGCTGGTTCCCACTAGTGATTGCTTCCATGCTGGAAATATGAAGTCCCAAAGAGTCACAGTTGTGTTTGGTATGCCTCCTTGATTCATTGCCCTAACTAGACAAACATCAACTTTCTACCACACATACAGTTTTACAAATGGGTTTTTCGATTAAGGCATTGGCAGGAACTTCAAGCTTGTTATGGTGGTGGTATAGTCCATTATGCCCAGTAGAGTAATGATAGTCATTGATGGGAAATTGTTGTCCCCAGCAGAGAAGTAAGAGAGGTGAAACAACTATGCGTAGCCAAGAAACAATTGTCAAGTGTTACCTCCAAAAGGACAGCTGGATTTCACATAATTTCTACTGCTCAGAGATGCCTAGAGCACTGGTTCTCACTTCTGGCTGTACATTAGAACCTCCCAGGAGCTTGTAAAAAGTACTGATGCCCAGGCTCTTCTCCATACTAATTAACTCAGCACCTCTCAGGATTGACCCAGGTATTAATATTTTATAATACCAACTTTTAACTTGTTTTGAGAAAGTAATTGAAATTGATTCCAAGCCCCCAAATGACAGTAGTATCATTCCTAAAAAACACTAATGATGACTGCAGTTTTCAAAAGAAAAACTCTGGTGTAAAATGTAATAATTTCACCTTATATATTTCTCTTTTTTTTCTTTTTGCTTTGGGCTATTTCAGTGGCATCTTGGGTGGATTTGTTTCTCTCTTTATTTGTCCATGAAAATCACCAGAAAGAAACATTTTGAAAAAGTTTCCATCAAGACTAAATTAACCTCAATAGATGTGTTCAAATGCTTTGCAAAGTGTTATGAAAATCCCCATATCTGAAACTTCAAAGCAAGCCTAACATTGGCAGAGCACTTCTTAGACATTCACTATGGTACTAGACCTTTTACATACATTATCTCATTTAATCCTCACAACATCCCAGTTATATAGGTTGTACTTGTCTATTTTACAATGAGAAACCTGACCCAAAGAACTTTAAGGGACTAGTTGAACTTTGTCTAACTAAATAATAACAACATCAGGATATGAACTCATTACTATCTGTCACCAAAGCACATGTCATGCCACTACTGTACTCTGCAGCTTCAAACCTTTGGAGCTTGATCATTACAGTCCTCATCATCAGAATCATTTACTTCAGCCTCTACTTCCAAGTCCACCCTCTCTTTTCTTAAAAAAGACCTAGTTACTTCTTACAAAAGATAAGTATGAGACAAGTAAGATTCAGCATCCTTGAAAAACCTCTTTCTTTGGCTTCATCACCTTTAGCTATGTCATAGTATAAGCTGAGGTAAATTTAGGAGGAAGGAACGAATGAAAGAAGGAAAAGGAAATAACAGAAAGAAGGCCCTTTCTACTTACTAAGTAAATTCTATTGGAAAGTTAACTTGACATCTTAGGATAAGTTTACCAATCTGTAAAATTGTTTCAATAATGTATGTCCTGCTTACCCTGCATAGATATTGTGAATATAGTATAAAACAATGTACTGCAAGTTTTCCATTTACCTTTAATCATGGTGCTTTCTTCAGCTACTCCTCATTCATTCATTTAGCCAATATTTGCTGAGCTCCTTCTTTGAGCCATACTTTACTTAAGGTGCTGGGAATATAGAACTCAAGGGGCTCATGATCAAGGGGTGAATTCCAATACAGATAGAGAAATATTTAATGTGAGATAGTCATTGAGTGATGTTCCATGTGCTCTAGGTACATCTGACTCAACTTGTATGATTTTGGGATAAAGATGGGCTTTATGGAGGATGTGGTACCTGACCTGACTTTTGAAGAATCAATAAAAGTCAGGAAGATAAAATATGCGGTATGAAGCATGTGATATGAGCATTCCAGCAGAGGGAAATACAGAACTAAAGCAGGAGGGAAGTTAGAGAAAGTGTAGCTCACGCAGAAATTTTAAGTTGCTCTGTTGAGCACATGGGAAAGCAGAAGGTGGTGGCAAGAACAATAGCTTTGTGTTCCAAATTTCTGCTTAGACTATAAATGGAGCAGGGGAAAGAAGAAGAAGGGTCTAGTCAAGGAACAAGTATAAAGGACCCATGGACATGGACAACAGGGTGGGGATTGACTGTGGGAGTGGGGGGGCGGGGCAGGGAGTAGCAATGGGGGAAAATTGGGACAACTGTAATTGAACAACAATAAAATCGTCGGCAGCCGTCCGTCTCGAGAGATGATGGTGTAGCTTCTCAAGAGTCTATCTGCACCGCCGAGAATAGCTGTGCAGTCCGACTCGGAAGTGACACGGTATCTGTCTCCTCCTGTGTTGAATCGACATCTTGCGATGACGCTGAAGTGTCCTCTCCAGTGAAGCTGAAGCTACAGAGCCTGGGCAGGGTGATATGGAGGGTCTGCTGTTGCCCATGCAGCAGACCCCCCCTCTCTTCGCAGCTGAAGGGTCCAAGGGAAAGACGGAGTCAATACAGCTTGGCTTCAGGTGCGCCGCAGGAGTTGCCGGTGTTGACTACAACGTCAAACCGCCTTAGGGACTCCGGCTCCGGATTTTCTGTCGGGGTTTACTCCCTTAGCTTTTCCCCTGAAGAGGTATGCCACAAGGCAGCGGAGGTTTTTTGGAGTCAGAGTTTTCCTTCTCTGATGTGCCCTGACTGGAAGATCGAACCAGCGACACTTAGCTCGCAGGCCGACGCTCAATCCACTGAGCCAAACTAGCCAGGGGGAACAATAAAATAATATATATTTAAATGAAAAATTTTAACAGTAACTAGATGGCAAATACTCAGCTGATATTTAGATACAGTTCAGCTTTGTCAAATCAGCTTGACAATTCTTGAATAATAGATATGTCATCTATTTCTAATATTATTCTTTCCTTTTAAGCCTTTATTTAGACTTCATGCTTAAGATGAAAAAGTATTGAACTGAAATTAGAATGGCAAGTGATGAAAATTCTGGAATTCTGAGAAATACACACTATCTATTAAGTGACAAGGTAGCATTTAGAAATAGAAGGAAAATTGTTCTTTTGTGGTTGGCTTATTGTACCATTTCCCAAAGCATAAATTATTTTAACTAAGTAATACTACATTTCATTGAGGGACATAAGATAGTAGGCAGGGGAGGTGGTTAGGTGATATTGTTGTGGCTACATAAGTGAGATTGAACACTCCGGAGCAGTGAATTAAAGCAAGCAAAGGATTTATTTGCCGGCAGTCGGGCAGAGAATTTGTCTCAAACAAAGCACGGACAGGAATGGGATTTTAGGTAGGGTTTATATAAGATTTGGCTCCTTCTCTAGTGAGAAGCAGCTTTTGGGAAGGGGGGGCGGGGCAGGCCAGGGCTGCAAGAGTGTCAAACAGGAACAAAGTTCTCAGGCTCAAAAGTTTGCAGGGCCATAAAGTTATCTCTGACGGCAGCATAGCTCTCCAGCCAGGGACAAATTCTCTGCAAAGCAATTTATCTTCGAAGGGCTAGATATCTTGTAAAATATAACTTCACAAATGTTATAAACAAGACACAAGCAAATAGGAGATGGGGACTGGGGTGTTTTAGCTTGTAAATCACTGAATGGCTGCAACATTCCACTCCTCCCTTACATTCCTTTCTCTAAGACTTTTTATCAAGTCTTTGCTACCTCTTACAGAGAACATCTGAAGCTCCTACATATTTACATATTTAGCAAACCTCTGCAACATTTTACAGAGAATAGCTGATGCCTCTACAATATAGAGAAAAGCTCAGTCAGCAATAAATAGAATTCATCAAGAAATTAGACAATATAAATGGTAATTGTTCTTGTCCAATTTTTCTATTTTCTAAAAATACGTATACTTTATTTTCATTTTCAGTATAAAAAACTTACATGGGATAATTGGGATATCTTTGAGCTTCTAACTCACAATGAAATAGCAAAATTTTTTTTTATTAAAGTGCCTGTTCTCCAAGCTCAGAAGTGGCAATGCTACAGTTCTCAAAGTGGCTAGAAGTCAAAGTTTGTACACAGCCATCAGAGTAGACTCAATCTGACAGGAATGTCAAGTTCCCATAGTGCAAAGAGCATAACAGTACTGCTTTTCATTTAAGAAGGCAACTTTTGTGTTCTATTTTTCTGTCTTCTAATTCTTTCTTAAACTTCTTGTCAAAAATTAGATCCCTTAAGTTTATCTTTCCTTGGAAGGGTAAAAGAAAAAATATCATAACAAAATGTGGATAGCTATTATTGATATTTATATGTAACATGGATTTATGTATGATTAATAACTGAGGTAATAGTTCTAGCTTTAACAAACTTAGATACTTTTTTAGTTTTGGAACCACGTCAAAACAAGGAGGGATATTCATCTTCAGTAAACTATGGAAACAGCTGGATAAGTGTATCAACATACATCAAGAGACATAAACAGAAGTTGCCAAGAGCTTCAAAATTTAGACTAGGATGAAGGAAGATTCCAAGAAAGTATACATATTTGCTGCTGCGCTTACTGGTACAGACCCTGTTGACCATTATCTTCTCTAAAGTAGGTGACCCACCCTGAAGGTCAAATTCCCAAGGACTTCTTTCTAATGGCAAAGGTGTACAATACAACTAATGATAACTATCTAATGGTAGATATGGAAAGTAAACAAAAGTAATATTCTCATAATTGGTATCTCTGATGAAGAGAACAAAAGGTAAAACATTTCAAAGTCGTAACTCAGGAAAAAGTTCTAATGGAAGATTCAACTCTAGATCAAATAAATGGCTCATCATAATCCAGGGGTATTGTTATATAACAATCATGACTATCGTATTGGCAAATAATAAGAATAATGGCACCAAGTATTTGTTGGAGTGAAAGGAAAGTATACTCTCCCCTCCAGTGTTGGGAATATAAATGTACAGTGTTTTTTGGCGAGCCATTAAAAATACATATCAAAAATATCTTTAAATTAGTTGACTTTTGACTTAATTTATTGGAATTGATACTAATTGTTTAATAGAATATTCATGATAAGGCATAGTTACAAGTATGTTCACCACAACGTCATTCTTAATAATAAAATTGAAAATAAACAATCTCTACAGGTTCAAAACTGTGGGCTAAAGGATTGATTGAATGTATATATAAATATATATGGAATGTATTTACATGAAAAATATTTAAAATATGGGGATGTTTATGTATTATTTCAATAGGTGATTATCTTTCAGTGGTGGGTGAAATTTATCTTTTGTGAAATTTATATTTTAGTTTTCTTTCTTTTTGATGATCTCTACTTCCTCATTTTCCTTCACTGTGTACATATTAAAAAGGGGAAAGACTTTCAGAATGGAGGAATATAGTTTGCTAGACCTAAAATCAATCCTTAGGGCATGACCACTTAAAGTTCCAAGTGTACAAGCTGAAAGAGAATTTCTGGGAACGGTAAGGAAGATACTTTGCTAAGGGAGGGGGTGTAGAGTTAGTGGAAAGGGCAGATCTAGACAGTGATACTCCAATTACTTTTGTAACTTTTTCTCTTTCTTTCTTTTTTGCTTAACTCCAGTGTTTAGCATTGTGTCATCAGTATTGAACTAATACACTCATGTCCATTTTAAGGCAATTATATACTACATATTTTTCAGTCAACCTCGATCTATCATTCTCTAAGTTACTTTATTGGACATGTCAAGATTATTTATGTCTACATATACATATATCTATGCACAAACATATATAAGTAAGTTAATTTCTAGACATGGGTTGGTAACTAAAAGGCTTTTAAATGCATGGGTTTTTATCTAGATTATCTAAGCCTTATTTTTTAACCATGGTAGCATTTGATTCCTTAAATATAACTGTATAACATATAACTTTTGAGAATGAAGATTAAAAAAAAACTGTGACTCAGGCAAATAATTGCTATCATAAAAATACTTTTATCAGTTAATCTAGAACCATCAGATTATGGATAAACTTGCCTGTGTATTATTTTCATTCTGGAATTTTTCCAGAGTGCAACCTCAATTATTTATTTTATTTTTATACACTGTCTTAACCACAGTGGCAATGGATAATTTTTGTTGGATGAGTTAATTAATAAATTTTCCTATGTCTTTGGGTTTTAGCAGAAAAATGACTTTGAAATCTGATAGAGCTAATTTTGAATCCAGGCTCTCTTGCTTGAAAAGTCAATTAACTTCTCTGAGTCTTTTATGCATTATTTCTAAAATGGAGGTTCTAGTTTCTTCATAAGATCAGCTTGGGGATTAAATGAGATCATAAATATCAGAGGAACATCAGTGGTGACAACAGTATTCCTTGATTTGCATTCCACCTTCTTGGTCAATCATTACAAGGCCTTTGCCACTGTGTTACTGGTATATTTGAATGGTATATGCTAGTTTTCATGGGGCCTAATGACTATGTATAACCTGATTCACAAAGCTGGTGTGTATGTGTAGGGGGTGAAATCTTTGAATATTGATGGCTCAACCTAAAAAAACCTATCTTGTTAACATGGTTCTGTGCAGTTTGACCTATTCCACCTGAGATTGTCTCAGTTATTTGTGCTGAGTTTTAGAGGCAGAAAAAAAAATCTTTTCCCACTTATATTTCATAAGTTCTCAGATGAAATACAGAGAGAAGTAAATATATTGTCAGTCTGCAAAAAGGAAGATATAGGGTCGCGTTGTTTTCTAAGTGTATTTCCTGTACCCTTTATGTTTTGCTGAATCCTTTCAGGTCTCTTGGAGATAAGGCAACGGGAAAGGATACCTGAACCCTATTCACACCTCAATCAGAACAATTCCATTTATATCTGGTTTATTTAATGGGATTCTATGGAAGATTATGTTTGAATAAATGACTGTACTGCTGCAAAAATAAAGTCAAAAGCTACATACGTGGTGTCAAAAACACTGTGTTCAGTGTCAGGAAATGGTGATGATAAGTAATACCTGTACAGCACATTTTAGTTTATTAGAAATATTCAGAGTACTTTATATAATCCTTACTAATAGACATTATAAATTATGTACCTTGTTATCTTCACTTTGCAAATTATGAATACTGAAGACTCAGAGAGTTTAAATGGCTTGTTTAGGTGGTATAGCTAGTTACTGACAGAAGTGGGAGGAAAACCCACATGTTATAATAGAATGAACTGACTTTATGACTGGGCTTTGCCGGTTACTGGCTGTGGGAAATTGAGTAAAGCTTATCCTCTTTGGTACTTAGTTTCCTCATCTGTAAAGTAAATGGTTTAGGGTAGAAGGACTCCACTTTAATGTTGGAGTTCCAAATGTATTGTGGTAGAAGGAAAATATTTGATGATTCAAAAAATAAAAACTACTGCCTTAGCTTAAATAACATTAGACCTCCCCTGCTGATTATATTGCATTTGATTATGGCAAAACTATCCATACTATGTGCAATTCTAGACCATTTTAACCATCGTGTAATACTATTTTGCAACTATAAGACTTTATGCAAAATTCTTCGAAAAATGAGACATTTCCTATAAGCAGACATACATTCATGCACAAATATATGCCTCAGATGAAATTCCCAGTTATATAGTGCCTTGATCAGCTGGGGCTGCTGTAACTAAATGCCATAGACTGAGTGTCTTAAACAACAGGCTTTTCTTTCTCAAAGTTCTGGGAGCTGGGAATTTCAAGATCAAGGTGCCAGCAAATTGGTTTCTACTGAGAACCCTTTGTCTGCTTTGCAGAATGCTCTCCTCTCACTGTGTTCTCACCTGGCTTGACGGGAGAGAATAGGAAGTGAGCTCTGTTCGCCTTTCCTATTCTGATAAGGATAGTAACCCCATCATGAGGATCCCACCTTCCCAAAGGCCCCACATCTAAATATCTTCACTTTGAAGGTTAGAACTTCAACATAGATTTTTTGGAAGGACAGAAACATTTAGTTTATAACAATATCTGAAGTTAGTGGGTAAATAGATGAAATGTCTGCTAGTCGACATTGAAAAGCTGCTAGGATTGTACTTCTGCAACATGACACATCAGCAAAATCATAGTCAAGAAAGAAAATCAGAAGTTTAGTTGTGAGGTGACTCAGCTATGGAGAAGTAGAGATTTAAAAACTCTTTGATATTAGAGATAATGGATTTGAAAGAGTCATTGTGACCACTCATGTTGGTGATAAGAAAACCCTCATTGACGTCTGTTGAGATTGGAATAGCAGATCTTTACTGTCTATACTTTTGATGTTACTTTTTTTGTTTGTGTGTATACTATATCATTTACAATTTTTTCAAATTTATTTTTATTGTTTTTGTATTGCAGTTGTCCCATTTCCCCCCATTGCTCCCCTCCAACCTAGCACACCCCTTCTCCTACAGTCATTCCCCACCCCATTGTCCATGTCCATGGGTTATTCATACTAGTTCCTTTACTAAACTTTTTTGCTACTTGCCCCCCTTCTCTTCCTTCCCCCCTCCATCCTGATAACTGTTACTCCATTCCTTGTTCAATTTTGTTCATTTGTTTGTGTTGTTAATTAGTCTCCTGTATCAGGTGATATCATATGGTATTTTTCTTTCATTGCCTGGCTTATTTTGCTAAGCATAATTTAATGAGTTACACAACTAGCCAACAAAATAAACTGTTAACACCATAAAATGTGTGCTTAAAATATAAGGTGTGTGGTGGAACACTCCCCTTTTCCCTCTCCTTAAAGCATCTGTATGTATGTTCTTCAAAGTTTTTAAGCTTTTTTAAAAGTATGTTTTATTAATTAAGTTGTTACAGTAGTTCTAATACTTTTTCCCATTTGCTCCCCTCTGCCCAGTACCCCCCTTCCCTCCAGCAGTCCCATCCCCCTTAGTTCATGTCCATGGGTCCATGGGAACAATGCTACTTGCCCAGCACTTGCCCCTTTTCCAGGCTCTTCTCCCACTTCCATCTCTGGGACTGGTGTCTCTCTGTTGCCCGGGCTGTTGTTCCCAGAGTGGATGGGTCTGCGGACATTCTAGGACTGTGGGGGCCCTTTAATCAAGTGGACTTGTTGAGAGATCGACAGTTTATTCCTCTGCCCCAATCCTCATTGGTTTGCACAATCTGAAGCAATAAGGCTTGATTTTCCCCGGTGCTGGAACCGTGAACTACATGTTCTGGTGAGGAGCTGGGAATACTCCCCAGGTGTCCCTCCTGACTTTTTAAAACGTGTAACTGTGCTTTCCGCTGGCCTGCCACTGCTGCCACCACCACCACGCTTCCTCTCTACCCTGGCTCTGCTCCTCCTACCTGTCTGGATGAGTATTTCTTCTTTATATCTTTGTTTGTTGGACTTCCATGCAGCTTGGTTTTCTGGAACTCCTGGTTGTCTCTAGTTTTGAGGGAGATGCCATGTGTCTGTCTATGCCTCCATCTTGGCTGGAAGTCTTGATAGATAACATGCAGTCAGGAGCAGCTCAGAAGATGACAACAAAATGAGAGCTGAGCCTAAGCCTTTTTTAAATGTGTCTTTTGCCATCCTCCCCCAGGGTGATAAATTACATCATGACACAATCTCCCTTCTTTTCAGCATGTTCCTGAAATTTCTCTAACAGCTTCCTTTTCTTTTGGATAATTAGCTAAGTTTAACTAAATTATATTTGTTGATAAAAGGAGATGATGTGGTATGTATTAGGATGTAGTATGTAAAGGAAAAGATGTTGTTGCATTTGACAGTTTCTCTTCTCATACCGTTAGCTGTGCAAATGCCTCACACCTCAGTTCATCATTTCAAACTTAGGTGTTAGGGATTGTGCCAGATGCTAGGAAGAAAGAAAGAAAGAGGCACTGATTGTAAGCTGCCCGAAAGTCCTGGTTCTGGCACAGTACTCTCTGTATATAGGATGCTTACAGAATATCTGTTGATGTGCACTCAGTTAAGGTAATTATTTTTAAAAGATCATTACTTGTAGATAAGGTAGGAAACATGGAGCTTATCTTCTTCATTTATAAAATGATGAAGTAAAAATAGATTATTCTTGGGATAATCTAGGCCAAGATGGAGGCCTAGATAGACACGCTGCATCTTCCTCCTCAGCTAAGAAAAAATACAACTACCTCAAAACTGGAGACAACCAGAAGTTCCAGAAAATTGAGCTGCATGGAAGTCCAACAAAGATATAAAGAAGAAATACAGTAGTCCCTCTCTATATCGTGGTTCACTTACCATGGCTTCACTGTATCGCGGCCTCCCTGTATCATGGGATTTTTAAAAATGCTATATTTAATTATTTATCACAGATTTTTCGCTATATCGCGGGATTTTTTGGTAACGTATACGTATGTTGTTAAAGTTACGTAGGTTTAAGGGTGTAGAATAAATGTAAGGTTCCTACTTCATGGGGGGGGGGTCCTAGAACGTAATACCTGCAGTAAGTGAGGAAATACTGTACTCATCCAGGCAGGTAGGAGGGGTGGAGAGGATGCAGTGTGGTGGTGGCAGCAGCAGCAGCAGTGGCAGGTTGGCGGAAAGCACAGTCAAACATTTAAAAAGGTCGAGAGCGATGCCTGGGGAGTGCTCCCAGCGCCAGACCAGACCCCACAGCTCAAGGTTCCAGAGCCTCATTGCTTCTGACTATGCAGGCTGGTGGGGGTTGGGGTGGAGAGGGGGGCTGCCGGTCTCTCAGTGGAGTCTGCTTGTTTGGAGGGCCCCCACAGTTTTAGAGCATCTGCGGACCCACCAACTCTGAGAGCAATGGCCAGGGCGGTGGCTAGGGAGGTGCTGGTCCCATGCGGAGATGGGAAAGGTCCTTGGGGAAGGGACAGATGCTGAGTGGGTGGCATTGTTCCTTCTCGGACACTTCCCCCACATACAGCGCCACAATGTGGTGAAACAGGTTGCCCTGTACTGACTGATGAGTACCTAAAGCTCTGCCCTTTACTATGTAACAGATGCGACAGCTCTACCTAAGACACAGAGGCAGACAAACACAGGAGCCTGTCAGGATGAGGAGACAGAACTATGGCCCAAAAGGAAAAACAGATCAAGGTCTCAGTGGGAGAACTAAGTGATGAGGAAATAGCCAACCTGACAAATGAGAAGATAGCCACCTAACAGATGCAGAGTTCAAAACACTGGTGGTAAAGATGCTCACAGACTTGACATATATGTTTAAGTATGGCAAATGCATAAGGGAAGAAGTGAAGGCTTTGGAAGGATATTAGATTGAGATAATCAATGTGGAAAGATCCCAGAGCGGTGCTGTCAATGGCTTCCTCTTTGCAGTGCCTGAGGCCCCATGAGCCCAGTGAAAAATATGTGCAGCATCTTCTCCTAGGCCTATGGATTTCTCCTTGCTGTGTCTCTGATTAGCTTCTTCAACCCCTTTTTCTCCTAGATATTCCTCCAATACCTATCCTTTCCCACAGCTCTTCCTCTCCTTGTAGCCCCTTTAATCCAAAATTTGAAACAACTTCTATTTGCTAATATTTACCACCCCAGATGTAAGTCTTCCTTAACTCTGTATAAATGAGCATCTTAGTAAATTCCTGATTCAGTCCTATTATCAGCTTTTTGTTAGAAGTATCCTGTCGTCGGCAGCCGTCCGTCTTGAGAGACGATGGTGTAGCTTCTTAAGAGTCTATCTGCACCGCCGAGAATGGTTGTACAGTCCGACTCGGGAGTGACACGGTATCTGTCTCCTCCCGTGTTGAATCGACATCTTGCGATGACGCTGGAGTGTCCTCTCCAGTGAAGCTGAAGCTACAGAGCCTCAAGAGATGATGGTGTAGCTTCTTAAGAGTCTATCTGCACCGCCGAGAATGGCTGTGCAGTCCGACTCGGGAGTGACACAGTATCTGTCTCCTCCCGTGTTGAATTGACATCTTGCGATGACGCTGGAGTGTCCTCTCCAGTGAAGCTGAAGCTACAGAGCCTGGGCAGGGTGATATGGAGGGTCTGCTGTTGCCCATGCAGCAGACCCCCCCTCTCTTCGCCTCTGAAGGGTCCAAGGGAAAGACGGAGTCAATACAGCTTGGCTTCAGGTGCGCCGCAGGAGTTGCCGGTGTTGACTACAACGTCAAGCCGCCTTAGGGACTCCGGCTCCGGATTTTCTGTCAGGGTTTACTCCCTTAGCCTTTCCCCTGAAGAGGTATGCCGCAAGGCAGCGGAGGTTTTTTGGAATCAGAGTTTTCCTTCTCTGATGTGCCCTGACTGGAAGATCGAACCAGCGACACTTAGCTCGCAGGCCGACGCTCAATCCACTGAGCCAAACCAGCCAGGGCTTAGAAGTATCCTGTACTGGTAAGAAAAGAGGTAGTGAACTTCTCCAGGAAGCCATTTTAACATGTTAAATACAAGATTTGATAGTCTACATTATTGCCATAAAGATGAATTTTCACTTTATGCTTTAATATTCCCTTTTTTGTGTGTCCATCACTAAACCCAATTGACTAGTCAGTAACATAAGCTGGTCAGAGAAGTTCACAATGTACCTCTTTGGTAGTAAAAAAAAATGCACATTCAAGTTTCCCAGGAGTTACATTAAGGTTTAAAACAGTCACAGTTGATATAGTAGCAATTTCTTGTCAGTAGCTGGAATTTGACTAGCATCCTATATGGTAAAAGATAGCATACTGTTGATTATTGTTATTTATAGCAATATATTAGCATCCAAGTGGGTTTTTCCTATTACAAACTACTTATTGACAATGAGTCTATTACAAGAAAGAAAAAGCATCAAAGAGAGAACATTAAAAGGACTTAACTTCAAATTGAATGGCAAGATGATTCTTAATCTATTGTGGAGCATGAAACCTGGTGCCAATGCTTTTGCATTTCTGATTGTCATTTAGTATGGAGCAGAACCTGGCAGAGGCAGTTGCCAATTACTAGTTGAAATAAAATGGTACATTATTGTGAAAGAAAGCAGCCACCTGTGCTGCCTTTCAGTAGGTTTAATTATTCCTAAATTATCCATGGCAGGATTAAGCAGTGTTTGTATTTTTATCAACAAATATCTCTTCCCCATCATACAAATTTTGACAACTAATAAAAAGGAAAGAAAATATATTCTTTCTGAATATTGAGCAACTTCTCTGGCAGTGTTTATATGCTATGTAATAGACTTGATATAGAAACATTTATGACAATAATCTCTGGGAAAACCAATGGTTCTGATTCATGTAACACCATTTCTGCTGTGACTGTTAGTACTAGCTTGTGCTCATCCTACTTGCAAGCCTCTCCAAATCTGATGATTCTTTCTGTGTTTGGGAAGCCCTGTATCATGAGGCAGAACTCACTTCTCATTTATTATTTTAATTTACATCAAAAGTTAAGAACGTATAGTCTGGGATGAGTCCTAAGTTTGGGGATAATAAAATAAGCAAACAAAACTCCCCAGCAGGGTGCAGAACCTCTCAGCTAGCACAAGTGTTTTCTGACCATGGCTTTTCACCTAATATCATCATTATATTGTCTGCTGAAGACATACATTTTAAGTTTTACTTCTTGAAGTATTTCATCCTGTAAGCACTCCTGGAAATTCAGTGTTATAGGTTCAAATTGTTCCCTAGTGATATGAGCAGATTTTATTTTAGACCTATGATCAACTACTTTCTAAATTTTACTTTATTCTTGATAACACTTTGTTTTCTCAGGATTCCATAGTTGCATCTTTCTAATTATTATTTTTAGTGGAAACAATATATATCAGTACAGAAGAGGCTAGATGACTCCTGCATTGACTCCAAAGAGGCTCACCAAACACCAAAATCTCTCCCCTCTACAAGAGCCAATCCATATGCCTAGGATTCATGAGGATGCCTTCTGGGTTGACAGATGGTGCCACAATGCAAAGCTAAATCCTGGAAACAAAGATGAGTTTCTGGTGGCTATCTTAGTTAGGCCTGAATTATGCACCAGGATGGTTTCACTAAGATTCTTTGAATTCATTCTGTGAAGTGGATACACAAAAATGGACTTGTGGTGGTAAAGATGATGATGATAATGACGATGATTACACTCTCTGTACATATTCCTTATCCTTTCTTAGGTAAAGAGTTAAACCTTACCTTTGAGGCATTCACCTTCTGCTGCCTGAGGTCCTAGTAGATTTGTCAATTACATGGATCCACACACATTACACAAATTCCCATGCCTACCACAATAGGCTGTGCCAATTATTGTGCTCCATCTTTGGGTACTGTCTTGGCCCAGGAGTGGATACTGGACCAATGGAGAACTCATCAGTATCTTCCCCAATTTTCAGAAATTAGAAGAAACATTTCCACTAGATTAATTAAGGAGACTGAGTCCAGAGATATAAGTAGCCATCTTACCCATCACATCTAGAGAGTACACCTATGCAGAATGTAGCCAAGATACAAAAAAAAAAAAAAAAAAAAAAAAAAAATGGTGCGAGAGAAGGATTTGAGCCTCTAGACGCAACATTTCAATTCATATACGTCTCAGTTTATGAGTCAATAAAGTCACATTTTTGTTTAAGCTAGTTCATTTTGAATTGGATTTCTATCATTTATGCCAAAAGGAGTCTTATTAAGGATATTAGCATGCAGCAATGGATTTCACTTTGTGTTTAGAATGAAATTAACATACATTCTGAATATATCTGATTGGAGCACTGTATAAATTGAAGGCAACCAGATTTGAAAATAAGCAATGCTGGGCATGAGATAGGAAAATTTCTTCCAAGGTGGCTGGACCAGTCTTACTGATAACAGTGCTCGATTTGGGAAGATAGCAAAATGATTGATTCAAGTCTGTTGGGAAGTATTATTTTAAAAAATAAGAAGGTCAAACATTTGTGAAATGTTGTGAATGTTACATTCTTTAGGTAAAAATTGTCAAATATTATTAATTTTATTTAATTCAACACAATATGATTATTAGATAAATAGGAATAAGGCGTTTTCCTTGGGTTAATATGAAATCATCATCATGAGAGAGCTAGTCCACAATTTTTGTTCTCTTTGAAGCCTCTATTGAAGTCTGGTGTATAATCTTCAGAACATTGAAATCCAAGGTTGAATAGCTATATAACTGGAAAATTGGCTTGATCTTTTCTTCATATCCATTGTATCAGAACAAAAGCTATACATTCTTGCGAACATAATGATTCTGACAAATAGAAGGTATTTTGAAAGATTTGACTAACATTGTAAGCCTATGTCTTAACATTTAAACTTTATTAGTGTTAGAACTTTGGCCAATAGTATTCTTACTTTATTCATTCATTCAACAAATTTTATTAACCAAATGCAACATACAAGGCTTTATTCAACTGTATTGGTTTTATATTAGGCAACCAGACAGACAAAAATCATGCCTTCCTGGAACTTACATTCTGCTGGGGAAAAAGAGATAATAACTACAAACTAAATTAAATATTAGAAGTTCATATGGGCAATGACAATGCAGGCAAATGGGCAGGGAATGTGGAACAGTTTCTGATTTTATGTTGGATGGATGGTTGTGTGGCCAGGGAAAATTTTAATAAGAACGTGCCATTTAGGCAAAGAACTGATGAAGGTAAAGGGGCAAGCCATGTAGATATCTGAGAGAAAGCTATTCTGATAGAGGAAACAATAACTTCAAAGCTTCTGAGGTACCTCTGTGACTAGTATTTTCACCAACATGGAAGAGGCCAGCATGGCTGAAACAGAGTGAGAGAGAAAAACAGTAGGGAAGAACCGAGACCCCAGGAGGCTCCATCTGTGGCTTGTAGCCATTCCAAGGAAAGTTCACTCCGAGTGAGGTGGGGGCCCTCAGAGCATCTTGGGCACCAATGGTCCCAATTAATCTATATCTGACCGTTTTGTCCTTAATACTCAGTTGGGAAATCCGTCCCATTTGTGCAACATATCCAGGTGACATTTTCACTAAGCAAAAACAAACAAACAAACAACCAATATAAAAACACAGAACAAAACTAATAATCTTTCCCTTTCATAATTTCCTTCAGTTTTCTTCTCAGCTAAAGGCATTGCTTTTCTGGCTGTCATCATTAAATATCAGTTTCTGGGGTCCATGATACATCGTTAGAATAAAGAGATGAGGAAACCATTTACTGCAGAGTGGGCAAATATAGTTGATCCCTTATGAGAAAACATTTTCCTAACATCACCCTATGAATTCTCACTCAATGCTAATTCAGTTTATTACAGTCTATTTTTAAAGGAAAATGAACACACTTAATTTTTCTTTCATCTGGCTTATTTTGGATTGAGCAAGCGTAGGGAGAGGGGTCAGAATAAGAGCTGAATGACAGTTCTTAAAATGGGATATGTAAGGGGATTCTTTGGAACAAGGCCTGTTGACTTGGTTCTAGTTGAGCCATTTTGTGTTTCAGGTTCTTATACACTTTAAACCACGTTGTGTTTTCAAAAGCATTTTCTCTGCACAATACAACCTCCAGGATGTGTGTTTGCCTTCTAATAAACTCAAACCCAAGGAGTGTATGTATTCTCAGACTTGCCAACAACCTGAGGTGGGTTATTGCTTGCATAATTAGCCATCAATTACCACCAATTACATTTGCAAATCTTTGTAATGTCAAGCTTCCCTGATTAGCATGCCCTGACCTTTCTCTCACTTATAAGAAAGTGGGATAATAGTCTTTTCTTTGAGGAACCTCTCCTTAAACTGTGTCTTCACAACCATATGAAAAGGAAATATTTTAGTCAACCACTTTAGACCTAGACATTGTGAAAATATTAGTATTTCAAAATCAACAAAGTTATTTATTTGCTGCCATAGTTTTTTACAGTTTGAAAGAATCCTTGAGATCATTTCATTTGAGCAATATAGAAAATAAGCCCTGAGGAGTGAAAGTGACTTCTTTTCCGAAGTCACACACCATGTTAGTGGCAGAAACAGGGTCAGAAAACATGTATTCCTAGCCAAGGTCAACTTCTATTCTGGCACGTGGTTAAAATTCACCTTTTACTTTGAGGCTGAATTCAGGACCATGTTTTACATATATATATATATATATATATATATATATATATATATATATATATATATATATATATATATATATATCAGAGAAGGAAAACTCTGACTCCAAAAAACCTCCGCTGCCTTGCGGCATACCTCTTCAGGGGAAAGGCTAAGGGAGTAAACCCCGACAGAAAATCCGGAGCCGGAGTCCCTAAGGCGGTTTGACGTTGTAGTCAACACCGGCAACTCCTGCGGCGCACCTGAAGCCAAGCTGTATTGACTCCGTCTTTCCCTTGGATCCTTCAGCTGCGAAGAGAGGGGGGGTCTGCTGCATGGGCAACAGCAGACCCTCCATATCACCCTGCCCAGGCTCTGTAGCTTCAGCTTCACTGGAGAGGACACTCCAGCGTCATCGCAAGATGTCGATTCAACACGGGAGGAGACAGATACCGTGTCACTTCCGAGTCGGACTGCACAGCCATTCTCGGCGGTGCAGATAGACTCTTAAGAAGCTACACCATCGTCTCTCGAGACGTACGGCTGCCGACGACGATGATATATATATATATATATATATATATATAGTATATAATTTTATTGTTTTTATTTTACAGTTGCCCCACTTCTTCCCCCATTGCTTCCCCCCACCCCACCCACACCTTCTCCAACAGTCAATCCCCACCCTATTGCCCATGTCCATGGGTCATTTATACTAGTTCCTTGACTAAACTCTTCTACTTACCCCTTTTTCTCCCTCCCCACTCCCCCCTCGACACTGTTAGTCTGCTATTTGTTTACATGCTTTGGGTTGAATTTTGCACATTTGTTGTTTTCTTTTGTTTGTTTTTTAAATGTATTTTATTGATTATATTGTTACAATAGTTCCAATTTTCTCCCCTTTACTCGCATTCACCCAGCATCTCCCTCCTCCAGCAATCCCCTCCCAAGTCCATACCCATGGTTCTTAAAAAATAACTATCCCTCCCTCTCAGATATTAAGACCATTTGTAATCTTGTAAAGGACAATGGGCGAAGGTCTCAAGCTCCTCTAGCTGCTTCAAGTTGGACATGGTCATTGTCGTACCTACCCTTGGGTCCAGAAATCCCTATTAATAGTGGGGGTGTTGAGGGGAGGGTGGCCTTCCCACATGGGGAAACATCGTGCAGATTCCAGGCCAGTTGGCAGTCTCCGGACAACGGCGTGCTTGGTTTAACAGGCTGGCATCCTTGTTGTGTTCTGGGGGCAACAGATTTGGCAAAAAGGGTTAAAAGACATCATTCAATCCATAACTACTAGATGACAAAAGGCAGGGATTAATTTTTCAATGTTCCACATTAGGGGGAAAAAAAAAAGGGCTTCTTTGGAGGAATGTGTGCTAGGCACATCACACATGTCCAAAACCCTTTTGTCCATTATACGTAGTTTGGGCTGAGGGAACTAGCTTAGGTTTCCCCCCTCTCAGACCTCTGGGTCCTTTCTGTCCAAGCCATTAGGATAGAAAAGAGAATTCAGTTTTAAAGTGAAGCCCACAGACCACCCCATTCTTCACCAACCCAGCCATTTAGTTCAGCCAGACCATTGAGTCTCAGGAGGCAGCGCTGCAGAGAGGATTAAGTGAGGCTTATGCGTACAGACAATCACTGAGGTAATGGGGTCATAGGCTGATGCCCTTTGAAAACAGAAAACACATGTTAATTTATGTAAAATAACTCACAAACCAGTCTCTAAATCTGTAAAACTGTCTTATTGGGAAGACATCCAGTTGCAACGCACTTGACATTCTACTTGCCTGCAATTTGAATATCTTTGATGATATCACAGACATGGCTTGATTTTCAAGTGAAACCATATTTTAAATGAAAAGAAACTTTTTTATTATTTTTTTTTAATTTTATTTTTTGTTATTCAATTACAGTTGTCCCATTTCCCCCCCATTGCTCCCCCCTCCCAGCCCATCCCTTCTCCCACAATTATATCCCTCCCCGTTGTCCATGTCCATGAGTCATTCATATACGTTCCTTGACCTGACCCTTCCCTTACTTATCCCCCTTCTCTCCCTCCCCCCTCCCCCCTACTGACTACTATTCTATTCTTTGCCTATTTAGTTCGTTTGTTCGTGTTGCTCTTTAGTTTCCTGTATTGGGTGATATCCTATGGTATTTTGCTTTCTTTGCCTGGCTTATTTCACTAAGCATAATTCTCTCTAATTCCATCCATGTTGTCGCAAATGGCAGGAGTTCCTTCTTTCTTTCTGCTACATAGTATCCATTGTGTAGATGTACCACTGTTTTTTGATCCACTCATCCACAGACGGGCACCTAGGCTGTTTCCAGCACTTAGCTATTTATTGTAAACAGGGCTGCTATGAACATAGGGGTGCATAAGTTCTCTTGAATTAGGGTTTCAGGATTTTTCGGGTATAATCCTAGCAGTGGAATCACAGGTTCAAATGGCAGTTCCATTTTTAGTTTTTTGAGGTAATTCCATACTGTTCTCCATAGTGGCTGCACCAGTCTGCATTCCCACCAACAGTGCAGTAGGGTTCCTGTTTCTCCACATCCTCGCCAGCACTTGTTGTTTGTTGATTTGTTGATGATGGCCATTCTGACAGGTGTAAAGTGGTATCTCATTGTGGTTTTTACTTGCATCTCTCTGATGGCCAATGATGTTGAGCATTTTTTCATGTGCCTATGGACCTTCTGTATGTCCTCTTTGGAGAACTGTTTGTTCAGGTCCTTTGCCCATTTTTTAATTGGGTTGTTTGTTTTCCTGATGTTGAGTCGTATAAGCTCTTTATATATTTTGGAGATCAGTCCCCTGTCTGAGATATCACTGGCAAATATGTTTTCCCATATGGCTGGTTTCCTTTTAATCTTGCTGATGTTTTCTTTTGATGAGCAGAAACTTTTTAGTTTGATGTAGTCCCATTTGTTTATTCTTTCCTTTATTTCTCTTGCCTTGGGAGATGTATCTGTGAAGATATTGTTACGTGTGATATCTGAAATTTTCCTGCCTATGTTTTCCTCTAGGATTTTTATGGGATCACGGCTTACATTTAAGTCTTTAATCCATCTTGAGTTTATTCTCGTGTGTGGTGTAAGTTGGTGGTCTAGTTTCATTTTTTTGCACGTCCCTGTCCAGTTCTCCCAGCACCATTTGTTGAAGAGGCTCTTCTCACTCCATTTTATGTTCCTTACTCCTTTATCAAATATTAGTTGACCATAGAGGCCTGGGTTTATTTCTGGGCTTTCAATTCTGTTCCATTGATCTATATGTCTGTTTTTATGCCAGTACCAGACTGTTTTGATTACCGTTGCCTTGTAGTATAGTTTGATATCAGGTATTGTGATTCCTCCTACTGTGTTCTGCCTCAAAATTGCTGTGGCTATTCGGGCTCTTTTTTGGTTCCATATAAATTTTTGAAGTATTTGTTCTAGGTCTGTGAAATATGTTGCTGGTATTTTAATAGGGATTGCATTGAATCTATAAATTCCTTTGGGTAGTATGGACATTTTAATGATGTTGATTCTTCCCATTCATGAGCATGGTATATGCTTCCATTTATTTGTATCTTCTTTAATTTCTTTCTTCAGTGTTATGTAGTTTTTTGTGTACAGGTCTTTTACCTCTTTGGTTAAGCTTATTCCTAGGTATTTTATTTTTCTTGTTGCTATGGTAAATGGGATTTTTCTTTCAGTTTCTATCTCTGAGTTTTTATTGTTGGTGTATAAAAATGCCTTCGATTTCTTAATGTTGACTTTGTATCCTGCTATTTTGCTGAATTCACTTATTAGGTTGAGTAGTTTTTTTGTGGAGTCTAAAGGATTTTCTATGTACACTATCATGTCATCTGCAAATAATGACAGTTTTACTTCCTCTTTTCCAATTTGGATGCCTTTTATTTCTCTTTCTTGTCTGATTTCTGTGGCTAGAACTTCCAAGACTATGTTGAATAGGAGTGGAGAGAGCGGACATCCTTGTCTTGTTCCTGATTTCAGGGGGAATGCTTTCAGTTTTTGTTCATTGAGTATGATGTTGGCTTCAGGCTTCTCATATATAGCCTTAATGATGTTAAGGTATGCTCCCTCTATTCCCATTTTGCTGAGTGTTTTCAACATAAATAGGTGTTGTACTTTATCAAATGCTTTTTCTGCATCTATAGATATGATCATGTGATTTTTGTCTTTCATTTTGTTTAGCTGATGTGTTATATTTATTGATTTGCGAATATTAAACCATCCTTGCATCCCTGGGATGAATCCCATTTGATCATGGTGTGTGATCTTTTTGATGTATTGTTGGATCCTGTTTGCCAAAATTTTATTGAGGATTTTAGCATCTATGTTCATCAGTGATATTGGCCTGTAGTTTTCTTTCTTTGCTGTGTCCTGACCTGGTTTTGGGATGAGGGTAATACTGGCTTCATAGTAAGAGTTTGGGATTTTTCCCTCTTCTTGGATTTTCTGGAATAGTTTGAGGAGGGTAGGAGTTAGTTCTTCCCTAAATGTTTTGTAAAATTCGCCTGTGAAGCCATCCGGTCCAGGGCTTTTGTGTGCAGGGAGATTTTGGATTACTGTTTCAATTTCCTTCTTTGTTATTGGTCTGTTGAGACTTTCTACTTCTTCTTGATTCAGTTTTGGAAGGTTATATGTTTCTAGAAATCTGTCCATTTCAACTAGGTTGTCAAATTTGTTGCCATATAGTTGTTTGTAGTAATTTCTTATAATTGTTTGTATTTCTGAGGTATCAGTCGTGATTTCTCCTCTTTCATTTCTGATTTTGTTTATTTGGGTCTTCTCTCTTTTTTTCTTAATGAGCCTGGCTAGAGGCTTGTCAATTTTGTTTATTTTTTCAAAGAACCAGCTCCTAGTTTTGATGATTTTTTTGGATTTTTCGTTTCGTTTCTATGTCGTTTAATTCTGCTTTGATCTTGATGATTTCCTTTCTTCTTTTTGCCCTAGGCTTTGTTTGTTGTTGCTGTTCTAGTTCTTGTAGCTTTATGGTTAGGCTTTTTATTTGAGGTTCTTCTAGTCTTTTCAGATATGCCTGTATTGCTATGAACAGCCCTCTTAGGACTGCTTTTGCTGTGTCCCATAGGTTTTGGGCTGTTGTGTGTTCATTGTCATTAGTTTCTAGAAATTTCTTGATTTCCTCTTTGATGTCATTGTTAACCCATTCGTTATTTAAGAGCATGTTATTCATTCTCCATGAGTTTGGGTGTCTTTGATTTTTTTCCCTGAGGTTGATTTTTAGTTTCAAGGCATTGTGGTCTGAAAAGATGCTTGATAGGATTTCAATTTTCTTGAATTTGTTGAGGCTTGTTTTGTGTTCCTTTATGTGGTCTATCTTTGAAAATGTCCCATGTGCCTTTGAAAACAATGTATATCTTGCTTCTTTGGGGTGAAAATTTCTATATATATCAGTTAAGTCCATGTGGTTTAGTGTGTTGTTCAATGCCTGTATATCCTTGGTGTTTCTTTGCTTTGATGATCTGTCTATTGTTGATAATGGAGTGTTGAAGTCCCCTACTGTGAGTGTGTTGTTGTTAATATCCTTCTTGTGGTCTTCTAGTATTTTCTTTATGTATTTGGGTGCTCCTATGTTGGGTGCATATATGTTTATCAGTGTTATATCTTCTTGATGAATCGTTCCTTTAAGTATTATGAAAGGTCCTTCTTTGTCTCTTTTTATTGCCCTTGCTTTGAAATCCGTTTTGTCTGATATGAGAACTGCTACCCCAGCTTTTTTTCAGGTCCATTTGCTTGGAATATTTTTTTATATCCCTTTACTTTCAGTCTGTGTAAATCTTTTGTTTTGAGGTATGTTTCTTGTAGACAGCAAATATGTGGGTCCTGTTTTCTTATCCATTCTGTTACCCTATGTCTTTTAATGGGAGCATTTAATCCATTTACATTTAAGGTTATTATTGACATGTATTTATTCATTTCCCTTTTGTATCTCTGTTCCTCTACTTTTTTTTTTGTTTTTTCTCTTCCTTTTTCTTAGCATATTTCCTTTAGCAACTCTTGCAATGTTGGTTTGGTGGAGATGTATTCTTTTAGTCTTCCTTTGTCTGAGAAACTCCTTATTTCACCTTCTATTTTGAATGAGAGCCTTGCTGGGTAGAGTATTCTTGGTTGTAGGAGTTTGTTTTTCATTGCTTGAAATATTTTTGACCATTCCCTTCTGGCTTGTAATGTTTCTGTTGAGAAATCGGTCGATAGCCTTATTGGAGCTCCCTTGTAAGTTATTTGCTGTTTTTCTCTTGCTGCTTTTAGGATTCTCTCTTTGTCTTGGAATGTTGCCATTTTAACTATGATGTGCCTTGGAGTGGGCTTTTGGGGTTTCCTCTTTATTGGAACTCTCAGTGCTTCTTGGACTTGCATAACTTTTTCTCTCATCAGGTTCGGAAAATTTTCTGTCACCATTTCTCCTATCAGTTTTTCAATCCCATGCTCCTTTTCTTCTCCTTCTCTTATTCTTATGATCCTTAAATTATTTTTTCTATTGCTATCCTGTAATTCCCTTACATCTTGTTCATATTTTTTCAATCTTTTTTCATTTTGCTGTATCATTTGAGAATTATTACCTACATTATTCTCTAACTCACTAATCCGACCCTCTGCTTCGTTTAGTCTGCTTTTGACTGATTCTACTGTGTTTTTCAGTTCAGAGATTGCATTCTTGATTTCTTCCTGGTTCTTGTTGATAGTTCCTATGTCTTTTTTTTATGCTGGTTTGGTTCTCTGCAAGTTCCCTGTAATTTTCTTGGAGCTGTTGGTTACTTCCTTGGAGGTTGTCATAGTTGTTTTTGAGGTTTTCGAGCATATTGAGCTTCTTCACCACCATAGTTTTGAATTCCATGTCTGACACTTGGGCTATGTCTATTCCATCTACCTCTCTTTCTGGGGATTCCTCTTTTCTTTTCATTGAGAGGTTGTTTCTGCATCTTACCATGTTGGATTCTTCTTGTTTGTTTTTGTTTTTTGGATTTGTCTGCTTTGCTTCCCACCTTTGTGGTATGAGATTTTTTATGGTAGATCTGGGGGTTTCAGTGGTGCAGTCTCTTTGATCTGCTGAGCCTGATGTTCTTGGGGTACCTTTTATAACGTTTGTTTATGCTGTCTGATTATATTTCAGATTTTTTTAAGTATATTTTATTGATTATGTTGTTACAGTAGTTCCAATTTTTTCCCCTTTACTCCCCTCCACCCAGTATCTCCCTCCCCCAGCATCCCCCCCCAAGTCCATACCCATGGTTCGTAAAAAATAACTATCCCTCCCTCTCAGATATTAAGACCCTTTGTAATCTTGTAAAGGACAATGGGCGAAGGTCTCAAGCTCCTCTAGCTGCTTCAAGCTGGACATGGTCGTCGTCCTACCTACCCTTGGGTCCAGAAATCCCTAATAACAGTGGGGGTGTGGAGGGGAGGGTGGCCTTCCCACATGGGGAAGGATTGTGCAGACTCCAGGTCAGTTGGCTGTCTCCGGACAACGGCGTGCTTGGTTTAGCAGGCTGGCATCCTTGTTGTGTTCTGGGGGCAACAGATTTGGCAAAAAGGGTTAAAAAGCATCATTCAATCCATAACTACTAGGTGGCAAAAGGCAGGGATTAATTTTTCAATGTTCCACATTAGGAGAAAAAAAAAAAAAAAAAAGGCTTCTTTGGAGGAAGGTGTGCTAGGCACATCTCTCCTGTCCAAAACCCTTTTGCCCATTTTATTTAGTTTGGGCTGAGGGAAATAGTTTATGTTTCCCCCCTCTCAGACCTCTGGGCCCTTTCTGTCCAAGCCATTAGGATAGAAAAGAGAATTCAGTTTTAAAGTGAAGCCCACAGACCACCCCATTCTTCAACAACCCAGCCATTTAGTTCAGCCAAACTGTTGAGTCTCCGGAGGCAGCGCTGCAGAGAGGATTAAGTGAGGCTTATGCGTACAGACAATCACTCAGGTAATGCGGTCATAGGCTTATGCCCTTTGAAAACAGAAAACACATGTTAATTTATGTAACATAACCAACAAAAAAGTCTCTAAATCTGTAAGACTGTCTTATTGGGAAGACATACAGTTGCAAGGCACTTGACATTCTACTTGCCTGCAACTTGAATCTCTTTGGTGATATCACAGATATGGTTTAATTTTCAAGTGAAACCATTTTTTAAATGAGAAGAAACTTTTAAGACGGTTAGCTGCCCTACTTTACAGTCTGCCACTGATCGTTGTGATTTTCCTTGAATACTGATTTTTCTCCCTAAGATTACTCTCCTTGTCTTTAAAGGGACTACATTAAGTCCATTTTTAATTTATCCTGTTCATTTGCATAAGCATAACAAGAGCAGCAAATGATCACTTATGATCTTTAGTTCTGTTTTGCTGGAACTTACCCAAGGAACATTTAGGGTGGCCCTCAGTCTGCTCTTCAGTGCACAGAAGCTGGGCCACATACCTGGCATTCATCCTTGCCTGTACACACCTGTCCTTTCCAAGTCTTTCTGGTTTTCCATTGTGCCTTAAGGTCCCTTCTAGCCATCTTTCAGGAAAACAACCTTCGTTCCTTCCCTGGAGAGATTGCTGTGGACCGCACAACCAACCATGGCAGCAGGCCTTTTATTTCGCGGGCTTTTATTACCTTTGAAAGTCATTCCCAGTTCCTTAGGGCTTTTTGGTAACAACATGAGCCCAAGCATGTCTCCTTTAGGCTTGACATTCCAGTCAAAGGCTTGTTCAGAAAAAGGAACCTCTATTAACAACTGGTCTTATTAGGTCCATGCAAAGAAACTTAAGTCATTACTTACTTGTTTAGAATGCCAAACTCTGGAGAGATCAAATAGGGAGAAAAATATACAACGTGAAGGAAAATCTTTGTACTAATATTCACTGAACTGGCATTTCCATTCTTCATATTTTCATTTTCCCCCACTAAAAAAATTTTTTTTGTTTGTTTTTCCATTACAGTTGTCTCACTTTTTTTTTTCCCCCCTTGCTTCCCTGTATCCTGCCCCTCCCTTCCCCCACATTCAGTCCCCACTCAGTTGCCCATGTCTGTGGGTCATTTATACATGTTCTTTGATTTTACACTTCCCCTTCTTACCCCCTTTTCTCCCTCCCCCCTCCCCCCTTGTTACTGTTAGTCTACTCCTTGTTTACATACCTCTGGTTCAATTTTACTCATTTGTTTGTGTTGTTCATTAGTTTCCTGTAATAGGTGACAGCATAACGTATTTTTCTTTCGTTGCCTGGCTTATTTCGCTAAGCATAATTCTCTCTAGTTCCATCCATGTCGTTGCAAATGGTAGAAGTTCCTTCTTTCTTTCTGCTACATAGAACTCCATTGTGTAAATGTACCACAGTTTTTTGATCCACTCATCTACAGATGGGCATTTAGGTTGTTTCCAGCACTTGGCTATTGTAAATAGTGCTGCTATGAACATTGGAGTGCATAGGTTCTTTTGAATTGGTGTTTCAGGATTTTTCGGATATAATCCCAGTAATGGAATTGCTGGTTCAAAAGGCAGTTCCATTTTTAGTTTTTTGAGGAAATTCCAAACTGTTTTCCATAGTGGCTGCACCAGTCTGCATTCCCACCAGCAATGCACCAGGGTTCCCGTTTCTCCGCATCCTCTCCAGCACAAGTTGTTTGTTGATTTTTTGATTATGGCCATTCTGACTGGTGTGAGGTGGTATCTCATTGTGGTTTTTATTTGCATCTCTCTGATGGCTAGTGATGTTGAGCATATTTTCATATGTCTATGGGCCCTCTGTATGTCTTCTTTGGAGAAGTGTTTGTTCAGGTCCTTTGCCCATTTTTTAATTGGGTTGTCTGTCTTCTTGGTGTTGAGTCGTATGAGTTCTTTATATATTTTGGAGATCAATCCCTTGTCTGAGATGTCATTGGCGAATATATTTTCCCATATGGTTGGTTTCCTTTGCATCTTGCTGATGTTTTCTTTAGCTGAGCAGAAACTTTTTAATTTGATGTAGTCCCATTTGTTTATTCTTTCCTTTATTTCCCTTGTCTTAGGAGATATATCAGTGAAAATGTTGCTACGTGGGATATCTGAAAATTTCCTGCCTATTTTTTCCTCTAGGACTTTTATGGTATCACGGCTTACATTTAAGTCTTTGATCCATTTTGAGTTTATTCTGGTGTATGGTGTAAGTTGGTGGTCTAGTTTCATTTTTTTGCATGTCCCTGTCCAGTTCTCCCAACACCATTTGTTGAAGAGGCTCTTTTCACTCCATTTGATGTTCTTTCCCCCTTTGTCAAATATTAGTTGACCATATGAACGTGGGTTTATTTCTGGGCTCTCTATTCTGTTCCATTGATCTATATGTCTGTTTTTATGCCAGTACCAGACTGTTTTGATTACCGTGGCCTTGTAGTATAGTTTGATATCAGGTATTGTGATTCCTCCTACTGTGTTCTTCTTCCTCAAAATTGCTGTGGCTATTCGGGCTCTTTTTTGGTTCCATATAAATTTTTGAAGTATTTGTTCTAGGTCTGTGAAATATGTTGCTGGTATTTTAATAGGGATTGCATTGAATCTATAAATTGCTTTGGGTAGTATGGACATTTTAATGATGTTGATTCTTCCCATCCATGAGCATGGTATATGCTTCCATTTATTTGTATCTTCTTTAATTTCTTTCTTCCATGTTATGTAGTTTTCTGAGTACAGGTCTTTTACCTCCTTGGTTAAGTTTATTCCTAGGTATTTTATTTTTCTTGTTGCTATGGTAAATTGAATTTTTCTTTCAGTTTCTATCTCTGAGTTTTTATTGTTGGTGTATAAAAATGCCTTTGATTTCTTAATATTGACTTTGTATCCTGCTGTTTTGCCGAATTCACTTATTAGGTCGAGTAGTTTTTTTGTGGAGTCTATAGGGTTTTCTATGTACACTATCATGTCATCTGCAAATAATGACAGTTTTACTTCCTCTTTTTCAATTTGGATGCCTTTTATTTCTCTTTCTTGTCTGATTGCGGTGGCTAGAACTTCCAAGACTATGTTGAATAGGAGTGGGGAGAGCGGACATCCTTCTCTTGTTCCTGATCTCAGGGGGAATGCTCTCAGTTTTTGCCCATTGAGTATGATGTTGGCTTCAGGTTTCTCATATATGGCCTTTATTATGTTGAGGTATGCTCCCTCTATTCCCATTTTGCTGAGAGTTTTTATCATAAATGGGTGTTGTACTTTATCAAATGCTTTTTCTGCATCTATTGATATTATCATGTGGTTTTTGTCTTTCATTTTGTTTATGTGGTGTATTACGTTTATTGATTTACGAATGTTAAACCATCCTTGCATCCCTGGGATGAATCCTACTTGATCGTGGTGTATGATCTTTCTAATGTGTTGCTGGATCCGGTTTGCCAATATTTTGTTGAGGATTTTAGCATCTATGTTCATCAGCGATATTGGCCTGTAGTTTTCTTTCTTTTTTGTGTCTTGACCTGGTTTTGGAATTAGGGTTATACTGGCTTCATAGAATGAGTTTGGCAGTCTTCCCTCTTCTTGTATCTTTTGGAATAGTCTGAGAAGGATAGGAGTTAGTTCTTTCCTAAATGTTTTGTAGAATTCACTTGTGAAGCCATCCGGTCCAGGGCTTTTGTGTGCTGGGAGTTTTTTGATTACTGCTTCAATTTCACTAGCTGTTATTGGTCTATTCAGACTTTCTGCTTCTTCTTGATTCAGTTTGGGAAGACTATAGGTTTCCAGGAATCTGTCCATTTCCTCTAGGTTGTCAAATTTCTTGCCATACAGTTGTTCATAATAATTTCTTATAATCCTTTGTATTTCTGTGGTATCAGTTGTGATTTCTCCTCTTTCATTTCTGATTTTATTTATTTGGGTCCTCTCTATTTTTTTCTTGATGAGCCTGCTTAAAGGCTTGTCAATTTTGTTTATTTTTTCAAAGAACCAGCTCCTACTTTTGTTGATCTTTTGAATTGTTAGTTTAGACTCTATGTCATTTAATTCTGCTCTGATCTTGATGATTTCCTTCCTTCTACTTGATCTGGGCTTTGCTTGTTGTTCTTCCTCTAGATCTTGTAGGTGTAGGGTTAAATATTTTATTAGATATTCCTCTAGCTTTTTTAGGTAGGCCTGTATTGCTATGAACTTTCCTCTTAGGACTGCTTTCGCTTTATCCCATAGGTTTTGGGTTGTTGTGTGTTCATTATCATTAGTTTCCAGAAACTTTTTGATTTCTTCTTTGATGTCATTGTTAACCCATTCATTATTTAATAGCATGTTATTCATTCTCCATGAGTTTGAATGTTTTTGAGTTTTTTCCTTGAGGTTGATTTCCAATTTTAAGCCATTGTGATCTGAGAAGATGCTTGATATAATTTCAATTTTCTTGAATTTGTTAAGGCTTGTTTTGTGTCCTACCATGTGGTCTATCTTTGAAAATGTTCCATGTGCACTTGAGAAGTATGTATATTTTGCTTCTTTGGGGTGAAAACTTCTATATATATCGACTAAGTCCATTTGATCTAGAGTGTTGTTCAGTGCCTCCATATCTTTGGTGTTTCTTTGCTTCGAAGATCTGTCCATTGTTGACAATGGGGTGTTAAAGTCCCTTACTATGAGTGTGTTGTTGTCTATATCTTTCTTGGAGTCTTTCAAAAGTTTCCTTACATATTTGGGTGCTCCTAAGTTTGGTGCATATATATTTATAAGGGTTATATCTTCTTGATGGATTTTTCCCTTAAGTATTATGAAATGCCCTTCTTTGTCTCTTTTTATGGACTTTGTTGTGAAATCTGTTTTGTCTGATATAAGTATTGCTACCCCAGCTTTTTTTTCATGTCCATTTGCTTGGAATACATTTTTCCATCCCTTTACTTTCAGTCTGTGTAGATCTTTTGTTCTAAGGTGGGTCTCTTGTAGACAGCATATATGTGGGTCATTCTTTCTAATCCATTCAGCTACCCTATGTCTTTTAATTGGAGCGTTTAATCCATTTACATTTAAGGTTATTACCGATAAGTACTTATTCATTGTCATTTTTCCCCTTTGTACTCGTGTTCTTCTCTGTCTCTCTCTGTTTCTTTATCTTCTTAGAGCAGACCCTTTAGCATCTCTTGCATTGCTGGTTTGGTGGAGATGTATTCTTTTAGCCTTCTTTTGTCTTGGAAGCTCCTTATTTCACCCTCCATTTTGAATGAGAGCTTTGCTGGGTATAGTATTCTAGGTTGTTGGCCTTTGTTTTTCATTGCTTGGAATACTTTTTGCCATTCCCTTCTGGCTTGTAGTGTTTCTGCTGAGAAATCTGATGATAGCCTTATTGGAGTACCCTTGTATGTTATTAGTTGTTTTTCTCTTGCTGCTTTTAGGATCCTCTCTTTGTCTTTGAATGTTGCCATTTTAATTATGATGTGTCTTGAAGTGGGCCTGTTGGGGTTCATCTTCATTGGGACCCTCTGTGCTTCCTGGACTTGCGTGACTCTTTCTCTCGTCATGTTAGGAAAGTTTTCTGTCATTAGTTTTTCAAAGAGGTTTTCTATCCCTTGCTCTTCTTCTTCTCCTTCTGGAATTCCTATGATACGGATATTATTACGTTTCATGTTGTCCTGCAGCTGTCTTAGAACCTCTTCAGTCTTGTTCAGTCTTTTTTCATTTTGTTGCATTGTCTGGGAGTTTTTGTGTAGGTTGTCCTCCAGCTCGCTGATCCGATCTTCTGCTTCCTCTAGCCTGCTTTTAATTCCTTCTACTGTGTTCTTCAATTCAGAGATCGTATTTTTCATTTCCTCCTGGCTCTTATTGATAGCTTCTATGTCCTTTTTCATGCTCACGTAATTTTCTGTGAGTTCCTTGTAGTTTTTCTGGAGTTCTTTGAAGTTTCCGCTGAGCTCATTCAGCTTCTCCATAATCCATGTTTTGAATTCCATATCTGATAGTTCGCTCCCCTCTATTTCATTTAGCACTCTTTCTGGGGATTCTACCTTTCCTTTTGATGGGAGGTTGTTTCTCTGTCTCCCCATTTTTTTGACTCATATTGTTTGTTGGTGCTTCTTGGAATGATCTGCACTTCCTGGATCTGCCTCTGGTGGCGTCAGATCATGTACCAGTCTGGCCCTAGGCAGCCTGTTGGAGACTTCCAGGGATCTACTGCTGTTGTCTGTCTTCTTTGATTGTTAATCTATTCAATCTGTGATTAGCTGTCAGGCTTAAGGACTGTGGGTGTGGCAGCTTAATTCCTGTAGGCAGGGCTTTTGCTTCCCCTCAGGCTGACGCCACTTGGAGGGGAATGGTCTACCCGCAGTACTGGGAATGAGTCAGCACTGGGACCCAGTCAGCTGCTCCTCCAGTTCTCCCCTCAAAGCCACCGTGCCAAATTCTCCCCAAGTGTCTCCAGTCCTCTCTGCCTTCCCTCTGCTTGAGCCCAGGGTAAGTGGTGGCCAAAATATTTTCGTATGTGATCCGCTTAAGAGCTCTTTTTCTCCTGCTGTTTCTCTCCGGCTAGCAAGAAAGCCTATGGCTTTTCGCTTTTCACAGCTGATACTATTTTACTTTCCACTCTGTCGCTGTAGGCTGGGAAGCCCAGCTGGGGGTTTAGACCCTGCCCTTCTCAGGGGGAATCCCCGGCTGCTGAGCTGTTTCTCAGTCCCTTCAGCAGCCACCCGTGTGAGCCCAGCCAGCCCTTCCGCGTCTCCGCACTCCCTACCGGTCACGTTGTGATGTAGCGGCCTTTTCTGTCTCTCCGTGGTTATAAGACTTCTTTCCAGCTAGTGTTCCGTTGGTTATTCCAGATGATTTCTCCAAAATTAAGTTGTAAATCCAGACTGGTCCTGGGAGGAGGTTAGTGTAGCTTCCACTTACTCCTCCGCCATCTTGGATCTCCTCAGATTTTTTTTTTTGTTGTTGTTGTTAGTATATTCCTTCTGACTTGTTGATTGAGAGTCACCTATCCACTTTATTTTGAATTCTTTTCTGGAGATGTCAGTTCAGCCTTCTTGTGTCGTCTTCTTTTTCTGCGTCCACAACTGGTCTAATGTGATGGGTCAGAGATTCCTATTCCTTGCAGCAGTGGTGTGTGCGAGGTGACCGGCAGGGCGCAATGCAAGGCAGCCAAGAGCCCACCTCAGGTCTGCCACGCCGCGCTCCAGGAAAGCAGGCCATGCTGCGCTCTGGGGAAGCTGGCAAGGTGTTTTTTATTTTCACTCAAGCATCAGTGCGTGCCCAAAGCGGCTGGGGAACTAAGCTCAGGACCTCCGCGCCGCGCTCCTAGAAAGCAGGCCATGCCAAGCTCCGGGAAAGCCCTCCAGGTGTGTTTTTTGCCTCGAGCACCAGCACGCACCCAAGGTATCCAGGGAACTAAGCTCCGGCCTGCCCCACCACGCTCCTAGAAAGCTGGCCGCGTTGAGCTCTGAGAAAGCCCTTGAGGTGTTTTTTGGCTCCAGTGCCGGTGTGCACCCAAGAGGCTGGGGAGCTAGCCTGGGCAAGTGCTCTGCGATCTGGATTCCGGCCTGGTACTATGGCCTGGTGCCCACCGGGCTGGCCAGGGGCGACTGCGCACAGTCTTCTGCGTGTCCAGTGGGCCCTCCCTGCGCCCGTTGGGTCACTGATTTTATATCTGTTGGCATGTGTCCGAAGGGCACCTGGACGTGCAGCCCTGTGCACCTGGGCAAGTGAATGAGGGCACTTCCCTATGCGCGCCCCCATGACACAAGGGGAGGGTTAGGGGATGGATGAGTGCACTACTGCGCCTGCGCCCCGCAAGAATGGCCTACAACCCCCAAACTTTCCTCCCCTCTCCACCATCCACTAGAGAAAAATATAAAGGAGAAATTTGTTCTCACTTGCCCGGCATCACGCTGTCTCCTGTCCTTCAGCGACAATGGCACTTGGTCGAGTCTTGTCTCTGCCAGCAGGCAGAGATCCGCTCTCCTCCCAACACCTCTCCTGGGTAGCCTTCGGTCGCCAAAAAGCCTTTGTTTACTTCCAGCCACAGCTCTGGCAGCCATCCCAGTCAGGAATCCTGTTTCGTCCCCTTTTTCTCTGCTATCCTCACTAAACAGGTTGTTCTCAGATGGATTTTCTCTAATCCAGCAGTGCCTTGGCTCGACTCCTGCCAGTGTCCAGCTGCTCACTGAGATGTTCTGTCTACAGTTAGCCCAAACTGCAGAAGGGTCTCGGGAGCCTGAAACCGCAGCCTCTCCTCACTCCTCCGCCATCTTCCCGCCAAAAGAAACTTTGAAGATCGTTAGCTGCACTACTTTATAGTCTACCACTGATCATTGTGATTTTCCTTGAATAATGATTTTTCTCCCTAAGATTACCCTCCTTGTCATTAAAGGGACTATATTAAGTCCATTTTTAATTTATCCCATTGATTTGCATAAATACAACAAGAGCAGCAAATGATGACTTATGATCTTTCATTCTGCTTTGCTGGAACTTACCCAAGGAACATTTAGGGTGACCCCCAGTCTGCTCTTCAGGGCACAGAAGCTGGGCCACATACCTGGCATTCATCCTTGCCTATACACACCTATCCTTTCCAAGTCTTTCTGGTTTTTCATTGTGCCTTAAGGTCCCTTCTAGCCATCTTTCAGGAAAACAACCTTCATTCCTTCCCTGGAAAGATTTCTGTGGACCGCACAACCAACCATGGTACCAGGCCTTTTATCTCGCAGGCTTTTATTACCTTTGAAAGTCATTCCCAGTTCTTCAGGGCTTTTTGGTAACAACCTGAGCCCAAATAAGTCTCCTTTAGGCTTGACATTCCAGTCAAAGACTTGGTCAAAAAAAAAAAAGGAACCTCTATTAACAACTGGTCTTATAGTTCTATGCAAAGAAACTTATGTCATTACTTACTTGTTTAGAATGCCAAACTCTGGAGGGATCAGATAGGGAGAAAAATATACAACGTGAAGGAAAATCTTTGTCCTAATATTCACTGAACTGGCATTTCCATTCTTCATATTTTCATTTTTCCCCAACAAAAATAATTTGTTTGTTTTTCCATTACAGCTGTCTCACTTTTTTCCCCCTCTTGCTTCCCTGCATCCTTCCCCTCCCTTCCCACACATTCAGTCCCCACTCAGTTGTCAATGCCCGTGGGTCATTTATATATGTTCTTTCACTTGACCCTTCCCCTTCTTACGCCCTTCTCTCCCTCCCGCCTCCCCATTTGTTACTGTTAGTCTACTTCTTTTTTACATAGCTCCGGTTCTATTTTGCTCATTTGTTTGTGTTGTTCATTCGTTTCCTGTAATAGGTGACAGCATAAGGTATTTTTCTTTCGTTGCCTGGCTTATTTCGCTAAGCATAATTCTCGCTAGTTCCATCCATGTTGTTGCAAAAGGTAGAAGTTCCTTCTTTCTTTCTGCTACATAGAACTCCATTGTGTAAATGTACCACAGTTTTTTGATCCACTCATCTACAGATGGGCATTTAGGTTGTTTCCAGCACTTGGATATTGTAAATAGTGCTGCTATGAACATTGGAGTGCATAGGTTCTTTTGAATTGGTGTTTCAGGATTTTTCGGATATAATCTTAGCAATGCAATTGCTGGTTCAAAAGGTAGTTCCATTTTTAGTTTTTTTGAGGAAGTTCCAAACTCTTTTCCATAGTGGCTGCACCAGTCTGCATTCCCACCAGCAATGCACCAGGGTTCCCATTTCTCCACTTCCTCTCCAGCACAAGTTGTTTGTTGATTTGTTGATGATGGCCATTCTGACTGGTGTGAGGTGGTATCTCATTGTGGTTTTTACTTGCATCTCTCTGACGGCTAGTGATGTTGAGCATACTTTCATATGTCTATGGGCCCTCTGTATGTCTTCTTTGGAGAAGTGTTTGTTCAGGTCCTTTGCCCATTTTTTAATTGGGTTGTCTGTCTTCTTGGTGTTGAGTCGTATGAGTTCTTTATGTATTTTGGAGATCAATCCCTTGTCTGAGATGTCATTGGCGAATATATTTTCCCATGTGGTTGGTTTCTTTTTCATCTTGCTGATGTTTTCTTCAGCTGAGCAGAAACTTTTTAGTTTGATGTAGTCCCATTTGTTTATTCTTTCCTGTATTTCCCTTGCCTTAGGAGATATATCAGTGAAAATGTTGCTACGTGGGATATCTGAAAATTTCCTGCCTATTTTTTCCTCTAGGACTTTTATGGTATCATGGCTTACATTTATGTCTTTGATCCATTTTCAGTTTATTCTGGTGTATGGTGTAAGTTGGTGGTCTAGTTTAATTTTTTTTTGCATGTCCCTGTCCAGTTCTCCCAACACCATTTGTTGAAGAGGCTCTTTTCACTCCATTTGATGTTCTTTCCCCCTTTGTCAAATATTAGTTGACCATATGAACGTGGGTTTATTTCTGGGCTCTCTATTCTGTTCCATTGATCTATATGTCTGTTTTTATGCCAGTACCAGACTGTTTTGATTACCGTGGCCATGTAGTATAGTTTGATATCAGGAATTGTGATTCCTCCTGCTGAGTTCTTCTTCCTCAAGATTGCTGTGGCTATTTGGGCTCTTTTTTGGTTCCATATAAATTTTTTAGGCATTTGTTCTAGGTCTGTGAAATATGTCATTGGTATTTTAATAGGGATTGCATTGAATCTATAAATTCCTTTGGGTAGTATGGACATTTTTATGATGTTGATTCTTTCCATCCATGAGCATGATATATACTTCCATTTATTTGTATCTTCTTTAATTTCTTTCTTCAATGTTATGTAGTTTTCTGAGTACAGGTCTTTTACCTCTTTGGTTAAGTTTATTCCTAGGTACTTTATTTTTCTTGTTGCTATGGTAAATTGAATTTTTCTTTCAGTTTCAATCTCTGAGTTTTTATTGTTGGTGTATAAAAATGCCTTCGCTTTCTTAATATTGACTTTGTATCCTGCTATTTTGCCATTTTCACTTATTAGGTTAAGTAGTTTTTTTGCAGAGTCTATAGGGTTTTCTATGTACACTATCATGTCATCTGCAAATAATGACAGTTTTACTTCCTCTTTTCCAATTTGGATGCCTTTTATTTCTCTTTCTTTTCTGATTGCTGTGGCTAGATCTTCCAAGACTATGTTGAATAGGAGTGGAGAAAGAGAACATTCTTGTCTTGTTCTCGATCTCAGGGGGAATGCTCTCAGTTTTTTCCCATTGAGTATGATGTTGGCTTCAAGTTTCTCATATATGGCCTTTATTATGTTGAGGTATGCTCCCTCTATTGCCATTTTGCTGAGAGTTTTTATCATAAATGGGTGTTGTACTTTATCAAATGCTTTTTCTGCATCTATTGATACGATCATGTGGTTTTTGTCTTTTATTCTGTTTATGTGGTGTGGTACACTTATTGATTTGCAAATACTAAACCATCCTTGAGTCCCTGGGATGAATCCCAATTGATCGTGGTGTATGATCTTTCTAATGTGTTGCTGTATCCGGTTTGCCAATATTTTGTTGAGGATTTTAGTATCTATATTCATCAACGATATTGGCCTGTAGTTTTCTTTCTTTTTTGTGTTTTGACATGGTTTTGGAATTAGGGTTATACTGACTTCATAGAATGAGTTTGGGAGTCTTCCCTCTTCTTGTATCTTTTGGAATAGTCTGAGGAGGATAGCAGTTAGTTCTTCCCTAAATGTTTTGTAAAATTTGCCTGTAAAGACATCTGGCTGTGGCTTTTGTGTGCTGGGAGTTTTTTGATTACTGCTTCAATTTCACTAGCTGTTACTGGTCTATTCAGACTTTCTGCTTCTTCTTGATTCAGTTTGGGAAGACTATAGGTTTCCAGGAATTTGTCCATTTCCTCTAGGTTGTCAAATTTCTTGCCATACAGTTGTTCGTAATAATTTCTTACAATCCTTTTTATTTCTGTTGTATCAGTTGTGATTTCTCCTCTTTCGTTTCTGATTTTATTTATTTCGGTCTTCGCTCCTTTTTTCTTGATTAGCCTGGTTAATGGCTTGTCAATTTTGTTTATCTTTTCAAAGAACCAGCTCCTACTTTTGATGATCTTTTGAATTGTTAGTTTAGACTCTATGTCATTTAACTCTGCTCTGATCTTGATGATTTCCTTCCTCCTACTTGGTCTGGGCTTTGCTTGTTCTTCCTCTAGTTCTTGTAGCTGTAGGGTTAAACTTTTTATTAAAGATTCTCATAGCTTTTATAGGTAGGCCTGTATTGCTATGAACTTTCCTCTCAGGACTGCTTTCGCTGTATCCCATAGGTTTTGGGTTGTTGTGTGTTCATTATCATTAGTTTCCAGAAACTTTTTGATTTCTTCCCTTATGTCATTGTTAACTCATTCATTATTTAATAGCATGTTATTCATTCTCCATGAGTTTGAATGTTTTTGAGTTTTTTCCTTGAGGTTGATTTCCAATTTTAAGCCATTGTGATCTGAAAAGATGCTTGATATAATTTCAATTTTCTTGAATTTGTTAAGGCTTGGTTTGTGTCCTACCATGTGGTCTACCTTTGAAAATGTTCCATGTGCATTTGAAAAGAGTGTATATTTAGCTTCTTTGGGGTGAAAACTTCTATATATATCGACTAAGTCCATTTGATCTAGAGTGTTGTTCAGTGTCTCAATATCTTTGGTGTTTCTTTGCTTCGAAAGTCTGTCCATTGTTGACAATGGGGTGTTAAAGTCCCCTACTATGAGTATGTTGCTGTCTATATCTTTCTTGGAGTCTTTCAAAATTTTCCTTACATATTACGGTGCTCCTAAGTTGGGTGCATATATATTTATAAGGGTTATATCTTCTTGATGGATTTTTTCCTTAAGTATTATGAAATTCCTTTCTTTGTCTCTTTTCATGGACTTTGTTGTGAAATCTGTTTTGTCTGATATAAGTATTCCTACCCCGGCTTTTTTTTCATGTCCATTTGCTTGAAATACTTTTTGCCATCCCTTTACTTTCAGTCTGTGTAGATATTTTGTTCTAAGGTGGGTCTCTTGTAGACAGCATATATGTGGTTCATTCTTTCTAATCCATTCGGCTACCCTATGTCTTTTAATTGAAGCGTTTAATCCATTTACATTTAAGGTTATTACCGATAAGTACTTATTCATTGTTGTTTTTCCCCTTTGTACTCGTGTTCTTGTCTGTCTCTCTCTGTTTCTTTACCTTCTTAAAGCAGACCCTTTAGCATCTCTTGCATTGCTGGTTTGGTGGAGATGTATTCTTTTAGCCTTCTTTTGTCTTGGAAGCTCCTTATTTCACCCTCCATTTTGAATGAGAGCTTTGCTGGGTATAGTATTCTAGGTTGTAGGCCTTTGTTTTTCATTGCTTGGAATATTGTTTGCCATTCCCTTCTGGCTTGTAGTGTTTCTGCTGAGAAATATGATGATAGCCTTATTGGAGCTCCCTTGTATGTTATTAGTTGTTTCTCTCTTGCTGCTTTTAGGATTCTCTCTTTGTCTTTGAATGTTGGCATTTTAATTATGATGTGTCTTGAGGTGGGCCTGTTGGGGTTCATCTTTATTGGGACCCTCTGTGTTTCCTGGACTTGCGTGACTCTTTCTCTGCTCATGTGAGGGAAGTTTTCTGTCATTAGTTTTTCAAAGAGGTTTTCTATTCCTTGCTCTTCTTCATCTCCTTCTGGAATTCCTATGATACGGATATTGTTACGTTTCATGTTGTCTTGCAGCTGTCTTAGAGCCTCTTCAGTCTTGTTCAGTCTTTTTTCATTTTGTTGCACTCTCTGGGAGTTTTTTGTGTACGTTGTCTTCCAGCTCGCTGATCCGATCTTCTGCTTCCTCTAGCCTGCTTTTAATTCCTTCTACTGTGCTCTTCAATTCAGAGATCTTATTCTTCATTTCCTCCTGGCTCTTATTGATAGCTTCTATGTCCTTTTTCATGCTCGTGTAATTCTCTGTGAGTTTCTTGTAGTTTTTCTGGAGTTCCTTGTAGTTCCCCTGGAGTTCTTTGTAGTTTCCGCTGAGCTCACTCAGCTTCTCCATAATCCATGTTTTGAATTCCGTGTCTGATGTTTTCTCCCCTCTATATCATTTAGCACCCTCTCTGGGGATTTTACCTTTCCTTTTGATGGGGGGTTGATTCTCTGTCTCCCCATTTTTGTGACTCTTATTGTTTGTTGGTGCTTCTTAGAATGATCTTCACTTCCTGGATCTGCCTCTGCTAACATGAGATCATGTACCAGATTCACCCTAGGCAGCCTATTGGAGACTTCCAGGGATCTACTGCCTTTGTCTGTCTTCTTTAGTTGTTAATCTACTCAATCTGTGATTAGCCATCAGGCTTTAGGACTGTGGGTGTGGCAGCTTAATTCCTGTAGGCAGGGTTTTTATTTCCCCTTAGTCTGATGCCACTTGGAGGGGAATGGTCTGTCTGCTGTACTGGGGCTGAGTCGACACTGGCTGGTCCTGGGAGGAGGTTAGTGTAGCTTCCACTTACTCCTCCGCCCTCTTGGATCTCCGTCTGTGTTGTCCTTGATGTTATTTCTTTAATCTGTCTGGTTGTATTTCAGCTACTCTTTGGTGGATCTTTTTCTCTGGTTAGTTGATTGAGAGTCACTCTGCCCACCTTGTCTTGAGATCTTTTGTGGAGGTGCTGCTAAAACCTAATCACACAACCCAGGCAAGAAACCCACACCCTCCAATATCTCCCCCAACTACAATCTCACTATAGGCTGCAAATGAGCCCATATTAATATACTTGTGGAGATATTGGGACTCTTATTTCGTAGGAGAAACAGATAGGAGTTGTTTTAAATGAAGGAAGGGTAATTTTTGAGCTGGAAATTCATAGAGTAATAATATTAGCAATTGGGATCAAGGTTATGTAAGACAGCAATTAACATTTACAATGTATGTTTGAAAAGGAGGAGAGGGTTACAGTGTGGAGTGAGAAAGTGGAAGTGTATAATATTAGGATTACATAATTGGTATATGCTATATGTTTAGCGTGGAAGGAAGGATAGACACAACAGATATCCAGTCAGACAGACAGCCATAAATTGAAGCAGAGGGCTGAGGAGGTTAGAAGGTAGGAAAAAGATTGAGAAAGAATTTTTCAAGAATAAAAATAAAGAGTAGAAAATAACAAGACAGGAAGGGAGAGAGAAAAGAGTGAGAGAAGGTAGAGAAGACAATGGTAGGAGAGAGAACGAAAGAAGAAGGGGAGGGAGAGGAGGGGGTACTGGATTAAAATTAAAAAAATATATATATGTTATAAAAAAGATTAGGAGATTAAAACATGATATAAAATTGCATGATAGAGAGAAGGGGAGCATATAGAGAGAGAGGAATAAGAAATGGGAGAGCAAGAGGATAGGGGAGGGAGAGAACACGGAGGAGGGAAGGAAATCAAGAGGAAGATGAAATATTAGGGAGGTAAAGATTGAAATTGAAGAGTTGAAAAAGATAGGATGAAAGAGAGAAATACAAGAAACAGAGAAAGAAGTGAGGGCATGGAGTGGAAAGAGAGAAAGGTTAAGAAGGGGAAGGTGAAGGGGGAGGGGAATAGATTAGAATTATAATTTAAGTATTAAAAGATTATAATATAAAGAGAGAAAGAAAGAGAGAGAATATTTATAGGGAGAGAAAGAAAATAAGGGCAAGGGATGAAAGAAAAACGAATGTAGACTGAAGGGGGACAAAATAAAGAAATTTAATAAAATTGAAAGTACTTAGCACAGAGAATGGAGAGAGAGAGAAAGGAAACGGAGAGAGGATGAGGAAAAGAGGGGGAAGGGGATTAGAAGAAGGGAATAGGAAGGAAAGGGAGAGAACTTAAAATTAAAAAATTAACGAAGGATAGGATGCAGGGGAGACATGCTAAGGGGAGAGAAGGGAGGGAAGAGGAGGGGAGTAAAGGAGAGAGAATAAGAAAGGACGGGAGGGGCAGTTAGAGAGAGAGTGAGAAATAAAAGAATGAGAGGATTTTAACTGAATTCAACCTTTAGGCAGAGTCTCCGGGTATTTTTGGTTTGTTTGTTTTTTGTTTTTCCTTCCTTCCTTCCTGAGTCCGCCCCTATTCAAAATTCCATGGCTTTCAAATCATTTCTGGTTGGTTGGCTGACTGTGGGAGGGTCCTGCTTGATTCTGGGATTGCTAGTCTTTTATTCGTGGGCCTACCGCCACTCTGCTGTGATCTGTGTTTAGTTGTCCCCTCCTGTGGCACCCTCAGCCCTCCTCAGGCTTGTCCAGCTACTCCTTCCCTCTGTTGGTCCAGCCTGTGCCTGCCAGCAATCCCCGCCCTGCCTCCAGTCGTGTCTCTGTTCCCAGGCTATAGCTTCTGCTCTCTTCCCTGTCTATATGCCCGCGCACCCTACCTCTCTCCCTGTTTCAAGACCGTCCCTTTCTTCTGCAGGACTCTGGCACAGTCGGTCAAAGCGCCAGTCCCAGTGGCACTTTCCTGCCCAGGACTTCTCCCCTAGTCTGGAGCTCTGCAGCGGCTTCCCCGCGTGGGCTCTTCTCCTTGCCCCCAAACTGTCTCTAATCTGAGCTACAGCTTCCGCTGGCTTCCCTGTCTATCGGCCTGCGCGCTCTATCTCTCTTCCGGCCCCAGCACCGTCACTTTGTTCTGTAGGCTTCTAGTGTGGTTGGTCAGCGCTCTCCTACCCAGGAGCTCTCCCCCAGTCTGGAATTCCACAGCAGCCTTTCCCTGCGGGCCCTTCTCCCCGCCCTAAAACCGTCTCCACTCCAGAACCTCCGCCTCCGCTCTCTTCCCTACTTATACACCCTGCATGTCCTATTTCTCTCCTAGCCCCAAACCCGCCTTTTGTTCTGTGGGATTCTAGCGCGATTGCTCAAAGCGCTGGGGCATGCACTGCTCTCCTGCTCAGGAGCTCTCACCCGGTCCGGATTTCCGCAGCAGCTTTTCTGTGCAGCTGGTCTCCTTGCCCCAAAACTGTCCCTTTGTTCTGTAGGGCCCTAGCAGAAGCGCTACGTGCGCCCGGAATGCTGAGCTTTTGGTCGGAGGTTGCAGCTGAGGAGTTTTCCCTCTAGACTCAGATCACACAATTTCTCCCAGTCCTGGTTGTTCACTGTTCTCTCACTCCTCTGGCTTTTTCAGCCAAATCCTCTCCCTAACTCCGTACAAGAATTCACTTATCGGTGTGCCCCTAGCAGGCGGAGCCTCCAAGCAGCTCTCGGCTAGTGAGCTCTCCGGCTTGGTACTGCAGACACACCGGTCCCGGAATGACTCAGCCTGCACTGTGTGTTAAACCCCTCCACCCCTCTCCACGCTGCTCCCACGCTCTCCTCCCTGTTCACGCTATCGGAGATCCACACTCACTCAGTCACTCCTCTCCACATTCGTTCCTGGAGTCTCTCAACAGGAATGAGCTGAGAACACTGCCCCTACTCCGCCGCCATCTTCCTCACCCTCCTGCACATTTGTTTATGTTGTTCATTAGGTTCCTGTATTAGGTGATATCATACTGTATTTGTCTTTCATTGCTTGGCTTATTTCGCTAAGCATAATTGTCTCTAATTCCATCCATATTGTCGCAAATGGTAGGAGTTCCTTTTTTATTTCTGCTGCATAGTATTCCATTGTGTAAGTGTACCACTATTTTTTAATACACTCTTCTACAGATGGGCATTTAAGCTGTTTCCAGCACTTGGCTATTGTGAATAGCACTGCTCTGAACATAGCGGTGCATGGGTTCTTTTGAATTGTGTTTCAGGATTCTCCAGGTATAATCCTAGTAATGGAATTGCTGGTCAAAAGGCAGTTCCACTTTTAGTTTTTTTTAGGAAATTCCATACTGTTTTTCATAGTGGCTGCAACAGCCTGCAGTCTCATTAACAGTGCACTAGGGTTCCTTTTTCTCCACATCCTCCCCAACACTTGTTTGTTGATTTGTTGATGATGGCCATTCTGACTGGTGTGAGGTGGTATCTAATTGTGGTTTTTATTTGCATCTCTCTGGTGGCTAGTGATGTTGAGCATTCTTTCATATGCCTATGGACCCTCTGTATGTTCTCTTAGGAGAAGTGTTTGTTTCAGGTTTTTTGCCCATTTTTTAATTGGATTGTCTGTCTTCTTGGTGTTGAGTCGTATGAGTTCTTTATGTATTTTGGAGATCAATCTCTTGTCTGAGGTTTCATTGTAAAATCCATTTTCCCATACGGTTGTTTCCCTTTTCATATTACTGATGTTTTCTTTTGCTGAGCAGAAACTCTTTAGTTTAATGTAGTTCCATTTGTTTATTCTTTCCTTTATTTCCCTTGCCTCAGGAGATATATTGGTGAAAATATTGCTACGTGGGATATCTGAAATTTTTCTGCCTATGTTTTCCTCTAGGACTTTTATGATGTCATTGCTTACATTTAAGTCTGATCTATTTTGAATTTATTTTGGTGTATAATATAAGTTGGTGGTTTAGTTTAATTTTTGCATGTGCCCGTCCAGTTCTTTCAACACCATTTGTTGAAGAGGCTCTTTTCACTCCATTTGATGTTCCTTCCCTCTTTGTCATATATTAGTTGACCATATAGACCTGGGTTTATTTATATGCTCTCTATTCTGTTCCATTGATCTATATGTCTGTTCTTATGTGAGACAGAACTGTTTTGATTACTGTGGCCTTGTAGTTTAGTTTGATATCAGGCATTGTGATTCTTCCACTGCGTTCTTCTGTCTCCAGATTGCTGTGGCTATGTGGGATCTTTTTTGGTTCCAGATAAATTTTTTAAAGTATATATTATTGCTTATGTTGTTATAGTAGTTCCAACTTTTTTTCCCCTTTGCAGCCCTCAGTTTGCAGCCCTCTAATTTTTAGACTCAGTTGTTGATAGTTGTGAGTCGGGTGTCGTTTTAGTGTTCGTAGTTTTGATCTTCTTGATCTTAAGTAAGTCCCTTTGACATTTCATATAATAATGGCTTGGTATGATGAACTCTTTTAGCTTTACTTTGTCTGGGAAGCACTTCATCTACCCTTCCATTCTAAATGATAGCTTTGCTGGATAGAGTGATCTTGGTCGTAGGTCCTTGCTTTTCATCACATTGAATACTGCTTTCCTGTCCCTTCTTGCCTGCAAAGTTCCTTTTGAGAAATCAGCTGATAGTCTTATAGGCACCCCTTTGTAGGCAACTCTCTGCTTCTCCCATGCTGCTTTTAGGATTCTCTCTTTATCTTTCACCTTTGGCATCTTAATCATGATGTGTTTTGGTATGATCCCCTCTGGGTCCAGCTCACCTGGGACTGTCCGTGCTTCCTAGACTTGTATGTCTATTTTATTTGCCAAATTTGGGAAATTTTCCTTCATTATTTTCTCACATAAGCTTTCAATTTCTTGCTCTTCCTCTTCTTCTTCTGACAGCCCTATGATTCGAACGTTGGCACATTAAAATTGTCCCAGAGTTTCCTAAACCTCTCCTCATTTTTTTGAATTCTTGTCTCCTCGTTCTGTACTTATTGACTGTTTTTTTCTTCCTTATGTTCCAGATCATTGATTTGAACCCCTGTTTACTTCCTTTCATTATTAGTTTTGTGTGGATTTTCCTTCATTTCACTTAGCACAGCCTTTATTTTTTTCTCTTATGCGTTTGCTGTACTCAAGCATATCTGTCAAGCCTGTTCGCATCTTTATCACCAGTGTTTTGAATTCTGTATTTGTTAGGTTGTTTATCTCCTCATCTTCGAGGCTGGCTATCTCCTTGTCACTTAGTTCTCCCCCCGGAACCTTGATTCGTTCCCTTTTTTGTACCATACTTCTCTGTCTCCTCATTCTGACAGGCTCCTGTGTTTGTTTGCCTCCGTGTTCCATGTAGAGCTGTTGCTCCTGTTACGTTGTTAGGGGTGGAGCTTTAGGGATTTGTCAGTATAGGGCGACCTATTTCACCATGTTGTGGCGCTGAATGTGGGGGAGGGGTCTGAGAGAGAACAATGCTACTTGCCCAGCACTCGCCCTATTACCAGGAACCTCTTTCATTCTGCACTGGACTGGCACCTCTCTAGCTGCTGCCCTATTAGTTGTTCCCAGAGTGGGTGGGTCTCCGGACGTTTTAGGAATGTGGGGGCCCTTTAAACAAGTAGACTCTGCTGAGAGACTGGCAGTTTCTTCCTCTACCCCAGTCCACACTGGTCTGCACAGTCAGAAGCAATGAGGCTTGATTTCCCCCGGTGCTGGGACTCTGAGCTGTGCAGTCTGGTAAGGAGCTGGGAACACTTCCCAGGTGTCCCTCCCGACTTTTTAAAACGTGTGACTGCGCTTTCTTCTGGCCTGCTGCTGCCGCCACCACACTGCGTCCTCTCTCCCCCGACTCCGCCCCTTCTACCTGTCTGGATGAATATTTCTTGTTTATATCTTTGTTTGCTGGACTTCCATGTAGTTTGATTTTCTGAAACTTCTGGTTGTTTCTAGTTTTGAGGTACTTGTATTCCTGTTCAGTTGTAGAAGGAGATGCCGCATGTCTATCTATGCCTCCATCTTGGCCAGAAGTCTCGTTCCATATAAATTTTCAAAGTATTTGTTCTAGGTCTCTGAAATATGTCACTTGTATTTTAATAGGGATTCCGTTGAATCTATAAATTGCATTGGGTAGTATGGACATTTTAATGGTGTTGATTCTTCCCATCCATGAATATGGTATATGCTTCCATTTATTTGTATCTTCCTTAATTTCTGTCTTCAGTGTTAGTTTTCCGAGTACAAGAGTGTTACTTTCTTTGTTAAGTTTATTCCTAGATACTTTATTTTTCTTGTTGCTATAGTAAATGGGATTTTTTTTCCAGTTTCTAGCTCTGATATTTTATTGTTGGTGTACAGAAATGCCTTCGATTTCTGAATGTCGACTTTCTATTCTGCTATTTTGCCAAACTTACTTATTAGGTGGAGTAGTTTTTTAGTTGAGTCTGTAGGAATTTCTATATACCATATCAAATCATGTGCAAATAATGACAGTTTTACTTCCTCTTTTCCAATTGGATGCCTTTTTCTCCTCTTGTCTGATTGCTGTGGCTAGAACTTTTAAAGACTATGTTGAATAGGAGTGGAGAGAGTGGACATCCTTGTCTTGTTCCTGATCTTAGGGGGAAAGTTTGTAGTTTTTGGCCATTGAGTATGATTTTGGCTTCAGGTTTTTCATGCATAGCCTTTATTATGTTGAGGTATGCTCCCTCTATTCCCAGTTTGCTGTTTACATCATAAATGAGTGTTGTACTTTATCAAATGATTTTTCTGCATCTATTGATAGGACCATGTTATTTTTGTCTTTAATTTTGTTTATGTGGTGTATTAAATTTATTGATTTGCAAATATTAAACCAACCTTGCATCCCTGGGACAAATTCCACTTGATCGTGGTGTATGTTCTTTTTAACATGTTGCTGGATCCTGTTTGCCAATATTTTGTTGAGGATTTTGGCATCTATGTTCATCAGCTATATTGGCCTGTAGTTTTCTTTCTTTGTTGTGTTTTGACCTGATTTTGGAATTAGAGTAATACTGGCTTCATAGAAAGGGTTTGGGAGTCTTCCCTCTTCTTGAATTTTTTTGAATAGTTTTTAAAGACTGGAGTTAGTTCTTCCCTAAATGTTTTGTAAAATTTGCCTGTAAAGACATCTGGCTGGGGCTTTTGTGTGCTGGGAGTTTTTTTTTTTTTTTTTTTTTTTGTTACTGCTTCAATTTCATTAGTTGTTACCAGTCTATTTAGGCTTTTTGCTTCTTCTTGATTCAGTTTTGGAAGATTACATGTTTCCAGAAATTCGTACATTTCATTTATGTTGTGGAATTTCTTGTCATACACTTGTTTGTAGTACTTTTAAAAATTTTTTTGTATTTCCGTGGTATTGGTTGTGATTTCTCCCCTTCATTTTGATTTTTTTTTTTGTCCCCTCTCTTTTTTTCTTGATGAGCCTGGTTAAAGGCTTGTTGATTTTGTTTCTTTTCAAAGAACCAGCTCTGGTTTTACTGATCTTTAGAATTGTTTGTTTAGTCTCTATGTCATTTAATTATGCTCTGATCTTGATGATTTCCTTCCTTCTACTCGCTCTGGGCTTTGTTTGTGTTGTTCCTCTAGTTCTTGTAGCTGTAGGTTTAGATTTTTCATTTGAGATTCTTCTATCCTTTTTAAGTAGGCCTCTATTGCTATGAACTTTCCCCTCAGGACTGCTTTCGCTGTGTCCCATAAGTTTTGGGCTGTTGTGTGTTTATTATCATTTGTTTCCAGAAACTTTCTGATACTCCCTTGATGTCATTGTTAACCATTCTTTACTTAATGGCATGTTATTCATTCTCCATGAGTTTGAATGTTTTTGAGTTTTTTCCTTAAGGTTGATTTCTAGTTTCTAGGCATTGTGGTCTGAGAAGAGGCTTGATATAATTTCAATTTTCTTGAATTTGTTGAGGCTTGTTTCATGTCCTACCATGTGGTCTATCTTTGAAAATGTCCCATGTGCACTTGAAAAGAAAGTATATTTTGCTTCTTTGGAGTAAAACGTTCTATATACATCAGTTAAGTCCATTTTATCTAGAGTGCTGTTTAATACCTCCATATCCTTGGTGTTTCTTTGCTTTGAAAATCTGTCCATTTTTGGCAATGGGGTGTTATGTTAAAGTCCCCTGCTATGAGTATGTTGCTGTCAATATCCTTCTTGTAGTCTTCCAAGATTTTTTCTTATATATTTCGGCGCTCTTATGTTGGGTACATATATGTTTACCAGGGTTATATCTTCTTGATGGATTGTTCCCTTAAGAATTATGTCCTTCTTTGTCTCTTTTTATGGCCTTTGCTGTGAAATCTATTTTATCTGATATAAGTATTGCTACCCCAGCTTTTCTTTCATATCCATTCACTTGAAATACTTTTATCCATCCCTTCACTTTCAGTCTGTGTGGATCTTTTGTTTTGAGGTGGGTCTCTTGTAGCACCATATTTTAGGGTCAAATTTTCAGATCCATTGCAGTACCCTATGTCTTTTGATTGGAGCATTTAATCCATTTACATTTAAGGTTATTAGTTACAGGTATTTATTCATTGTGATTTTTTTCCTTTGTACCTGTGTTTCCCTCTCTCTCTCTCTTTTTCTTCTTCTTAAAGTATTCATTTTAGCATCTCTTGCAATGCTAGTTTGGTGGAGATGTATTCGTTTAGTCTTCCTTTGTCTGGGAAACTCCTTATTTCACCTTCCACTTTGAAAGAGAACCTTGCTCGGTAGAGTAGTCTTGGTCGTAGGCTTTTGCTTTTCATTGCTTGAAATATTTTTTTTTTGCCATTCCCTTCTAGCTTGTAGTGTTTCTGTTGAGAAATCAGCTGATGGCCTTATTGGACCTCTTTTGTATGCTACTTGCTGTTTTTATTTTGCTGCCTTCAGAATTCTCTCTTTGTCTTTGAATATTGCCATTTTAATTATGATGTGCCTTGGAGTAGGCCTCCTTGTGTTCATCTTCATTGGGACTCTCTGTGCTTCCTGTACTTGTGAGACTTTTTCACTCTTCATGTTCAGAAAGTTTTCTGTCATTACTTTTTCAATCAGATTTTCTATCTCTTGCTCCTCTTCTTCTCCTTCTGGTACCTCTATGATATGGCTACTATTATGTTTTATGTTGTCCTGCAGCTCTCTTACACCCTCTTCATTCCTTTTCAGTATTTTTTCATTTTGTTGCACTGTCTGAGATTTTTTTTCTACGTTTTCCTCAAGCTCACTGATCTGATCCTCTGCTTCATTTATTCTGCTTTTGATTTCTTCTACTGTGTCCTTCAGCTCAGAAATTATAACCTTCATTTCTTTCTGGCTCTTATTAATAGTTTCTATGTCCTTTTCATTCTGGTGTAGTTCTCAGTCAGTTCTTTGTAGCTTTCTTGGAGTTCTTTGTAGTTCACCTGGAGTTCATTTTAGTTTTCTTTGAATTTCTTGAGTTCACTGAGCTTTCTCATTACCATTGTTTTGAATTTCATGTCTGATAGTTTGCTTGCCTCTATTTCATCTATTCCCTCCTTCTGGGAACTCATCCTTTCCTTCTGATGGGGTGCTGTTCTTCGTATCTTCATTTTAGGTGGCTCTTCTTGTTTGTTGCTGTTTCTTAGATTGATATTCTTTTATTTCCTGCCTTTGTGGTGTGACCATCTGTGGTAGGAATCCTGTGTGATTCAGTGGTGCAAACTTCTTGATCTCCTGAAATGATGGTCTTGGGATGCCCTTTGTGTGTTTTATTGGGACCCTACTAGTATTTTGGTGGTGGTGGTGGTTGTGTTGCTCTTTGGTGAGTCCTTCCCTCCAATTATCTGACTGAGAGTAACTCCGCCCACCTCGTCTAGTAAACACTTGTTGAGCTGCTGCCTCCAGCTGATGTCACTTAGCAGAGAGTAGTCTGCTTAAGAGATTTCTCCCATAGTACTAGGGATGAGTTTGCACTGGAATCCCATCTACTGCTCCCCAGCTCTTTCTCCAAAACCAGCACCCAAAACTTTTCCAAAGCACCTCTAGTTCACTTCACCCTCCTTTGGCTGAAGCCCAGGTCAAGTGGGGTGGGTTGAGGGTGGGCCTGTAGCACACTGGGGTTGGCATACCTTGGCACTCCCGCATAGCGGTATGGGGCTAGGGATGTGGGGAGGAGGGAGACAAGTATGTTCCTGCATGTGTGCTCCTCAAGAATCTCTCCCCACCCCTAACGTTTCCTCCCACATCCCCAGAAATCAGTACACACACACACACACACACACGCATGCACACAAATACGCTGCTCCTTGCCTCTCAGAGCCAGATGCCACCTGGCCAACTTCTGGCTTTGCCAGTGGGCATAGCCTCAATCTCCTCTCAGCAGACACCTCAAGTACATTGCAAAATCTCTGTGCACTGCCAGCCACTACCCAGGGATCCAAGCCAGCCAGAACTTGCATCTCTCTCATTTCTCCTCCACATTCCTCACCAGATAGGCAGCCTCCTCTGCCATCAGCAGTGCCAAGGCTCAAGTCCCGCCAGTATCTAGATGTTAAATGAGATGTTCTGTCCACAATTAGCCAAAACTACAGACCGGTCTTGGGGGCAAGCAAGTGCATCCTCCTCTCACTCCTCTGCCATCTTACCTCTGCTCTTCAAATATCCAGGATCATGTTTATTTTGTGTATGCGCAGTGATGGGATTAAAAAAACAATTTCAAGGCATTCCCTTCCCATTTCTGCTACACCAATTATTGATTATACTAAGCTTAGGATAAATGTTCTCTCACATGAATGTCTTTGTGCTTCTCTAATTATTTTGAAAAATTTGGGAGGCATATCTCTATGACAAAAATGCAATTAATAACACGGGGTTTTTCTAACTTAAGGTAGATTTCCACGACTTTCACTTTTGTCTCTGACCAGTTGTAGTTTATACCGGTTGTATAGGAGGCTTCTAACTCTGGTTTGCCAAATAAGTGTTTCAAGTTGCATTGGTACATAAGGTGACTTTGATGGCCTAAAAGCCACAAGTGTTAACAAAATTTTAGTGTAAATTGTATTGGAAGAAAAAGTTAAGGATAAATTATGCTCTGACCTTTGTATTTTACTGCTTATAGAAATGAGGCTTCTGTATCTTTAAATTATAGATTTGGGTCCTCATTCAACTATATGAGTCATTAATAGCTTATCTCTCTTGACTTTTCAATAGACACAGTTTGAAATGGTCTGGCCTCTGAAAGATAAATCTGTGTGAAACTTGCGTAAAAGCTCTGATTGCAGGCACAGTTAACAATTTAACAAATATTCTTCCAAATTCCTTATCCTGTATGCATTTCAGTTACAGTTATTACATTCAATTCCACTGATCATATTCTCTAGGAATTTTTGTCCATTTATAAAATTTTTGTCTTGCTGAAGAGTATGAAAAATATTCATTCAATGAAACATTATTTCATAGTTAAAACCTTAGTAATTTTATGGTTAAAGCGATGATGCAATCACTAGAAAATTATGATAAGTGTCAAGAAACCATCCTTCTGTCTAGATCTACCACTTATGACTTGGCTTCTTGTATCAGTGAGGAGTCCTACTGAGAACATGAGTTTTGAAAGGATACTAACATGTTACTTACTCAGGGTGTGACCTTGTACCAGTTCTTTAATCCTTTTAAGCCTTAATGTTTTCATTTGTAAAATAGGAAATGATGTCTATTTTGTGAAATTTTCTATGAAGATTACATGATTTATATAAATATCTCAGCACTCAGGGTGGTTATCATTAAAATCAAGAGCGAGGGAAGGATGCCTGGGATAGGATTCTGAGAAATAAGCTATAGTTTGTCAACTTGAGGATGCAAGGAACTGGGGCTGCTGTGGCAAAATGCTGCTGAGAAGACTCCCAGAAAACAAAACAAACAAACAAACAAAAACTCTCTTCTAAACCCTGGCTGCTGTGTCTCAGTGGATTAAGCGTCGGCCTGCAAACCAAGTGTTGCTGGTTCAATTCCCAGTCAGGGCACATGACTAGGTTGCACGTCAGGTCCCCTGTTGTGGACATGAGTGAGGGGCAACCACAGAGTGATGTTTCTCTCCCTCTCTTTCTCCTTTCCCCTCTCTCTAAAAATAAATAAATAAATAAACTAACAAATAAATAAATAATTTTAAAAAATTTATTCGTTGTTTTATTCCCTTTTTCAGTACATAGAAAAGTTATTATAGTAGTCCCTTTCTATATAACAGTTCACTTATCACGGCCTCACTATATTTTTAAAAATTTAATATTTAATTATTTATCGCGGATTTTTCACTATATTGTGGGATTTTGCAGTACTGTATACATATGTTGTTAAAGTTATGTAGGTTTAAGAGAATATGTTTAAGAACATAAGTAGTGTTTATAAAAGCGTGGAAAAGGTTAATAAGCGGGTGGGAAAGGTTAATAAAGGACTGGGAAAGGTTTATAAGTGTGTGGGAAGGGTTTATAAAGCCTTAAATATATATAAATACTAAAATAAATGTAAGGTTCCTACTTCACAGATTTTCACCTATCACAGAAGTGTCTAGAATGTAATACCCACGATAAGTGAGGGAATACTGTATATGCTTAGCATATGGTCTATTAGGTGAAGAGCAGATAAATTCTCCTTTCTTTCAGGAAGTTTAACTTCTAGTAGAAGAGCTAGATAACTAAACAAATATTTATACAATGTTTAATTAACTGTACTCACTTATAAGAAGAAAAATCCCAGAATGTGAACACAGCAAACTGAAGAATCTTAAAGGGCAGTGGGCATTGAGAAAAGCTTACTTGGGAAGGACAGATAGGCTTTTTTTCTTAAATAAATAAATGATTAATTAATTATTTTAACAATAAAAAATAACAATCCCTCCCTCTCAGATATTAAGACTCTACATAATCTTATAAAGGATAATGGGCGAAGGTCTCAAGCTCCTCTAGCTGCTTCAAGCTGGACATGGTTGTCGTCCTACTTACCCTTCGGTCCAGACATCCCTAATAAGAGTGGGGGTGTGGCCTTACCCCATGGGGAAGGATTGTGCAGACTCCAGGTCAGTTGGCTGTCCCCGGACAACGGCGTGCTTGATTTAACAGGCTGGCATCCTTGTTGTATTCTGGGGGCAACAGATTTGGCAACAGGGTTAAAAGACATCATTCAATCCATAACTACTAGATAACAGAAGGCAGGTATTAATTTTTCAATGTTCCACATTAGGGGGGAAAAAAAGAAAAAAAAGGGCTTCTTTGGAGGAAGGTGTGCCAGGCATATCTCACCTGTCCAAAACCCTTTTGCCCATTATACTTAGTTTGGACTGAAGAAAATATTTTAGGTTTCCCCCCTTTTAGACCTCTGGGCCCTTTCTGTCCAAGCCATTAGGATAAAAAAGAGAAACCTATTTTAAAGTAAATAAATTATTAAAAAAACAAAACAAAACAAAACTCTCCTCTATAAGAAGCAAGGATGAAGTTCTAAAATTGCCATGGGAGATGTGAACAAAGTGATGAAATGATTCAATAAAGTAGACATTCTACATATTATGTGCATGGCAGGAAGTTACCAGATGATTTTTTCCCATTGGGTTTGCAGGAGCTACATCACTTACTAAAGCCATAAGAAAAGCAAAGGCGAAAGGGACATCAGTATCACTATAAAGTTTACTGTGGGTGATTTCTGTAAGCCAAGGTGAATGACTGGAGTTGCGAATACAAAAATGAGCTCATTGATAGCAATGGGAAAATATGATTCTGAGAAAATAGAGGTCACATGGTGGTGCTTGATACCAGAAGTAACGTAGGCACAGTGTAATGAGTGGTCAGGTTGCAGTGGCAAGCAAGAGATCCTGACTTATAGAAAGGTATGGAGATGGCTAATAGGTTGCAACATCTTTAGATGGGCAGACCAGACAGGTGTCAGTCCTGAATCTACACAGTAAATTAAAAATTAATCAAGAATGGGTAATCATGCATACAAGGGTATTGTTTTCTATCTAAAGTCATTATCTCTGGTCCAATTTCCTGAGTGAGCCTATTTTCAGAACTCTAGAACCCAAGAACTAAAGACACTAGATCCCCAGAGTAAAGACTCTGCAATACCAGGACAAGTATATATAAAAACCATTATCCCACTACTTCTGCAAAGGGAAGAAAACTCCTCTATGGATAAAATATTTAACATTCAAAAGGAAGGTTCCAAAGGATTATCAGAAAATATGGAGACTATTTTCGATCAATAAAAAGCAATATATCTCAATGAAATCAAAGCATCACATGAAATTAACCCCAACATAATTATTTACCCATACAATAGCAGTGCATATTTCCTGAGATCTGTCTCTCACTCTTGCTCTCACTCTTATGCTCTCCTGCTATTCCTCTCTCCCTCTCTCTCTGTTAGTTGGCAACAGGGTTATAAAATATAGTATTTTTTCCTTTGTGCTCATTTGATGGTGACAGAAGATGAAAATTTCAGTACAATCTAAAATAAATTCAGAATATTGTGTACCTGCAGACACAAGCAAACGTATTCACACAAACATTACTTAAACACACTTACTTAAATGTTGTTGAAGCATTATAAGAAACCTTTAGAATAAACTTAGAAATGCCAGTTAACACCCACCTCATAGGACAAAAAGGAAAATTGGTTAATAGCAAAAATGACATGTTTATGAAAGTTACATCTTTTTGGATCAATTTAATTACATTTTCTGAATGACAAGTTAATGAAAATATGTTTTTTTCTTGTTTTTATTTTTAAAATAGTTTATTTTTATTGTAAATTTTTCTGTTAACATTTATCTCCTTTACACCTTTAATCTCCACCCACCCTCCCCCCAAATCACCACACTGTTGTCCCTGTGAAAATATGTTTCTAATTTTGGATGCTGAAGCTTTCTTAAGCAGGACTCCAAAGGCAAACCTATAATGATCAATATTGTTACATTTGACAAGTCAAGATTAAGTGCAATATATAAGACAAAAATGCCATAAGAAAAAATTTTAAAAATCACAAGAAACTATTTTTAACACATACAAAATGTGAAGATTAACATTTAGAATGCTTAAATTTTACCTCAAAATTCATTAGAAAAAAACAGATAATAAATAGAAATAATAGCAAAATATTTGAGTAGGCAATTTACCAAAGAGAAAATTGAAAAGTTCGTCGTCGTCAGCAGCCGTCCGTCTCGAGAGACGATGGTGTAGCTTCTTAAGAGTCTATCTGCACCGCCGAGAATGGCTGTGCAGTCCGACTCAGGAGTGACATGGTATCTGTCTCCTCCCGTGTTGAATCGACATCTTGCGATGACGCTGGAGTGTCCTCTCCAGTGAAGCTGAAGCTACAGAGCCTGGGCAGGGTGATATGGAGGGTCTGCTGTTGCCCATGCAGCAGACCCCCCCTCTCTTCGCAGCTGAAGGGTCCAAGGGAAAGACGGAGTCAATACAGCTTGGCTTCAGGTGCGCCGCAGGAGTTGCCGGTGTTGACTACAACGTCAAACCGCCTTAGGGACTCCGGCTCCGGATTTTCTGTCGGGGTTTACTCCCTTAGCCTTTCCCCTGAAGAGGTATGCCGCAAGGCAGCGGAGGTTTTTTGGAGTCAGAGTTTTCCTTCTCTGATGTGCCCTGACTGGAAGATCGAACCAGTGACACTTAGCTCACAGGCCGACGCTCAATCCACTGAGCCAAGCCAGCCAGGACACCTCACTGGTAATTGAAGGAGTGCAAACCAAAAAACAAACAAATAAACAAAAATAATAAAATTCCGTGTTTCCTCAATCAGATTGACAAGTATTTAAAATGTCAGTAATGGTAAGTCTTGACCTAAGCAAGGAGAATTTGGATCTCTTTTAAAATGATGGTGTCAAATAGTAATGCCATTTTGAGAGACAATTAAAATATAAATGTTTTATCCTACTACTTTCTACTATTGCCCTTTCTACTTCTCAAATCCTAATTTTGAGAGACACTATACACTGGCATGCATGTATTTATATATAATCAGCTATGTAGATATAGATAAATGTATATATGTATGTATGTATAGATAGATAGTTATATGTTTATTATTACCTGGAGATAGTAAAATACTGGAAACAGTATAAATGACCATTGGCATGGGAATCAATAAATAAGCTCTGTTAAAGCCACACTATGGAATATGCTTTGCCAATTAAAATATAAATTAAAATAAAACAAGGCAGATATATGATGAAATGGAAAGTTTTCCATGACATTATCATTGACAAGAGAAAATTTCATAATGATCCATATAACATCATGTAAACAAATACACACCCAACACAATACTATATATCTCTGCCAGTTCATGAATATAAATGCACAGTATAATCATCAACAAATTTATACACTGAACAAAATTGGAAGACTCTGCTAAGAAACTTGCTTAGAGTATCAGGGTACCTATAACAAAGGCTTTTAGAGTAATATGGTAAAAAAGGAGTATGTTTTTGTAGGAAAATTGAGTATTCTACACTTTTATAATCGTATGAATAAGAACCTAAATTTAAGAAACAAAAGAAATTCAGGTACATTCTTTTTAAAAATAATTTTATATTTTTCAATTACAGTTGATATACAATATTGTATTTGTTTCAGATGTACAGCACAGTGATTAGACATTTATATGAAGTGATCTTAATAATGAATCTAGCACCCATCTGACACCATACATAGTTATTACAATATCATTGACTAAATTTCCTATGCTAAACTGTACATCCTTATGGCTCTTCTGTAACTACCAATTTGTACTTCTTAATCCCTTCAACTTTTTCATCCATTTCTCCAACCCCTTGCCCCTCTGACTGTTGTCAGTCTATTTTACGTATCCATGCCTCTGCTTCTATTTTGTTCATCAGTTTATTTTGTTCATTAGATTCTGCATATAAGTGAGGTTAAATGGTATTTGTCTTTCACTCAGTGGCTTATCTTACTTAGCATAATAATCTCCAGGTCCCTCCATGCTGTTGCAAAAGGTAAGATTTTCTTCTTTTTTTACAGCTGAGTAGTGTTCCATTGTGTAAATACATCACAGCTTCTTCATCCACTCATCTATTGATGGGTGCTTAGGCTGTTTCCAGCATTTGGCTATTGTTAATAGCGCTGCTATGAACATAGGGGTGTATAGGTTCTTTTGAATTTGTGTTTCAAGATTCTTTGGGTATAAGCCCAGCAGTGGAATCTCTGGGTCAAAAGGAAGTTCTATTTTTAAATTTTTGAGAAAATTCCATACTGTTTTCCTCAGTGGTTGCACCAATCTGCATTCCCACCAACAGTGAACAAGGGTTCCCTTTTCTCCACATCCTCACCAACACTTGATTGTTGATTATTGATGATAGCCATTCTGAGAGGTGTGAGGTGATATCTCATTGTGGTTTGAATTTGCATCTCTCTGATGGCTAGTGACGTTGAGCATTCTTTCATATGCCTATGGATCCTCTGTATGTCCTCTATGAAGAAGTATCTATTCAGGTCACTTGCCCATTTTTAAATTAGAGTGTTGTCTTCCTGGTGTTGAGTTGTATAAGTTCTTTACATACTTTGGAAATTATCCCCAAATTATATATGTAATTGGTGAATACATTCCCCCATATAGTGGATTACCTCTTCATTTGGTTAAAGGTTTTTTGTTTTTTGCTGTGCAGAAGTTTTTAAATTTGATGCAGTCTGTTTGCTTAATTTTTTATTGTTTTTCCTTTGCCATAGGACTATATCAGCAAAAAGATTGTGACAAGAGTTGTGTGAGATTTTACTGCCTATGTTTGATTTTGGATGTGAATTCATTTTATTTACATAGACTTTATATTTTTAGATAAGTTTTATTTAATTATTTTTTCCCATAGCAATATTTTTTTCTGTTATTGAATTAATTGCGTGACACTGGTGAAAAAAATTATACAGGTTTCAGGAGTACAATTCTACAACACATTATCTGTACATTGTGTTGTGTTTTCATAACCCCAAGTCTATTTTCTGTTCATCACTGTTTATACCCCACCCCTCATGGCAATCACCACACTGTTGTCTGTGCATGTAAGTTTTCTCTCTCTCTCTCTCTTTTTTTGTTTTTTGCTTAATCCCTCCATACCCACCTCACCCAGCCTCACCCCAACAGCTTTCAGCTTGCTCTCTATCTATGACTCTGTCTATTTGCTTGTTAGTTCATTTTGTTCATTTAATTCCACATGTAAGTGAAATCATATGGTATTGGTCTTCCTCTGACTGGCTTATCTCACTTAGGATAATGCTCTCTGGGTCCATTTATGTTCTCACAAAGGCTAAGATTTCCTTCTTTTTTTTACAGCCAAGTAGTATTTAATTGTGTAAAGGTACCACAGCTTTTTTATTCACTCATCTACTGATGGTCAATTGGGTTGCTTCCAAATCTTGGCAATTGTAAATTACGTTGCAATGAACATAAGTGTGCATATATTCTTTTGAATCAGTGTTTAGGGTTTCTTCAGATAAATTTCCAGAAGTGGAATCACTGGGTTGTAAGGCAGTTCCATTTTTAATTTTTTGAGATAACTTCATACCGCTTTCCACAGTGGCTGCACCAATCTGCATTCCCAGGAGCAGTTTTAGAGTCACAGCATAATTGAGCAGAAGTTTTTGGAATTTTCTCTAAACCCCTTGCCTGCACATACACCTACTATCAAAATATTGTATCAGAGTGATACATTTGTTACAATCAATGAATCTCTAGTGACACATCATTATTATTCAAAGTTGATAGTTTACATTAGAATTCACTATTGTTGATGTACATTCTTTGGGCTTTGGTAAATTATAATGACATGAATCCACCATTAAATGTCATAATGAATAGTTTTACTGCTCTAAAAATCATCTGTGCTCCACCTATTTATCCTTCCTTCCCATGAACTTCAGGCAATGACTGATTATTTTATTGTCTACAAAGGTTTGCATTGTCCAAAATGTCATAGAGATGAACTCATGCAGTATGCAGTCTTCTCAGATTTATTTCTTTCACTTAATAATATACAATTAAGCTTCCCTCACATTTTTTCATGGCTTGATAGATCACATCCTTTTAGGACTGAAAAATATTCCATTGTCTGGATGGACCAAAATTTTTTATCTATACACCTACTAAAGGACATCTTGCTTGCTTCAAAATTTTGGCAGTTATGAATAAAGCTGCTATAAAAATTTGTATGTACTTTTTGTGTGGACAGGAGTTTTGCACTCATTGGGGTTAATACAGAGGAGCATAATAGCTAGATCATATAGTAAGAGTATGTTTAGTTTTGTAAGAAGGCACCAAACACATTTTTAATGTGGCTGTACCATTTTGCACTTCTGCCAGCAATAACTGAGAGTTTCTACTGTTCAACATTCTCCTCAGTATTTGGCGATGTCAGTGGTATGGATTTTGGACATTCTAACAGGTGTGGAATGATATCTCATTGTTGTTTTAATTAGCATTTCCCTGATGGCATATGATATGAGAAGAATTTTTTCATACCCTTATTTGCCACTTGTATGTCTTCTTTAGTGAAGTGACTTATAAGGTCCTTGGCCATTTTAAAATTTCTTATTGTTCAAGTTTAAGAATTCTCTATGTATTTTATTTTATTTTATTTTTTTAATGTTTTTTATTGATTATATTGTTACAACAGTTCCAATTTTCTCCCCCTTGTTCCCCTCCACCCAGCACCCCCCTCCCCCAGCAATCCCCCCCAAGTCCATACCCCTGGTTCATAAAAATTAACTATCCCCCCCCTCTCAAATATTAGGACCCTTTGTAATCTTGTAAAGGACAATGGGCGAAGGTCTCAAGCTCCTCTAGCTGCTTCAAGCTGGACATGGTCGTCGTCCTACCTACCCTTGGGTCCAGAAAACCCTAATAAGAGTGGGGGTGTGGAGGGGAGGGTGGCCTTCCCACATGGGGAAGGATCGTGCAGACTCCAGGTCAGTTGGCTGCCTCCGGTCAACAGCGTGCTTGGTTTAACAGGCTGGTGTCCTTGTTGTGTTCTGAGGGCAACAGATTTGGCGAAAAGGGTTAAAAGACATCATTCAATCCATAACTACTAGATGACAAAAGGCAGGGATTAATTTTTCAATGTTCCATATTAGGGAAAAAAAAAAAAAAAAAAAAAAAAAAGCTCTTTGTAAGAAGGTGTGCTAGGCACATCTTGCCTGTCCAAAACCCTTTTGCCCATTATACTTAGTTTGGGCTGAGGTAAATAGTTTAGGTTTTTCCCCCTCTCAGACCTCTGGGCCTTTTCTGTCCAAGCCATTAGGATAGAAAAGAGAAACCCGTTTTAAAGTGAAGCCCACAGACCACCCCATTCTTCCCCAACCCAGCCATTTAGTTCAGCCAAACCGTTGAGTCTCCGGAGGCAGCGCTGCAGAGAGGATTAAGTGAGGCTTATGCGTACAGATAATCACTCAGGTAATGCGATCATAGGCTTATGTCCTTTGAAAACAAAAAACACGTGTTAATTTATGTAACATAACCCGCAAACAAGTCTCTAAATCTGGAGAAGAAACTTTTAAGACGGTTAGTTGCCCTGTTTTATACTCTACTACTGATCATTGTGATTTTCCTTGAATAATAATTTTTCTCCCTAAGGTTACCCTCCTTGTCTTTAAAGGGACTACATTAAGTCCATTTTTAATTTATCCTGTTCGTTTGCATAAACATAACAAGAGCAGCAAATGATCACTTATGATCTTTAGTTCTGCTTTGCTGGAACTTACCCAAGGAATATTTGGGGTGACCTTCAGTCTGTTCTTCAGGGCACAGAAGCTGTGCCACATATCTGGCATTCATCCTTGCCTGTACACACCTGTTTTTTCCAAGTCTTTCTGGTCTTTCCTTGTGCCTTAAGGTCCCTTCTAGCCATCTTTCAGGAAAACAACCTTCGTTCCTTCCCTGGAAAGATTGCTGTGGACCGCACAACCAACCATGGTACCAGGCCTTTTATCTCACGGGCTTTTATTACCTTTGAAAGTCATTCCCAGTTCCTCAGGGCTTTCTGGTAACAATCTGAGCCCAAGTATGTTTCCTTTAGGCTTGACATTCCAGTCAAAGACTTGGTCAAAAAAAAAAAAAAAAAAAGAACCTCTGTTGACAACTGGTCTTATTAGTTCTATGCAAAGGAACTTATGTCATTACTTACTTGTTTAGAATGCCAAACTCTGGAGGGATCAAATAGGGAGAAAAATATACAACGTCAAGGAAAATCTTTGTCCTAATATTCACTGAACTGGCATTTCCATTCTTCATATTTTCATTTTTCCCCCACTAAAAAATTTTGGTTTGTTTTTCCATTACAGTTGTCTCACATTTTTAGCCCTCTTGTTTCCCTGCACCCTGTCCCTCCCCTCCCCCACATTTAGTCCCCACTCAGTTGCACCTGTCTGTGGGTCATTCATATATATATATATATATTTTAACTTGACCCACCCCTTACACCTTTCTTTTCCTCCCCCCCCCGCCCCCCTTGTTACTGTTAGTCTACTTCTTGTTTACATACCTCTGGTTCAATTTTGCTCATTTGTTTGTGTTGTTCATTAGTTTCCTGTAATAGGTGACAGCATAAGGTATTTTTCTTTTGTTGCCTGGCTTATTTCACTAAGCATAATTTTCTCTACTTCCATCCATGTTGCTGCAAATGGTAGAAGTTCCTTCTTTCTTTCTGCTACATAGAATTCCATTGTGTAAATGTACCACAGTTTTTTGATCCACTCATCTACAGATGGGCATTTAGGTTGTTTCCAGCACTTGGCTATTGTAAATAGTGCTGCTATGAACATTGGAGTGCATAGGTTCTTTTGAATTGGTGTTTCGGGATTTTTTGGATATAATCCTAGCAATGGAATTGCTGGTTCAAAAGGCAGTTCCATTTTTAGTTTTTTAAGGAAATTCCAAACTGTTTTCCACAGTGGCTGCACCAATCTGCATTCCCACCAGCAATGCACCAGGGTTCCCGTTTCTCCGCATCCTCTCCAGCACAAGTTGTTTGTTGATTTGTTGATGATTGCCATTTTGACTGGTGTGAGGTGGTATCTCATTGTGGTTTTAATTTGCATCTCCCTGATGGCTAGTGATGTTGAGCATACTTTCATATGTCTATGGGCCCTCTGTATGTCTTCTTTGGAGAAGTGTTTGTTCAGGTCCTTCGCCCATTTTTTAATTGGGTTGTCTGTCTTCTTGGTGTTGAGTCGTATGAGTTCTTTATATATTTTGGAGATCAATCCCTTGTCTGAGATGTCATTGGCGAATATATTTTCCCATATGGTTGGTTTCCTTTGCATCTTGCTGATGTTTTCTTTAGCTGAGCAGAAACTTTTTAGTTTGATGTAGTCCCATTTGTTTATTCTTTCCTTTATTTCCCTTGCCTTAGGAGATATATCAGTGAAAATGTTGCTACGTGGGATATCTGAAATTTTCCTGCCTATTTTTTCCTCTAGGACTTTTATGGTGTCACGGCTTACATTTAAGTCTTTGATCCATTTTGAGTTTATTCTGGTGTATGGTGTGAGCTGGTGGTCTAGTTTCACTTTTTTTGCATGTCCCTGTCCAGTTCTCCCAACACCATTTGTTGAAGAGGCTCTTTTCATTCCATTTGATGTTCTTTCCCCCTTTGTCAAATATTAGTTGACCATATGAACCTGGGCTTATTTCTGGGCTCTCTATTCTGTTCCATTGATCTATATGTCTGTTTTTATGCCAGTACCAGACTGTTTTGATTACCGTGGCCTTGTAGTATAGTTTGATATCGGGTATTGTGATTCCTCCTACTGTGTTCTGCCTCAAAATTGCTGTGGCTATTCGGGCTCTTTTTTGGTTCCATATAAATTTTTGAAGTATTTGTTCTAGGTCTGTGAGATATGTTGCTGGTATTTTAATAGGGATTGCATTGAATCTATAAATTGCTTTGGGTAGTATGGACATTTTAATGATGTTGATTCTTCCCATCCATGAGCATGGTATACGCTTCCATTTATTTGTATCTTCTTTAATTTCTTTCTTCAGTGTTATGTAGTTTTCTGTGTAAAGGTCTTTTACCTCTTTGGTTAAGTTTATTCCGAGGTATTTTATTTTTCTTGTTGCTATGGTAAATGGGATTTTTCTTTCAGTTTCTATCTCTGAGTTTTTATTGTTGGTGTATAAAAATGCCTTCAATTTCTTAATATTGAATTTGTATCCTGCTATTTTGCCGAATTCACTTATTAGATTGAGTAGTTTTTTTGTGGAGTCTAAAGGATTTTCTATGTACACTATCATGTCATCTGCAAATAATGACAGTTTTACTTCCTCTTTTCCAATTTGGATGCCTTTTATTTCTCTTTCTTGTCTGATTGCTGTGGCTAGATCTTCCAAGACTATGTTGAATAGGAGTGGAGAGAGCGGACATCCTTGTGTTGTTCTTGATCTCAGGGGGAATGCTCTCAGTTTTTGCCCATTGAGTATGATGTTGGCTTCAGGTTTCTCATATATGGCCTTTATTATGTTGAGGTATGCTCCCTCTATTCCCATTTTGCTGAGAGTTTTTATCATAAATGGGTTTTGTGCTTTATCAAATGCTTTTTCCGCATCTATTGATATGATCATGTGGTTTTTGTCTTTCATTTTGTTTATGTGGTGTATCACGTTTATTGATTTGCGAATATTAAACCATCCTTGCATCCCTGGGATGAATCCTACTTGATCGTGGTGTATGATCTTTCTAATGTGTTGCTGGATCTGGTTTGCCAATATTTTGTTGAGGATTTTAGCATCTATGTTCATCAGCGATATTGGTCTGTAGTTTTTTTTCTTTGTTGTGTCTTGACCTGGTTTTGGAATTAGGGTTATACTGGCTTCATAAAACGAGTTTGGGATTCTTCCCTCTTCTTGTATCTTTTGGAATAGTTTGAGGAGGATAGGAGTTAGTTCTTTCCTAAATGTTTTGTAGAATTCACTTGTGAAGCCATCTGGTCCTGGGCTTTTGTGTGCTGGGAGTTTTTTGATAACTGCTTCAATTTCGCTAGCTGTTATTGGTCTATTCAGACTTTCTGTTTCTTCTTGATTCAGTTTGGGCAGACTATAGTTTTCCAGGAATCTGTCCATTTCCTCTAGGTTGTCAAATTTCTTGCCATACAGTTGTTCGTAATAATTTCTTATAATTCTTTGTATTTCTGTGGTATCAGTTGTGATTTCTCCTCTTTCATTTCTGATTTTATTTATTTGGGTTCTCTCTCTTTTTTTCTTGATGAGCCTGGTTAAAGGCTTGTCAATTTTGTTTATCTTTTCAAAGAACCAGCTCCTACTCTTGTTGATCTTTTGAATTGTTACTTTAGACTCTATGTCATTTAATTCTGCTCTGATCTTGATGATTTCCTTCCTTCTACTTGATCTGGGTTTTGCTTGTTGTTCTTCCTCTAGTTCTTGTAGCTGTAGGGTTAAATTTTTTATTAGAGATTCTTCTAGCTTTTTTAGGTAGGCTTGTATTGCTATGAACTTTCCTCTTAAGACTGCTTTCGCTGTATCCCATAGGTTTTGGGTTGTTGTGTGTTCATTATCATTGGTTTCCAGGAACTTTTTGATTTCTTCCTTGATGTCATTGTTAACCCATTCATTATTTAATAGCATGTTATTCATTCTCCATGAGTTTGAATGTTTTTGAGTTTTTTCCTTGAGGTTGATTTCCAATTTTAAGGCATTGTGAACTGAGAAGATGCTTGATATAATTTCAATTTTCTTGAATTTATTGAGGCTTGTTTTGTGTCCTACCATGTGGTCTGTCTTTGAAAATGTTGCATGTGCACTTGAGAAATATGTATATTTTCCTTCTTTGGGGTGTAAACTTCTATATATATCGACTAAGTCCATTTGATCTAAAGTGTTGTTCAGTGCCTCAATATCTTTGGTGTTTCTTTGCTTTGAAGGTCTGTCCATTGTTGACAATGGGGTGTTAAAGTCCCCTACGATGAGTGTGCTGCTGCCTATATCTTTCTTGGAGTCTTTCAAAATTTTCCTTACATATTTGGGTGCTCCTAAGTTGGGTGCATATATATTTATAAGGGTTATATCTTCTTGATGGATTTTTCCCTTAAGTATTATGAAATGCCCTTCTTTGTCTCTTTTTATGGACTTTGCTGTGAAATCTGTTTTGTCTGATATAAGTATTGCTACCCCGGCTTTTTTTTCATGTCCATTTGCTTGGAATACATTTTTCCATCCCTTTACTTTCAGTCTGTGTAGATCTTTTGTTCTAAGGTGGGTCTCTTGTAGACAGCATATATGTGGGTCATTCTTTCTAATCCTTTCAGCTACCCTATGTCTTTTAATTGGAGCGTTTAATCCATTTACTTTTAAGGTTATTACTGATAAGTACTTATTCATTGTCATTTTCCCCCTTTGTACTCGTGTTCTTCTCTGTTTCTTTATCTTTTTAGAGCAGACCCTTTAGCATCTCTTGCATTGCTGGTTTGGTGGAGATGTATTCTTTTAGTCTTCCTTTCTCTGAGAAACTCCTTATTTCGCCTTCCATTTTGAATGAGAGCCTTGCTGGGTAGAGTATTCTTGGTTGTAGGCATTTGTTTTTCATTGCTTGGAATATTTTTTGCCATTCCCTTCTTGCTTGTAGTGTTTCTGCTGAGAAATCTGAGGATAGCTTTATTGGAGCTCCCTTGTATGTTATTAGTTGTTTCCCTCTTGCTGCTTTTAGGATTCTCTCTTTGTCTTTGGATGTTGCCATTTTAATTATGATGTGTCTTGAAGTGGGCCTGTTGGGGTTCATCTTCATTGGGACCCTCTGTGCCTCCTGGATTTGCGTGACTCTTTCTCTCCTCATGTGAGGGAAGTTTTCTGTCATTAGTTTTTCAAAGAGGTTTTCTATCCCTTGCTCTTCTTCTTCTCCTTCTGGAATTCCAATGATACGGATAGTGTTATATTTCATGTTGTCCTGCAGCTGTCTTAGGACCTCTTCAGTCTTGTTCAGTCTTTTTTCATTTTGTTGCATTGTCTGGGAGTTTTTGTGTACGTTGTCCTCCAGCTCGCTGATCCGATCTTCTGCTTCCTCTAGCCTGCTTTTAATTCCTTCTACTGTGTTCTTCAATTCAGAGATTGTATTCTTCATTTCCTCCTGGCTCTTATTGATAGCTTCCATGTCCTTTTTGATGCTGGTATAATTCTCCTTATAGTTCTTCTGGAGTTCACTGTAGTTTTTCTGGAGTTCTTTGTAGTTTCCGCTGAGCTCATTTAGCTTCTCCATAATCCATGTTTTAAATTCTGTATCTGATATGTTGCTCCCCTCTATTTCATTTAGCACTCTTTCTGGGGATTCTACCTTTCCTTTTGATGGGGGGTTGTTTCTCTGTCTCCCCATTTTTGTGATTCCTTTTGTTTGTTGGTGCTTCTTAGAATGATCAGTTCTTCCTGGATCTGCCTCTGGTAGCGTCAGATCATGTACCAGACTGGCCCTAGGCAGCCTGTTGGAGACTTCCAGGGATCTACTGCCTTTGTCTCTCTTCTTTAGTTGTTACTATACTCAATCTGTGATCAGCCATCACGCTTAAGGACCGTGGGTGTGGCTACTTAATTCCTGTAGGCAGGGCTTTTATTTCCCCTTAGTATGACACCACTTGGAGGGGGATGGTCTGTCTGCTGTACTGGGGCTGAGTCAGCACTGGCTGGTCCTGGGAGGGGGTTAGTGTAGCTTCCACTTATTCCTCCGCCCTCCTGGATCTCCGTCTGTGTTGTCCTTGATGATATTTCTTTAATCTGTCTGGTTGTATTTCAGCTACTTTTTGGTGGATCTTTTTCTCTGGTTAGTTGATTGAGAGTCACTCTGCCCACCTTGTCTTGAGATCTTTTGTGAAGGTGCTGCTAAAACATAATTACACAACCCAGGCAAGAAACCCACACCCTCCAATGTCTCCCCCAAATACAATCCACTATAGGCTGCAAATGAGCCCGTGTTAATATACTTGTGGAGATACTGGGACTCTTATTTCGTAGGAGAAACAGAAAGGAGTTGTTTTAAATGAAGGAAGGGTAATTTTTGAGCTGGAAGTTGATAGAGTATTAATATTAGCAATTGGGATCAAGGTTATGTAAGAGAGCAATTAACACTTACAATGTCTGTTTGAAAAGGAGGGGAGGGTTACAGTGTGGAGTGTGAAAGTGGAAGTGTATAGTATTAGGATTCGTCGTCGTCGTCGGCAGCCGTCCGTCTCAAGAGACGATGGTGTAGCTTCTTAAGAGTCTATCTGCACCGCCGAGAATGGCTGTGCAGTCCGACTCGGGAGTGACACGGTATCTGTCTCCTCCCGTGTTGAATCGACATCTTGCGATGACGCTGGAGTGTCCTCTCCAGTGGAGCTGAAGCTACAGAGCCTGGGCAGGGTGATATGGAGGGTCTGCTGTTGCCCATGCAGCAGACCCCCCCTCTCTTCGCAACTGAAGTATCCAAGGGAAAGATGGAGTCAATACAGCTTGGCTTCAGGTGCGCCGCAGGAGTTGTCGGTGTTGACTACAACGTCAAACCGCCTTAGGGACTCCGGCTCCGGATTTTCTGTCGGGGTTTACTCCCTTAGCCTTTCCCCAGAAGAGGTATGCCGCAAGGCAGCGGAGGTTTTTTGGAATCAGAGTTTTCCTTCTCTGATGTGCCCTGACTGGAAGATCGAACCAGCGACACTTAGCTCGCAGGCCAACGCTCAATCCACTGAGCCAAACCAGCCAGGGACAGTATTAGGATTATATAATTGGTATATACTATATGATTAGCGTGGGAGGTAGGGTAGACACAACAGACATCCAGGTAGACAGACAGCCAGAAATTGAAAGAGAGGGCTGGGGAGGTTAGAAGGTAGGAAATAGATTGAGAGAGAATTTTTTAAGGATAAAAATACAGAGTAGAAAATAGCAAGACAGGAAGGGAGAGAGGAAAGAGAGAGAGAAAGTAGAGAAGAGAAGGGTAGGAGAGAGAACAAAAGAAGAAGGGGAGGTAGAAGAGAGGGGACTGGATTAAAATTCTTTTTTAAATTATATGTTATAAAAAAGATTAGGAGATTAAAACATGATATAAAGTTGCAAGATAGAGAGAAAAGGTGAATATAGAGAGAGAGGAATAGGAGATAGGAAAGCAAGAGGATTTGGGAGGAAAAGAGCTCAGAGGAGGGAAGGAAATCAGGAGGAAGAGGAGATATTAGGGAGGGGAGGATTGAAATTGAAGAGTTGGCAAAAGATAGGATGAAGGAGAGAAATACAAGAGGTAGGGAAAGAAGTGGGGGGGTGGGGTAGAAAAAGAGAAGGGGTAAGAATAGGAGAGTAAAGGGAGAGGGAGATAGATTAGAATTATAATTTGAATATTAAGAGATTAGAATATAAAGTGTAATAGGGAGAGAGAGATTATGTATAGGCAGAGAAGGAAAATAAGGACAAGAGATGAAAGAAAAATGAATGTAGACTGAAGGGGGACAAAATAAAGAAAGAAATTTAATAAAGTTGAAGGTGCGTAGCGCAGAGAAAGGAGAGGGTGAGAAAGGGAGAGAACTTAAAATTATAAAATTAACTGAGAATAGGATGCAGGGGAGAATGCTAAGGGGAGAGAAGGGGGGAAGGGGAGGGGAGAAAAGGAGCGAGAATAAGAAGGGACTGACGGTAGGGGTAGTTAGAGAGAGAGTGAGAGATAAAAGAATGAGGATTTTAACTCAATTCAACTTTTATGCACAGTCTCTGGGTATTTTTGGTTTGTTTGTTTTTTGGTTTTTCCTTGCTTCCTTCCTGAGTCTGCTCCTATTCAAAATTCCATGAGTTTCAAATCTTTTCTGATTGGTTGGCTGGCTGTGGGAGGGTTCTGCTTGATTCTGGGGTTGCTAGTTTTTTTGTTTCGTGGGCCTACCACCGCTCTGCTGTGAGCTGCCTTTAGTAGTCCCCTCCTGAGGCACCCTCAGCCCTCCTCAGGCTTGTCCAGCTACTCCTTCCCTCTGTTGGTCCAGCCTGTGCCTGCCAGCAATCCCCGCCCTGCCTCCAGTCCTGTCTCTATTCCCAGGCTACAGCTTCTGCTCTCTTTCCTGTCTATATGCCTGCGCACCCCACCTCTCTCCCTGTCTCAAGATCGTCCTTTTGTTCTGCAGGACTCTGGCACAGTCGGTCAAAGTGCCGGGCCCAGTGGCCCTTTCCTGCCCAGGGCCTCTCCCCTAGTCTGGAGCTTTGCAGTGGCTTTCCTGCCTGTGCTCTTCTCCTTGCCCCCAAACTTTCTCTATTCCGAGCTACCGCTTCCGCTGGCTTCCCTGTCTATTGGCCTGCGTGCTCTATCTTTCTTCCCGCCACAGCACCGTCCCTTTGTTCTGTGGGACTCTAGTGTGGTCGGTCAGCGCAGCACTCTCCTTCCCCGGAGCTCTCTGCCGGTCTGGAGCTCTGCAGCAGCCCTTCCCTGCGGGCCCTTCTCCTTGCCCTAAAACCGTCTCCCCTCCAGAACCTCCGCCTCCGCTCTCTTCCCTACTTACACACCCTGCACGTCCTATTTCTCTCTTAGCCCCAAACCTGCCTTTTGTTCTGTGGGATTCTAGCGCGACTAAAGAGCAAACACTGATTTCAAGAACACAGTTCTCCCCCGGTCCGGAGTTCCGCAGCAGTTTTTCTGTGTGGCCCATCTCCTTGCCCCAAAACTGCTCCTTTGTTCTGTAGGGCCCTAACGCTAGTGCTGGGCGCGCCCGGGATGCCGAGTTTTCCCTCGGAGGTTGCAACTGAGGATGTTTCTCTCTAGACTCAGGTCACACAGTTTCTCCCAGTCCTGGTTGTTCACTGTTCTCTCCCTCCTCTGGCTTTTTCGGCCAAATCCTCTCCCTAACTCCCTACAAGAATTCACTCCCGTCTAGTGAGCTCTCCGGCTTGATACTGCAAATGCACGGAGTCTCAGAATGACTCAGTCTGCAGTTTGTGATAAACCCCTCCACCCCCCTCCACGCTGCTCCCACGATCTCCTCCCCGTTCACGTTATCAGATATTCCCACTCACTCAGTCATTCCTCCCCGAGTTTGTTCCTCCTGGATTGTCTCCTTAACAGGAGCGAGCTGAGAACACTGTTCCTACTCCGCGGCCATCTTGGTCCCCTCTACCAGATATTCTTTTTCTCTATGTATTTTAGATAACAGTCCTTCATGATATGTGTTAAGCTGGACTTTATTAAAGTTAAAAACTTCTGCTCTGCAAAATGCAATGTCAAGAGAATGAGATTACAAGGCATAGAGTGCCTTTCATAAATTGTTCAACTGGTATTGTATTTAAAAAGTCACCACCATACCGAAGGTTATATAGCTTTTCTCTTATGCTGCTTTTTAGGAGTATTACAGTTCTACATTTTATATTTAGCTCTATGATACATTATGTGTTAATATTTGTGAAGGGTGTAAGATCTGTGTCTATATTAACTTTTTGCTTGTGGATGTCCAGCTGTTCTAGCACCATTTATTGAAAAGATTATCTTTGCTTCACTGTATTCCCTTTGCTCCCTTGTCAAAGATCAGTTGACCGTATTTATGTGCATCTATTTCTGGGTTCTCTATTCTGATTCATTTTTGTATTTGCTTATTCTTTTACCAATTCCACACTGTCTTGATTATTGTAGCTTTATAGTAGCAACCCTCTATCTCTCTTCTTCTCCTTCAATCGCATGTTGTTTTTCTGTTTTTAAAATTTATTTTATTTTTTAATCCTCACCCAAAGATGTTTATTGAGAGAGAGAGAGAGAAAGAGATAGAGAAATCAATTTGTTACCTCTCACGCGCGCACTGACTGGGGATTGAATCACAACCTAGGTATGTGCCCTGACCCAGAATCCAACCCACAACGTTTTGGTGTACAAGACAATGCTCTAACCAACTGAGCCACTGGGCCATGGCTCCATATAAATTTTAGAATCAGGTAATTGATATTGATGAAATATCTTGCTGGGAAATAGATTAGAATTTCATGGAACCTATAGATCAAGTTGTTAAGAAGTAACGTTTTGATTATATTGAGTCTGAAATAAAATTTTAAAATATTTTACTTCTAATTATGTATTAAATGATTTTCAGAAGTTTAGTGAATTATTAAGATGAAATTCCATTTCTTTGTTTCAATGTTGTTTTATCAAATACTGAAAGTAGTGTTCTGTTTATTCAATGTGGCACAAGAACATATCTATGCATATCCAATATTTACCAACATGTAGAGTCCGTTGTGCATTCTCTCCTTTGGCTCCACTCTCTTTCCATAGGAGTGGTATTGTCAGATAATCTCTACAGAAATACTGCTTTATAAAGTTTATGGTCTCATATGAAAACAGCAGATCACTAGGATAATGAATTTTGAAATACTAGAGTAAAAATATTTGGATGAAATTTACAATAATACATCTACACTTGACAAAATGCTTAGCTACCACAATCAGACTAAAATTTAAACTTGGAAAACCCTACATTTGTGTTTTAGTAGGATAACCTTGGCATATCTGTAGCTAGAAAACAGATGGATGTGCATAGAAGTTGGCCCAATTTCTAGTGAGTGTTGTTTTAGTGTATCTCATTTGAATTGAGTTGAAATATTTACTTATTTCCACCTTCCCTCTCTTTATCATGCTAAACTGAAGAAGCACATGTAATCCAAAGGTTTCCAACATGTGATGAAACGGGTTCTTCCCCTCTCTATTCTGACCACTAGAAATTTACAGGTGGTTTTCCCCCGCCCCCCATAACAATACATAGTTGTCACTCCCCACAGTATCATGCTCTGTTTTGTGTGAATGATTGAATCCCACTCCACATTACTTTGGCCACCTTAAAAATCTATATCTAGAAGTTTTCCAGACTTCCGGCCAAGATGGAGGCATAGACTGACACGCTCTGTCTCCCTCTACAACTAAGAAGGATTACAGCTAATACAAAACTAAAAATAATAGGAAGTTCCTGAAAATAAAGCTACATGGAAGTCCAACGCATGCAGTCATAAACAAGTGGTGCTCATCTGGATGGGTAGGAAGTGGGAACCCATGGCTGAGAAAGATCAAACTGCTGGAGGCGACAGCTGCAGCGGCGAACTGCAGGACCTGGTGAGCAGACGTCTGTGTTTGGGGGGAGAAGAGAGGTACCTGGGGGCCGCCCCGGCTGCAGACCAAATCCTTTGGCTTGCAATTCCAACAACGGAGAGAGCAGACCCCATTGGGAGGCAGCCCTGTTTGCCAGCGGAGAGTAACAGTGGGAATCCATCTTGGACCCCCGCCCCCACGCAAAGTGCCACAGGGTGATGAGAAAGGTCACCAGGTTGTGATGAGCACATGACGCTTCACCCAATACAGCCTAGGAGGTGTGACAGTGCCCCACCCAAGAGGGAAAGATAAACAAAATGGTCAGAATGGCAGAATTAATGATTGAAATACCAATCACACAGCTAATGAAAAAAGAAATAAAAGCCTTGACCGAGGAACAAATAACGAATCTTTCGGAAGCTCAGTTTAGAGCCATAGTTATAAGACAGCTTACAGAGCTAACAGCGGGGCTGAATCAAGACTGGGAAGGAATAGAGGCTAGCTCTGCTGAAACGAACAAAAATACATACAAGACAAGTGATGAGGAAGGGAAAGCCATGGATCAAATAAAAAAATTGGAACATAGGGAGAGAACAAACAGTCAACCAGTGCAGAAAGAGGAAACGAACAGTGAGGAATATGACAAGAGGCTCAGAAACCTCTGGGACAGCTATAAGAAAACAAGCATTTGGGTTATCGGATTGCCAGAGGGTGAAGAAGAAGAACTAGAAATAGAAAAATTATATGAAAAAATAATGAAGCAGAACTTCCCTAACTTGGGGAAGGAGGAGAACTTACAGGTCCAAGAAGCACAGAGAGTTCCGGATAGACTGTACCCAGGGAGGACCACACCAAGACACATTATCATTAAAATGTCAAAAATTAAAGATAATGAGAGAATCTTAAAAGCCGCAAGAGAGAAGAGAAGAATCATGTACAAAGGGGTCCCAATTAGACTATTAGCGGATTTCTCAAAAGAGACTTTACAGGCAAGAAGGGACTGGCAAGAAATATTCAAAGTAATGAAAACCAAAAACCTACAACCATGATTACTCTATCCAGCGAAGCTCTCATTCAGAATAGAAGGGCAGAGAAAGTGTTTCCAGGACAAAGTAAGACTGAAGGAGTTTGTTAGGTCCAAACCACTGTTACATGAGATGTTAAAGAAACTTGTTTAGAAGAAGGAGGATCAGGACAATGAACATTAAAATGAAAACTGTATTATAACAGCCAACAACAGAAGCTAGGGAACTGAGGCAAGGGCAAACTAAGTAGACAACAAGAAGGGAAAAAGAATTATAGGTAAGGGGAGCATATTGGGGGGAGGTCAGCAGGGAGGGTGACGGGGGAGAGGGAGGGAGGTGGTGCAGGAATTGGGAAACATAGTGGGAGGGATTGGAGTGGACAGGAAGATGTTGAAAAGAACTATATGCAGGACCAATGGGCATGGACTAAGGGGGAAGACAACTGGAGGGAGGAGAGGAGCAGGGGGGAAGAAAATTGGGACAACTGTAACAGCATAATCAATAATAAAAATTTAAAGAAAAAGAAAAAAATCAATATCTAAGTATATTACTTTTCAATCATGACAAAATGTCTGATACCTGACCTGTATTTGAATGGAAACAAGTAGAAAAATGAGCATAATATATAAAACATCTGTTTTCAGACACTGAATAACATACAGATCATGACAGTGATACCCAAGAGGAGAGAAACAAAAGTGAAACTTACGATCACCCAATCCTCCTACCCAAAGAAAGTCACCTTCTTAACCATTATGCAGGAATAAGTGGCCAAAGTATAGCACAGAAGTTTGAGTTGAATCACATATTAGAATTAAAAGAGGCTGTTGTAGCTTAAATATGTAGGATAGGGTTTTGGAAAGATGGTTCTATATATACAAAAATTTCCAGAAGTGTTTATTGGGTCCCCATGAGACTATTTCTGAACATAAATTTTCACATAATAGGTTAAAACTTCACAAGATTAGGCAAAGTACACTGAGGAACTATTAGGTAAACAATTCTGAGAGCTCACACAGGACTGGAATTCATTTGAGTTTGACCAGCCAGAATAGCTAGCCTTCATTGGACAGCTGACCCATTCAGTAGAGATCTCATGGAGTCACACTTTGGTAATAGGGATACACTAGGCTTAGAATAAAGGCAACTATAGAAGTCCTCCTAAAAGACTTAATTAAAGATAATTTGCAAAAGGATCTTGCCCAGGTATTTGCCCAGGAGAAATAAAAATATATATTCATATATAGACTTATTCACAGATTTTTATAGTAATTTTTTTCAAAATTACTATATATTGGAAACGATAATAATTTCCATCAACAAATAAATGTTTCGACATGTTGATACAATTAATACTACTAAGCAAAGAGAATAAGCTGATAGACACATGAGCATGATTGAATCTCAGAAACATTAAACTGTGCTTAAGAAGCCAGACACAGAAAGTATTTACTGACTAATTTCATTTATATGGAGTTCAAAAACAAGCGAACTAACCTTGATTGTAAATATCAGATCAATTGCCAAGAAGGGTTTAATATTGACTACATGCAAGCATGGGGAACTTTCTGGAGTGATAGAAATGTTTTATATCTTGATGTTGGTGGTGATTATGCACCTGTCAACAGACCTAACAGCATACTTTAAATGGGTCCATTTTATTATATGTAAAAAAGTATATCTCAAAAAGATTGTTGTAAAAAGTAAAAGCGGTAATATGCAGAGTTGACCATAGAGGTTTCTGGTTGGTGCAAACGCTGGATGTCTTAGTTACAAGACAGTTAGAGGAAGAAGGGCAAAACATCTTTCTTGCAGGTTTTTAGGTTACCTTTGTACAAGAGGTGCAATGTCTCAGTTGTTTATTGTGAGTTTCAACTTAGTGCTGCAGGTTTGGAAGTTAAAAGAAAATTCTCTTAAATTATGACAGTAAAGCATAGGCTCTTTTTAAATAGAGTTTTTGTGTTTTTTTAGTTAGTATGTGTATTTGTGCTATTTTAGGTAATGGCTTAGTGGTGAACTCTTAGTTAAATGTTATCTCAACCCAAAAGTGTGAGGTGCCTTTACACTAGAAAGAGTTTTCCATTTTGATGTTTTCTTCTCATGTGAGCTCCTATATACTTACCCATTTCTTTTTATTTTTTTTGTAGCCAGCATACATTAGCCTTTATCATTTCTCTAATCACCATCCTCTCTCCACTTTCTATCTCACCTACTACCTAATAAGTCTTATATTAAAGAGTACACATAAGGAAAAATCTAATTTGCCTGCTAATATTCATCTAATTAACCACAGGGTTTCCACAAGACACAAACTTATGAAATGTCCATTAGTTGGAATGTAAAACTTGATATAACTAATAGAATATTTGCTATGCACAATACAGTAGAATGATCCAATTCTGTGCAGCCTTGGCTTTTCTATTTGTAAAGAGAATAATATCCTGGGGAACATATACTTTTATGAGAATTATTTGAGGTAAAATATATGATATGCCCACACTTATGTGGTATATCTTTAAATAATCAAACACTATGTGCCTCCCAAATTATGTAGGTATATATACCTAGAATATAAATACATATATTCATATATGTATGATTATTTAATGTTTTATCTGTATTATAATTCTATACATATAGCCAAATATATGTATTATAAATGTGCATATAGTAGCATTAGAAAATAAACACTTAATTGTTTTATTATACATCTCATTAAACTTCAAGATGATGCATAGAAAATTCCCATAGAGCCATAATTTCCTTTGTTCTATTGAAGTATTTCTAATTTATCATTTTATTTCTTAGACATGCATATATCGAGACCATGGAATTTGTAATACATTAATGAAAGTGTTAGGCCACTTTGTACAAACCACTTGACATCTTAGCACATAATTGATATTGACACAACGTTGCTAAGAAATATAAACTAGCAAAGAACATTGGATTCCTGTACCATTTCCAATTTGGATAAGAAGTGAATATTTGACAGTAATTTTTATAATCAGCAGGAAGATTTTTGTTTTGGGTTAGCTGAGCTGAATATCTGGCCTAATCAGTGGATATTCCTGTTAAAGGTATGAAGTATTACTTAGACATTTGCTGCTATATCAACTTAAAAGTCCTGTTTATATATATATATATATATATATATATATATATATATATATATATATATATATATATATATCACAATATTCATTGTGGATATGTATAGCCAAAAAATAAGCTTTATATAAATAAAACACAAAGAGATGCACTGAAATTTTATTTTAAAAATTATAACTAAACAAGAGTTATTGCTTTTGTTAGATCTGACACAGCTTATTCATGAGAGAGCAACAAGTGTGCACATCTGTATATTTGCATACTAAAAATAGTTGTTCAGGAGACAAAAGTTTGCTTAGAATATATAACCTATTACTTATTTAAATTATATGTTCTTGAGTGGAGTATTATGATCTTGTTTTCAACTACATGTATATGACTACCTAATTACAAAGCATACATTTTAAACATAGTGTTTATTTTAAAGTATTGTATCTCAGAATAAAAATGCATTAGAAGCAGTGATCAAGAAGTGAGGCAGATGTGATCAAAGGATCAGACATAGACATCAAACGCTTCATCTTCCATTCTAAGTTTTGTTGTGACCAGACTTAATGTGGTGTAGACCAAATGCAAGTATTTACCATGAAAATGCTGACAGCATGATCAATCTTTGAAAAATCATGTCATATTATTTTTATTTTACCTGAGATTCATTATTAGTGTATTAAATATGATGAGGGCAGGCAGAGAATGGGACTAGAGGAAGGAATGGTCTCACATTGTTAACATTTATATTTATTTTCTTTGGGTTACTTTTCTCTGAGATATGGTTTAGGGTGGTGCTTGCTGGTGGGGAAAAGGAAGGGTATCCAAGAGGGAGTTTAGAGGGGGTTAAGTCTAGGTGTAAGACAGACCTCTGAGCATCATGACCAAACTGTCCAAAATATAAAGTCCAAAGGGATGAGGTAATTTTGAGCTTGTTTAGCAAGCATTGTTGTTTGAGGTTTTTTTCCAGCAAGATCCTAGCTTGTCTCTAAGGAATGGAAGAAAAGATGAAGACCAGGGGTGTAATATGAAGGATCCAGCCACCCAAGAAGATAACAATAACTAGGTAGATGTCAGGCTCTAGGGTAGAGAAAAGTCTATGTTACCAGTGAGAATTGTAGCACTTGACAAAGAAACCATGGAGGAAAAATTTTTAGCTATCATAGAGAGTCTATTATTATGGTGGTCACGCAGATATACAGACACCTGCCTACTAAATTAAGAGTATAAGTTTTAACTCTAGGTCTCACTTGGTAGTGTGCTGTGGCTCTTTTTACATGCCTGCTCTCAGAAGGGCTGGCTCAGGGACCGCATGTGCTTGTGTTGGTAGAAAGAGTCAGTGCCTCCAACTAGGAGAGGCTGGAGGAGGCAGAGAATAACAAAGAGAATAGTATCTCTTCATGTGTGTCTGTGCAAACAGTGGCACATCTACTCTGTGAATAGATAATGACATCTCTCAGTTCTAGTCACCTTGCATTTAGCTATAAAATTTGTGGAAAGAAAAATTAAAATGGAGTGTTACATGGTATTTGGGTCTGTTAATATACATAACAAATATGATCCATGATTAATCTTAAATGAGGAGGTGGGTGTCAATATTTAGCATGTACAGATGGCAATTTATCCATGCAATGATTAAGATGTCCTGTGAGTCCCCCCCCGCAAATCATGAAGCATCACCACAGTTATGATGATTACTTTCAAATAAAGATGATGAAGCAAGTCCACACACATTAACATGAGCCATGACAAATCCACCTGTAAAGATAGCTTGACATAGCACAGCAAGTAATCTGTGACATTACCAATCAGATAGCGTTTACTTACATGTTGTTTTATTTATTTTCAGTGATTAAATATATTTCTACAATTCTCCTGAGGCCATAATAGGAACGCACTGAAGTCCTAATTAGTCATCATGTGTGGGTTAGTGTAATTTTAACAGAACAAAACCTGGAATCTGAATCCCTTTTTAAAAACAGTTTATATAAATTTACTCTTTGTTCTCAGGCTATTTGCAATCACAATTGAACTTTTTAAAAAGATTTTATTTTTATTGTTTTTCTGTTACAATTGTCCCACTTTTCCCCTCATTGCTACCCCCTACCCAGCCCACCCCTTTTCCAACAGTCCATCCTGACCCCGTTGTCCAGGTTCATGGGTTATTTATATTAGTTCCTTTGCTAAACCCTTCCCCTACTTACACCATTCCTTCCATTCCCCATCCCCCCTGATAACTGTTACTCTGTTTCTTGTTCAATTTTGTTCATTTATTTATGTTGTTCATTAGTCTCCTGTATTGGGTGATAGCATATGGTATTTTTCTTTCATAGCCTTTCTTATTTCACTAAGCATAATTCTCTCTAGTTCCATCCATGTTGTCGCAAATGGCAAAAGTTCCTTCTTTCTTTCTGCAGCATAGTATTCCATTGTGTAAATGTATCACAGTTTTTAATCCACTCATATACGGATGGGCATTTACGCTGTTTCCAGCACTTGACTATTGTGAACAGCGCTGCTATGAACATGGGGGTGCATAGGCGCGCATTCAAGGACACCTCAGCTGGCTCCAAAGGGTGTCAAGGGAGCGCTCCGTGATGGCCACCACGGGCGCACACAATTGCTACAAGGAACAAGAACCTCTGAACCGCCACACTAGACCAGCTGTGGACGCAGAAAACGAAGACGACACACCAAGGCTGAACTGAGTAAAAACATTTCTTTTTTTTTCTTTTATTTTTCTTTCTTTCTTTTTTCTTTTTCCTCTTTTCTTCTTTTATTCTTTTTCTTTTTTTCTCCTTTTCTTTATTTCTTCTTTCTTCTTTCTTCTTGCTTCTTTCCTTTCTTTCTTTCTTCTTTCCTTTCTTCTTTTTTTCTTTTTCTTTCTTTTCTTTTTTTTCCCCTTCCTTAAAAAAAGGAGAAAGGAGGAGAGGAGAGGAGGGGAAGAAAAAAGAAAAGAAAAACAAACTATGTCTCTAATGTGTTTCATATAACCTCTCCTACTCATCTTTTCTCTTTAATTGTTGTTTATTTGTTTGTGTATCTAGTTTGGCCCCCCTATCACTCTAAATAATAGAATATAATTACTATATAAACCCAATATAATACAATTCCACTTTCTTACTATATTCTGCATTTTTCCATCTTTTTCTTCTATTTTTATTAACATACAATGTAAATATTACCTACTGGCTTGCATAGTCTCAACTATTATTAATCTATCATCCCCTCTATCAAAAATGATATTTTTCCTCCCTAAAAACAACTCTTATCTATTCTTATTATAGTATAAAAGCTCTAATATCTTTACATTTATATTAATACTGGCTCGTTGGCTGACGATAGCAGGATAAAGGGTGGGGGATATTTTTGAGGGTGTGGGTCTCCTGCCTGGGCTGTGTGTTTATGTTTTTAACAACATCTCCACAAAAGAACTCAAGACAAAGTGGATAGAGTGACTCTCAATTAACTAGCCAGAAGGAAGATCCTACCAATGAACATCTGAAATATAACCAGACACCATAAACAAATGACATAAAGGGTAACCCAAGAAAATCAGGCTCAGGAGATCAAAGAGACTGCACCACTGAAACCCCCAGATCTCCCATAAAGAATCTCACACCACAAAGGTGGGAAGGCAAAGACAATCATCCCCTCAAAAAATAAAAAAAACAAAAAGAATCCAACATGGTAAGATGCAAAAATAACCCCTCAATGAAAAGAAAAGAGGAATCCTCAGAAAGAGAGATAGATAAAATAGACATAGGCCAAATGTCAGACATGGAATTCAAAACAATGGTGATAAAGAAGCTCAATATACTCCACATCCTTAAAAACAACTATGACAACCTCCAAGGAAGTTACCAGCAGCTCCAAGAAAATTACAGGGAACTTGCAGAGAACTACACCAGCATAAAAAAAGACATAGAAACTGTTAACAAGAACCAGGAAGAATTGAAGAATTCAATCTCTGAACTGAAAAACACAGTAGAATCAGTCAAAAGTAGACTAAACGAAGCAGAGGATCAGATTAGTGAGTTAGAAGATAATGTAGAGAAAATCTCCCAGACAATACAGCAAAATGAAAAAAGATTAAAGAAATATGAACAAGATGTAAGGGAATTACAGGATAGCATGAGAAGAAATAATATCAGGATCATCAGAATTAGAGAGGGAGAAGAAAAGGAGCATGGAATTGAAAAACTGACAGGAGAAATAGTGACAGAAAATTTTCCGAACCTGACGAGAGAAAAATTTATACAAGTTCAGGAAGCACGGAGAGTTCCATTGAAGAGGAACCCCCAAAAACCCACTCCAAGGCACATCATAGTTAAAATGGCAACATTTCAAGACAAAGAGAGAATCCTAAAGACAGCAAGAGAAAAATAGCAAATAACATACAAGGGAGCTCCGATAAGGCTATCAACTGATTTCTCAACAGAAACATTACAAGCAAGAAGGGAATGGTCAAAAATATTTCAAGCAATGAAAAACAAAGGCCTACAACCAAGAATACTCTACACAGCAAGGCTCTCATTCAAAATAGAAGGTGAAATATGGAGTTCCTCAGACAAAGGAAGACTGAAAGAATACATCTCCACCAAACCAGCATTGCAAGAGGTGCTAAAGGGTGTGTTCTAAGAAAAAAGAAGAAAAGAACAAGAAAGGAGAGGAACAGAGGTACAAAGGGAAATGAATAAATACACGTCAATAATAACCTTAAATGTAAATGGATTAAATGCTCCAATTAAAAGTCATAAGGTAACGGAAAGGATAAGAAAACAAGACCCACATATTTGCTCTCTACAAGAAACACAGCTCAAAACAAAAGATTTACACAGACTGAAAGTAAAGGGATATAAAAAAATCTTCCAAGCAAACAGATCGGAAAAAAAAAAGCCAGGGTAGCAGTCCTCATATCAGACAAAATGGATTTCAAAGCAAAGGCAATAAAAAGAGACAAAGAAAGACATTTCATAATACTTAAAGGAACAATCCATCAAGAAGATATGACATTGATAAACATATATGCACCCAACATAGGAGCACCCAAATACATAAAGCAAATACTAGAAGACCACAAAAAGAATATCAACAACAACACACTCATAGTAGGGGACTTCAACACTCCATTATCAGCAATAGACAGATCATCAAAGCAAAGAAACACCAAGGATATATAAGCATTAAACAACACACTAAACCACATGGACCTAACTGATATATATAGAACTTTCCACCCCAAAGAAGCAAAATATACATTCTTTTCAAATGCACATGGGACATTTTCAAAGATAGACCACATGATAGGACACAAAACAAGCCTCAACAAATTCAAGAAAATTGAAATCATATCAAGCATCTTTTCAGACCACAATGCCTTGAAACTAGAAATAAACCTCAGAGAAAAAAAATCAAAGACAACCAAACTCATGGAGATTGAATAACATGCTATTAAATAATGAATGGATTAACAATGACATCAAAAAGAAATCAAGAAATTTCTGGAAACTAATAATAATGAGAACACAGCAGCCCAAAACCTGTGGGACACAACAAAAGCAGTCCTGAGAGGGAAGTTCATAGCAATACAGGCATATCTGAAAAGGATAGAAGAATCTCAAATACAAAAACTAACCATAAATCTACAAGAACTAGAACAACAACAACAAACAAAGCCTAGGGCAAGAAGCAGGAACAAAATCATCAAGATGAGAGCAGAATTGGACTTCCGGCCAAGATGGAGGCTTAGACGGACGCGCTAGGTCTCCCTCTACAACTAGAGAGGAATACAACTACTTCAAAACAAAGGATAACTAGAAATTCCAGAAAATAAAACTACACGGAAGCCCAACATATGAAGTTATAAACCAGCGGCGCTCTTTGGGCAGGTAGGACGAGAGAAAGGGGGCGGAGCTGTTTGCGGTCGCTCCTGGGACAGCGGCGGGGAGAACAACCCCGGCTGCAGTCGAACCCCCGGCATCTCGCGATCCCAACGCTGGGGAAAGCAGCCACCACATAGCCTTGAACAGTGAGGCCCAGGGGGGCGGGAGGACGGATCCCGGTCTCCTAGCGGAATAACTGTGTGAATCCACCTTGGACCCCCGCCCCAAAGAAAGCGCCACAGGGCTGCGAAATAGGTCGCGGACAGGCGTCGGTCGCTGGATTGTGACGCGTACACAGGCACTGCCCCCTACAGCCGGCCCAAGAAAACAAAACGCATCTGTCAAAATGAGGCAGACAACTATAGAAATCCCGGTGGCACAGCTCACCAGGCAACAGATGGAGAACCTGACAGATGAACAGATAAGAAACCTGTCAGATGCTCAGTTCTGGGCCATTGTTATCAGGTGGCTTACAGAATTCACAAAAGATTTGGAAAAAGATGAGAAAGAAGCGAAAAACACTCATAACGAAAGGAACAAAACCACATACGAGACAGATGGTGAGGAAATAAAATCCAGAGTTCATTTCAACAAACCGGAATATGGAGAAGGAACAAGCAGTCAACCAATGCAGCGAGAGGAAATGGGAAACAACGATGAGAGGATCAGAAACCTCTGGGACAGCTATAAAAGGCCCAACATAAGAATCATTGGTTTGCCAGAGAGCGAGGAAGATGAACTAGAACTTGAAAAATTGAGTGAAAATATAATAAAGGAGAACTTCCCAGACTTGGGGAGGGAAATGGACTTGCAGGTCCAGGGGGCACAGAGAGTTCCAAAGAAGCTGGACCCAGGGAGAACCACTCCAAGACACATTATAATCAAAATGTCGAGGATTAAAGATAAGGAGAGAATCTTAAAAGCAGCAAGAGAGAAGAAAAGAATTACGTACAAAGGGGTCCCAATTAGACTATCAGCTGACTTCTCAAGGGAGACCCTGCAGGCAAGAAGGGACTGGCAAGAAATATTCAAAGGAATAAAAATCCAAAACCTACAACCACGAATACTCTATCCAGCGAAATTGTCATTCAGAGTAGAGGGACAGAGAAAGTGTTTCCAGGACAAAATAAAACTGAAAGAGTTCGTTAGATCCAAACCACTGTTGTATGAGGTGTTAAAGGGACTGGTTTAGAAAAAGGAGGATCAAGACAATGAAATCTAAAATGAAAACTGCATCACAAGAAACAACAGAAGCTAGGGAATTGAAACAAAGGCAAACTAAACAGGCAACGAGACTGGAAAGCGAGCTATGGGTATGAGGAACATGTTGGGGGGAGGTCAACGGGGAGAGGGAATGGGGAGAGGGAGGGAGATGATATAGGCATTAAGGATCATGGTAGGAGGGAATGGAATAGACAGAGAGAGGTTGAGAAGAACTGTATGCACAACTAATGGACATGATCTAAAAGGGGGGGACAACTGGAGGGAGGGGGGCCACCGGGTGGAGGGGAGCAGAGGGAAGGGAAATTGACACAAATGTAATATTATAATCAATAAAACACATTAAAAAAAATTAAGGGAGGGAAAAGATAGCGGATCCTTGAAAATTCTGTAAAAGGCAGAGAGAAATAAAAGAACAACTTGGTGAGATAAAAAAAAAAGATGAGAGCAGAATTAAATGACATAGAGACTAAACAAACAATCCAAAAGATCAACAAAAATAGGAACTCGTTCTTCGAAAAAATAAACAAAATCGACAAGCCTCTAGCCAGTCTAATCAAGAAAAAAAGAGAGTAGATCCAAATAAACAAAATCAGAATGAAAGAGGAGAAATCACGACTGATACCACAGAAATACAAATGAGAGTTAGAAATTACTACAGACAATCGTATGGCAAGAAATTTGACAATCTAGAAAAATTGGACAAATTTCTAGAAACATACAACCTTCCAAATCTGAATCAAGAAGAAGTGGAAAGTGTCAACAGACCAATAACAAAGAAGGAAATTGAAACGGTAATCAAAAATCTCCCTGCACACAAAAGCCCTGGACCGGATGGCTTCACAGGCGAATTCTACAAAACATTCAGGGAAGAACTAACTCCTACCCTCCTCAAACTATTCCAGAAAATCCAAGAAGAGGGTAAAATCCCAAACTCTTTCTATGAAGCCAGTATTATTCAAACCCCAAAGCAGGTCAAGACACAACAAAGAAAGAAAACTACAGGCCTATATCACTGATGAACATAGATTCTAAAATCCTCAATAAAAAATTGGCAAACAGGATCCAACAATACATCAAAAAGATCATACACCACGATCAAGTGGGCTTAATTCCAGGATGCAAGGATGATTTAATATTCACAAATCAATAAATATAATACATCACCTAAACAAAATGAAAGACAAATATCACATGATCATATCAATAGATGCAGAAAAAGCATTTGATAAAGTACAACACCCATTTATGTTGAAAACACTCAGCAAAATGGGAATAGAGGGAGCATACCTTAACATAATTAAGGCTATATATGAGAAGCCTGAGGCCAACATCATACTCAATGGACAAAAACTAAAAGCATTCCCCCTGAATTCAGGAACTAGACAAGGTTGTCCACTCTCTCCACTCCTACTCAACATAGTGTTGGGAGTCATAGCCACAGCAATCAGACAAGAAAAAGAAATAAAAGGCATCCAAATTGGGAAAGAGGAAGTAAAACTTTCATTATATGCAGATGACATGATAGTATACCTAGAAAACCCTATAATCTCCACTAAAAGACTACTCGATATAATAAGTGAATTTGGCAAAATAGCAGGGTACAAAATAAATATACAGAAATCTAAGGCATTTCTGTACACCAACAATAAAATATCAGAGACAGAGACAAAAAAGAAAATACCATTTACTATAGCAACAAGAAAAATAAAGTACCTAGGAGTAAATTTAACCAAAGAGACAAAAGACCTGTACTCTGAAAATTACATAACATTGAAGAAAGAAATTAAGGAAGATACAAATAAATGGAAGCAAATACCATGTCCTTGGATGGGAAGAATCAACATCATCAAAATGGCCATACTACCCAAAGCAATTTACAAATTCAATGAAATCCCTATTAAAATACCAATGACATATTTCACAGGCCTAGAACAAATCTTCCATAAATTCATATGGAACTAAAAAAGACCCTGAATAGCAAAAGCAATCTTGAGACAGAAGAACACAGCCGTGGAATCACAACACCAGATATCAAACAATACTACAAAGCCACTGTGATCAAAACAGTCTGGTACTGGCATAAGAACAGACATATAGATCAGTGGAACAGAATAGAGTCCAGAAATAAACCCAGGCCTCTATGGTCAACTAATATTTGATAAAGGAGGTAGGAACATAAAATGGAGTGAGAAGAGCCTCTTTAACAAATGGTGCTGGGAGAACTGGATAGGGACGTGCAAAAAAATGAAACTAGACCACCAACTTACACCACACACGAGAATAAAGACTTAAATGTAAGCCGTGACACCATAAAAGTCCTAGAGGAAAACATAGGCAAGAAAATATCAGATATATCACATAACAATTTCTTCACGGATACATCGAAAGCAAGAGAAATAAAGGAAAAAAATAAATAAATAGGATTATATCAAACTAAAGAGTTTCTGCTCAGCAAAAGAAAACATCAGCAAGATGAAAAGGGAACCAACCATATGGACAAACATATTTGCCAATGACATCACAGACAGGGGACTGATTTCCAAAATACATAAAGAGCTCATATGACTCAACATCAAGAAAACAAACAACCCAGTTAAAAAATGGGCAAAGGACCTGAACAAACACTGTTCCGAAGAGGACATAGAGAAGGTCCATAGACACATGAAAAAATGCTCAACATCATTAGCCATCAGGGAGATACAAATAAAAACCACAATGAGATACCATTTTACACCAGTCAGAATGGCCATCATCTGCAAATCAACAAACAACAAGTGCTGGCGAGGATGTGAAGAAATGGGAACCCTACTGCACTGTTGGTGGGAATGCAGACTGGTGCAGCCACTATGGAAAACAGTATGGAATTACCTCAAAAGATTAAAAATGGAACTGCCTTTTGAACCAGCGATTCCACTACTAGGATTATATCCGAAGAATCTTAAAACACCAATTCAGAAGAACTTGTGCACCCCTATGTACATTACAGCACTGTTTATAATAGCTAAGTGCTGGAAACAACCTAAGTGCCCATCTGTAGATGAGTGGATCAAAAAACCGTGGTACATTTACACAATGGAATACCATGTAGCAGAAAGAAAGAAGGAACTCCTGCCATTTGCAACAACATGGATGGAACTAGAAAGAATTTTGCTTAGTGAAATAAGTCAGGGAAAGAAAGAAAAATACCATATGATATCACCTAATACAGGAAACTAAAGAACGACACAAACAAAAGAACTAAATAGGACGAAGAGCAGAATAGCAGTCAATGGGGGGAGGGGAGAGGGAGAGAAGGGGGATAAGTAAGGGAAGTGTTTAGTTAGGGAATGTATATAAATGACTCATGGACATGGACGACGGGGAGGGATATGATTGCGGGAGAGGGGTTGGGTTGGGTGGGGGAGAGAAATTGTGAGAAAAGGGGACAACTGTAATTAAAAAACCAAAAATAAAAAAATAAAATAAAATACCAATGACATATTTCACAGATGTGGAACAAATACTTCCTAAATTCAGTTGGAACCAAAAAAGACCCCAAATAGCAAAAGCAATCTTGAGACAGAAGTACACAGCTGGAGGAATTACAACACCAGATATCAAACTATACTACAAAGCAACTGTGATCAAAAGTCTGGTACTGGCATAAGAACAGACATATAGATCAGTGGAACAGAATAGAGAGTCCAGAAATAAACCCAGGCTTCTATGGTCAACTAATATTTGATCAAGGAGGAAGGAACATAAAATGGAGTGAGAAAAGCCTCTTTAACAAATGGTGCTGGGAGAACTGGATAGGGACTTGCAAAAAAATGAAACTAGACCACCAACTTACACCGCACACGAGAATAAACTCACGATGGATCAAAGACTTCAATGTAAGCCATGACACCATAAAAGTCCTAGAGGAAAACATAGGTAAGAAAATTTCAGATATCTCACATAACAATATCTTCACGGATACATCTCTTCGGGCAAGGGAGATAAAGGAAAGAATAAACAAATGAGATTATGTCAAACTAAAGAGTTTCTGCTTAGCAAAAGAAAACATCAGCAAGATGAAAAGGAAACCAACCATATGGGAAAACATATTTGCCAATGACATCACAGACAGGGACTGATTTCCAAAATATATAAAGGGCTGATATGACTCAACATCAAGAAAAACAACAACTCAATTAAAAAATGGGCAAAGGACCTGAACAAACACTTCTCCAAGGAGGATACACAAAGGGTCCATAGACACGTGAAAAAAATGCTCAACATCATTAGCCATCAGGGAGATACAAATAAAAACCACAATGAGATACCATTTTACACCAGTCAGAATGGCCATCATTAACAAATCAACAAACAACAAGTGTTGGCGAGGATGTGGAGAAAAGGGAACCCTACTGCACTGTTGGTGGGAATGCAGACTGGTGCAGCCACTATGGAAAACAGTATGGAATTACCTCAAAAGATTAAAAATGGAACTGCCTTTTGAACCAGCGATTCCACTACTAGGATTATACCCGAAGAATATTGAAACACCAATTCAAAAGAACTTATGCACCCCTATGTTCATAGCAGCACTGTTTACAATAGCTAAGTGCTGGAAACAACCTAAGTGCCCATCTGTAGATGAGTGGATCAAAAAACTGTGGTACATTTACACAATGGAATACTATGTAGCAGAAAGAAAGAAGATACTCCTGCCATTTGCAACAACATGGATGGAATTAGAGAGAATTATGCTTAGTGAAATGAGCCAGGCAAAAAAAGAAAAATACCATATAATATCACCTAATACAGGAAACTAAAGAACTACACAAACAAAAGAACTAAATAGAACAAAGAGTAGAATAGCAGTCAATAGTGAGAAGGGGGGAGGGAGATAAGGGGGATAAATAAGGGAAGGGTTTAGTCAAAGAACGTGTAGAAATGACTCATGGATATTCACACCGGGGAGGGATATGATTGCGGGAGAGGGGGTGGGCTGGATGGGGGAGAGAAATGGGGGGAAAATGGGACAACTGTAATTGAAAAACAAAAAAAATAATAATAAACATAAATAAATTTGGAAGTACTTGTTCTAGGTCTGTGAAATACATTGCTCATATTTTAATAGGGATTCCATTGAATCTGTAAATTGCTTTGGGTAGTATGGACATTTTAGTGATGTTGATTCTTGCCTTCCATGAACATGGTATATGCTTTAATTTATTTGTATCTTTCTTAAATTTTTTCTTCATGGTTATATAGTTTTCCGAGTACAGGCCTTTTACCTCTTTGGCTAAATTTATTTCTAGGTCCTTTTTTTTGTTGTTGTTGCTATTGTAAAAGGGATTTTTTTTTTATTTTCTATTTCTGATATTTTATTTTTGGTGTATAGAAATGACTTTGATTTCTGAATATTGACTTTGTACCCTGCTATTTTGCCAAATTCACTTAGTAGGTCAAGTAGTTTTTTGGTGAAGTCTATAGGGTTTTCTATGTATACATTCATGTGATCTGCAAATTATGACAGTTTTACTTTCTCTTTCCCAATTTGAATGCTTTTTTTTGTCTGATTGCTGTGGCTAGTACTTCTAACATTATGTTGAATAGGAGTGGAGAGAGTGGACATCCTTGTCTTGTTCCTGATCTCAGGGGGATTGCTTTCAGTTTTTGTCCATGGAGTATGATGTTGGCCTCGTGTTTCTTGTATATGGCCTTTATTATGTTGAGGTATGCTCCCTCTCTTCCCAGTTTGCTGAGTGTTTTAATCATAAACGGGTGTTTTACTTTATCAAATGCCCTTTCAGCATCTATTGATATGATCATGTGGTTTTTGTCTTTTATTTTGTTTACGTGGTGTAGTACACTTATTGATTTGTGATTATGAAACCATCCTTGCATCCCTGGGATGAATCCCAGTTGATCATGATGTATGATCTTTTTAATGTGTTGTTGGATCCGGTTTGCCAATATTCTGTTGAGGATTTTAGCATCTATGTTCATCAGTGATATTGGCCTGTAGTTTTCCTTCTTTGTTGTGTCTTGACCTGGTTTTGGAATTAGGTTAATACTAATTTCATAGAAAGACTTTGGGAATCTTCCCTCTTCTTGGATTTTTGGAATAGTTTGAGAAGGGTAGGTGTTAGTTCTTCCCTAAATGTTTTGTAAAATTCTCCTGTGAAGGCATCCAGTCCAGGGCTTTTTTGCAGGAATTTTTTGATTACTGTTTCAATTTCACTATTTGTTACCAGTCTGTTCAGGCTTTCTGTTTCTTCTTGATTAAGTTTTGGAAGATCGTATGTTTCTAGAAATTTGTCCATTTTATTTAGGTTGTCAAGTTTCTTGCCATATAGTTGTTTCTAGTAATTTCTTATGATCCTTTGTATTTCTGTGACATTGGTCATGATATCTCCTATTTCATTTCTGATTTTGTTTATTTGGGTTCTCCTCTTTTTTTCCTAATGAGCCTAGCTAAAGGCTTGTCGATTTTGTTTATGTTTTCAAAGAACCAGCTCCTACTTTTGTTGATCTTTTAAATTGTTTGTTTAGTCTCTATGTCATTTAATTATGCTCTGATTTTGATGATTTCCCTCCTTCTACTTGCTCTGGCCTTTGTTTGTTGCTGTTGTTCTAGTTCTTGTAGCTGTAGGGTTAGATTATTTATTTGGAATTCTTCTATCCTTTTCAGGTAGGCCTTTATTGCTATGAACTTTCCTCTCAGGACTGCTTTCACTGTATCCCATTGCTTTTGGGCTGTTGTGTGTTCATTTTCATTTGTTTCCAGAAACTTTTTGATTTCTTCCTTGATATCATTGTTAACCCATTTATTATTTAATATCATGTTATTCATTGTCCATGAGTTTGAATGTTTTTGAGTTTTTTCCTTGAGGTTGATTTCTAGTTTCAGGGCATTGTGATCTGAGAAGATGCTTGATATAATTTCAATTTTCTTGAATTTGTCGAGGCTTGTTTTGTGTCTTGTCATGTGGTCTATCTTTGAAATTGTTTCATGTGCATTTGAAAAGAATGTATATTTTGATTCTCTTGGGTGAAAAGTTCTATATATATCAATTAAGTCCACTTTGTCGAGAGTGTTGTTCAATGCCTCAATATATTTGGTGTTTCTTTGCTTCGAAGATCTGTCCATTGTTGACAATGGGGTATTAAAGTTTCCTACTATGAGTGTGTTGCTGTTGATATATTTTTTGTAGTCTTCCGATATTTTCCATATACATTTTGGTGCACCTATATTGGGTGCATATATGTTTACGATGGTTATATCTTCTTGATGGATTGTTCCGTTAACTATTATAAAATGTACTTCTTTGTCTCTTTTTACGGCCTTTGCTGTGAAATCTGTTTTGTCTGATATAAGTATTGTTACCCCAATTTTTATTTAATGTCCATTTGCTTGGAATACTTTTTTCCATCTTTTCAATTTCAGTCTATGTAGATCTTTTGTTTTGAGGTGTGTCTCTTGTAGACAGCATACATGTGGGTCACGTTTTCATATCCAATCCACTACCCTATGTCTTTTTATTGGAGCATTTAATCCATTTACATTTAAGGTTATTATTGACAGGTATTTATTTATTTCCCTTTGTACCTGTGTTCTTCTTCCTCTCTCTTTTTCTTCTTTTTCTTAAATCATTCCCTTTAGCATGTCTTGCAATGCTGGTTTGATAGAGATGTATTCTTTTAGTCTCCCTTTGTCTGGGAATCTCCTTATTTCACCTTCTATTTTGAAAGAGAGACTTGCTGGATAGAGTAGTCCTGGTTGTAGGCCTTTGTTTTTCATTGCTTGAAGTATTTTTTGCCATTCCCTTCTGGCTTGTAATGTTTCTGTTGCGAAATCAGTTGATAGCCTTATCAGAACTCCCTTGTATGTTATTTGCTGTTTTTCTCTTACTGCTTTTAGGATTCTCTTTGTCTTTGAACATTGCCATTTTAATTATGATGTGCCTTGGAGTAGGCCTTTTCGGATTCATCTTCATTGGGACACTCTGTGCTTCCTGGACTTGCATGATTTTTTCTATCATCAAGTTAGGAAAATTTTCTGTCATTACTTTTCAATCAGTTTTTCTATCCCTTGCTTCTATTCTTCTCCTTCTTTTATGTCTATGATTCGAATGTTGTTTCATTTCATGTTGTCCTGCAGTTCTCTTAAAGTCTCTTCACTCTTTTTGAGTCTTTTTTCATTATGTTGCATTGTTTGGGAATTTTTTTCTACATTGTCCTCTAACTCACTGATCTGGTCCCCTGCTTCATTTAGCCTGCTTTTGACTGATTCTACTGCGTTCTTCAATTCAGAAATTGTATTCTTCATTTCTTCCTGGTTCTTGTTGATAGTTTCTTTGTCTTTTTTATGCTGGTGTAGTTTTCAGTAAGCTCCTTGTAGCTTACCTTGAGCTCTTTATAGTTACCCTGGTAGATTGTTATAATTTTCTTTGAGTTTGTTGAGTTCATTGAGCTTCCTCATTACTATTGTTTTGAATTCCATGTCTGATAGCTTGCTTGCTTCTATGTCGTCTACCCTTCCTTCTGGGAATTTCTTATTTCTTTTTGGTGGAGTGTTGTTTCTGTTTGGTGGGGTGTTATTCCACCTCCCCATTTTGGGCACTGGTCTTGTTTCTGCTGCTTAGATTGACCTACTTTTATTTTCTGCCTTTATGGTGTGAACTTCTTATATACAGTTGTTGAACTGCTGTCTCCAGTTGATGCCACTTGGAGGGGACCAGTCTGCTTAAGTGATTTCTCTTGTAGCACTTGGGATGCTTCTGTACTGGGACCTAGTCTGTTGCTCTCCCAGCTCTTTCTCAAGAGCCAGCACCCAAAACTTATTACAAAATGCCTCTAGTTCATTTCACTGTCCTTTTTCCTCAGCCAGAGGTGAGTGCCTTCCCTCGTGAAGACCAGGGGTGGGTTGAGCCATTGTGCACAGGGGTGGGTGGGTCCAAGGCAGACTGGTTCTCTCCTGTTCCGGTGGAGGGGAAGGCCTCTACTCACTGGTGGGTGGGTTTGTTGTGGGCCCATTGGGGTGGCTGGTGCATTGGTTTCACGCCTGTTAGGGTGGGTCTGGGTGGCACCTGTGTCCTTGTGTGGTGGCTGGCAAGTTCATTTGGTGCCCATTGAGGCGGGTCAGAGGTTCCTGAGTACAATGTTGGCAGTGTGCACCTGCGTGCGGCTTTGGGCACATTAGCTTCATGCCTGCTGGGTCGTGCGTCCTGGTGACACCTGTGCGTGGCGGCCAGTGTGTTCATTTGACACCTGTTGGAGTCAGCTGGGGTGCTTGCATGTGTGTGTGGTGACCTGCACACTAGCCTCGTGCCTGCTGAGCCATGCCCGGAGAGTTGATTTTGTGCCCGTTGGGGCGGGACCACAGGCACCTAAGCATGGCGGAAGTGGGCGTCTGTGCCTGTCAGCTGGCGCATTGATTTTGTGCCTGTTGGGGCGGGCCCGAGGGGCACCTGGATGTAGTGGGCAGTGAGTTGTTTGCACGCCTGGGCCAGCAGTTAGGGGCACCTCCCTGTGCGTGCGCACGCAACCCAGGGATAGTGTTGGGGAGTGAACGAGTGCACTTCTGCACCTGCGCTCCTCAAGAATCTCATCCCACTCCTAACCTCTCCTCCCCTCTCCGCAGAAAACAAAAGAGAAAAAGAAAAATGAAGAACACATTTTTACATACACAGCAGTACTCTGTTTCTTGTCTTTCAGTGCCAGATGCCACCTGGCCCACTCCTGGCTCTGCCAGTGGGCAGAGCCCTGCTCTCCTCCTGATTCCTCTCTGGGGAAGCCTGTGGTCACTAAAAAATCTTTGTGTACTTCCAGCCACAGTTCGGGAAGCCAACCCAGTCAGAAATCCCATTTTGTCCCTTTCTCCTCTGCTATCCTCACCAAACAGGTCGCTCCCAGATGGTCTTCTCTGATCTAGCACTGCCAAGGCTCAACTCCTGTCAGTATGCAGATGTTAATTGGGATGCTCTGTCTGCAATTAGTCCAAATTAAAGACAGGTCTCGGGAGCAAGAAAGCGCAGCCTCCCCTCACTCCTTTGCCATCTTTGAACTTCCACAATTGAACTTTTAACTGGAGAAATAATTTTATTTAATAAAGAGTGTGTGCTTCTAATATCTTGTCCCCCTCTTTCACTTATTTATTCTATAATGAAATGATAGTACCATCTCAGCATATGGTTTTAGTTCTTCTTAATTTTGTTTCTCTAGAAAACATGCTAAACCAAGGGCTCACTTTTGGTGCTGCAAATAAACCTTTTTCCCTTATAGATGAAACCAAACAAAAATTGGCTAAACTTTCTATGTAGGCCACAGTTACAGGAGCAGCATGGACCTTGTGCCTCTTTTTTTCTCAGTTGTATCTAAAAGAAAACCAAAAGGTACTTCCCATCATCACCACCACACCCACACTCTCAGGCATGTGATTCTATTCTATTCTAGTCTAGTCTAGTTTTGCTGTCTGAACCTCTCATTTCCTAAACCTAATAATTTGATTTCACCTAAGTAGAGTAAAATAATGAAACCCCCAGCTCTAATTTCAAGTTTAAACCATTGCCTTTGCAAACTTGCAAATTGTGATCACTAGCTTTGCTTTAGAATAGATAAACACTGTCACTTTTTTTCCCCTATAAATAAGGATACTGAAAGATGGTGATGGAAATGAGAAGTGGAAAGTCATATGTAAGAAAATGTTACAGTCCAAGGGAATCTTAATTAGTATTATAAAGGAAGGGTTATTGTTTGTTGTAGGACATGAATAACGTCACATCGATGAGATGGATGGTATGCAAGAAGGAGGTAGGACCAAAAGCTCAGATTGAATACTATTTTGTAACCAGTAAAGATCATGTTTAGGGTTTACTAAGTGATACTGGTTAAGAACCTGAGGACACAAAAAACAAATCAAACAATAAAAGTCATAAGAAGGAAAGTATCTCCTGCCATTGAGTAAGTGGGCAGTGTCTTCTCTTCAGTAAGTTTGCAGGAGTCTTGACTTATAATCTGGGAGAACTAAGATGAATGTGTTTACTAATTCTTTTAAATTGCTTTGGACCAAATACCTAATTAGATTGTAATGGTGTAGCTCATTTGGCTCAAAGGTGTTTTTTTTTTTCAGAGGAAAGTAGAATCTCTCATGAATTTGAATGCCAAGATATTTGTGGACCACTGAACTGCATCATTCACCATCAATACAGAAAATCAAATGGTTTTGTTGTCCAGTGATTGAATTTGATGTAGACAATTTATAAAGGTGAAATAAGCCACTGGAAGGAGCTAATTTTCTATTCTGGTGGCATTAAAATAAATTTAATGCTCTACTATAATGCATTAGTAAAAGAATACAAATAAGAGCCATAGAATCGAATAAAATATATCTGCTTTCCATGTGTACATTCATGTAAAAAAGTCAATCAACATAATGAGCATAAAGAATACATTTCTGAGGGAGTGGACATCCATTACATAATTTTTGCAAGTGCTAGAATACTTTGATTTATGTTCACATAGCAATTCAGGTTATAATTTTAATACCAATGGAGGATATGACTGTCCCAAATTTCCCCCATCAACTTCAATTTTGCAATGTGAGTAATCAATATGCATAGGGTTTCTCTCATTTGTCCAGAATTACAGATGATGACTGGAGCATCAATGTTCTGGGCTTTATCTTGCAAATGAGACATTGACTAAAATATGAAGACCACCCGGGCCCTTCTGCTAATAGAACTTGAATTCTGGACACAATATGCTCTGCTTATATAAGGATGGCATGATCAGTTATCAAATCCAACATTTTTGAAAATGCTGATATTAGTGCACAGTTTGAAAGAGAGGTAAGCAATGTCCTAGTAGAAAGAACATAGAGATGACAAGGATTGTAAACCCACCTGTAACCCAATCTTTTAGTGTGTGCTTTGGCTGAATCACTTCCTCTCAATTGGCATAATGTTCCAACTGTCTTCTTTGCAAAGAGAGAGTGTTCAGTTACTTCATGATTCTCAAATGGGACTGACAGGTGGAGGGATAGAGAGGGCAGAAACATGCATCCAAAGGAGAATACCCAATATCCTGGATGATTTTTATTTCTCAAACTTTACATTGTTCTACTCTCCTCAGGTTTCTGGTTATCATAAGATATACTATTAGTGATAATGTGTTATTTATATTGATAGTACTGAGGCCAAAATCTGCTTAAAAATCACTGGATTAGATTATCTCTAATACTTTTTTCTAAGATTAATATTTTATTGATCTATAAAGAGAATGATTGCTTACTTGTACTACTACTACACACATATCCAAATTTTCTCTTGCTTCACAATACCTTACTCAGAGAATGAAATAATATCGACATATGAAATAGCGGTATTATGCCTGGTACATAGTGTGCAGTCCATAAGTGAGGTTGCCTTCCTTCTATCCACAGCAATAGACAAAAGTTTTCCTTATTCATAATATGTTCAGGGATGGGAGGTATAAGAACAGGGTGAGGATGAACATTAGATTCTCAAGAGAAGCCTAGTGAATTGGAAATTTCTCAGCCTGGACATTGAGTTAGCTCCTAGCTCTGTTTATTCATGCTAACTTTTAGTAGTTTTCACTGCACAACTATTATTTAGAGAAGAGATATGGCTATTGTTGGGTTCTGTGATATGCAGGCAAATAGCCATATTACTGCATTTAAGATGATATTCATTTTTGTTTAATAATATTTCTTGTGAACAAGAGTCCTAGCTTATTCATTATACTGTAAATATTCTCATCGTTATTTAGGAAGTAAATATTTTCTCTTTATGATACAGAACACTATTAGTTTTTCATATGTTAGAAGGACAACTGATCAGATGCAATTCATTTACATTGTGTGGCTTTATGTATATGCTCTAGGCATATAGTTTACATACATTTGTTACATAGAGGCATATGTGTTTGTCATAAGTGGATATTAATTTTTATATGTAGACACATATCTGCACTGCGAGAATTTTTCTAATGTCGTACTACAATATACTTCCTATATGATATAATAGTATCTATTATTATCTTTCCCTTGGACCCTTCAGCTGCGAAGAGAGGGGGGGTCTGCTGCATGGGCAACAGCAGACCCTCCATATCACCCTGCCCAGGCTCTGTAGCTTCAGCTTCACTGGAGAGGACACTCCAGCGTCATCACAAGATGTCGATTCAACACGGGAGAAGACAGATACCGTGTCACTCCCGAGTTGGACTGCACAGCCATTCTCGGCGGTGCAGATAGACTCTTAAGAAGCTACACCATCGTCTCTCGAGATGGACGGCTGCCGACGACGACGATTCAAATATAAGGCATTCTTTTTTTTTATTTAGACTACAGTCATCTTCAAGTGACCAGGACCAAGACCTAGAAAAAGAAAAAAAATGAGAGTATTAGTGAGGGCAAGAGAGTGAATCAGAAAAACATAAGGGCCCCAAAATGAACTTGAACCACTCATATGTTCCTGAAGTTAAATTTAAATTGGGTATCATGAGAAATTGCAACGACCTTATATAAAAACTGAATGCATACTTTAATGAAATTCAGTAATAACTAGCTATGTTTGTCTCTTTGTTCTGGTAAGCACTCTACTGTGTGCTTTACCTTTTAATTGCTATATCATTTGTGCTCTGCTTATTGTTGTTGCAGAACAAATGACCCCACATTTAGAGTCAACAAAAACTTTTTCCAATGCATGTGAGTTAACTGGTCAGGAATGCAGGAAGGGATCAGTTGTTTAGTTCTTAGAGTTTCTCATGCCCCTGCAGCCAAATGTCAGTGGGGGGTTCAGTTATTTGAAGGTTCAACTGTTGTAAATATTGAGAATGGTTCACTTCCGTGGGTAGCAGTTGATGCTGGCTGTGGGCTGGAATCAGAGAGAAGACTATTCACCAGTTCACCATACTCATCATGCAGAGCCGCAGTTTGACGTTATACCTGGCAGCTACCTTCCTCCAAGGAAATGTCCTAAGAAAACCTGGTAGAATTTTCAAGGCCATTTCAATTGTAGCTTTGAAAGTCACGTGACATTACTCTGCTGCCCTATAATGCTCAAAGCTATCATAAATCCAACTAGATTGGTAGGGGAAAGGACAGAGGTCCATTTATTGATGGTAGGAGTATTCAGGTCACATTGTAGAAAAGAGTGCAAATGGGAGATGTTGTTGTAGCCATATTTGAAAAGTGTAATCTGCCATAGTTGATATTTTCATGTTAGTTTTTCAGGGGAGGAAACTGAGGCCCAAAGCTTAAAGGAACTAGCAAGAGACCTAACTGGAACTCAAACCCAGATCTACCTTCCTCTAAAACCTATATTCTTTCTATTGTGCCACACTGCTTAATGGGGAATATTATTCTGTCTTAGATTATTATATTTTTTCAGAAATAGGAATAGATTAAAATTTTGTATCAAAGACAAATTATCCAATTAAGAGTAGTTAGACCTAACAGCCAGTCTTCTTTCTACAGCTTCAATAATCTGGGGTGAGTTGTTTCCCTTCCCTGGGCTTCTTTCCACATTCAATAAGCAGAAAATTCATGCCATATTGTCTCCAAAGCCCTGACTCTTCATGAGTCCTATGCTTCATAATATGAAAGCATTAGAGAGAGAGAGAGAGAGAGAGAGAGAGAGAGAGAGAGAGAGAGAGAGCGAGAGAGAGAGAGCGAGAGAGAGAGAGAGAGAGAGAGAGAGAGAGAGAGAGAGAGAGAAGAGCTTTAATAATTTTTAATAACAAGATTACAATACCTATTTTTCTCACGTCTAAAATGTCTAACTTTGGCCTTGTGATCCCTTCTTGGGATGCTCATTAACCTCTGAGGGAAGAGGCTAGTGATTTAATTAGTTGTACAATTGTCTTTCTGAATATTTCCTTTTATATTCAGTCACATTTTCTGATTCAAGAGGCTCCCACAGGCAAGAGAAAGGCTATGGATTTTATAAGTTTATTTGGGTTACTAACTAAAAATGAAACTATCATGGGTCTGAATAACAGTTTGAAGAAAATGGTATTCTGGTTCTGCAGGCATGACATAGTAATTTGTAGGCAGGATATGCACTCTTGAAAAAAAATTATATCCTCCTAGAAATAGTTTATCTCATATAGTAATGTTAATGTTTTGGTGAATTGTTTGGAACTGTTCTAAGTCTAGGACATATCTTTTTGAAGACACTTTTGTATGTAAATAGAATGAAATCTAATGCCTTTATCTTATTCAAGCTATTTAATTTACTGCAATTTCACAAAAATCACAGAATTCAGAGCTTTCGGGGATGTTCAATATCATGAAGTTCAGTTGTTTCTTCAAATTTTTCCTTGGCAAAATCTTCTCTAAACAAAATCAGAAACAAAAGTTTTGTATGCTGTATGGATAAAAGTGCAGTTTCTATATTTGAATTGAAGTTGAGGTGCTAGAACCTTCCTTCTATTACCTTCTCTCATCTTTTATACCTCCTCTTCCTCTACTGCAGCCTTCAAGTTACCAGTATGGAGCTTTTAGAGCTTTGAAGAAACTGGCCTCAAAATCACTCATTCAGTTAATTATTTGTTTCAAGAAAGATTGAGTAAGATGTCCCTGTGCTAGACAGAAGTAAATAAAACTGACAGAATTGCTGTTCTCGCAGAGCTCACAGTCAGACAGAGAGAGGATTTACATGTGTAAACAAACTATTTCAGCCCTCTTCTTTGTGTGCTGATAATAGCAGATTGTAGGGGGTTAGTGGTCAGAAATTACTTCTTGACATAGGTGAAGTACACTGCTGTAAAATTAGGAGTGAGCCATAACAATAACAATGACAAAAAATATGAGTAGAAGAGGGAAATGCTTCAGGAAAAAGTCAAAGTCTGTACAAAGCCCATCTGAAAAGGGGCACAGCATATTTGCATTTTTCTTGACTGTAAAATGTGAAAGGAGTCAAAGGGAATGGAAAAAACTGTAGATGTAATCAGAAGCCACATCATAATGGGCCTTGTAAGTTGTTTAAAGAAATCTTAATCATAACCAAATGTTAATTAGGCATGGGGCCACTTTGGGAGGTTAAAGAAGGACAATGATACAATATGAAAAGTGTTTCCAAAAGAGCACTTTGGCTGCTATGGGCAGAATAGATTGGAGAGAGCCAGCAAAGAGGAAAGAAGGATCTACTTGCGAGGTAGCTTTGGCCTCATTGCTAATACATTGGATGTCATCCATGAAGAAAAGAGAGAAATCATCAAGAATGACCCTAATGTTTTGGCCTGAGATATAGGTGGATGTTGGTGTTATTTATTTACATGTGGAAAGCTGACAGATGAGCAGGTTTGGGAAGAAAATCAAGCATGTTTTAATAAATGTAAGATATAGATTAAGTATCACAGTAGAAAAGGAAATAAGCAGTTAGATAGGAGTATAAATTTCAAGAGACAGATCTGGCATAAAGGTATTGTTTTTGAGATTGAAAAATATGCAGGTAGGTTTTGACGCCATTCCAGTGGTTGAGTTTATCCAGACAGATTGCTAAGAGTAGAAAGGTAATGTGGCCAAGACAGAATCATAGAATCCCTGACAGTTAAGGGATTATTAGAGAAGATAAAGCACACACAAAAATATTGATGAAGTACCCAGTAATATATTAAAAATGAGAGTGCAGAGGTATTCTTTTGATTACTACAGCCTTGTAGTTTAGTTTGATATCAGTGTGATTCCTCCAACTTTGCTCTTTTCTCTCAAGATTGCTGTGGCTATTCAGGGTCTTTTGTGGTTCTGCATAAAATTTTTTTGTAATATTTGTTCTAGTTCTGTGAAATACACCATTGGTATCTTGATAGAAATTGCATTGAATCTATAGGTTACTTTGGGTAGTATGTCCATTTGGATGAGCAGTATTGGTTGGGTTAATATCGTCGTTGGCAGCCGTCCGTCTCGAGAGACGATGGTGTAGCTTCTTAAGAGTCTATCTGCACCGCTGAGAATGGTTGTGCAGTCCGACTCGGGAGTGACACGGTATCTGTCTCCTCCCGTGTTGAATCGACATCTTGCGATGAAGCTGGAGTGTCCTCTCCAGTGAAGCTGAAGCTACAGAGCCTCGAGAGACGATGGTGTAGCTTCTTAAGAGTCTATCTGCACCGCCGAGAATGGCTGTGCAGTCCGACTCGGGAGTGACATGGTATCTGTCTCCTCCCGTGTTGAATCGACATCTTGCGATGACGCTGGAGTGTCCTCTCCAGTGAAGCTGAAGCTACAGAGCCTGGGCAGGGTGATACGGAGGGTCTGCTGTTGCCCATGCAGCAGACCCCCCCTCTCTTCACAGCTGAAGGATCCAAGGGAAAGACGGAGTCAATACAGCTTGGCTTCAGGTGCGCTGCAGGAGTTGCCGGTGTTGACTACAACGTCAAACCGCCTTAGGGACTCCGGCTCTGGATTTTCTGTCGGGGTTTACTCCCTTAGCCTTTCCCCTGAAGAGGTATGCTGCAAGGCAGCGGAGGTTTTTTGGAATCAGAGTTTTCCTTCTCTGATGTGCCCTGACTGGAAGATCGAACCAGCGACACTTAGCTCGCAGGCCGACGCTCAATCCACTGAGCCAAACCAGCCAGGGTAGTTTGGGTTAATAGCACTTCTGGTATTAAGCCAATATATAGTTATCAACTCAGAATAATAGATGTACAATTTTTATTTAGTAAAGTAACTTTCCAGAACACATTTAGGATTTTGAAGTCAATGTTGTTACCTGTATTTCTAGCAATTGCTCATGCTTGACATTTCCATTTTGCTGGTTTGAGTGTCTTTCCAGTCATCTTCAAAATACCATTCTCGGGTTCTACATTCACCTCTCTTTCAGTTGAGGTACCATTGAAATAGTTTCTACTGAAGAGAAAACAAGAATTATATTTTGTTAATCCTTGTATATCTGAGAAGAGGGCTTCCCAAGTTGTGTGCCACAGTATAAGGTTGTACCAAAAATGGGTGAGGTGTGCTGAGGAATTGACTCCCTTCAGATCCAGGGTGGTAAGTTACAGATTGAGTCACCAGAATTTTCAGGATAATAGTTTCTTATTGTGAATAGCCACATCTACTTACCTTATTATGCTATAAAAACATTCTTTCATGGGTGCCATGAAAAGAAAAAAAGGAGAGGCTGATACCATTGCTTTAGAAGATTATTGTTTTCTTCCCACACATGTGACAAGTCAGTTGAGTAGAAATCTTGGGTCACAATTTTTTATCCCCCAAAATATGACAGGCATTTCTTCGTTTTCTTCCTGTGTTTAGTTTTTTTCCTCCCTCGGCAGAAAACTGCATTTAAGGTTGATTTTTTTCCTGTTTTTGTCAGTAAGCATTCTTCTCATTTTGATGACTAGAGAATTTGTAAATTTAATATTAATATTTAAAGTTTTTGCAAAGATGTCCCAAGGTAATTAGCATTAATTTTATATGAATATTAATGAATACTTTAAATCCACATACTCACCTCTGTTATGATAAAGGGAACATTTTCTTCTATTTTACTTTTCTTTACTGTTTGGGTTTCTATTATTCTAGTTTCTTTTAAAACCTATAATTCTTTGGTTTTCTAAATCACATAGTGTTTTCTGTTATTACTATTTCTTTCATTTATTTCTACTTTACTGCTTGAATTCTTTTTTACATTTTGTCAACTATTTTCTTTAATGTGGAATTTTATTTTATTTTATTTTGCTGTATTAGATTATTTTCACATGTCATTATTTGCTTGTTTTACTCCTCCATTTGTAAGTTTTTCTTGATCTCAGCTTGAGTTTTCTTTTTTTCTTTTTTCTTCCTCTTCTTGTTTAATACATGTTCTCATTCGCTTTTGCAAACAAGCATAAAGTCTAAATGTTTCACCATTCTGAGAAATAAAACATTTTTCAGAGATCAAAACTCTTCCCTGTGGTGATTCATCCTCTGCCTCATTTTCCCCAGAATGTTGTTTTAGAGGTGTTCTAGCATCTGAAAAAGTATGAGTAGGAATAGGAACAAATGTTAGCTAGTTCATAATTGACAGTATATACTTTTCAGGTGAGCCAAAGCAGTTAATGATACTAGAGGTGAAGATTGTGTGACTTTTATGTAAAGTTGTTAAAATGTGTATTAATATATATTGAGGCCACTAATAAATCTTGTATGCTATATTGGGGCACTCTGTAGTCTTATAGAGCCTGTATATCACACAAATTGGGACTCTTTTTTAAAAACTGTTTTTCAATTACAGTTATCCCATTGTTTCCTCCACTGCTCCCCCCCACCCAGTCCACCCCTTCTCCCACAGTCATTCCCCACCCCGTTGTCCATGTCCATGTGTCACTTATACATGTTCTTTGACTAGACCTTTCCCCTACTTACCCCCCTTCTTTCCCTCTCCCCTCCCCCCTGATAACTGTTATTCTGTTCCTTGTTCAATTTTTTTCATTTGTTTGTGTTGTTTATTAGTCTCCTGTATTAGGTGATATCATATGGCATCTCTCTTTCATTGCCTCGCTTATTTCACAGAGCATAATTCTCTCTAGTTTTATCCATGTTGTCACAAATGGCAGGAGTTCCTTCTTTCTTTCTGCTACATACAATTCCATTGTGTAAATGACCACAATTTTTTAAAACACTCTTCTACAGATGGGCATTTAGGGTGTTTCCAGCACTTGGCTATTGTGAACAGCACTGCTATGTACATAGGATTGCATAAGTTCTTTTGAATTGGTGTTTCAGGAATCTTCAGGTATAATCCTAGCAGTGGAATTGCTGGTTCAAAAGGCAGTTCCACTTTTAGTTTTTTGAGGTAATTTCATACTGTTTTCCATAGTGGCTGCACCAGTTTGCATTCCCACCAACAGTGCAGTAAGGTTCCCGTTTCTCCAAATCCTATCCAGCAATTGTTGTTTGTTGATTTGTTAAAAATGGCCATTCTGACAGGTGTAAAGTGGAACCTCATTGTGGTTTTTATTTGCATCTCTCTGGTGGCTAGCGATGTTGAGCATTCTTTCATGTGTCTATGGACCCTTTGTGTATCCTCCTTGGAGAAGTGATTGTTCAGGTCCTTTGCCCATTTTTGAATTAAGCTGTCTGCCTTCTTGGTATTGAGATGTGTAAGTTCTTTATATATATTGGAGACCAATCCTTTGTCTGAGGTATCATTGGCAAATATGTTTTCCCATATGGTTGGTTTCCTTTTCATCTTGCTGATGTTTTCTTTTGCTGAGTAGAAACTCATTAGTTTGATGTAGTCCCATTTGTTTATTCTTTCTTTTATTTCCCTTGCCTTGGGAGATGTATCGGTGAAAATATTGCTACATGAGATATCTAAAAAATTTCTGCCTATGTTTTCCTCTAGGACTTTTATGGTGTCACATCTTACATTTAAGTCTTTGATGCATCTTGAGTTTATTCTGTTGTGTGGTGTAAGTTGGTGGTCTGGTTTCATTTTTTTTTACACATCCCTGTCCAGTTCTCCCAGCACCATTTGTTGAAGAGGCTCTTCTCACTCCATTTTATGTTCCTTCCCCATTTGTCAAATATTAGTTGACCATATAGACCTGGGTTTATTTATGGACTCTGTATTCTGTTCCATTGATCTATGTCTGTTCTTATGCCAGTACCAGACTGTTTTGATCACAGAGGCTTTCTAGTATAGTTTGATGTCTGGTATTGTAATTCCTCCTGCTGTGTTCTTCTGTTTCAAATTGCTTTGGCTATTCTGGGTCTTTTCTGGTTCCATATAAATTTTGAAGTATTTGTTCTAGGTCTGTGAAATATGTCACTAGTATTTTAATAGGGATTGCATTGAATCTGTAAATTGTTTTGGGTAGTATGGACATTTTATTGATGTTGATTCTTCCCATCCAAGAACATGGTATTTTCTTCCATTTATTTGTATCTTCCTTAATTCTTTCTTCAGTGTTATGTAGTTTTCCGAGTACAGGTCTTTTATCTCTTTGGTTAAGTTTATTCTTTGATGTTTCTTGTTGCTTTAGTAAATGGGATGTTTTCTTAGTTTCTATCTCTGATATTTTATTGTTGGTGTACAGAAATGCCTTCAATTTCTGCATATTGACTTTGTACACTGCTATTTTGCCAAATTCACTTATGTCGAGTAGTTTTTTAGTTGTGTCTATAGGGTTTTCTATGTACACTATCATGTCATCTGCAAATAATGACAGTTTTACTTCCTCTTTTCTAATTTGGGTGCCTTTTATTTTATTTTTCTTCTCTGATTGCTATTGCTAGAACTTCCAACAATATGTTGAATAGGAATGGAGAGAGTGGACATTCTTCTTTTATTCCTGATGTTAGGGGGAAAGCTTTTATTTTTGTTTATTGAGTATGATGTTGGCTTCAGTTTTCTAGAATATAGCCTTAATTATGTTGAGGTATGCTCCCTTTATTCCCATTTTGATGAGTGTTTTCATCATAAATGGGTGTTGTACTTTATCAAATGCTTTTTCTGCATCTATTGATATGATCGTGTGATTTTTTTTGTCTTTTATTTTGTTTATGCAGTGTATTACATTTATTGATTTGCAAATATTAAACCACCCTTGCATCCCTGGGATGAATCCTAATTGATTGCGGTGTATGATCTTTTTAACATGTTTCTGGATCTGGTTTGCCAATATTTTGTTGAGGATTTTATCATCTATGTTCATTAGTGATACTGACCTGTAGTGTTCTTTCTTTGTTGTGTCTTGACCTGGTTTTGGAATTAGGGTAATACTGGCTTCATAGAAAGAATTTGGGAGTTTTCCCTCTACTTGAACTTTTTGGAATAGTTTTAGAAGGGTAGGAATTAGTTCTTCCCTAAATGTTTTGTAAAATTCACCTGTGAAACCATCTAGTCCAGGGTGTTTGTGTGCTAGGAGTTTTTTTTATTGCTGTTTCAATTTCACTTGTTATTTGTCTGTTCAGGCTTTCTACTTCTTGATTCAGTTTTGGAAGATTATATGTTTCCAGAAATTTTCCATTTCATCTAGGTTGTCAAGTTTCTTGCAATTACAATTGTTCGTAGTAATTTCTTATAATCTTTTGTATTCCTGTGATATAGGTCGTGATTTCTCCTCTTTCACTTCTGATTTTGTTTATTTGAGTCTCTCTCTTTTTTTCTTGATGACGTTGACCAAAGGCTTGTCGATTTTGTTTATGTTTTCAAAGAACCAGCTCCTACTTTTGTTGATCTTTTGAATTTTTTATTTAGTCTCTATGTCATTTAATTCTGCTCTGATCTTGATGATTTTGTTTTTTCTATTAGCCCTGGGCTTTGTTTGTTGTTGTTGTCTTAGTTCTTATAGCTGTAGGGTTAGATTTTTATTTGAGATTCTTCTATCCTTTTCAGGTAGGCCTTTATTGCTATGAACTTTTTCCTCAGGACTGCTTTTGCTGTTTCCCATAAGTTTTGGACTGTTGTGTGTTCATTATCATTAGTTTCCATAAACTCCTTGATTTCTTCCTTGATGCCATTGTTAACCCATTAATTATTTAATATCATGTTTTTCATTCTCCATGAGTTTGTTGTCTTTGATTTTTTTCCTTGATGTTGATTTCCAGTTACAAGGCATTGTGATCTAAGAAGATGCTTGATATAATTTCAATTTTTTTTGAATTTGTTGAGGCTTGTTTTGTTCCTACCATGTGGTCTGCCTTTGAAAATGTCCCATGTGCATTTGAAAAGAATGTATATTTTGCTTCTTTGGGGTGAAACTTCTATATACATCAGTTAAGTCCTTTGATCTAGTGTGTTGTTCAGTGCCTCAATATCCTTTGTGTTCCTTTGCCTTGAAGATCTGTCCATTGTTGACAATGGAGTGCTAAAGTCCCCTACTATGAGTGTGTTGCTATTGATACCCTTCTTGTAGTCTTTAAGTATTTTCCTTATATATTAGGGTGTTTTATGTTGGGTGCATATATGTTTACCAGGGTTATATCTTCTTGATGGATTGTTCCCTTAAGTACTATAAAATGTCCTTCTTTGTCTATTTTTATGGCCTTTGCTGTGAAACCTGTTCTGTCTGATATATATATTCCTATCCCAACTTTTTTTTTTCATGTCCATTTGCCTGGAATACTTTTTTCCATCTCTTCACTTTCAGTCTGTGTAAATCTTTTGTTTTAAGGTGTGTCTCTTATAGACAGCATATATTTGGGTCGTGTTTTCATATCCCTTCTGCTACCCTATGTCTTTTGATTGGAGCATTTAATCCATTTACATTTAAGGTTATTATTGACAGGTAATTATTCATTTCCCTTTGCACCTGTGGTCTTCTCCCTCTGTTTTTTTCTTCTCTTTCTTAAAGCATTCTTTTTAGCTTCTCTTGCAATGCTGGTTTAGTGGAGATGTATTCTTTTAGTCTTCCTTTATCTGGGAAACTCCTTATTTCACCTTCCATTTTGAATGAGAACCTTGCTGGGTAGAGTAGTCCTGGTTGTAGGCCTTTGTTTTTCATTGCTTGATGTATTTTTTGCCATTCTTTTCTGGCTTGTAATGTTTCTGTTGAGAAATCAGTTGATAGCCTTATCGGAGCTTCTTTGTATGTTATTTGCTGTTTTCTCTTGCTGCTTTTAGGGTTCTCTCTTTGTCTTTTAATGTTGCCATTTTTATTATGATGTGCCTTGGAGTGGGCCTTTTTGGATTCATCTTCATTGGGACCCTCTGTGCTTCCTGGACTTGCATGACTTTTTCTCTCATCAAGTTAGGAAAACTTTCTGTCATTACTTTTTCAGTTAGGTTTTATATCCTATGCTCCTCTTCTGCACCTTCTTGTATCCCTATGATTGGAATATTTCTTTTTGTTTGTTTCATGTAGTCCTGCAGTTCTCTTACACCCTCTTCATTCTTATTCAGTTTTTTTTTCATTTTGTTGTATTGTCTGAGGATTTTTTTTTGCATTGTCTGCTAACTCACGGATCCAATCTTTTGCTTGATTTAGCCTGCTTTTGATTGATTCCACTGTGTTCTTCAGTTCAGAAATTGTATTCTTCATTTCTTCTTGGTTCTTATTGATAGTTTCTATTTCCTTTTTTATGCTGGTGTAGTTCTCCATAAGTTCCTTGTAGCTTCCCTGGCGTTCTTTGTAGTTTCCCTGGAGTTCTTTGTAGTTCCCATGGAGTTCGTTGTAGTTTTCTTTGAGTTTGTCAAGTTCATTTCGCTTTCTTATAACCATTCTTTTGAATTCCATGTCTGATAGTTGGTTTATGTCTTTTCCATCTATCTCTCTTTCTAGGGATTCTTCTTTTCCTTTCATCGGGAGGTTGTTTCTGTGTCTCCCCATGTTGGATGCTTCCTGTTTGTTTTTGTTTCTTAGATTTTCTGCTTTGATTTCCTGCTTTCGTGGTATGAGATTCTGTATAGGAGACCTGGGGGATTCAGTGGTGCAGTCTCTTTGATCTCCCGAGCCTGATGCTCTTGGGATGTTCTTTATGCCACTTTTTAAAGCTATCTGGTTGTATTTCAATTACTCTTTGGTGGATCCTTCCTTCTGGATAGTTGATTGAGAGTCACTCTGCCCACATTGTCTTGAGTTCTTTTATGGAGATGCCAGTACAACCTTTAGGCACTGTCTTCTTTTTCTGGATCTTCTCCTGGTCAAAATTCCTTGGGTTTCAATTTTTTTTCCTGCTGGCTGGCTGTGAGGAGATCTAGTTTGATTCTTGGGTTGTTATTCTCTCACTTGTGGGCCTGCTACAGCTCTGCTGTGAGCCACAATTAGTTTAGTTCCCTTCCCCCTCATCCTTTGGCACACTCAGCCCTCCCCAGGCTTTTCTAGCAGTGCTGTTTTGCTGGAGGGCCAGCATGCACATGCCAATAGTCTCTTCCCAGACTCATGTCCTGACTCCGCTCCTCCAAAAAAGTCTCTATGTTGCCTCCAAGCTGTAGCACTGGCCTGCATTCCTGCCTGTACACGTGCATGTGCCACTTGCCTGCCTGGGGTCCCTATGTGTCTGCATTTCTATCACAGCTTTCCCATATGGTCCCCTCTCCCCAACACAGTTCTGTTTTTTTTGTTTGGTCGAGCCTTGGTGCGAGTGCTCAGGGTGCAGAGATATCAGCCCAGGGTTGCCAGCCAAGGGAGTCCCCATCTAGACTCAGTTCATACAGTTTCTCACAGTCTGGGCTATTCACTGTCTTCCCACACCTCCACCTATTTCAACCAAACCTTCTCGCTGACTCCCTCCAGGACTTTGCTGGTCCATGCACCTATGGCAAGGGGAAGCTTCCAAGCAGATCCTGGCTAATGAGCCAGTCAGCAGCTGCCCCTTTCAGGTGAGGTGTGGCAGAGGTGCTGGAGTGGGAGGCCCTGCGACTCCACTTGGAGAACATGGGTCAAGTTTTCTGCCCTCTTTCATGCTGTTCCCACACTCCCTTCTCTGTTTGTGCTATCTGAAGTACGCAGTCACTCACTCCTCTCTGTGTTTGTACTCCAAGTCCGTCCACAATGGGAGCAAGCAGATAACAGTGCTGCCTACTCTGCCACCATCTTTTTCAAATTGAGACTCTTTTCAGAGTGAAAGGAGCACTATTAATACTTATATCAGCAAAGCAGATATAAACTGGGACTGTTGTGAGAAAATGAGAGATATGGTCACTCTGTATAGTTCTCCTGTAGCAATTAGTTGTTCATCTGTAGTGTCCAACGTAAGGAAAAATTTCTTCCCCCCTTCTTCAAAGCGTCCTTTAATTGTTTCCCTGGAAAGATACATTTAGTGTATATTCCACAAAGATAGAACTTTCAACATATGGACTGCTGTCTATTTACTGTTTCTGTGCATCTTTCCTTATTTCTCAATAGGATGTTAGGAGGGAGGCACAGCAGAGATACCTTGTTTTCTGCTTTGCTCACTGATAAGTCTTAAATGTTATATTTAGCAAATTGAACTACTACATGATTTATTCAGCTCAGAAAGCAGAAAAGATCCTCTGTTTTCATAAGTATGTTAATTTCTCACCTAGGCATAATCTGAAGGACATGCTCTGTGAAAGAGGTCCCATGGTTCAATGTTTTGTCAGGCTGGGTACCATGATTACCAGCTCCCCAGCTGTTTTTGTTGGTGAGAAACATTGGCTCTAGCACTGGGAAAGGAAGAATAATGTGTGTAGAGCAGGTGCTGGGAGATGCAAAGATTACATCAGTTGGACTCCTATATCAAAAAGTCAAGTAGAGCATATGTAAATTTTATGTAACTAGAGAACCTATAATCTGAAGGATGTGAACAACTCAAATAGCTAGAACTATTACACAGTAGACGAGGCTCAAATTTAAATGTGAAAATACCACAGTTCTCTTTAGTCAGTGAATTTTACTGGTTGATATCAATCAGCATATACTGCATGCCAGTTACTGTTATAGGTGATTTGTCTTCATTAACCCATTCATTCTTCACAACAACCATATGAGTGAGAATAGAGAGTGAGAATAGAAAGTGTTGTCCCCACTGTACTTGTGAGGAAATCGGGGCTTCAAGAGAATACTTAGGTCAAGTTATACAGCTGAGATTTATGCAAAAGCCTGTGGTTCAGTAGCCCAAGCCCTTAGTCTCAATGCGACACTCTACTTTTGTAATACGAACTCACCAGACAATGTTGATCTAGCTCCTTGTGATAGGTGTCTTAGAAGGCCTAAGCAGGACAACAAGTTTCCAGTCAAGCTGATGCATTTTTATCACAGGAGTAATTCAATACTAACCTGTAAAAGAGAGTGTTAAAAAAAAAAAAAAGCAGTGAAACCCACTGACACGGATGGGTGAAGCAACACTAGGAAAGCTTGTGGCTGAAAGACCACACAGGTCTAGCTATAGGGCTTATCAATACATACTATGTCTTGGATAACATGGCAAATTCCAAACTCTTAAATAATTGGGTTGTGCTCACAGATTTAACTCCAGTCCTGAACAGGATTAACTAACTCAGGATCAGCCAGGCTTGGTAGGAAGGTGCTCCTAATCTTGAAATTCAAAGTAATAGTACTAATTCCAGCATGGAGGGGTTGAGGAATCAGTGAATGACTACAATTTTAATGTCTTTGGAGAGATTCAATTATTAAAGACTTCTTTAAAGTTTGAAAATGAAGACAAAAGAAAAGTCATTCATGAGTAATAGACACTGAAACAATGAAACCTTTATATTAAATCATTATTTTAAATGTTTTGGAAGGAAAACAGTAGATTTAAAATTTAGTTACAGCATGTAATTATATTTAATACTATCTACAAATAGAGGTCCATCTGATGATTCCAATCTATGAAACTAAATTTTGACATCTGTTTCAATATTTTGGCTATTTTCCTGACAAGTAGAATTTCAAAGATAGTTCAATGGATGCTCATTCATTGTGAAAAGGAAAGAAGCTAGAAAAAAACAATGAATGAGGTATTCTATCATCCTTTGGGACACATGGCAAATGTCTTTTTCTGAATAAAGAAATCTACTATTACACAATGGAAATACATATTTGAGGATCAAAATTCAACGTATATTCCCTATTCTGTTCCTTCAGGTAAGGCCCCAGAAAACAGGAATTCATTAGTAGAGATTTGGATTTCAAGGTGACAAAAATGCCCAAATATGGTCAGTAATGTGGAGGAAGGCAAGCAGTGGGGTCAGTAAGGTCTGGGCAACTAAGTAAAGTTTGGGTAAGTCATTTTTGACAGATCCATGCTAAGAAGTGCCCAGAGCCATCAAAACCAGATTGCCATTATTGCAGACATTTTTAGGGTTGGTTATAGAAATGATGAAGAGAAAGACATTACTCAGTGTTAAGAAAATAGAGATCAGCATGTTCAAAATAACTCAGTGTGGGGTGGGGTGGAGGAGTAAACACTTTATTTTGTGTACTATAAGATGCATTATCTAGATTCCATTAATGCATTATTTCATCCTCATGACTCTGTGGTAGAACACTATTATTATCTGCATTTTAAAGTTAAAGAGCCTGAGGCTCAGAGAGCTGAAATAACTTGATTAAGGTTGCATAAAATCTCTGGAGTGGGTACCATTTTTTAATACAGTTTTTTTTAATTACATTTTATTTCAATTGACACACTTAAATTTTCTATTCTTGAATATGTTTGTGTCGACTGACTTTTGTCTAAAAACATTTATGTAATCAAGACTTTATTAGCATAAAGTTTTATATAGCTACTTATCATAATTTTACAAGCTCTTATTATGGTCACATCTCTTTTTACATTTCTAATTTTTATAGATGTGTTTTCTCTCCTTTTTCCCTTGATCAAGCTTGCCAGAAATAGCTCTTTTTATTGGTATTTTCACTGTATTTTCTTCTTTTATGTTTTCAAATTTATTGATCTTATATTTTATCTTTATTAATTCTTCTTGAAATATTTGGTACTTGTTTTTCTTAATTATTGCTTTTTATTCTTAGATCACTGTAGCTCATTTCATAAATTTCTTTAATAGTGAAATAAATCGAGGCTGAGTATGTTATACTGAACACTTGATTACGACAGGGGACCCAAAAAACGGAATTTATTTATAAAGAATTGTGTATTTATTCTTACATGTTTAGACTTAAGTCACTTTAAAAGTATGCTCCATTTGATGCAATTCACCTATCGATATGTGTTTTCAACTGTTCAAAACAGTTTTTGAACTTCTTGATATTTATGCCTTTAGTGCATCTGCCGTTTTTTATTTCACCTCTTCCATATCAGTAAAACGTTTCCCTTTGAGGACTTTTTTTCACTGAGGGAAACAAGAAAAAGTCGCTTGGGATGAGATTGGATGAATAGGGAGGGTGGGGCACAGGGGTCATGCCGTTTCGGTTAAAAACTGCTGAAGATTCAGCTTGGTGTGGGCAGGTGCACTTGTAAATCACCCATCATGAAATAGGCAGAGGTGTTGAGTCTTCAAAAAAATTTAACTCAGGCTGAACACAGCCTCTCACAACACCACCAGCTGGTACACTGATACAGATGGGTTCCTAGAACACTCATCTAGTGGGGAAAGCTTGTACTACAAGGCGCCTGCCCTCTAGAAGAGAATTCTGGTGTTTTCTGGTTCCCCCTTGTATTTATGATTTGACCAGTTATATTTTAGTGAATGACACTTTAGCCACATCCTGGAAGTATGATGCTTAGTTTTCTCCTTGGATTTACCTTTAGAATAATCTTTAACTGAAGTTATTTCCTATTAAACTTAAGAAATAGTGTTGTAATAATTTTCAAGTATTTTAGTATTTGATTTAAATTGACATTATTTTAAAATCTGAATACATTATGATTCAAAAATTTGGCCTTTTCTATTTCTGAATTTTAGATTTTATGAAGTTTCTGTATGACATTACATAATATACAATAGTTTATTAAATTGACATTTGTATACCAGAAAAGAATTTTAAAATTAGATGGATAAATATACAAAACATCTTATTATTTATGCTTGCTACATTTATATCATTTTGTATTTGCCAATTTGAGTGATCAAAGACAAAACAAGTTGTGTAACATACATCAGGTATGATTGTATTTTGTCACTTTTTACTATCGATGAGTTTTATATGTTGATGCAATATTATTCAGTGAATAAATATTATAGGTATGCCTTCACTGTTCTGTGTGACTTTTTAAGAATAAGCATCTTATTCCCATGGAACACTTAAAGCTGGTATTCAACTTTATTTTTTAGTAATATTAAAATAACTGTTTTTTAATATTGTAATTTTCATTGTATCTTTGCCTAGATTTTTTTTTATCCTTTTTGGAAAATCTGGTTTTATGTGTTTCTCATTGTATCAGTCTCAATAGGCTGTTTTTTACAGACTCAAAAATCTTAGTTTCTTAACAAAATGCCTAATTTCTAACATTCCCTTGACTGGAGCTGCTATTCACATGTCTCATTTAGATGCAAGGGATGGGACTGGGAAATATAGTTTTCTTTAATTTCCAGGTGGACAGCATTGTTTCAGTCATAAGCTGCTCCTCTGTTAGCCAAATATACATTTCACGCTGCTTTCCATAAAATTTAAAATGTTCATCTGCCCCCTAATGGAGACAAACCAAAGTCCCTTCCATGTAATGAATCCAGCTCAAATTTCAGAATCTCCAGGCTATTCCCAGCACTCCCCTTAGGACCAGATGGGACCACTATCAGTTTGGTGACCTATGAACTAGAGAAAATAATTTTTCTGTCCACCATTGTCACACATGTCAAACATAAAATAGCGGAGCAAGTACAAGGATATTGGGATGGGAGAGGGAGGAACTTCCATGAATAAAGGGATATATATCCATCAGTTGCTAGTACATGACAAGGCTGAAATCCAGAAAATCAGGCACTATGGAGGCTCCCTACCTCGTGGGTGGCAGAAATCTTTTGATTAAGTCCCAGTTCTACTCACTGGGAGCGAATCCTTGTTGATTATTATTATTATTCTTGCTGATCCTGAGCTCTGCCTTCTAGGAAGTTCTTTACTTTATCTTCCTGGATCACATTTGCAATACATGGGAATATGCCCTCATTAGTGTCTCCACAGCTGTTTTTGGCTTACTATGGATGCTGAAAGATGGAGCAGCAAGGTGTTTTAAGTCAAGTTATCAGAGGCTTGGAAGGATTTTAAGTCATTTTCTTCAAGTCATTCTATGTACCAGTGACAAACCAACAAGCATTTCTAAATCTTACCAATTTTGTTTCCTTACACACAAAAGTAATTCTCTCTCTCCCCTTCCCCCTCTCCCTCTCCCTGTTCCTCTCCTCCCTCTCTCCCTCTCTCCCTCTCCCTCTCCTTTTCCCTCTCCCACCTCTCTTCCTCTATTAATAGTAGCTATCTGTGGCTATCTGTAAAGATAGTGGAGGAAACCAATACTATAACCTGATCACTGTTCTGAATCACTTTATTCAACTCAGAAGAATTACTGGACCCTGACCTGGTAGCTCAGTTGGTTACAGCATCATCCAGATATGCCAAGGTTGTGGTTTCAATCCCTGGTCAGGGCACATACAAAAATTAACCAATTAATGCATCAATAAGTGGAAAAACAGAAATCAATGTTTCTGTCTCTATCAAAAAAAATAAATTAATATATTTTTTAAAATTACTGAAATCTTATCCTTTCAACTTCTTTTTTTATTAGCAACTCTGAAAATATTGGGTCTGGATAACAGTTGGCCTTTCTAAAACTGCAAAGGCCCCAATGCCTTATCTCTTCCTGTTTCCTTTCTTTTCTGCTTGCAAAGTGACTATATTCTGAGTTCATTTCGTTCCTATCTTGCCAAACTTTTACAGGCACTAACTAATCTCCAGCACACAGTATGACGTTTCTGTTTTTCGGCCTTTTTCTCTAAGACTGCTGGATGAGTATGCATCTGATTGTGTCTAAAGTTACTGCAGGTAATGTTTTATTAAAAGATTTACATTGCATGCCATAAGATGTCATCTTTTTAACCTCTTATGTCTATTGCCTTGCTACCTGGCACCCAGTAGTTACAACGAAGACACACATTTAAGTTTTTTGTGATACTAACACTCCAGGTCAAGATACCAATTATAACACAGGAGTTCCAAACCAGGGAGGTACTTAAGTGTTTGTGATATTCTGAAAAAAACCATTCGGAGGACCAACAGATGTGAACACGCTGTGGACATGCCCTTTATTGTAGGGTTAGGGAGGGAGCTTTGGGAGCATGTGAAAGTGCTGCAGGGTTGTAAACACAGGAGCCTTGAGACATGGGCCTTGAGAGACTGTTTCCCTTGTTCTTTATGGCTGCTGGCCAGGAAGCCATCTGTTCTCTGATGTGGAGGGACCTGTCTTGAGATATCCCACACCAATTTATGTACTAGTAGGCTGGGTTATACAAAAGTAGCAAGTAAATGTAACATACTGGTTCATGCAAAATCCAATGCAGATGTTTCTGACTGAGTGGTTATACTCAGGGTGTTAATTCAGGGATATAGGCTCCTTGAATTGTTTTGCACTCTAAAATAAAATTATTTGTTTTCCTTCCATTTAATGCTGCTTTTGCCATTCTGTTTGATAGTTTATGCTCTTTTATGGCTTGCTTGTCATTGACAGCTTTTCCTGGTTTTTACTGTTGTTAAATGACTTCCTCAGTTTATTTGGAAGGTATGTTTTATTTTCATTCAAGAGGTTACCTTTAATATTGAAATATATTTGAACTTTATTATAATCATTAATTTTAGCAATGAAACCATACTTATTATATGCTATCTGATAAGAGATGTATTCTTCAGCAATTTCTATTTTATATTCAGATTATTACTTATTATTACAGAAGTAGTTGATAAAATCTGTCTTTTAAGAGGTATTTTTGGCATAGTTTTAGGTTTTATTACCACACAAATTATTTAAACTTAAGTCCATATTTTAACTGGTTTTAGTGCTCACAGCAGGTCTTTTATTCTATAAAAAACTCATCTCAAGTTCTTTGCTTTGATTATTTCCTGAAGAAACTGGAGCAAATCTTCAAGTTCTAGCAATTTGAGAGGAGGCGTGTAGTTCTGGGAATTATGTGAGTGGCATTATTTCTGCACCCTTGAATATCTGAGAAAATGTTATTGTACATATATTATTAGTTATGTATATTTGTGAATTTCTCATTCACAAAATTTTTTCTCACCTTTCAGTGGAACAGTTCCCCTAGTGTTTAAAAATACCAGAAAGAAAAAAAATAACTGAATATGCTAATTTTTCATCAATTTTTTTTTTTACTACTAAACTGCTTGTGGTGGGGAGAGCTTTCAAATTCAAGAAATTTTCAAAATAACTCCAAATCTTGATTTCTTTTCATTATTTGCCTATTGCATGGTACACATTTTTATTAACCATAATTGGCTCTTTTTCACTTAGAAAGATTTTCTTTAATACTTCTTTGATTAATTCCATAAATTAACATTAATTAATTAACCTGAAGCATTGCTAGAGGCAAAAAATGATAAAACTGAAGCTGTCCTACTTTGGGCACATCACGAGAAGTCAGGGATATCTGAATAAGACAATAATTCTGGGAAAAATAGAAGGCAGCCAAAAAAGAGGAAGACCACATATAAGATGTATTGACTCCATAAAAGAAGCCATTGCCATGAGTCTAGAGGAGCTAAAAGGGGCTGGAGAGATAGAACAGTGTGGACATCAGTCATTCATAGGGTTGTAGGAGGTAGAGTTGACTCAAAAACACACAACAGACACACACAATTAAATTAATGTTTGTTCTGCCTTCTGGGTTTCAGATTATGTTTACTTTAGATTTCCACAATATGTTCGCTGTCATTTAGAGGTGATTTCATTATTTTAATGTGTTCATTCTTTTCTTCAGAATTCTGATAAATATAATAAATTTGTATTCTACTTCAATGATTTGATTATGCATCAATCTGGTTTATGTTTCCCCCCATGGTATATTTTTATTTGACAATTATGAATTTTAATTTCTACAAAATTGTTCCTAATTTCATCTTTTCCCTGTATGGTTGGTTATTCTTAGTTCATAGAGGCAGTGTACTCTGAAATAGTGTTAAGAACACAAAACCTATTTTTACTTTGGCTTTATATTACTTCAAATATTCTACTTATAAAAATTATAAAACATTACAGAAGGATTCCCTAGACACAATCCTGTCAGTAACATAAATTTTGTGTGTATCTTACCAGTCATAGTTTTTACTACATGTAGAGTTATATATTGTATATATTTATAAAAGTTGAATGAGTGGCTTAATTTTTCATATTATTGTATACTTGACTTTCTCAATCTATAGTGTGTTTTTGAAATCTGCATGGTGTTAAATATTGTTAATTCACATTTAATCCTGTGTAATCTCCCATTGTAAGAATGTACCATAATATATTTGTCCATTTGTCTGCCATTGATGTGTATGCCACTCTATGCTATTATAATACTGCAGTGAATATTCTTATATATATCTTCTGATATACATGTACAACAGGTCCTCAAAAGTATACACCTAAAAGTAAAATACCTGGGTGTTAGAGTATACATGTTTTCAAACTAAAATTTTTTTTCAAATAGCTTTCCCAAATGGTAATCCCACAAAGATTATATGAGTTCATTTTTCACTGCATGCTCACCAGTCCTTGGTAATAGTAAGCTTATTTTTAATATTCCTATAATTACAGCGGGATAGGGTAATTTTTTTATTATTTGTACTTTTTATTTTCTTCTTAGAAATCTGTAGTACCATTTTCAATATACTTGATGGTAACACTTTCATTGCTATATATGTTCTCTAAACTGATAGTTTATTATAAATGTTCCTTTTTAAGTTGAGGAAGCTTCCATCTATTTCTATTTATCTAAGAAGTTTATCATTGATTGGTGTCAGATATTTCAAATGTTTTTTTTCTGAATTAGTTGATATGATCATATGACTTTTAACCTGCTGATATGGTGGTTTACATTGATTGATTTTCGGATCTTGAACCAACCTTGAATATCTGGAATAAATATCACTTTGTCACAATCTGGAATTCTTTCTATGCATTTTTAAATTCAATTCTCTAATAATTTGTTTAGTACTTTTGCATCTATGTTCAAATTAATTATTGGCCAGTGTATCTTTTTTCTGTAATACTTTAGTCTGCTTTTATTTATTTTATTTTTTGGTTTTTCAATTACAGTTGTCCCATTTTTCACCTATTGCTCTCCTCCACCCAGCCCACCCCTTCTCCCACAATTATATCCCTCTCCATTGTCCATGTCCATGAGTCATTTATACACGTTCCTTGACTAAACCCTTCCCTTACTTATCCCCATTCTCTCCCTCCCCTCTCCCCTAGTCTGCTTTTAGTATTAGGATAATTCTGATCTCATAGCATGAGTTAGGAAGTGTTCTTTCTGCTTGTGTTTTCTGGAAGAGATTGTAGAAAACTGGTGCTGTTTTTTCCTTATAAATTTGGTAGAATTGACCAGTGAAACAGTATGGGCCTGGCATTTATAGTTGGGGAAAGTTATTAATCATAGATTCAACTTCATTAATAGATAGAAGCCTATTCAGATAATCTCTTTCTTCTTGTGTGAGTTTGGTAATTTGAGTCTATCATAGAATTGGTCCATTTCATCTCAGTTATGATGTTTGTTACCATAGACTTATTTATAATATTTCTTTATTATCTTTCTTATTGCCAAGGACTCAATAGTAATGATCCCTCTTTCATTTCTAACATTTGTGATTTGTGCCTTCTCCCTCTCTCACTCTTTTTTTTTTTTGGTTGGCCTCAGTACAGGTTTATTGGTATTATTGATGATTTCAAAGAACAAGCTTTTTTGTTGATTTTTCTCTACTATATTCCTGCTTTTTAATTGAATTGATTTCATCTCTAAATTTTTTAATATGTTTTATTGATTATGCTGTTACAGTTGTGCCAATCTTTTCCCTGTGCTCCCCTTCACCCAGTGACCTCCCTCCCTCCAGTTATCGCCCCTTTTAGTCCATGCCCATTGGTTGTGCATATAGTTCTTAACCTCTTCCTGTCTACTCCATTCCCTCCTACTATACTTCTTAATTCCTGCATCAACTCCTTCCCTTTTCCTCCTTCCCCTTCCCTGCTGACCTCCCCTCAATATGTTCCCCATACCTATAATTCTTTTTTCACTCTCGTTGCCTACTTAGTTTGCCTTTGTTTCAATTCTCTAGTTTCCTATGTTGGTTGTTGTGATACAGTTTTCATTTTAATGTTCATAGTTTTGATCCTCCTTCTCCTAAACAAGTCCCTTTAATGTCTCATATAACAGTGGTTTGGATCTAATGAACTCCTTCAGTTTTACTTTGTCCTGGAAGCACTTTCTCTGCCCTCCTATTCTGAATGAGAGCTTCGCTGGATAGAGTATTTGTGGCTGTAGGTTTTTGGTTTTCATTACTTTGACTATTTCTTGCCAGTCCCTTCTTGCCTGCAGGGTCTCCTTTGAGAAATCAGCTGATAGTCTAATTGAGACCCCTTTGTACATAATTCTTTTCTTTTCTCTTGTTGCTTTTAAGATTCTCTCCTTATCTTTAATTTTTGACATTTTGATTATAATGTGTCTTGGAGTGGTTCTCCTTGGATCCAGTTTTTCTGGAACTCTCTGTGCTTCCTGGACCTGTAAGTCTATTTCCTTCCCCGAGTTAAGGAAGTTCTGCTTCATTATTTTTTCACATAATTTTTCAATTTCTAGTTCTTCTTCTTCACCTTCTGGCAACCCTATAATTCTAATGTTGGCGCCTTATAGCTGTCCCAGAGGTTTCTGAGCCTCTCCTCATATTCCTCACTTTTTATTTCTTCTTTCTGTACTGTTTGACTGTTTGTTCCTTCCTTATGTTCCAATTTGTTGATTTGATCTCTGGATTTCGTTTCCTCACCACTTGTCTCATATGTGTTTTTGTTCATTTCAGCATAACTAGCCTTCATTCCTTCCCATTGTGTTCAATATCTTTTGTTAATTCTATAAGCCGCCTTATGACTATAGCTCTGAACTGAGCCTCAGAAAGATTTTCTACTTGTTCATCGGTTAATTCCCGTATTTGCTTTTTGGTTAGCTGCATGATTGATATTTCAATCATTTTTTCTGCCATCCTGACCATTTCCATTTATCTTTTCTTCTGGGGCGGGGCTGTCACACTTCCTATGCTATTGGGTGCAGAGCCCTGAGCACTGGTCATAACCTAGCAACCCTTCTCACCACACTGTAGCACCTTGTGTGTGGGCAGGGGTCCAAGATGGATTCCTGCCATCTCCGCTGAGAGACGGGGAGCCTCTTCCTCTGTCCTCATGCCCTCTGGTCCTCACAGTCTGAGGCAATGGGGGACTACCTTCCCCAGCATTAGAATCGTGAGCTGACGGGTCTTGACTGCAGCCGGGACTGTTCCCCTGTCGTTTCTCACAGTTCTGCCGCTGTCGCTGCTGCCGCTGCTGACAGCACAGCTTCACCTCTCCACCCCGGTTTCATCCCTCCTACCCATCCGGACGAGCACCACTTGTTTATAAATTCATACATTGGACTTCCATGTAGTTTCATTTTCTGGAACTTCTGGTTATTTCTGGTTTGTGGTAGTTATAGTCCTTCTTAGTTGTGGAGGGAGATAGAATGTGTCAGTCTAAGACTCCATCTTGGCTGGAAGTCCTCATCTCTAAATTTATTTTGTATTTTATTCTGCCTGCTTTTGGCTTTACTTGCTTTTCTTTTTTCAGTTCTATAAGTTGGGAACAAATTATTGATTTTAGTTCTTTTTTCTTTTCTAATTAACATATGCACTTAATGCTGTTAATTTCTCTCTATGTACTGCTTTCTTTAGATCCAACAAATTTTGATGTTGCCTTCACTTAGCTCAAAATATTTTAAAATTTCTCTTGAAAATGCTTATTTAACCGATCTGTTATTTCAACCTTCAACTATTTTGTAATTTTCCAGCTATATTTCTGTTATTGATTTCTACTTTAATTCCAAGAGAGTATGCTTTGTGTGATTTTACAAAAAATTCATTAATCTGTCTTTTATGTCCCAGAATATGAACTGAGTGTTTGTGTGAGCTTGAGAAAAATGTCTACTCTGCTATTGTTCCATGGAGTACTCTATAACTGTCAATTAGACTTTGTTGATTGATAGTGATTTTCAGGTACATGATATCTTTACTGATTTTCCACCTGTCTGATCTATCAACTATCTATCAATTTTTGCCTCACATTTGTTGTGCTTTTTTAGACACACATGCATTAACCATTGCTACATTTTCTTAGAGAGTGGAATTTATCATTATGCAATATGTCTTCTTATCCCTTTTAATTTTCTTTGTTTTGAAATCTGCTTTATATGAAGTTAATATAGTTATTTCAGCTTATTTTGATTAGTGAAAGTATGGTATGTCTTCATTCACTCCTTTACTTTTACTGTACCTTTGTCTTTATATTTAAATTAGGTAATTTGCTAATAGCTTTAGTGAAGGTAATTTTTTTTAGTTCACTCTGACAATCACTGTGTTTTAATGTCTGTATTTAGAACACTCACAATAAAGTGACTATCGATATAGTTGGAATAATATTTACAGTGTGTCTAATTCTTATATTTGTTACGTATTTAATGTGTGCAATTAGATTAATCACATTGTCAGTGCACATCAGTGGTGAAATGGTATTCGCAATATCACTTAATAATTCTTTTCTTGTATGTTTTAATTATTATGCTGCTACAATCATCCCAATTTCTTTTCCCTTTGCTCCCCTTCCCCCAATAACTCCTTCCCTCCACAAGTCCCCCCTCTTAGTCCATGTCCATGGGTCATGCATAAAGCTCTTCTCAACATCTCCCTGTCCATTCCCACACCCTCCTACTATGCTTCTTAATTCCTGCACGATTTTCCTCCCTTTCTCCCTTCCCCTCCCAGCTGATCTCCCTCTACATGTTCCCCATACTTATGATTCTGTTCCTGCTCTGTTTGTCTGCTTACTTTGCTTTTGTTTCCATTCCCTTGCTTATGTTGTTGATAGTTGTGATACTGTTTTCATTTTTTTAAAATATTTATTTGTTTGTTTGTTTATTTATTTTTAGAGAGAGGGGAAAGGAGAAAGAGAAGGAGAGAAACATCACTGTGTGGTTGCCTCTCACTCGCGCCCCCAACTTGGGAAGTGACATGCACTCTGGTTATGTGTCCTGACTGGGAATCGAACTAGCGACACTTCGTTTGCAGGCCGACGTTCAATCCACTGAGCTGCACCAGCCAGAGTGGTACTGTTTTCATTTTGATGTTCATAGTTTTGAGCTTTTTTCTTAAATAATTCCCTCTAACATTTCATATAATAGTAGATTAGTGATGATGAATTCCTTTAGCTTTACCTTTCCTGGGAAGCACTTTCTCTGCCTTTCCATTCTGAATGATAGCTTTGCTGGATAGAGTAATCTTGATTGTAGGTCCTTGATTTTCATTGAAACTGAATACTGCTTGCCAGTCCCTTCTTGCCTGTAAAGTATCTTTTGAGAAATCAATTGACAGTCTTATAGGTACCCTTTGTAGGTAATCCTCCTCTTCTCTTTTGCTGCTTTTAAGATTCTCTCTTTCTCTTGAACCTTTGGCATTTTAATTATGATGTGTATTGGTGTGGTCCTCCCTGGGTCTAGTTTGTTTGGGACTCTCTGTGACCCATATGTCCATTTCCTTCCCCAAATTAGGGAATTTTTTCTTCATTATTTTTTCACATAATTTTTCAATTTCTTGCTCTCCCTCTTTACCTTCTGGCAACCCTATGATTCAGATGTTGGCACGTTTATAGTTGTCCCAGAGGCTTCTAAGCCTCTCCTTAGTTTTAAAAATTCTTGTTTCCTCCTTCTATACTTGTTGGTTGTTTGTTTCTTTCTTATGTTCCAGTTTGTTGATTTGAACCCTGTTTTGTATGTATTTTTCTTCATTTCAGCCAGGATAGCCTTCATTCTTTCCTCACCCTGTTTATTCTTTGCTGTGAAGTCTGTGAGCATCTTTATCACCAATGCCTTAAACTGTGCATCTGTTAATCTCTCAATCTCCTCATTCATTAGGTGTGCTATCTGCTCCTTGCTTAGCTGTGTCACTGGGACCTTGACCTGCCCCCGCTTCTGGGTCATACTTCTCTATTGCCTTATCATGACAGCTTTCTGTGATTGCCTCTGTGATTTGGATGGGGCTGTCACACCTCTTACATTATAGGGGGTGGAGCCTTAGGTATTTGTCCGTGCTGGCAACCATTTCACCGTGTTTTGGTGCTGTATGTGGGGGAGGGGTCTGAGGGAGAAAAGTGATGGTTGCTGCCCTTTTCCAGGCACTTCTCCCCCTTCCCGTACTAAGCAAGCTGCCTCCTTTTTGAGACTAGTAGCTTCTTCCTCCACCCCAGCCCCCACTTGCTTTCACATTCAGAAACAATGTAGCTCTATTTTCCCTGGTGCTAGAACCGTGGGCTATGCAGTCTGGTTTAGGGCTGGGATTGCTTCTTGTGTTTAAACTGTATGACAGTGTTTTTAGCATGGCTACTGCTAGCTGCACCCACTCTCTGCGCTCCTGCCAGATGCTCTGCCTCTAGCTGTGCTGCCCCCAAGCGCCACCCCTGCAGCTGCTACTCCACTTCTCTTTCTCTCTGTCCTGGCTACGCCCCTTATACCTTTCTAGCTGATTATTTCTTCTTTATTTCTTTGCTGAACTTCCTGTAGTTTCAATTTTCTGGATTCTCTGTGTTTTGTTTTGTTTTTTCTTTTTTTTTTTTTTTTAGTTTTGAAGTGGTTGTATATTTCTTCTTAGTTGTGAGGAGATGCAGCATGTGTATTTATGCCTCCATCTTGGCCGGAAGTCCAATAATTCTTTAAAAAAAATTTTGTAGCAGTTGCCCTAGAGTTTGCAATATACATTTATAACTAATCTGAATCCATCTTACATAATATTACATGCATAGTGCGGGTAACATAACAGAAATCTGAATTTCTTCCTCTTTTTCCTTGTAAAATTCATTTTACTTGTCTATAAGCTGTAATCACACAATATATTGCTACCATTATAATTTTGAACTGCTTTCTATTATGTTAATTACAAATAAATAAAAGATTTTTATTTTATCTTCATTTATTTCTTATCCAATACTTTTAAATTCTACTTCATTTTCCTTCTCTTCTGAAGCATTTCTTTGTAAATTTTGTCCAGGGGTAGACCACAAGAGAAAATTCCCTCAGATTTCTTGTCTTGTTTTTTACTTTTTGGTATAAGGGAGTTTTTATATCCCTTTTTTCCTGAAGGATAATTTTGGTATATATAGAATTATATGTTATATTTATGGTTTTTTCTTTCAACACTTTGAGTAACTTATTCCACTCTTGTTTGCCTTGGTTCTGTCAAGAAGTATGCTGTCAATTCTATACTTTTTCTTCCAAAGATAAGGAGTTTCTATCCCTCTGACTTCTTTCAAGATTTTCTCTTTTCCTTTGGTTTCCTGCAGTTTGAATATGATTTTCCTGGGTGTAGATTATTTGATATTTATTCTGCTTGGTATTCACTAAGCTTCTTGCATCTGTGGTTTGGTACATCATTAATTTTGGAAAGTTCCTCTTTTTTATTATATGAAGCATTTTTGTGCTCTTTTCTCTCTTCCTTCTCTTTCTGATATTCCAATTACACATATATTATATATTTTGAAATTATCACCATAGATCTTGGATACTCTGCTGTTTTCATTCTTTTTTTCTCCAACTTGTATTTCAGTTTGAGAAGTTTCAACTGACCTATCTTCAAGCTCACTGATTCTTTCTTGGCTGTTTCTAGGTCATCAAAAGCATTCTTTGTTTTATTCATTTGTATAGTTTATATTTCTCTGTTTATATTACCCACCTATTCTTGTATATTGTCTCCTTTTTCCAGTAGAGCTTTCAACTTATTAGCTCTAGATATAGTAAAGTCCCTGTGTAAAATTTCAACATGTGTGCTTTATCTGAGTCTGATTCTGATGCTTTCTATGTCTCTTTGAACTGTATTTGTTTCCTTGGATTTTAGCATGCTTTGTAATGTTTTTGAAAGCCAAGCATGATTTTCCAGGTAATAGGAACTGATATAAATATGCCTTTATTATGAAGTTATATTTAACTTGGCTGGAATTTGAGCAATGTTTATGTTTACTACAGCTATAGGTACTACAGCTTTTAGTTACGTTTAAGACCTAGTTTGGTCTCCTCCATTGCCTTTCAGTTTTCCCCAAGAACTCCTTCACATTTTAAGTTTAAGCAGCTCTTTCAGTGGTAATCCACCATTGTTATGCTGTAGCCATGTTGATGTGGTGGTGATTTGTGAGAGGGGACAAGCCGTCTGTATACTATTTGAGTAAATTTTAGTCTTTTAGTGGGACTGAATACCTGGACTGTGGTTTTCAGAAGTGTTTCCTAGCCGTTTATTTTTTGTGCAAAGTCTAGAGGAGCCCGGAGTTGTCTAACTGCCCTGCCTAAAGTTGGATAATTCTCTGGTAAAATCTTTTCTCCTGTAGAACGGGCCTTTACTATGGGAGACGCTCTGGGTATATTTCAAAGTGTTTACTTTTTCTTTCACTCTGGCAGCACCATAAGATAATGTTTCCTTCGATTTCATGGTGGAGTTCCTTCAGTGAAGGAGCATTGAAAGTGTCAATAGGGCCCTGACTGGTGTGGCTCAGTTGGTTGGATGTTGTTCAGCAAAATGAAGGGTCCTGGTTCAATTTCTGGTCATGGCACATGCCTGGGTTACAGGTTTGTTCTTCAGTCTGGGTGCATGTGTGAGACATCCAATGGATGTTTCTCTCCCTCTTCTTCTCCATGCCTTCCTCTCTCTCTCTCTCTCTCCAAAACTAAATAAATAATATATATTTTTTTAAAAAGGAATGTCAGTAAGATTGGACCCCAGGAGATTCTCTCTCTCATGCTAGTCACCACAAATCCTCCAGCAATTCATCAATATCACCATGTAATTATTCTACCAGTTTATGGTTCTGTTGTCTTCTGATCCAGATAAGCTTATCTCAGCTGTGATCCTTTGTATTTGCCTGTCTGTCCAGATTTCAGGGTAGTGATTTTTTCCTGTGACTTCAGTTCTCTGAAGAGTGTAAGAATGTCGTTGATTATCACTTTGTTCAGCTTTTTCCTGTTTTAAGAATTGGAGTAACAACTTCTAAGTTCCTAATATATCATAGCTGAAACCAGAATCCTAATATTACTTTATATAATTCAAGACTATGTAACTGGGTATATACAAGGTTATGAGTACCATCTTTGTGGCAGTGTCCATGTGTATCCACAGTAATGGTTTTGACTTAAACTCTGTTCTCTTTGAAATTAATAATGCTACACTAACTTTCATTGGTTATACATTGCTTAGAAAGTATTTTTCTCTTTTTTAATCTATAAGCATGATTTTGCTTTAAGTATATCTCTTTTAAGAATATAATGCCTTTCCCCCCTTATCTGTCACATAAAAGATGAGTTGAAACTTTTAATGTGATTACTGATACAACTCATTTCTGCTGTTTTTAGTTTTCTAGTTGTTGTTTAAATTTTACCTTTCTTTCTGTCTTTACAGCCTTCTGCTGAGTTATCTAATTAATGCTACTTTCTTTATTTCTGCATTGTCATTAGTACTGCTTTTTAAGTTAGCCATTCTGTTTTAAAATCAGTAGTGATTACACTTAGCTTTCCTAATGTGGTTGTGCTGGTGGCTTTTTAGTTTTTTTGTGCTGTATTTTACCATTATTTTTAATATATATGAGGTTTGTCTATAAAAAGTTCAATCATTGTTAATATAACAAGAATGGTTTGCACAACATTGATGTAACCTGCCAGCCAAGGAGAGTGACCAGGAATGCACATGCGTGAACAATAATGACTTCACTGTACTAGTCAGTGGGGGTGGAAGACACCTTTGAGTGAGCATGTGTACTGTGTCACTGTCACATTCAAAATGATTGAGTAGAGGAACAAATCTGCATCAAATTTTGAGTTAAGCTTGAACATTCCTCCACAGAAACTATTTAGATGATTCCAAAGGTCATAGCTATGGCAACTGGTGATTGGCAGCTCCATCATAACAATGCACTTGCTCATGCATCACATTTCATGCAGAGTTTTTTTGTAAAACATCAAATCACCCAGGTCACTCAGCCCACTAACAGCCTAGATTTGGTGGTCTGTAACTTCTGGTTTTTACCAAAATTAAAATCACCTTTGAAAGGGAAGAGATTTCAGACCATTGATGAGATTCAGGAAAATAGAAATGAGCAGCTCATGGCGATTGGGAGAACTGTATGACATCCAAAGGCATCTACTCAGAGGACTGAGGAATCATTGTTTCTTGTATCTTGTATCTTTTCAATAAATGTCTCTATTTTTCCTATTGCATGGCTGGATACCTTGTGAATAGATCTAGTATAATCACAGTAAAAAAGTCTAAAGTTAATTACCATCTTCCTATTTCTTCTAAAAATACACAAACTATAGAAATATTAAATATAATCACTCATCTTGACTTCTTTGCACTCATATTTTATGACATGTTGTCTAGCATATTTTATACCTTTTGCTCCAGCTTTTGAGGGTGTGAATTTTTTAAGCCCTCTCTGTTTTGTGAGTTCATATTATGGTAGTTAATTGTTATTAATGGAAAATGATAAGGCAAATAAAATTTCATGGTAATTAGTGGGAATTTGCTAAATGTCTAAGATTCCAATCCATAGTCTTTACCTAAAGAGGGCCATAGCATTAATCAAAATCATTGGATGGTTACACACTTTATTTCAGAAAAGTAAAAATAGCAGGTTTCCCTGCATTCCAAGACATTGTCTGCTAACAGGAATTTGGAATGTTTCATGGCTTTCTGAGTCTATAATAGAGAATGTACTTGGTCTTACTTTACTTAAAGACTTCTTTGATATCCAAGGCAGAGTGCATTTAACTTGGGGTGAAAGTAAGAAAGAAAACATTGATCCAAATAAAAATTAAATTGCATTTCGGGAGATTTTGATGTTCCTCTGACCTGGAAAATGGAATCATATTTATTGGTTCTGTTGACTAAAATTGCTCTCTGAGTGTGTTTCATGTATTGGAATGTGCTTATAGTTTGAACTTTCATACAGAACTGGTTTCTACTCTGAACTCTACCATGTATTGACATTTTGCCCTTAAGCACAATATTTAGCCTTGCTTGAGCTTAGTCTTTTTTTATGTGCCAAAAAAGTTACAATACTTGCTCTGGGTGCTACTGCACAGAATTGCTGTGAGAGTAAAAAACAGTAGTGAAGGATAGTGCTTTCTGGGTTATAAAATATTATGCAAGTGTAAAGGGTTGTTAAGAAACAAGAAAATACTAGAAAAATGCATGTGACTCACATCATGGTCCTAGTGAGTCATCTTGTCAGGGAGGAGAGAATTATTATAAAATCAGGAAATTTTGAAGATTTTCAACATCTGCCAAACATAACTTACTTTAAGTAAAATAGTGATAAAAGCTGAAAAATATCAACACACCAAGGATGCTAGGTCATTTTTGACTGTTCTATAATTTATGTCTGACATTAAAAGATGGGGATAAGACTTAATTCACAGTGACTAAAAATCTAGACTGATGTAAGATCTGGGGGAAAACTAAATTTAGAAAAATTCTGTTTTTTGTTGAAAGATGAGCAGAGAAGTTCTTCCCCGTAATGTGGTACCACTTAAGAAGTGAGCTACAAAGAAAGTGATCAAACAGCAGTGGTGCACACAGAAAGCAGAAGCAGGACCTTAGCCACTCCAGTGTAAGCCACTGATTAGTCCCTTGCAGCTTTGGGACACTAATCTGGTGATTAAATGAATTGTAAGGTTGTTTTTTTCCCCTAGTATGTATTTCTCTTTCTTTTATAAAATTTTATTTTTCAATTACAGTTTACATTTAATATTGTTTTGTATTAGTTTTGGGTGTACATCATAGAGGCTAGACAATCCTATAGCTTATGAGTGTTTCACTTGATATTTTAAATATCCATCTGGCACCATATATAATTATTACAATATTATGGAATATATTCCCTATGCTGTACTTTACATCCCCTTGACTATTCTATAATGTCTAATTTGTGCTTATCCTTTCACCTCCTTCATTCATTCTCCCAATCTGCTTCCCTATCTGACAGTCAGAATGTTTGTTGCATCTATGAGTCTGTTTCTGCCCTGGTTGCTCGCTTATTTCATTTTTTAGATTCCATTGTTAATAGATATGTATTTGATGGCCATTTTGTCATTCATATTTTTAATCTTTTTTCTTTTTCTTCTTAAAGAAGACCCTTTAACATTTCATGTAATACTGGTTTGGTGGTTATGAACTCCTTTAACTTTTTCTTGTCTGGAAAGCTCTTCATAATTCCTTTGATTCTAAATGATAGTTTTGCTGAGTAGAATAGTCTTGGTTGTAGAGCCTTGATTTTCATCACTTTGAATATTTCCTGCCAGTCCCTTCTAGCCTGCAGTTTCTGTGGAGAAATCAGCTGACAGTCTTATGGGAACTCCCTTGTAGGTAACTAACTTCTTTTCTTTTGCTGCTTTTAAGATTCTCTCTTTGTATTTAACTTTTGGCATTTTAATTATGATGTGTCTTGGATTGGGACTTTTTGGGTTCATCTTGTTTGGGACTCTTTGTGCTTCCTGGACTTATATGTCTATTTCTTTCAACAGGTCAGGGAAGTTTTCTGTCATTATTGTTTTACATAGATTGTCAATTCTTTGTTCTCTCTTCTCCTTCTGGCACCCCCATGATGTGAATGTTGATGAGCTTGAAGTTGTCCCAGAGACTCATTATACTATCCTCATTATTTTGGATTATTTTTATTGTTGCTGTTGTGATTGAATGTTTTCTGCTTGCTTATTTTCTAAATATCTGATTTGATCCTCTGCTTCATCTAATCTACTATTGATTCCTTGTAGTGTATTCTTAATTTCAGTTAATATAGTCTTCAATTCTGAGTGGTTCTTATTTATGTCTTCCTTTTTCATTTTTTATGTTTCCTGTGTCTTTGTTGAATTTCTCATTAAGTTTATCTGTTCTTTCCCTAAGTTTATGGAGCATGTAGTAGTTTGTCTGCATTTTACTTAGATATTTTTTGAAAAATTTTCCTGTTCTTTCATATGGGTCATGTTTCTTTGTCTCCTCATTTTGGTAGCCTCCCTGTATTTGTTTCCATGTTTTACGTAGAGCTGCTGCATCTCCCAGGGTTAGTAGAGTGGCCTAATGTAGTAGGTGTTCTGTAGGGTCTGGTTGCATGGCCTCCTTGATCACCTGAGCTGGGCACTCCACGTATGCCCCCTCCCCATGTGGGCTCCGTATACTTTCCTGTTGTAGCTGAGCCTTGATGCTGTTGTAAGGTCAATGGGAGGGGCTTATTCACAGGCCAATTGACTTTAGGGAGTGGCTTTGACCACCATGGAAGATCAGCTGTGCAGGGGCCCACCCCACAGAGCAGGACTTACTTCAGTGGGGCTCTGGTGTCTGCTTAGTCTACTCCTTGTGTGTGTTTCTGTTCAGGTGAATGGATGGTACTTTGACATAGTCTGAAGATTTCCACCATGTGTCCTGGTTTATGGGGCCTCCTGGGAGGTGCCAGCCATCAGTCACTACATGTGTTCTGCCCAGGGTCACCTGGCATGAGAAATAAAGCAACCTACAGATGGCTTCTACCTTTGCTGTGCTTGGAGGTGCCCAGGAGAGGACAAGCTGCAAACCAAGGCCAACTGGCATTAGTGCCATGCCTGGGGCCACTTACAACATGTATAGGGTACACTTAGGTCTGATGCTGCTTGTTTGAAAGATTTTAGGAAAGTCTGAATCATGAGCTAAGATAGGCCTTTTATATGGAAAAGCCACTGGAAACAGCTTGGGTGGGCCTGCAAGTTGGGTGAGGCAGGGTCTTGGGGAATAACCAGGGTGGGGAACACAGTGTGAGCCAGGTCAATGGAGGCTCAGGTATGGATCCTAGCTACTGGCTCTGTGAGGAGAAGGCTAAGAGGAACAATGGCCTCTGCTGGCATTCTGTCTTGGAGAAAACTGCCCTTTCAGCCCATGTCCTGATGTCACACAATTCATTTTCTCCCCATATGTCAATGGCACCTTTCAAGCTTCTGCTCCAGCACTGAAGCTCAGAGGGAATGTGTTAGAGTAAGTCTGTGTACAGGTCCTTCAGGAAGAACTTCCTGGGACTCCAGAAGCTCTCTGTCCTACTCAGCCGCAATCCCTGCTGGTTTCTATAGCCAGAAGTTATGGGGACTTCTTCTTGGCACTGGGACCCTTTGCTCCTCAGGGAGGGGGGAACCTCTGCAGCCCAGATAGTCCCTACTGCCTTTTTATCTGCCACACATGGGTTTCAAGCAGCAGACAGCCAGAGCTGTGTTCGGTTACAGGTTGATATGAAGTATTTCTCAATACCAGCTGCCACTTACCAGTTTTTAAGCATCTACTCTCTGTCAAACCCTGGCTGGTTTGGCTCAGTGGATTGAGCGTGGGCCTGCGAGCTAAGTGTCGCTGGTTCGATCTTCCAGTCAGGGCACATCAGAGAAGGAAAACTCTGATTCCAAAAAACCTCCGCTGCCTTGCGGCATACCTCTTCAGGGGAAAGGCTAAGGGAGTAAACCCCGACAGAAAATCCGGAGCCGGAGTCCCTAAGGCGGTTTGACGTTGTAGTCAACACCGGCAACTCCTGCGGCGCACCTGAAGCCAAGCTGTATTGACTCCGTCTTTCCCTTGGACCCTTCAGCTGTGAAGAGAGGGGGGGTCTGCTGCATGGGCAACAGCAGACCCTCCATATCACCCTGCCCAGGCTCTGTAGCTTCAGCTTCACTGGAGAGGACACTCCAGCGTCATCGCAAGATGTCGATTCAACACGGGAGGAGACAGATACTGTGTCACTCCCGAGTCGGACTGCACAACCATTCTCGGCGGTGCAGATAGACTCTTAAGAAGCTACACCATCGTCTCTCGAGACGGATGGCTGCCGCCGCCGCCGCCGCCGACGACGACATGGGTTTGGGACCAGTCCTTTCCACAGCTTCACCCCTCCTTCCAGTCTTGATGTGGCTTCTTCTCTAATTCCCTTGTTGTAGGACTTCTGTTCAGCTAGATTTCAGGAGGTTTTGAATGATGGTTGTTCTGTGGGTTAGTTGTGATTTTTATGTGCTTGTAGAAGGATGTGATTTCTATGATTACCTACACCACCATCTTGACCTCGTACCTAGTGTGTATTTTTTATACCAAGCCTCTCACAATAGGGTTAAATGTGCAAGAATTTATTATAATTTATGAGGAGATAAGTTTAGGATTAGAAAGCACATAAATTTAGTACTTACTATGACCAGACAATGAGAAAGCGCATTACCCACAATATCTCATTTAATCTTCTGGGCAATCCTATCAGGTAGGCACTCTTATTCTCATTTTACCCACAGGAAACTCAGGTTCAATGGAGTTCAATAGCTCTACGAGTGTAATACATTAAACTACAGTGCTGAAATTTAAATCCATGCCTATCTTATCCAAAACACTTATTTTCATTTTGCAGTTGAAAGACCTGTATAGAAAAATGAGAAATTCTTTTAGGATATACATGTATTATACACATGGAATATGAACAGTTTTCTTTGTGGTATAATTCCAGGGGACGTTGCTTTGTTTCCAAATATGTACAGCAGCTGTATTTCCCAAGCCTAAAGTATTTTATTAAACCATAGTTAGAGACACTTCCGGCCAAGATGGAGGCCTATACAGACACGCTGTGTCTCCCTTCACAACAAAGAAGGGATACAACTACCTCAAAACTAGAGACAAACAGAAGTTCCAGAAAATCAAGCTGCATGGAAGTCCAACAAACATAGAAATAAAGAAGAAATACTCATCCAGACAAGTAGCAGGGCAGAGCTGAGTGGAGAGGATGCAGTGTGGTGGTGGCAGCGGCAGCAGTGTCAGGCCAGTGGAAAGTGCATCACACATTTTAAGAAGTCAGGAGAAACACCTGGAGAATGTTTCCAACCTCAGACCAAACCATACAGCTCACCGTCCCAGTGATGAGGAAAATAAAGCCTGATTGCTTCTGACTGTGCAAACCAGTGAGGGTTGGGGCAGAGAAAGAAACTGCCAGTCTCTTAGCAGAGTCCACTTGTTTAAAGGGCCCCTACAGTCCTAGAATGTCGGCATACCAACCCACTCTGGGAACGATGGCCAGGGCAATAGCTAGAGAGGCACCAGTCCTATGCAGAAGTAGGAGAAGTGCCCGGAAAAGGGGCAAGTGCTGAGCAAGCAGCATTGTTCCCTCTCAGACCCCTTCCCCTCACACAGCCCCACAACGTGGTGAAACAGGTCACCTATACTTATGAATATCCAAGGTTCCGCCCCTTAAAATATAACAGGAGTGACAGCTCTACCTGAGACACAGAGGCAAATAAACACAGGAGCTTGTCAAGGTGAGGAGACAGAGAAGTATGGCCCAAAGGGGGGAATGGATCAAGGTTCCAGTGGGAGAACTAAGTGATGAGGAGATAGCCAACATAACAGATGCAGAGTTCAAAACACTGGTGATAAAGATGCTCACAGGCTTGACACATATGCTTGAGTACAGCAAATGCATAAGAGAAGAAGTGAAGGCTATGCTAAATGAAATGAAGGAAAATCCACACAAAACCAATGGTGAAGGGAAGGAAACTGGGGTTCAAATCAATGATTTGGAACGTAAGAAAGAAAGAAACAGTCAACCAGTACAAAATGAGGAAACAAGAGCTGAAAAAAATGAGGAGAGGCTTAGGAACCTCTAGGACTACTTTAAACGTGCCAACATCCGAATTATAGGGATGCCAGAAGAAGAAGAGGAAAAGCTACAAATTGAAAGCTTATGTGAAAAAATAATGAAGAAAAACTTCCCTAATTTGGCAAAGGAAATAGACATACAAGTCCAGGAAGCACAGAGTTCCAAACAAGCTAGACCCAAAGAGGACCACACCAAGACACATCATCATTAAAACACGAAAGGTTCAAGATAAGGAGAGAATATTGAAAGCAGTAAGAGAAAAGCAGAGAGTCACCTACAAAGGGGTGCCTATAGGACGATCAGCCGATGTCTCAAAGGAAACTTTGCAGACAAGAAGGGACTGGCAACAAGTATTCAATGTGATGAAAAGCAAGAACCTACAACCAAGATTACTCTATCCAGCAAAGCTATCATTTAGGACGGAAAGGCAGATAAAGTGCTTCCCAGACAAGTTAAACCTAAAGGAATTCATCATCACCAAGCTGTTATTTATGAAATGTTATGGGGACTTATTTAAGAAAAAGAAGATCAAAACTATTATCACTAAAATGACAACAAGCTCACAAATATCAACATCAGAATCTAAAAAATAAAAACAAAATCCAACAAAGCAAACCAGAATAGAAATAGAATCATAGGATCATCTGGAGGGTTATAAGCTAGGAGTGGGAAGAGGGAGAAATGGGGAAATGTTGCAGGTATGAAGAAGCATAATTGGTAGGTACAAAATAGACAGGGGGAAGGTAAGAATAATATAGGAAAGGGTGAAGCCAAAGAACATAAATGCACGACCCCTGGACATGAACTAAGGGGGTGGGATTGTTGAAGGGAAGGAGGGTACTGGGAAGAGGGGAGCAAAGGGAAAAAAGTTGGGACTACTATAACAACATAATCAATAAAATATACTTAAAACAACAACAACAAAGAGGCACAGTTAGCAAACAAGTTTTATTTTAACCCCCATTTCTGATTAGTTGGCAGTCATTGCCCTAAACAATGTGTTGAGAAAGATTCTGAGGAGGATGCTTCCTGCCTCAACAGTAAAGAGTATTATGTTCAATCAACGATGACTGCTATGAGTGTAGGAGGTAAAACAGTTGGCATAAGTGCAAGGAATCTGCCATCATGGAACTAGACATTTATGACCTTGATTTAAGCAATGTTAGCTTTAGTAGTAATTAATCCAATTTTCTTGGGAGAAGGCCTACATTCAGCCTTATCATTTCTTATACCTCATTCTGTGAGGAAGTTAATGAAATTTTATCGTAAGAGAAGTATTTCTTAGTCATAAGGATAAGGAGATTGTGGGAACACTTCATTCTTGGGGAAGAAAGAGAGAAGCACCGTGGAGGCTGGTGGGAAAGGCCAGGCACTGAATCAAACTTAGTTCATTTTATAAATGTGTCCAGAGGGGCATTGTTTAAAATCACTGAAGGTTAATCACAAAGCTATCTTGGATGCCTTCATTGTTGGTTCACTGGTGTTGTTTAGTGTTATATAGGTACCCACAGTGTCATAAAAACAAAAAGTTGTATATTAATTAGAATTTGCCTCCGTTTGAGCAATAAAATTGCTTTATAGTCTTCACTAGGATCAGTAGGAATTAATATGAAGAGTGCTAGCTGACTAGAGGAAAATTATAAAACCGTGTCTACATTTCCATGAGATGGGGAAGGGAAGTAAAAAATCTATTCTAGGTGGAATGGGTAAGAAAAGAAGTTTAAGCAAAGTTAACCTCTATCAGTGAGCACCTCTGAATGGCAGTCCAGGAGAAAAAAAGTAAGGCTGCTTAGGGGGAAAGCTAAGGATTATTCTTGGGGATTAGTAAAAAAGCAAATATCCAAGTTAGAGTCAAATAAGGACCAGCAATTAAACATAGGGTACATTTTGTCCTACTGGTAGTTTTATTTACACTCATTCCTGACAAAACACATACTACCAGGTCAGCCAACTTTGTCCACTTCCCTGTTGCTTCAGTCAAAAATTCATTTGGACTGGTATTGTCCACAAGCTAATTTGGCTGAATGCAACATTTGCCTATAGGTTTCATACTAGCGTAGTCTAGATCACATTGTAAATCTTAATTTGCTGCTTGTCTTCATTTTCTACCACTAATAGGATCTACACATTTGAAAATTATGTTTTCAATATAATTATTCAAATAATTCATGTAAGCAAAATTAAACTTGATATGATTTCCCATGGGCAATAAGAATATGAACTGAGCTCCCTTATTATAATCTCATTTTGCCCTTAGCAGCCACACAATTGAACAAGTGACATCTCTAATATCTTCACACAATTAAATTGGTTCCAATAAGAGAAACTTCATAATATTTGTAAGATACCCCTTTAGGTGGGTGAGTATCCTCAGAGCAGTCAATAAGTGAACTGTGGGCCTTGGAAAGCTGTGGTTGAGTGACTAAGTTCTCAAAGATCAATAATCAAGTCAGAAATCCTAGGCAAGTGAACTCGATGCTCATTGCAAGGCTTGAGGAATCAGAATTCTGAAAAGTGTATCATGGTGTAGCAAGGTTGTAGTTCAGTTACAGACAAGGTCCAGGGCGTGGCAGGCACCTCTGAGTTCAGAGCTGACAGCAGCCAAGTGTGAGTAAAGGGCTTCAAATAATAATACCATTTATATAAAATTTTGCTACTCCAAAAACCCTTTTCAAAATGTTTTATTTTATGCATGATCAAAGATTTACAAAATAATCAGATATGCAAAATAGAAGGATAAATTTTAAATAAAAATTGAGATCTTTAAGGGCAAAATGTCAGTAAGGTTGTTATAAGACATGTGCTCTCATAATGACCTGATGGATGGATAAAGTAGTTTAAAATTTCTGTGGACAATTAAGCAGAGTGTGCATAATCGCTTAAAAAAATGTTCACAGCCTTTGACTCAATAATTTTACTTCTGGGAATTGGCCTAGAGAAATGAACTAAAATTCAATGGAAGATTTATACATACAAATCTTCACTGATTCATTATATAAAACAAACAAACAAAAGAAGGCAAGTACCTAAGTAGACTAATATTAGCTACACAGATAAATTAATACTATAAATATGTAACCACTAAAATCATGTCACAAAATATTCCTTAAATCCTGAGAAAGTTATTATAACACATTAAATCAAAGTAAACAATAGAAAAATATATATTTAGAATATTCTCAATTACATTTTAAAAGTATATCAAAAGAGAAATGCATTAACATGAACAATTGTGGTATGCATGTAGACAATTTTCAATTTTGTTACTATAGTGTTACATATTTACTGATACTATGTAACAAGTATGTAATGTTTTAATAATAATAAAAATAACAAATAATTTGATATGTGTTATTACATTTGACCAAAAACTAGATTTAAAGTATTAATATTATTCCCACTGGGTAGATGAGATCACAGAGATGCAGAGAAATTAAATGAGTTATTAAATGAGTAATTTGCAGAACTAGGGTTTTAGCCCACTTTTTCTGATTCTTTGTCCCATATTCCTCTTTCTACCCCACACTTCTTTCAAAAAGAGAATACAAAAGAAGACCTCAAAGCTTTGGTTTTCAAGTCTACTTCTTAAAAGATCTTATAAAACTTAAGCTATCTGTAGTCTATAAGTTAAAGCAAACAATCTCCCATGTTGTGCCTTTCTTGTTTTTCTAATGTCACAATTACCTTGGTCACTTTCCCAAGTTTGAGGAATTTTTTCCAAACTAAATATATCAAAATACATGGTGAAATCCTTCTTTTACAATTGTCTTATTTCTTCATATTCTGAGTTATGTGCTTTCATTTTCCCTAAAAATAAATTATTTTTGAGGCATATTAAGTGCCTTGAGTGTATTTTAAAGCATTCCCTGTGCTATATGCTTGTTGAGAGCACTTTCATAAAACAACCTGTGAATTATTTTGGACCCCTGAGGAAATTGTGCCAGTGACTAAAATTGCAAGTTGTGAGATACCTTTTGGTTTAGAGATTTCTAGATGCCTATTGTAGGTTACAAGACATAAACCTTAGAACTCATTCAGTTCTAATCATGGTCTTATTTTCAGGAAATTTATCACCTGTGAATTAATTTTAAGTTCTCAGGTAAGTCACATCAAAGCCTGCAAGCCACATAGATTAGATTGCTTTAGGCTATCTGCCTACCTCTGAACCAATCACTGTACTACATTTAATTGTTTAATGAACTAATAGGCCTACAGCAACCAACTCAGCTAGGCTTCCTTGCCCTTACCTGTCCTGCTTAATGGCGGTTCCCTCAACCCTCTCTAAGTACCCACAAATGAAGATGGAGAATATGAACCAAACACTTCCATAAATTGTGACCTAGGGCAGATAGGTAAAGTTATTCATGAATTGAATGAGTTAATACCATTTTTGATCTGGAAATCTAAATGAGATCCACATTTCAGATTATCCATCCAACTGAGCTAAGTTTTAGTGAATTCAATCTACATAAATCAAAGCAGTGAAGTAAAAGATCTTACCCTATTTCCTTGAACAAATATTTGTACAATTTGTGGCCACAACTAGTCTATACTGAGAACATTAATTGGGAAGTACAGGAGAGAGGTATGAGCTGGACAAGAATGTGCAGGCATGGTTTCAAGGCAGTTGATATCTATGGGTTTTAAAATTTGCTCTCTCTACACTCTGCTTTCCATCTTTTCCATTTCAATGTATACACTATCTGTCACAAAGCCTGCTATTATATGTCCCCTTGAATTATAACATCAGGCAATTAACATTCACAAGGTGCTGAAAGATTTATAAACAAAAGGAGAGAAAATGTATTCTATTAAAAAGCCAGGATATAAACATCTTCTCAATGAATTTTTTGATGCCTATATTCTTCATTTATTGAAGTTAATGCCTCCTTTATATGTACAGGAGAAACTTACACCTATGAATTGATATATCTCTTGTAGTATGATTTTCAGATACTCTTGAGTGTTAATTAAAACAATGTGCCAATTGGGATTTTATATGGCCAAATGGCAGAAATGATGAAAGAGGATTCAATTTGAAATAATAATGGATTTGATGCACCTGTTAAAATATTTCTTACATCAATAAAGGAAAACTCCAAGAATAATTTTTTAAAATTCAGTTATTTTTAGCCAGTATACATTGAATTTGTATCTTATTACATAAAGCATGGGAATTTCTTATGCACAATGTCTGTTCCATCCAACAGGAGTGAGTACATGTATTCTTCATTTCTTAAAGTCTGAAGGGGACTCTTACTGGCATGAAGGCACTACCTGCTTTGTAAATGAAATAGTCTACATTTCAGTTATCATGAACATTTTCTTTTAACATTAAGGGGACACCTCCCCACATCTTTCTTTTGCTCATTATTTTTGAATAAATATTAGAAGAGAATATATACTGCTGAGTGTCTTGTAGGCCTCTTTGTTCATCACAAGATAGACCCCTTAGCATATGCTGACCATAGTCTCAGGGACAGTGTTTCACTGAAGATGGGTATAATACTGCCATACCCACAACATTTATGTAGTGTCTGTTCTGGACCAGGATTAGTTTGCAATGGGCATTTAATATTCAATGGGTACACAAAGACAAATGTGATCAGACCCTTGCAATCAGGAAACTCAATCTGAGAAGATAAATGGTTTTCCTAAACAATTGAATATGGTATATTATCACATAATACTAGAAGTAAATATGTTTGAATATAGAAGCTCTTAGGATCTTGTTCCAGGGGATATTGGGGTAATGTTATAGCATAGGTTAAATTTGACCTATGGCTGTATCTTAAAGGATGTAAATGAATTTTCCAGACTGAGGAATATTAGAAAGGGAATGGAAGGCTGTTAAATCAGAAGGATAATGTTGTACAGAGGCTCTTACACGGAAACTGAGAAAGAGTCCAAGACGTTCTCTTAAAAGCCCAATATTTTCATATTGCAGACATGACGTGTGCCAACTGGAAAGGAAATGTAACCTGCCCAGTCTCCCAAAGTGGAGCCGCTGACTCTCAAGTAAGTGCTTTTGCCCATCAGTGCACACTGCCTTTGTTTGTGCAAATAAAAAATGTCATGACATTTAGAATGTCTGGAACACTCCATTCTCAACTGCATCCTCTTTTACTTGTCTGGATCCTTGCCTTTTTAATCAAGACAGGATGGACAGCCCCAGCCCCACCCTCTGATACACCAGTCTAGTTAGCATCACAGAGCAGTGGGACACACAGGGACATGTGCAACAGGGGGTTTTCTTTCCCAACCATTTCTCCAAGTGTGTGCCTGTCACTCTCAGATCCCTGCAGAAAACTAACTCCTTAAAATTACTCACTGTGTTTTAAGTGTCTATTCATTTAGGACATGTAGGACCTTTCAAAATTGGCAATAATTAAAACATAGCAAAAGTGTGGTGATTGCTGGGGGGATAGAGGTGAGGGGAGGTGGAGGAGGGTATAGGGAGATAAATGGTGATGGAGGGAGACATGACTTGGGGTGGTGTACAGATAATGTGAAAATGTGCACCTGAAACCTGTGTAATTTAGTTAACCGGTTTCACCCTAATAAATTCAATAAAAAAGGGGAAAATCATGGCAAAAGAGCACCTAATCCATGGTAGCAAGAATATGCTTATATATATACAAAACGTTTTTTATGTGCTTTTAAAAAAAATATGCTTTATTGATTAAGCTGTTACAGTTGTCCCAATTTATTCTCCCTTTGTTCCCCTCCACCCAGTGACCGCCCTCCCTCCCGTTGTCCCCCACCACCTTAGTCCATGCCCATTGGTTGTGCATATACTTTTTCTCAACATCTTCCTATCTACTCCACTCCCTCCTACTATGCTTCATAATTTCTGTACCATCTCCCTTCCTTTTTCCACTTTCCCTTCCCCACTGACCTCCCCCCAAAATGTTCCCCATACCTATAATTCTTTTCCTACTCTTGTTGCCTACTTAGTTTGCCTTTGCTTCAGTTCCCCAGCTTCTGTTGTTGGTTTTTGTGATACAGTTTTCATTTTAATGTCCATAGTTTTGATCCTCTTTCTCCTAAATAAGTCCCTTCAACATTTCATATAACAGTGGTTTGGGTCTGATGAACTCCACTTTGTCCTGGCAACACTTTCTCTGCCTTTCTATTCTGAATGACAGCTTCACTAGATGGAGTAATCATGGTTGTAGGTTTTTGGTTTTCATTACTTTGACTATTTCTTGCCAATCCCTTCTTGCCTGCAGAGTTTCTTTTGAGAAATCAGCTAATAGTCTTATTGGGACTTCTTTGTATGTAATTCTCTTCTTCTCTCTTGCTGCTTTTAAGATTCTGTCTTTATCCTTAATTCTTGACATTTTGATTATAATGTGTCTTGGTGTGGTTCTCCCTGGGTCCAGTTTTTTTGGAAGTCTCTGTGCTTCTTGGACCTGTAAGTCTATTTTCTTCCCCAAGTTAGGGAAGCCCTGCTTCATTATTTTTTCACATATTTTTCAATTTCTAGTTCTTCTTCACCTTCTGGCAACCTATGATTCGGAGGTTGGCCTGCTTATAGCAGTCCCATAGGTTTCTGTGCCTCTCCTCATATTCCTCATTTTTCATTTCCTCTTTCTGCATTGGTTGACTGTTTGTTCCTTCGCTATGTTCCAATTTGTTTATTTGATCCTTTGTTTTCTTTCCCTCACCACTAGTTTTGTATGTGTTTTCATTCATTTCAGCAGGACTAGCCTTCATTCCTTCCCTGTCTTGTTTAAGATCTGCTGTTAGGTCTGTAAGCATTTTTATAACCAAAGCTCTGAACTGTGCCTCATAAAGATTTCCTATCTGCTGAGTCCTTAGACTAGATATTTGCTGTCTAGCCAGCTGCATCACTGGATCTCTATCGTGATCTGTGCCATCATGACAGTTTTGTGTTTACCTTTGCTTCCTGGGCGGGGCTGTCACACCTCCTACACTATAGTGGGCAGAGCCCCATGCACCTGTCACTAATGGGCCACCCTTCTCACCACACTGTGGTGTTTTGCATGGGGGCGGGGGTCCAAGATGGATTCCTGCCTTTCACTCTCTGCTGAGAGACTTGGAACCTTCTCCTCTGTCCCCATTCCCTCCGGGCCTCACAGTCCAAGGAAATAGGGGTCGGTCTTCCCTGGCATTGGAATCGGAAGCTGACAGGTCTTGTCTGCACTGGGGGTGTTCCTCAGGCACTCCTTGCCTCCCCTTAAATACCAGTGTCTGTGCTTACCGACGTCCTGCCGCCAGCACAGCTTGACTTCTCTGCCCTGGCTTCACCCCTCCCACCCATCCGGATGAGCACCACTTCTTTATAACTTCATATGTTGGACTTCCATGTAGCTTTATTTTCTGGAACTTCTGGTTATTTCTGGTTTTGTGGTAGTTGTCTCTGTGTCTTAGGTAGAACTGTCACTCCTGTTATGTTGTAAGGGTCAGAGCCTTAGGGATTCGTCAGTAAAGGGCGACCTGTTTCATGATGTTGTGGCCCTGTATGTTGGGGAGGGGTCTGAGAGGGAACAATGCTGCTTGCCCAGCACTCACCCCCTTTCCAGGCACTTCTCCCACTTCCATATGGGACTGGCACCTCTCTACCTGTTGCCCTGGCTGTCGTTCCAGAGTGAATGCTTCTGCGGATGTTCTAGGACCGTGGGGGCCCTTTAAAGAAGTGGACACTGCTGAGAGACCAGCAGTTTCTGCCTCCGCCCCACTCCCCACTGGTCTGCACAGTCAGAAGCAACAAGGCTTGATTTTCCCCAGTGCTGGGACTGTGAGCTGTGCAGTCTGGTAAGGAGCTGGGAACGTTACCTAGGTGTCTCTCCTGACTTTTTAAAATGTGTGACTGCACTTTCTGCTTGCTTTCCACTGCTGCTGCTGCTGCTGCCACCACCACACCACTTCCTCTCTGCCCCTCCTACCTGTCTGGATGAGTATTTCTTCTTTATATCTTGTTTGTTGGGTTTCCATGCAGCTTGATTTTCTGGAACTTCTGGTTGTCTCTAGTTTTGACGTAGTTGCATTCTTTCCTAGTTGTGGAGGGAGATGCAGCATGTCTATGCCTCCATCTTGGCCAGAAGTCTATATACACAACTATTGCCATTTATTTATTATATGAATGAAACTATTAAAATTAACAATAATAAAAATTAGTTACGTGAAAGATAATTTCTACATAAAATATGGGAAACCTGACATATACTGTGTCCCAATACATATCTTAAATAAATTAATCATGATGCTTAGTACGATGATTTAGGGACTAGAAAATCTGATTTTTACTGCAGTTCTGCCATTTACCAGCAGTGATACCCTAACTAACCTCTCCAAATCTCAATTTCTTCATCAGCAAAATACTATAAATAAGAATGCAGGGTGAGTGTGTAACTCAAATAGAGTAGTGAGAGTGGGAATATTTTTTTAAACTATGAAATTTTATCCTGATATGTTATTAATGTTATTCAGACTCATTTTTAAAAAATTTGTGTTCTTAGAATTTTAAGTGCCAATTTCCTTATGTGATCTATTTTTATTTAATTTCCATTTCTGAAATATTGTATTAAATGCTAGAGCATTTATCAAGGAGGTCTGGTTAATATCTACACATATATTATAAAATATAATTATGCAAAATAGAAGTTTGCATAAGTTCATTGGAGAATAAATCACTCTGATGTTATTTGTACAATCATCTCAAAAATATGTTTTTGTGGGCTTGATTTAAAATAAAATTTTAAGTATATTTTATTGATTATATTGTTATAATAGTATTAATATTTTCCCCCTTTGCTCCCCTCTACCCAGTACCGCCCCTCCGCCAGCAATACCACCCCCCTTAGTTCATGTCAATGGGTCATGCATGTTAGTTCCTTGGCTTCACCCTTTCCTATATTAGTCTTTTTTTAAAAAATCATTAATTAATTAATTTTTTATAACATTAAAAAATAACAATTCCACCCGCCCAGACTTAAGACCCTTTATAATCTTATAAAGAACAATGAGCGAAGGTCTTGTGCTCCTCTAGCTGCTTCAAGCTGGACATGTTCATCGTCCTACCTACCCTTGGGTCCAAAAATCCCTCATAAGAGTGGGGGTGTGGAGGGAAGGGTGGCCTTCCCAAATGGGAAGTATCTTGCAGACTCCAGGTCAGTTGACTGTCCCCGGACAATGGCGTGCTTGATTTAACAGGTTGGCATCCTTGTTGTATTTTAGCCACTTAGTTCAGCCAAACCATTGAGTCTCAGGAGGCAGTGATACAGACAAGATTAAGTGAGGCCTATATGTACAGAAGTTAAGAATAATAACTATTTTGTACCTTTTTCCCCATTCTCCCCCTTCCTCCTCCAAGCTGATAACCCTCCATATGATCCCCTTACCTATGATCCTATTCCTGTTCTGGTTGTTTGCTTAGTTTGTTTTTGTTTTTATTTTTTAGATTCAGTTGTTGATAGTTGTGAGTTTGTTGTCATTTTAATGTTCTTAGTTTTTTAAAAGATTTTAATCTGTTTATTTTTCTAGAGAGGGGAAAGGAGGGAGAGGAAGAGGGAGAGTACATCGATTGGTTGCCTCTTGTACGTGCTCACGTGCTCCAGCTGGGGACTTGGCCTGCAACCCAGACATGTGTTCTGATGGGGAATAGAACCGGTGACCTTTTGGTTTGCAGAACGACACCCAACCCAGTTAGCCACACCGGTCAGGGCTAATGTTCTTAGTTTTTATCTTCTTCTTTTTCTTAATTAAGTCCCTTTAACGCTTCAAATAATAATGGCTTGGTGATGATGAACTTCTTTATCTTTACCTTGTCTGGGAAGCACTTTATCTGCCCTTCCATTCCAAATGATAGCTTTGCTGGATAGAGCAATCTGGGTTATAGGTCCTTGCTTTTCATCACTTTGAATACTTCTTGCCAGCCCTGTATTGCCTGCAAAATTTCTTTTGGGAAATCAGCTGATTCTTCTAGAAATTCCTTTGTAGGTAACTGTCTTCCTTTCTCTTGCTGCTTTTCAAATTCTCTCTTTATCTTGAACCTTTGGCATTTTAATTATGATGTGTCTTGGTGTGGTCCTCTTTGGGTTCAACTTATTTGGGACTCTTTATGCTTCCTGGACTTTGTATATTTATTGCCTTTGCAAAATTAGGTAAGTTTTCTTTCATTATTTTTTCAAATAAGTTTTCAGTTTCTTTCTCTTCCTCTTCTTCTGGCACCCCTATGATTCAAACATTGGTATGTCTAAAGTTGTCCCTGAGATTCCTACTCCTCTCACTTTTTTTTAAAAAAAATTTTGTTTTCTCTTTCTGTTGCAGGTGAATGTTTATTTCTTCCTTTTGTTCAGATTCATTGATTTGAATCCCAGCTTCCTTGCCATCACTGTTGGTTCCCTATATATTTTTCTTTATTTCACTTTGTATAACTTTCACTTCTTCCTTTATTTTGCAGCCGTACTCAATCATTTTTCTGAGCATCCTAATCACCTGTGTTTTGAATTCTGCATCTGATAGGTTAGTTATCTCCATTTCATTTAGTTCTTCCTCTGGTGTTTTCTTCTATTCTTTCATTTGAGCCATATTTCTTTGCCATCTCAATTTGTCAGTCTCCCTGTGTTTGTTTCTGTGTATTGCATAGAGCTGCTTTGACTCCTTGACTTGGTAGTGTGGCTTAATGAAGTAGATGTCCTGTAGGCTACAGTGGCACAGCCTACCCTACCCCCCAGGTGGGGTGCTCGAGGTGTGCCCTTTGTGTGGGCTGAATACACTCTCCTCTTGTAGTTGAGTCTTGGTTGCTCATGGCAGATCAATGGGAGGGATTTATCCAGGCCAGTCAGCTGCAAGGACTGACTGTGATCACTGACCACCAATCTTTGCCCTCTATGGAGGATCAGCTGTGCAGGGACAGGGTGGTGATGCTCTGATGTGGTCTGTAGCTGTCCACTGGGTGTGCTGGCTCTGGGATTTCCCAGGTGGTGCAGACCAAGATCAGCCCCCACCTGTATTTTGCTTGGGGCACCCTGCCTGAGCTATAAAGCCATCTGAAATGGCTGCTACTTGTGCTGGGCTTGGAGATCCCCAGTTGAAGCCAAGCTATGAATCTAAGTTGTCTACTGGTAGTGCTACACCTGGCTGGTTTGGCTCAGTGGATTGAGCGACGGCCTGCGAGCTAAGTGTCTCTGGTTCGATCTTCCAGTCAGGGCACACCAGAGAAGGAAAACTCTGATTCCAAAAAACCTCCGCTGCCTTGCGGCATACCTCTTCAGGGGAAAGGTTAAGGAGAAGGGAAACTCTGACTCCATACCTCCGCTGCCTGGCAGCATACCTCCTCAGGGGAAGGGCTAAGGGAGTAAACCCCGACAGAAAATCCGGAGCCGGAGTCCCTAAGGCGGTTTGACGTTGTAGTCAACACCGGCAACTCCTGCGGCGCACCTGAAGCCAAGCTGTATTGACTCTGTCTTTCGCCTTGGATCCTTCAGCTGCGAAGAGAGGGGGGGTCTGCTGCATGGGCAACAGCTGGCCCTCCATATCACCCTGCCCAGGCTTTGTAGCTTCACTGGAGAGGACACTCCAGCGTCATCGCAAGATGTCGACTTAACACGGGAGGAGACAGTTACCGGTTATAAGCTCATCCGATTGGCGAAGGAAACGAGCGCCAGGGGTCTCCTCTGACGGTGGGAGAGGTCATCGCACCTCACTGGACAGCTACCGCCCGCCTCAAGCTGGGCAGCCCCCAGCCAATTAGGTGCCGTCTCGCCATGGCTCGCCTGCCCCACTGGGTGCGTGGGGATCAGAGAGGCGTCTCTTGAAAAGTGGGCCACAAAACACTCGCACCAGGCAATTCCAAGCAAACAACAAGAAAGAAGCCTCAAGCTCTTCGCCTCGCTAGCTGGAACATCAGGACCATGTGTCCCGGACTTACTGCAGACCTTCCGTGGATCAATGGTGCCAGGAAAACCGCCGTCATCGACAGGGAACTGGCACGACTAAACATCGACATTGCGGCTCTACAGGAGACCCGGTTGGCCGACAACGGAACTATCAGAGAAAACAACTACACCTTCTACTGGCAAGGGAAGTCTCCGGACCAACCAAGACAGCACGGTGTTGGGTTCGCTGTGAAGAACACGCTTGTTAACTCCATAGAGCCACCCACAGGAGGCACAGAGAGATTACTTACCCTCTGATTGTCAACAACTTTCGGCCCAGTCAGCATTCTTAGCGCGTATGCCCCAACCCTCTGCGCCACCACCGAAGAGAAAGAACAGTTCTACCATGCACTGGACGAAGCGTTATCCAAGATCCCCAGAAGTAACGCTCTTTATCTCCTTGGAGACTTCAATGCAAGAGTAGGAGCCGACCACATGGCCTGGCCCACCTGCCTCGGAAACTTTGGGAGAGGAAAGATCAATGAGAATGGTCAGCGACTGCTTGAGCTTTTGTGTCACCACGGCCTGTGCGTGACAAACACATTCTTCAAGTGCAAAGAGATCCACCAGGTGTCATGGAGGCACCCCCGCTCCCGCCACTGGCACCAGCTTGACCTCGTCATCACCAGAAGAACGGATATAGGCAGCACCCTCCTCACCCGCAGCTACCACAGTGCAGACTGCGACACGGACCATGCCCTCGTGGTAAGCAAGGTGCGCATAATGCCGAAGAGGTTGCACCACTCCAAGATGAAGGGTCGCCCACGTATCAACACCAGTTGTGCCAGCAACCCAGTTAAGACCCAGCAATTCATCAACAGGATGGAAGATGCACTCGGCGAGGGAATGGCGGCAGACGACATTATCGAATCCAATTGGTCACGTCTCCGCGACGCCATATACAACTCCGCCATTATTGCTTACGGGAAGAAAGAGCGGAAGAACGCTGACTGGTACGAGGGTCACTGGGAAGAAATGGAACCCGTGATCGAGGCTAAGAGGAAGGCCCTACTGGCTTACAAGGCCACGCCCACTCCCAGTACATTTCAAGCTCTACGGGCTGCCAGGAACAAAGTCCAGAAGACCGCCCGCCACTGTGCCAACACCTATTGGCTAAACCTGTGCAGAAGCATCCAGGAAGCCGCCGATATAGGCAACGCACGAGGAATGTATGAGGGTATCAAGAAGGCAACAGGCCCAATCCCCTCCAAGATCGCCCCCCTTAAGTCCAAGACAGGTGAGGTCATCACTGACCAGGAACAGCAAATGCGGCGGTGGACCGAGCACTACCTCGAGCTGTACGCGACGAGGAACACCGTAACAGACACTGCTCTTAACGCCATCCCAGACCTACCAGTCATGGAGGAGCTAGACACCCCACCTACTGCGGCAGAGCTCGGCAAAGCCATCGACCGCCTCGCTTGCGGGAAAGCACCAGGAAGCGACGGAATCCCTCCAGAAATCCTAAAGAGCAGGAAACCAGTCCCCAGTCCTGCTACAGCCGCTCCACCATCTACTCTGTCTCTGCTGGAAGGAGGGTTACATCCCCCAGGATATGAGAGACGCCAACATTATCACCATGTACAAGAACAAAGGAGACCGCAGCGACTGCAACAACTACCGGGGCATCTCTCTCTTCAGCGTCATCGGCAAGGTATTCACCCGGGTCGCTCTTGCCGGCCTGCAGACCCTTGCTTCCCGCGTCTACCCAGAGTCCCAGTGTGGCTTCAGAGCTGGCCGATCAACAGTGGACATGATCTTCTCCCTACGCCAGCTGCAGGAGAAGTGTCACGAGCAGCATAAACCACTCTACCTCGCCTTTATCGACCTCACGAAGGCGTTTGAATCTGGTCAGTCGAAGCGGACTCTTCAGCTTGCTACGGAAGATTGGCTGTCCACCACATCTGCTTGCTGTGGTCAGGTCCTTTCACGACAACATGCACAGCACGGTGTCCTACAACGGCGCAACCTCTGAGGCCTTCCCAGTCAGCAGCGGAGTAAAGCAGGGCTGCGTCCTCGCGCCTACGCTGTTTGGAATCTTCTTCTCCATGCTCCTCCAATACGCCTTTAAGGACTGCAGCGAGGGTGTCTTCATTCACACCAGATCCGATGGCAAGCTCTACAACCTGGCCCGTCTACGAGCCAAGACCAAAGTCAAAGAGGTGCTCATCCGTGAGATGCTCTTCGCCGACGACGCAGCTTTGACATCACACTCCGAAGAGGGACTCCAGCAGCTAGTCACTTGCCTTTCCCGCGCATGCAAGGAGTTCGGACCAGCCATCAGCCTGATGAAGACGAACGTTATGGCTCAAGGCACGGGGACTCCCCCATGCATCACCATCGACGGATACACCCTGGAAGTTGTCAACGACTTCACTTACCTCGGGTCCACCATCTTGAGCTCTCTGTCAGTTGACTTGGAGGTCAACCGGAGAATCGCCAGGGCAGCCACAGTTATGGCCAAACTGAACCGGCGAGTGTGGAACAATTCCAGCCTCACTGAGAAAACCAGACTGCGCATCTACCAAGCCTGCATACTCAGCACTCTCCTCTATGGCAGCGAGATGTGGACCACCTACGCAAGGCACGAAAGGAAACTCAACAGCTTCCACATGAGGTGCCTGCGACGCGTCCTGCATGTCGCCTGGCAGGATAAGGTCCCCAACACCGAGGTGCTGAAGCGAGCCAATATGAGCAGTTTGCATGCAGTTCTTAGTGAGAGACGCCTCAGGTGGCTCGGCCATGTCAAAAGAATGGATGCAGGCCGTATTCCCAAAGACCTCCTCTATGGCGAGCTAGCAGAAGGCCAGAGGGTGACAGGGCGCCCAAAACTGCGGTTCAAAGACATCTGCAAAAAGGACATGACACAATGCTCCATCAATCTCAACACATGGGAAGTTCAAGCAGACGACCGCCTAGCCTGGAGGCTCGCGGTCAGGCAAGGTACATCACGCGCAGAGGCTGCGCGCAACGAGGAGGCGGTCCAGAAAAGATCGAGGCGGAAGCAGCATCAACAGCAGCAACAACAGCCATCTGCCTTCACCTGTAACAAGTGCGGCAGAGATTGTCACTCCCGAGTCGGACTGCACAGCCATTCTCGGCGGTGCAGATAGACTCTCGGGAAGCTACGCCATCGTCTCTCGAGACGGACGGCTGCCGATGACGATGACGATATGTACAGACAATCACTCAGGTAATGAGATAACAGGTTTTTGCCCTCTGGTTCAGTTTTGCTCATTTGTATCTGTTGCTCATTAGTCTCCTGTATTAGGTGATATCATACGGCATTTTTCTTTCATTGCTTTGCTTATTTCACTAAGCATAATTCTCTCTAGTTCCATCAATGTTGTTGCAAATGGTAGCAGTTCCTTCTTTCTTTCTGCTACATAGTACTCAATTGTGTAAATGTACCAGTTTTGTGATCCACTCATCTACAGATGGGCACTTAGGCTGTTTCCAGCACTTAGCTATTACAAATAGTGCTGCTATGAACGTAGGGGTGCATAGGTTCTTTTGAATTGGGGTTTGGGGGTTCTTCGGGTATAATCCTAGCAATGGAATCGCTGATTCAAATGGCAGCTTCATTTTTAGTTTTGAGGAAAGGCCATATTGTTTTCCATAGTGGTTGCACCAGTCTGCATTCCCACTGGCAGTGCACTAGGGTTCCTTTTTCTCCAGATCCCCGACAGCACATGTTGTTTGTTGATTTGTTGATGATGGCCATTCTGATTGGTGTGAGGTGGTATCTCACTCTGGTTTTTATTTGCATCTCTCTGATGGCTAGTGATGTTGAGCATTCTTTCATATGCCTATGGACTCTCTGTATGCCCTCTTTGGAGAAGTGTTTGTTCAGGTCCTTTGCCTATTTTTTAATTGGGTAGTCTGTCTTCTTGGTGTTGATTCATAGAAGTTCTTTATATATTTTTCAGATCAATCTCTTGTCTGAGGTATCGTTGGCAAATATATTTTCCCATATGGTTGGTTTCCTTTTCATTTTGCTCATGTTTTATTTTGCTAAGCAGAAACTCTTCAGTTTGATGTATTTGTTTCTTCTTCCTTTATTTCCCTTGACTTAGGAGATATATCAGTGAAAATGTTGCTATGCGGGATATCTGAAATTTTTCTGCCTATGTTTCCCTCTAGGACTTTTATGCTGTCACGGCTTACATTTAAATATTTTATCCATCTTGAGTTTATTCTCATATGTGGTGTAAGTTGCTGGTCTAGTTTTATTATTTTTTTTGCATGTCCCTGTCCAGTTATCCGAGCACCATTTATTGAAGAGGTTCCTTTCACTCCATTTTATGTTCCTTCCCCCTTTGTCAAATATTAGTTGACCAAATAGATCTGGGTTTATTTCTAGGCTCTCTATTCTGTTCCATTGGTCTATGTGTATGTTCTTAAGCCAGTACCAGACTGTTTTGATTACTGTGGCTTTGTAGTATAGTTTAATATCAGGTATTGTGTTTCCCTTTGCTGTGTTCTTCTGTTTCAAGATTGCTTTGGCTATTTGGGCTCCTTTTGGTTCCATATAAATTTTTGATGTATTTGTTCTATGTCTGTGAAATATGTCATAGTATTTTAATAGGGATTGCATTGAATCTATAAATTGCCCTTGGTAGTGTGGACATTTTAATGATGTTGATTCTTCCCACTCATGAACACGGTATATGCTTCCATTTATTTGTATCTTCCTATTTTTTTTCTTCAGTGTTATGTAGTTTTCTGAGTACAGGTCTTTTACCTCCTTGGTTAAGTTTATTCCTAGGTACTTCATTTTTCTTGTTGCTGTAGTAAATGAGATTTTTTTCTAGTTTGTATCTCTGACATTTTATTGTTGGTGTACAGAAATGCCTTTGGTTTCTGAATATTGACTTTGTACCCTGCTATTTTCCAAAATTCACTTATTAGGTTGTGTAGTTTTTTTGTGGCCCTGGCTGGTTTGGCTCAGTGGATTGAGCGTCGGCCTGCGAGCTAAGTGTCGCTGGTTCGATCTTCCAGTCAGGGCACATCAGAGAAGGAAAACTCTGACTCCAAAAAACCTCCGCTGCCTTGCGGCATACCTCTTCAGGGGAAAGGCTAAGGGAGTAAACCCCGACAGAAAATCTGGAGCCGGAGTCCCTAAGGCGGTTTGACGTTGTAGTCAACACCGGCAACTCCTGCGGCGCACCTGAAGCCAAGCTGTATTGACTCCGTCTTTCCCTTGGACCCTTCAGCTGCGAAGAGAGGGGGGGTCTGCTGCATGGGCAACAGCAGACCCTCCATATCACCCTGCCCAGGCTCTGTAGCTTCAGCTTCACTGGAGAGGACACTCCAGCGTCATCATAAGATGTCGATTCAACACGGGAGGAGACAGATACCGTGTCACTCCCGAGTCGGACTGCACAGCCATTCTCGGCGGTGCAGATAGACTCTTAAGAAGCTACACCATCGTCTCTCGAGACGGACGGCTGCCGCCGCCGCCGACGAGTTTTTTTGTGGAGTCTATAGGGTTATTTATGTACACTATCATGTCATCTGCAAATAATGGCAGGTTTACTTCCTCTTCTCCAATTTGGATGCCTTTTATTTCTCTTTCTTGCCTGATTGCTGTGGCTTGAACTTCCATGAGTATGTTAAACAGGAGTGTGGAGAGTGGACATCCTTGTCTTGTTCCTGACCTCAGGGAGAATGATTTCAGCTTTTGTCCATTGAGTATGACGTTGGCTACAGGTTTCTCATATATGGCTTTTATTATGTTGATGTAGGCTCTCTCTGTTCCCATTTTGCTGAGTGTTTTCATCATAAATGGGTGTTGTCCTTTATCACATGCTTTTTCAGCATCTATTGATATGATTATGTTGTTTTTGTCTTTCATTTTGTTTATGTGGTGTATTACACTTATTTATATCCGAATATTATACCATCCTTGCATCCTGGGATCAATCCCACTTGATCATGGTGTATGATCTTTCTAATGTGTTGCTGTGTGCTGCTGGATCCTGTTTGCCAATATTTTATTGAGGATTTTAGCATCTATATTTATCAGAGATATTGGTCTGTAGTTTTCTTTCTTTGTTGTGTCTTGACCTGTTTTTTTTTTTTTTGATTATTCAATTACAGTTATCCCATTTTTCCCCCATTGCTCCCCCCTCCCAGTCCATCCCTTCTCCCACAATTATATCCCTCCCCGTTGTCCATGTCCATGAGTCATTCATATACATTCCTTGACTAGACCCTTCCCTTACTTATCCCCCTTCTTTCCCTCCCCCCATCCCCTACTGACTACTATTCTAGTCTTTCCCTATTTAGTTCATTTGTTTGTGTTGCTCTTGACCTGGTTTTTGAATTAGGGTAATACTGGCTTCATAGAAAGAGTTTGGGAGTCTTCCCTGTTCTTGGATTTTTTGGAATAGTTTGGAAAGATAGGGGTTAGTTCTTTCCTAAATGTTTTGCAAAATTCACCTGTGAAACCATTCAGTCCAGGGCTTTTGTGTACCGGGAGTTTTTTGATTACTGTTTCAATTTCACTAGTTGTTATTGGTCTGCTCAGGTTTTCTGCTTCTTGATTCAATTTCTGAAGATTATATGTTTCCAGAAATTTTTCCATTTCATCTAGATTGTCAAATTTCTTGTGATACAGTTGTTCATAATTATTTCTTACAATCCTTTGTATTTCTGTGGTATCGGCTGTGATTTCTCCTCTTTCATTTCTGATTTTATTTATTTGGGTCCTCTCTCTTTTTTTCTTGATGAGCCTGGTTAAAGGCTTGTCGATTTTGTTTATGTTTTCAAAGAATCAGCTCCTAGTTTTATTGATCTTTTGAATTGTTTATTTAGTCTCTATGTCATTTAATTCTACTCTGATCTTGATGATTTCCTTCCTTCTACTCATACTGGGATTTGTTTTTTGTTGTTCCTCTAGTTCCTGTAGCTGTAGGGTTAGATTTTTTATTGGAGATTCTTCTATCCTTTTTAGGTAGGCCTGTATTGCTATGAACTTTCCTCTCAGGACTTCTTTTGCTGTATTCCATAGGTTTGAGGTTGTTGTGTGTTCATTATAATTTGTTTCCAGAAACTTCTTGATTCATTCCTTGAGGTCATTGTTTACCCATTAACTATTTAGTAGCATATTATTCATTCACCATGAGTTTGAATGTCTTTTAGTTTTTTTCTTGATATTGATTTCCAGTTTCAAGCCGTTGTGATCTAAGAAGATGCTTGATATAATTTCAATTTTCTTGAATTTCTTTAGGCTTGTTTTCTGTTCTACCATATGGTCTACCTTTGAAAATGTTCCATATGCACTTGAAAAGAATTTGTATTTTGCTTCTTTAGGGTGAAAAGTTCTATATATATCACCTAAGTCCATTTGATCTAGAGTGTTGTTCACTGCTTCAATATCCTTGGTGTTTCCTTGCTCTGAATATCTGTCCATTGTTGACAATGGGGTGTTAAAATTTCCTACTACAAGTGTGTTCCTGTCTATATCCTTCCTGAAGTCTTTCAATATTTTCCTTACATATTTGAGTGCTCCTATGTTGGGTGCATATATTTTTACAAGCGTAATATCTTCTTGATCGATTTTACCCTTAAATATTATGAAATGTCCTTCTTTGTCTCTTTTTATGGCCTTTGTTGTGAAATCCGTTTTGTCTGATATAAATATTGCTACCCCAGCTTTTTTTTTCATGTCCATTTCCTTGAAATATTTTTTCCATCCTTTCACTTTCAGTCTGTGTAGATCTTTTGTTCTAAGATGGGTCTCCTGTAGACAGCATACATGTAGGTCATGATTTCTAATCCATTCAGCTACCCTATGTCTTTTGATTGGTTCATTTAATCTATTTACATTTACGGTTATTACTGATAGGTTCTTATTCATTATCATTTGCCTCCTTTGTACTTGTGTTCCTCTCTCTCTCTCTGTTTCTTCATCTTATTAAAACAAGCCCTTTAGCATATCTTGCAATGCTGGTTTGGTGGAGATGTATTCTTTTAGCCTTCTTTTGCCTGGGAAACTTCTTATTAACCTTCCATTTTGAATAGAGCCTTGCTGGATAGAGTATTCTTGGTTGTAGGCCATTGTTTTTCATTGCTTGGAATATTTTTTTGCCATTCCCTTCTGGTTTGTAGTGTTTCTGTTGAGAAATCTGATGCTAGCCTTACTGGAGCTCCCTTGTATGTTACTACCCATTTTTCTCTTGCTGATTTTCAGATTCTGTCTTTGTCTTTGAATGTTGCCATTTTAATTATGATGTGTCTTGAAGTGGGTCTGTTGGGGTTCATCTTCATTGGGACCCTCTGTGCTTCCTGGGCTTGCTTGACTTTCTCTCTCCTTGTTAGGGAAGTTTTCTGTCATTAGTTTTTCAAACAGGTTTTCTATCCCTTGATCTTCTTCCTCTCCTTCTGGTATTCCTATGATATGGATATTATTATGTTTCATGTTGTCCTGCAGTTGTCTTAAAACCCCTTCATTCTTTTTCAGTCTTTTTTCATTTTGTTGCACTAGAGAGAGCGTGTCAGTCTAGGCCTCCATCTTGGCTGGAAGTCGCCTGTCTATGTTTGTCTCTGTGTCTTAGGTAGAGCTGTTGTTCCTGTTACATTGTAAGGGGCACAGGCTTAGGAATTCTCAGTATAGGGTGACCTGTTTCACCACATTGTGGCACTGTATGTAGGGGAGGGGTCTGAGAAGGAACAGTGCTGCTTGCCCAGCACTTGCCCCTTTTCCAGGCACTTTTCCCACTTCTGTATGGGACTGTTGCTTCTCTAGCTATTGCCCTGGCTGTTTTTCCCAGAGTGGATGGGTCTGTGGATGCTCTAGGACTGTGGGAGTCCTTTGACCAAGTGGACTCTGCTGAGAGATTGGCATTTTCTGCGTCCTCCCCAACCAACACTGGTTTGCACAGTCAGAGGCAATGAGGCTTGATTTTCCCCAGTGCTGGGACCATGAGTTGAGCGATCTGGTGGGATCTGGGAAAGCTCCTCAGGTGTCCCTCCTGGCTTTTTAAAATGTGTAACTGTGCTTTTCACCAGCCTGCTGGCGCTGCTGCTGCTGCTGCTGCCACTACCACACCATGTCCTCTCCACCCTGGCTCTGTCCCTCCTACCTGTCTGGATGAGTATTTCTTCTTTATACCTTTGTTTGTTGGACTTCCATGCAGATTGACTTTTTTGGAAATCTGGTTTCTAGTTTTTAGGTAGTTGTATTTCTTCTTAGTTATGGACGGAGACACAGCATGTCTGTCTACTACCTCTTTCTTTTATTCATATGAAAAATATATTTGGTTATTAGAGAAATATTACTTCTTTGTAAAATTGAAAGATATTATTCCATACATGGAATTTCACAAATTGCAAAGCACTTTTACATTCACTATTGATCCCCCACAAATCTCCTTGTATAGTGAAAGACAACGTACAATGTGAATTATCTTCAGGATGTTGCTTCTCTTTTATAGATGAAAACAATGATTCTGTGAAAGGTGAGGTGATTTTCTTGCCCGGTGCTTTCTTCTATACTACAGCTCTTTTTCAATAGTCGTCGTCGTCGTCGGCAGCCGTCCGTCTCGAGAGACGATGGTGTAGCTTCTTAAGAGTCTATCTGCACCGCCGAGAATGGCTGTGCAGTCCGACTCGGGAGTGACACGGTATCTGTCTCCTCCCGTGTTGAATCGACATCTTACGATGACGCTGGAGTGTCCTCTCCAGTGAAGCTGAAGCTACAGAGCCTGGGCAGGGTGATATGGAGGGTCTGCTGTTGCCCATGCAGCAGACCCCCCCTCTCTTCGCAGCTGAAGGGTCCAAGGAAAAGACGGAGTCAATACAGCTTGGCTTCAGGTGCGCCGCAGGAGTTGCTGGTGTTGACTACAACATCAAACCGCCTTAGGGACTCCGGCTCCAGATTTTCTGTCGGGGTTTACTCCCTTAGCCTTTCCCCTGAAGAGGTATGCCGCAAGGCAGCGGAGGTTTTTTGGAGTCAGAGTTTTCAATAGTACAGCTTGAGTTAATATCCAGTATCATATCAAAATGAGGACTGTGTTACCTCCCCAATATCTGAGCTGCCCTGCTTTTCAGAAGTTAGAAATTCAGCAATCTGTTAAAAAGAAAGTTGACCACTAAGCACAAATACATTCATTAATGAGGTTATATGTAAAGCAGGTTTCAAAATGAGAGCACAATTGGCCAAGATTTCTTATATTAGTTTAAACAAACATCTAAAGTAATTTTTAACAAGTGACATTTTAATGCAGCTTATAATGTTTTTTTCTATTCAACAATCCCTATACATACACATATGATATCAACTGCATGTGATTAGCAGGTATTAAAAGATTCTTATGAGTCACAAAAGCTGATTAACCATCTCCTGGTGACTCATGTGTTTATGCATCCTCTTTGTTTCTTAAATCAAGTCAGTTTTTAACCACAGTCTCATTGAGCATGCTTTTTGCTTTCAATGGAAAAGAATAAATCTTAATGGATTTTCCATTTCAGGAAACCACAGATTCTCATATTATAAATATATGAAAGCTGTAATTCTCCCCTAAAGCCTACTACTTCTATTCAATATTTTGTTAAGCTTTAATGAGGTTCTATTCTACAAGGAGCTCCTGACTTTTGCATAATATCCTGTGAAGACTTACCATAATTAATACAAATTATACATAGAGAAAAGAAGTGAACAAGGTATAATCTTTAAGATAGTGGATTTAGTGGGTTTTGTTAAATTATTATTAATTCTCAAAGTTTCAAAAGCAAATTCATTTCTTACTGGCTTAATTGAGCTCAATTGTACGTAAAACTCTATTGTGATGAACAGAGCCAAAATGAAGAAGTACTGTCTAAATTCATTATCTACTAAAACTGTTACCATTATATAACTTCTAGATAATATACTTAAATACATATATTTTTTAAACTGTCAGTTGTTCATATCAGTTTCCTAGGTTATTGTAACAAATAACCACAAACTGCATGGCTTAAAACAACAGAAATTTATTGTATTACGGTTACAAATTCTGGAGGCTGGAAATCCAAAGTCAGTTTGTTTTCAGGACCATGTTGCCTCTGAAGTTTCTATGGGAGGCTCCGTCCTTTCTTATTTCAGTTTTTGGTAGCTCTACACATTCCTTGGCTTCCAAAGCATAATTCTAATCTTTGCTTCCATCATCACATGGCATTGTCCCTGTGTATCTGTATTTCTGTGTTTCTTCTCTTCTTATAAGGGCACCAGTCATACTGGATTAGGGGCCCACCCTCTTCCACTATGACCTTATCTTTGCTAAATTAATTATTCCTGCAATGACCTTAGTTCCAAATAAGGTCAGATTCTGAGCTTCTGGGGGTTAGGACCTCAATATATCTCTTTGAGAGGATACAATTCAACCACTTCATGCAGTTTAAAGTTATATACTAGTATATATAAAACTATCCAGTAAAAATATCTTATCCACCCATGTCTCATTTTCCCAATTTTTTACTTACTTCCAAATGTAATTACTGATTCCTATATAGAAATTAGTAACATACTCTAATTTTTTAGCAATTATATTCTATTGCAATAAATAGATAGCAGCTATGAATGGAAAAGGTGGCCATCTTGTCTTATACCAAGAGAAATTCTCATTAAAACTACTTGAAGTTTCTTCTTCTTTCTGAAAATTCCTACTCAGGCCAATGAGGAGAGGCTCAGAGACCTACCGGACAGGTATAGGCGGGGCAACATCTGAACCATAGGGTTGCCAGAAGGTGAATAAGAAGGACTAGAAATTGAAAAATTATGTGAAAAATAATGAAGCAGAACTTCTCTGACTTGGGGAAGAAAATAGACTTATAGGTCCAGGAAGCACAGGGAGTTCCACAAAAACTGGACCCAGGGAGAACCGCACTAAGACACATTATAATCAAAACGTCAAAAATTAAGGATGAAGACAGAATCTTAAAATCAGCAAGAGGGAAGAAGAGAATCACATACAAAGAAGTCCCAATAAGACTATCAGCTGATTTCTCATAAGAAACTCTGCAGGCAAGAAGGGAGTGGCAAGAAATAGTCAAAGTAATGAAAAGCAAAACCCCACAACCACGATTACTCTATCCAGTGAAGCTGTAATTCAGAATAGAAGGGCAGAGAAAGTTCTTCCAGGACAAAGTAAAACTGAAGGAGTTCATCAGATCCAAACCATTTTTATATAAAATGTTAAAGGGACTTGTTTAGGAGAAAGAGGATCAAAACCATGAACATTAAAATGAAAACTGTATCACAACAACCAAAAACAGAAGCTAGAGAACTAAGGCAAACTAAGTAGGCAACAAAAGTGGGAAAAGAATTATAGGTATGGGGAACATTATGGGGAAAGGAGGGAAAGAGAGAGAGATGGTACAGGAATTAAGAAGCATAGTAGGAAGGAGTGGAGTAGACAGGAAGACGTTGAGAAGAACTATATGCACAACCAATTGGCATGGACTAAGTCGGGGGTGACAACTGGAGGGAGGGAGGTCACTCAGTGGAACAAAGGGAAAATAAATTGGGACAACTGGAACAGCATAATCAATAAATCATATTTGAAAAATCATAAAAAATATTTTACAAAATTAATCAACAGCAACTTAAAGGATGCTGAGGATAGGATCAGCAATTGGGAAGATAAGTCCGCATAAAATACCCAATCAGAACAGCAAAAAGAAAAAAAGAATCCAAAAACATCAGGATAATTTAAGAAACCTCTGGTACAAATTCACCAACATTTGCATCATTAGTGCCAGAAGGAGAAAAGAGAGAGCAAGAAATTGGACGCCTATTTGAAAATATAATGACAGAACTTTCTTAACCTAGGGAAGAAAATAAACACACATGTCCAGGAAATGCAGAGTCCCAAAGAAGATGATCCCAAAGAGGCCTACACGAAAACACATCATAATTAAAATGTCAAAGGTTAGAGACATAAACAGAATCTCAAAGAGCATCAAGAGAAATGCCATTAGTTACGTAAAATGGAGCTCCCATAAGACATGTCAGCTGCTTCCTCAAAGGAAACTTTGTAGACCAGAGGGATCGGCATGGAATATTCAGTGTTGTAAAGCAAGGATTTATAACCAACATTACCCAGAAAAACTGTCATTTACAATCAAAGGGAGATAAAGAGCTTCCCAGGCAAGAAAAAGCTAAAGGAGTTCATCACCGAACCAGTTTTACATGAAATGTTAAAGGGTCTTTTTTAAGAAAATAAAAAATATGAATAATAAAATGACAATAAATACATCTCTATCAACAATTACTTTAAATACTTCAATAAAAAGACATAGGGTGGCTGAATGGATAAAAACAACAAGACCCTTACTTATGCTGTCTACATGAAACTCACTTCAGATCAAAAGACACACAGACTGAAAGTAAAGGGCTAAACAAGTTATTTCATGAAATGAAAAATAAAAGCTAGGGTAGCAATATTTATATGAGACAAAATAGAGTTTAAAACAAAGGCTATAACAAGAGATGGTGAAAGACACAGCAGTTTTACTTCTGAGTATTTATCCTAAGAAACCCAAAGCACTAATTTAAAAAGGCATATACATCCATATGTTCACTGCAACATTATTTACAAAAGCGAAGATATGGAAGCAACCTAAGTGTCTATCAATAGATGAATGGATAGTGAAGAAGCAGTACATATATACAATGGAATACTACTCGGTCATAAATTCAATGAATCTTACCATTTGCTACAACATGGATGGACCTAAAAGGGTATCATGCTAAGTGAAATAAGTCAGACAGCAAAAGACAAATGCCATGATTTAACTTACATATGGAATCTAAACAAAATAAACAAAACAGAAACAGGCTCATAGATACAGAGAACATTTTGATAGCTGCCAAAGGGAATCAGGGTTGGGAGGAAGGAGTGCAAAAAGTAAAAGGATTAGACCTGGCTAATGTGGCTCAGTTGGTTGGAGTGTCTTCCCCTAAACTGGAAGATCGCAGGTTCGATTCCTGGTCAGGGCTCATGTCAGAGGCAGCTGATCGATATTTCTCTCACATTGAAGTTTCTCTCCCTCCCTCTCCCTTGCTTCCCCTCTTTCTAAGATCAATAAGCTGTCCTCAGTTGAAGATTTTAAAAAAGGTGAATAGACTAAGAAGCACAAATTGGTAGTTATAAAATAGTGAAAGGGATGTAAAGTATAGCATAAAAATATATTAATAACTATGTGTGATATCAGTGTGTACTAAATTTATTGAGGTGATCATATCATAAGTTATATAAGTCTCTGATCACTGGGTTGAACACCTGAAGCGAATATAATATTGTACATCAACTGTAATTGGAAAAATTCTAAAATGTTTAATGAATAAAAATTAAAGGAAGAGAGATTGAATTTTCCAGTGAAATAATCTGAACCGGATTTTGTTTTTGTTAAGTGGGATAATATCTTTGATAGTTTTCTCAAATTCTTCTGTGTAAATTAGTCTGTACATTTTCTATCAATTTTGTGGTCTGTATTTTTAAACTAATTTTTTGGAAAAAATTATCTATTTCATTAAATATTTTACATTTATTTAAAAAATTTATTTATTTGTTTGTTTATTTTTTAATATTTTTTTTAATTTTATTTTTTGTTATTCAATTACAGTTGTCCCATTTTTCCCCCATTGCTCCCCCAACCCAGCCCACCTCTTCTCCCACAATCATATCCCTCCCTGTTGTCCATGTCCATGAGTCATTTATACACGTTTCTTGACTAAACCCTTCCCTTACTGATCCCCCTTCTCTCTCTCCCCCACTCTCCCCTATTGACTGTTATTCTGCAACTTGTTCTTTTTATTTCATTTGTTTATGTTGTTCTTTAGTTTCCTGAATTAAGTGATATCATATGGTATTTTTCATTATTTGCCTGTCTTATTTCACTAAGCATAATTCTCTCTAGTTCATCCATGTTGTCGCAAATGGCAGGAGTTCCTTCTTTTTGTCTGCTGCACAGTATTCCATTGTGTAAATGTACCACAATTTTTTGATCCACTCATCTGCAGATGGGCACTTAGGCTGTTTCCAGCACTTAGCTCTTGTAAACAGTGCTGCTATGAACATAGGGCTGCATAAGTTCTTTTGAATTAGGGTTTTAGGATTTTTCGGGTATAATCCTTGTAATGGAATCGCTGGTTCACATGGCAGTTCCATTTTTAGTTTTTTGAGGTAATTCCATACTGTTTTCCATAGTGGCTGCACCAGTCTGCATTCCCACCAACAGTGCAGTAGGGTTTTCGATTCTCCACATCCTCGCCAGCACTTGTTGTTTGTTGATTTGTTGATGATGGTTATTCTGACTGGTGTAAAATGGTATCTCATTGTGGTTTTTATTTGCATCTCCCTGATGGCTAATGATGTTGAGTGTTTTTACATGTGTCTATGGACCTTCTATATGTCCACTTTGGAGAAGTATTTGTTCAATTCCTTTGCCCATTTTTAAATTGGGTCGTCTGATTTCTTGATGTTGAGTCGTACAAGCTCTTTATATATTTCAGAGATCAGTCCCCTGTCTGAGATATCATTGGCAAATATGTTTTCCCATATGGTTGGCTTCCTTTTCATCTTGCTGATGTTTTCTTTTGCTGTGCAGAAACTATTTAGTTTTATGTAGTACAATTTGTTCATTTTTTCCTTTATTTCTCTTGCCTTAGGAGACGTATCCATGAAAATATTGTTATGTGGGATATCTGAAATTTTCCTGCCTATGTTTTCCTCTACAGCTTTTATGGTGTCACGGCTTACATTTAAGTCTTTGATTTATTTCAAGTTTATTCTCGTGTGTGATGTAAGTTGGTGGTCTAGTTTCATTAATTTTGCAGGTCCCTATCCAGTTCTCCCAGCACCATTTGTTAAAGAGGTTCTTCTCACTCCATTTTATGTTCCTTCCTCCTTTTTCAAATATTAGTTGACAGTATATTCCTGGATTTATTTCTGGACTCTCTATTCTGTTCCATTGATCTGTATGTTTCTTCTTATGTCAGTATCAGTCTGTTTTGATCACAGTGGCTTTGTAGTACTGTTTGATGTCTGGTATTGTGATTCCTCCTGCTGTGTTCTTCTGTCTCAAGATTGCTTTTGCTATTCAGGGTCTTTTATGGTTCCATATGAATTTTTGGAATATTTGTTCTAGGTCTGTGATATATGTCATTGGTATTTTAATAGAAATTTCATTGAATCTGTAAATTGCTTTGGGTAGTATGGCCATTTTGATGATGTTGATTCTTCCCATCCAACAATATGGTATTTGCTTCCATTTATTTGTATCTTCCTTAATTTCTTTCTTCAATGTTATGTAATTTTTAGAGTACAGGTCTTTTATCTCTTAGGTTAAATTTATTCCTAGGTACATTACTTTTCTTGTTGCTATAGTAAATGGTATTTTCTTTTTTGTCTCTGTCTCTGATATTTTATCGTTGGTGTACAGAAATGCCTTAGATTTCTGTATATTTATTTTGTACCCTGCTATTTTGCCAAATTCACTTATTATATCAAGTAGTCTTTTAGTGGAGTTTATAGGGTTTTCTATGTATACTATCATGTCATCTGTATATAATGATAGTTTTACTTTCTCTTTCCCAATTTGGATGCCCTTTATTTCTTTTTCGTGTCTTATTGCTGTGACTAGGACTTCCAACACTATGTTGAATAGGAGTGTGGAGAATGGACTTCCTTGTCTTGTTCCTGATTTCAGGGGGATTGCTTTCAGTTTCTGTCCATTGAGTATGATATAGCCTTAATGATGTTAAGGTATGCTCCCTCTATTCCCATTTTGCTGAGTGTTTTTATCATAAATGGGTGTTGTACTTTATCAAATGCTTTTTCTCCATCTATTGATATGATCATGTGATTTCTGGCTTTCATTTTGTGTAGGTGGTGTATTATGTTTATTGATTTGCAAATATTAAACCATCCTTGAATCCCTGGGATGAATCCCACTTGATCGTGGTGTATGATCTTTTTGATGTATTGCTGGATCCTGTTTGCCAATATTTTGTTGAGGATTTTAGCATCTATGTTCATCAGTGATATTGGCCTGTTGTTTTTTTTCTTTGTTGTGTCTTGATCTGGTTTTTGAATTAGGGTAATACTGGCTTCATAGAAAAAGTTTGGGATTTTTCCCTCTTCTTGGATTTTTTGGAATAATTTGAGGAGGGTAGGAGTTAGTTCTTAAATGTTTTGTAAAATTCGCCTATTACGCCATCTGGTCCAGGGCTTTTGTGTCCCGGGAGATTTTTGATTATCGTTTCAATTTTCTTCTTTGTTATTTGTCTGTTGAGACCTTCTACTTTCTTGATTCACTTTTGGAAGGTTATATGTTTCTAGAAATTTGTCCATTTCTTCTAGGTTGTCAAATTTCTTGCCATACAGTTGTTTGTAGTAATTTCTTACTATTGTTTGTATTTCCATGGTATCAGTCGTGATTTCTCCTTTTTCATTCTGATTTCGTTTATTTGGGTCTTCTCTCTTTTTTTCTTGATGAGCCTGGCTAAAAGTTTGTCGATTTCGTTTATGTTTTCAAAGAACCAGCTTCTAGTTTTGTTGACCTTTTGAATTGTTTGTTTGGTCTCTATGTCATTTATTTTTGCTCTGATCTTGATAATTTCCTTTCTTCTCTTGCCCTAGGCTTTGTTTGTTGTTGTTGTTGTTCTAGTTCTTGTAGCTTTACGGTTAGATTTTTTATTTGAGATTCTTCTATCCTTTTCTGATATGGCTGTGTTGTTATGAACTTCCCTCTTAGGACTGCTTTTGCTGTGTCCCATAGGTTTTGGGCTGTTGTGTGTTCATTGTCATTAGTTTCCAGAAATTTCTTGATTTCTCCTTTGATGTCATTGTTAACCCATTCATTATTTAATAACATGTTATTCATTATCCATGAGTTTGGATGTCTTTGATTTTTTTCTCTGAGGTTGATTTTTAGTTTCAAGGCATTGTGGTCTGAAAAGATGCTTGATATGATTTCAATTTTCTTGAATTTGTTGAGGCTTGTTTTGTGTCCTATCATGTGGTATATTTTTGAAAATGTCCCATGTGCATTTGAAAAGAATGGATATTTTGCTTCTTAGTGTGAAAAGTTCTATATATATCAGTTAAGTCCATGTGGTTTAGTGTGTTGTTCAATGCCTGTATATCTTTGGTGTTTCTTTGCTTCAAAGATCTGTCTATTGTTGATAATGGAGTGTTAAAGTCCCCTACTGTGAGTGTGTTGCTGTTAATATCCTTCTTGTGGTCTTCTAGTATTTTCTTTATGTATTTGGGTGCTCCTATGTTGGGTGCATATATGTTTATTAGTGTTATATCGTCTTGATGAAATGTTCCCTTAAGTATTATGTAATGTCCTTCTTTATCTCTTTTCATTGCTGTTGCTTTGAAATCCGTCTTGTCTGAGATGAGTACTGCTACCCCAGCTTTTTTTCAAGTCTGTTTGCTTGGAATATTTTTTTATATTCCTTTACTTTCAGTCTGTGTAAATCTTTTGTTTTGAGGTGTGTTTCTTGTAAACAGCAAATACATGGGTCCTGTTTTCTTATCCATTCCGTTACCCTGTGTCTTTTAATTGGAGCATTTAATCCATTTACATTTAATGTTATTATTGACATGTATTTATTCATTTTTCTTTGTACCGGTGTTCCTCTCTTCTTTTTTTCTTCTTTTTCTTAAAACATTCCCTTTATCATCTCTTACAACGCTGGTTTGGTGGCGATGTATTCTTTTAGTCTTCCTTTGTCTGGGAAACTCCTTATTTCACCTTCCATTCTGAATGAGAGCTTTGCTTGGTAGAGTATTCTTGGTTGTTAGTAACATAGTTTTGAAAAGTTTATATTGTTGTTTTAATTTTATCTTTTTACATTATTATTTTACTATTATCATTTGTTAGTACATATATTTGTGCTGTCTTTTATTTTCCCTGATAAATTTAAGTGAAGATTTGTCTATTTTATATTTTTATCAACCAATTCTAATTTAGAATTATTTATTAGTTCTATTGCTATTTTTCCAATTCATTTATTTCTGCTTTTATTTTTATTAATACTTCCCCTGCTTTTCTTTTGTTTATTTTATTGTTATCTAATTTATTCTAGATGCCTGTTTCAATTTTTTTTATTATTTCTTTTTTTCTTACATACACTAAGGTAATGGGTTTTTCTCTAATCACTCTCTTACCTATACACTAAAGGTCTGATATTTATTTTCATTTCTGTTGATTTCTGTGAATTTTAAAATTTCAGGTTATAATGCTTCTTACCCAAGAGTTTTTAAAATAATCTATTTCTTTTCTATTTTTTTTTAAATTTGAGACATAAGATTCTTTTTGTTCTTTTGTTTTCTGTAATCAGAGAATGTCATCGATCTTTGTTGCTACGTTTTGGAATTAATAAAATTTAATTTACAGCATCATATAATCTTTGTGTATGTATTTATTTACTAGACTTTAAAATTTTTAAATTACACTTGATGTACAATATTATATTACTTTTGGGTGAACATCCCCAAGATTAGACATTTATATAATTTATGAAGCGATCACCCTGATAATCTAGTACCCCTCTGACACTATATATAATTATTACAATATTATTGACTGTATTCCCTAAGCTGTACTTTATGTTTCCATGACTATTCTGTAACTACCAAGTTGAAATTCTTAACCGCTTCATCTTTTTCTCCCATCCCTCCAACCCACCTCCCATCTGACAATCTTCAAAATGTTCTCTGTATCTATGTGTCCGTTTCTGTTCTGCTTATTTGCTTATTTTGTTTGCAGGTTCTACACTTATGTCAAGTCATCTGGTATTTGTCCCCTGTCTAACCTATTTTATTTAACACAATATCCCCTAGGTTAATCCATGTTGCTGTAGATGGCAAGATTTCATTATTTTTTGTGGCTGAAACATATTTGGTTATTTTTTTTTATTTTTTTTCTTTTGGTTTTTCAATTACAGTTGTCCCCTTTTCCCCTAATTTCTCTCCCCCACCCAACCCACCCCCTCTCCCGCAATCATATCCCTCCCCGGTGTCCATGTCCATGAGTCTTTTATATGGGTTCTTTGACTAATCCCTTCCCTTACTTATCCCCCTTCTCTCCCTCTCCCCTCCCCCCTATTGACTGCTATTCTGCTCTTTGTTCTATTTAGTTCCTTTGTTTGTGTTGTTCTTTAGTTTCCTGTATTAGGTGATATCATATGGTATTTTTCTTTCTTTGCCTGGCTTATTTCACTAAGCATAATTCTCTCTAGTTCCATCCATGTTGTTGCAAATGGCAGGAGTTCCTTCTTTCTTTCTGCTGCATAGTATTCCATTGTGTAAATGTACCACAGTTTTTTGATCCACTCATCTTCAGATGGGCACTTAGGCTGTTTCCAGCACTTAGCTATTGTAAACAGTGCTGCAATGAACATAGGAGTGCATAAGTTCTTTTGAATTGGTGTTTCAAGATTCTTCAGGTATAATCCTAGTAGTGGAGTCGCTGGTTCAAAAGGCAGTTCCATTTTTAATCTTTTGAGGTAATTCCATACTGTTCTCCATAGTGGCTGCACCAGTCTGCATTCCCACCAACAGTGCAGTAGGGTTCCCGTTTCTCCACATCCTCGCCAGCACTTGTTACTTGTTGATTTGTTGATGATGGCCATTCTGACTGGTGTAAAATGGTATCTCATTGTGGTTTTTATTTGCATCTCCCTGATGGCTAATGATGTTGAGCATTTTTTCATGTGTCTATGGACCTTCTGTATGTCCTCTTCGGAGAAGTGTTTGTTCAGGTCCCTTGCCCATTTTTTAATTGGGTTGTTTGTTTTCTTGATGTTTAGTCGTATCAGCTCTTTATATATTTTGGAAATCATTCCCCTGTCTGTGATGTCATTGGCAAATATGTTTTCCCATATGGTTGGTTTCCTTTTCATCTTGCTGATGTTTTCTTTTGCTGAGCAGAAATTCTTCAGTTTGATGTAATCCCATTTATTTATTTTTTCCTTTATTTCTCTTGCTTTAGGAGATGTATCCGTGAAGAGATTGTTACGTGAGATATCTGATATTTTCTTGCCTATGTTTTCCTCTAGGACTTTTATGGTGTCACGGCTTACGTTTAAGTCTTTGATCCATCTTGAGTTTATTCTTGTGTGTGGTGTAAGTTGGTAGTCTAGTTTCATTTTTTTGCAGGTCCCTATCCAGTTCTCCCAGCACCATTTGTTAAAGAGGCTCTTCTCACTCCATTTTATGTTCCTTCCTCCTTTATCAAAGATTAGTTGACCATAGAGGCCTGGGTTTATTTCTGGACTCTCCATATTTGGTTATTTATATGCACCACTTCTTCATTATCCATTCATCTGTTGATGGACAATTAGGTTGCGTCCATGTCTTGCCTATTGTAAATAATGCTGCAATAACCATATGGGCTCACATTTCTTTTCAATTTAGTGTTTTGAGTTTCTTTGGATAAATACCCAGAAGTGAAGTTTCTGTGTCCTTTGTCTCTTGTTATAGCCTGTGCATCACATCATATACTCTTAATTTTGTGATTATTTCATGAACTTTTATAAAAGGTACATAATTATATATCTAATAATTGTACACAGTGCCTCTGTCTGCAATTTTGCCTTGGGTATGAAATATTTAAGAAGGGAGTGCTGTCTTCTTTTACTCTTGCTAACATTTGTTTCTATTTTGTAGTATCTTTCCTTAACTTTATCATCAGACCCACCAGTATAAAATAAGCTCTTTGAGAGCAGGGATAGTATTTATGTTATTCAAAACTGTATCCTTAGTTTGTTGGAGAGTTCAAAACATACAGTAGGAGTTTTCTCAATACTTCAAAAATGATTTTATATTCTCAGAAGTAGAAATTTTGAGTCATAGGCAGTTGGTTCCAGAGGCTAGAAGAACTATGGAGTCCAGAAATGGAAACCTCATTAAGTATTTTAGATATAAACTTATGATTGTGAAATTGGGTTTTGAACATATTGTGGAAAAGACTGCTATTTGTGAATAAAAACCTTATCTTTATTAAGTCAGTGACTTTACCTGAGCACATAAACACCCAACTAAACATTAAATTTCCTGCCCTCATTCCTGGCAGAATGAAGCAATCAGTGTAACCTCTGATTACTTAAAAGAAAGTTGCTTTTCCTGTGCTTCCTCTTGTTGCCTTTCCCATGAACTTTATTAGAGAAGTGATTATGAGCCAGCCATGACCTTGTAAGATAGTGGTATTCTGTTTTGCTCATGTGCCATCTAAAAGTGCTTGAGCATTTTCCCAGGGACATCTAAATGTTTTCACATTTAAGTAGTGGAAAACGTTTTAATTTCTGGGATGTCTTAAGACTGTTAGGGCACTCTTGTAAATTTTTTCAGAGGAAGCTAAATACCTTAAATCATTCACTTTTCTACTGATCCTGAAAAATACTGAGAATCCAGAGTCACCCATCATTGCTGCTACTGCTGCTGGATCCACTGCCCTGGAACACTGCACTACCAAGACCACTAGAGCCAAAGTTGTCATATGACCCTCAGAACTGTACTGTCAAGCAGAACCAAGAAGTATAGATTATCCAGTAAGCTTCACACTTTCTCAGAGGCTTTACCAGAAATGTAAGAGAAAATATCCATTCTTTTTTTCTCTTGCTGTTCAGTCTCCCCATGTATCTTGCATGAACATGACCTAAACTGAAGCTAAGTGGCATGAAAGTATGAATAACCTCTATCCCCCTTAGTTACTCCTCTACAAATTTTCAGCTTATGACTGTCTACCAAGCCAAGAGTCCATGCTCAGAAACTCCACAGAAGGTGTCCTTGCTGCTCTTCCCTGTACATTAGTACCAAGCTTTCTTCCTACTTATGATGCTGCCACTTAGTTCGTGAGCAGCTGATTTTACTTCTGCCTCTACTGACAGACTGCATGGTAGCTAGTGTTGAGGAGAGGTAGAAGGATTAGATATGAACTAACTCATAAAGGAGACACCAAAATATATGGACTTTTAATACAAGATTCCCAATGTTTCTTATAACACACTTTTTTCTATAATTGCTTGATGTTATAAATAGAGAGGAGGGCTCATGCCTTTCTTAACAACTTCATACAAAATTATTTTTTATTTCCTATATAATGCTTTTGAGGGGATATACCTCACAGGTATGCACTATAATATGTTTCTCAGAAAGCTCAAATAAACTCTAGCTCCTATCTCAGAATATAAATTCAGTGAGAATAGTCAGTTCTCCTTCTAATGTGTTATCTGGACCACATACTCTTATACATAATTTTTTCAAAAGTCTTTTTATTTTTATGATAGCAAACATTTATAAGGAATCATCTTGCTGTTGTTCACTTTAAATTAACCACTCTTCAGGAATTATACTTCTCTTTACTACCCAAGGAAATTTTAAATTCCATCTAGCTTGACTTTAGCAAGTCTAATATATTTAAAAGCTCCTCCCCACACTACATTTTTGGGACTGACAGAGTGTGAATGATGGATCATTCCTGCACATCAGCTCAGTCAGCTGCTTTGCTATGAACTTGTGCTCCAAATCCTGAATTTCACCTCCTATCACCTCCAACTGCCTTTTCCAAAGCCTTTCTCATAGGCATGACCATGCACCTTTTCCTATATTTCTCCAAAGCACAACTCTCACCAGAGTGTACAAATTGGCAAAACTTTTCCAAACTGAAATACAATGCATATAACTTAAGACCAGCTGTTAGATAACACTCTATTCTCATCACTCTTTACAAGAAGCCCTCAGTCTTCAGTCTGCCAGCATGAAACAGGGGCCAGCTCACCTCCCATCAATGAATACAAATGCCTTTGACTATATCTCCCTCATCTTATCCCAGGACCCCATCACTCCTCTGAAATGCCCATGCTGAAAAAAAAAACAAGTTCCTTTTTCCTCCAGCTACCAGATTTGCTTTGCTTTAATTATCTTCTGAAATGCAGTTTTAAATAGTGATGGTAGATTTCTATATGTGCTGTATGTGTAAAAACCGTAACAATAACAGACATATTTCATACTCTGTGATTTTTTTTCTGAACAGATTATCTTGGGAGTTGTTTAATGTCAAGACTTTTAATGACTACCTCCTTTTTTGTTGTACTGATGTTAGTAATCTCTTTAGTAAATCCCTGTTGATAGACATTTTGATGATTTCAAATGCATTGTTAATACAAAAATCCTAGTGTACATTTATCTTTGCTCCTCTTTTCATTTATTTCCTTAGGATAACTATTTGAAGTAGTCTTACCTCTTTTCATTTATTTCCTTAGGATAACTATTTGAAGTAGTCTTATTATTTCTGAGAGATATACATATATTAATTCTCAAGAGATATTGCTGAATTGCCCTCCATAAAATTATGCAAATGCATGTTCACTCATACCATCATAAAACGAAGTATTTTCATCATCATAAATCTTGGCAAACTTTAGATTACCTATGCTGATCAACCATCAGGATGTATTTGCTTTTATTTTCACTTCCAGTGGGAATAATTTGAGGCTTAACACTGGCCTATTTTTATTTGTTAGACATGGTTCATGTTCTGGTCTCTGGCCATGATCGGAATGGAGACAAGAAAACCTGCTTGCTAATAAGGATGTTGATGAAGAGAGAAATGTCAAGGACAATTCTATGCTTTAGATTTTCCAACTAGATGGATTGTGATAAGAATAGAAAGGATGGTGCTGAAAAAGATATTTCAGAGGCAATACTTGGTAATGGAGGTTTTATAGGAAAAGGTAAGAAAGTATAATAAAATACACAGTGAAATGAGAAGCCACTTGTACCAGGTAACTATTGCTGCCAGACTAACCACCAGAAAACTTAATGTTTTTGAGCTATGTGATACAGTATTGTTCATGATCCTGTCAGTTAACTGGTCAGGTTCTCTGCTGTTTTTTTCCAGGGCTAATACATGTGGAAGCATTCCGCTGCAGGATTTGATTGGCTGCAAGTTTCCAGATGGCCTCGCTTACCTATCTAGCAGTTTCTGATGGTTGTTGGCTATGAAGGCTGTGTTACACTCAGCATGTTCACTCATCCTTCAGCAGACTAGACCAGCTTCCTTATATGACAAACTGGGCAGTGTTCCAAGGTTTTGAAAACAGAAGCTGTAAGGCCACTTGAAGCCAAGGTTCCTGAACTTATATTATATCATCTCTACCACAGTCTTTGGCAGAAAGCTACTTATATTCAAGGAGGTGGGAAAATACACTTTCTTTCTTAAGAAAAGGAGTAACAAAGTCATTGGAAAGAGGTACACATCCTGGGGTGTGAGAAATTTGTAGCTCTTAATATACTGCATACAAAATCATTTTAAGGAAGGGAATTACATAATCTGAGTTTGTAAAAGATCACTCTGGATATTCTGAGCTGAGTGGAATTTACTGGGACATAAGAAGCAGAAACATCAGGTAAAAAGTTTAATTCCAAAAAAAGACCAATATTTTTTTTTGTGTGTGTGTTAAGTATATTTTACCACAGTTTAAATTATTTTACTTGGAAAAATGTAGATTAAAACATATTTGAATATTTTAACCTTAATAGAGTACAGAGATATAATAATGCTGACAACAATGTTACCTAAACATATTTCAATATTAAATGACAAAACAGCAAATAAGGAAGACAGTTAATAAAAATAAATGTGAAGTGTTTTTTTTCCCTCCAGACATAATGTTTGCATAGGAACCTACAATTTTTCACTAGCACAAAGTGAAGGCATTTTTTTTTTTTTTTACTAAAGATTGGGTTCAATATTTTAACAAATCAAAAATCAAATTTTTCAAAATTCTGATTTATTTGAATTGTCTAAAATGATAGAAATGCTGTGGTTAAATTAAATTTTTGTATCATTTTACAAAAATACCTTGAAAAGTTGTCAAGACTTGTTCCATGTCACCAACAGAACAGAACATAGTCTAGAAATAAACCCAAATTCATTCACAAATATAGTATACAAGACCAATTTCTTAAAGGTTTTTTAATAAATATTACTAGACATTTCTGAGTGAACACTGTCAAGGACATTGTTACAAATTTGGACAAGGTACTGTAATATAGTATAGACTGGTTATCTTTTTGGGTTCAATCCATGATAGCTAAAGAAGAATAAACAATGAAAAATATCTATAGAAAAGGGATTTTAGAAGGAAATATTCAGAACCATAATCTCAAAAATGCAATCATTGAGTTCATGCAATGTGTATCTATAATGGAGAAAGTTAAAAGTATATTAGTAACTATTCAGAAAATATTCAAATAAAAGCAAAATGTTTAAAAATGCAATTTATTGTCCATCTTTTTCTTTTTCAATTTTGTGAATGTTAGATTACTACTTTAAAAAAGAACTTTGTATTTCTACTTATTGAAAGTCAAAAGATATTAATGTGACCTAATTAAAATTTAACACTTAACAATTGGCCCTGACAGATGTAACTTAGTTCATTGGGCATCTCCCACAAGACAAAAGGTCACCAGTTTGATTCCTGGTCAGGACACATGCCTGGGCTGCAAGTTTGGTCCCCATTCAGAATGCTTAGGAGAAGAAACTGATGAATGTATTGCTAACCTTTAAAATTATATTTTGACTCAATAATTCCAATTATAGAAATGACTTTAAGGAAAGAGATTCACAAGCAAAAAATATTCATGGCATTTTATAAAGGCAAAAAATAGAACCAAAATTGCTAAGATTTGATGTTTAAATAAATAAATAATGATGCCTTCATTACAAAGAATTAGCATGCAGTTATCAATTATGTAAGAAATATACTCATACAGAGTAGGGTGCTTATGGCTATGAAGTAATGAACAAGTTTAAAAAATCCTATTCCCACAAAAAACTACAAAATTGGAGAAATGATTGATAACAACCATTTCAAGGTTGTGGAAATTGACCTAAGGCAAGTAACATATTGAAAAGAGTTTATTCACAAAAAAATCTGCTGAAATTCAATTAAAAACTGTAGGAGTCTATAATGTTCTGGCCTGAGGCTGTTCCCATCCCCCAAAGGTTCAATCAGAACAGTTGTGATACCAGGATAGGGCTGGCTGTGAGTACTAGTAGCTTTATTGCTAATGTGGGCCTATGTGAGGAAGGAAAACACATATTCAGGGACAAATAAGCAAGAATTTCAACTTTTCTAATCAGAGGTTGTAGTCCCTATTGGGGTAAGAATCAGATTAAAATGCCAGCTAGAAATTTAAGAGGGTATTCTGGAAATGAGCAAGCCAGGCAGAGGCTTACAAAAGCTCAATAGATATTTTGCAGTCTCAAAAATAAAAGGGAAAGGAATGAATGAAAATAAACAGTATTTTAGAGAAATGTGAGACAGAATTAAGAACACTTATGTACGTGTAATTGAGTATCATAAGAAAATGATAGAGACAAAAGAAGAGAAGAAATAGTGCTTGAAAGCTTTCCCTTTTTGAATAAAAACATAAATCTAAAAAGCTCAATAAATTCTAATAGGGTAAAAGTAGAGATCTATACCCTGAAATTTCATTGTCAAAATGTTGAAATTCAAATACAAAGAGAACATCTTGAAATCATGAAGAAAAACATGGTTCATGAACAAGGGAAGCACAGTAAGAATCATGTCTAGCTACTCATAAGAAGCTGTGGAGACTAGAAAGCATTGAGGTGACATACTCAAAGTGCTGTAAAAAAAAAAAAAGAAAGAAAGAAAGAAAGAAAGAAAGAAAGAAAGAATCAACCAAGAATCTCACAGCTAAAGAATCTACAAATGAAAGGGGGGGGGCATTCCAGAGAAACAAAAACCATGATAGGTTTTGCTAGTAGACCCTCTTTATGAAAAGAAAATAGTAAAAAAGCTCTTCATGCTGAAAACAGGTAAACAGATGAAAATGTAAACTCCCACAAAACAAAGAGCGCTAGTAACTAATTATGTAAGGAATTATAAATGGCAGCATAATTGCATATTTCTTCTATTAAGTTATTTAAAAAAAACAATTGAATAAAATATTAACTTAATAAGAGTCTTGGGTCCACAGCATATAAAAATTCACTGTATTTGACAATAATGACATGAGGGCAGTATGTCAGAACAAATCTACAAAAGAGTAGGGGCATGACAAGACATGGTATCAAATCCACAGTTAGAAATGAGGAGAATCAAAAATGTAAGTAAGGGACTTCTGGCCAAGATGGAGGCCTAGACTGACACACTCTATCTCCCTCCACAGCTAAGAAGGAATACATGTACCACAAAACCAGAAATAACCAGAAGTTCCAGAAAATAAAGCTACATGGAAATCCAACATATGAAGTTGTAAACAAGTGGTGCTCATCTGATCCAGTAGGAGGAGCAAAGCCGGGGCTGTGGCGACGGCGGTGGGATGGCAGTAAGCACAGACACCCATATTTAAGAAGAGATGAGAAGCACCTGAGGAGCACCCCTGGCTGAAGAAGAAACCTGTCAGCTCGTAATTCCAATGCCGGGGAAGGCAGACCCCCATTGCCTTGGACTGTGAGGCCTAGACGGGGTGGGGATGAAGGAGGAGGCTTCCAGTCTCTCAGCAAAGAATGAACAGCAGGAATCCATCTTGGACCCTGGCCCCCACACAAAATGCTACCATGTGGTAAGAAGGGTCACCCGGTAGTGATGAGTGCATGGGGCTCTGCCCCCTATAGCGTAGGAGGTGTGACAGCCCCGCCAAGGAAACAAAGGTAAACACAAAACTGTCAGGATGGCACAGATCATGATAGAGATCCTGGTAATGCAGCTGACCAGCCAGAAAATATCTCAATTAATAGATCAGCAGATAAGAAATCTTTCTGAGGTACAGTTCAGAGCTTTGGTTATATGAACGCTTACAGACCTGACAGTAGATATTAAACAAGACAGGGAAGGAATGAAGGCTAGTCCCGCTGAAATGAACTAAAACACATATGAAACAAGTGGTGAGGGAAAGAAAACCAGGAATCAAATCAACAAATCGGAACATAGGGAAGGAACAAACAGTCAAACAGTGCAGAAAGAAGAAACGAAAAGTGCGGAAAATGAGGAGAGGCTCAAAAGCCTATCAGACAGGTATAAGCGGGCCAACATCTGAATCATAGGGTTGTCAGAAGGTGAATAAGAAGGACTAGAAATTGAAAAATTATGTGAAAAAATAATAAAGCAGAACTTTCCTAACTTGCGAAAGGAAATAGACTTACAGTTCCAGGAAGCACAGGGAGTTCCACAAAAACTGGACCCAGGGAGAACCACACTAAGACACATTATAATCAAAATGTCAAGAATTAAGGATAAAGACAGAATCTTAAAAGCAGCAAGAGGGAAGAAGAGAATTACGTACAAAGAAGTCCCAATAAGACTATCAGCTGATTTCTCAAAAGAAACTCTGCAGGCAAGAAGGGACTGGCAAGAAATAGTCAAAGTAATGAAAAGCAAAACCCTACAACCACGATTACTCTATCCAGCGAAGCTGTCATCCAGAATACAAGGGCAGAGAAAGTTCTTCCAGGACAAAGTAAAACTGAAGGAGTTCATCAGATCAAAACCACTGTTATATGAAATGTTAAAGGGACTTGTTTAGGAGAAAGAGGATCAAAACTATGAACATTAAAATGAAAACTGTATCACAACAACTAACAACAGAAACTAGGGAATCAAAATAAATGCAAACTAAGTAGGCAACGAGAGTGGGAAAAGAATTATAGGTATGGGGAATATTATGGGGGGAGGTTAGCGGGGAATGGGAAGGGGGAAAGGGAGGGAGATAGTATAGGAATTAAGAAGCATAGTAGGAGGGAGTGAAGTAGATAGACAGATGTTGAGAAGAACTATATGCACAACCAATGGGCATGGACTAAGGGGAGGTGACAACTGGAGGGAGGGCGGTCACTGGGTGGAGGGGAAGAAAGAAAAGAAATTGGGACAGCTGTAACAGGATAATCAATAAAGCATATTTTTAAAAAAAGAAATGTAAGTAAGAAGGCAGCCAATGTAAAAAATGTTGGATCTATTTTCTTCTATCAGTTTCTTTAAGACACAAAATCATATAACATTATAATAATAAAATATATTGTTGAGTTTTTAACATCTAAATGTAATGTGTATATCAATAAGAAGAAGAGAACAGAGGTATATAGGGGTGATAACTTTTCTATATCACAGTGAAATTTATTTACTATAAATCTGAAGTTGATTCTGAACCTACAGCAACTTCTTGGGGAAAAAATCATGAAAATATCATTAATAAATTAAAATGTTACCCTACATAATTTTCACATGATGCATAAAAAGACAATAAATGGAGAAGAAAGAAACAAAAAGGCATGAAGGATATAGAAAACAAGAAGCAAAATAACAAACTTAAATCCAAAGATATCAATTAAAATATTAAATGTGAATGGATTAATCAATTGAATAAAAATTCAAAAACTGTCAGAATGAGTAAAAAACAAGATGCAAAAATTTGTTGTATATAGGACACACATTTTAGATTCTAAGATACAAATATTTTTAGAGAAAATGTGGAAATACATTCCATGCAATTTTAAGAGAGTAGAAATATCAATACTAATTACTGACAAAATAAAAATTTTATTAGTTACTAGAGGTAAAGTGGGTATTTTATAGTTCAAAAGAGTCAATTATTCAGAAATATAAAACAATTATAAACATATACATACTCAAAATAAATATAGGAACAACTTTTGATTTGAGGGAAAAGTTGGACAATTCAACAGTAGTAGTTAAAGATTTCAATTTTCTACTGTCAATAATGGCTAAAACAATGAAAAATATCAGTAAATAAGTAGAATACTTGAATAATACTACATCAACTAGACACCTATAGTGTCCTACACCACACAATAGAAGAATACATGTTCTTCTGCAATTCATGAGTCATTTTCCAGAATAAGACATGTGCTAAGCCATAAAACAAGCTTTAATATATTTAAAAGGTCTGAAATTATGCAGAGTATGTTCTCTGATCACAGTGGAGTAAAATTAGAAATTAAAAACAGAAGTTACTGGTAATTTTGGTGATTATTTTATGTAGAAGTTAAGTAGTACACAACTGTTTTATCAATGTTCAAAATGATATCACAATAGAAATTAGTAAATATGTTGAGATGAAAGTAAATGTGGACATAATATTTTTAAAAATTCGATGCCACTTAAACAGTATTTAGATGAAAATTTATACCTGTAAACACCTACATGATAAAAGAAGAAATATCTTATAAAATATCATAACAAGAGATCAAAGATGGTGGTGGAGTAAGTGAAAGGTACACTTACCTCCTTCTAGGATCAAAGTGGAATTACAACTAAAATATATAACAATTAATGTGAATAACCAACTAAAGACTAGTTGAACAGTGAAGCCACATTGAGACTCCTGGGAATGTCAGAGACACAAAAAGTGCTGGCCCCAGTCCTACCCATTGGTGCGAAGTGGCTGAGATTCTGAAGGGATAGCTCAGCTGTAAAGTTTCCCCTGAGGAGCATGGGGTCTCAACACCAAACTGGTCTCCACAGTTCAGAGCACCAGAGGTGAGAACAGGCACATATATAACATCTGGCTGTGAAAATTAGCAAGGATTTTGTCTGCCAGAGAAAGACTGGAGTCTGCTACACACCTGGAAGCCCTCTTAAAGGGCCAATGCACAAAGTCTCATTTGCAGACACTCATCCTGGGCTCCGGCAAAAGGAGGGCAGAGTAGATTAGAGTCATATGAACAGATTGAGGTTAGTGGCTCTGGGGAGAGATCTAAATGAAAAGCCACCAGGATCCCTGTGATGAGTCCCTCTCCCACACTGAAGACACCATCTTTCTTGGGTGGAGCAATTCCCTCCTGACAGGATCTGCTTGGAGGAATGCAGAAGCCCCATGATCTGGACACCCTATAGCCCCACTCTGTGGAGCTTGTACCCTGATGAGGAGTCAATTGCCTTGGAAGGGTAGTAAAGATCTGGGCAGACTCAGGGACTGTCAGGTGCCTGATCAGCACCTCTCCCTCACAGGAAATTCACTAATCCCACCCTGTTGAGCTTAGGCTCCTGGCAGAATGTGGGACAAACTGAGTTGTGTGGCTCTAGGACTAGGGCCTTTTTCCCCCTCACACCACTGACCAGTGCAGAACCCACCCATTGCATAACTAAATCTCGGTGTGTTTGGTCCTCATTAACTCTGCTGAACTTACCCTGACAATTTCCTGAGACCCCACTCCACCACAAAGGTCTGCAGGCAGCTGGTGGGTAAGAGCAAGACTCTGTATAGCCTGAAACATTTAATGAGTGGATTCAGATCCAGCAGTGGTACTGAGAATTAACCCATATCAATCTGGTGAACACCATTCACCCTTCTCTGGTGACTCACTGAGAACCTGCCTCATGTAGTCTGAGTAAAGCCACCTCTTTCAGTGACTGAGCCTAACAAGCAGCTACCAGGTTGAAGAAGGCAAAAGTACAACTGGGGTGCCTTGGGAATTTCATTGACCTATCCCCAGACTTGGTGCTGGTGGAGCTGGTCTGGGTTCTTCCCTTGCACATCCAGGATCAGCAGAGGCAGCCACAAACTGTGGATCTCTGTGGTTCCAAACAGGTTGCCCAGGGCTAGTTGCAGGGAGCATCTGGCATCGATTTGCACTAGAATCCCTCACAATAGGCCCTAAAACAGACACATACAGTGGCCAACTTCAGACATCAGAGCAAGATCCCAAGAGCATATCCACAGGGAGATCTCAACAGGCATCAGAGCTGCTAAGGACAGTTCCTCTTTGTGTGGTCAGTTCACTGTGGCCAGGGTCAATACTCAGTCATCCAGGTTGAGGGCTGAACCCATGCCGCAATGGTCAATAGCAATCAAGACTCCATTACAAGAAAAGGGCTCACATAACCCACACCAGGGACATTCCTGGAGTACTCAGTTCAGGTGATCAAGGTGACTACAACACTGAGTCCCACAGAACACCTACTATACAAGGCCACCCTATGAAGACTTGGAGTCATAGCAGATTTACCTAATACATAGAAACAAACACAAAGATGCAGCCAAAATGGGGAGACAAAGAAATGTACCCCAAATGAGAGAATAGGAGAAATCTCCAGAAAAAGGAGCTAAATAAAATAGAGGTAAGCAATTTACCAGGAATAGAGTTCAAAAAATGGTTATAAGGATATGTGAGAACTAGAAGGAGTGAGAACTACTACAGCATGAAAATGGGCATAAAAACCATAAAAAGACCATTCAGAAATGAAGAATACACTAGAAAGAATAAATAGGAGGTTAAATGAAGGAGAGGATCGAATCAGCAATTTGGAACAAAAGGTATCAGAAACCATCCAATCAGTGCAGGAAAAAGAAAAAAGAAGTAAGAAGAAATTAAGAGTTTAAGAAACTGTTGAGCAACATGAAGCATAACAAAATCTGCATCATAGGGAAGAGAGACAGCAGGGGATGGAGAACCTAAGAAATAATGACCAAAGACTTACCTAACCTAGTGAGTGAAAAAGACATACAAGTCCAGGAAGTGCAGAAAGTCCCAAACAACATGAACTGAATGAAGCCCACATCAAGACACATTATATTTAAAATGGCAAAGGTTAAAGACAAAGAGAGAATCCTAAAAGCAGCAAGAGAAAAACAGTAACTTACAAGGGAGCTTTCATAAGACTTTCAGCTGATTTCTCAACAAAAACATTTTAGGCCAGAAGGGCAATGGCATAAAATATTCAAAGTGATGAAAAGCAAGAACCTACAACCAAGACTACTTTACCCAACAAGGCTGACACTTAAAATTGAAGGAGAAATAAAGAGCTTCATGGACAAGAAAAAGCTACAGGAGTTCACACTACCAAACCAGTATTACAGGAAATATTAAAGGTTCTTCTTTAAAAAAGAAGAAAAAGAGCAACATATTTATAAAAAATTAAATTGCAACTCAGACCAGGTTAGCTTAGTTGGTTGGACATCATCCCACAAAGCAAAAGGTCACTGGTTAGATTCCTGGTCCAGGCACATTTATCATAGCAATTTATTTCTAATGTATCTTCTCAGGCAAGGGCAACCCATGAAAAAATAAAAAAGTGTTTGGACAGTAAATGAAACCATGAACAAAATGAATAGAACTCACTGAATGGGGGAACATAATCACCAATGATACACCTGATATAGGGTCAATATCCAAAAATTATAAAGAACTTGTAAAACTCAACACCAAAAAAACAAACGATACAATTAAAAAAATAGGCAAAGGACCTGAAGAAACACTTCTTCAAAGAGCACACAGAGATGGCTAATAGACATACATGAAAAGACATTCAATGTCACTAATCAACAGAGTAATGCAAATTAAAACCACAATGAGATTTCACCTCACACCTGTCAGAATGGCCATCACTAATAAATCAACAAACAAGTGCTGGTGAGGATGTGAAGAAAAGGGAACCTTTCTGCACTGTCGTTGGGAATGCAGATTGCTGCAGCCGCTGTGGAAAACAGTACGGAGTTTCCTCAAAAAGTTAAAAATGGAACTGCCTTATTACCCAGCAATTTCAATGCTGGAAATATTTCTGAAGAAACCTGAAACAGTAATTTAAATGAATGTGTGTACCTCTATGTTCATTGCAGCATTATTTACAATAGACAAGATTTGGATGCAGCCCAAATGCCCATCAATAGATGAGTGGATCGAAACATTGTGGTACATCATATGGTTTCATGTATATGTGGAATGTAATGAACAAAATAAACTAACAATCAAAGTAGACTCACAGATACAGAGGACAGACTGACAGCTGTCAGATGGGAGGGAGTTGGGGGGCTGTGTGAAAATGATGAAGGGATTAAGCAATAAATAAATAAGCAAGCAGAAATTAAATGGAGAATAAAAGAATAATAGAAAACAAAATCAAAAGATATAAGTTAGAGAAAATGAATGAAATTGATAGACCTTTAGCTAGGTTGTCCAAAAATAAGGAAGGAAAGATATTTAAATGTGAAATATTTTTATATGTGGAATATGAAATTTTATGTTTTCTCCTGTATTTTCTTAATTTAGTACATTGATTATATATTACTTTTATAATCAGAAAACAACTAGTGTGAAAATAGTGGAGAAGCTAGCCATAAGTAATGATCATAGTTGTCACAATATCTCATTTTTTTCATTTTGGAAATATGTATGAAATGGCTGATCTAGAGGGAGCTCTGTGCTAGCTCTGGGAGACACAGAATGGAAATACAAACAGGAATTTCACCCCTTCCCTTGGGCAAACATTGTGGCTAATCTTTCACTACCACTGAGGACATGAGGGCAACATAGAAATCCATAGCTACTGTTCACTCCTATCATGTCATTCTTCCTTCTGGCCATTCACCTCACTTGAAGTTCATAATTCTAAAACAAAGGGGCAGCAGGATAGGCAAGGATTCTGAGAGCATTCGCAGAGAAACTAGTATCTGAAATTGGTCTTTCATCAAGAGTAGGTGTTCACTACTGGCAGAAGGAATAGCACACAGTAGACATAAAGAAGTGTAAGACAAAGCTGACCACTTGTTTCTTTGTGTAGTTGTAAGGTGATGTGCAGAAGTAAATGGAGCTAGTGAGACACTAAGCTGTAGTGAAGGCTTGGGTCAGAGTAGGGACTTTATTATGAAACATTAACAGCCATTTGTTTTTCAAAAGTGTGTGGCACAGTCTGATTTGAGTTTTATAGAGAGATTTCTAGCACTGCCTACTGCTGGAAAGAATTAGTTTTATTGTTTCCTGATTACTCCTGACTTTTTAAAAAGCCAATAAAAACAAAACTGTGATAATGAACTCCATGTGCTGTAGTTCTCTAAGAAATTTCTTGTAAATTAGTATGTTAAATCCCTGAGAATATAACTAAACTGACATTATAAATTAGGATTACCATATGTTACAATGGAAGAAAATATCTTACAAATTGTTTAAGATTCTTCAGAGACAGAGAGGAAATAGTTTAAGACAGCATTGTCTTGAGAAAATTATGCTATGGCCTTATTCTATTGCTTTTTTGCTTTCTTTTTAAACAGTTACTGTGTTATCTCTTTGTATATTTGTATAGAATTAAAAAAGTTAAATGATTAAACAGTGGTGATAACATGAATTAAATTTTTTATTTAAAAGTGATAACAGCTCATTGCTGTTAAAAGGTAACAATAAAGAGAACCAGGTGCCATTTGAAATACAAAATAGTAAGAATTATAATATAAATAGCTCTCACTTATGTGTTATCATGTTTAGTTAAGGTGATCATATAAGTTCTTATCTAAACAAGGACACTGGAGAGTGAAAGAGAGCAGTCATGAATGATTACACGGGTACAGGAGGTAATATTAGTAAATGGCACATAGAGAAAACCAAGACATGTCCCTGCCCACTAGAAGCCCATAGTTCACTGAAGTTTTTTTTGCTATGAGCTGGAGGGTCAGCTAATTTTTTGGTACCAAAATGCCTCTTGTTATCCAAAATATAGCTGAAACTTTCTTTATTACTGCTGCCCTGTGTTACGTACTCTTCTCCCCAGACCCCAACATATGGCTTTGAGGCTATTGGCTTTCACTGAGGAACCTGCACAAAGAGTAAGGGTTTAAAATCAGGATCATGCCTCTCTATACCCAAGCAAAGCCTCTGGCTGAGCTTGCATCTTTTGAAGGGCTTTCACCTTGAAAACATTTTAGCAATCAGGCTGAATGGCAGCGAGAAAAGCAGATTAGGCAGAAGGAACAGTAATAGTAATAAATCCCCCTGATGACAGGGATGGATGGATCTAGAGCAGAAATTCCAGTCTGCCAATGATTTCCTGCTTATAGAATTGTCTCCTAGTAGAAAAGTAAGGGTGGAAGAGAGGTAGCCAGAGAACTGACACTGGAATCCTTTGTGACATCCTTTGCTTCCTGTGTCACAGAAGCTTAAAAATGCCCATGGATCCCCAGTTGGTGTAGTTTGGTTTGTTGGGTGTCATCCCACAAACTGAAATGTTGTCAGTTCAATTCCTGGTCAGGGCGCACACCTAGGTTGCAGGTTTGGTCCCAGTTGGGGCCCATACGGAAGGCAACCAATCTATGTTTCTCTCCCTCCTTTGAAATGGGGTATAGGTCTTCCCCACAACCTATGGTTTAGGGGATGGGGGAAGAAGATAATACAGCTTTCAAGGTACTTTGCATATCTATGGCAGGGTGAGAGCTAGATAATATCTGTGCTACTGCCCCAGAGCAAAAGGAGTACTGACTTTCAGGATTTAAAGGGACGGGCAGGCAGACAAAGTGAAAGCGAAGCATGGAAGTGGGGTGCCATGATGTAGGAGGATAATGTAGTAGCCATGTGGGAAGCAGCAAGCAGCTGTGCAGTTTGTAGTCAGGATTTGGCCATGTGGCCTGGGCTAGCAGGAAAGCAGGCATGCTGCTGCTTTGATCCTGCCCACTCTAGCTGACTCCAAAGCCACCAAGGACTCTACCTTGCAGACCCAGACTTTGTCTTGGAATTTGGGACATATGGAGAGGACACTCTCTTAGGATTTGCGCCTTACCTGGAGTTCACCATGATCCAGTGTAACACGGCAAATGCTTTCTTGGACTATTATATGGAGGCTTAAGACAACATACCCCAGATCCTGAAGGAGAGAGCTGACAGATAAGGGATGGGGAACTATTGGACTTGGCTTTGGTTTATAGCCTTTTGGGGAGCAAGGGAAGTGCTGGGTGTCATGGGAGAACATGGCTCTGAGCAGGAGTGCTCCCAGTCCCTCACTCCCAGGTTGGAATATTGTAAATAAAGACCTGTTTTTCTCAAAACTAATTGTTGGGTCTTAGGTCTTACACCAAGGTGCCAGGTGAATGGTCCCCAGTGTGCTTGGTAACACCTTCCCCTCTTTCTAAAATTAAATAAAAAATTTAAAAAATTACCACATGAATATCACACATTTTTGGCATGCCCTATGCAGGTTATATAAACCCTAGAGCCATAGTCTGATACCAGTAATAGCAAGTTTCCTATGTTTAAAAAAAATAAAGTTGTCTCTATGCTGACTTTTAGTATTAATGCTGTAAACATGTAACTGTCTTCTTGGTGACTATGGAACAGTAAAGTCAGACCCCTCCCACATTACTAAAGTCTTTTGACATTCACAATGGTCGGTCTCTTTCATGGATTAAAAAAAAATTAGTACAGGACACATACCATATAATTCACAATTTTAAAGTGCTTGATTCAATAATTTTTAGTATATTCAGAGAGTTGTGCATTACAACTAATGTACAATTTACCACTATCTAATTTCAGAACATTTTCGTCACACCCAGAAGAAACCCTATACCTCCATTCATTATTGTTAAATACAAGACCTCTTAGATAGTAATGACATAAAAGAGATTGGCAGTCGATAGTACTAGTTCCAGAAATTTGCCCCAAATCATTATCTTATTTCTTCATGAAATCATTGGTCCCAATGATATATTATTTATGCATCTAGTCATTCACCAAGGGTTTATTGAGCACTTACAATTTGCCAGGCACTGTGCTAGGTGTTGAGAATAATAAACCAGACAACCACAGTTTTTACCCTGTTGAACCTTGAAAATGAGTAAAATAAAAAATGTTAATCATATTAATATAGATATAATTAAAATTGTGATTTTCCTAGAAGAAAGAAATGTATAAGAAACAGTGGGTATCTTAGAATTCAGAGTCAGGGGAGGTTTCTCTATAGAGTGTTATATATTTAATATATAAGTATAAATGGTAAGTAGGAGTTATTCAGATGAAGAGTTGGCCTTGAGGTGGGAAAGAGTTTGGTTTATTTAAGGAACTGAAACCTATCATTTATAACTTTCATTTATCTGGTTCTTAAAGGTGCCACATCTCCCAATTCATTTATTCATGTTTCTTGGCATTGCTTGCTCATCCATTTAGACAATGTGTTCTGGATTATTCACTTCAGTTCTCTGTCAGATAAGGGTCTTTGGACAATATTCATATGTCTTTTTAGTTCAAAAAAGGACAGTACTCCAAAATAGTGACTCCTCCTAAACTGCTATTTAATGTGTGGTGACAGATTTAAATGAACCTATACTCTAGTAGTATTCTGCCTCAAGAACAGTTTTAAACGTTATATTCAATGAGCTTCCTAAGCAATTTAAGAGTATTGGTTTTCTTCCTTTCTATAACTGTGGATGTCAATTTTGGCTTTGGAAGCAGCAAGTGTACATCATTTGAAAACCTAATGCCAAAAAGAATGATGCCGAAAAACATGATACATGCAATGATGCACTTAGTGAAAATGAATAGAAATAAGAAGGATACACTCGTACACATACATGCACACATACACACATGCACATTCAAAATGGCTCCTTCTTCTCAGGGGAGAGGAAAAGGAACAATTTCAGGTAGCTAGACATGCCAGAAATGAGTACGGATATTCAGTGAACTTTTGAATGTGGGTATTTGGTGGGGGTGGTGGGTGGTACTTGTTTGCATTTATAACTTGCCAAATAACGTCTAATGCTTATACCAACAATTATACTGCCATACCTATATACTTTCCTCAATAAATATTTCCGATAATCTTATGTGTTTAAAACATTATATTGGATGTTGTTAAAAAAAAGTATTAAAATGGCTGTACCAGTCTGCATTCCCACCAACAGTGCACAAGGGTTCCTTTTCTACACATCGCGGTCAGCACTTATTGTTTGTTGATTTGTTAATGATGGCCATTCTGACTGGTGTGAGGTGGTATCTCATTGTGGTTTTAATTTGCATCTCTTTGATGACTAGTAATGTTGAGCATCCTTTCATATACTTATAGGCCCTCTGTAGGTCTCCTTCGAGAAGTGTCTGTTTGAGTCCTTTGCCCATTTTTAATTGGATTATCTGCCTTCCCGGTGTTGAGTTGTATACGTTCTTTACATATTTTGGATACTAACCTCATATCAGATGTGTGATTGCCAAATATGTTTTCCCGTACAGTAGATTCCCTTTTCATTTTGTTGATGGCTTCTTTTGCTGTGCAGAAGCTTTTTAGTTTGATGTACAGTAGTCCCTTGCTATATCGAGGTTCACTTATCATAACCTCACTGTATCGCGGGATTTTTAAAAATATTATATTTAATTATTTATCGTGGATTTTTCACTATATCGCAGGATTTTGCAGTACTGTATATGTATGTTGTTCAAGTTACGTAGGTTTAAGAGTGTAGAATAAATGTAAGGTTCCTACTTCACTGGGAGGGTGGGGGTGGTCTAGAACGTAATACCTGTGATAAGTGAGGGAATACTGTAGTCCCATTTGCTTATTTTTTTCCTTTATTTCCTTGCCCTAGGGGACATATTGGCAAAAATATTTCCACAAGAGATGTCTGAGATTTTATTGCCTATGTTTTCTTATAAGACTTTTATGGTATCATGAGTTACATTTAAATTGTTCATCCACTTTGATTTTATTCTTGTGTATGATGTTAAATTTGTGATATAGTTTCATTTTCTTCTTTTCTTTGCATATACTTGGTGCAGCCACTATGGAAAACAGTATGAAGTTTCCTCAAAAATTAAAACTGAAACTGCCTTTTGATCCAGTGATCCCACTTCTGGGAATATATCCTAAGAATCCCAAAACACCAGTTTGAAAGAATATATGCACCCCTATGTTCATAGCAGGGTTATTTATAATAGCTAAGATCTGGAAACAGCCCACGTGCCCATCCCAACTATGGGACATTTACACAGTGGGATATTACATGGCCATAAAAATGAAGAAAATCTTACCTCCTGTGACAGCATGGATTGAACTGGAGAGTATTATACTAAGTGAAACAGGCCAATCAGAGAAAGACAAACACCATATGATCTTACTTACATGTGTAATCTAATGTACAAAATAAACTGATGAACAAAGTAGAAACAGAGGCATGGACGCATGGAATAGACTGACATATGTCAAAGGGGAGGTGGGGAGGGGGAACTGCATGAAAGAAGGAGAAGGGATTAACTAAAGAACATATGTGCATGAGACATAGACACAGTGTGGTGATGGTCAGAGGGAAGTGAGGGCAAGGACTGATTAGAGGCAGGTAAAGAGGAAGAAATGGGGACATCTGTAATAGAGTCACAACAAAAATAAAGAAAAAAGTCATATTTGTTGTTAATTCCCTCAGAGAGGCCACCATGACTTCTGAGTCTAGATAATGTCCCCTGCTTCATACTTTTACAGTAGCCCTGAATTCCCCTGTCACTACAGTCTTCATACTGTGTTGCAATTAATTCTTCAATGTCTTGTCTTTTTTTCCAGGCTGTAAGTGATTTGAAATAATGAATGAATAAATGCTAAGAAATTAAACAGAAAAAAAATGCAACCTTAATTCCAAAGGCCTTGATTTCTTGAAATTATTTCTGAACTCCTCCTCTCTTGGTGTAATGACACCTTTTTATTTATTCAATTTCAGAAGCCTCTGGCTTATCTGATGATTTGTTCTTGAAGAAGTTCATGACTTAGAGATATGTTCACACCCATGTCAATTCATTGGATGTCTCTATGCCAGAAATGCTGGCAGCCCAGCACTAAACAAGATAATGGAATAGTATGTACAGTGTAGCCAGGCAAGCTTTCTGACAGGGGAAGTACAAGGTGCTATTGGGATTCATAGCAGGGCACCCAAGTGAGACTCTAATGTGTGCTCAGCAAATTGAAGGTAATTCATTATGCTTATATATACCTGTGGGCAATAATAGGAAACCAGAATTAAAAGCCATTATCCTAGCATGCTAACCAGTTAACAAATTTCTCATTTGGCTTTGATAACCTTCAAAAAAATCCTATGAATAAAAGAAAAATTATCATGGCAAATTATTTTGATTCCATTCCTAGAGGTACTCAGTGTTTATATGTCTTGATACTTTAAGTATAATATGGGAAGAAGCGTCTATAAAACCAAATTCACCTTTCAAACCATTTCAGGTTGTCCCATTAAGTGACTTCCCAGTAAGCAATCTGTGTCTATTTTGGGAATCATGTCAAAAAACACTGGTTTATTATTAAATTGGAAGGAAATAAAAACAGCCATGGAAGATCCTGGACTCATTTTAAATAACTACTTTTTTTTTGTAGAGCATTGTATGTGCTTCCACATCTTCTTGCTCTCTAAACATGTTGGCTGCTGGTTGAGGTGAAAAGAAGGGATGGTTTTCAAGAGATCATTAAATCATGGTAAACATTCAGAAATTTCTTCTGCTCCTCTCCATTAGTCTACATTATGGTGTGCCAAAAGCTATTTGTTTGTTTTTCTTTCTTCTGGGAACAAGACATCATGTCTTTGGTTAACAGTTTATGTCATAACCACCCAGAAGTGAAACTTTTCATATCAAAAAAAATTTAAATGATGCTACTAAAATCAAGAAAAATCTTTGTTTAATTTAAGGAGGAAAGTGATTCATAAAAATTTATAATCTTAAAAAAATTACAGGATAATTTTTCCCAATGTTAAAAATTTTAAATCATAATTTGGTGCAAATTAAAATTTAAAGATATTATAACTTCCTACAAATGGAAATTCACAAACCAAAACAATACGGAAACCTCAAATGATTGTTAAAAATACATTTAAAATCCAGAATCTGTATATTCTGATTATCTAGATTGGAATAATGAATAAATATTGGAAGTCTGTCTTTGATGTCATATATTTAACCTTTAGGTTTCCAAATATAAAGTGTTTATGAAAGAAAAAGGAACCTGTATGTATATGTTTACACATATGTATATATTTATGTGTTTGTGTATACACATACTACAGAGTACATGTGTGTGCATATGTATGTATGAAAAGAACCTCTAAATTGTACTAATTGCAGTGAGAATTTAAAGTTATGATTTTAGATTTAAGTAATTGAATATGGTATACTTAAATGTCAGCTATATATATTTAAGGACAAATTTATGTGTATGATTTTTGGATTTTATTATTTATAATCATAAACTTTAAGTATTACAGATGCTTTGAATTTTTTAGGGCAGCATATTTTAAAATGGAAGTCACAATTATTGTTTCAGTATTGTGTCTGGTAATACTGCCAAAAGACAAAAAATTTGAAATCTTTGAGATGTCAACATTTTCCTATGTAAGACATCATTTTAATGGTGCAAATTAATAAAATGACACTCAACTTCAGAACATGAGGCAAGCTGCCCCAAGTTACAAAAGGACAAGGCTAATTGTATTGGGCCAGCCCAGCTGTATGAACCACTGCACATTAATAGGAGTTCTGTTGTAGACTGAGAACAAATTTACCTTTAGATCTTTTCAAAATATTCATATGTACCCATAGAATACATTCAATCTGGCAGCTTCTTCAGTAATGTGTTTCTGTGTAGTATGCCATGAGAGTTTTGTAATACCATACTTGCCTGGCAGAGAAGAGTGTTATAATATCTAGAAGACAGTTTACTATGCACTGACATAAATTTTACTATTACTAAACAGTATAAAATGTACTACTTTGTATGTCAAACTTATTGTTTTCTTATGGGGAAAAAATTAACTACAGAGGTTAGTTGTCAAAAAATCCTGATTCTTATACTAACTAATTATAAGGAAATGAATGATTTCTTGTCACAAGAAATCCCAAGGTAGGGCAGCCTCCAAGCACAGTATGCCAAGGATTGGATCAACTACTTTGAAATTGTTTCCTCTTTCCTACATTGACTTTCCTTCTCTAAAGGTCAAAGCAGTATGTCTGTAGCATATCAAGACATCACATCCAAATCAGTCAATATCAGAAGAAGAAGAACAATCTTTCATAGTGTCTCCTTTTAATGATGAGAGAAACTCTTGCAAAAGAAATCTTGGCCAGAAGACCCCCTCCTTGAGTCTCATTGGCCAAAATTAGGTCACATGTCCACTCCTGATGGTAATTGACCTGAAAATTGGGACTACCCTGAAAACTTTAGAGCATAGGGATCTACTTCTGAGAAGACAATGACATTAGCCATCTTCTACCATGTTACATGGCATGGGGGTTAGCGTAAGAGAGCTGAACAAACTGTGAGTATTTTGATCAGGAAAAGGAAAAAAGGAAGCTGAATGAGAAAGTGACTGGGAAGCACCTCACTGAGTGTTTTGAGTAGTAAATGAAACCATATTTATATAAAGTCCATCTTTACGTGTCTGACACAAAGTGAGTAATAAATAAAAATTACTGAGGGGAAGATGGCGGCGGAGTAGGGACAGTGTTCTCACCTCGCTCCTGTTAAGGAGAAACTCCAGGAACGAATGCGGAGAGGAGTGATTGAGTGAGTGTGGATCTCTGATAGCGTGAACAGGGAGGAGAGCGTGGGAGCAGCGTGGAGGGGGGTGGAGGGGTTTAACACACAGTGCAGGCTGAGTCATTCCGAGACCGGTGCATCTGCAGTACCAAGCCGGAGAGCTCACTAGCCGAGAACTGCTTGGAGGCTCCCCCTGCTAGGGGCACACCGATAAGTGAATTCTTGTAGGGAGTTAGGGAGAGGATTTGGCTGAAAAAGCCAGAAGAGTGAGAGAACAGTGAACAACCAGGACTGGGAGAAACTGTGTGATCTGAGTCTAGAGGGAAATGTCCTCAGCTGCAACCTCCGACCAAAAGCTCAGCACTCCGGGCATGCACAGCACTTGTGCTAGAGCCCTACAGAACAAAGGGACAGTTTTGGGGCAAGGAGACTGGCCGCAGAGAAAAGCTGCTGCGGAACTCTGGACCGGGGGAGAGCTCCTGAGCAAGAGAAAAGTGCATGCCCCCAGCGCTTTGAGCAATCACGCTAGAATCCCACAGAACAAAAGGCGGGTTTGGGGCTAGGAGAGAAATAGGATGCGCAGGGTGTGTAAGTAGAGAAGAGAGTGGAGGCGGTGGGTCTGGAGTGGAGACGGTTTTAGGGCGGAGAGAAGGGCCCGCAGAGAAAGGCTGCTGTGGAGCTCCAGACTGGGGGAGAACTCCTGGGGAGGAGAGTGCTGACCGACCACACTAGAATCCTGCAGAACAAAGGGACGGTGTTGGGACAGGAAGAGAGATAGAGCGCGCAGGCCTATAGACAGGAAAGCCAGCGGAAGCTGTAGCTCGGATTAGAGACAGTTTGGGGGCAAGGAGAAGAGCCCACATGGGAAAGCCGCTGCAGAGCTCCAGACTAGGGGAGAGGTCTTGGGCAGGAAACTGCCACTGGGCCCGGCACTTTGACCAACTGTGCCAGAGTCCTGCAGAACAAAGGGACAGTCTTGAGACAGGGAGAGAGGTAGGGTGCACAGGCATATAGACAGGAAAGAGAGCAGAAGCTGTAGCCTGGGAAAAGAGACACGACTGGAGGCAGGGCGGGGATTGCTGGCAGGCACAGGCTGGACCAACAGTGGGAAGGAGTAGCTGGACAAGCCTGAGGAGGGCTGAGGGTGCCTCAGGAGGGGACAACTAAACGCAGCTCAGAGCAGAGCAGCGGTAGGCCCACGAATAAAAGACTAGCAATCCCAGAATCAAGCAGGACCCTCCCACAGTCAGCCAACCAACCAGAAAAGATTTGAAACTCATGGAAGTTTGAATAGGGGCAGACTCAGGAAGGAAGGAAGGGAAAACAAAAAACAAACAAACCAAAAATATACAGAGACTGTGCCTAAAAGTTGAATTCAGTTAAAATCTTCTCATTCTTTTATTTCTCACTCTCTCTCTAACTGTCCCTCCCGTCCTTTCTTATTCTCTCTCCTTTTCTCCCCTCCTCTTCCCTCCCTTCTCTCCCCTTAGCATGTCTCCCCTGCATCCTATTCTTTGTTAATTTTTTAATTTTAAGTTCTCTCTCTTTCCTTCCTATCTCTTTCTTCCAATCCCCTTCCCTCCCACTATCTTCATCCTCCTTCCATTTCCTTTCTCTCTCTCTCCTTTCTCTGCGCTAAGCACTTTCAATTTTATTAAATTTCTTTCTTTATTTTGTCCCCCTTCAGTCTACATTCGTTTTTCTTTCATCCCTTGCCTTTATTTCCCTCCTCTCCCTATAAATATTCTCCTCTCTCCCTATCAACTTTATATTCTAATCTTTTAATATTCAAGTTATAATTCTAATCTATCCCCCACTCTCTTCATCCTCCCATTCTTACCCCTTCTCTCTTTCCACCCCATCCCCTCACTTCTCTCTCTCCCTCTTGTATTTCTCTCCTTCATCCTATCTTTTGTCAACTCTTCAATTTCAATTTCCTCCCTAATATCTCCTCTTCCTCCTGATTTCCTTCCCTCCTCCGTGTTCTTTCCCTCCCCCATCCTCTTGCTTTCCCATCTCTTATTCCTCTCTCTATATATTCTCCCTTTCTCTCTATCTTGCAATTTTATATCATGTTTTAATCTCCTAATCTTTTTTATAATATATAATTTTAAAAAAATAATAAATCAGTCCCCCCTCTTCTTCCTCCCCTTATTCTTGCATTCTTTCTCCTACCCTTCTCTTCTCTACTTTCTCTTTCTCTTTCCTCTCTCCCTTCCTGTCTTGCTATTTTCTACTCTGTATTTTTATTATTGAAAAATCTTTCTCAATCTGTTTCCTATCTTCTAACCTCCTCAGCCCTCTCTTTCAATTTCTGGCTGTCTGTCTGCCTGGATGTCTGTTGTGTCTATCCTCCCTCCCACGCTAATCATATAGCATATACCGATTATATAATCCTAATACTATACACTTCCACTTTCTCACCCTACACTGTAACCCTCTCCTCCTTTTCAAACATACAGTGTAAATGTTAATTGCTGTCTTACATAACCTTGATCCCAATTGCTAATATTATTACTCTATGAACTTCCAGCACAAAAATTAGCCTTCCTTCATTTAAAACAACTCTCACCTGTTTCTCCTACGAAATAAGAGTCCCAAAATCTCCACAAGTATATTAATACGGGCTCATTTGCAGCCTATAGTGAGATTGTAGTTGGGGGAGATATTGGAGGGTGTGGGTTTTTTGCCTGGGTTGTGTGATTAGGTTTTAGCAGCACCTCCACAAAAGATCTCAAGACAAGGTGGGCAGAGTGACTCTCAATCAACTAACCAGAGAAAAAGATTCACCAAAGAGTAGCTGAAATACAACCAGACAGATTAAAGAAATAACATCAAGGACAACACAGACGGAGATCCAAGAGGGTGGAGGAGTAAGTGGAAGCTACACTAACCTCCTCCCAGGACCAGCTAGTGTTGACTCAGCCCCAGTACAGCAGACAGACCATTCCCCTCCAAGTGGCATCACACTAAGGGGAAATAAAAGCCCTGCCTACAGGAATTAAGCTGCCACACCCACGGTACTTAAACCTGACAGCTAATCACAGATTGAGTAGATTAACAACTAAAGATGACAGGCAAAAGCAGTAGATCACTGGAAGTCTCCAATAGGCTGCCTAGGGCCAGTCTGGTACATGATCTGATGCTATCAGGGGCAGATGCAGGAAGAGCAGATCACTCTAAGAAGCACCAACAAAGAATAGGAATCACAAAAATGGGGAGACAGAGAATCAACCACCCATCAAAAGGAAAGGTAAAATCCCCAGAGAGAGTGCTAAATGAAATAGAGAGGAGCAAAATATCAGATACAGAATTCAAAACATGGATTATGGAGAAGCTGAATGAACTCAGCGGAAACTACAAAGAACACCAGGAAAACTACAAGGAACTCACAGAGAATTACACGAGCATGAAAAAGGACATAGAAGCTATCAATAAGAGCCAGGAGGAAATGAAGAATATGATCTCTGAATTGAAGAACACAGTAGAATGAATTAAAAGCAGGCTAGAGGAAGCAGAAGATCGGATCAGCGAGCTGGAGGACAACGTACACAAAAACTCCGAGAGAGTGCAACAAAATGAAAAAAGACTGAACAAGACTGAAGAGGCTCTAAGACAGCTGCAAGACAACATGAAACGTAATAATATCCGTATAATTGGAATTCCAGAAGGAGAAGAAGAAGAGCAAGGAATAGAAAACCTCTTTGGAAAACTAATGACAGAAAACTTCCCTCACACGAGCAGAGAAAGAGTCACGCAAGTCCAGGAAACTCAGAGGGTCCCAATGAAGATGAACGCCAACAGTCCCACCTCAAGACACATCATAATTAAAATGGCAACATTCAAAGACAAAGAGAGAATCCTAAAAGCAGCAAGAGAGAAACAATTAATAACATACAAGGGAGCTCCAATAAGGCTATCATCAGATTTCTCAGCAGAAACACTACAAACCAGAAGGGAATGGCAAAAAATATTCCAAGCAATGAAAAACAAAGGCCTACAACCTAGAATTCTATACCCAGCAAAGCTCTCATTCAAAATGGAGGGTGAAATAAGGAGCTTCCAAGACAAAAGAAGGCTAAAAGAATACATCTCCACCAAACCAGGAATGCAAGAGATGCTAAAGGGTCTGCTTTAAGAAGATAAAGAAACAGAGAGAGACCGAGAAGAACACGAGTACAAAGGGGGAAAATGACAATGAATAAGTACTTATCGGTAATAACATTAAATGTAAATGGATTAAACATTCCAATTAAAAGACATAGGGTAGCTGGATGGATTAGAAAGAATGACCCATATATATGCTGTCTACAAGAGACCCACCTTAGAACAAAATATCTACACAGACTGAAAGTAAAGGGATGGAAAGAAGTATTTCAGGCAAATGGACATGAAAAAAAAGCTGGGGTAGGAATACTTATATCAGACTAAACAGATTTCAAAACAAAGTCCATAAAAAGAGACAAAGAAGGGCATTTCATAATACTTAAGGGAAAAAATCCATCAAGAAGATATAACCCTTATAAATATATATGCACCAAAATTAGAAGCACCCAAATACATAAGGAAAATTTTGAGAGACTCCAAGAAACATGTAGACAGCAACACACTCACAGTAGGGGACTTTAACAACCCATTGTCAACACAGGACAGATCCTCGAAGCAAAGAAACACCAAAGATATTGAGGCACTGAGCAACACTCTAGATCAAAAGGACTTAGTCGATATATATAGAAGTTTTCACCCCAAAGAAGCAAAATATACATACTTCTCAAGTGCACATGGAACATTTTCAAAGATAGACCACATGACAGGACACAAAACAAGCCTTAACAAATTCAAGAAAATTGAAATTATATCAAGCATCTTCTCAGATCACAATGACTTAAAATTGGAAATCAACCTCAAGGAAAAAACTCAAAAACATTCAAACTCATGGAGAATGAATAACATGCTATTAAATAATGAATGGGTTAACAATGACATCAAGGAAGAAATCAAAAAGTTTCTGGAAATTAATGATAATGAACACACAACAACCCAAAACCTATGGGATACAGCGAAAGCAGTCCTGAGAGGAAAGTTCATAGCAATACAGGCCTATCTAAAAAAGCTAGAAGAGTCTCTAATAAAAAGTTTAACCCTGCAGCTACAAGTACTAGAGGAAGAACAACAAGAAAAGCCCAGATCAAGTAGAAGGAAGGAAATCATTAAGGTCAGAGCACAATTAAATGACATGGAGTCTAAACTAACAATTCCAAAGATCAACAAAAGTAGGAGCTGGTTCTTTGAAAAGATAAACAAAATTGACAAACCTTTAACCAGGCTCATCAAGAAAAAAAAGAGAGAGGATCCAAATAAATAAACTCAGAAACGAAAGAGGAGAAATCACAACTGATACAACAGAAATACAAAGGATTATAAGAAATTATTACGAACAACTGTATGGCAAGAAATTTGACAACCTAGAGGAAATGGACAAATTCCTGGAAACCTATAGTCTTCCCATACTGAATCAAGAAGAAGCAGAAAGTCTGAATAGACCAATAACAGCTACTGAAATTGAAGCAGTAATCAAAAAACTCCCAGCACACAAAAGCCCTGGACCGGATGGCTTCACAAGTGAATTCTACAAAACATTTAGGAAAGAACTAACTCCTATCCTCCTCAGACTATTCCAAAAGATACAAGAAGAGGGAAGACTCCCAACCTCGTTCTATGAAGCCAGTGTAACCCTAATTCCAAACCAGGTCAAGACACAACAAAGAAAGAAAACTACAGGCCAATATCGCTGATGAACATAGATGCTAAAATCCTCAACAAAATATTGGCAAACCGGATCCAGCAACACATTAGAAAGATCATACACCACGATCAAGTAGGATTCATCCCAGGGATGCAAGGATGGTTTAATATTCACAAATCAATAAACGTGATACACCACATAAACAAAATGAAAGACAAAAACCACATGATCATATCAATAGATGCGGAAAAAGCATTTGATAAAGTACAACACCCATTTATGATAAAAACTCTCAGCAAAATGGGAATAGAGGGAGCATACCTCAACATAATAAAGGCCATATATGAGAAACCTGAAGCCAACATCATACTCAATGGGTAAAAACTGAGAGCATTCCCCCTGAGATCAGCAACAAGACAAGGATGTACGCTCTCTCCACTCCTATTCAACATAGTCTTGGAAATTCTAGCCACAGCAATCAGACAAGAAAGAGAAATAAAAGGCATCCAAATTGGAAAAGAGGAAGTAAAACTGTCATTATTTGCAGATGACATGATAGTGTACATAGAAAACTCTATAGACTCCACAAAAAGCTACTCAACCTAATAAGTGAATTCGGCAAAATAGCAGGATACAAAGTCAATATTAAGAAATCGAAGGCATTTTTATACACCAACAATAAAAACTCAGAGATAGAAACTGAAAGAAAAATCCCATTTACCATAGCAACAAGAAAAATAAAATACTTAGGAATAAACTTAACCAAAGAGGTAAAAGACCTGTACACAGAAAACTACATAACACTGAAGAAAGAAATTAAAGAAGATACAAATAAATGGAAGCGTATACCATGCTCATGGATGGGAAGAATCAACATCATTAAAATGTCCATACTACCCAAAGCAATTTATAGATTCAATGCAATCCCTATTAAAATAGCAGCAACATATCTCACAGACCTAGAACAAATACTTCAAAAATTTATATGGAACCAAAAAAGAGCCCGAATAGCCACAGCAATTTTGAGGCAGAACACAGTAGGAGGAATCACAATACCTGATATCAAACTATACTACAAGGCCACGGTAATCAAAACAGTCTGGTACTGGCATAAAAACAGACGTATAGATCAATGGAACAGAATAGAGAGCCCAGAAATAAGCCCAGGTTCATATGGTCAACTAATATTTGACAAAGGGGGAAAGAACATCAAATGGAGTGAAAAGAGCCTCTTCAACAAATGGTGTTGGGAGAACTGGACAGGGACATGCAAAAAAATGAAACTAGACCACCAGCTCACACCATACACCAGAATAAACTCAAAAATGGATCAAAGACTTAAATGTAAGCCATGACAACATAAAAGTCCTAGAGGAAAAAATAGGCAGGAAAATTTCAGATATCCCACGTAGCAACATTTTCACTGATATATCTCCTAAGGCAAGGGAAATAAAGGAAAGAATAAACAAATGGGACTACATCAAACTAAAAAGTTTCTGCGCAGCTAAAGAAAACATCAGCAAGATGCAAAGGAAACCAACCATATGGGAAAATATATTCGCCAATGACATCTCAGACAAGGGATTGATCTCCAAAATATATAAAGAACTCATACGACTCAACACCAAGAAGACAGACAACCCAATTAAAAAATGGGCAAAGGACCTGAACAAACACTTCTCCAAAGAAGACATGCAGAGGGCCCATAGACATATGAAAGTATGCTCAACATCACTAGCCATCAGAGAGATGCAAATTAAAACCACAATGAGATACCACCTCACACCAGTCAAAATGGCAATCATCAACAAATCAACAAACAACTTGTGCTGGCGAGGATATGGGGAAACAGGAACCCTGGTGCATTGCTGGTGGGAATGCAGATTGGTGCAGCCACTGTGGAAAACAGTTTGGAATTTCCTTAAAAAACTAAAAATGGAACTGCCTTTTGAACCAGCAATTCCATTGCTAGGATTATATCCAAAAAATCCCGAAACACCAATTCAAAAGAACCTATGCACTCCAATGTTCATAGCAGCACTATTTACAATAGCCAAGTGCTGGAAACAACCTAAGTGCCCATCTGTAGATGAGTGGATCAAAAAACTGTGGTACATTTACACAATGGAATTCTATGTAGCAGAAAGAAAGAAGGAACTTCTACCATTTGCAACAACATGGATGGAACTAGAGAAAATTATGCTTAGTGAAATAAGCCAGGCAACAAAAGAAAAATACCTTATGCTGTCACCTATTACAGGAAACTAATGAACAACACAAACAAATGAGCAAAATTGAACCAGAGCTATGTAAACAAGAAGTAGACTAACAGTAACAAGGGGGGCGGGGGGGAGGAAAAGAAAGGTGTAAGGGGATGGGTCAAGTTAAAAAATATATATATATAAATGAATGACCCACAGACAGGTGCAACTGAGTGGGTACTAAATGTGGGGGAGGGGAGGGACAGGGTGCAGGGAAACAAGAGGGCTAAAAAAGTGAGACAACTGTAATGGAAAAACAAACCAAAATTTCTTAGTGGGGGAAAAAATGAAAATATGAAGAATGGAAATGCCAGTTCAGTGAATATTAGGACAAAGATTTTCCTTCACGTTGTATATTTTTCTCCCTATTTGATCCCTCCAGAGTTCGGCATTCTAAACAAGTAAGTAATGACATAAGTTCCTTTGCATAGAACTAATAAGACCAGTTGTCAACAGAGGTTCTTTTTTTTTTGACCAAGTCTTTGACTGGAATGTCAAGCCTAAAGGAAACATACTTGGGCTCAGATTGTTACCAGAAAGCCCTGAGGAACTGGGAATGACTTTCAAAGGTAATAAAAGCCCGTGAGATAAAAAGGTCTGGTACCATGGTTGGTTGTGCGGTCCACAGCAATCTTTCCAGGGAAGGAACGAAGGTTGTTTTCCTGAAAGATGGCTAGAAGGGACCTTAAGGCACAAGGAAAGACCAGAAAGACTTGGAAAAAACAGGTGTGTACAGGCAAGGATGAATGCCAGATATGTGGCACAGCTTCTGTGCCCTGAAGAACAGACTGAAGGTCACCCCAAATATTCCTTGGGTAAGTTCCAGCAAAGCAGAACTAAAGATCATAAGTGATCATTTGCTGCTCTTGTTATGTTTATGCAAACGAACAGGGTAAATTAAAAATGGACTAAATGTAGTCCCTTTAAAGACAAGGAGGGTAACCTTAGGGAGAAAAATTATTATTCAAGGAAAATCACAATGATCAGTTAGTAGAGTATAAAACAGGGCAACTAACCGTCTTAAAATTTCTTCTCCAGATTTAGAGACTTGTTTGCGGGTTATGTTACATAAATTAACACGTGTTTTTTGTTTTCAAAGGACATAAGCCTATGATCGCGTTACCTGAGTGATTATCTGTATGCATAAGCCTCACTTAATCCTCTCTGCAGCGCTGCCTCCTGAGACTCAACGGTTTGGCTGAACTAAATGTCTGGGTTGGGGAAGAACGGGGTCGTCTGTGGACTTCACTTTAAAACGGGTTTCTCTTTTCTATCCTAATGGCTTGGATAGAAAAGGCCCAGAGGTCTGAGAGGGGGAAAAACCTAAACTATTTCCCTCAGCCCAAACTAAGTATAATGGGCAAAAGGGTTTTGGACAGGCGAGGTGTGCCTAGCACACCTTCTTACAAAGAAGCCCTTTTTTTTTTTTTCTTTCCCTAATATGGAACATTGAAAAATTAATTCCTGCCTTCTGTCATCTAGTAGTTATGGATTGAATGATGTCTTTTAACCCTTTTCGCCAAATCTGTTGCCCCCAGAACACAACAAGGACACCAGCCTGTTAAACCAAGCACGCCGTTGACCGGAGACAGCCAACTGACCTGGAGTCTGCACGATCCTTCCCCATGTGGGAAAGCCACCCTCCCCTCCACACCCCCACTCTTATTAGGGTTTTCTGGACCCAAGGGTAGGTAGGACGACGACCATGTCCAGCTTGAAGCAGCTAGAGGAGCTTGAGACCTTCGCCCATTGTCCTTTACAAGATTACAAAGGGTCCTAATATTTGAGAGGGGGCGGATAGTTAATTTTTATGAACCAGGGGTATGGACTTGGGGGGGATTGCTGGGGGAGGGGGGTGCTGGGTGGAGGGGAACAAGGGGGAGAAAACTGGAACTGTTGTAACAATATAATCAATAAAAAACATTATAAAAAAAAAAAAAGACCTGTACTCAGAAAACTACATAACACTGAAGAAAGAAATTAAAGAAGATACAAATAAATGGAAGCATATGCCATGCTCATGGATGGGAAGAATCAACATCATTAAAATGTCCATACTACCCAAAGCAATTTATAGATTCAATGCAATCTTTATTAAAATACCAGCAACATATTTCACAGACCTAGAACAAATACTTCAAAAATTTATATGGAACCAAAAAAGAGCCCGAATAGCCAAAGCAATCTTGAGGAAGAACACAGTAGGAGGAATCACAATACCTGATATCAAACTATACTACAAGGCCACGGTAATCAAAATAGTCTGGTACTGGCATAAAAACAGACATATAGATCAATGGAACAGAATAGAGAGCCCAGAAATAAACCCAGGTTCATATGGTCGACTAATATTCGACAAAGGGCGAAAGAACATCAAATGGAGTGAAAAGAGCCTCTTCAACAAATGGTGTTGGGAGAACTGGACAGGGACATGCAAAAAAATGAAACTAGACCACCAACTTACACCATACACCAGAATAAACTCAAAATGGACCAAAGACTTAAATGTAAGCTGTGATACCATAAAAGTCCTAGAGGAAAACATAGGTAGGAAAATTTCAGATATCCCACGTAGCAACATTTTCACTGATATAGCTCCTAAGGCAAGGGAAATAAAGGAAAGAATAAACAAATGGGACTACATCAAACTAAAAAGTTTCTGCTCAGCTAAAGAAAATATCAGCAAGATGAAAAGGAAACCAGCCATATGGGAAAATATATTCGCCAATGACATCTCAGACAAAGGATTGATCTCCAAAATACATAAAGAACTCATACGACTCAACGCCAAGAAGACAGACACAACCCAATTAAAAAATGGGCAAAGGACCTGAACAAACACTTCTCCAAAGAAGACATGCAGAGGGCCCATAGACATATGAAAGAATGCTCAACATCACTAGCCATCAGAGAGATGCAAATAAAAACCACAATGAGATACCACCTCACACCAGTCAGAATGGCCATCATCAACAAATCAACAAACAACTTGTGCTGGCGAGGATGTGGGGAAACGGGAACCCTGGTGCATTGCTGGTGGGAATGCAGACTGGTGCAGCCACTATGGAAAACAGTTTGGAATTTCCTCAAAAAACTAAAGATGGAACTGCCTTTTGAACCAGCAATTCCATTGCTAGGATTATATCCAAAAAATCCTGAAACACCAATTCAAAAGAACCTATGCACTCCAATGTTCATAGCAGCACTATTCACAATAGCCAAGTGCTGGAAACAACCTAAATGCCCATCTGTAGATGAGTGGATCAAAAAACTGTGGTACATTTACACAATGGAGTTCTATGTAGCAGAAAGAAAGAAGGAACTTCTACCATTTGCAACAACATGGATGGAACTGGAGAGAGTTATGCATAGCGAAATAAGCCAGGCAACGAAAGAAAAATACCTTATGCTGTCACCTATTACAGGAAACTAATGAACAACACAAACAAATGAACAAAATTGAACCAGAGCTATGTAAACAAGAAGTAGACTAACAGTAACAAGGTTGGAGGTTGGAGGGAGGGAAGGGGTTAAGAAGGGGAAGGGTCAAGTCAAAAAACATATATAAATGACCCATGGACATGGGCAACTGAGTGGGGACTGAATGTGGGGGAAGGGAGGGGCAGGGTGCAGGGAAGCAAGAGGAGGAAAAAGTGAGACAACTGTCATGGAAAAAGAAACAAAAAAATTTTTTTTTAGTGGGGGAAAAATGAAAATATGGAGAATGGAAATGCCAGTTAAGTGAATATTAGGACAAAGATTTTCCTTCACGTTGTATATTTTTCTCCCTATCTGATCCCTCCAGAGTTTGGCATTCTAAACAAGTAAGTAATGACATAGGTTTCTTTGCATAGAACTAATAAGACCAGTTGTTAATAGAGGTTCCTTTTTTTCCCCTCTTGTTGACCAAGTCTTTGACTGGAATGTCAAGCCTAAATGAGACATGCTTGGGCTCAGGTTGTTACCAAAAAGCCCTGAGGAACTGGGAATGTCTTTCAAAGGTAATAAAAGCCCGTGAGATAAAAGGCCTGGTACCATGGTTGGTTGTGCGGTCCACAGCAATCTTTCCAGGGAAGGAACGAAGGTTGTTTTCCTGAAAGATGGGTAGAAGGAACCTTAAGGCACATTGGAAAACCAGAAAGACTTGGAAAGGACAGGTGTGTACAGGCAAGGATGAATGCCAGGTATATGGCTCAGCTTCTGTGCCCTGAAGAGGAGACTGAGGGTCACCCTAAATGTTCCTTGGGTAAGTTCCAGCAAAGCAGAACTAAAGATCATAAGTGATCATTTGCTGCTGTTGTTATGTTTATGCAAATGAACAGGATAAATTAAAAATGGACTTAATGTAGTCCCTTTAAGGACAAGGAGGGTAATCTTAGGGAGAAAAATTATTATTCAAGGAAAATCACAATGATAAGTAGTAGACTATAAAGTAGAGCAACTAACCATCTTAAAAGTTTCTTCTCATTTAAAATATGGTTTCACTTGAAAGTTAAACCACGTCTGTGATATCATCAAAGATATTCAAGTTGCAGGCAAGTAGAATGTCAAGTGCCTTGCAACTGGATGTCTCCCCAATAAGACAATCTTACAGATTTAGAGACTTGTTTGTGGGTTATGTTACATAAACTAACACGTGTTTTCTGTTTTCAAAGGGCATAAGCCTACGACCGCATTACTTGAGTGATCGTACGTATAAGCCTCACTTAATCCTCTGTGCAGTGCTGCCTCCTGGGGCGCAATGGGTTGTTGAAGAATGGGATGGTCTGTGGGCTTCACTTTAAAACTGCTTTCTCTTTTCTATCCTAATGGCTTGGACAGAAAGGGCCCAGAGGTCTGAGAGGGGGGAAACCTAAACTATTTCCCTCAGCTCAAACTAAGTATAATGGGCAAAAGGGTTTTGGACAGGTGAGATGTGCCTAGCACACCTCCCTCCAAAGAAGCCCTTTTTTTCTTTTTTTTTCCCTAATGTGGAACATTGAAAAATTAATCCCTGCCTTTGGTCATCTCGTAGTTATGGATTGAATGATGTCTTTTAACCTTTTTTGCCAAATCTGTTGCCCCCAGAACACAACAAGGATGCCAGCCTGTTAAACCAAGCACGATGTTGTCTGGAGACAGCCAACTGACCTGGAGTCTGCACGATCCTTCCCCATATGGGAAGGGCACCCTCTTCTCCACACCCCCACTATTATTAGGGATTTCTGGACCCAAGAGTAGATAGGACGATGACCATGTCCAGCTTGAAGCAGCTAGAGGAGCTTGAGACCTTCACCCATTGTCCTTTACAAGATTACAAAGGGTCTTAATATCTGAGAGGAAGGGATAGTTATTTTTTATGAACCATGTGTATGGACTTGGGTGGGGGGACTGCTGGGGGAGGGAGATGCTGGGTGGAGGGGAGTAAAGGGGATAAAATTGGAACTATTGTAACAATATAATCTATAAAATACATTAAAAAATCTTATTAATAAATATGCAAAGTCTCATCCTGAATTTCTGACTAAACTTTAGCCATACTACTCTGATTATATGAGGGGACACCTCCCCCTAAACTGGAATTATTTTCTGGAGGGCGGGCCCCTTGTAGTACAGGCTTCCCCTACTAGATGAGTGTTCTAGCGGCCCATCTGTATCAGTGTACCAGCTGGCATTGCTGTGAGAGGCTGTGTTGGGCTTCTTTGAATTTTTTTGAAGACTCTTTCAACGCATTTGCTCATTTAATGATGGATGATTTATAAGGACAGCTGTTAACGGTGTTCAATTGTTTTTGACCAAAAAATGGCATAACCCTCATGCCCCACCCTCTCTATACACCCAATCTCACCCCCAGTGACTTTGTTTTGTTTCTCTGTATGAAAAAACTCCTCAAAGGGAAATGTTTTACTGATTTGGAAGAGCTGAAGAAAAAAGGCATCAAAACCAACAAATTTGAAAACTGTTTTGATCAATGGAAAAAACATGTTGATAGATGTATTGCATAACATGGAGAGACTTTGAAGGTGACTGAAGTTTAAACATGTAAGAATAAATACATATGGTAATTTTTTATAAAAAATTACTGATATTATTATTGTTATTATTATTAAACTCTAAGGTGCAATACTTTAATAGAAGCCATTGTTGGATGGTTGGAATTCAAAATAAATATATCTTGCTTTACCACTTACTATGTTCATGACTTAGACTCTATAACAAGTGTTAGAAGACTTTCTCTAAAAGAAAGTAAATAGTTTAGGCTTTATAGGGAATATAGTTGTTGGTTTTTTATGTCACATACTTTTCTTTGTTTCATTTTCTCCAATCTTTTAAACATGTCAAAACCACTGTTAGCTCTCAGGTAGTACAGAAACAAGCCACAGGTAGGTTTGCCAACCACTAGTTTAAAGAAAATACTTTTTTAGCTTCTCTATGGCCTAGTTATTCTGTATGTAAAATGGAAATACTTTTAGTACTTTCCTCAGAATGTTGTGGTGAGGATTAAATAATTGACATATACAAGTTAAAACCAGGGCTGACTCGTGGCACTCAATAAATATTAGTGATGGAGCTTTTTGTTTTGTTATAATGCACCATACATATTCACCCATCTACTGACAAATATATTTAGAGATAAAACACACCAATAACTGCAAATGAGCACAGTATAAACTAATAACAAATTTTATAGTGTTGGGGTATACAAGAAATGAGGTGGAACAGGGTTCAGTGAGAGGAAGCTTTGCACAAAAGAAGAACATGAGCTTATGAGTCAAGCAGATTGAGTTTCAATTCTGAGTCTACCACTTTGTAGCTTTTGTGATCTCAGGAAAGTTATTTCACCTCTCTCTGTGCCATAATTTACTCATGTATAAAAATTAAATACTAATAAGACTGCCTGATAGGGTTGATCTGAGTGCTAAAAGAGGATGCAAGTCAAGAGACTGGTACATCATAAGAGCTCAGTAAATGGCAGTTGCTATTATTTTTCATTTCTTTTCATTTATATTAAATGCCTCTGAGGCTCTCTCTCCAAAATAGCCAATCCATTACTTAGGGGTAAATAGCAATTGTTTGATTGTGATTTCACTATTAGTTAGCTGCCATGACCTACTCAGTAACTCACAACAACCAGTGTATATAAAAAAAACAAGTATTGACTGGTTAAGTAAGCCTAAAATGTTGATTCAATAGCCCTGGATATACTCACAGTTTGATTATGATTTATTTCAGTTATGTACTGCATTTCTTAATATATTTGACAGAAAAATGATTGAATCTTAATTATTTAGTTTTAAGTTTATGCCCAGAGGCTACTGAGCTTCAATTTAGCTCTGTTGTTGAGTTGATTTGGCATTCCCTCCCCTGTCAAGCTAATACTAGATTTCACCTTCTCATCCTAGGTGATTACTAACACAGATGCCAATTCGAAGCAAGCCTTTGGGCTCCTGATAAGAGCTACTCAAGTCTGGATCAAGAAGTCAAATCACAGTCAATCCCCATTTAGTCGTCCATGTCCATGGGTCATTTATACTAGTTCTTTGACTAGACCCTTCCTCTTCTTTCCCCCATCTTCCCTCTTCCCCCTCTTCTCTGGTCACTGACTGTGGGAGAGGGGGGAGGTGGGTGGAGAAGAGGAGAACAAAGGGGGAAAATGGGACAACAGTAATAGAAAAACAAATTTAAAAAAGAAGTCAAATCATAATGTGAGTGTATGGGCAGCCTGAAGACACTGGGGATGCTATTTACAAAGAGTTTGAAAATAGAAATGTATAATTATGATTATCTTTTAACTAACAAGTTTGAGTTTTAACAGAATATGGACTTATATTGCAAGACTACCTACTATGCACCACACACACATAGTTGATGGAACCAAAGCACAGAGAGAACAAGCAACTTATCCAAAGTCATATAGCTAACAGATGTATGAAGGAAGAGCAAATCAACTGGTCCTCCCTCCCAATTACTTATTCAGTCTTTGTGTTTAATTAAATGATATACTAAATTGTGATCTCTCATATCCTCAAAAAATACTTAAGGAGGGTCCCATTCGTAACTGTCAAGTTTTAGTTCTGTTTAGCCCTCGAGAAAGAGAATGCCTAATAATTACCAAATTACTTGGATTCACTATTTATGAAGAAAAATTTATCCCCTTATGATCTGTAGGTTTCTGGAAGGCAAGGGCCATGATTTTCTTGCTTAGTGCTGTATTCCCAGTGTCTAGCAAAATTCTTGTCACATTTTAGATGTCTGATGCATATTTCATTAATATCTAATAACATGAATGATAATTTAAAATCCTAGAAAAAGGAACATAAGGTTTAAACTCCTGATCATGACTCCTTCACAGTGATACATTGGATATCTGAGGAGTCCAGGAGCAATGAATATGTATACAAGGACTACTTCACTTAATCTTTTGGGAATAGATTGCTGAAAATCCCAGCTGAGCAATGCTCCAGTGTGTGTAGAATCATCTCAGTGAATGTTCTGATGTTCCATTCACATCACTCTTTCAAAACTGAAAGATTTATCCCCTCAACTGCTAGGAGTGTTGGCTGCAGTGTAGCCCTCAATTTTCATCTCTCAACAGAAATTGCCTCAGCTGAGGAGATTCACCTTGCCAAAGGTCATATCCTGTTCCTGGGGCAGCCCACGTCTGGTGAATAATTGCTGAGGTGGTATAAGAGCCTGGTTCTCCTGCTCAAACTCAGAAAGCTCTAAAGAACCATCCCAGCTTCAAAATACTTTATGGTATTGATTGAAGTCTCTGTTGAGACTATCACAGGCCAAGCTCTCCCTCTACCCAATCCTGCTTTCTTCCTTTCCCTTCCACCTATGTTGATCCCAAAGACACTCCTTAATAAACATCTGCATGCTCATTTGTATTTTAGCATCTGCTTCCTGGAGAATCCAAGGTCTGAAAAATCCTACCACATCTTCTTTCCTCATAGCACATTCCCCTCATACAGGCAATCTCTTCCTTGCCACTCCAAGCCTTCCATTGTCCAAGACAAGATTTATGTAAATGTTCCAATCAAATATGAGATATAGCCAATCACAAAGACACAAAGAGGAGGAAGGAAGCTTATGTGATTTGTGGAATGTCATACAGCTATTAAGTAATGAAACCAAGATTTGAACCCATGCAGTCTGTCAGTAAAAACACCTTCTAGAATCTTCCAATTTTCCCTCAGGATCATCATGAGGAACCTAATGTCTATGGCTATGTGCCAATTTCATTACAATGTTGATATATTGTGGTATGTACCTCTTACCCTCTTCACTTATTTTGCCCATCATCCCACGTCCTTCCCCTTTGGCAACCACCACTTTGTTTTCTATATCTGTGAGTCTGTTTCTGTGTTGTTTATTTTTTTTAGATTTCACATACAAGTGAAATATGTCATATTTGTATTTCAGTGTCTGACTTATTAGATTCAGCACAATACCCTATAGTTCTATCATGCTGTTGTAAATGGTAAGATTTTGTTCTTTTTAATGGCCAAGTAATATTCCATTGTATATATGTACCACCACTTTTTTAATCTGCTCTTGTACTGATGAGCCCTTAGGTTGATTTCATATCTTGGCTGTTGTCAATAATGCTGTAATGAACATGATAGTATGTGTATCTTTTCAAACTAGTGTCTTCAGTTTCCTTGGGTAAAAACACAGAAGTGGAATTGCTGGATCATATGTAGTTCTATTTTTAATTTTTTGATGAACCCTCATTCTACTTTCCATAGTGGCTGTACCAATATACATTCCCACAATGTGTCTTATATTTACTTTTCATAAGTGCACCATTTTTTTTTACCACAGTCAAAACACATAGATTAAATTTCTCATAAAATAAAAGCAATACTACATATGACAACCAAGTTTTTTAAACCTCTTTTTTGACTCTTAGTTGTTCTTAACACAAATGAAAATTGCATTGAGTTAGTATTTTAAATTATTATATTTCCTGAGTAGAATTGTTTACATTAATAGTTTCACTCCTTCAAAAATTATTTTATAATTCTTTTGCATTCTGTCATAGAGGTGTTTTCCTGTTATAGATTCTTAGAATTCAACTGCATAGCTTGTTCATTATATGTAATATTAAAATTTATTATTGTCATTATGTTGTATTACATTAAGCCAATTTGCCATCATAGGTACTTGAATAATTTATTAATTCTAAAACTTGATTCTCTTTCCTTTGCAATTGCTTTTTTTTTTTTTTTTTGGAGGCTTATTTTAGCCTTTCAGTCTTCCTTAAATATACTTTAGCTAGGTTTTGTCACAAACCTAAATATATTCAGACTCTAGGCAGATATGCTAAATAAGCAAAGCAGGACTGTTATAAGACAATATAGAGTGGTGGAGTGTACAGGAAAGGGGAGATAAGCCTTATTGAACAATGTTTTTAAAAGAGAAAACAAGAAAACTAAAACACTCTAAGCAGAATCAAAGTATATTTGCTGACAAATTCCTTATTTTTTAGACTATGCTTTAAACATGATATGGCATAGAGATTTCCATGGCATGGGTAGTACCTCTGCTACAGCCAGACTATACCCTTTATTCAGCAGGAGGGGATTAGGTATAAAAATCTTAGGTGTGAAAAATGACAGGCCAGTGGGGATGGAAAAGAAGCTGGACTTGAATAATTATGGGGCAAAACTAGGACCAGAACAGGTCTATAGAGATGAATTTGGCTCCAGACCTGGCCACTGATATGGTTACAGCATCCACATCATAGCATTCAAGGGTCATGATTAACACAGTTGGGAGTGATCAGTGTTGATAGTCAATAAGGCCTTATATGATGTATAGAACATAACAGTGGGCATTCTGAGGTATAGTGATGTAGAAAATCAGCTCAGCATGAATGCTAGGGGTGGGTTGGGGGTGCATATATCCATTTGGTTGACAAATAGGCATAAGGAAAATTGGATCCAACTGTTCAGGTAAGTTGGCTTACATGATGTTAACAGAGCATCAGGATTTTAAGTTCTTCACAGGTTTCTAGGGATGTGCAGTACAAATTGGTGAAAGGTGGTGAAGTGGTTAACTAAAGAAAATTTTTGCATGACCCAGGGTCATGGACGACTTTATGGAGATTGACTTAAGGAGGAGAGAGGGTGGGGCTGGGTGGAGGTGGGGAAAGGGAGAAAAAGCAAAAATAGTTGTAACAGCATAAACAATAAACAAATTAAAAAAAACAGAGGAATCACTGTGATTGATAGAGGTTGGGCATAAATGCAGCAGAACAGTGAATGCCTGTAAAGCAGTGGATACTAAGTACCCAAGACACACCTCCAGTCACATGAGGTACCATACTTAAGACTGCAACAGTAACTCTAGATCCCACCCAATTGTGAAGATGAGATTCCTGAAATCCTGCCAGGCTAGTTAACTATAGACTCATATAGGTTGGGGGGGGGGCTAAACCTACAGCTGGAAAGTATTATGGGAGCAATTAAGTGGGGCTGGAGCTAGAGCTAAGAAAGTTAGACAATGACAAGCCGTCAGCTGCTTTGAGTTTGAGCCTGCTGTTCATCTTGTTGAAAGTGTTTTGTCTTCTTTGTACACACAGGAGAGAGCCCCTTTCTCTGACTGTTTTTCTCTGAAGTCATTGGGCTTATGTTATGAAAGTTTAATTCAACCCCCAAGACATACTTCAACTGCCTTGCATGCTAGCTTAGAAGGATAAGAAGCTTCTATAGATTATCTGGGTAAGGGTTATAGGGATTAACCCAACTTTACTGCTAGGCTCTGAGGAATATAATGATCAGTGAATGTAGTAAACTCAGGGGTAATGTGACCCAGTCATGATATTGGCAGTGCTTTTCATATAGTGGGTATGGCATAAGAATAAGTTTCCCACGTAGATATTCTGCATTCAAATGGAAGGCAATGTCTTAGTGCTGGGTTGCATGTCACAATTGGCATAGGATCCAAGCTAACACCTGGTAATTGAAAACAGGGTCCAGCTATTAGATGAGGGATTGGCAATGACTAAGTAGAGAACTAGGACTCCATCCAATCAGAGAGGGGAGTTTGGGCACAGCTCCAAAGAGGGACTAAACTAGCTATAAAGGAACTGCAGCATATACCCAGTGTTTATGGTGAGGTGGATATTTGGGTGCTTAGACCAGCGAGACCAGTTCCAGACACCACCCACCGATGCGAATGTTGTTTCTGATATTCTGCCAATTTGGACCAATATTACAATATGACCTGAGCAGCAAAAAACCTATAATTTTATAAAATAGTACTTGTATGACTTCTGGCCAAGATGGAGGTCTAGACAGGCATATTGTGTCTCCTTCCACAACTAAGAAGAAATACAACTACCTGAAAACTAGAGAACCAGAAGTTCCAGAAAAATCAAGCTGCATGGAAGTCCAACAAACAAAGATATAAAAAAGAAGTACTCATCCAGACAGGTAGAAGGTGTGGAGCTGGGGCAGAGAGGACACGGTGTGGTGGCAGCAGTAGCGGTGGCAGTGGCAGGCTGGCAGAAAGTGCAGTCACACACTTTAAAAAGTAGGGAGGGACACCTGGGAAGCGCTCCCAGTACCAGACCAGACCGCACAGCTCACTGTCTCAGCAACAGGGAAAATAAAGCCTCATTGCTTCTGACTGTGCAAACCAGTGGGGGTTGGGGCGGAGGAAGAAACAGCCGATCTCTCAGCAGAATCTGCTTGTTTAAAGGGCCCCCATGGTCCTAGAACATCCGTAGACCCACACACTCTGGGAAGGACAGCCAGGGCAACAGCTAGAGAGGTGCCAGTCTCATATGGAAGTAGAAGTGCCTGGAAAAAGGGCGAGTGCTGAGCAAGCGCTACTGTTCCCTCTCTGACCCCTCCCCCACATACAGCGCCACAACATGGTGAAACAGGTCACCATGTGCTGATGAATACCTAAGACTCCACCCTTTACAATGTAACAGGAACAACAGCTCTACCTAAGACACAGAGGCAAACAAACACAGGAGTCGGTCAAGATGAGGAGACAGAGAAGTATGGTCCAAAAGGGGGAACGAATCAAGGTTCCAGTGGGAGAACTAAGCGATGAGGAGTTAGAAGATGTAACAGAAAAGAGATAGCCAACCTAACAGGCATAGAGTTCAAAACACTGGTGAAAAAAATGCTCACATGCTTAACAGATATGCTTAAGTATGACAAACGCATAAGGGAAGAAGTGAAGGCTATGCTAAATGAAACAAAGGAAAATCCACACAAAAACAATGGTGAAGGGAAGAAAACTGGGGTTCAAATCAATGACTTGGAACACAAGGAAGAAAAATCAGTCAAATAGTACAGAATGAGGAAACAAAAATTGAAAAAGTGAGGAGAGGCTTAGGACTCTCTGGGATTACTTTAAACATGCCAACATCCAAACCATAGGGGAACCAGAAGGAGAATAGGAACAGCAAGAAATTTAAAACTTATGTGAGAAAATAATGAAGGAGAACTACCCAAATTTGGTGAAGGAGATAGACATACAAGTCCAAGAAGCACAGAGAGTCCCAAACAAGCTAGACCCAAGGAGAACCATACCAAGACACATCAACATTAAAATGTCAGAGGTTTAAGAGAAAGAGAGAATCTTAAAAGCAGCAAGAGAAAAGCAGAGAGTTACCTATAAAGGGGTGGCTATAAGACTATCAGCCTATTTCTCAAAAAACACTTTCAGGCAAGAAGGGGCTGGCAAGAAGTATTCCAGGTGATGGAAAGCAAGGATTTACAATCAAGATTACTCTATCCAGCAAAGCTATCATTTAGAATGAAAGGTCAGATAAAATGCTTTTCATACAAGGTAAAAGCTAAAGGAGTTCATCATCACCAAGCCATTATTATATGAAATGTCAAAAGGACTTATTTAAGAAAAAGATAAAAACTATGAACACTAAAATGACAACAAACTCACAACTATCAACAACTGAATCTAAAAAATAAATACAAAATCCAACTAAGCAAACCAGATAGGAACAGAAGCACAGGTATGGGGATCATTTGGAGGGTTATCAGCTGGGAGGGGGAAGAGGGAGAAATGGGGAAATGGTGCAGGGATTAAGAAGCATAATTGGGGCAAGTAATGTGAGGGGGGTCCGGAAGATGGCGGCAGAGTAGGTAGTGGTGTTGTCTGCTCACTTCCATCACGGAAGGACTTGGGGTGTAAACACAGAGAGGAGTGAGTGAGTGAGTGCAGATTTCAGGCAGCGCAAACAGGGAAGGGAGTGTGGGAGCAGCACGCAGAAAGTTTGGCCGTGCACTCCAGGCTGAGTCGCTGGGCCTCCAGGACTGGTACATCTGCCATACTGCACCCAAGGGGGCAGCTGCTAACTGGCTTGTTAGCCAGGAGCTGCTTGAAGGCTTCCTCCTGCCAGGGGTGTGCTGTTCAGTGAAGTCTCACAGGGAGACAACGAGAGGGTTTGGCTGAAAAGACCAGAGGTATGGGAGGACAGTGAACAACCCGAACTGGGAGAAACTATATGAACTTAGTCTAGGTTGGGACCCGCTTGGCTGTAACGCAAGACTGAAAGCTCTGTGCTCTGGGTTCGCGCGGCGCTCACTCCAGGGCCCCAGTAAGCAAAAGGACAGCTTTGAGCCATGGAGAGGGGACCATACGGGAAAGCCACGGCAGAACTGCACTCAGTGGGGACCCCAGGCTGGCAAGTGGTGCACACAGGCATATAGGCAGGGACACAAGCGGATGCTGTAGTTCAGAAATTGAGACAGGAATGGAAGCAGAGCAGAGATTACTGGCATGCACACGCTGGCCCACCAACAGAAAAATGTTGCTAGACAAGCCTGAGGAGGGCTGAAGGTGCCGCAGGAGGGGACAACTAAACGCAGCTCACAGTAGAGCAGCGGCAGGCCCACGAGAAAGAGACTAGCAACCCCAGAATCAAGCTGGATCCCCCTACAGTCAGCCAACCGACCAGAAAGATTTGAAATCCATGAAATTTTGACCAGGGGCAGATCCAGGAAAAAAGGAGACTGTGCCTAAATGTGGAACTGAGTAAAAACTCTTTTCCCCCTTCTTTCTTTTCCTTTCCCTTCCTTCTTTCCCTTCCTTCCTCCCTTCCTTCCTTCCTTCCTTTCTTTTTTTAAATATTTTATTGATTATATTGTTACAATAGTTCCAATTTTCTCCCCTTTACTCCCATCCACCCAGCATCTCCCTCCCCCAGCAATCACCCCCCAAGTCCATACCCATGGTTCATGAAAAATAACTATCCCGCCCTCTCAGATATTAAGAACCTTTGTAATCTTGTAAAGGACAATGGGCAAAGGTCTCAAGCTCCTCTAGCTGCTTCAAGCTGGACATGGTCGTCGTTATACCTACACTTGGGTCCAGAAATCCCTAATAATAGTGGGGGTGTGGAGAAGAGGGTGGCCTTCTCACATGGGGAAGGGTCATGCAGACTTCAGGTCAGTTGGCTGTCCCCGGACAAAGGCATGCTTGGTTTAACAGGCTGGCATCTTTGTTGTGTTCTGGGGGCAACAGATTTGGTGAAAGGGTTAAAAGACATCATTCAATCCATAACCACTAGATGACAAAAGGCAGGGATTAATTTTTCAATGTCCCACATTAGGGAAGAGAAGTGCTTCTTTGGAGGAAGATGTGCCAGGCACATCTCACCTGTCCAAAACCCTTTTGCCCACCATACTTATTTGGGCTGAGGGAAATAATTTAGGTTTCCCCCCTCTCAGACCTCTGGGCCCTTTCTGTCCAAGTCATTAGGATAGAAAAGAGAAACCAGTTTTAAAGTGAAGCCCACAGACCATCCCATTCTTCACCAACCCATTGCGTCTCAGGAGGCAGCGCTGCACAGAGGATTAAGTGAGGCTTATGCGTACAGACAATCACTCTGGTAATGCGGTCATAGGCTTATGCCCTTTGAAAACAGAAAACACATGTTAATTTATGTAACATAACCCACAAACAAGTCTCTAAATCTGTAAGATTGTCTTATTGGGGAGACATCCAGTTGCAAGGCACTTGACATTCTACTTGCCTGCAACTTGAATATCTTTGATGATATCACAGACATGGTTTAATTTTTAAGTGAAACCATTTTTTAAATGAGAAGAAACTTTTAAGACTGTTAGTTGCCCTACTTTTTAGTCTACTACCGATCATTGTGATTTTCCTTGCATAATGATTTTTCTCCCTAAGATTACCCTCCTTGTCTTTAAAGGGACTACATTGAGTCCATTTTTAATTTATCCTGTTCATTTGCAAAAATATAACAAGAGCAACAAATGATCACTTATGATCTTTAGTTCTGCTTTGCTGGAACTTACCCAAGGAACATTTAGGGTGACCCTCAGTCTGCTCTTCAGGGCACAGAAGCTGAGCCACATACCTGGCATTCATCCTTGCCTGTACACACCTGTCCTTTCCAAGTCTTTCTGGTTTTTCATTGTGTCTTATGGTCCCTTCTAGCCATCTTTCAGGACAACAACCTTCGTTCCTTCCCTGGAAAGATTGCTGTGGACCGCACAACCAACCATGGTACCAGGCCTTTTATCTCACGGGCTTTTATTACCTTTGAAAGTTATTCCGAATTCCTCAGGGCTTTTTGGTAACAACCTGAGCCCAAGCATGTCTCCTTTAGGCTTGACATTCCAGTCAAAGACTTGGTCAACAAGAGGGGGAAAAAAGGAACCTCTATTAACAACTGGTCTTATTAGTTCTATGCAAAGAAACCTATGTCATTACTTACTTGTTTAGAATGCCAAACTCTGGAGGGATCAGATAGGGAGAAAAATATACAACGTGAAGGAAAATCTTTGTCCTAATATTCACTTAACTGGCATTTCCATTCTTCATATTTTCATATTTCCCCCACTAAAAAAAATTTTTTTGTTTCTTTTTCCATGACAGTTGTCTCACTTTTTCCCCCTCTTGCTTCCCTGCACCCTGCCCCTCCCTTCCCCCACATTCAGTCCCCACTCAGTTGCCCATGTCTGTGGGTCATTTATATATGTTTTTTGACTTGACCCTTCCCCTTCTTAACCCCTTCCCTCCCTCCAACCTCCAACCTTGTTACTGTTAGTCTACTTCTTGTTTACATAGCTCTGGTTCAATTTTGTTCATTTGTTTGTGTTGTTCATTAGTTTCCTGTAATAGGTGACAGCATAAGGTATTTTTCTTTCGTTGCCTGGCTTATTTCGCTATGCATAACTCTCTCCAGTTCCATCCATGTTGTTGCAAATGGTAGAAGTTCCTTCTTTCTTTCTGCTACATAGAACTCCATTGTGTAAATGTACCACAGTTTTTTGATCCACTCATCTACAGATGGGCATTTAGGTTGTTTCCAGCACTTGGCTACTGTGAATAGTGCTGCTATGAACATTGGAGTGCATAGGTTCTTTTGAATTGGTGTTTCAGGATTTTTCGGATATAATCCTAGCAATGGAATTGCTGGTTCAAAAGGCAGTTCCATCTTTAGTTTTTTGAGGAAATTCCAAACTGTTTTCCATAGTGGCTGCACCAGTCTGCATTCCCACCAGCAATGCACCAGGGTTCCCGTTTCTCCACATCCTCGCCAGCACAAGTTGTTTGTTGATTTGTTGATGATGGCCATTCTGACTGGTGTGAGGTGGTATCTCATTGTGGTTTTTATTTGCATCTCTCTGATGGCTAGTGATGTTGAGCATTCTTTCATATGTCTATGGGCCCTCTGTATGTCTTCTTTGGAGAAGTGTTTGTTCAGGTCATTTGCCCATTTTTTAATTGGGTTGTGTCTGTCTTTTTGGCGTTGAGTCGTATGAGTTCTTTATGTATTTTGGAGATCAATCCTTTGTCTGAGATGTTATTGGCGAATATATTTTCCCATAAGGCTGGTTTCCTTTTCATCTTGCTGATATTTTCTTTAGCTGAGCAGAAACTTTTTAGTTTGATGTAGTCCCATTTGTTTATTCTTTCCTTTATTTCCCTTGCCTTAGGAGATATATCAGTGAAAATGTTGCTATGTGGGATATCTGAAATTTTCCTGCCTATTTTTTCCTCTAGGACTTTTATGGTATCACGGCTTACATTTAAGTCTTTGATCCATTTTGAGTTTATTCTGGTGTATGGTGTAAGTTGGTGGTCTAGTTTCATTTTTTTGCATGTCCCTGTCCAGTTCTCCCAACACCATTTGTTGAAGAGGCTCTTTTCACTCCATTTGATGTTCTTTCCCCCTTTGTCGAATATTAGTCGACCATATGAACCTGGGCTTATTTCTGGGCTCTCTATTCTGTTCCATTGATCTATACGTCTGTTTTTATGCCAGTACCAGACTGTTTTGATTACCGTGGCCTTGTAGTATAGTTTGATATCAGGTATTGTGATTCCTCCTACTGTGTTCTTCCTCAAGATTGCTTTGGCTATTCGGGCTCTTTTTTGGTTCCATATAAATTTTTGAAGTATTTGTTCTAGGTCTGTGAAATATGTTGCTGGTATTTTAATAAGGATTGCATTGAATCTATAAATTGCTTTGGGTAGTATGGACATTTTAATGATGTTGATTCTTCCCATCCATGAGCATGGTATATGCTTCCATTTATTTGTATCTTCTTTAATTTCTTTCTTCAGTGTTATGTAGTTTTCTGAGTACAGGTCTTTTACCTCCTTGGTTAAGTTTATTCCTAGGTACTTTATTTTTCTTGTTGCTATGGTAAATGGGATTTTTCTTTCAGTTTCTATCTCTGAGTTTGTATTGTTGGTGTATAAAACTGCCTTTTATTTCTTAATATTGACTTTGTATCCTGCTATTTTGCCGAATTCACTTATTAGGTTGAGTAGCTTTTTGTGGGGTCTATAGAGTTTTCTATGTACACTATCATGTCATCTGCAAATAATGACAGTTTTACTTCCTCTTTTCCAATTTGGATGCCTTTTATTTCTCTTTCTTGTCTGATTGCTGTGGCTAGAACTTCCAAGACTATGTTGAATAGGAGTGAAGAGAGCGGACATCCTTGTCTTGCTCCTGATCTCAGGGGGCATGCTCTCAGTTTTTGCCCAATTGAGTATGATATTGGCTTCAGGTTTCTCATATATGGCCTTTATTATGTTGAGGTATGCTCCCTCTATTCCCATTTTGCTGAGAGTTTTTATCATAAATGGGTGTTGTACTTTATCAAATGCTTTTTCTGCATCTATTGATATGATCATGTGGTTTTTGTCTTTCATTTTGTTTATGTGGTGTATTACGTTTATTGATTTGCGAATATTAAACCATCCTTGCATTCCTGGGATGAATCCTACTTGATCGTGGTGTATGATCTTTCTAATGTGTTGCTGGATCCGGTTTGCCAATATTTTGTTGAGGATTTTAGCATCTATGTTCATCAGCGATATTGGCCTGTAGTTTTCTTTCTTTGTTGTGTCTTGGCCTGGTTTTGGAATTAGGGATATACTGGCTTCATAGAACAAGTTTGGAGGTCTTTCCTCTTCTTGTATCTTTTGGAACAGTCTGAGGAGGATAGGAGTTAGTTCTTTCCTAAATGTTTTGTAGAATTCACTTGTGAAGCCATCCGGTCCAGGGCTTTTGTGTGTTGGGAGTTTTTTGATTACTGCTTCAATTTCAGTAGCTGTTATTGGTCTATTCAGACTTTCTGCTTCTTCTTGATTCAGTTTGGGAAGACTATAGGTTTCCAGGAATTTGTCCATTTCCTCTAGGTTGTCAAATTTCTTGCCATACTGTTGTTCGTAATAATTTCTTACAATCCTTTGTATTTCTGTTGTATCAGTTGTGATTTCTCCTCTTTCGTTTCTGATTTTATTTATTTGGGTCCTCTCTCTTTTTTTCTTGATGAGCCTGGTTAAAGGCTTGTCAATTTTGTTTATGTTTTCAAAGAACCAGCTCCTACTTTTGTTGATCTTTGGAATTGTTAATTTAGACTCTATGTCATTTAATTGTGCTCTGATCTTGATGATTTCCTTCCTTCTACTTGATCTGAGCTTTGCTTGTTGTTCTTCCTCTAGTTCTGGTAGCTGCAGGGTTAAGCTTTTTATTAGCGATTCTCCTAGCTTTTTTAGGCAGGCGTGTATTGCTATGAACTTTCTTCTCAGGACTGCTTTCGCTGTATCCCATAGGTTTTGGGTTGTTGTGTGTTCATTATCATTAGTTTCCAGAAACGTTTTGATTTCTTCCTTAATGTCATTGTTAACTCATTCATTATTTAATAGCATGTTATTCATTCTCCATGAGTTTGAATGTTTTCGAGTTTTTTTCCTTGAGGTTGATTTCCAATTTTAAGCCATTGTGATCTGAGAAGATGCTTGATATATTTTCAATATTCTTGAATTTGTTAAGGCTTGTTTTGTGTCCTACCATGTGGTCTATCTTTGAAAATGTTCCATGTGCACTTGAGAGGTATGCATATTTTGCTTCTTAGGGGTGAAAACTTCTATATATATCGACTAAGTCCTTTTGATCTAGAGTGTTGTTCGGTCCCTCAATATCTTTGGTGTTTCTTTGCTTTGAAGATCTGTCCATTGTTGACAATGGGGTGTTAAAGTCCTCTACGATCAGTGTGTTGCTGTCTATATCTTTCTTGGAGTCTTTCAAAATTTTCCTTATATATTTGGGTGCTCCTAAGTTCGGTGCATATATATTTATAAGGGTTATATCTTCTTGATGGATTTTTTCCTTTAAGTATTATGAAATGCCCTTCTTTGTCTATTTTTATGGACTTTTCTGTGAAATCTGTTTTGTCTGATATAAGTATTGCTACCCCGGCTTTTTTTTCACATCCATTTGCTTAAAATACTTTTTTCCATCCCTTTACTTTCAGTCTGTGTAGATATTTTGTTCTAAGGTGGGTCTCTGGTAGACAGCATGTATGTGGGTCATTCTTTGTAATCCATCCAGCTACCCTATGTCTTTTAATTGGAATGTTTAATCCATTTACATTTAATGTTATTACTGATAAGTACTTATTCATTGTCATTTTCCCCCTTTGTACTCGTGTTCTTGTCTGTCTCTCTCTGTTTCTTTTTCTTCTTAAAGCAGACCCTTTAGCATCTCTTGCATTCCTGGTTTGGTGGAGATGTATTCTTTTAGCTTTCTTTTGTCTTGGAAGCTCCTTATTTCACCCTCCATTTTGAATGAGAGCTTTGCTGGGTATAGAATTCTAGGTTGTAGGCCTTTGTTTTTCATTGCTTGGAATATTTTTTTCCTTTTCCTTCTGGTTTGTAGTGTTTCTGCTGAGAAGTCTGATGATAGCCTTATTGGAGCTCCCTTGTATGTTATTAGTTGTTTCTCTCTTCCTGCTTTTAGGATTCTCTCTTTGTCTTTGAATGTTGCCATTTTAATTATGATGTGTCTTGAGGTGGGCCTGTTGGGATTCATCTTCATTGGGACCCTCTGTGCTTCCTGATTTGCGTGACTCTTTCTCTCCTCATGTGAGGGAAGTTTCCTGTCATTAGTTTTTCAAAGAGGTTTTCTATCCCTTGCTCTTCTTCTTCTCCTTCTGGAATTCCAATTATACGGATATTATTACGTTTCATGTTGTCGTGCAGCTCTCTTAGAACCTCTTCAGTCTTGTTCAGTCTTTTTCATTTTGTTGCACTGTCTGGGTGTTTTTGTGTACGTTGTCCTCCAGCTCGCTGATCTGATCTTCTGCTTCCTCTAGCCTGCTTTTAATTCGTTCTACTGTGTTCTTCAATTCAGAGAGCATATTCTTCATTTCCTCCTGGCTCTTATTGATAGCTTCTATGTCCTTTTTCATGCTCGTGTAATTCTCTGTGAGTTCCTTGTAGTTTTTCTGGATTTCCTTGTAGTTTTCCTGGAGTTCTTTGTAGTTTCTGCTGAGCTCATTCAGTTTCTCCATAATCCATGTTTTGAATTCTGTATCTGATATTTTGCTCCTCTCTATTTCACTTAGCACTCTTTCTGGGGATTTTACCTTTCCTTTTGATGGGGAGTTGTTTCTCTGTCTCCCCATTTTTGTGATTCCTATTCTTTGTTGGTGCTTTTTAGAATGATCTGCTCTTCCTTGATCTGCCTCTGGTAGTGTCAGTTCATGTACCAAACTGGCCCTAGGCAGCCTATTGGAGACTTCCAGTGATCTACTGCCATTGTCTGTCTTCTTTAGTTGTTAATCTACTCAACCTGTGATTAGCCGTCAGGCTTAAGGACCGTGGATGTGGAAGCTTAATTCCTGTAGGCAGGGCTTCTATTTCCCCTCAGGCTCACACCACTTGGAAGGGAATGGTCTATCTGCTGTACAGGGGCTGAGTCAACACTAGCTGGTCCTGGGAGGAGGTTAGTGTAGCTTTCACTTACTCCTCCGCCCTCTTGGATCTCCGTCTGTGTTGTCCTTGATGTTATTTCTTTAATCTGTCTGGTTGTATTTCAGCTACTCTTTGGTGGATCTTTTTCTCTGGTTAGTTGATTGAGAGTCACTCTGCCCACCTTGTCTTGAGATCTTTTGTGGAGGTGCTGCTAAAACCTAATCACACAACCCAGGCAAAAAAACGCACACCCTCCAATATTTCCCCCGACTACAGTCTCGCTATAGGCTACAAATGAGCCCGTATTAATATACTTGTGGAGATATTGGGACTCTTATTTCATAGGAGAAACAGGTGAGAGTTGTTTTAAATGAAGGAAGGCTAATTTTTGAGCTGGAAGTTCATAGAGTAATAATATTAGCAATTGGGATCAAGGTTATGTAAGACAGCAATTAACATTTACACTGTATGTTTGAAAAGGAGGAGAGGGTTACAGTGTAGGGTGAGAAAGTGGAAGTGTATAGTATTAGGATTATATAATCGGTATATGCTATATGATTAGCGTGGGAGGGAGGATAGACACAACAGACATCCAGGCAGACAGACAGCCAGAAATTGAAAGAGAGGGCTGAGGAGGTTAGAAGGTAGGAAACAGATTGAGAAAGATTTTTCAATAATAAAAATACAGAGTAGAAAATAACAAGACAGGAAGGGAGAGAGGAAAGAGAAAGAGAAAGTAGAGAAGAGAAGGGTAGGAGAAAGAACGCAAGAAGAAGGGGAGGAAGAAGATGGGGGACTGATTTATTATTATTTTTTTTAAATTATATATTATAAAAAAGATTAGGAGATTAAAACATGGTATAAAATTGCAAGATAGAGAGAATATATAGAGAGAGGAATAAGAGATGGGAAAGCAAGAGGATAGGGGAGGGAAAGAACACGGAGGAGCGAAGGAAATCAGGAGGAAGAGGAGATATTAGGGAAAGATTGAAATTGAAGAGTTGACAAAAGATAGGATGAAGGAGAGAAATACAAGAGGGAGAGAGAGAAGTGAGGGGATGGGGTGGAAAGATAGAAGGGGTAAGAATGGGAGGGTGAAGGGAGAGGGGGATAGATTAGAATTATAATTTGAATATTAAAAGATTAGAATATAAAGTAGAATAGGGAGAGAGAAAGAAAGAGAGAATATTTATAGGGAGAGAAGGAAAATAAAAGCAAGGGATGAAAGAAAAACGAATGTAGATTGAATGGGGACAAAATAAAGAAAGAAATTTAATAAAATTGAAGGTGCTTAGTGCAGAGAAAGGAGAGAGAGATAAAGGGAGAGAACTTAAAATTAAAAAAATTAACTGAGAATAGGATGCAGGGGAGACATGTTACGGGGAGAGGAGTGAGGGAAGAGGAGGGGAGTAAAGGAGAGAGAATAAGAAAGGACGGGAGGGGCAGTTAGAGAAAGAGTGAGAAATAAATGAGAAGATTTTAACTCAATTGAACTTTTAGGCACAGTCTCTGGGTATTTTTGGTTTGTTTGTTTTTTTGTTTTTTCTTCCTTCCTTCCTGAGTCCGCTCCTATTCAAAATTCCATGAGTTTCAAATCTTTTCTGGTTGGTTGGCTGGCTCTGGGAGGGTTCTGTTTGATTCTGGGATTCCTAGTCTTTTATTTGTGGGCCCACCACAACTCTGCTGTGAGCTGCCTTTAGTTGTCCCCTCCTGAGGCGCCCTCAGCGCTCCTCAGGCTTTTCCAGCCACTCCTTCCCCCCCGTTGGTACAGCCTGCGCCGCCATCAATTCCCGCCCGGCCTCCAGTCGTGTCTCTATTCCCAGGCCACAGCTTCTGTTCTCTGCCCTGTCTATATGCTTGCGCACCCTACCTCTCTCCCTGTCTCAAGATCGTCCCCCCGTTTTGCAGGACTGTGGCACAGTCTGTCAAAGTGCCGGGCCCAGTGGCACTTTCTTTCCCAGGGCCTTTCCTCTAGTCTGGAGCTCCGCAGCTGCTTTCTCACATGTGCTTTTCTCTTTGCCCCCAAACTGTCTCTATTCCAAGCTACAGCTTCCGCTGGCTTTCCTGTCTATAGGCCTGCGCACTCTATCTTTCTTCCCGCTCCAGCACCGTCCCTTTGTTCTGTAGGATTCCAGTGTGGTCCGTCAGCGCAGCCCTCTCCTACCAAGGAGTTCTCCCCCAGTCTGGAGCTCCACAGCAGCCTTCCCCTGAGGGCCCCTCTCCCCGCCCTAAAACCATCTCCACTCCAGAACCACCGCCTCTGCTCTCTTCCCTACTTTCACACCCTGCGGTCCTATTTCTCTCCTAGCCTGAAACCCGCCTTTTATTCTGTGGGATTCTAGCACGATTGCTCAGTTATCCCACGGTCAGGAGTTCCACAGCAGCCTTTCTGTGCAGCCTGTCTCCTTGCCCCAAATCTGTCCCTTTGTTCTGTAGGGCCCTGGCATGAGTGCTGTGCGCGCCTGAGTGCCGAGCTTTCTGTCGGAGGCTGCAGCTGAGGAGGTTTCCCTCTAGACTCAGATCACGCAGTTCCTCCTATTCCTGGTTGTTCACTGTTCTCTCCCTCCTTTGGCTTTTTTGGCCAAATCCTCTCCCCAACGCCCTACAAGAATTCACCCATCGGTGTGCCCCTAGCAGGGGGAGTCTCCAAGAAGCTCTCAATTAGTGAATTCTCTGGTTGAGTACTGCAGACGCACCGAATCCCGGAATGACTCAGCCTGCAGTGTGTGGAAAACCCCTCCACCCACCTCCACGCTGCTCCCACGCTCTCCTCCCTGTTCACGCTATCGGAGATCCACACTCAGTCACTCCTCTTCGCATTCGTTCCTGGAGTCTCTCCCTAACAGGAGTGAGCTGAGAACACTCTCCCTACTCTGCGGCCATCTTCCCCTCTCCCTTCCTTCCTTCCTTCCTTTCTTTCTTTCTTTCTTTCTTTCTTTCTTTCTTTCTTTCTTTCTTTCTTTCTTTCTTTCTTTCTTTGTCTTTTCTTTCCTTCCCCTTCTTTTCTTTCTCCCTCTCTTTCTTTTCTCTCTCTCTTTCTTTCTATTTTTTTAAAATTAAAAAAAACCTGTTCCTTTAATCTGTCTCCTACCTTCTATCCCTCCTATCCTTCTGCTTTAATTTTTGTTTGTTTGTCTGTTTGTCTGTCTGTTTTGTTTATCCTCCCTCTCACACTAAACATATAGGATATAACTGCTATATAAACATAGTACTATACACTTTCACTTTCTCACTTCATTCTTCATTCTTCCCTTCCTTTTTAAACATACAGTGTAAATATTATTCGCTGTCTCACATAACCTTGACCCTACTTGCTACTATTATTATTCTATCACCGTCCCTCTCAAAAATTATCTTTCTTTCATTTAAAACAATTCCTATCTGTTTCTCCTATAATATAAAAATCTTAATCTCTCTGCATTTATATGAATACTGGCTCCTTTGCTGCTGATAGTGGGATTGTGGGTGGGGGATATTTTGGAGGGTGTGGGTTTCTTGCCTGGGTTGTGTGCTTATGTTTTAACAGCATCTCCACAAAATAACTTAAGACAAAGTGGGCAGAGTAACTCTCAATCAACTAGCCAGAGGAAAGGATCCACCAAAGAGAAACTGAAATACAACCAAGTAGCTTAAAAAACAGCATAAAGGGAAATACAAGAGCATTAGGCTCAGAAAATCAAAGAGACTACACCACTGAATCCCCCAATTCTCCTATAAAGAACCTCATATCATGAAAATGGGAAATTAAAGCAGACAAATCTAATAAACAAAACCAAACAAGAATAATTCAAGATGGGAAGACCCAGAAACAACATCCCAATGAAAGGAAAAGAGGAATTCCCAGAAAGAGAGATAGATGGAATAGACATAAACCAAATATCACACATGAAATTCAAAATAATGGCAATAAAGAAGCTCAATGACCTCGAAAACCTAAAAGAAAACTACAACAAACTCCAGGTAAATTACCAGCAACTTCAAGGAAATTACAAAGAATTGCAGGGAAGCTACAAGGAACTTATGGAGAACTACACCGGCATAAAAAAGGACATAGAAACTATTAATAAGAACCAGGAAGAAATGAAGAATACAGTTTTTGAACTGAAGAACACAGTAGAATCAATAAAAAGGAGGCTAAATGAAGCAGAAGATCAGATCAGTGAGTTAGAGAACAATGTAGAAAAAAATTTTCAGACAATACAACAAAGTGAAAAAAAAAACTGAATAAGAATGAAGAGGGTGTAAGAAAACTGCAGGACAACACGAGATTAAACAACTTTAGAATCATAGGGATACAAGAAGTAGGAGAGGAGGAAAAAGGGATAGAAAACCTGATTGAAAAAGTAATGACAGAAAATTTTTCTACCTGGTGAGAGAAAAAGTCATGCAAATCCAGGGAACACAGAGGATCCCAATGAAGATGAACTCAAAAAGGCCTATTCCAAGGCACATTATATTTAAAAAGGTAACATTCAAAGACAAAGTGAGAATCCTAAGAGCAGCAAGAGAAAAACAGCAAATAACATACAAGGGAGCTGCGATAAGTCTATCAACAGATTTCTCAAGAGAAACACTACAAGCCAGAAGGAAATGGTAAATAGTATTTCAAACAATAAAAAACAAAGGCCAGAGTTGATTAAAAAACTGTGGTACATTTGCACAATGGAACTATGCAGCAGAAAGAAAGAAGAAACTCCTGACATTTTTGACAACATGGATGGAACTAGAGAGAATTATGATTAGTGAAATAAGCCAGGCAAAGAAAGAAAAATACCATATGATATCACCTAATACAAAAAAGAAGGAACAACATGAACAAATGAACTATATAGATCAAGGAACATAATAATAGTTATTAGGGGTGAGGGGGGAAGGAGAGAGGGGGGATAAGTAAGGAAAGGGTTTAGTCAAGGAATATGTATGAATGACTCATGGACATGGACAACGGGGGGCTATGATTGTGAGAGAGGGGGTGGGCAGGGTCAGGGGGAGCAACAGGGGTAAAATGAGACAATTGTAATTGAAAAACAAAATAAAAATTAATGAAGTAAAAAAAAAAAGAAAGAAGGAAAAACAAAAATCTACAACCAAGAATACTCTACCTAACAAGGCTTTCATTCAAAATAGAATGTGAAATAAGGAGTTTCTCAGACAAAGGAAAACTAAAAAAATACATCTCCACCAAACCAGCATTGCAAGAGATGCTAAAGGGAATGCTTTAAGAAAAAGAAGAAAAAAAGAGGAGAGGAACACAAGTACAAAGGGAAATGAATATATACATATCAATAATAACCTTAAATGTAAATAGATTAAATGTTCCAATTAAAGGACATAAGGTAGCAGAATGGATATGAAAACATAACCCACATATATGCTGTCTACAAGAGACACACCTCAAAACAAGAGATTTACACAGACTGAAAGTAAAGAGATGAAAAAATATTCCAAGCAAATGGACATGAAAAAAAAGCTGGGGTAGCAATACTTATATCAGACGAAACAGCAAAGGCCATAAAAAGAGACAAAGAAGGATATTACATGATACTTAAGGGAAAATCCATCAACAAGATATAACCCTTATAAACATATATGTACCCAACATAGGAGCACCAAAATATGTAAGGAAATTTTTGAAAGAATTCAAGTAGGATATAGACAACAAAACACTCATAGTAGGGGACTTTAACACCTCATTGTCAACAACGGACAGATCTTTGAAGCAAAGAAACACCAAAGACATTGAGGCATTGAACAACACTCTAGATCAAATGAACTTAGTTGATATATGTAGAACTTTTCACCCCAAAGAAGCAAAATATACATACTTCTCAAGTGCACATGGAACATTTTCAAAGATAGACCACATGGTAGGACACAAAACAAGCCTCAACAATTCAAGAAAATTGAAAATATATCAGGCATCTTCTGAGATCACAATGGCTTAAAATTGGAAATCAACTACAAGGAAAAAACGCAAAAACATTGAAACTCATGGAGGATTAATAACAGGCTATTAAATAATAAATGGGTTAACAATGACATCAAGGAAGGAATCAAAAAGTTTCTGGAAACAAATGATAATGAACACACAACAACCTAAAACCGATGGGATACAGCGAAAGCAGTCCTGAGAGGAAAGTTCATAGTAATACAGGTCTACCTAAAAAGGATAGAAGAATCTCAAATAAAATATCTAACCCTATAGCTATAAGAACTAGAGGAAGAACAACAAGCAAAGCCCAGAACGAGTAGAAGGAAGGAAATCATCAAGATCAGAGCAGAATTTAATGACATAGAGACTAAACAAACAATTCGAAAGAGCAACCCTGTGGTACATTTACACAGTGGAATACTATGTAGCAGAAAGAAAGAAGGAACTCCTGCCATTTGTGACAACATAAATGGAACTAGAGAGAATTATGCTTAGTGAAATAAGTCAGGCAAAGAAAGAAAAATACCATATGATATCACCTAATACAGGAAACTAAAGAACAACACAAACAAACGAACTAAATAGGACAAAGAGTATAATAGTAGTCAATAGGAGGGAGGGAGGAGGGAGAGAAGGGGGATAAGTAAGGGAAGGGTCTAGTCAAGGAACGTGTATATATGGCTCATGGACATGGACAACGGGGAGGGATATGATTGTGGGAGAACGGGTGGGTTGGTGGGGGGTAGCAATAGGAGAAAAATGGGACAACTGTAATTGAAAAACCAAAAAATAAAAGGAAAAAAACAAAAAAAAAGAGCAACCAAAGTAAGGGCTGGTTCTTTGAAAAGATAAACAAAATTGACAAGCCTTTAACCAGGCTCATCAAGAGAAAAACAGAGAGGACCCAAGTAAATAAAATCAGAAGTGAAAGAGGAAAAATCACAGCCATTACCACAGAAATAGAAAGAATTGTAAGAAATTATTATGAACAACTGTATTACAAGAAATTTGACAACCTAGGTGAAATGGACAAATTTCTGGAACCATATAATCTTCCGAAACTGAATCAAGAAGAAGCAGAAAACCTGAACAGACCAATAACAACCAGTGAATTGAAGCAGTAATCAAAAAACTCCTGGCACACAAAAGCTCTGCACCAGATGGCTTCACAGGTAAATTTTCCAAAACATTTACAAAAGAACTACCTCCTATTCTTCTCAGACTACTCAAAAAAATCCAAGAAGAGGGAAAACTCCAAACTCATTCTATGAAGCCAGTATTACTCTGTTTCCAGAACCAAGTCAGGACACAACAAAGAAGGAAAATTACAGGCCAATATCGCTGATGAACATAGATTCTAAAATCCTTAACAAAATATTGGCAAACCGGATCCAGCAACACATTAGAAAGATCATACACCACGATCAAGTGGGATTCATCCCAGGGATGTAAGGATAGTTTAATATTCACAAATCAATAAACATAATACACCACATAAACACATTGAAAGAAAGAAAGCACTTGATAATATCAATATATGCTGAAAAAGCATTTGATAAAGTACAACACCCATTTATGATGAAAACACTCAGCAAAATGGGAACAGAGAGAGCATACATCAACATAATAAAAGCCATATATGAGAAACCTGAAGCCAATGTCATTCTCAATGGACAAAACCTGAAAGCATTCCCTCTGAGGTCAGGAACAAGACAAGGATGCCCACTCTCTCCACTCCTATTCAACATAGTCTTGGAAGTTCTAGCCACAGCAATCAGACAAGAAAAAAAAAAAAATAAAAGACATCCAATTTGGAAAAGAGGAAGGAAAACTGTCATTATTTGCAGACAGCATGACAGTGTACATAGAAAACCCTATAGACTCCATTAGAAAACTACTCGACCTAATAAGTGAATTTGGCAAATAGCAGGGTACAAAGTCAATATTTGAAATCGAAGGTATTTCTGTACACCAACAATAAAATGTCAGAGATAGAAACTAAAAGAAAAACCCCATTTACCATAGTAACAAGAAAAATCAAGTACATAGGAATAACCTTAACCAAGGAGGTAAAAGACCTGTACTCAGAAAACTGCATAACACTGAAGAAATAATTATTAAGGAAGATACAAATAAATGGAAGCATATTCCATGTTCATGGATGGGAAGAATGAACATAATTAAAATGTCCATACTACCCAGAGCAGTCCTTATTAAAATACCAACGACATATTTTATAGACCTAGAACAAATACTTCAAAAAAAAATTTATATGGAACCAAAAAAGAGGCTGAATAGCCACAGCAATCTTAATGAAGAAGAACACAGTAGGAGGAGTCACAGAACTTGACACCAAATTATACTACAAGGCCACGGTAATCAAAATAGTTCGGTACTGGCATTAGAACAGACATGTAGACCAATGAAACAGAATAGAGAGCCCAGAAATAAACCTAGGTCTATATTGTTAACTAATATTTGACAAAGTGGGAAGGAACATAAGATGGAGTGAAAAGAGCCTCTTCAACAAATGGTGCTGGGATAACTGGACAGGGACATGCAAAAAAGTAAAACTAGACCATCAAAATACACCGTATACCAGAATCAACTTAAGATGATCTAAGACTTAAATGGAAACCGTGGCACCATAAAAGTCCTAGTGGAAAACATAGGCAGGAAAATTTCAGATATCCTGCGTAGCAAAATTTTCACTGATATATCTCCTAAGGCACGGGAAATAAAGGAAATAATAAACAAATGGGACTACATCAAACTAAAGAGTTTCTGCTCAGCAAAAGAAAACATCAGCAAGATGAAAAGGAAACCAACCATATGGGAAAATATATTTGCCAATGATACCTCAGACAAGGGATTGATATAAAAAATATATAAAGAACTTATACAACTCAACACCAAGAAGACAGACAACCCAATTAAAAAATGGTCAAAGGACCCAAACAAACACTTCTCCAAAGAGGACATACATAGGGTCCATAGATATATGAAAGAATGCTCAACATCTGTAGCCTCAGAGAGATGCAAGTAAAAACCACAATGAGATACCACCTCACACCAGTCAGAATGACCATCATCAACAAATCAACAAACAACATGTGCTGGCGAGGATGTGGAGAAAAGGGATTTCTGTTGCACTGCTGTGGGGAATGAGGACTGGTGCAGCCACTATGGAAAACAAGTTGGAATTTCCTCAAAAAACTGAATATGGAACTTCCTTTTGAACCAGCAATTCTATTGCTAAGATTATGTCCAAAGAATCCTGAAACACCAATTCAAAAGAACCTATGCACCCCTATGTTCATAGCAGCACTATTTACAATAGCCAAGTGTTGGAAACAACCTAAGTGCCCATCTGTAGTTGAGTGGATCAAAAAACTGTGGTACATTTACACAATGGTGTACTGTGTTGCACAAAGAAAGAAGAAACGCCTACCATTTGCAACAACATGGATGGAACTAGAGAGAATTATGCTTAGTGAGGTAAGCCAGGCAACGAAAGAAAAATACCTTATGCTGTCACCTATTACAGGAGACTAATGAACAACACAAACAAATGAGCAAAATAGAACCAGAGGTATGTAAACAAGGAGTATACTAAAAGTGACAAATGGGGAGGAGGGAGGGAGAGAAGGGGGGTAAAAATGGGAAGGGTCTAGTCAAAGAACATGTATAAATGACCCATGGTCATGCACAACTGGGTGGGGACTGACTGTGGGAGAAACGGTGTGCATGGTGCAGTGAAGCAACAGGGAAAATAGTGGGACAAATATAGAAAACATATAGAAAAACAAACAAACAGAAAGCAATTTTTACTGGGGTAAAAAGAAAATATAAAGAATGGAAATACAATTCTAGTGAATATTAGAAGGACAAGGATTTTCCTTCACACTGTATATTTTCCTCCCTACCTGATCCCTCCAGAATTTGGCATTTTGAAGATGTAAGTAATGACATACAGTTCTTTGCATGAAACTAATAAGACCAGTTGTTAATAGAGATCTTGTTTACCAAGACTGACTGGAATGTCATGCCTAAGGGAGACATGCTTGGTCTCTGGTTGTTACCAAAAAGCCCTGAGGAACTAAGATCGACTTTATACGGTAATAGAAACCCAGGAGAAATCAGGACTTGTACCTAGGTTGGATGTGCGGTCCATAGCAATCATTCGGGGAAGGAATGAAGGTTGCTTTCCTGAAAGATGGCTAGAAGTGACCTTAAGGCAGAATGGAAAACCCAAAAGACTTAGAAAAGACAGGTGTTTACAGGCAAGGCTGAATGGCAGGTATGTGGCTCAGCTTCTGTGCCCTGAAAGGCAGACTGTAGGTCACCCTAAATGTTTCTTGCATAAGTTCCAGCAAAGCAGAACTAAAGATCATAAGTGATCATTTGCTGCTCTTGTGTTTATGCAAAGAAACAGGATAAATTAAAACTGGACTTAATGCAGTCCCTTTAATGACAATGAGGGTAGTCTTAAGGAGAAAAATCGTGATTCAAGGAAAATTACAATGGTCAGTGGTAGACTATTAAAGTAGTGCAGCTAACCATCTTTAAAGTTTCTTTTCATTTGTAAGTTAAACTAGGTCTGTGGCATCATCAAAGATGTTTAATTTACAGGCAAGAATAATGTCAATGCCTTGTAACTGGATGTCTTTCCAGTAAGACAGTCTTATAGATTTTGAGACTGGTTTGTGGGTTATGTTTCATAAATTAACATGTGTTTTTTGTTTTTAAAGGGCATAAACCTAGGATCTCATTACCTGAGTGATTGTCTCTACATACAGGCCTCACTTAATCCTATCTGCATTGCTGCCTCCTGAGACTCAATGGTTTGGCTGAACTAAGTGGCTGGGCTGGTGAAGAATGGGGCGGTATGTGGGCTTCACCTTAAAATGGGTTTCTCTTTTCTATCCTAATGGCTTGGACAGAAAGGACCCAGAGGTCTGAGAAACCTAAAATATTTCCCTCAGCCCAAGCTAAGTATAATGGGTAAAAGGGTTTTGGACAGGTATGACGCACCTGGCACACCTTCCTCCAAAGAAACCCCCTTTTTTTCCCTAATGGGGGACTTTGAAAAATTAATACCTGCCTTTTGTCATCTAGTGGTTATGGATTGAATTATGTCTTTTAACCCTGTTGCCAAATCTGTTGCCCCCAGAATACAACAAGGATGCCAGCCTGTTAAAACAAGCATGCCATTGTCCAGGGACAGTCTACTGACCTGGAGTCTGCAAGATTCTTCCCCTTGTAGGAAAGCCATGCTCCCCTCCACACCCCCACTCTTATTAGGAAATTCTGGACCCAAGGGTAGGTAGGGTGACAACCATGTCCAGCTTGAAGCAGCTAGAGGAGCATGAGACCATCGCTCATTGTCCTTTATAAGATTATAAAGGGTCTTAAGTCTGAGAGGGGAGAATTGTTATAAAAAATAATAATTAATTAATTAATTAAAAAAATAATATAGGAAAGGGAGAAACCGGATGGTTTTTATGTGTGACCCATAGGCATGGACTGGGTGGGGGGACTGCTGGGGTAGGGGGGTGTTGCACAGAGGGTAGCAAAGGGAAAAAAATTAGAACTATTGTGACAATATAATCAATAAAATTTACTAAAATAAAAGAAGCATAATTGGTTGGTACAAAATAGACAGGGGGATTTTAAGAATAATATAAGAAAGGGTGAAGCCAAAGAACTTATATGCACTAAGAGGGGTGGGGTTGCTGGAGGGAAGGGGGTTACTGGGCAGAGGGGAACAAAGGGAAAAAATTGGGACTACTATAACAACATAATCAATAAAATGTACTTAAAAATAAATAAATAAAATAGTACCTGTAGCTGTTGTGCTGGGGAAGTCAAGGCTTGACACTTTGGTTTTACAGAAGCAAAGAGTATTTAGCAGAATTATAAAAATTTGTTTGTTACCAGATCAGTGTAGACCTTGGCCTTACTATCTTGTGAATTACAGAAAATCGCATAGACTGTAGTACTTTACCCTTCGCTTTCACTCCCCAAAGAAAATAATTATAAATTTTATAAGAAATAATAAAGAAACTATGTATCACATTGTAAACTGAACGGTTCTTGGCTCACTGTTATCAGGAATGATTTCATGAAATCTGTTCCCCAGAAACAGAACTTTCTAATCAACTGTGAACAGAGATTACAAAAAGAAATACTTTTACATCAGTCACTTACCAGTAGGGGTGTAATGAATGACATCATAGAAGCTGACTCAGAGAAAGCAGTAAAATGAGCCAAAGTTGCAGACTCACAAGGAAAAGGGAACCATGGAAAGGGTCCTATTGCTCTCCCACTTCCTCCCAAGCATTAGTTTTCCCATCTACTTAAAGATAACTGTTATAGCTCAGGTCTGTGTTTCTTGAACATTTTGATTATGAAACAAATGAAGCTCAGCAGCTTTTTTACTCTCTGTAGTCAACACTTTGAACAATTGAGTAGAGTTCTATTAGTTAGGGGTGCAAGCTTCTTGTAACAAGGCACTTTGATAATTACCTCTGAATATAGTCTTTCTTTATATTACATGGTAGAAGGTAAGTGATCCCTGCCTGTTCTAGCAGTCACCTTTAAATCAGTGCTACCCAACTTTTTTGGCACCAGCGACCAGTTTCACAGAAGACAATTTTTCCATGGACCAGGGTGGCGGGATGGTTTTATAGCCTGCCACCAGATGTAGCTGTATTGTTACTTGCCACTCACTGATAGAGTTTTGATATGAGTCTTCAAGTAATTTATTTATTATGGTCTCTGTGCAGCCAAACTTCTCTGCTAGTGATAATCTGTATTTGCAGCCACTCCCCAGCACTAGCATCACTGCCTCAGTTCTACCTTAGATCACCAGGCATTAGATTCTTATAAGGAGCATGCAACCTAGATCCCTCTCATGTGCAGTCCACAGTAGGATCCGCACTCCTTTGAGAATCTAATGTCACCACTTATCTGACATAAGGCAGAGCTCAGGTGGTAATGCAGGTGATGGGGAGCAACTGTATATACAGATGAAGCTTCACTTGCTCACCCACCACTCACCTCCTGCTATGCGGCCCGGTTCCTAACAGGCCATGGACCAGTACCAGTCCATGGCCTGGGGTGTGGGGATCCCTTCTTTAAATGATTCAAAGGCATCCTTTCACAATGGCACAAAGAACTACCATGGCTGCTTCGGTCCACCTGGGGGATGCCTCAAGGTATAGTTCAGACCTGTTTGCATCTGTACTGCTTTCTCGTTGCTTTTCTTAGTCACCTCTCTGTCCTATTTGGGGTAAAGGCTTCAATTTACTGTTAATGCAGGACCATACTATTAGAGATGGTTTGGAACAATTTACCTTGACTTTGACTCTATTGAGTTGTTATATACAATGTCTAGCATTTATTACTTTGCATGTACATATCACTGTTATTGCTCATTACCAACCTGCCCCAACCTTACACGAAGACACCCAACCCCATCTCAAAAGACTCTGCACAGTTTGGCTTTCCCTTAGGTTTACCTGGAAAGGAATAAAACTGCCATGTTTTCTTTAGCACTAGTTGACTATATTCTATTTCAATGGCTCAACATGGTAAAAATGTGTCTATATCCATCCTCAGGTGGGCTTATTTTGCCCCATATGAGAAGCTTAATAGAAGGTACCACATGAGAATTTATTTAATTATGTCTTGAATATTAATGATGCTTTCCAAAAAAGAGCAATTTCATCACTTCCATGGTAGCAGAGAAGCGATGCCATGCAGTGTTTACCAGACAGCTGTTATCATGCATGGGTGCAGACTGACAGCAGAATAAGCAAACAATTGGCTCAATCTTTGAAACATGTTTTCATGCCAAACACATGAAGTTTTAATTATAAGCACTTTGAAATATTCATGGTTATTGAATTTCCTTATTCCCATGCAGAAACAAGATAAAAAGTCCTTTTGAAATCTGATGACAGAAAACACTTGATACTGACAACATACAGTTATGTAATGCCTAATTAATCACTCTTTGGAAATAAGAATTTTGCCCTGAGATAGTAATTATGCTCAATTCCAAAGTATAACAACCCAAAATGTGGCCCTTATCATATTTCCACATCTTTACAAAAGATCTTGTCAACATATGCAAAGATGATTTTTGTTGATATGGTGGTATTGTAGGTATCAGCATGTTCCATACTTGGCCTTGAAAACTTGCTTCTCTTTTCATCATTCCTATGTTCATATCTATACGCTGTACCTTGAAACTTACTCTCAGTATCCCACTTCCCTCACACATTTGTTCATTAAACAAAAACCTATTGAGCAATAATATATGCTGTGTTCCATACTAGACACATGAAGTAATGCAAAAGAAAAACACAGCATAGCCTCTGACATCAAGGATTTCACAGTTTAGAGGCCGTCACCCTGTAAACAAACAACAATAACAAATTAAAAAAATAAAAAGTGCCAAACAAAAGTTTAAATAGAACTAAAGTATTGAAGCATGCTCAGTGGGCTCAGCCAGATATTCCCCCTTCTCACACTTGTTCCAACGCAGTCAACCCATCTTACTGACCACTTCCTATAGCCCATACTTTCATGTAGTGGCCCCAGATACTTACGGTTGCCCTTTTGCCAGTGTTCACTTTAGCCACCAGATCTGTCCCCTACCAGTGAGGACCAGCAAAGTTCATGTTGCAAGTCACTGCTGAAGATCTGCAGAGGAAGGAGTGCCTTGCTCCTTTGAGATAAAAATCCATCTACCTAGCTCATTTTGTCCTATCTTGTCATTGTTATCTACTGACTTAGTTCACTCCTTTTTACTCTGAAAATTTCCTGCATTCTGGAAAAGGTCTTATTCCTATCTGGAACCTACCCGACATCTAGTTCTCACTTTATTAACCTTTTTTTTTTTTCTACAAAACATTTTTTTTCTTTATCCATACACTATTAAAGGCACAATCTGAATATTGTCATGAATATGCTTCATTCTAGTGTAATCAATTTCAACACACTGCTCACTAAACATAAATTTCTGTATCAATGTAAATCCAGTTCTGCTATAAGCACATTGTCTCTCCTCTCAAGTGGAAGCTGTTCGTTCTTTCATGAACCCCCACCATTCAGATTTTAGAATTGAGTCAACGTCCTACTAGATCAGCAATACTGCTTTCACAACATCATTACTCCAGCATGTATTATTTTTTAAAGTCCTGCTTTTTTGAGACTCATGCCCTCTGGCTAGACCATCTCCTCCCACTTCTTGTCACTGTATCCAAAATTCTCTCCCCTCCACTTATTCACTCAAGGCAAAGACATCTGGCTCATAGGCCTTCTATTTATCTCAAGCCTTCTATCATACTATGTAACTTACTCACATATAGATAAAGTGTTATATACCTCATTACCTCATTTTCATGGCATCCAATGTATTCCTTCTACAGTCTACTTCAGCCAACTTGTACAATTACACACCAGGAACATCACTCAGAAATATTCTATGTCCAATTTATTCCAGTTTTTTTACCACAACCTCCAGCTTACTCATTCAGTTATTTTTTCCACTATTGTCCTTTGAGATTATAGGTACTTCAAATTCTTAGTAATCCCTCAACTTTCTTCCTATCTATTAGCTCAATCCTTACTTTATAGTTTATATTGTCTGTAATTTCAACCATGCTTTTAACCTGCCTTTCATTCTCCCTTTCATCACATATATCTGACAATATCTTAATGTTGGATAAGCCTAAATTTTTCCTCTAATCTTGTGATCAAACATTAAAAAGAAACAAAACTTGGCTGTTGGTAACATTCTAAAATTAGTGGTTACTAGCCTCAAGCAGGGCTTACACATTAAGTAGCAGTCCCACTAAGATTTCTTGAATCAGCTTGATTCTCTTTCTCTACAATGAACTCAAATCCTTCCCAATTTCCTGAAATGTCAGGTATCAAAAACCCATCCCATACATTTCTGAGCAGATGAATTCACCTCACACAAACCTACCTATATCCAGACTCACTTTTTTATCATTCCTTACAGTTTTAATCAAAGAAGCTAGCCTCCTCATATTTAAATTATATCAGTCAAATTGTGCTTGCAATTTCACACTCTCCCACGTTTTGTTTTTGTGTTTCAACCTTCCTCTTCTACTGAATTTCTCCCATTAACAATTACATATTTTTTATTCTTACCTGTTTTTATTATTTTAAATTTTCCTCCTGAGCTCACCACATTAGCCAGCCCTATCTTTTTCCTTCCTGTGCTCAAACCTCTCCTCTAGAAAGCTGACTATACTCACTCTTGCAATACACCTGCCATTCACTTTTCCACCAAATCCAGTATAAATTCCACTCTGGTCAGTGCAATGCTACTGTTCAACATAAGGTTGCTAATGAAATCTATTTCATTAAATCCAATACATTTAGCCCTCATGCTACTCTGTTTCTCAGTCACACTCTAGTCAGTCAATTCCTCACGTTTTCCTTCTTGAAAAGCTCTCTTCTTTTGACTTCTTTGACACCATACTTCCCTGAAATCTCTCCTCTGCTTTACCTTTACTTATGTTATTCCTCATAGATCTGTCTGCTACTTTCTTTCTTCCTGCATGATATGATCAAATCTATGGGTTTAATAGTGTAAGTATTATGATGATTTCAAAATTTTAATATCCAATCAAAACCTCATTCCTGTACTCCAGCCTCATATATACAACTTCCTACTGTACACTTCCCTATTGTTTTTTTAAACAATGCAAATGCTTTTTAATTTGGTGTAGTCCCATTAGTTTATTCTTTTTTAAAGTATATTTTATTGATTATGTTGTTACAGTAGTCCCATTTTTTTCTCTTTGCTCCCCTCTGCCAAGTATCCCATTCCCTCCAGAACCCCCCCGCCCCACTTAGTTCATGTCCATGGGTCGTGCATATAAATTCTTTGGCTTCACCCTTTCCTATATTATTCTTAACTTTCTCCTGTCTATTTTGTACCAACCAATTATGCTTCCTAATCCCTCTACCATTTCCCCATCCTCCCCATTCCCCCTTCCCAGCTGATAACCTTCCAAATGATCCCCATTCCTATGATTCTGTTCCTATTCTGGTTTGCTTAGATAGATTTTGTTTTTATTTTTTATATTCAGTTGTTGATAGTTGTGAGTTTGTTGTCATCTTAATGTTCATAGTTTTGATCTTATTTTTCTTAAATAAGTTACTTTAACCTTTCATATAATAATGGCTTGGTGATGATGAACTCCTTTAGCTTTACCTTTTCTGGAAAGCACTTTATCTGCTCTTCCATTATAAATGATAGCTTTGCTGGATAGAGTAATCCTGGTTGTAGGTGCTTGCTTTTCATTAAAATCGAATACTTCTTGCCGGGCCCTTCTTGCCTGCAAAGTGTTTTTTGAGGAACAGGCTGATAGTCTTATAGCCACCCCTTTGTAGGTAACTCTCTGCTTTTCTCTTGTTGTTTTTAAGATTCTCTCTTTCTCTTGAACCTCTAGCATTTTAATGATGATGTGTCTTGGTGTGGTCCTCTTTGGATCTAGTTTGTTTGGGACTCTCTGTGCTTCTTAGACTTGTATGTCTATTTCCTTCACCAAATTTGGGTAGTTTTTTAAAATTATTTTCTCACATAAGCTTTAAATTTCTTGCTTTTTGTATTCTCCTTCCGGTTCCCCTATAGTTTGGATGTTGGCACATTTAAAGTTGTCCCAGAGATTCCTAAGCCTCTCCTCATTTCTTTCAATTCTTGTTTCCTCATTCTGTAATGGTTGACTGTTTTTTTTCTGTCTTATGTTCCAAATCATTGATCTGAACCCCAGTTTCTTTCCCTTCACCATTGGTTTTGTGTGGTTTTTCCTTTGCTTCGTTTAGCATAGCCTTCACTTCTTCCCATATATGTTTGCCATACTTAAGTATATCTGTCAAGCCTGTGAGCATCTTTATCGCCATTGTTTTGAAATCTATATCTGTTAGGTTGGTTATCTCCTCGTCTATTAGGTTAGCTATCTCTTTGTCGCTTAGTTCTCCCACTGGGACCTTGATCCATTTCCTCTTTTGGGCCATACTTCTCTGTCTCCTCATCTTGACAGCTCCTGTTTTTGTTTGTCTCTGCGTCTTAGGTGGAGCTGTCACACCTGTTACGTTGTAAGGAACAAAGCCTTGGTATTCATCAGTACAGGGGACCTGTTTCACCATGTTGTGGCACTGTATGTAGGGGAGGGGTCTGAGAGGGAACAATGCTGCTTGCTCAGCACTCGCTCTTTTTCCAGGTACTTCTCCCAATTCCATATGGGACTGGCACCTCTCTAGCTGTTGCCCTGGCTGTCATTTCCAGAGTCATTGTGCCCAAGGACATTCTAGGGCCATGGGACCCTTTAAACTGGCAGATTCTACTGAGAGACTGTCAGTTTCTTCCCCCACCCCAACACCTACTGCTTTGCACAGTCAGAAGCAATGAGGCTTTGTTTTCCCTGGCACTGGAAATGTGAACTGTGCAGTCTGGTTTGGTGCTGGGAGCACTCCCCAGGTGTCTCTCCCTACTTTTAAAATGTGTGATTGTGCTTTCCACTGGCCTGCTGCTGCCACAGATGCTGCTGCCACCACACTGCATTCTCTCTGCCCCGGTTCTGCCCCTCCTACCTGTCTGGATGAGTATTTCTTCTTTATATCTTTGTTTGTTGGACTTCCATGCGGCTTGATTTTCTGGAACTTCTGATTGTCTCTAGTGTTGAGGTAGTTGTATTCTTTTTTAGTTGTGGAGGGAGATGCAGCATGTCCGTCTAGGCCTCCATCTTGGCTGGAAGTCTCCCTATTGAGTTTTCATAGTTCTTAGACACACATGATAAAATCGGATGTTCTTTCTGTCACCTGAAATTTGTTCTTTCTCCTGTGCTCTCAGTCACAATAAAAGACAAAAAGTAAAAATTATGGGTTTTATTTTGATACGTCTTCTCAGTTTATCTTCATCATGTTCCATAGATTTAGCACCTATCCCTTCTATCCACCCATTTAACTATATCTCCTCATGCAACGCTTATTCAAATGATTGTCATGTTTCTCATAAACTACCAAAAATAATCTCTAACTTTGTCTCTACTCTTGCCTCCCTTTTGTCCCTTTTATGCACACCATGTGTAATGACACAACAAATTAATTCTAACCATATATATTATCATTTTATAAAATAAACACTTTTAGTATATAGTCTACAAATATGACTCTTCAGAAATTGATATCTGACTGATGGATAGACTGAGCTAGATGATCAGGTTTTGTTTTTACTCGTTACTTAAAATTAGAAAATTCTAATTCACTATTATAGGGTGTTGGTATTGGCAGCAAGTACTTCATGGCTTTTTCAAATTGATTGGGATATTAAGATGAAATGAGAACCCAGAAATTATAGAGACATGTCTCAATAAAAACTATTATTAGTGCATCATGAGATGCGAATTTGACAAGCACATTGCACTCAACAGCTGGAACATTGGATATTTCAACTTGTTAGAGAATAAATTCCAATTCTAGTCTCTGGTTTCATTTGGCTCTAAAATATATTCTACGTGTTCTCTTAAAGCATTTAAATGTGGGTTTTAACTATGCCTAATGATAAGTCATTGGTTTCTTTCTCCAATGAGTTGAAGAAAATCTTTAGATTTTGGAACAGAGACAAATTCTTGACAATCTCTTTGCACTTAAGATATTTTGATAGGTTATCCACAGTATTACATATAATGATGTTTTGTCCATGAAATCATAGGTTTAGGGTGTTCAGGATACTGAATATATTACTCTTCTTGTGTGAAGACAAGGTTTTATTTCATCTTTCCCTTAAGAACTCATTTGTGTATAGCTTTCCTCAAGAGCAAACATACTTCACTATGTAAGAGTAAAGAAGTTTTTTTTTTTTTTTTTTTTTTACCATTTCTGTACACGGCATGCAAGTAAGTGCTTTCATTGTCCACAATTTGATCAGTTTCACCGTTTTCACTGTTAGCTTCAAGAGATTATAATGATTTTCTGTCATTAACACAGTTTGTAGAATAACATTCAGCTGCAACTTCTTTGTTTTCATAACAAACCATGACACACAGAGCCATTGCCACTTCTGGGACAATACTCCTAGTGGAAGTTTTCTAGTCTTAATATTGGGTTACAAAATAATCATCCACTAAATGAGAATTTTAAATTTTCTTCTGTAACATTTAATTTCAGTAACAAATAAAAAAGTGCAATCTAGCATTTCTTCTAGATGCAAGTAAACTGATTCATATGAATTCTGTCCAGAAAGTATCAGGACATGTAATATGAAAATAGACACATTTATTGAAGAAGATACAAGATACTAGAAACATGGTACATAGGATAAAGATATCTCAGTCCCTTTCAAAGTAGTCACTTTGGGACCTCACACAGTTCTCTGAATTGCTATCAGTTGCCCCATTGTATTTTCCTGAATCTCATTGACTCTCTGAAATCTCTTCCCTTTCAAAGGTGATTTTAGTTTTTGGAAAAGCCAGAAGTCACAGGGCACCAAACCTGGGCTGTTAGTGGGTTGAGTCACCTGGGTGATTTAATGTTTTGCCAAAAACCTCTGCATGAGATGTGATGCATGAATGGGCACATTGTCACGATGAAGCTGCCAATCACCCGTTGCCCATAGCTACAACCTTCTGAATCATCAGAACAGTTTCAGAGGAGGAATGTTCAAGCTTAACGCAAAATTTGATGCAGATTCATTGTTCTACTCAATCATTTTGAATATGATGGCCACATAGTACATATGTTCACTCAATGGTGTCTACCACCCCCACTGACTAGTAGAGTAAATTAATCATTATTCATGCATGCTCATTCCAGTCCTCTCTCCTTGGCTGCCAGGTTACATTGCTTTTCTGGTTGGGCTTTTTCTGGACAGACCTTGTACCTTAAGTATTTGAGCATGTTTAAATGAGGTACTTTACAGTTCCTATTGGATAATTTCATCTTCTCAGTTAAGTTTGGGCCATATTTTATTTATTTCCTAAGTTATAATTCACATTTTCCTGTTGTGTCCCATACCTAATATTTTTATTTAATGCTGCACATTGTAACATTTAATCATTAATTGTTTAGATGTTTTTCTTTTTTAAAAATGGTGTTGAAATCTATTTTGGAAAAATGGTTAAGTTACTTGTAGGTAAATATGATCCTTTCTAGCCTTGAATTTCTATAACAGGGCTAGAGTGGACTTTAGGGCTAATTTAGACCTACTTCTAAGGCTGACCCTTCTGGATTCTCTACTAGATATTCTGTGCTTTCTAGGTGATTTCTTCACTCTAGGTGGTAGAAATTAAAATGTCCCTAAAGGTGGGTTTTTTTTTGCTTGGTTCCTTAAAGAGTTCCACGTCAAACATGTCAAACAGGCTTTGATTTGCATTCATCAAAACACTTTTTCCAGCCCTTTTTCTTGCATAGCTACTTATCCTTTAGTATTTCCCCAGAGTCGGATTTAATGGTGGGTGCATTGGGCACATACTCTGAGCCCCGACTTCTGAAGGGCCCTGCAAAACATGTATTTTTATTTTCCCTGTCTCTCTCTTTTTTTTAAAGGGGCCCAATATTTTCTTCTGTGCCCAGGGCCTCAACAAACCTTAATTGACAAGTGTATTTCCCACAGTTTGTCACCTCTTTCCTTGAGCAACTATACCTGTCACCTCAACTCAGCAAGGCATCTAAGTAGTGTTTCTTGGGTTCTTCTTCCATGTAACAGTCTAAAAATTACCTTCATATGGAATTTATGAAAAATGTAGGATTTAACTTGTCTGTTTCCTTTCTCTCAGAGTTCAAACTCCGTGCTGTCTTTTACCTAACTTTTGAAAACAATTATTTCATAATACTTTGCCCACTTTTCAAGTCATTTATAGCAGGAGAGCAATTCCAATACCAGTTATTCTGTCATGAGAGACCCCTGTAGCTGATTTAAACAAATTTCTTTCATGTTCATTGTACCTCATTGTGCCTGTTTTGCCATTAGGAGTATGATGTTGAAAGACACTCATGTATTCTTTGTGTTTGATCTAATTTAATTTAAGCAACACATTTATACACACACACACACACACATATATGTATATATGTATTTCTGGATACGTTTATGTCAAATTGGATTGGAAAAAGATTGCTTTACCCATCATATCATTGTATTTTCTTTGAAAATAATTTTAAAAATTGTTGATACCTTTAGGCTATAGGTTAGCCAAATTTGTAACAGTGAATCTATAACTAGGGGAACTACATCACCAATTGAATAAAATTTAATTTTTCAAATATTTCTTTTCATTGTTTTATAATTCCTTTTGGATGCTTTAGTAAAAAACCATGTTCACATATTATGTTTTCTTTCTTGAATTTACAGATGTATATTCCATATTCTCACTGGAGTCCTATTTTCTAGTTATGGTTGCAACACTATATTTCTATTACAATCTTTTTTTCTGCTTTTACATTGTAGTTCACTCTTTGCAGCCATAGATCCTTATTTGTGTGTGAATTGGGGGTATATCTTAATGAATTTTTACAAGGAAAATGGCATACATAGTGAACAGTTAAAATAATATTAAAATATTTCTATTTACATAAAGCTGAAAAGTAATCTCTGCTGATACATATGAGAAAGTGATTCCCTTTTCAGGGATATTGAGTTGGAAGGGGAACCGTTGAGGCTTATGGGATGCTGGTGGTAATGTGTATGTTAATATGGGCAGTAGTAACATGAATATGTTAACTTATTAAAAATTCATTGAACCATTTAATATGTTTAATATTTGTCCTTTTTTAAAATCCTCACCTCAGAATACATTTACTGATTTTAGAGAGAGAGGAAGGGAGAGAAAGAGAATCATCAATCAGTTGTCTCCTGTATGTGCCCAACCTGGGACTGGACCCACAACCCAGTCATTTACCCTGACCATGAATCAAACCCATGACCTTTTCGTGTATGGGACAATGCTCCAACCAACCAAGCCACATCAGCCAGGGCTACTGTTTGTCCTTTTTATTGTGTGTATGTTATAGGTTGCAAAAGTGTTTTGTTAATGACATGCAAGTTGACTGAGCTGAAGTGTGAGTGTTAAATGAAAGGCCATTGATATTAAGTGATTAATGAAATCTTATAGTACAGGAGAAAATTTTAAGAATCTGATAATAATGAAAGTTGAACAAAAATTTCTGTCGTCAATCTTAATTTAAAATTTTTATTTTATTTTTCCTTTAAAACCACTTGTAGAACAGTTAATATATACACAGAACCATACATTAAAGAATTCTGATTTAGAAAATAGGCTTCATGTACTTTGCTTTCTGCTAATTTTGTCAAATGCAGCAATAGGAGTTGAGGAATCTAAAATAATTAACCACATTACTTAATCAATAGAACGTCTCTTTCTTTAGGACATATTCTATATTATATTCCAGTTAAATTTTCTTGCAGATGCTGATTATATAGATATGTTTTGTTTGTAATTAACTGAGAGCTAAACAAGTTAACTTTTACTATATATAATTTCAAGATAATATATGAATGTGGTCATATTTTAAATGGCAAATAATAAGGAAGACGTTATGAAGAAAATCACTTCAGCTGACCCTTTATGCTGCCAATCTTATTTTCATCCATTCATTCATCAAATGTATTAACAACCTAATATGTATCAGATATTTTTCTAGGTGCAGGGGACAGATATACTATACCATTACTTCATGATTTGTCAAATTTAATACTGTCTACTGACACTCAGAGATAAAAGATAAGAATATAGCTTACTTACACTAAACTGGCATGGCAGAAACAATTTGGAAGTTTCAGAATTGAAAAAGATTTTAGAGTTTTCACAATGCTGAGAGACACTTCAGTGAAAACACTGTAGAAGCAAAAAATATTGAACCTGGTAATATAAAAATAGAAACTTTTCAAAACAAAATACACCAAGAAAAAGAAATGGAAATAAAACCCACATCATCAATGACCTATGAGACAACAAAAAGTAGTCTAACACATGTGAAATCGATGTCCTAAAATAAAATAATAGAGAATTTGAAAAATTAAGGCTGAATTATTTCCAAATATGATGAAAATGTTAATCCCAAAGACCCAATAAACGCAATAAAAACCAAATAGGAGAATGTAGAAAACAGGCCAAAGCACGTCATAATCAAATTGTTGAAAATCAGCGACAAAGGTAAAATCCTTAAAAATCACTAGGGAAAAAGCTGCATTACATATAGCACAATAAAAGTGAAAATGATTGCAAACTTGTCCTCAGAATCAATGCAAACTAAGTACATTGGAGCGACATCTTTAAAGTACTAAAAACATAACATCCTCTTCAACCTAGAATCTTCTATTCAGTGAAAAAGAGTTTTCAATAATGAAACCAAACTAAACTTTTTCAGAAGAAAAAAACCACTGAGGCAATTCATCTCCTGCAGACTAGCACTACACAAAATATTGAAGGTATTCTGTAGACAAGAGGAAAATCGCATCAGATGAAAATATAGGTTCATACAAAGGAATACAAAGCACTGAAAATGCTAAATGTGTGGGGAAATTTTTTCCTTAGTTTTAAGTGTCTTTAAAAGATATCTGAGAGCAGAATGGAGGACTAGGAGGCCCCCCCACCCATAACTCCCATAGCAACACCAATTTGGCAGACATCCGCGAACAAAAGTACCTTTGTTGGAGCTTTAGGATTGTGAAACTCTGCTGAAGCCCAAAGCCAACCAGGACAATTTTGAGAAAGGAGGCTCATGCTCAGGTGGCAGCTACCTTCAATGATCTCAGCTGCAGACCCAGACTCAGCCCCATCCTTCTGTGCAGTGAGCTACAGCCCCCTTTGGCCCTGGTCCTGCCAACAGCACCATCTGCCTAGGGTCCCTTGACCTATTGTGAGATTTACCTCCAGGGGCCCAACCAGGTTCTGACAGTAAATATCAGGAAAAACCCCTTGTGCAGGTGGAAGAGGGAAGAAACCATTCAGAAACATGCCAGAGCACTGTTATTCTTACAAAGGTTTTGTCCTCAGAGGAAACTAGTTAACTGGGGCCTAACCTGTAGGGGTGTCATCAGAGCCTAAATGGAAGGGAAGTAACCAATTCCAGCTCATTCTAGCCAATCTCTCCCACCTATGTGGGGAGAAAATTTGAGGAACTCTTGGAAAGTTCAGCATCCAGAGGATAGACTCACTAAAAAACTGGGACAGAATGAGAGGAATATTAAACGCCTTCCCTTGCCCCATGTTTTCGATGTCCTTGCATATCAAAGTGTCTTTTTTTTTTTTTGCCTTCCTCACATATGAAGGATATACGTGAGGGTAAAATTCTAAAATCTGAGTCCTTTATTCTTATAAGTATGTAAACAAAACGCTACTCTCATAGTTTCCACTGCTGCAGATTGGCTATCTTATAGCAATCTGTTATGTCCTTTTTAAAGTTACCTATTATTTTTATCTAGGAGCTTATCAGATTTTTTAATCCTCGAAATTCCCAAATGTCACCAAGAGTCCCATGGTTATTGTTATTGTTGTTAATTATGCCTACAGGGCAAATGCATGCCTCTGCCTCTGAGGAATGCAGATGTACCAACTGGTCTGGCCATTAACTATATAAGCAGGGGTCTGATCAGGAGAGACAGCACCAGGGACATCTAGCACCAGGCAGCCAGTATTGAACCACAGGACTGAGTTTCACCAGCTCCAGTCTTGAAGGGTTTGAGTGAAGATGAAGCAGAAGCCTAATCCATAACCCTAAATAAACCCTATGAGGCTAGTGGGAAAGGAAAAAAGTCAGAAATATATAAACAGGGATATAGAACATAAAACCAATCATTGAAACAGTGTGATCACCTGGGTGACCAGGTAGACATGGACTTCCAGCATTAGTAAACAGGAAAGTGCCCTTTTAAGAATGTAAATATACCAAGAGGGTCCAGCCATAAGCACGCATTAATTTTGAAGAGTCAGCTTCAGAAATAAGGGTAATATGATTCCATTTCCTGCAATTACTGAGGTTTGGGTTTAACTGGTAGGTCTAATTAGAAGACGTTTTCTATGTTTTCCTTTTATTCTCTGGAATATATATGATTAAAGGTCATGTAAGTCAAGATTTACACATGCATCTTAGCTTGAGCCTCCTCATTTTCCCACCAATAGTAGCTAAATAATTGATTTTAAAACAATTTATCTGAGGGAAAAAGCTAGCCTCCACCTCAATAAACTTATGAGTGGGGCCATGAGATAGAATCAGCACCCTGTGGGTCAGGGCAGAGATACACTAAATCATCTTAAGGTAACTCTAACACTCAGGCCCATACACTTGACTGAAATTAATTAGCACCTGTACAAAGGGAATGGTTCCCCCCACCCTCCTTCCCCCATCGACAGAAGTGTAGAAAAGAGATCATCTCTCACACTGATGCTGAAGGTCAGGCACTGGACTCCAGTGAATTCATTAAAGTTATACTTCTCAGCAGGGCTTCTCTTGGCAACACCAAAATATCAGTTTGTGCTTTTCATGAAAATGCACACACACAGACACATACACCCCTTCCTGGCACCCCTATCTGACACGGGCAATATACTTTATCAGCAATGGCTCACAAATATTAGTTTTGAAGCTCACCCATTGGACTGCCATTTTCCAAGACTGACATCTAAACGCTCTTAATTTTGTGATGTTAGGTACTCAGAGTGAAAGTCCCAGGGCCTTAGAAATAGCAGAATGAGTTAAGTGAAGGTCTTGTTAAGGACCCATTATAATCATTGTCTGAAGTTTGTAGCTCATAGTTTTCTTTAATTAAACTCTGCTTGCTCTATTCAGCTATTTATGTTACACAGAATATGATGTTCTATCAAATGCTTTTAAGGATCATGTAGAACTTCCCTCACTAATTTCCGTCTTTCACTCGACATTTCTGTTGTTAACACAATGAGGTGCGGGAGAATGAGGTTCCTTTCATGTTGCTTTCTTAGCAATGTGAAGAGCACAAGGCATGCAATGTATGAACCGAAAATGAACTGTAAGGATAGTTACTGTGAAGATATCCAGAGCCCTTACCTCTTGTAACCCACCATGTTTTAGAAATTCAGAGAATTTGCTTGAAAAGGTTTGAATGCTTCTGCAAACCCGAAACCCTTTATTGAAAGCTGTAGCTCTCATCTCTGGTGCACCTAAATCATCAGAAGAGTGAATTCACTGAAGCTCTCAGCTGAGAGACAGCAGCCACTCCAGCTTGCCTTCGAGGGTCCTTGTTACACTTCAGCACCCCAGACAGTGACCTAGCAAACTGGTGAATGGCTAAGTGGGAAATGGTGAAATCCAGGCTGTGCAAAACAAGTAATTAATGAAGGAAAAAGGAGATCTTGCAATAATGAGCACCAAAGAAGCCATAGCCTTCACGCTGAAGTGAGATATGTTGTCTGTGTGTTAAATCCGAGGGCAGATAACTAAGCTTGAGGACAGGAACATTGATGAGAATTTCTGTTAAGCAAGCTTCTCTCTATTAATCAGCATAATAAATGTTTTACGATTTTACCATTAAAAAACATTTCTCCTTTCTGTTTCTCATCCTTTCCTTTCTTTTCTTTTAATGTTTTCCTCTATACAAGTTTCTGGATATCCTTCTCTATGAGTCATCCTCATCAGTGACAAGAGGCACCAGAACTAATTTAGCTCATTTGGGGGTAAGTTGACTACAGCAGCCACTGATCTTCCTCTGAAGTTCTGCATGACCCTCGGCACACCTAATCAGTATGACTAAATGTTTTATGGGAAAACATCAAGGAGGTATTCATGGACTATTCTAGAAATGCTCGAGTGCGCCATGCTCTGAGACTGGGCCCTATTTAGGGTCTTTTTTTTTCAGATGGGAACCAAGTGTCCCTGATTCCTCCGCTGCTGCCTGTGCTGGACAGAGATCTCCATGGACATCCTGGTTCAAGAGCCTGGGATTCCAAGTCAGGAGTGCTGAGTTTTCTTATTCTTGGTTCCGTCACCATTGTCCTGAATATAACCTTGGATAGCCTCCTCCACCTGGATCTTGGTTTTCTCAATTTCGCTGAATTAAGAGAATTGACAGAGGAAGAAAGTACATTTCAACTTCTTTGACTAGAAATGATTGCTTAGGTCACTGTTCAGAAATAATCTGTGTGTTCTGGTCCAATATTGTCGGCATAGGCTGTTCTAATTGCATTCTATCATACTGAATAATTGCAGTGGTTAAGAGAGCACTGGATTCGGAATCAAAGATTTCCGGACCCGCTTACCAACTGTGTAACTATGATCATGTTACTTAGCTTCTCTAAGTCTCCCTTTCCTCACCTGTAAAATGAAGAAAATAATATGACCTACCTTCTAGAGTTACTGTAAGGACTACGTTAGAAAATTCATATAAAGTTCAGAGCACAATACCTTACAATTCAAACACCCATAATATCTATGGAAATTATATTCATGGCCTTGAGTTCACTTACAAGCCCATACAAATATGGGTGGGGCAAAAGTACATTTACAGTTGTGAGTATGCAAAACACAGAGTTTATTCTTGTATTATTATTTATTAGTTACTGTATTATTTCCAGACAAACAACTATAAACCTACTTTTGCCCCACCTCTAAATAGTAGAATATCTGCTTTGGGCAAAGGATTGGGGTATGGTGCTTTATCAGTTATCATCCATAGATCAAATACTTCCTAAGGTGCTTTCCAGCTCTTGAGTCACAAAACTGACTGACTACCATAACAGCAGACTGAGGCTTAGTCACCTTGGCAGCATGTGTGATAGAATTGGTGGTCAACATAAGTGCATGTTGGCAGCTTTCCTTGATTTGCTATTTTAGTGCAGTTTGTCATCCAGCTTTTGCAATTCTTTTACCTAGACATGTCTCCCCACTCAAGAATTAGATTAAAAAACTAGCAATTATGTTGAACTTGGAGATTAACTTTATGCCAAATTGATTTATATCAGTTGATTTACAATTAAACTGATTGTATCTTTTTATTGTCTAATGAATCTAGTATTTTGGGGGTTTGGGTGTGCTTCCAAGTCAAACAATTCTAACTAACCCTTCTATAAATTTTGGGGAAATCAATCACTTGACACATTTTTGTAATGCTATGTACTCAGGCATTGTCATAGCTGCTAAAAATTCAAAATCATGTAAGACATGGCTCTTGGAGCTAAAAGGCACAGGGTCTGAAAGATAGGTTCTAGTGGAACTCTTCAGTTTTTCCTGCCCTGATTCCATAGAGTAAACAGTAGTCCTTTGTCCTCTTTGTAGGTATTCCAACATTCACCTATATCCAGTTTGCCTTTCCTTTCTAGACACAAGGATGACTGCATTTTCACTTTCCCTTGTAGCTAGGTGGGCACATGTGATTAAGTCTAGATTAAAAGAAAATATGAGTGTCAATGATTATGTGTCACTTCCCCTCCAAGATAGTTAATATTAGGTGAAAGTCTCCAAGTTTCCTCTGGAAACTGTGAGCAGAAATTGTAACATTACAAGGTACACCATCCATTGAGCTGTGAACCTACCTTACTTAACCAGTCTCACTGCCTATTTGTGTGGGACATGTAGAGTGCAAAATGCAAACCCTTACTGTGTTAAACTACTGAGTGTTTTTTATTTTCAAGTGAGAGCACGAACACAGTCCCCCACTACTACAAATTATGCAGTCGAGTTTCCCACATTTGGGGAAATCGCAGGGGTCAGCACATCTGGAGTGCAGTGGATAAGACTTGCCCTGGGAAAACCACCTTTGTGATCATGGTATCTCCCCTGCCAGGTAAGTATAAAATCACTGAGATTTTTAACATTGTTATTGAAGTGTAGTGCAGGCTGACTTACTTTTTTATTTTAAAATAAAGGCTTCCAGTCACAGAGAGGGCATACTCTAACCTATGCATATTAACTACTTTCTCTGCATTTAACCAAACATTAGAGATTGAAGCATATTTAAAACATCATTTATGCAATATGGGGAACAGGCTAAAACACCAGAAAATTTTCAGTCTTATCACCACATTTATCTCTGTTCTACCTATAGTTTATACACAACAGTGCTTTTATAGAATTGATCAGCTTATCTGCTAAAGCTAGTAGATTATGTGAATTATTTTTAGGATATACAATACTAAAGTGGGAACATTTTGTGTCATGATAAATCCAATTCTTCAAATCCTTCCCCCTCCCCAAAATGCTATTTTTATTTAGTTTTAGAGTTGAGAAATACCTGTGTTGACAATAAAGGGCTTGGTTATGAGAAGTTGACTTGAGAGTATAACACAATGTCACAAGTCTACAGATCACAATCAAATCCAATGTTTTTTCCTCTGTAGCATATTGTTACATATGTCACTGGCATAAGCAAGTGATTTTCAACCCATGTGCCACAAGAATTTTTAAAATATGCAACAATAACATGGATGGAACTAGAGAGAATTATGCTGAGTGAAATAAGCCAAGCAAAGAAAGAAAAATACCATATGATATCACTTAATACAGGAAACTAAAGAACAACACAAACAAAGGAACTAAATAGGACAAAGAGCAGAATAGCAGTTAATAGGGGGGAGGGGGGAGGGAGAAAAGGGGGATAAGTAAGGGAAGGGTTTAGTCAAAGAACGTGTATAAATGACTCATGGACATGGACAACGGGGAGGGATATGATTGTGGGAGAAGGGGTGGGCTGGGTGGGGGAGAGAAATGGGAGAAAAATGAAACAACTGTAATTGAAAAACCAAAAAATAAAAATAAAAGAAAAGAAAAAATTACCCCCCCAAAAAATAAAATAAAATATGTAACACCTAATATTTAGTTGTGAGCACTGACCTCTTAACCCTTAAACTGTCAAATAAAAAAAATGACAACAGCCAACACAACAAAACCATCTGGTGTGAATAAATCAAAACTATACCTATTTTTTGTCAGATTGGCAAAAAACGTATTTTAGGCGTACCAATGCATTTTGGTAATTAGTTTATAATTGCCATGAGATGAAAAAGGTTGAAAATCACTGGTATAAGACACTGCAATTGATTTCCTGTGTTGTTAAAATAATACTACTCTTTCATAATTAGAAAATTTCTGGATATTCAAATATTTGACAACTGTTTCGCAGAGAGAGCATAAATGTGTAAGTAAATTGCAAATGCTAGATAAAGTTAGAGATATACATCATTTTATATACTCATAAGTGATATAAGTTTTTTTATATTTTTATTTTTTTACTTTTATCTTTTTATTGAATTTATTAGGATGACAGTATTTAACAAAATTATACAAGTTTCAGGTGCACAATTCTATCATATAACAGACCATCTGTACACTGTATTGTGTGTTCACCACCCCAAGTCAAGTCTCCGTCCATCACCATTTATTACCCCATACCTTCCTCCACCTCCCCCACCCCCGCTCTCTCCAACAATCACCACATTGTTGTCTGTGTCCATGAGTTCTTTCTCTCTCTCTTTTTTGCTCATTTCCTTCATCCTTCCACCCAACCCTGCCCCCAACAGCTGTCATCCTGCTCTGTATGAGTCTTTCTCCACTTTGCTTGTTAGTTCATTTTGTTCATTAGATTCCGCATATGAGTGAAATCATATGGTATTTATCTTTTTCTGACTTGCTTATTTCACTTAACATAATGCTCTGTAGGTCCATCCTTGCTGTTGCAAAGGGTAAAATTTTTTTCCTGTTTATAGTCGAGTAGAATTCCATCATGTAAATGTACCACTGCTTTTTATCCACTCATCTACTCATGGACACTTGGGCTGCTTCCAAATCTTGGCTGTTGTAAATAATGCTATAAAGAACATAGGGGTGCATATGTTGTTTAGAATTAGTGTTTCATGTTTCTTTGGATAAATTCCCAGAAGTGGGATCACTGGTCAAAAGACAGATCCATTTTTAATTTTTTGAGTTAACTCTATGTTTTCCACAGTGTCTGCACCAATTTACATTCTCACAAACAGTGCATGAGGGTTCCCTTTTCTCCCCATCTTCACCAGCATTTGTTTGTTGATTTATGGATGATAGCCATTCTGACAGGTGTGAGATGAGAGTTCATTGTGGTTTTAATTTCCATGTCTCTGATGGTTGGTGATGTTGAGCATTTTTTAATGTCTTTTTGCCATCTGTATGTCCTTTTTGGTAAAGTGTCTATTCATAAGTTTCAAAGTACATTTACAGTTCATATTGATTTTGTATGTGTTCATCATTGAATAAAGACCTAAACAAAATTAGTGATTTCTATTTATTACTATTTCTTTTATGTCCCAGATGGAGATACATCTACATAATTCAAACTCCAGGTGGAAATAAAAACATTCAGTAAAACATGTGTACATTTTGCTTCTCCATACCACCACATGACTATTCAGACATATCTGTGTAATTAGTAACATTCTAAACTTTCATATTCAATTCATGAAATGTACAACTTAGTTTTGTATACATGACAGGAAACTAGAAAACAATCCATAACCAGGCCCACAATTTTATTAAAGCTCTTATCACCTTGTATCAAAGCAAGCCGTATGCATACAGGTCTCTCTCTGTAAAGACTGTGAGTTCTCTGAGCTTTTCCCAGTATCTGTCTTCACTCCAGGACGTCCCACCTCATCAAAGGCATTTTCTGCCCTGCATCCAGTTATCTCCAATGCCTTGGTCTTCTACTAACAACAGGCATAATGTGAAAACTCCTAATCTTTCCATTCAAGTTCCACTAGGACTTGGTCTTGGGTTACCCTTACAGACTCAGCTATTCTACCCCTAACCAAATACTCTATGTGAGGTTTATCAAATTGTGGCCCACAACTTTACCCTATGAGATTTGGCTTGATGTCACCTGTCCTCAAGTAAAATTGGATGCCCTTCTTTGGTGCTCATTTAGCACCCAGTGCTCATCCGCCTCACAGCACTTATTTTAGTGCATAACAATTATCTGTCTCTTTGTCTATTTTTCCCACAAAGCCTGGGAACTCTTTCAGAGCAGGAATCCTTGTCTCTTTGTGTTTTTCCAGCTCCTAGCAGTGATCCAGGGTGTAATAGTATGAGGAAGTGAGATAAAATTGTACCTTACTTAATATTTGATAGCTGTAGCCTGAAAACACACAGCCATAGTGTGCTGGAATCAGATCACGTCAGCTTGTGAGAACCAGTTGTGCATATTTCTTCTCAACTCTACATATAATGACATCAATTTGGTGGCTTTAAATTGGCTATGGTAGCTGAAAATGCCATAAAAATTAGTAATTAGTAAAAATCACGTTAGTTTTTTTTTCCTTCCAGATATCTGGTTATTTCCCTTTGTCATCATATCAGCTGGAAAACATTGTGTCTACTTTGGTAAGAGGCAAATCATCCAAAATATATAATGAATTCAAGCAAATGAGGTAGTTTAGATACATTAGGATTTGAAAAACCAAAATAACTCCTTTGTCATTTAAAATATAATGCTTTCCCAATCACAGCTTAATGGCTGGTTTGAGAAAGATTTGTAGTTTTCATCAGTAATGATTGCCTAAGAATCTTAGTAATCTATGTATAGTAACTATGACAATTTTGTTAATGTCATCATCTTAATAACTATATCAGATAAGTTGTACAGAAATCCCATAAATATTAGCATATATTTTGGTGAATGGTGCTAGTTAGGAAAAATGGGAAAATACACATATTTAGTCCTAACCAAAAGCAGTCTGTACCCAGACGGAAGTTTCATGCCAACGGGTGTATTAAATAGCAGTTTTTATAGATCTTCAAGTACACTTTTCTCCAATTGCGCTGCTATGAAAATACCAGATGGAAACTGCTCTGATCAGGAACTTTAGTGGAAATGGTTCTCTTCCTACCACTTTCATGGCAGGTAGATAGACTCAGAAAATGATTCAGGTACAATACATTATTTCAAACTATGAGATATATAAGAAATCTCCTAGAGAATTATAACAGCTGAATATCTGTGATGATGTAGTTCAGTAGTTCCCAAACATCACTGGTGATGGCCTGCCTGGATGCATAAGAATTACCTGGGGAGCTACTTAACACATTCCCGTAACCCATAAAAAGGGGGTCTATGGTAAATCCTGAGAATTTCTATTTTTAACAAGTTTCCCAGATAATTCCAGTGTTGCTTGAAGGCACTAATGTATTTTTTCTTTAAGTTCCCCCTTGCAAATATTTTTTTTAGTTTGGTTTGCAAATTTGTCTTTTACTTTAAAACATATGCTTTCAGATCTGAGTAATGACTACGAAGAGAAGCCAGAAGTCCTCAGTAACATCAACAAATGGCCAAGAAAGGTTTTCAATGTAGAATGCAAATTATTGTGCTTACACATGAAAAATGAGTGAGGAAATGGAAGCAATTATCAGTAGTTTTGCTTCCCTTCCCCTTGAAATAGTCTTTCTAATGACCTGCCCACATAATTGAAGGACAGGTGTTTTGATCACTGATTTTTCCAGATAATTTTCTCAATTCTTCTTTTTAAATAATCTTAAATTGAAAAAAAAAATCAGAGGAATGGGCTTTCTGTGACTCTTACTCTATGGAAATGTTTGCTTATTACCTTATGATTGAACCACTCCATAATTATTTAAAAGCCAGGTGCAAACTGGAATTTATTAGCACAGTTTCAACTTAGTTTCTCAAAAAATATGTGTGTGACTATTTTAAGAAAAATGAATCTGCTGTGTGTGTGTGTGTGTGTATGCAATTGCACATCTACCTTTGCTTTTTCTGAAGAAAGGTTTTGCTTCTCAATTGAGTTTGCCTTATCATTTACTCAAGGACTACTGCAGACTTTAAAAGCAGCAGATGGACTGCACAGGAGCTATGATTTAATCCTGTGCTTTGCGTTAGAAGTTATCATTCTCTTAGAACATACACACTTTACAACAGCAACACAGGGCGTTTTATTTAGCACCCATGAGTACATAGCCATTCGCTTTTGTATTTAGTTAGATATTTTCTTTGACAGAAAACCCAGGGGTTTCTATGTTCCATAACCATAGATTTTTAAAACGCTAACTTGTTGTTGAATGCCTCCAAATGTCATTATAACCTCATGTATTTTTTGTCAAGATTCATAACACATTTAAATATTTTACATCATTTTAGAATCATTAGTAGTATCCTTTTTTTATGAAAATAAAAATATTAATATTTTAAATCTTAGGTAATGATATTTAAATACAGGAATTACTTTCTGGGTTGTTTTTTTTTTTTTTTTTTTTGATTTGTGTCAGCATCATTGACTTTATCACCTTGGTTCTAATGTCTTGTCCAGAGCCACTCATTTAATTACTTTTTAAAAACATTCATAACACAACATGGTTATAACTATGCAGCTGCTTGTCTTACTAGAATTATAATGAAGATCAGTTCTAGTATTTGATCCAACCTTCTTAAGGGTTACCATTAATTCAGATTAAAATGCTGTGTTAATGTGCTTCCTGCCATACAGGGAAATGAAGACATCTTTTACTGAAGATGATTTGATATGATGAGTAGGTTACATTACTTTTATTCTCAAAAAACTCAAGTAAAAGATTAAAATAATAAAAATATTACAAATATTTTGGAACTTAAAATAAGACATATGAATTAGACATTAGTCATATTAATAAATTTACTGTAGTAGAGTGGAAAGAGCTTTGAGTCATGATTTAGGTTCAACTACTATCAAGCTGTGTGACCTTGGAAAATAATTTCTTTGGGCACCAGTTTTCTTGGTCATGATATAAGGATATTAAATTGGATGGTCCCTAAAGTGTTATGGAACTCTAATAATTTGTGTGGGGGTAAGTAAAATAACTTAAAATTAGTAAACTATAATGGTTGAAAGTTATTTCTACATGTTAATTTTAGGCCATGGATGACTGGAAACATGAGAGCAAATGTTTTCAAAGATTTTATTCAAGAACAAGTTGGAAATAGTTGTGTGCGACACTATACAATTATCAATATTCTAGAATTACAGTTAACAAGGCCATTGGAATAAGAGCAAACATATCTAGAAGATCCAAAAAAGCAGAAGTGATGGAAAATACTTTCAAGTAGATTAGAGACAAAAATAGCACTGCAAGCTCATTTGGATTCAGTTTACAAAAATAATTGTGTAATAACCTGCAGGTTTATCATATATGCTGAAGCAAAAGGTAAGATCTCTTTCTTTTTTATGGTCACATAGTATTCCATTGTGTAAATGTACCACAGCTTTTAAAAAAATCCTCATCTAAGGACATTTTTTCGTTGCCTTGAGAGAGAGAGAGAGAGAGAGAGAGTGAGAGAGAGAGAGCGAGCGAGCGAGAGAGAGAGAGAGAGAAGAAGAAACATTGATCAGTTGCCTTCTCGTACATGCCCCACTGGGGATTAAACCTGAACCTGCAACCCAGGCATGTGCCCTCACTGATATCTTTGGGATGATTTTCACCAACTGAGCCACACCAGCCGGGGCAACCACAGCTTTTTTTATCCACTCATCTACTGATGGGCAATTGGGCTGTTTCCAAATCTTGGTTAATGTAAATAACACTGCAATGAACATAAGGGTGCACATATTTTTTTCAAATTAGTATTTTGTGTTTCTTCAAATATATTCCCAGAAGTGGAATTGCTGGGTCAAAAAGCAGTTTTAGTTTTAATTTTCTGAGGAAATTTAATACTATTTTCCATAGTGGTTGCACCAATCTGCATTCCCACCAATAGTGCATTAGGGTTCCCTTTTCTCCACATTCTTGACAGCACTTCTTGTTGGTTTATTGATGGTAACAATTTTAACAGGTGTCAGGTGATATCTCATTGCAGTTTTAATTTTGTATTTCTCTGATGACTAGTGATGTTTAGCATTTTTTCATATGTCTGTTGGCCATCTGTAAGTGAAATAAACCAGTCAGGGAAAGACAAATACCATGTGATCTCACTTAATGTGGAATCTAATGAACAAAATAAATGAATGAACAAAGTAGAAACAGAAGCATGGAGACATGGAACAGATTGATAGCTGTCAAACAAGAAAGAGAGGAATATTGGATGAAAAATGGTGAAGGGACTAAACAAAGAACATATGAGGTCTGTCTAGGAAAGGTCTAGCCATTGTTAATATACCAAGAATGTTTTTCACAACATCAACGTAACCTGGCAGCCAAGGAGAGTGGACTGGAATGCACATGCTTGAACAATGATGACTTCACTGTACTAGTCAGTGGGGGTAATAGACACCATTGAGTGAGCATGTGTACCATGTGGCCATCACATTCAAAATGACTGAGTAGACAACAAATGTATATTAAATTTTACATTAAGCTTGAACATTCCTCCATGGAAACTATTTAGATGATTCAGAAGGCTTTCTAGGACAATGCAATGAGTGCAGCACAAATAAAAGTGTGGCACAGACACTTCAAAGATGGTCGAGAATCCATTGAAAGTGATCCATGTTCTGGAAGGCCTGCAACAAGCAGAACACTTGAGAATCAATAAAGATCAGTGACAGTGAGAGAACTAGAAGCTGAACTGGGGATTCCAAAAACTACTGTGACCAAGATTTTGATGCAGGATCTTGGCAAGAAACATGTCATGGCAAAATTTGTTCTGTGGCTTCTGCTACCAGAGAAGAAGGAGCATTGTGCTGCAGTTACTAATGACCATAGGAGGACTGTATGAGGCCACAAGCAAAGAGCCTACTTTGAAGGGGACTTAGGGGTCATTGTCCTATGGACAATGTTTCTTGTTTCTTGTCTCTTCTTCAATAAATGTATTTATTTTTCATAATACATGGCTGAATACTTTCTGGACAGGCCAATTTTATTTATATATATGCATATATATATGTTAATGTGATTATTCAGCAGGCACATCATTTGGATCAATAAATCATGCTTCTTTGAAAGCATCAATCATAAACAAAGCAGGATGCACTAACCAGGAGCAGTGACAAAGGAGAGAGAAAGTAGAGTATGGCTGCACTACTGCAGAACCACGTTGAATATGTACTTTGAAAGGTACACTAAGGATACAGTCATTAAAACCACAAAGAGAACCATACATTATGTTTGCTTCAATTGAGTAACTTGCTTCACCTGCAGCTGCAGTGGACAGTTTCATGTGATCTCATATTCAACTCACATTGGCAGCATCCCACCATTTATTCATAAGCATTTACTTAAGAGTTTACTCTGTGACAAGTTCTGTGCAAGGTGTTGACAATATTGTGAGGTTCAGGTAAGAAGAATAAGGAAAACAACACTTTCTCTAGAGTGTAGTTAAATATGAGAGTGAGGATGAGAAGGGGGCTCAGGGGCCCTCCATGTTGAACTTGCTCTCTTTTTTCTTAGAAAAAAATCTGGACTAAAACTTCAATGGGAAATAGAAGCCACGAAGATGAAATCCTCTTTTTTAACTCCCATCAATTCTATTGATTATGAAGCCTTTGTATATGAGGCCTTCTATCCACAAATATTCTTGCTCATCTTTGCAAAACACAACAAAACAAAAACCGTCCTAGACCCTTTTTTTTTTAAATTTTGGTTTTTCAATTACAGTTGTCCCCTTTTCCCCTAATTTCTCTCCCTCACCCAACCCACCCCCTCTCCCGCAATCATATCCCTCCCCGGTGTCCATATCCATGAGTCATTTATACACGTTCTTTGACTAAACCCTTCCCTTACTGATCCCCCTTCTCTCCCTCCCCCCTCCCCCCTATTGACTGCTATCTGCTCTTTGTTCTATTTAGTTCCTTTGTTTGTGTTGTTCTTTAGTTTCCTGTATTAAGTGATATCATATGGTATTTTTCTTTCTTTGCCTGGCTTATTTCATTAAGCATAATTCTCTCTAGTTCCATCCATGTTGTTGCAAATGGCAGGAGTTCCTTCTTTCTTTCTGCTACATAGTATTCCATTGCGTAAATGTACCACCATTTTTTGATCCACTCATCTACAGATGGGCACTTAGGTTGTTTCCAGCACTTAGCTATTGTAAACAATGTTGCAATAAACATAGGGGTGCATAAGTTCTTTTGAATTGGTGTTTCAGAATTCTTCGGGTATAATCCTAGTAGTGGAGTCGCTGGTTCAAAAGGCAGTTCCATTTTTAATCTTTTGAGATAATTCCATACTGTTCTCCATAGTGGCTGCACCAGTCTGCATTCCCACCAACAGTGCAGTAGGGTTCCCTTTTCTCCACATCCTCGCCAGCACTTGTTGTTTGTTGATTTGTTGATGATGGCCATTCTGATTGGTGTAAAATGGTATCTCATTGGGTTTTTATTTGCATCTCCCTGATGGCTAATGATGTTGAGCATTTTTTCATGTGTCTATGGACCTTCTGTATGTCCTCTTCGGAGAAGTGTTTGTTCAGGTCCTTTGCCCATTTTTTAATTGGGTTCTTTGTTTTCTTGATGTTGAGTCGTATCAGCTCTTTATATATTTTGGAAATCAGTCCCCTGTCTGTGATGTCATTGGCAAATATGTTTTCCCATATGGTTGGTTCCCTTTTCATCTTGCTGATGTTTTCTTTTGCTGAGCAGAAATTCTTTAGTTTGATGTAATCCTATTTATTTATTTTTTCCTTTATTTCTCTTGCTTTAGGAGATGTATCCGTGAAGAAATTGTTACATGAGATATCTCATATTTTCTTGCCTATGTTTTCCTCTAGGACTTTTATGGTGTCACGGCTTACATTTAAGTCTTTGATCCATCTTGAGTTTATTCTCGTGTGTGGTGTAAGTTGGTGGTCTAGTTTCATTTTTTTGCAGGTCCCTATCCAGTTCTCCCAGCACCATTTGTTAAAGAGGCTCTTCTCACTCCATTTTATGTTCCTTCCTCCTTTATCAAATATTAGCTGACCATAGAGGCCTGGGTTTATTTCTGGACTCTCTATTCTGTTCCACTGATCTATATGTCTGTTCTTATGCCAGTACCAGACTGTTTTGATCACAGTGGCTTTGTAGTATTGTTTGATATCTGGTGTTGTGATTCCTCCTGCTGTGTTCTTCTGTCTCAAGATTGCTTTTGCTATTCGGGGTCTTTTTTGGTTCCATATGAATTTATGGAGTATTTGTTCTAGGTCTGTGAAATATGTCATTGGTATTTTAATAGGGATTGCATTGAATCTGTAAATTGCTTTGGGTAGTATGTCCATTTTGATGATGTTGATTCTTCCCATCCAAGAACATGGTATTTGCTTCCATTTATTTGTATCTTCCTTAATTTCTTTCTTCAATGTTATGTAATTTTCAGGGTACAGGTCTTTTATCTCTTTGGTTAAGTTTACTCCTAGGTACTTTATTTTTCTTGTTGCTATAGTAAATGGTATTTTCTTTTTTGTCTCTGTCTCTGCTATTTTATTGTTGGCGTACAGAAATGCCTTAGATTTCTGTATATTTATTTTGTACCCTGCGATTTTGCCGAATTCACTTATTATATTGAGTAGTCTTTTAGTGGAGTTTATAGGATTTTCTAGGTATACTATCATGTCATCTGCATATAATGAAAGTTTTCCTTCCTCTTTCCCAATTTGGATGCTTTGTATTTCTTTTTCTTGTCTGATTGCTGTGGCTAGGACTTCCAACACTATGTTGAAAAAGATTGGAGAGAGTGGACAACCTTGTCTAGTTCCTGAGTTCAGGGGGAATGCTTTCAGTTTTTGTCCATTGAGTATGATGTTGGCCTCAGGCTTCTCATATATAGCCTTAATTTTGTTAAGGTATGCTCCCTCTATTCCCATTTTGCTGAGTGCTTTCATCATAAATGGGTGTTGTACTTTATCAAATGCTTTTTCTGCATCTATTGATATGATCATGTGATTTTTGCTAGACCCTTTTTAATACCTCTCTAGTTATAACCCATCTTTCCTATTGTATTTTGTAGCCAGTCTTCTTTAATGAGCTGTCTATATTCATTGTTTATGCCTCATGATTTCCTATTTGCTCTTTAACCTACTTCATTCTGGCTTCTGTCTGTACCACTCTTGAAACTAATGAGTATCGCTAGAGTCTTCCATGATGCTAAAGACAGTGGATATTGTCCAGTCCCTATTTTACTTGACTTCTCAACAATAGTCTTCATAATCAATTATTTCCTCCTCGTCAAAACAATGTTTTACCTTGATTCCTGTGATATCATACTCACTTAGATTTCCTACTGACTCTCTGGTTACTTCTCCTCAGTCTTATTTTATGGGCTTGTATTCCTCTATATGTTCCTTCATACAAGTCTTTCTTTAGGTTCTGTCCTCACTCAGCCCACAGGTTTCATATATTCCCATGGCCTCAACTACTGTTTGAATGCTGATTATTTCCAAATCTATTACCATATTTCAAATTTCTCTCCCCATTTCCAGATCTCTATTGTCTTTCTATCTACTGGGCATACAGCTTTGAATATTATACAAGTACTTCAAAGTGAACATGTCAAAATATGAATTCATTGTGTGTACACTCACATTTTAATCTATCACTCCACGTGTTTTCCATCTCAGCAAATGGCAGAAGGATAGGTGCTTATCAAAAGTAGAAAACTGATATAAGTTGTTGAACTCTACACCTTCCTCTTCCTATTTCAAAGTGGTCACTGCATACTATCAATTCTGCTTTCTGGTTATCTCTTGAAATCCGTCCTATCTTTGCCATCTCAATGTACAATCCATATACAAGTCCATCATCATTTATCACAAAGAATTCTAAATTACTATACCTAACTGCCATGCCTGCATCTCATCAGATTTAATTTGTAAGTTCATCTTCCCAACTAGATCGAGTGCTCTCAGATTGCAAAAAATTATCTTCTCTATATTTAAACTTGAGAACCTGGCATAGTAAGTACTCAAACGATGTTAATTTAGTTTAATGTATGGATAGGGGGATGAATGAATGACCCTCACCTCGTATTTTTCTCAAATTATTTTATGTATATATATATGTGTGTGTGTATATATATATATGTGTGTGTGTGTGTGTGTGTGTATGTGGGTGTATACACACACACACATACACACACACACACACATAGATATATATTGTTTCACCATGCTGTTAGCAACCTGCAAGGAGGGGAGACATCTTAGAATTTTCATCCTTAACACACAGAATGAGCTCAATAATTTATTGAGCACTGATGAATAATCTGAGCATTCAAAACATCTTTTTAAAGAGAACCACATTACCCCTTTAAAAAAACTATCTGTTGGTTCAAATAAATATATATTTTAAGAAACCAAATACATTTGGCTCTTTTGATGGCATGAGATCAGCCAGTTTGAAAGAAAAAAAATGGCTATTCAATTCCATCCAACAAATTGAGAGAATTTTGTTGATCTTATTTTGTTTTTAACAAAATATCTTAATTTGATCAAATCTTGACCATTAGGTCAGCACTGTCTAGAGAGAGTAAAGTATAATTTTTCTAGATTTCTACTTTAAAAAAAATTTTCAATACTTCTGAAGTTTTGCCTTAGATTTAATCAGTGCATTATAAATAATTTTTCAATAAAAATGTTATTCAAATCTTAATTATCAAATCTTATAATAATTTAAAAAATTGTGGACTTAACTGCCCATTTATTTGTGTTTCCTATGCAGAGAAGGTTTGGCAAACTTATTCATCATGTTAATGAAAAGTGTTGAAGGATAGTAAACTGCTTAAAGAAACAAATGTTTCCAAGGACATTAGCAAAATCAACTTGAATACAAACAATGAGTCAGTTATAAATTATCCTTATCTATTAATTAAAATAAAACTTGTTAAACATTCTATTGGACTATGCTTTACTGATTATTATTTAAATTACCTTAGATCAATAAAATTTATATAAATAAGATGAATTCTAATTACTGAAGACATTTCACCAATTCAGACTGGCCATGTCTCTGAGGAGCCACACTTGACAATGCTTTACTGTGTCTGAAGAAGAAATAACGTATTCTTTTTTGATTTTGTGCACTACTATTTTTTATCTTCAAAACTCTTGGGCAACAGTAGATATACAATTGTGAGTACATGAAACACAGAGTGTATTCTTGTATTATTATTTATTAATTACTGTATTATTTTCTGCATGAACAACTGTAAACTTACCTTTGCCCAATCCTGTATATAGACGTGTGTACATTTACTTTGAAATTTTCAGACATTTCTACTTACCTATTTCTTAGTTACTGAACATTGTCAGAGGGAGTGATCTTTGACAATTAGGCTTTCTGTCTATGTGACCATTTTTATTAGTGAGTAGTAATTGATTTGCATGAAAGTTTTAATTTCTTTATATCACTTCCAAAAGAGACAAAAAAAAATGTGTCTTGGACATTTAGAGTGTTTGGTTACTCTAAAGTGAGGTGACTCTCTATGACTTTAGAGGATGCTATAGTTATACTTCTAATAAGTTCAGTCCTGTCTACTTTCTCATGGATTCACATGAAAATTAGTAGAAATTAACAATACAGAGTTGTTTTGAACATTGCCTCCAAGTCTGTGTATGGTAGAAGACTTTCTGCTAGTATTTGCTATTCAATTTGACCTTGGGAGATTGCTGGAACATTGAACAGGATGTTTGTTTAAGAGTTAAATTTATATTATGCTTTCTGACCAAAAGTTCAAGGAACCAAGTGCAATGGCATGATTTGTCACTGTACAACTGGTCTCAGTATAATCATGATGACATGTTCCACAAAGTTGTCAAATTGGAATTCCTGACTTTGTGGCTAAGGGAGCTAACACTGAAAAGTCTATGGATTTTAAAGGAGTTCAGTTCCATAAATTAATCAAAACAATACAACTTGACAGAAGATAAGCTCTGAAAGACTAGAACTCAATTTTGCTACCACTTGGCTTAGATTCTCTGTAGTTTGTGCTCAGATAAACATATCTAGAAAAGGCTTGGTCTCCAAAGAAAAACAGTCTTGTGTGGACTCTGGAAAAAAACAATCCAGAAGTAAAATGAATTATATTCTAGGGCATATAAATGTATAGTAAGTCATGTAAATTAGAAATTGATATACCTGAGAGGCAATGAGGAACCTAGAATAAAATCTCTTTGGCGATGGCAGGACAATGAATTTAGGAAGGGGATGAATTATATAATAAAGATAAGCATTTCTAGAAAAGGTTAACTCTCCAAAGGAAAACCATCTTGTGTGGACTCAGGCAAAAACAAGCCAAAAGTAAAGTGAATTATATGCTAGGGCCTATTAATGTACATATATATTAGAAATTGATACACCTGAGAGGCAGTGAGAAACCTATAATAAAATCACTTTTGGGATGGTAAGACAGTGAAGATAAGAATGAAATTTCTTACACTTTAATCAGTGTGCTGCAGAATTTTCATCTATTGTACAGTTAAGAAGTCGTAGACGGTATACTGTGTGGTCTAAATTGTCATCATTTAGGTACAAAAAGTGCTCTACCAAATAATAAGCTTAGATCCACCAACATAACTGCAGTTTAAAATACATTTTGGTTAGAGAAGCTAAAAAGTAGTTATCAAAAACACATGCTGGATTAGGAAGGACCAAATTATGGGGTAAAATTCAGCAACAGGTGTGCATTTGTAGAAAGTTTGTAGAACATTAACTAATTCAGGAATTATATCTCTCTTAAAGCTAAAAACCTCAAAGATACAAAGATAAAAATACATCCCCGGGACCACTCTGAAATGATAACTAAGCAAAAGGGGGAAGGATGTGATGTGATAATCACTGGTCTTGACTTGCCTCATGCAGCATTTTCTCCATGGTTCATCTTTGCTGTTTGCTGAAAAACTCATATGCTGACAATCTTCCAAAAGACTTGTTCCCGCAAGTATTTCTCTCACCCATGTGTCATAGTTTCTAAAATGCCATCACAAATGCTGTATTATTTTAATTCATTTCTTATAAATATCTGTAGTACAATGAACAATAAACTATTTTAATGTGAAGTCATACCAAGATGTATCCGAATCTTGGCATTTGATATTGGCCAAGTTTAATCTCCTGAAATTGGTTTGCTCATCAGTAGAATGGACATAATAGAGCCTACATCAACAGATTAGTGTAATTATTATGTGAGTTAATCCATGTAAAGGGTATAGCACTTTCTGGCACTCCCCACCTTCCTTATACTGTTTCATTTTAATAGGGGAAATAATGGCAAGAAATTCTATGCTTATGTGTACCTCTATTTACTTAACTGCATATTTAATCCATACAGTGAATGCCTGTGAGATGAAGTTCACCACCTTTAACATAGTACATGTGGCCTTCGACAGCAGTTTGTCAATTTTGTTAGGAGCATAGAATTCCAACTCAGAATGCCAGGGTTTCAAGCCTATGATTTACTAGCTGTGAGACAGGTAGGAAGTAATGACTGTTGCTTAGCTTCCATCTCTTCATTTGCAGTATCAGGATAACAACAGCCCCTCCGTTGTTGGGCTGTTAGGAAGGTTAAATGAAATTTTGTGTGTAAAGCACTTAATTCACTTTCTTCTACATAGTTAGCACTCAGGCCATAGCAGGTATGTAGTGATTACTATCACTACTAATTTTATTACTGGATATTTATTATGTGCGGTACTGTAATAGGTGGGTGTAGGAACACATTTAGAGAATTCTTTCAACATTTTTTGTTCTTCACTGGACACTGTTCTAGGCACCAGGGATTTTGCAGAAAGCTAAAAAGACAAAATTACTGGCTTGAAAAAACTTTAATTTAACAACTGAAGAACACCTTCACTGTGCATCACTTCAGTAGGGAAGCCCTAAAAATGATTAACAATTAAAATGTATTGCAGTGGGTACAATGAGAAGCCAGAGCACAGGGAGGAGGAAAACAAGGGGAAGGGACACTTAACCCAGTTTTGTAAGAAGAAAATGAGGAAAAGTTTTCTGGTGGTAGTAATGTCTATGCTGAACCTGTAGGACTTATTTACTGATTTAACAACTTCTTACGTAATACCTGCTATGTGCCAGGGGAATTGTTCTAAGTGCTTTACAAATGACTTATTTGTCTTAATTTAATTCATCTACTTCTAATAACTTTATGAGATGGGGAAAATGAAGCACATGTTGATTAAGTAACTTGTCCAAACTCATAAAAACTAGAAAGCAGTTCCATAGCTCATGCTCTTAACTGCAAGGAACTAGGCTGCTCCTTTCTCTGGCTGTTTTACAAGGTGCGTTGCAGTGAGCTGGGGTGCAAAGGAATAAAGTATAGGAGAAGCAGTTAGTTGTCCATGAAAAGCTTTGAGAATTTTGACTTCAGTGGAGCAGTGGGAAGGAACCAGAAGGAATATCAGGAAAGAAGATGGAGAACCAAGAGGAGAATTTTGAAATTTCTGAGTCTCTACCAAGCTGACACTCAATTGGTATTGTGTGACTATATAATATGATGCATTGTTGTTATCATGGAAGTATGTTTTACAGGTTCTAATATATAGATCAAAACATGATTATGTTCTATTAAGGATATGCATTTCATATCTAGTCCTGGAATAGAAATACGTCAATGCCCTTTTCTGAGTTTTGTAGTTAATTTACTTTCAATTTTAATCATGATTATCTATATTGAAGTTAATCTGTTTTGTAAGTAACCGTGCATGATGTTTTTCTTAGGAATGCCTCACATTCTCAGATAAAGTGGGATTATCAATAGGTAATCCAAATGATTAAAATAGAGCTACATGTCCAGGAAAAAAAACCTCAATTCTAGTTTTCTGTTTCCCCACAAGCCATTTTATGTTTCCCCAGTATATAGCAACAGCGTAGAGTAGGTCCTCACTGAATATTCGTTTGATGACTAAAATTTTTTCTTCTTTTAAGGCTCTGGAGAAGCACACTTAGAATAGTCAATAATGTCTAAAAATAAAATTCACAACTAATGGGCCATCAATAGATTCATAATAAAATACAAGCAAGCTGCTTTTGTTATAAAGGGAATAAATAAATGATCATGGAAAAATAATGAAATTGCCTTAAGATGTATAAAATAAAATAAGTCCATTTACAAGTGAAATCATATTGTATTTGTTTTTTTCTTTATGACTTATTTCACTGTGTATAATACCCTCTAGGCTCATCTAAAATTGCTGCAAATGGTAAGATTTCATTTATTTGTGTGGCTAATATTCCATTGTGTATAAGTATCACATCTTTTTAAAAAATTTACCAAAATATATTTTATTTAACCCAGTATATGCAAAATACCTGCATTTCAACATGAAATCAGTAGTAAAAAATATTCATAAGAGATTTTACATTCTCTTTTTTTGGGGAAAAATAATAAAAATTTTTTCTTCTCATGGGTCATTTATACATGTTCTTTGACTAGACCCTTCCTCTTTTTACAGCCTTTCTCTCACACCCACAGACCCCTTGTCATTGTTAGTCTTCTTGTTTATATGCCTCTGGTTCAATTTTGCTTGTTTGTTTGTGTTGTTCATTTGTCTCCTGTAACAGGTGATAGCATATGGTATTTTTCTTTCTTTGCCTGGCTTATTTCACTAAGCATAATTTTCTCTAGTTCCATCCATGTTGTTGCAAATGGTGAAATTCCTTCTTTCCTTCTGCAACATAGTACTCCATTGTGTAAATTAACCACGGTTTTTTGATCCACTCATCTATAGATGGGCACTTAGGTTGTTTCCAGCACTTGGCTATTGTAAATAGTGCTGCTATGAACATAGGGGTGCATAAGTTCTTTTGAATTGATGTTTCAGGATTCTTCGGACATAGTCCTAGCAATAGAATTGCTGGTTCAAAAGGTAGTTCCATTTGAGGAAATTCCATACTGTTTTCCATAGTGCCTGCACCAGTCTGCATTCTCACCAACAGTGCACTAGGGTTCCTGTTTCTCCACATCCTCGCCAGCACATATTGATGATGACCATTCTGACTGGTGTGAGGTGGCATCTCGTTGTGGTTTTAATTTGCATCTCTGATGGCTAGTGATGTTGAGCATTCTTTCATATATCTATGGACCCTTTGTATGTCCTCTTTGGAGAAGTGTTTGCTTGGGTCCTTTGCCCATTTTTTAATTGGGCTGTCTGTCTTCTTGGTGTTGAGTTGTATAAGTTCTTTATATATTTTGCAGATCAATCCTTTGTCTGAGATATCGTTGGAAAATATATTGCTCTATATGGTTGGTTCCCTTTTCCTCTTGCTGATGCTTTCTTTTGCTGAGCAGAAACTCTTTAGTTTGATGTAGTCCCATTTGTTCATTCTTTCATTTATTTCCCTTGCCTTAGGAGGTATATTGGTGAAAATACTGCTCGTGGGATATCTGAAATTTTCCTGCTATGTTTTCCTCTAGGACTTTTATGCTGTCATGGCTTACATTTAAGTCTTTGATTCATCTTGAGTTTATTCTGGTATATGGTATATTTTGGTGGTCTAGTTTCATTTTTTTGCAGGCCCCTGTCCAGTTCTCCCAACACTATTTGTTGAAGAGGCTCTTCTCACTCCATTTCATGTTCCTTCTCCCTTTGTCAAATATTAGCTGACCATATAGACCTCAGTTTATTTTTGGGCACTCTATTCAGTGTCATTGATCTATATGTCTGTTCTTATGCCAGTACCAGACTGTTTTGGTTACCGTGGCCTTGTTGTATAATTTGGTATCAAGTATTGGGATTCCTCCTACTGTGTTCTTCTTCCTCAAGATTGCTGTGGCTATTCGGGCTCTTTTTTGGTTCCATATAAATTTTTGAAATATTTGTTCTAGGTCTGTAAAATATGTTGTTGGTATTTTAATAAGGATTACATTGAATCTATAAATTGCTCTGTGTAGTATGGACATTTTAATGATGTTGATTCTTTCCATCCATGAATGTGGTATATGCTTCCATTTATTTGTATCTTCTTTAATTTCTTTCTTCAGGTTTATTTAGTTTTTTGAGTACAGGTCTTTTACCTCCTTGGTTAAGTTTATTCCTAGGTACTTGATTTTTTTTGTTGCTACAGTAAATGGATTTTTTTTTTTTTAGTTTCTATCTCTGATATTTTATTGTTGGTGTACAGAAGTGTCTTTTATTTCTGAATATTGATTTTGTACCCTGCCATTTTGCCAAATTCACTTATTAGGTCGAGTAGTTTTTTTGTGGAGTCTATAGGGTTTTCTATGTACACTATGAAGTCATCTGCAAATAATGACAGTTTTCCTTCCTCTTTTCCAATTTGGATGCCTTTTATTTATTTATTTTTCTTGTCTGATTGCTGTGGCTATAACTTCCAACACTATGTTAAATAGAAGTGGAGAGAGTAGACATCCTTGTCTTGTTCCTGATCTCAGGGGAAATGCTTTCAGTTTTTGCCCATTGAGCATGATGTTGGCTTCAGGGTTCTCATATATGGCCTTTATTATGTTGAGGTATGCTTCCTCTACCGTATTCCCATTTTGCTGAGTGTTTTCATCAGAAATGGGTGTTGTACTTTATCAAATGCTTTTTCAACATCTATTGATATAATCAGGTGGTTTTTTGTCTTTCATTTTGTTTATGTGGTGTATTACGTTTATTGATTTGTGAATGTTAAACCATCCTTGCATCCCTGAGATGACTCTCATTTGATTATGATGTATGATATTTTTAATGTATTGCTGGATCCAGTTTGCAATATTTTGTTGAGGATTTTAGCATTTACGTTCCTCAGCAATATTGGCCTGTATTTTTCTTTGTTGTGTTTTGACCTGGTTTTGAGATTAGGGTAATACTGGATTCACAGAGAAGAGTTTGGGAGTCTTCCCTCTTCTCAGATTTTTTTGAATAGTTTGTGAAGGACAGGAGTTAGTTCTTCCCAAAATGTTTTGTAAAAATTGCCTGTGAGGACATCTGGTCCGGGGCTTTTGTGTGCCGGAAGTTTTTTTGATTACTGCTTCAATTTCACTATTTGTTATCATTCTATTAAGTCTTTTTTCTTCTTGTTGATTCATTTTTAGAAGATTATATGTTTCCAGAAATGTGTCCATTTCATCTAGGTTGTCGAATTTCTTGTCATACAGTTGTTTGTAGTAATTTCTTACAATCCTTTGTATTTCTGTGGTATCAGCTGTGATTTCTCCTCTTTCCTTTCTGATTTTGCTTATTTGGGTCCTCTATCTGTTTTTCTTGGTGACCCTGGTTAAATCTTGTCGATTTTGTTTGTCTTTTCAAAGAAGCAGCTCCTGGTTTTATGGATCTTTTGAATTGTTTGTTTATTATCTATGTCTATTAATTCTGCTCTGATCTTGATGATTTCCTTCCTTCTACTTGCTCCGGGATTTATTTGTTGTTATTCTAGTTTTTGTAGCTGCAGGGTTAAATTTTTATTTGAGGTTATTCTATCCTTTTTAAGTAGGCCCGTATTCCTATGGACTTTCTTCTCAGGACTGCCTTCACTGTGTCCCATAGGTTTTGGGCTGTTGTGTTCATTATCATTTGTTTCCAGAAAATTTTTGATTTTTATTTGATGTCATTGTTAACCCATTTATTATTTAATATTATGTTATTCATTATCCATGAGTTTGATTGTCTTTGAGTTTTTTCCTTGAGGTTGATTTCTAGTTTCAAGGCATTGTGATCTGAGAAGATGCTTTATATACTTTCAATTTTCTTGAATTTGTTGAGGTTTGTTCTGTGTCCTACCATGTGGTTTATCTTTGAAAATGTTCCATGTGCACTTGAAAAGAATGTATATTTTGCTTCTTTGGGGTGAAAAGTTCTATATACATCAGTTAAGTCCATTTGATCTAGAGTGTTGTTCAGTGCCTCCATATCCTTGGTGTTTCTTTGCTTCAAAAATCTGTCTATTGTTGATAACGGGGTGTTAAATTCCCCTACTATGAGTGTGTTGCTATTGATATCCCTCTTGTAGTCTTCTAGTATTTTTTTTTATATATTTGGGTGCTCCCATGTTGGGAGCATATATGTTTACCAGGGTTATTTCTTCTTGATGAATTGTTTTGTTAAGTATTATGAAATGTCTTTCTTTGTCTCTTTTTATGGCCTTTGCTCTGAAATCTGTTTTGTCTGATATAAGTATTGCTACCCTAGCTTTTTTTTCATATCCATTTGCTTGGAATATTTTTTTCCATCCCTTCACTTTCAGTCTGTGTAAATCTTTTGTTTTGAGGTGTGTCTCTTGTAGACAGCATATATATGGGTCATGTTTTTGTATCCAATCTGCTACCCTATGTCTTTTGATTAGAGCATTTAATCTATTTACATTTAAGATTATTATTGATAGGTATTTATTCATTTCCTTTTGTTCCTGTCTTCTTCTCCATCTCTCTTTTTCTTCTTTTTCCTAAAGCTGGCCCTTTAGCATCTCTTGCAATGCTGATTTGGTGGATATGTATTCTTTTAGTCATCCTGTGTCTGGGAACCTCCTTATTTCACCTTCCATTTTTAAAGAGAGCCTTGCTGGGTAGAATAGCCTTGGTTGTAGGCCCTTGTTTTTCGTTGTTTGAAATATTTTTTGCCATTCCCTTCTGGCTTGTAGTGTTTCTGTTGAGATATCAGTTGACAGCCTTATCAGAACTCCCTTGTATGTTATTTGCTGTTTTTCTCTTGTTGCCTTTAGGATTCTCACTTTGTCTTTGAATGTTGCCATTTTAATTATGATGTGCCTGGAGTGGGGTGTGTTCCACCATGGTGGCTGGCATGGACATGGGCAGGTAGTGTAACCCTGCTCCAGTCGGTGTGCAGGTTGAGGGCCTTCCCCTGTGTTGGCTGGTGTGTGGGCCAACCCGTAGCAGTAGCAATCCCCTGCTTGGTGGGTGATGGGGCTGGGTTTTTTTCCCCACACCAGCAGGCAGGTTCCCTTGTGCCGGGCAGTTGCCAGTCCAAGGCAGTGGGGGGGGGGCGGTCGAGTGCATTCCTGCAAGTGGGCTCCTGCGTGTGTGTCCCTCAAGGATCTCACCCCACCCCAGCCTCTCCTCCCCAATTCACAAAAATGTAATCAATAAATTAAAAAAAAAAAAAAAACAAAACACCACAAAGAAATATGCTGCTCCCAGCCTCCCAGAGTCAGAAGCCATCTAGCCAACTCCTGGCTCTGCCAGTGGGCACACTCATGATCTCCACCTCTGACTGCTCTCAGTGGAGACCCAGGGGCATTGAAAAAACTTTGTGCACTGCCAGCCACTGCCCAGGGAGCCAAGCCAGCCAGAACTCACATCTCTTTTATGTCTCCATCGCAAACCTCACCGGACAGGTCGCTCAGTAGTGGCCTCCTCTGCTGCCAGAAGCGCCGAGGTTCAACTCCCATCAGTATCCAGATGTTAAGTGAGATGCTGTGTTCACATTTAGTTGAAACTATAGATCAGTCTCAGGAGCATTCAAGGGCCTCTCCTCACTCATCTGCCATCTTCCTCTCTGGCAGATCCATTTTTATTTTTTTGACGTACCTTGATACTGCTTTCCAAAGTGGCTCTACCAGTCTGCATTTCCACCAACAATGCAAAAGTGTTCCCCTTTCTGCACATCCTCATTAGTACTTGTTGTTTATTGATTTATTGATGATAGCCATTCTGACAGGTGTGAGATGATACCTCATTGAGGTTTTCACCATACAATCTTATTTAAAGCTTCTGTTGAGCTGTGGCTTATGTTGTTACATCAGTTTGTTATGGTTGTAGGAGCCAAGGACCCATTTCCTGGCTGTCAGCTGTGTGAAGCTCACCCAGATAATCTCCATATTTTCAGGTTAAGTTATTTGGGACTTTAATTAGATGTACAAAAATCCTTTCATAGCAGTATCTAGATTAGTGCTTTGAAAACAGATTGAGCCATTTTCAAATTATGGTTCATTCACTTACCTATGTGTGCTCTTTACAATTTATTTAGCATATGGGTATAATAGTAACTAACTCATTTTGCTGTTTTGAAGACTAAATGAGATAGTTTGTAATATCCTTAGCAAAGTTTCTGACATATGGCTCTCTAAAATTGGAAGCTCGGATATTGACTTCATAGTAAATTTTGCATCAGATAAATCCAGGATATTGATCATGAAAGTAGAGAAATGCAACAGAATCTTTCTCGCTCAATCCCTCTCTTTTTGGAAATATATACTTTTCATGTTTTTGGCACCTAGGTTGTCACCTATTTATCAAGCTATCATAATTAAAAATTATTTCAAAAAGTGCAGGTTTTCATTGGTATCACATCAGTGTAATTTTTACTCTTGGCAAAGAGGTTGGATCAAGAGGATATGAGATGTTTCCTTACCCAGGCTATGAGTTTTTCTTCCCAGCGCTTTGCAGCAGGTGCCAAAACAAGCATGACACACTAGGTCTGAAATCAACCCCATCTTTTTAATAAAGGATTACTAATCATTATCATTTCATTTCCAAGATCAGTGCTTCAGTTGTTTTTTAAGTGAATTTTGCTTGGAACATAGTCAACAATAAATGATGGAAAGGCACTGAAATCCAAATAAATGCCTCTGATACATGTTTTTTTTTAACCACCTACCACAAAGTTAGGAATACAGTCTAAAATGTCTGTTTCACTGATTATTTATAATAATAACTTTTATTTCACCAAAATAAAATATTATCACTACAAGTTAAAAGCATAAAAATATATGTGGTAAGGTCTTTAGAGATATTCAAATTCAATGCTTTCATTTCTTAGATGGGAAAATTGAATTGTGGAGAGCAGAAGGGATTTGTTCAGTGTCCCACATCCAATTCTTTTCTTGTTATGTTTTTATAAGATTTTATTTATTTATTTTTAGAGAGAGTGGAAAGAAGGGAAAAAGAGGGAGCGAAACATTGTTTGGTTGCTGCTGCCACTTGCCCCAACTGAACCTGTAACCCAGGCATGTGTCCTGACCAGGAATCTAACAGACCACCTTTCCCTCTGCAGGATGATGATCAATCAACTAAACCTCACTGGTTGTCAGGGCTTCATTTATGTTTAGAGCGATGAGATAAATAAAAACTTGCTGAAACTCAGAAAGATAATGGCTGGATGATTATTTCCCTTGTTAACAAGATACTTACCTATTTAAGGACATTTCTTCCTCAAAGTAGCTTATTGCCAGCTAAGTTGGGCACATGATCAAACTCAGGAAGTTCAATTGAAATGACTTCATTTTCTAGTCTGTTCTTCTTTCCTTATTCTGTGTCCATAAAACCTGCCCACACCCTACACAATTAGAATACCAGTAAGCACATGTTCTCCTCTGTGTCTCTCTTCTCTTACCTAAATTTCTGGAAGGGTGAAGATATACTCATTCATACTGAGATATTATAATTTGATAAGGCCTTGTATTTAGTTCTTCTAGATATGTCTATGTAGTAATAGGAGACAAATAAATGGATTTTATAACTATGAACTCATCAGTTATCCATTACCTCAATTGGGAGAGGAGAAGGAATTATTTAAAGTAGAATAGGTTCTTATACTCGTAAGAACCATAGACTGAAAATTGTAGAGAAACATAATATTCTTAATCTCCCTGCTAAAGTATACTCACATTTGGCAAGTTACAAATCCCTGACTTGAATAAGCCAAAGCTTTGCCCAAGGACAATTCTCTGGCAACATTTACTAGTGAACCCATGCAAGTTGCCTAATGGGAGTTGTTACACTGTCAATTCTTTTAGATGAAGACCAAGCCATGAACAGATAGGGGTAAGTATCTTTTGGTGAGAGAATTGGCTCAAATGAGATAGAAGTACCCTAAAAATGCTGTCTTATGGTTGGATCAGTGTTAACTGACTCACTTCATACATAAAGAGGGAAATAAGTTAGAAAGCAAGCATAGATTTTTCCTTACAGAGTTGTCTTTGAACTGCATCTCTTCTTAAGGCTCTCTTCCTTTTGGGGTCCAGAATAAGCCCTACCTACTCCAAGTTTCTCATGTCCTTTCTTTTTTAAAACTAATTTTTAAAGACTTTCTTTATTGATTTTTAGAGAGAAGAAGTGAGGGAGAAAGAGAGGGAGAGAAACACTGATGCCCAACTGGGGATGTGACCTACAACCCAGGCATGTGCCATGACTGGGAATCAAACTGGTGAGCTTTTGGTTCACTGGCCAGCACTCAATCCACTGAGCCACACCAGCTAGGGCTCACCTCCTTTCAAGAGATGGCATGTTGGGTTAAGGGAAAAAATTGGCAATATTTTAAGAACTTGACCTTGGTGTGAAATGCCTTTTGCCCAGCACTGCTAGTTGTCATAGCAGTAACCTACAAGGTGGCATAATCTCTTCCAAGGTTAACAGTGTAGACTGAGTGACCAAATTAAAAAACATGAGTTAAAAGTTCTGCTTCTACTTAGGATGTAGAAACCTATTAGGGGACTGTTGCTCTCATCCTGACAGAAAAAGGCAGATCATCTACAAGACAATAGCTATTCTTGAGTCTCTTAGATTGCTGAGGCCACAAAGCAACTTGCCGAACTAAATTTCAAAGAGTGGAAACACATTGAAAAGAGACAGGATGCATAAATGTTCTTAACCTCTGGGAGTGCATGACAGGAAGATATGGCCACTAAAAAGCAGGTAAGAAGAAAACAACTGAAATTTTAATGAATTCTTAAAGGTGTACTTTGGGCTAATGATTAATTTATAATGCTTGAAAGACCCAGATAAAAGGGAGTCTGCACTCACTTTCAGGCTCTTTTTTCAGGCCTCTGCCAGTTGCACAGTAGAAAGATTTGGAGGCACTAAGAATCAGGAGAGTTCCCTTTGTTGGCACAACAGGCATGTAGGTGGTGATGAGCTGCCACTGGGAGAAAGGCAAGAAACCCTGTCTACTTTCTGGGCTTCTTCTCTCATCCAAAACAGAAGCCATCTGCCTCAGCAGGAAAGAGGAGAAACCCTCCTGCTCCCAGGACAGAGGCAAAGTTGCATGGCTGCTGGAGGAGTGGTAAACACCAATCCCATCTGTATTTGGAGGAGGAAGAATAGGAAACTTTGAGGCCCAGGAGATCAACTATCACTAGAGGAGGTGCTGAAAGCTCTCTTTCATCCAAAATACCCAGCAGATGCATAACAGACATTGACTGCCATTGGCAGGGAGGAGTAGGAACACTGAGAGATCCCCACCCCTGAGGCCCACATGCATAGTGTCTGCCTGAGACTGAGGAAGGAGTGCAGAACTGAGAATCTCCTACTGTCCCCATTCCCCAGCAAAAGTATCTCACATAGTAACAAGAAACAGCTGTCTACCACTGAAAGACTGCAAGAGCATGGTGAGAGACCCCTACCTGTTGTACAGGCATGCAGGTCTGACCAAAAGCTAGGCAGGGGAGAGAGGGTGAGTGGCACAAGCCTGAGAAAAGATTTCCGGTACTCCAGGCCCCACATAAGCACAAGAAAGCAAACCATCACCGAAGTAATGTGTCAGTTCCTTTAGGCACATGTGTATACAGAAGGTAACCATAGCAACAACAAAATCTAAATCCAGCTCAACTCCTGACTAGACTGACTCACTCACACACTAATAGCTTGACAGAAGAAGTGGCCTGAACATTTCTGGGCATAAATACTATTGCCACACTAAAGAAATTCAGCTTAAAACCACAATTAGGAATTCCTACATACCTACTAGAGAGGATACAAGTAAAAGGCCTGACACCTGACAATGAAAAAAGCTGCTGAGGATGCATACAGAAAAGATCTATTACAGATTGCTGGTGGGCATGCAAAATGGTAGTCACTTTGGAAAACAGTTTAGCATTTTTCTTACAAACTTAAATATGTTATTATCATATAACACAGCAATCCCACTCCCAGGTAAGGAAAATGAGAACTTATGTTCACATGGAAAGCTTTATTCAAAACCACAGAAAAAGTGGAAGCATTCAAGATGTCCATCAATTGGGGTAAGAATAAGCAAAATGTGGTATATTCATACCAGGAAAAACTACTCAGTGTTGAAAATAATAAACTACTAATGTACTCAACAGTGTAGATGGATCTCAAAAGCATTATGCTAAGTGGAAAAAGCCAAACATAAAAGACTACAATGCTATATTACTCCATGCATATAAAATTCTAGAAAAGGTAAAACAACAGTGGTAGAAAGTAAATCAGTGGTTTCCAGGGTCCAGCAGAGGAAAGGGTGGAAATTGACTTCAAAGAGACATGAGAGAACTTGAGGGAGGGTGATGGAAATAATCCTATCATGATTGTGGAAGTTGCATGACATTTGTCAAGAGTCATCAAACTACATACACTAAAAAGGGGTGGATTTCATTGTAAGTAACCTATACCCCAATAAACCTGAGGGTTTTTTTTAAGGAAATAGCCATAAAGATAGTTGGGATAACAAAATTAGAGTTGAGATGTAAAGGGATAAAGTTTTATATTTAGAGCAGACAGAAGGAAGTCTGGAAGAATACCCTGTACTGTATGTAATTCAGCGATTCACAGCAGCTTTTTATGTGGTGCCACTGACTCCTGGTAGAGGAACAGTTATCAGGGCTGAAAGAGTGGTTGTTTAGAGCCATAGTAATGATAAAGTACAGGGCAAATGCTTGTGATCTCGTCCATTCCTCAATCCCCGTCATGTTTATACACTTGTATATGTCATGCATGGCATTTAAGTTACATGTTATGGTCACCAGAAATTTCCCAATATACTCTCAATATTATACTATTTACATTATTTATCTACAATAGAACCTAATGTTTATATATTTGTATAAGTTTTCCTATAAATGAATTCACAAATTTGAAAAGCATTTTTCATATTCTGTGTTCTGATTTGTGATTTGAAAAAGATAACCACAGTTACCATGCTCTAGTAATTCTATTATGAGATCCTTCTTAATCTCCTCAATAAAATCGTAGGCTACTTGAATATTAGTATAGCTACTATATAGTGTAGTAGGGAACTGGAATCATTTACCTTATGACAATACTTTGAAGTATATTTTACCTTTAAAAATAAAGAAATTGAGGTTAATAAGTAATAAATAACTTTTGAATGTTCATGCAGGAAATGAGTGGTAAAGCCATGCTAGGTGTCCATTTGTATTTGTCACCTCAGCCTGTGCTCTTTCTCCTTTGCCTTTGAGCCTTCGTGAAGTAAAGAGAAGGTTGACCACTTTGATAAACTGCTATGATTCCCTCAGTAATGCCATAGTAGTCAGGAGAGAAAAAAAGTATCCATCAACTGATCCAACTTTTTCTTTTGACAGATGAGATACTTAAGTCCAAGAGTGGGTTAGCAACTTGGCCAGAAACAGAGCTACATATTGAAACAGCTCAATTATAACCCAGGCCTCATAGCTCTGAATCTATTATATTACTCTTTCCAATTTTTGTCTATTCAACAAGGTGCTGACCAGACAAGCAGAAGTGCTTGATTCCAGTGTAGCCTTGAGCTGCAGCTCTTGCAAAAACAAAAAAAAAATCAAAATGCCTCTGGTCACCAGGGGGACTGTGTAAGGAAATACAACCAAGACAAATACATAACATAAAAAGAAGCTCTGCATTCATACCCCACTGAGCATAGGCCAACAAAGCTATCTTCAGCATAGAAACATCTCTACCCACTTACCAATTACATTAAAAGGTACCTTTTAGCAGTAAGAACCCTGAAGGGTCCAAAAATGGCTTGTATGTATTAAAAATGATTACCTTCCTTCTAGCAGGTTAAATAAAGAAACCACAGAAGCTGTTTATCTTCTGAGATCTTTTAGAAAGTAGGCTGATTCTCTTTATGAGAATCAGCTCCATAGATTATGAAGGAAAAGAAGTGGCTACATTGAAATCTATAATAATAATAGATACATTTATTGACCTCTTACTAAGAGTCATACACTACGGGCTTTACATGTAGTTGATCCTTAAACATACAGATTTGAACTGCACAGGTCCACTTATATGCAGGTTTATCTCAAATGAACAAGGTACATAAAATGTGTTGTGGAATTATGTACCTGAAACTGGTATACTTTTGTTAACTAGTGTGTCACCCCAATACATTTAATAAAAATAGAAAAAAAAGAGAAAATCACAGTTCAAACCTGCTTTGTTTGAGAATCAACTCTGCCAATTGGGAATCTGCATATACAGAGGGCTGACTATAGTTATACATGGATTTCAGACTGTGAGAGAAGTCAGCACCTCTAACCCCCACATGGTTCAAATGTCAACTGTATTAACTCATTTTATCCTTTCTATAATTCTGTAAAGCTGGCACCACTATTACTCTAATTTTACAGAAAAGAATGTAGCTAACTTACCTGAAGTCACAGAGTAATTATAGATGGGGAGTCAGGTAGTGAATTCAGATTTCACACTGCTAAGCATCATGCCACACCTGAAACACTTTGCTAAAGGAGAATCAACTGAATTTCAAAACAAGTAATACTCATTTAAGTTTATTCTAAAATGCTGCCCCTCTTCAGTCAGATTTTTAGCTTTTCTGTGGCTAACAAGCTGTAACTTATGGAACTAACTCTCAGGAAAAGAAAGAGCCAATGTCTGAAAGTTAAAATAAACAAAAAAATATTTGGTTTGAATCTGGCTCAGTCATTACTGATTGGAATCTTGGTCAAGTTACTTAATCATCTTAGCCTCGATTCTTCAACAAAACCAACATACATTTATTGATCTTGCAGTATTACTGTTTATCATTTAGAGTCCCTCAAAAACATTGATTGGAGCAGAGGTAAGGGAAACCAGCAGGGGTCCCTAACAAATAGTGGGTAGTCATTATCACTCTTAGGTCTGAAGGATCTAAGAGGAGAAGTTATAGGAACTTAAAGAAATATCTGTTATTGTGGGTAGTATAAGGCTACCTGAGAGGAGCAGGAAGCTTTAGTTGATGGATACCATCGGTTCTTGGTGACTATATGGAAGGAAGACAAGGGAATAAATCACCTGCCCTTTAGCTTCACCCTTGCTTCAGTTTCCCACCTCTTATTCACTGAACCTAGCAGAAGCCAGAGAGCAAGGGACTCAAGTTGTTGTAGCCCATATAAAGCAGCCCCCTGGGGTACTAGGTAGAGAAGGGTGAAGCATGGATTCATAGGACATATTGATAACACAATTGGATAGATCATATCTATGGAAATGCCTGGCATGCAACATGGCCTTAATAATTACTAATTTACTTTTATCCTGTGGTCATCATGTGTTATTTTTACCAGCTCAGTGTTGCTTCCTCTTTCCAGTAATAACACCTTTCCTTTGGGAAACACACCAACACTAGGATAGTAAGAGGTAGGATGTGAAAATATATCACTGTCTTCATTTTTAGGGAGAGATTCTATAGCATAGTGGTTAAAAGCATGGACTCAACACAAGACTGCCTGGCTCTAAAACACAGTTCCTGCTCTTCAAGCTGTGACCGTGGACAATTTTCTTAACCTTGATGAGCTTAGGTTCCTCTTTTAGTGTAAAGGGCATATAATATTCATAGTAACTAAATAAGCTGCTTTTGAAGGTTAAATAAGTCAATAAATATAAATCACTTAGCATAGTGACTGGTACAGACTAAATGATCTTGGGTTCCAGGCTTGGCTATTATTATTCCATGCAGATGTTAATACTGAGGAACAGGGCACTCACCCACTGCCTCCCCGCCCACTGAGTAGGCAAGCAGGTGGCTCAGGCTGAACCGACCTGATTTTTCTTCTGAAAAGTTGAATTCTGTACTGAGTGATACAATATTAATAAAACAAACTAAAAAGTTAATGCAAAAGTCACTCTGAAATCAAGGTCCTTAAGAAACTTCTGACTTCAGCCGATACGGAGGTGTAGGTAGACATGCTGAGTCTCCCTCACAACTAAGAAGGAATTTACAATCACTTGAAAACTAAAACACACACACACAAACACATGCACAAAACAAAAACACAGAAGATTCAGAAAGTCAAACTACATGGAAGTTCAACAAACAAAGAAATAAAAAAGAAACACTCAGCCAGACAGGTAGGAGGGGTAGAACTGGGGAAGAGAGAGCCCAGTGCAGTGTGGTGCAGCAACATTGGTGGTGGCAAAGCACCAGCAGCAGTAACTGTGGTAGTGGTGGCAGTTTGATGGCAGCAGCTGGCAATGCGGCTGGTGGCGGCGGCAATGTCACAGGGGCAAAAAGTGCAGTCATACATTTTAAATCTGGAAAGTGATCTCAGCCTCAGACCAGACTGTGTAGCTCATGGTTCCAGCACCAGGGAAAATAGAGCCACATTGCTTCTGACTGAAAACCAGTGGGTACTGGGAGGGAGGAAGAAACTGCCGGTCTCTCAACTGGTCAGCTTATTTAGTTAGGAACTGGGAAAAGTGCGTGGAAAAGGGGCAAGTGTGGGGCAAGCAGCATTGTTCCCACTCATATTCCTCTCCCACATACAGAGCCACAATGTGGTGAAACGGGTCGCCCTGCACTGAGAAATACCTGAGGCTCCATCCCTTACAATGAAACAGGTATGGCAGCTCTACCTAAGGCACAGAGACAAACACAGGAACCTGTCAAGATGAGGAGACTGAGAAGTATGGCCCCAAAAGGGGGGAAGATCAAGGCTCCAGAGGGAGAACTGAGCAATGAGGAGATAGTCAACCTAACACATACACAGTTTAAAACACTGGTGATAATGATGCTCACAGACTTGACAGATAAGATTAAGTACAACAGGGAAGAAATAAAAACTATACTAAATAAAATTGGGATGACTTTAACAGCATAAACTATAAAATATACAAAAGAAAAAGAAAAAGAAAAAGAAAAAAAGAAACTGCTGATTGCTTCTTGCTACCCAATCCCTGGAACTGCCTTAGTTCTTTACTTCCAAATTGGCCACCTCTTCTTTTGATTATTTTAAACAGATTATTATTTTATCAATTTTAAGAGATGTATTGAGATATAATTGTCATACTGTACAAGTCACGCATTAAAGTCATATAATTCACTTGGTTTTAGTATATTCACATACTTGTGCAACCACCACCACTATCTAATTTTATTTTATTTTCTCAAATGTTGTTTTTCTCTTTTATGTGTCAGTTACCATTGGCATTCAATATTATTTTATATTAGATTCAAGTGTCCAGGATAGTGGTTAGACATTTATATAATTTACAAAGTGATTCCCCCAATAAGTCTAGTATCCATGTTGCACCATACATAGTTATCAAAATATTATTCTCTATGCTGTACTTTACATCCTTGTGACTATTCTGTAACTACCAATTTGTACTTCTTAATCTTTTCACCTTTTTTCATCTAGACCTCTGATCCCTCTCTCATCTGGCAACCATCAGTCTGTTTGCTGTATCTGTGATTTTGTTTCTGTTTTGTTTGTTTAATGTTTTTTTGTTTCTTTTTTTAGATTTTACATATAAGTGAAATCATAAGGTATTTGTCTTTCTTGGTCTGACTTATTTCACTTAGTATAATATCCTTTAGATCCATCCATATTGTTGCAAATGGTAAGAGTTCATTCTTCTGTATGACCAAGTAATAGTCCAGTATACCTATGTACCACATCGTTTCTATCCAATCATTTATTGATGGGCAGTTGGATTGCTTTCATAGCTTAGCTATTGTAAATAATGCTGCAATAACATAGGGATGCATATATCTTTTAAAATTAGTGTTTTAGGTTTCTTCAGATAAATACCCAATCATGGAATTGCTGGGTCATAAGGTAGTTCTATTTTTAATTTTTTGAGGAACCACTATCTAATTTTAGAATACTTTCACCACTATTCAAAGAAACATCCTACCCTTTAGCTATAACTCCCCATTCTTCCAAACTCCTTCTCCAGCATCTGACAAGCACTAACCTACCTTCTGTCTCTATATATTTTTGACAAAGGCCAAGATAATTCAATTAGAAAAAAAGTCATCTTTTCAACATATGGTGATAAGATTGCTAGATATCCATATGCAAAAGAATGAAGTTGGACCTCTATATCATACTTTATAGAAATAATCCAAAATTGATCAAAGACCTAAATAAAAGAGATAAAACTATAAAATTCAGACAAAATCATAGGTGTAAGTCATTTTTCTTTGATTTTTGGTGTCACCCACTACTCTTTCAACAATTTCCTTTTGGAGCTTAGATTTGTCTAAAATGTTTTTCATTTTTTTTTTTTTTTGTTTGATAGCCTCCATCCCTGACCCTCTTGTAGATAATCATACCCCTGATAGGAGTAATGAATTGTTTTCTTCCTTAGTACTCTCCTTTTCACTTTCATACTCCCATCCAGGCTACACAAATATGAATCTATGGCATGAGTTTGTAACAACATGTTCTCTTAGAATGCAACTGATTGCATCTGAGAACTGCATTATTGATATCTTTACCTACTAAGTGGCAATTGACTAGGTTCTTGGGTAAAATACAACACTGACAAAGATATTTATCAAAATTTTTATTTTATAATTTGACTGTCATGTTGTCTAATACTCTAAACAGGAACATTTTTCTCTATGTGGGGAAGAAGATCAGTCTTCCAGAGTTTTTGGCTTTAGGTTATCACCCTTATTGACATGCTTAATTTAGGCTTAAACTCAAGGACATTTTTTGCTCTGGGTTTGACTGCTTCTGCAATGCTAACCTCTATGGTATTTAGCTAGCCAACCTCTGGCAGTGTTTCAGCATGTGTTTTCACAGGATTAAATAAGTTGCAATGAACTTAAAATGAAAAATAAATAAAAGTTAACACGTTGTTCTATTGGCTCTGTGGTAATCAAACTCAATATAAGGAATCAGACAAGGCTGCTATGAATTATAGACTATTACTGTGGGATAGAATTAAGAGAATACATCACAAACAATACCAGTGGCTTCCCATTTAATGATAGCTTACTTATTAGGTATTTTAGTCTTACTTTTGTGTGGAAAATTTTAATTTTCTTAGCAAGCCAAATAAGGATATAAAACCCTTTTAGGGGGGACCCCCCAAATTGGAATTATCTTCTGGAGAGTGGTCCCCTTATAGTATAGGATTCCCCTGCTAGGTGAGTGTTCTAGTACCAGTGTACCAGCTGGCATTGTTACGAGAGGCTATTATTTATTTCTAGAGAGAGGGGAAAGGAGGGAGAACTAGAAGGAGAGAACCATCAATGTGTCATTGCCTATCTTGCACGCCCCCAACTGGGTACCCGGCCCACAACCCAGGCATATGCCCTGACTGGAAATTGAACCTGTGACCCTTTGGTTCGCAGGCCAGTACTCAAGCCATCAAGCCACACCAGTCAGGGCTTTTTGAAGACTCTTTCAATGCCTTTGCCCATTTCATGGTGGGTGATTTATGAGTTCATCTGCCCACACTGTGTGAAGTGTTCAGCAGTTTTTGACCAAACATGGCATGACGCCTGTGCCCCACTCTCCCTATTCCCCTGATCTCACACGAAGTGGCTTTTCTTTGTTTGTTTGTTTCCCTGGATGAAAAAAGTCCACAAAGGGAAACATTTCGTCAATATGAAAGAGGTGAAACAAAAAATGGAAGAAGCACTAAAAGGCACCAAAACTGACCTGTTCAAAACTGTTTTGTGCAGTAGAAAAAAACATATAGATAGGTGTATTGCATTAAATGGAGAGTACTTTAAATGTGACTGAAGTTTAAACATGTAAGAATAAATGCACAATTTTTTATAAGTGAATTCCATTTTTGGGTTCGCCCTCATATATATCTATGTGGTAGCAGTAGGAGGATAGATTTGGGGGCAGAAACCAATCTTTTACTCTCAGAAGTAATAAGTAATATGACATTCTTACTGAAAAAGGGTCAAGGATGAAAATTGTATATATAAGTTGTACATATATATAAAGTCTGCAACAAACTTACTGCAAAAGGGCCAAGGGTTAATATATAAATATATATATTCATAGATCTACAACAAACTTAATCAAGAGGGTCAAGAGTATATATATTTATAAATCTACAACAAACTGGATGAATGATGATGATGTTTGTTGCTTTGTTTTTTAATCATAAATGCTAAAATTCTTTAACTTTGTACATTGTCACTAAATTAAAGAAAATGCAAATTGCCATTCCCAAAAGTGAATGCAAGATTGTACTCAAGGTTAGACCACCTTGCCGAGAAAGTGTACAGCTGCACAATTCAAGTAATAGCAAAATAACAGTAGCAATGCCTTCTGTTGTATAGGATGAAAGATGCTGTTCAACCATTTGCAGGAATCTTTTTTTTTCTCTTAGTAAGCAAATGGAACCACATGCTTCAGAAATATCTTTTGACATTCCAGAGAAATGAATATAGAGTTTTCAAAAAAGAAAAATACATATGAAAAGAGCAACAATAAGTGTACCAATATCCATCTGTAACATAGGACACACTTGCTGTTATTAAATCTAGGCAATGAGATAGATAAGGATGTCAGGGTAATGCATCAACAAATGAGGAAAAAGAAGGGTGTGTAAAAATAAAAAGTAAATTAACCTTCTCATATCCTGGTTTTTCACTATATTCCTTGCTGCTCTTGCACTGAATCATTTTCTTCCACCTAAACATGGAATGCTATACAATTCCTCATTACTCAGTATTAGATCCTCCTATCTTTGACTCTTCATTCTTCTTAGACCATTCATTTCACTTTTACAACTTCAACTCTCATCCATACACAGCTAACTTCCACATGTATAACTCCAGCTCAAGTATTTCTTCTGAACTCCAGAAAGTCTTTATCTGCTTCCTGAACATCTCTACTTGCTTACTCAAAGGTTTATCAAATTGAGCATGTCCAAAACTAAGCTCATGATCTTTTTCCAACCTGCTCTTTTAGTAACCCTATCTCAGTAATGATACAACACCCACACATTTTTACAATAAAAACCTATGGCTTATCCTTTCTTTTTTCTTTTAGTTTATTTTTAAAATTTATTTTCAATTAGTTTACATACAATATTATATTTGTTTCAGGTGTATAGGATAGTGATTAGACATTTATGTGCCTTGTGAAATGGCCACCCCGATAAATCTAGTACTCACCTAACACCATACATATTATTACAATATTATTGACTATATTCTTTATATTATACTTTATATCCCTGTGACTATTTTTATAACTGGCAGTTGGTACTAGTTAAGCCTTTTCACCTAAGGCTAATCCTTGATACTTCAATCTCATTCATATCAACAGGTGATTAATGGCAGAAGCACAATTTGAAAAAAATATACTGACTTCAAGTCTAGGACTACTTCACTATTCCACAGAGTAACAAGGACCCCAAATAGTCTAATAAACAAATATTTCTTGAATTTAAATTTATCAGATATATTTTATATGTATTTAGTCATCACTACTTGTTCACAATGCATTCCTGGGGGGATGGAAAGAAAATGTGCTAAAGTAGAATTGTGAAAACTGGGTACTATTCCCACAGGGCTAATTAAAAACTGTTAAAAGTTCCTAATAACCTCTCACTTTGAAACTAGATTTTTTTTATTATGATGTTTTAGGATGTTGAGTGAGACTTTTCCTATTACCCCAAAATGGAGCCCAACACTGAGGACAAAGAGACACTAGGTACCTTGTCTTCTTAAGATGCCTGCCAAGGATTGTGGCCAGACTCTTCTCTACCAACTCACTAAGCATCAATCGGTAGCATGTCTTTTCTGGTACCTCCAACTGTCATCCCAAAATCTTTTCTGTCCTTAGTTTCCCTGGATGTTTGAGAGATCTGAAGAAAAGAGAGCAAAGAAACCAAAGTCAAGAACAGTTGTCACGAACTTCTAACCAAGATGGAGGCCTAGACAGACATGCTGCATCTCCCTCCACAACTAAGGAATACAACTATCTCAAAACTAGAGAGAACCAGAAGTTCCAGAAAACTGAGCTGCATGGAAGTCCAACAAACAAAGGTATAAAGAAGAAATCCTCATCCAGACAGGTAGGAGGGGTGGGGCTTGGGTGGAGAGGACACGGTGTGGTGGTGGCAGCAGTGGTGACAGCGGCAGGCCAGTGGAAAGTGCAGTCACATTTTTAAAAGTAGGGAGGGACACCTGGAGAGCTATTCTAGCACCATATGTGACTGCACTGCTCACAGTCCCAGTGCAAGGGAAAATAAAGCCTCATGGCTTCTGACTGGGCAAACCAGGGGGGGTTGGGTCAGAGGAAGAAACTGCCAGTATCTCAAAAGTTTGTTTAACGGGCCCCCACAGTCCCAGAAGGTCTGCAGACCCACCCACTCTGGGCACGACAGCCAGGGAAACAGCTAGAGAGGCACCAGTCCCATATGGAAGTGGGAGAAGTGTCTGGAAAAGGAGCAAGTACTGAGAAAGCAGCATTTTTCCTTCTCAGACGCCTCCCCCACATACATTGCAACAATGTGGTGAAACTGGTCACCTGTAGTGACGAATACCTAAGGCTCGGTCCCTTACAACATAAAATGTGTGACAGCTTTACCTAAGACACAGAGGCAAACAAACACAGGAGCCTGTCAAGATGAAAAATATGGCCCAAAAGGGGGAATGGGTCAAGGTTCCAATGGAACAACTAAGAGACAAGGAGATAGCCAATCTAACAGATGAGGAGATAGCCACTTAACAGATGCAGAGTTCAAAACACTGGTGATAAAGATGCTCACTGACTTGACAGATATGCTTAAGTATGGCAAATGTGTAAAGGAAGAAGTAAAGACTATGCTAAATAAAATGAAGAAAAATCCACACAAAACCAATGGTGAAAAGAAGGAAACCAGGGTTCAAATCAATGATTTTGGAACATAAGGAAGAAAAACACAGTCAACCAGTACAGAATGAGGAAACAAGAATTTTTTAAAAATGAGGAGAGGCTTAGGATCCTCTGGGACAACTTTAAACATGCCAACATCGGAATCGTAGGGGTGCCATAAGGAGAAGAGGAAGAGCAAGAAATTGAAAACTTAAGTGAAAAAATAATGAAGGAAAACTCCCCAAATTTGGTGAAGGAAATAGACATATAAGTCCAGGAAGAACAGAGAGTCCCAAGCAAGCTAGACCCAAAGAGAACCATACCAAGACACAACATAATTAAAATGCCAAAGGTTCAAGAGAAAGAATCTTAAAAGCAGCAAGGGAAAAGCAGAATTACCTATAAAGGGGTGCCTATAAAACTCTCAGCTGATTTCTCAAAAGAAACTTTGCAGGCAAGAAGGGGCTGGCAAGAAGTATTCCAGGTGATGAAAAGCGAGAACTTACAACCAAGGTTACTCTATTCATCAAAGCTATCATTTAGAATGGAAGGTCAGATAAAATGCTTCCCAGACAAGGTAAAGCTAAAGGAGTTCATTATCACCAAGCTATTATTATATGAAATGTCAAAGGGACTTAAGAAAAGGTCAAAATTATGAATATTAAAATGACAACTAACTCACAACTATCAACAACTGAATCTAAAAAATATAAACAAAATTCAACTAAGCAAATCAGAATTTGAACAGAATCATAGATATGGGGATCATTTGGAGAGTTATCAGCTGGGAGAGGGAAGGGGGAGAAATGGGGAAATGATGCAGGGATTAAGAATAATAATTGATTGGTACAAAATAGACAGAAGGAAGTTAAAAATAATATAGGAAAGGGTGAAGCCAAAGAACTTATATGCATGAGCTATGGACATGAACTAAGGGGGGTGGGATTGCTGGTGGGAAGAGGGCGTACTAGGCATAAGAGAGCAAGGAAAAAAATGGGACTACTGTAACAACATATTCAATAAAATATACTTAAGAAACAATAACAACAACCACCAAACATTTTGGTAGGGAAGAAAAAATAACAGTTGTCACAAGGATGATTGGGCTTGTGTGCAGGCATCAGCTAACCAGCATAGACTCTGGACTTGGTGTGGGATCAGGGTCCTGGAGTGTCTCTGCTATGCCAGACACTGGTGTTATGCTTGATAGATTATGTAGGATATTGGTTTGGGGGCTGAGTTGACCACTGCAGTGGGGAAGAGATTTTCTGATTAGTGGTATTTGCCAAATGAATAAAGAAGTGTTTCAATATTTCAACAGTGTTCCTCAAAGATGAGGGGTGGGGAGACATTGGCACTAAGGTATCACTATTCTTCTGGGACTGTTCATGCATTGCATGTTTTGTCCTTAACTCCGATCCCTTTGCATATTACATTTAATACTTCTGGTACCTGGATGCTACATGCTATCTCAGTTACTCTGACAACCAATAATGCCTTCACACATTTTTAAGGTTTCCTGGGTAGTGGAAAAGTGCTGTACTGCATAGGTCAAGAACCACTTCCTCATCCTTCACACTAGGGATCTATGTAAATAAAAATATCCACTGAGCTCCTGCAAAACTAAAACAAAGGCCCACAAGAGAGCTAGTAATTTGATGCCTTTCTTACAGAGAATTTTGATGGCCAGGAGGAGATAACAGAGAAACAGCAATAACCAATAACAGAAAAATAAATACAATAGCAACACAACCCAGAAGTAAAGAGAGATCTGTTCATGTGTCCATTTTCCCCCACCTGCCTGTCCACTTTAATACCATGGAAGAGTCAGGCTTTTAAGAAGGAGGAAAGTATTTCCTACAGTACCTGTCTTGCTTCATCTTAAATTATGCGGGTCCCATTTTCAGTCTATGCTGAAGGGAAAGGGAGATACAAGTTAAATAGAGGTTGAGATTGAAACTGTAAACTGGACTGAGTTTTAATAATCAAAAGTGACCAGATACTTATGGAATCTGTCCAAGACTTCATTAAAGGACAGGAAAGGGAGGTTCAATAGAGCATGGTTAAGAAAGTAACTGGAGAAAAAATTAATCAATTTCATGTTTATATCCCACTGAGTCCAGACTCTAAAAAACCTGATTGCAATGCATCTTAGGCATTTCATGTGTTCCCCTAATTTGGTTCTTTTCCTTCATATGTGAATACACAGTTATTATGTTGAAGTTTGATTTAAGTTAAAGGTTTATAACTTTTGAGAGGGAACCATTTTTCTCTTTTCTCATTTATATTACATTTATGGCACTTATGCATCAGGATATTCAATTTTCTATTTTTCTCTCATTTTCTTAGCTAATAAAGACAAAATAAAATAAATGTAAAACATTCCAGTAATGGTACAATAAACCCTGATGTTCACTAAGAATTGTAACACTGCTCAAATGTAACTGATGATGGTCTGGAAACACGGCCATGCAATAGCTCAAGATATATAGCACAGTACTCATTTATTTTATAACAACTCAAAACATGATATATGATAGTTTAGGGAGTTAAGAGTAGAATGTGTTAAATTGTGAATTAGGCAAAACTTGAGGTATGACATGTGAAGGTCATGTAGTATTATTAGCGCACCTACTGGTTTGCTAAGAAGGGATACGACAAGGGCTCTACCTATTCTGCTTTCTCAGTCATCTTCACACAATTAGTTGAGTTGGAAAAATCCACTTGAAGGCCTTTATTTTTATAAGTCAATATTTGAACCCCCTTATTATACAATTCTCACCCTTCAATGAGGTAATACTATCACCGGTCACTTAAATGGTAAAGGTTTTAAAGTTTAAGTTTAACTTTTTGGCAAAAGAACCTTATCATGACTGATTAAAAGTATTGACTTTTTTTCTCAAAACAATGACCATACATACAATTTTGATTAGAGTTGCAATTGATGGATCAGCTCCCAGGTTATTCAGTGAACCCAGGTAGGACAGATTGTATTCTACAAAGATGGAAGCATTAATATTTATCCAATGTTGCATGCTCTTCTTACAATGTTAGTTTGATATTCTGCCACTGAAAAAATGAGGCTATGTTCCCTCCCATTAAATCTGAGCAGACATTTGTAATGACTTTAATAGAACAAAAGATGAATTTGGACCCCTACCTCACACCATATACAAAATTAACTTAAATCAAAGACCTAAGTGCAATAGCCAAAACTATAAAGCTTTCAGAAGAAAACATAGTTGTAAACATTTGTGATCCTGGATTAGGCAATGTTTTATTGACAACTAAATCAGTAAAGCACAAGCAGCCAAACAACAAATACATAAATGGGGCTTCACCAAAATTAGAAGATTTTGTGCTTTAAAGGATACCATCAAGGAAGTGAAAAGATTACCCAAATAGTGGGAGAAAAAATTTGGCAAATAAGGTACCTTACAAGGGACTAACACTTAGAACAATAAAATTTCTTACAACTTAACAATAAAAAGACAAATAACCCAATATTTAAAAATGGGCAAAGAATTTGAATAGATATTTCTCCAAAGATGATATACAAATGACCAATAAATACAAGAAAAAATTGAACATAAATTGCCATCAGGAAAATGCAAATCAAAACCATAGTATCATACCACTTCATGTACACGGGGATGACTAATATCAACAATAAAGATAATAATAAGTATTGGTGAAGAAGTCAAAAATTTGGAGCCCTTGTTCTTTGTTGATGAATATGTAAAATGACATAGCTACTTTGGAAAACAGTTTGTAAGAAAAAGAACAACAAAATAAACTCAAGAAAAGAGACATAAAAATACAATAATAAAATTAAAAGCCAAAATAAGTGAAATAGAAAAATTATTATAGAGAAGGCAGACACAATCAAGAGCTTGTTTTTAGAAAATAAACAATAAAATGACAAGTTTTTGGATACAGTGATGAAAAAAAGAAGTCATTAATAACAACTAGGAGGAAGATGGCAGAGGAGTGAGGGGAGGCTGCGCTCTCTTGCTCCCAAAACCTGTCTGTAGTTTAGACTAATTGCAGACAGAACATCTCAGTTAACATCTGGATACTGGCAGGAGTTGAGCCTTGGCACTACTGGATCAGAGAAGATTTTCTGGGAGTGACCTGTTTGGTGAGGATAGTGGAGGAGAAAGGAATAAGACAGGATTTCTAACTGGGTTGTCTTCCCAAGCTGTGGCTGGACACACACAAAGACTTTTTAGTGACCCCAGGTTTCCCCAGAGAGGAATCAGGAGGAGAGTGGGGCTCTGCCCGCTGGCAGAGCCAGGAGTGGGCCAGGTGGCATCTGGTGCTGAGAGGCAAGAAACAGTGTACTGCTGTGTATGTATGAATGTGTTTTTCTTTTTTTCTTTTTCTCCTTTGTTTTTTGCAGAGATGGGGGGAGAGGTTAGGGGTGGGACGAGATTCTTGAGGAGCGCAAGTGAAAAAGCGCACTCGCCCACTCCCAAGCCTCCCCCTGGGGTACGTGAGTGCACACAGGGAGGTGCCCCCGTCCACCCATCCAGGCACGCAACCAACTCATCAGCCGCTGTGCCCAAGTGCCCCTTTGGCCTGCCCCAATTGTCACAAAATCAATGCGCCAGCCACCAGGCACAGATACCCACCTGCGCCGTGCACAGGTGCCTGCAGCCCTGCCCCAATGGGCACAAAATCAAATTGATGGGTGCGCTGGATGCCGTGCGCAGGCACCCCTGGCCCACCCCAACAGGCACTAAACCAATGCGCTGGCCACTTGCCCAGGCACTACTCAGGCATGCCCCAGTGGGCGCAAGAACAGCAAGCAGGCTGCAGCTCACAGATGCCCACCTCCACTGCAAACAAGTGCCCAGGGCCCCGCTCCAATTTGTGAAAAACCAACTCCCCTAGCACAGCTCAGCAGGTGTGAGTCTAGCGCACCAGCAACTGTGGGCAAGCACCTCCAGCCCGCCCCAATAGGCTCCAAACAAACGCACCGGCCACCCCACATGAGTATCACCTGGGCGCAACCTGATGGGCGCAAGGCTAGCATGCCCAATGTGCACCCAGGCACCTCAGGCCCACCCCAATAGGCGCCAAACCAAAAGTAGGCTAAATGAAGCAGAGGACCAGATCAGTGAGTTAGAGGACTACACAGAAAAAAATTCCCAAACAATGCAACAAAATGAAAAAAGACTGAAAAAGAGTGAAGAGGGTTTGAGAGAACTGCAGGACAATATGAGATGAAACAACATTCAAATCATAAAGATAAAAGAAGGAGAAGAGTAGGAGCAAGGGATAGAAAGCCTGATTGAAAAAGTAATGACAGAAAATTTTCCCAAGTTGATCAGAGAAAAAGTCATGCAAGTCCAGGAAGCACAGAGGGTCCCAATGAAAATGAACCCGAAAAGGCCTACTCTAAGGCACATCATAAGTAAAATGGAAACATTCAAAGACAAAGAGAGAATTCTAAAAGCAGCAAAAGAAAAACAGCAAATAACATACAAGGGAGTTCTGAAAAGGCTATCAACTGATTTGTCAACAGAAACACTACAAGCCAGAAGGGAATGGCAAAAAATATTTCAAGCAATGAAAAACAAAGGTCTAAACCAAGACTACTCTGGCCAGCAAGGCTCTCCTTCAAAATGGAAGGTGAAATAAGAAGTTTCCCAGACAAAGAAAGACTAAAAGTATACATCTCCACCAAACCATCATTGCAAGAGATGCTAAAGGGCCTGCTTTAAGAAAAAGGTGTAAAAGAGAAGGAGAGGAACACAGGAATAAAGGGAAATGAATAAATACCTATCAATAATAACCTTAAATGTAAATGGATTAAATGCTCTAATCAAAAGACATGGGGTAGCAGGTTGGAAATGAAAACATGACCCATATATATGCTGTCTACAAGAGACACACCTCAAAACAAAAGATTTACACAAATTGAAAGTGAAGGGATAAAAAAAAGTATTTCAAGCAAATGAACATGAAAAAAAAGCTGGGGTAGCAATATTTATACCAGACAAAACAGATTTCACAGAAAAGGTCATAAAAAAGAGATAAAGAAGGACATTTCATAATACTGAAGGGAACAATCCATCAAGAATATGTAACCCTGGTAAACATATATGCACCCAACATAGGTGCACCAAAATACATAAGGAAAATATTGGAAGACTAAAAAAAATATATCAACAGCAACACACTCATAGTAGCAGACTTTAGTACCCCATTGTCAACAATGGACAGATGTTTGAAATAAAGAAACAACAAGGATATTGAGGTATTGAACAACACTGTAGACAAAATGGACTTAATTGATATATATATATAGAACTTTTCACCCCAAAGAAGCAAAATATACATTCTTTTCAAGAGCACATGGAACATTTTCAAAGATAGACCACATGGTAGGAGACAAAACAAGACTCAACAAATTCAAGAAAATTGAAATCATATCAAGCATCTTTTCAGACCACAATGCCTTGAAACTAAAAATCAACCTCAGAGAAAAAAATCGAAGACACCAAAACTCATGGAGAATGAATAACATGCTATTAAATAATGAATGGGTTAACAATTACATCAAAGAAGATATCAAGAAGTTTCTGGAAATAAATGATAATGAGCACACAACAGCCCAAAACCTATGGGACACAGCAAAAGCAGTCCTGAGAGGAAAGTTCATAGCAATACAGGCCTACCTAAAAAGGATAGAAGAATCCCAAATAAAAAAAAATTAACCCTACAGCTACAAGAACTAGAACAACAGTAAAAAACAACCCATAGCGAAAAGAAGGAAGGAAAGCATCAAGATCAGAATAGAATTAAATGACATAGATACTAATCAAACAATTCAAAAGATCAATGAAACAAGGGGCTGGTTCTTTGAAAAGATAACAAAATCGACAAGCCTTTAGCTAGGCTCATCAAAAAAAAAAAAAAAAAAAGAGAGAGAGAGAGAGCCCAAATAAACAAAATCAGAAATGAAAGAGGAGATATCACAACCAATAGCACAGAAATACAAAGGATTGTAAGAAATTACTACAAACAACTATATGGCAAGAAACTTGTCAACCTAAATGAAATGGACAAATTTCTACAAACATACCATCTTCCAAAACTAAATGAAGAAGAAGCAGAAAGCTTGAACAGACTGGTAACAAAGAGTGAAATTGAAACAGTAATCAAAAGACTCCTGGCACACAAAAGCCTTGGACTGGTTGGTTTCACAGGTGAATTTTACAAAACATTTAGGGAAGAACTAACTCCTACCTTCGTCAAACGATTTCAAAAAATCCAAAAAGAGGGGAAAATCCCAAACTCTTTCTATGAAGCCAGTATTACCCTAATCCCAAAACCAGGTCAAGACACAACAAAGAAAGAAAATTACAGGCCAATATCACTGATGAACATAGATGCTAAAATTTTCAATAAAATATTGGCAAACAGGATCCAGCAATACATTAAAAAGATCATACACCACGATCAAGTGGGATTCATCCCAGAGATGCAAGAATGGTTTAATATTCACAAATCAATAAATATAATACATCACCTAAACAAAATGAAAGACAAAAATCACATGATCATATCAATAGATGCAGAAAAGGCATTTGATAAAATACAACACCCACTTATGAGGAAAACACTCAGCAAAATGGCAATAGAGGGAGCATACCTCAACATAATAAAGGCCTTATACAAGAACCACGAAGCCAACATCATACTCCATGGACAAAAACTGAAAGCATTCTCCTGAGATCAGGAACAAGACAAGGCTGTCCACTCTCTCCATGTGTATTCAACGTAGTATTGGAAGTTCTAGCCACAGCAATCAGACAAGAAAAATAAATAAAAGGCATCCAAATTGGAAAAGAAGTAAAACTGTCACTATTTACAGATGCCATAATAGTATACATAGAAAACCCTATAGACTCCATTAAAAAACTACTTGACCTAATAAGTGAATTTGGCAAAATAGCAGGGTACAAAATAAATATACAGAAATCTAAGGCATTTCTGTACACCAACAATAAAATATCAGAGACAGAGACAAAAAAGAAAATATCATTTACTATAGCAACAAGAAAAATAAAGTACCTAGGAATAAATTTAATCGAAGAGGTAAAAGACCTGTCCTAGGAAAACTACATAACTCTGAAGAAAGAAATTAAGGAAGATGCAAATAAATGGAAGCATATACCATGTTCATGGATGGGAAGAATCAACACCATTAAAATGTCCATACTATTCAAAGTAATTTATAGATTCAATGCAATCCCTATTAAACTTTCAGCAACGTATTTCACAGACCTAGAACAAATACTTCAAAAATTTATATGGAACCAAAAAAGACCCCGAATAGCCACAGCAATCTTGAGACAGAATAATGCAATAGGAGGAATCACAATACCTAACATCAAACTATACTACAAGGGCACGGTAATCAAAGCAGCTCGGTACTAGTATAAGAACAGACATATAGATCAATGGAACAGAATAGAGAGCCCAGAAATAAAGCCAAACCTCTATAGGCAACTAATATTTGACAAAAGGGGAAAGTAACATAAAATGGAGTGAAAAGAGCCTCTTAAACAAATGGTGCTGTGAGAACTGGACAGGGACATGCAAAAAAATGAAACTAGACCACCAGCTTATGCCACACACCAGAATAAACTCAAGATGGATCAAAGACTTAAATGTAAACCTTGGCACCATAAAAATACCAGAGGAAAACATAGGCAGGAAAATTTCAGGCATCCCATGTAGCAATATTTTCGCTGATACATCTCCTAAAGTAAGGGAAGTAAAGGGAAAAATAAACAAATGGGATTACATCAAACTAAAGAGTTTCTGCTCAGCAAAAGAAAACCTTAGCAAGATGAAAAGGGAACCAACCATATGGGAAAACATATTTGCCAATGATACAACAGATAAGAGATTGATCTCCAAAATATATAAAAATCTTACACATCTCAAAACAAAGAAGACAGACAGCTCAATTAAAAACTGGGCAAAAGACCTGAAGAAACACTTCTCCAAGGAGGATATAGAGGGTCCATAGGCATATGAAAGAATGCTCAACATCGCTGGCCATTAGATGCAAAGAAACACCACAACGAGATACCACTTTACACCAGTCAGAATGGCCATCATCAACAAATCTACAAACAAATGCTGGTGAGGATGTGGAGAAACGGGAACCCTAGTGCACTGTTAGTGGGAATGCAGACTGGTGCAGCCACTATGGAAAACAGTATGGAATTACCTCAAAAAACTAAAAACGGAACTGCCTTTTTAACCAGCGATTTCACTGCTAGTGAAATCCTGAAGAATCCTGACACATCAATTCAAAAGAACTTATGCACCCTTATGTTCATAGTAGCGTTGTTTACAATAGCCAAGTGCTGGAAACAACCAAGTTCCCATCTGTAGATGAGTGGATTAAAAACTGTGGTACATTTACACAATGGAATACTACGCAGCAGAAAGAAAGAAGAAACTCTTGCCATTTGCGGCAACATGGATGGAACTAGAGAGTATTATGCTCTGTGAAATAAGCCAGGCAATGAATAAAAAATACCATATGGTATCACCCAATACAGGAGACTAATGAACAACACAAACAAATAAAAAAAATTGAACAAGGAACAGAGTAACAGTTATCTGGGGGGAGGGTTGGGAGGGAGGGGGGTAAGTAGTGGAAGGGTTTAGCAAAGAAGCTAATATGAGTAACCCATGAACATGGACAACGGGGTTCGGATGGACTGTGGGAGAAAGGGTGGGCAGGATGGGGAGTAGCAATGAGGGAAAAAGTGGGACAATTGTAATAGAAAAACAATAAAAATAAAAATTAAAAACCCTATTATCAGGAATGAGAAAGGGACAAATTCTATATATAAAGTGATATGTTGATTAATTTTATATCAGTATCTTTTTGAAAATCAAACAAATAAAAAAATTTTTTAGATAAACAAATTATATGGGCTAAAAATTTGGAGATCTGAATGTTTCTTAAATAATAAAAAATATTGAAATAGCAGTCTACTAAACAATAAAGAAAGAAAAAATTCCAATTTCCAACTCTTTTTTATGTGCCCAGTGTACCATGGATACCAATTTCTAGTAGGGAAAGGAAAAAAAAACTCAGTTTTACACATTAAGGTAACATTAAAATCATAAGCAAAATATTATCAAAGTGAATAAAGCAAATACATAGAAAGACCAATACATCTCATCTAAGTTTCATTTATCACAGAAATGCAAGTTTCCTCAATCATTAGATTTAAAAAAATGAATTTAAGATCCTTCTAGTAGATTAAGAAAAAGAAATTGATAAATTTCAACATATACTCAAGCTTTTTAAAAAAGTTATTTATTTATTTGTTTATTTGTTTATTTTATTTTTAGAGAGAGGGGAAAGGAGAAAAACAGGGAGAGAAACATCACTGTATGGTTGCCTCTCACTCGCGCCCCCAACTGGGAACCTGACATGCAACCTAGTCATGTGCCCTGACTGGGAATTGAACCAGCAACACTTGGCTTGTAGGCCGATGCTCACTCCACTGAGCCACAGCAGCCAGGGTCTCACTCAAGCTTTTAAAAAACTTAATAAACTTCTCAGCAAGTTAGGGATACAAGAAAATCCCCTTAGTTTGACAAAGGGATGTTCAAACAATGAAAGTAAACATACACTTTTTGGTGAAAGATTGAACTATTTTGTCCCTGAGAGCAGGATTAAGACAAGAATGCCTGGTAATTATCACCTATATTCAACATTGTATTGGGTGTTCTAACCAGTGCAGAAAGCAATCAAAAGAAGGATTCAAACAGTGAGAGGAGTGTAGAAAAAGAAACAAATTTGTTACTATTTTGTGTTTAGAGAATCCTAATGAACCTACAGATAAATTATTAGAGTTAATGAAAGTATTGCAAAGTTGAGGGGGAAAAGATCAATATGCAAAAATTAATTGTATTCTTCCGTATTCTCTTTGCCTTCTTTCGCTCTGTGCACAGAGCAGAATACTAAACAAACTGCAGCCACACACCAAAGTTAATGAATCATTTCACAAACCACATGGAGGGTAAAATACATGTTATACACTATTCCATTTAAATAAATTGTAACGATGGGCAAAACTAAAGTATATATTTAGGAGTGCAAACACAGAAAGTTAGACTGCAAAGAAAAATAAAAATATCATATCTATATAGTTATGCATTTTTCTAAGTGTGTATATTACTGTAAAAGAATTAAAAGTCTCTGTGTATGCATGAGACAAGGTACAATGATAAAAAGGCCCTTTCATATTTGGCTCTGTTTAGTTATGTGTTGTTTAAATCTATTACAAAGAAAACACAGTTTCATGTACCCCGTGTGTAATTTATTTTCACATATCAATACAGATTTTTATATGTTTTATTGATTATGCTTTTACAGTTGTCCCAATTTCTTTTCCCTCTGCTCCCCTTCACCCAGTGACCCCCTCCCTCCAGTTGTCCCCCCACTTTAGTCCATGTCCATTGGTTGTGTATATAGTTCTTCTCAACATCTTCCTATCTACTCCATTCCCTCCTACTATGCTTCTTAATTCCTGCATCAGCTCCCTCCCTTTTCCCCATTCCCCCTCCCCACCGACCTCCTCCCAATATGTTCCCCATACCTAGAATTCTTTTCCCACTCTCGTTGTCTACTTAGTTTGCCTTTGTTTCAATTCCCTAGCACCTGTTGCTGGTTATTGTGATACAGTTTTCATTTCAATGTTCATAGTTTTGCTCCTTCCTCTAAACCAGTCCCTTTAACATGTCATATGAACGTGGTTTGGATCTAATGAACTCCTTCAGTTTTACTTTGTCCTGGAAGCACTTTCTCTGTCCTTCTATTCTGAATGACAGCTTCGCTGGATAGAGTATTTGTGGCTGTAGATTTTTGGTTTTCATTACTTTGACTATTTCTTGCCAGTCCCTTCTTGCCTGCAGAGTCTCCTTTGAGAAATCAGCTGATAGTCTAATTGGGACCCCTTTGTACGTAATTCTTTTCTTCTCTCTTGCTGCTTTTAAGATTTTCTCTTTATCTTTAATTTTTGACATTTTGATTATAATGTGTCTTGGAGTGGTTCTCCCTGGGTCCAGTTCTTCTGGAACTCTGTGTGCTTCCTGGACCTGTAAGTCTATTTCCTTCCTCAAGTTAGGAAAGTTCTGTTTCATTATTTTTTCACATAATTTATCAACTTCTAGTTCTTTTTCTTCACCTTCTGGCAAACCTATAATTCAAATATTTGTTCATTTATAGCTGTTCCAGAGGTTTCTATGCCTTTCCTCATATTCCTCACTTTTTCTTTCTTCATTCTGCACTGGTCGACTGTTTGTTTCTTCCCTTTGTTCCGATTTGTTGATTTGATCTCTGGTTTTCCTTTCCTCTCCACTTGTCTCGTATGTGTTTTCATTCATTTCAGCAGGGCTGGCCTTCATTCCTTCCCTGTCTTGATTAACTCCCGCTGCTAGGTCTGTAAGCTGCCTTATGACTATAACTCTGAACTTAGCCTCAGAAAGGTTTTCTATTTGTTCATTAGTTAATTCCTTTATTTGTTTTTTAGTTAGCTGCATGATAGGTATTTCAATCATTATTCCTGTCATTCTGACCATTTTCATTTATCTTTCTTTCTTGGGCAGGGCTGTTGTACCTCTTATTCTATTGGGTGCAGCACCCTGAGCACTTGTCACAACCCGGCAACCTTTTCCACCACACTGTGGCGCTTTGTGTAGGGGCAGGGGTCCAAGGTGGATTTCTGTTACTCTCCGCTGAGGGACCGGGAGCCTCTTCTTCCGTTCCCATGCCCTCTGGGCCTCACGGTCTGCGGCACTGGGGGTCTGCCTTCCCCAGCATTAGAATCGCGAGCTGACAGGTCTCGACAGCAGCTGGGACTGCTCCCCTGGCATTTCTCGCAGTCCTGCTGCTATCCCCGGTGCTGCCGTTTCACCCCTCCTACCCATCCGGATGAGCACTGCCTGTTTATATCTTCATACGTTGGACTTCCATGTAGTTTTATTTTCTGGAACTTCTGGTTATTTCTGATTTTGGGGTAGTTGTAGTCCTTCTTAGTTGTGGAGGGAGACAGAGCGTGTCAGTCTAAGTCTCCATCTTGGCCGGAAGTACCCAATACAGATTTTTTTAAGTGCAAAAATATTTTTAAATTATTTGTAAAAATTCTAAGTGGAAAAGGGTGTTTCAGAATGAGAGAAGATATACAATGTATGGAGGCAAAGCAAACAAAAAGCTGAAACTTTTGGGGAACTTCAGTTAGTCTGATGTAGCTAAACCAAAACATACATATGTTGGAAGGAGTCTGCACTTTCTAGAATCTGATCTCTGAAGAGCAGCAGCTGTAACCATTTACATGCAGTTTGAGGTCTCACATTGAATCACATGACAGTATTCTTTTACTTTGACCCTGGTGCACAGACTATGACCCAAAGTCCATCTGAGCTGGTAATAAATTCCACAATTATTAGCAATTCTAACTACTGAGAACCAAAGAATTGATGAGGCCAGGAGGAAAGGTTTGCCCTTTAACCAGAAGCTATACATTCAAGTCACCTTCAAGGCAATTTTCTGGGGCAAGGTGCTGCCTATGCATTTATATGTGGTTAATGAGTAGTGCAAAGCCCTTTTGAATGTTTAGAGACCCTTTCATTTGCACACAATTAGGATAAAAATGGAGTGTTCAGATTAACATTGAATGACATTTTTTCTGTTATCTTTTTTCAGTCACATAATGCATGAAAATCAAAGGTCTCTTTGTCATAATAGGGTCTAATTTGCTTAGTGCCCAAATTTATAAACTTGAATTTTTTTTTCCCACCAGAGAATTTGCCGTGGTTTCTGAGCTCTTGAATAACATTAGAAGTGTTAATACAACAAAGTGCATATATGAACTCAGCATTCAGAGCAGAACACTGGTAGGGAAATTTCAGTTCAGAAGAGGAGTTATAAAAGATAAATGGTAAATGTTCAATATGGGAAGTTAACTTGAAAAGACTTCTTTCTTGAAGCTAAAGGCAGTGGACAAACTTTCTAAATAATTTTAGCTTTAAGTTGGCATGCAAATAAGTGTGGATGTGAATATGGTATCTAAAGACATCTTGCTGATGGAAGATATGGAAGCATACAAGTGGTAAGCTTGTTTGTAGAAGGTAAATTATGGGGAATATAATATCAAATCTTCCATTCTCTGTGGTTGAGCAGTTTGTGTGGCAGTGAAGAGGAAAGCTCTGCAAACAGATCTCTGCATTTAAATCCCAGTGGTATCTTCTTGAGCAAATTAGCCCATACCTCTCTATCTCAGTGTTTTCATCTGTAAAATGGGCATGGTTAATAATAATACCTGCTTTACAGGGCTCTGATGGGGTTTGAAGAACACATGTAGTGTCCTTTAAATGGTCCCTGGCACATTGTGAGTACTCAGTGTAAATTAGTATCATTAGTGTTTGATCATATACTATGTTATAAAAAATAAAATAAATTTCAATTCTAAAAAGATAGTTATTTTTTTAAAATGGTTCTTTAAGCACGGTTTCATATGTGATTATAGTTAATTTGGTGTTTAATGATTTGTCCCTGTAAATTTTTGCTCTACATCTGCCCTTTTCACTGCTGCCAGCTCACCGGTACTGAGGCCATGGGTTTCATATAAAAAGCTTCCTGAATACCTCATGGAACTGCTGTCAGCCTCTGGCCTCATTTTTCTTTCTCTGCTTTATGAACTACTTCATGTTGTCTCAGCCTGTCTCTGTATCTTTGACTGTGGAGCTGGCCTGCAAACTTTTAGGAAGCTGTCTTTGCTATAAGCATCCTGCCAGCCACTCATGCCCCCAAAGAAAGCTGCAATGCTCTAACCCACAACCCTGTCCAGGCTTCTGAAGGGAGAATACTGCTAGTCAGACCCACAACCTCACTGGTCCCCACTCTTCCACCCTAGCCCCACCCCCAGTAGTCAAATGAGACAAATATTGAACAACATCTGTAATGACTCAAACTTCCAAACCACTGTATTCTATAATGAAGGTCGTTAAACTGTGTCCCAAGGTCAAAATGCAGCCCTTTGCCTGTTTTTGTATGGACCTGGAGGTAGAAGTGGTTTTTACATTTTCAAAAGACTCATAAAGGAAGGTGAAGGGTGAGGTACAGGAGAAAGGGGAAGAGAAAAAGAAAAAGAAGGAAAAGGAAGAGAAACAAGGAAGAAAAAATAATGCAGCAGCAACCATATATGACTCACAAAGCCTAAAATGTTTATTATCTGGCCATTTCCAGAAAAAGATTGCTCACACGTGTTCTGAAATACAAATTTCATCTTTTTAAGCCCTTTTTGAAAATCTTCCCATGGCTCCCCATCATGCTCAGGATAAAGTCTTCCCTTGATCGTTTGGCCTTTCCTGCCACTTAGCATTTAGCAACTTGGCCTCCACATACACTCTCCATTCAAGAAGCCCTGGGCTCCTTGAACTTTTTGAACACACCATATGTCATCATTCTTCTGAGCCCTTCTATACACTCTTTCTTCTCCCTTGAATGCCTTTCTCCTCCTACCCACATGGAAAACTCTTCATTGAGGACTCAGCTAAATTGTCACCTCCTCTCTGAAGCCTTCCTTGACTTGCCCAAGCAGAATTAAGGTGTTCTCCTCTGCAATTCCATAGCACTTAATTATACTGTCCACTACTGCACTTAACATATTGCTGAGACGCTAGTTTCAGTTGGGGACTAAACTGTTTTTAATTTCCTTCTGACTGTTTATATGTTTGAATTTACTTCTGCTTCTACTTACTGTTTACTTAATTCAGGAGAACAGGAAAGACAGACCAATAGTCCCACATTAGAACTATTGTCAGACAATTGACAAGAATATCGTCCAGGTCCAGAAAATGGTTTGAGAAATAGTCAAAACATTACATGCAAGGTGAAGATATCTTAAAGATATTCTTGGAAGACCATAAGCCTTCATTTTGTGGACATATGAGATACTCCATTCCAAGAAAATTGATGCTATTTTAAGAAGTCTACCTGAAGTTCTGACATAATTTATGGGATAAAAGAAGAAATGGACAACAATAAAATAAGTGACTAGTCAATGGGGGGAGGCAGATGAAAAATCTACACAAATGTCTCCAGTGCTCTAAATGACACAATTATTTATTCTTCAAAATCAATTAACTAATATTTAAATTATAATATACGAATCATGCTGAATTCTATGGAAAAGTCAATAGAATGATATGCTAATATGGAATAAAGTTTGTGGGAGAAAATATGCAGAAAAATGTATACTATGACATTTTATGTCACTTGCTCAAAAGACAAATCATCTTTTGTGTGTACATTTGTATGTGTAAATGCATAAAAAATTATGCAGGATATGCCTGGTTAGCCAAAACATTTCTTTCCTCTGTGAGTAGGGGTGGGTAAGGAGTGTGGGAGAGCAGAGTTGGGGGACTAAGAATCTGGGCCAGTCAAAGGACACTATAACTGTCAACTCTACTTATGAATTGCTTGAATTTAAAAAAATAGTACGTTTTTCTTTTGTCAGTTTAAATTGAAATCAATAAAATATCAATTTAAAGCACATCCAGATCCAGTAATATATAACATCTCCATAGGGCCTAGAAATAAAGATTTTATATATACATATATTTCTTTATTTTTATTGTTTATTACAGATGTCCTCATTCTCCTCCCCTTTTGCCAAGCTCCACCAAGCCCCGCCTTCTCTCTGGCCAACACCACACTGATGTCTGTGTCTAAGGGTTATGCATATATGTTTTTTGTCTAATCCATTTATCTTCTTTCACCCAGTCCCTCAAATGCCTCCCCTCTGGTCGCTGTCAGTTTGTTCCATGTATCCATGCCTCTGTTTCTATTATGCTTGTTAATTTTGTTCATTAGATTTCACATATAAGTGAGATCATATTTGTCCTTCACCAACTGACTTACAGTGGACTTAAAAGTATCTTTCTTGGAATATATATAAATATATATATAAATATATAAATAAATATATATATATAATATTATATATAAATAATCCTAGGTGCTGAATTTAAGGTTTAAAAGACAAGTTGAGAAAATCATAATTAAAACCAAACAGAGTAAACAGTTTCTATTAATGTGCATGAGGCAGACAAGAGATAAAAGTTAGGTGACCATAGAAAGAATAGGCATAAACACGTGGGGAAAAAGTACATGGCAGGCTACGATTTGCCACAACTAGTGATATCAGGTTAGAATGAAATCTACAGAACTAACATATTTTTTAGCTTTAAAAATTGATAAAGTTGTGTGGTTTATTTCAGAGTAGCCTAAATTGAAATGTGAAGCAATCTTCTCTATGATTCATTTATTTATCCATTCATCCAAGACTTGCTAAGTTTTTACTATGTGCCAGACTTTATGTTGGGTATGGAGGATTACGGGGAAGAAATAAACTCATGTCCTTTCTTGTACTTACAGAGTTCAGCATCTACTCATGGCCTTATGTAATCCAGTGGCCTCTAGGGAACTCATAGCTATCTGGGACAATATTGGTCTTATTAATTCCTCTTACAGTTGGTAGAGATCTCTCTAAATATACCACGGATTTAATTCCCTTTCATGTAACAAGGATTGGCAGTGTGGAGAAGGGCTGTTCACAAAGGAGTCACCATATCTGTTCTCTAAGGTCCAGCACAAGGGTTGACAAACTTTTTCTGTAAATGAGGTTCTTATACCTGGTAGGGACTCCAACCCCTTGAGGTATATGTTTAATCCCATTTTATTTGCATGCCACAAAATATAGCAGCACTTTGAAACCATCTCATACACTTAACCTCATTGTGCTAAAATGAACAGTTTCATGTCTGCATATCCAAAAGAGGAAAACCTCTGATGAGCCAAAGAGCATGTTTTATTATCTTTATACTATTAGTGCCTAGCCCTTCCTGCTCCAGTACATGTTATGCACTCCATAAATGCTTGTCAGGATGAGTGAAATTAAACTGCGTTTTATCACATTATTTGGTTGTCTTTTTGGGTGACCATTTTTCCTTTGCTAGATTTAACTGTTGTACAATAAGAAAGATTCAGAATTCAAAGCCTTCATGTTTGAGAATGAAAGGAGGCATATTTTCACTGCAGTTGACATTATCATAAGGTCTAAAAAAATCTTTGCAACATCCTATATTTTCAGCTGGGGTCTGGAGCAAACTATTGTTTTCCTTTTCTCCAAGAAAAACTCTACCTAACCACAATTTTCTCAGTGGTTTCACCAGGAGGCTGTTGTTTTCACACCCCTCTATGAGATTGATCATGCCTTATATCTTTTTCTATTCTTTATTACTTCATAAGAGGAAGGGACAGCTTTCTCTCATGTTAGCTGTTCTGTCTTTGTGCCCCATGGGTAAAACTGAGTATACAGGGAATGACTACTAAAATGCTCATCCAGATGGATAAAGTTGATACTTGTTTTCTATTTGACCAGGTCTGAAGCTGAACATGCGTCCCAGTCAGCATGAGAGATGCAGAAACTTTCAAACATGTACTCAATTTTTACTAGTATAAAAGGAACGCAGTTTATTATAGAAAATGTGGAAAGAATAGAAAAATGGAAAAATAGGAAAGGATCCCCACTATCTAAATGTATCTATTGTAACCTTTTTGCTCAAGTTTAAGCTTTACATGCCTCTGTTTCTCCACCAATAAAATGGAGTTGTACAGTAACTACTGGGGGGTAGCAGAATATGCATCCCCTCCCCAAATATGCAATTTGGAATATTGATTATTTTGGGCTGTAAGCACTTGAAAACAGTAAATGCAATGAGAGGTTTTCCATGAACTGCCCAAAGACAGGTACTCCAAAGACAATGAAGACAGGCAGGCAGGCAGGAAGGAGTGAGGGAAGGGAGGGAGGGAGGGAGAAAGAAAAGAAAAGAAAAGAAAAGAAAAGAAAAGAAAAGAAAAGAAAAAAAAAAGAAAAGGAAAGAAAAAATTAAAAAAATCCCAATTGTTCTAGACCCCTCTCTCTGGGAATTTCATCAACCAAGAAAGATTGCTTCTTATCACAGGGGAGGAGACTAGAAGTCAACACTATATATAGACAAACTTAATCACGAACTTTCATATCTCTCTCATCTATTCTTTTAATGTCCTAGACATCTTTCCTAAAAATAATTTCTGTTTCCCTGAAAGAGTTATATCCTTCCTCCTTTTTCCTGATTAAGATGGTATTAATCCTGGATTCTAAAGCCATCTCTTTGAGCTATTCATTTTTTCAGGGTCATTCCCAGGTATACATATTAATAAACTTCTGTTTGTTTTTTTCTGTTAATTTTCTTTTTATTGCTGGGAATCTTAGCCAATAACTCAGAAGGGTAGAAGGACAATTATTTGTCACATTAACTTGCAGCATGGTGTTGAGCATTAAAAGAATTAATATATGTATAATGCCTAGATGAGATCATCTCACTTAGTATGTGCTCAACAAATGTTAGATAGTGTTCATCATCTGAATAATATACCTAAACATCTTAAGTTGTTTACTTATAACATGCACCTTCTATATAACTGAAATATTTTAGTTAAAATAATCATGACCCAATGCCTCTGACAATGGTATAGGATATTCTGTATGAAAGAACCCCAAATTCTTGCACATTTTATAAAATAACCTGAAGTCAGTCTACTAAATTCATCAGTACTAACATTATTTGAAGTTTTAACTGATCTAATCTAACCACAGTTGCCAAACTAGCCTAGAAAGTCTGTTTATCAAATATTGACAGCCAACATCCATGTCCTGGATTATACATATGTGACTCTAAAACAATTTACAGAGAGAGCATGCTTGTAAATTGTTGAAAGAAAACTTCATCTGAGCTAAGCTTCAAGTAGGTAATAAAATATTTGAATATTTATGGGAACTAAATCTGAATATTCAACTATACAGTGCTCCACACAGTTGCTATCATAAATATCATAATTACTTACACTGTTGCCATAGTATTCTTTTATTTCCTTCAATTTCAAAAAGCTTGAAATCATTGTTCATCACTTATTAACTTCCTTAATGATGGCATTTTTAGAAAGTATGGTGTTTTCCCTTACTCTTCTACTCACTTTTTCATTTCAAGGATGGCTTACTGAATGGGTAAAGTAGCCAACAGAGGAGAGTTATGCATTAAAATGGCGTCTTTGAGTGCAAAATATAATGAATAGTTGTGGTAACTATGTAGATGATAACTATGTGAGTGAAGAAATGTAAGCAATGACATCAAAATCCCAGGTGATAAATTATCAATTGACCTGACATTTCAGTTTTCACAAGAAATACAAATAGTCATACACATGAAAAATAAGTTTAACTTGGTTAAGGAGTTAAAGCAATGCAAAATGTAACAAATGAGATCCAAATTTTTCTATAGTAAAGAGGTAAAATAAATAAAATAATAAATCCTAATGCTGGAGACACTGTGAGAAGAGATATGCTTATTTATGGCTAACACTATTAAATGTTAACGCAGCCCTTGCAGTGGATAACTTAGTGATGCATACTGAGACGTAAAATAATCATACTCTTTCTCCAACAATTCTGCACATGGGAATTTACTCTAAGTATCTAATCAAAACAAGGAAGTGATATGTTTGTTTTATTAAAATGTTAATGGTCACTTTATTATTTAAAAAATAGCTTAAATTATCAGCCAATGAATTGTTGTTTATTGCAAGAGTTGCATTGACACAATAGGATATTAAGCAGCTATCATAAAGAGTACATCTGAGGATGATTTGAAAGCTTAGAAAATCAGTTGAAGTTAATATTTTGTGAAACACAGTAGGACATGAAATTGCATTATAGTAGACCCTTTTGAGGAATCAGGTCTAAGACTTAAACTATTTCAACTTTGCAAACCATTATAGTAAACAATTTCCCTCTTAAAATGTAGTAAAGAATAACAAGAACATCTACTTGGAAATTAAATACATAATTTAAAAATTTTACTGAGTTGTTACTTCAGTGCTTGATGAGTAGTTTCTTGAATTGCTTTTTCTTGTTCCCATATTGAACATTTAGTGGACCTACTTATGCCATGAGTTCAGATTGCTACTGAATTCCACATACTATTGCATCTTTTGCTCAAAGTTTCTATTTTTGGTCTAATGAACATGACTTTATTGGACTCTATATTTCCATCATTAGCTCTAGGATTTGGCTTTCTTTTATAGTCTTTTTATCCCACAGAGAAACTTTGTATTTTCACCACTTTTTGAGAGTTGCTGTATAAGTAACAATGAGCAGGGAACCATCAGACTGTGTGGAGAGGCTGGGCAGCCACCTAGTCTCACTCACTAAGTGACTTGCTTTGGTTCATCATCTTTAGGGTGTGCATGGGTCAAATGTAGGCTTCTGCTACAAAATCCCCTTCACTAGATGTGATGAACCAAAATATTGCCATTCCTAAAATAAGCCAAGCATTCTTGTTCTAGGAAAGTTTCTTTATGCATACTGCTTTATTTTCTTTTCTGGGCTATTCTCACCCCTACACTTCATATCAAATTGCTAATCACCTTTAAACTCAAAGTCAAGCATTGCTGTCTTTATGAAACCTACTCAGACATCTCCAGGAATGGGTAACCCTGGTGTCAGCACCATGTGATTGATTGAGCATAAAGCAAGTACACGGTCAAGCCCTGTACTATACTTGCTTGTGGGAGCTGTTAATAGTGTTAACTATTGCATGTCACAACACCACAAAACCAGGGATCTATTTACAGTTCCACTTGAAATTAAAGGAGACTCTTCATGTAGAACCACATGCACTGTGTGATGAATATCAAAATAATTACTATGTGTCGAGTCCTTGAAGAGATTCTCACACATAGCACATACCCAACAAATGTTAGGTAATCTTTTCTAGTATGGCAGCTTTCAGAGAAAAGAGCCATAAATCCTGAAATACTCATGTTAGAGACATGGAGAGCCATGACATTATGTAGCCATCTCTGTTGTTGGTGAGCAAAGGTTAAGAACTCTCCAAGATCAGTCATTAAGGAAGCCCTAATGAGATGTGGATATTCCAACACAAACCAGGACCCATGAGACAGAAGACTGATTTAGAAAAGATTAGACTTCTTCTCCCCCACTCCCACTGTATTGGAAACCATGATCAGTTTTCTGTGGTTCCTGCATAGTTTATTATAGATAGTTATGTAGACACAAGTTGTGGGCACAGTTATCCTCAATAGACACTCTTGTCATTCTAATGAAGCCTCAAATTAAGGAACCTCTTAAGTTTTTATTATAAGTAAATATCTGGTTTGAGGAGACCCTTCTGGTTATAATCAAGACTCTGATACCAGAGAGCACAAAACTACGTAAATTACCCCAGTACACAAGGACGCACCCAAACATGTCCTGGAAATTACAGACAATAAAAACTTATCTATGTAAGGCTTATTTTTGTCTGGGTGTTTTACGTAGCTCTCTGTGTCCTTTTATATTCTTTAGCAATATCTTGTACTGTTCTCTATCCTGGCACTTCTCAGACTGAATGATAACAAGTTCAGTACATGTTGATTGACACATCTACTTTCTCCCTTTAGAACATCAGTATTTTATGTTAGAAAAATATTGTTCATCTCTTATAACTGCAGCAAATATAGTGATGTTTAATGCTATAGGTAAAATGGAAGACAGGAGAAACATCCGGTGGGAAGACATGTATCCTGAGACTAACCTTCCTTTAGGGTTCTCTACGGGACCACATTGCTCCAAGCTTTGTCCCATAGGTAACTTACTCTACCTTTCTTGTAAAACTACAGTCCACCTGTGGAAACAAAACTTTTTTCTTCAGTACCTCACTGTAGAGTTGACAAAGGCTAATATTTCAAAGAGAAATTTACCAAATACTACAGAAGAACAAAAGAGAATTGAGTTTAGAAAATACTAATAGCATAAAATATATGAAGCTACCACACATTACAACTTTAATTATTTTTCCAGGACCCAACACAATTTTAATTTAAGCTCTCAATTGCTTTGCCTTAAACCATCTTGGGAATTCTGGGGTTTCTCTTCCTGCCATGAGGTTGCACCTAAGTTGTGGAGCTCTGACATCTGGCCAAGGTATTACAGAGTAGAGGGTGCATCTGGTCCTTGATGGCATTTGTCCAGGAGACAGCTCTCAAGGCATTTCTGACTTCATGTGACCCTTGAAATAGTACAGGTATACTGCCTCTGAGACAATCCTAATTCCACCTTGTGACCCCTTGAGGTCTGTCAGTACATAATGCACTGTACTTACATGGCATGCTTTGGCTCACAGGACTCTCTGCTGCCTCCTTACTACTCTAAGGTGGGCACATCTCTACTAGGCTGTCTCTGAGGCCCCATGTGACTAGGCATACCCCCTAAGACATTCTGGGATAAAGACCTGTTTCCTCACCAGTCCCTCCTCATACAATGCTGTTTTTCACTTCTATGTCTTTTTTTCTATGTAAGTAGTCTTATCCATTCCCTAAGAATATGAGTTTTTGGAAACCAAAGCTATGAAAACTCCATTCTCTGCTTTGTGCCTTGTCAGATGGTTCTCCTGAATGCTGAACATGAAAGGGTTTCACTACCTGGATTTGAGATTGGAGGTAGAAAAAAAAAAACTATTGAGAGGGAAAATGATGGTTTATATTATCTTGCCACATTTCCAAAGACTTTAACAGCTCCAGAGGGATTTTACAACGTCATAAGCATCTGGTTGGCCTTTCTTCCATTTTTCATGATGTCAGATGAAAAGTTAAATACTCCAAAGAAATTTAATTTTTTAGGCAATGCTGCTGTGAACCTTTTTGAGAATGATTTTTTTTTGGAAAACAATGAATAATTACCTTCTAATTTTTCTTAATATTTGATAGTTTTCTTCAAATTAGGCATATGTTTACCTTTCTTTGGTCTGATACTTAGGTAATAGTGTGTAGATTTGTCATTGATAAGCAGGGTTACACATTATAATATAATTGAGAAAATAAAATTTTTTGTTTCCATCTTATAAGACCAGGTCATTAATGAAATTAATGCCTTCAAGTTAATTAAGTATAATTTTAAATAATTGTGCTCAACTAACTTTACTTAATTATAAATTTTAATTGTGAGCTCTTTGCTTGGATAAATGTCTACCCTAAAGCTTCTAAGGACTTCATGTGACATATTCATAACTATTAAATCTATTAGCATATAGATTTTCATTGATTGGATTCATGATAAAATCTATTATTATCTTTTTGTTAGATATGTAAGACTCGATATAATTTCTCCCTTCAGGATACATTTTTATTATACACTTTCATTGTATATTTCAGCAGCAAAACGCATGCCACCTGGTGGCTGAAAGAAATATGTAACATAATAGATTTCAAAAATATTCTGTGGTAAAAACCAAAGGTTCCAAAATACCACTTTGGATTTGCTTCTAAATCAATAGTGAATGTGTATTTTGGGGCAAGACGCACAATAGTGGGAAATTTTACAAGTTGAAAACTAGATATTCAATGGAGGCTGTGTCAAATTGGGACATGCATAAGCAATACTCCATTTTCATTATTTTTCATCTCTTTCCAGAATTGTTTTGTATTTTGAAATATTTTAGTGCTATTTTGTCATATACATTTTATTTAGTAAGAGTCAAGTTCCTTACATGCAGCACTTCTTGATCAGGTACACATTTAGAAGACTGAAGGAAATATTTTCTTTTCCTTCAACTAACAAAGGAGAGAAGTGATTAGGCAATGTGGGAGGCATTCATTTCTACGAGAATTTTTACTAGAGTAGTCCTTATTTGCCAGGTGGCATGGTGGCAGACGGTAAGGTGATAGAGAGGAAACCCCTTTAGATTGACAATCAGATCTAGCTTCTAGCTCACAGACAACTAGTTGTGTGACCTTTGGAAAGTGTTAAGCCACCTGATTCACTGATATAAGTCATATAATTCCGGCCTTTCTTTTTAATGTTGGGGTTGTGGTGATTTTGTTTACTATAGCTATAATTGTAGCCACAATGGCTCAGGACAAATTTTTCAAATTTCTATTTTTTAATTTTTGATTGTGGTAAAAAGCATATAATGTAAACTTGACCTTCTTAACAAATTTTACTTATAAAGTCATTGTTGTGTAATAGATAGCTAGAAAAAAATTTAAAGATTTTCTTTATTTAGAGAGGGAAGGGATTGAGAAAGAGAGATTGAGAAACATCAAGGTGTGCTTGTCTCTCATGCGCCCCCAATCGTGGACATGGCCCATAACCCAGGCATGTGCCCTGTCTGGGAATCGAACCTGCAATCCTTTGGTTTGCAGGCCTGCAGTCAATCCACTGAGCCACACCAACCAGGATGATAATGTGCATTTTATTTTCATCATACAAGGTACTACCAAATTTGGTAATATGTAGTAAATATTTTAAAATGAATGTTTGAATAATCCAGCCTTTTAAACTTATTTTATTTTCTAAATTATTAATTGGAATGTTTCTAAAATTTCTTATTTAGTGAGTCTAACTACCATATTTTATGTCACTTGTACTGCCATAAGCTTTATTTTCTATAAGACAATCTTAATCTCTTAGACCTAGATACCTAGAAACTTTTAATCTTGAAAAAACAGAAACTTATCAAACAGCTCTCCATTCCTGCTTATCCCCAGCATTGACGACCAACCATTTTACTTTCTGTTTCCATGTTTCTGACTACTCTGGATACCTTGTATACATGGACTCATAGAGTATTTGATTTTTTGAGACTGGTTTATATCACTCATCATAATTATCCTCAAGGTTCATCCATGTTGTAGCATGGGACAGAATTTTATTCTTTTTTTAAAGCTGAATATTATTCTATTGTATGTATACAACATACAGATGGATATCTGGGCTACTTCTACCTCTTGGGTATTGTGAATAATATTGTAATGAACATGGGTGTGCAAGTATCTCTTTGAGATCTTGATTTCAATTCTTTTGGATATATATCCAGATGTGGCATTGCTGCACCATATGGTAATTTTATTTTAAAATTTTGAGGAACCTCCATTATAGTTGTTTATAGTGTCTGAATCATTTTACATTCCCACTAGTAGTGCACAAGGGTTTAATTTTTCCCTGTCCTCACTGATACTTGTTATTTTCTGTTCTTTCTTTTTAAACAGCAGCCATTCTAATGTGTGTGAGGTGATATCTCATTGCAGTTTTGATTTGCATCTCTCTAATGACTATGATATTGAGCATTTTTCACTTGTTTGTTGACAATTTCTTTATCTCCTTGGAAAAATGTCTATTCAGGTCCTTTCCCCATTTTTAAAATCAGGTTACTTGTTATTTTGTTGTTGGGTTGTGGGAGTTCTTTATATATTCTGGATATTAACCACTAATCAGAGACAGGGTTTGCAATTTTTTTTTTCTTGTTTTATAGGTTGCCTGTTGTTTCCTTTATTGTGCAGTTTTTAAGTGTGAAGAAGTCTCATTTATCTAGTTTCTCTTTTGTCACCCAGACTTTTGTATCAATATCATGAAGGTTCCCCCCCTTTTTTTTAGGAATTTTGCAGTTTTATGTTTTATGCTTATTTCTGTAATTAATTTTGAGTTAATTTTTGTATATGGTATAAGGTAAAGGTCCAACTTTGATCTTTTGCATGTGGATATTCACTTTTCAAACATTGGTTGAATACACTGCCCTTTACTTATTGTGTGGCCCTACCGCCCTTCTTGAAGATTATTTGATTATATATGTGAGATTTTATTTCCAGGTTTTCTATTCTGTTCCACTGTTCTAGGTGTGTGTCTTTATGCTGGAACCACACTTTTGATTACTGTAGTTTTGCAATGTGTTTTAAAATCAGAAAGTGTGTGGCTTCCAACTTTATTCTTATTTTGCAACATTGTTTTAGCAATTCTTCAAGTCCCTTGAGATTTCATATGGATTTTATGATTTTTTCCCATTTTTTCAAGGGGATCAGAACAGTATGATATAAAAACCTGGGTTTGATATGTAGCAATGTTTTATTAATCTCCTGTTTCACCCTAATAAAGGAAGTGGGTTACTTTATGCAATGACTGAACTTCAATTATTTACATTCTTTACTTCTGTTCCTCATCGATCAAAACATATTCATCTCTCATTTTAAAAGATTTACATCACTCAGCATTCATACCAGCATGGGCCTATTGTAGCAACTTAATCACCCATTTGTAGTCATGGAATTTCCCTGCAGTAGCTTACATTTTAAATTCATGGCCCCATTTTATTCTATTTGTGCCCTTTATTCTGATTAGCTAACTATTTCTATTCCTCAGGCTGGTTCCTGTTCTTATCTTCTATGCCCCTAGCCAGTCACTAATCTTTCACTAGCAAACTAACCAATCATGAACCTGCCAAAACTTCCTTCATAGGGATTATGTCTCAACTCCCTCGGTTTCATCCCAGGGTACCAGATAGATACTTTTTCTCCCTGGAAGTGTCACAGTGTTGGTCCCTAAAAAATACAATCTCTGGGAGAGTCACTGTACAGCACAAGGCAATCTTCACATGTATGGTTAGTGAACAGAGTAAACCTTGAATCTTTTCTCAGGACTCAGTTAAGTCTTTGCTACATTTGTCTGCAGCAAGATCCAAAGGTTGACTGAGTCTTGTTTTTCTATTGTATTCAATGCTGAATGACTTCAGGTTACCAAAGAAGATGCATGTACCAGAGGCAACAATGTAATTATTTCCAAATGTGATCAAGAAACTTAGAAAATTCAATTTGCTATGGCAAAGGAGACCAACCCATGAATAGTGGAAATAACATCTTAGTCCATATTATCTGAAAACTTACCTTAGTTGAGTACTTCTTTATTCTTCTGTTATGTTTGAGTAGCTTAATAAAATAAGACTCACAATTTAAATGTTATAATGTATTTACATTTACATTACATTTAAATTGTGATAATACCTACTATGGGTGATAAGATCATTAGCTGACAAAGTGTCCTGATTGACAATAAAGATTCTCTATAAGAAAGTTGAATACATGAAAGCAGAGAGTAGAAGGGTAGAGAAGTAAGGGAAATATTCGCTGCCCAAAGGATATAAAGTTACAGTTTTGCAGGATGAATAAGTCTAGAGATCTAATATACAGCATGGTGACTTTGTTAATAATCCTGTATTGTATACTGGAAATTTGCTTAGTCAAGATTTCAGGTACTCTCATCACACACACACACACACACACACACACAATGGTAACTATGTCAGTTGATATGTTAATTAGTTTGACTGTAGTAATTATTTTACTATATATGTGTATAAGTTTATCAAATCATCAGGTTTTACACTTTAATGATGCACAATTTTATTTTTAATTTAAATTTTATGATAATAATAGAGATATTCTGAACATCAGAACTGCATCAAGAGTTTAAGAACATAAATGATTTTAAAGTGAGTCCCAAATGAAAGAACAGGAGAAATCTCCAGAAAAAGCTAAATGAATAGGAAGCAAGTAATTTATCAGATATAGAGTTCAAAATAATGGCTATAAGGATGCTCAACAGCATGAAAACTACATAGAAACCATAAAAAAGGACCAGTCATAATAGAAGAATAAAATATCTGAAGTGAAGAATACACTGGAAGGAATAAACAGTAGGTTGGATGAAGTAGAGGATCAAATCAGCAATTTGGAAGACAACGTAAAAAACAAACAAACAAACAAACAAAACAAACAAAAAAACACCCAAATCAGAATAGCAAAAAAGAAAAAAAGAATTTTATAAATGAGGCAATTTTAATGGGCCTTTGGGACAACATGAAGTGAAAGAACATCTGCATCATACAGGTACCAGGAGAAAAAATGTGAACAGGGAATTGAGAACCTATTTGAAGAAATAATGACCAAAAGCTACTCTAGCCTCATGAAAGAAAAAGAAACACAAGTCCAAAAAGCACAAAGAGACCCAAACAAGATGAACCAAAAGAAGCCCATAACAAGACATATCATAATTAGAATGTCAAATGTTAAAGACAAAGAACATCTAAAAAGCAGCAAGAAAAAGAGTCAGTAACCTACACAAGAGCTCCTGTAAGACTATCAGCTGATCTCTCCAGTGCCCTGCTCATCAAGGTGCACTTGCCCCTGGCTGAGGCCAAAGAAGGGTGAAGTAAACTAGAGGTGCTTTGTAAAAGTTTTGGGCGCTGGCACTGGAGAAAGAGCTGGGAGAGCAGTGGACTTGATCCCAGTGCAGAATCACCCCCCCGCCACAGTGTTATGGGAAAAATTTCTTAAGTAGACTACTCCCCTCCAAGTAGCATCAGCAGGAAGCAGCAGCTCAACAACCGTATATAAGAAGGTCACACCAAAAAGGCAGGAAATAAAAGCAGGTCAATCTAAAAACAGAAACAACAGGAAGAGACACCCAAAATGTGGAGAAAGAAAACAACAACACCCCATTAAAAAGAAAGGATGAATTCCCAGAAGAAGGGATAGAGGAAATAGAGGCAAGCAAATGATCAGACATGGAATTCAAAACAATGGTAATGAGGAACCTCAATGAACTCAACAAACTCAGAGAAAACTACAACAAACTCCAGGGGAACTATAAGAACTCAAGGGAAACTACAAAGAACTCCAGGGAAGCTACAAGGAACTTACTGAGAACTACACCAGCATGAAAAATGACAAAGAAACTATCAATAAAAGCCAGGAATAAATTAAGAAGAATACAATTTCTGAATGGAAGAACCAAGTAGAAGGAATCAAAAGCAGGCTAAATGAAGCAGAGAATTGGATCAATGAGTTAGAGGACAGCATAGAAAAAAATTCCCAGATACTGCAATGAAATGAAAACTCTGAAAAAGAATGAAGATGGTTTAAAAGAGCTTCAGGGCAACATGAAAGGGAACAATATATGTATCATAGGGATACCAGAAGGAGAAGAAGAGGAGCAAGGAATAGAAAAACTGATTGAAAAAGTAATGACAGAGAACTTCCTGAACATGAGGAGAGAGAAAGTCTCACAAGTACAGGAAGCACAGAGGGTCCCAATGAAGATGAACCCAAGGAGGCCCACTGCAAGGCACATCATAATTAAAATGACAACATTCAAAGACAAAGAGAATCTTAAAGGCAGCAAGAGAAAAACAGCAAATAACGTGCAAGGAAGTTTGGATAAGGCTATCAACTGATTTCTCAACAGAAACACTACAAGCCAGAAGGGAATGGCAAAAAATATTCCAAGCAATGAAAAACAAAGGCCCACAACCAAGACTACTCTACCCAGCAGGGCTCTCTTTCAAAATGAAAGGTGAAATAAGGAGTTTCCCAAACAAAGGTTGACTAAAAGGATACATCTCCACCAAACCAGCATTGCAAGAGAAGCTAAAGGGCCTTCTTTAAGAAACAGGAAAAGAGAGAGGTAGAGGAACACAGGTACAAAGGTAAATGAATAAGTACCTGTCAATAATAACCTTAAACGTAAATGGATTAAATGCTCCAATTAAAAGACAAAGGGTAGCAGAATGGATATGAAAACATGACCTACATATATGCTGTCTACAAGAGACACACCTCAAAACAAAATATCTACACAGACTGAAAGTGAAGGGATGGAAAAAGTATTTCAAGCAAATGGACATGAAAAAAAGCTGGGGTAGCAATACTTATATCAGACAAAACAGATTTCACAGCAAGGCCATAAAAAGAGAGAAAGAAGGACATTTTATAATACTTAAGGGAACAATCCATCATGAAGATATAACCCTGATAAACATATATGAACCCAATATAGGTATACCCAAATAGATAAGAAAAATCTTGGAAGACTACAAGAAGGATATCAACAGCAGCACACTCATAGTAGGGGACTTTTCCACTCCATTGTCAACAATGGCCAGATCTTTGAAGCAGAAAAACAAACAAACAAACAGGATATTGAAGCACTGAACAACATTCCAGATAAAATGGACTTAGTTGATATAGATAGAAGTTTTCACCCCAAAGAAGCAAAATATACATTCATTTTAAGTTCACATGGTACATTTTTAAAGATAGACCACATGCTAGGACACAAAACAAGTCTCAACATATTCAAGGAAATTGAAAGTATATCAAGCATCTTCTCAGATCACAATGGTTTGAAGCTGGAAATCACCTAAAGGAAAAAACTCAAAGACATTCAAACTCATGGAGAATGAATAACATGCTATTAAATACTGAATGTTTTAACAATGACATCAAAGAAGAAATCAAAAAGTTTCTGAAAATAAATGATAATGAACTCACAGCAGCCCAAAACCTATGGGATATAGCAAACGCAGTTCTGAGAGGAAAGTTCATAGCAATATAGGCCTACCTAAAAAGGATAGAAGAATCTCAAATAAAAAATCTAACCTGACAGCTAGAAGAACTAGAGGAACAACAATAAACAAAGCCCAAAGCGAGTAGAAGGAAGGAAATCAACAAGATCAGAGGAGAACTAAATGACATAGAGACTAAATAAACAATTCAAAACCAGGAGCTGGTTCTCTGAAAAAATAAACAAAATCGACAAGCCTTTAGCCAGGCTCATCAAGAAGAAAAGTGAGAGGACCCAATAAACAATATCAGAAATGAAAGCAGAGAAATCACAACCAATACTACAGAAAGAAAAAGTATTATAAAAATTACTACAAACAACTGTATGGCAAGAATTTGACAACCTACACAATACTATAAATTTCTGGAGATATATACTCTTCCAAAACTGGATCAAAAAGAAGCAGAAAGCCTGAATAACAAGTAGTAAAATTGAAGCAGTAATTGAAAAATTCCTGGAACACAAAAGCCCTGGACCGGATGGCTTCAAATGTGAATTCTACAAAACATTTAGGAAAGCACTGACTCCTATGCTCCTCAGACTATTCCAAAAAATCCAAGTAGAGGGAAGACTCCCAAACTCGTTCTATGAAGCCAGTATTACCCTAATTCCAAAACCAGGTCAAGACACAACAAAGAAAGAAAATTACAGGCCATTATCACTTATGAACATAGATGCTAAAACCCTCAACAAAATATTGGCAAACTGGATCCAGCAACACATTAGAAAGATCATACACCATGATCAAGTGGGATTCATCCCAGGGATGCAAGGATGGTTTAGTATTCGCAAATCAATAAATGTAATACACCACATAAACAAAATGAAAGAGAAAAACCACATGATCATATCAATAGAGGCAGAAAAAGCATTTGATAAAGTACAACACCCATATATGATACAAACTCTCAGCAAAATGAGAATAGAGGGGGCATACCTCAACATAATAAAGGTCATATATGAGAAACCTCAATCCAACATTACACTCAGTGGGCAAAAACTGAAAGTATTCCTGCTGAGATCAGGAATAAGACAAAGATGTCCACTCTCTCTACTCCTACTCAACGTAGTCTTGGAGGTACTAGCCACAGTAATCAGACAAGAAAAAGAAATAAAATGCATCCAAATCAGAAAAGAAGAAGCAAAAAACAGTCATTTGCAGATGACATAATAGTGTACATAGAAAACCCTATAGACTCCTCTAATAAACTGCTCGACCTAATAACTGAATTTGGAAAAATAGCACGGTACAAAGTCAATATTTAGAAATTAAAGGCATTTCGTACAACAACAATAAAATATTTGAAATAGAAACTAGAAAAAAATCCCATTTACTATAGCAACAAGAAAAATAAAGTACCTAGGAATAAACTTAACTAAGGAGGTAACAGATCTGTACGCAGAAAACTATAACACTGAAATTAAGGAAGATTAAGAAATTAAGGAAGATACACATAAATGGAAGCACATACGATGTTCATGGATGAAAAGAATCAACATAACTAAAATGTCCATACTACCCAAAGCAATTTATAGATTCAACGCAATCCCTATTAAGGTACCAAGTTACATATTTCAGAGACCTAGAACCAATACTTCAAAAATTTATATGGAACCAGAAAAGACCTAGAATAGCCAAAGCAATCTTGAGACAGAAGAACATGGTAGGAGAAATCACAATACCTAATGTCAAACTATACTACAAATCCACTATAATCAAAATAGTCTGGTACTGGCATAAGAACAGACATATAGATCAATGGAACAAAACAGAGAGACCATAAATAAATCCAGGTCTATATGGTCAACTAATATTTGACAAAGAGGGAAGAAACATCAAATGGAATGAAAAGAGCCTCTTAAACAAATGGTGCTGGAAGAACTGCACAGGGACTTGTAAAATAAATGAAACTAGACCACCTTACAGCAGAATAAATTCAAGATGGATGAAAGACTTAAATGTAGCCATCACATGATAAAAGTCCTAGAGGAAAACATAGGCAGGAAAATTTCAGACATCCCATGTAGCAATATTTTTGGCAATATATCTCTTTGGGCCAGGGAAATAAAGGAAAGAATAAACAAATGGTACTACATCAAACTAAAGAGTTTATGCTCAGCAAAAGAAAACTTCAGCAAAAGGAAAAGAGAACCAACTGTATGGGAAAACATATTTGCTATTGATACCTCAGACAAAGGACTGATCTCCAAAACATATAAAGAACTTTTATGACTCAATGCCAAGAAGACTGACAAGCCAATTTAAAAAAATGGTCAAAGACTTGAACAAACACTTCTCCAAAGAGGACATACAGAGGGTCCATAGGCATATGAAAAAATGCTCAACATCACTAGCCATCAGAGAGACGCAAATAATAACCACAATGAGATACCACCTCACACCAGTCAGAATGACCATCATCAACAAATCAATAAACGACATGTGCTGGTGAGGATGCAGAGAAAAGGGAACCCTAGTGCATTGCTGGTGGGAATGCAGACCGGTGCAGCCACTATGGAAAACAGTATGGAATTTTCTCAAAAACCTCAAAATGGAACTGCCTTTTGGCCCAGCAATTCCATTGCTAGGATTATACTGGAAGAATCTTGAAACACCAATTCAAAACAAGCTATGCACCCCTATGTTCATAGCAGTGCCATTTACATAGCCAAGTGTTGGAAACAACCTAAATGCCCTTCTGTAGGTGAGTGGATCAAAAAATGGTGGTACATTTACACGATGGAATACTGTGCAGCAGAACTAAATAAGGAACTCCTATCATTTGCAACAACATGGTTGAAACTAGAGAGAAGTATGTTTAGTGAAATCAGCCAGGCAAGTAAAAACAAATAGCATATGATATCACCTAATGCAAGAAACTAATGAACAACACAAACAAATGAGCAAAATTGAACCAGAGGCATGTAAACAAAGAGCAGGCTAACAGTGACCCAGAGGATGGAGAAAAGGGGGTAAGTAATGGAAGGGTTTAGTCAAGGAACTAGTATAAATGACACATGGACATGTACAACAGGGTGAGGATTGACTGTGGAAGAAGGAGTGGGCTGGGTAGGGAGAAGCAATGGGGGAAGAAGTGGAACAACTGTAATAGAAAAACAATAAATAAGTAAATTAAAAAGAAAACACATTCCAAGCCAGAAGGGATTAGGATAAACTACTCAAAGTGATAAAAAGCAGAGAGTTACAACAAAGATTACTTTCCCAGTAAGTCTATCATTAAATATTGAAGGAGAAATATAAAGCTTCCTAGAGAAGGGAAAGCTAAAGAAATTTGTTACCACAAAGCCAGTATAATAAAAAATGCTAAAGGGCCTGATGAAGGAAAGAAAGAATAGGAAGAAGAAGGAGAAGAAAAAGGAAGAGGAGAAGAAAGAGGAGGAGAAGGGGAGGGAGAAGAAGAAACACAGAAGAACATAGTGAAAATAAGAAAATGACAATAAATACATATGCTTCAAAAAGAATAAACTACTTTGGAATAAATTTAACCAAGCATGTAAAAGACCTGTACTCAGAAAATTATAAGCCACTGGAGAAAGAAACTGATGCAGATATAAATAAGTGGATGCATATGCCCTGTTGATTGATACTAAGAATTATAATAATTGAAATGTTCATATTAGCAAGAGCAATCTATACATTCAATGCAATTCTTGTCAAGATACTAATGGTGTATTTCACAGAACTAGAAAAAATATTCCAAAAGTTTATATGGAACCACAAAAGACTTCAGATTGCCACAGCAATCTTGATTGCCATGTTACTTGATATACAATACTGCAAGGCCATAGTAATCAAAACAGCATGGTACTGGCATAAAACCAGACATACAGATCAATGGAACAGAATAGAGAGCCCAAAAATAAACCTACATCTTTATAGTCAATTCATATTTGACAAAGTAGGCAAGAGCATACAATGGGGTCTATTTAATATGTAGTGTTAAGAAAAATCACCTTTTTACATCATATACAAGAATAAACTCAGAATGGATTAAAGACTTAAATGTTAGATTCAAACTCATAAACATCATAAAAGAAAACAAGCAGTAAAATTTCAGACATTTCTTGTAGCAATACTTTTTTCTGATGAATCATCCAGGGCAAGGGAGACAAAAGAAAAAATAAATGAGACAATATCAAACTAAAAAGTTTTTGTGCAGCAAAGGAAACCATCAACAAAATGAAAAGGCAACACTTTACCTGATTAATCAATGATAAATCCAATAAAGTGTTAATATCCAAAATTTATAAAGAACTTACAAAACTCAGCACCAAAAAAAAAAAAAACAAAAACAAAAACAAAAAACAAGTCCATTAAAAATTGGCAAAGGACCTAAATAGACACTACTTCAAAGAGGACATACAGATTGGCAACAGACATATGAAAAGATGCTCAATATCACTAATCATAAGAGAAATGAAAATTAAACCCACAATGAGATATGACCTCAAACCTGTCAGAATGGCCATCATCAATAAGTCAACAAACAACAAGTATTGGTGAGGATGTGGAGAAAAGGGAACCCTTTTGCACTGTGGTGGGAATACAAACTGGTACAGCCATTGTGGAAAGAAGTATGGAGTCACCTCAAAATATTAAAATTGTACTGCCTTATACTCAGCAATTTGACTTCTGGTAATTTATCCGAAGAAACCCAGAACACTAATTTTAAACAATATATACACCTTTACATTTATTGCAGCTTTATTTACAATAGCCAAGACTTAGAGGCAGCCCAGTGTCCATCAGTGGATGAATGAATAAAGAAAACTTTGGTACACTTACACAATGGAATACTACTTGTCGCTAAAGAAGAATGAAATCTTATACTTTACAACAGCATGTGTGGACCTGGAAAGCATTATGCTAAGTGAAATAAGACAAGTACCATATGAGTTCACTCTTATGTGGAATCTAATAAACCAAACAAACTAGCAAGTAAAACAGAGACAGACTCATAAAGAGTTAAGTGACCACTGTCAGGGATGGTGTTGGAGGACTGGGTGGAGTGGTGGAAGGATTGAGGAAAAAAGAAAAAAATAAGAGAAAATATTCATGGACACCGACAACAATGTAATGATTGTCAGGGGGAGAGGAGGTGGGGAGAGCTGGAGGAGGGAATGAGGGGATAAATGGTGATGGAAGGAGACTTGACTTGGGGTGGTGAACACATAGTACAGTGTACAGATAATGTGTTGTGGAACTGTGCACCTGAAACCTTTATAGTTTTGTTAACTGGTCTCCCTCTAATATTCAATAAAAGGGAAGATATAAAATAATTGTGAACAACAAATAAAAATGTTACTGAGATAAAGACTCATGGGTTTGAATTCAAAAGTCTCCCAGATGCACATGTAGACATTTTGTGGTAAGCAGGTGCAAGGAAACTAGCATGCCATGATAAAGTATAATGTGGTAGATGCTTTACATGTATGACTTCATTTAATTATCACCATAAGCCTATGGTATATTGATAGATGCTGTTATTATACTAGTCAATATGTGAAGCTATTGAACCCAAAAGAAGCTATACAGTGAGTAAAAAAAAATGGCCATGATTAAAACGGGTTGGCATGACTCCAGAGTAGTTCCTTTTCTGTTACATGACAGCTTTGAGGAAAAAGATATTGTGATACCCATATAGCTGAAATATGATTGAGGAATTCAATATATGGTGTTCAAAAATGAAGCTAATATTGAACCTTTTGAATATTTGTTTCTTTAAACTATATGCTAAAGATTTCCAACATGAATGTTTTTATTATAAATATATACAATAGATATTTATTATAAATATATGCATATATAAATCAACATGAATATATACATATGGGTCTGTTACTCAAACAACTCTACATTTTAAAAATACTCTATATATTTTGTCTGCTGAAGCTGAAGCTTCACTGGAGAGGACACTCCAGCGTCATCATAAGATGTCGATTCAACACGGGAGGAGACAGATACCGTGTCACTCCCGAGTCGGACTGCACAGCCATTCTCGGCGGTGCAGATAGACTCTTAAGAAGCTACACCATCGAGACTTCCGGCCAAGATGGAGGCTTAGACGGACACGCTAGGTCTCCCTCTACAACTATAGAGGAATACAACTACTTCAAAACAAAGGATAACTAGAAATTCCAGAAAATAAAACTACATGGAAGTCCAACATATGAAGTTATAAACCAGCGGTGCCATTTGGGCAGGTAAGAGTTAAAGTGGGCAGTGCTGTTTGCGGTCGCACCCGGAGCGCGGGCGGCGAGGAATCCCGGCTGCACAAGCCCCTGGCGGTGCGCGACCCCGGCGAGGAGTCCCGGCTATGCAAGCCCCTGGCGGTGCGCGACCCGGCGAGGAATCCCGGCGGCCAAGCCCCTGGCGGTGCGCGACTCCGGAGCTGGGGAGAGCGGCCGCTGCATCGCCTTGAACAGTGAGGCCCAGGGGGGCGGGAGGACGGATCCCGGTCTCCTAGCTGAATAACTGTGTGAATCCATCTTGGACCCCCGCCCCCAAAGAAAGCACCACAGAGCTGCGAAATAGGTCGCGGACAGGCAGGCGCCGGCCGGTCGCTGATTTGTGACGCGTACACAGGCACTGCCCCCGACAGCCAGCCCAAGAAAACAAAACGCATCTGTCAAAATGAGGCAGGCAACTTTAGAAATACCGGTAACACAACTCACCAGGCAGCAGATAGAGAACCTGACAGATGAACAGATAAGAAACCTGTCAGAGGCTCAGTTCTGGGCCATTGTTATCAGGTGGCTTACAGAATTCACAAAAGAGCAGGAAAAAGATATGAAAGAAGCGAAAAACTTTCATAACGAAAGGAACAAAACAGCATACGAGACAGAAGGAAAGGAAATAAAATCCAGAGTTCATTTCAACAAACTGGAATATGGAGAAGGAACAAGCAGTCAACCAATGCAGCGAGAGGAAGTGGGAAGCAACAATGAAAGGATCAGAAACCTCTGGGATAGCTATAAAAGACCCAACATAAGAATCATTGGTTTGCCAGAGAATGAGGAAGATGAACTAGAACTTGAAAAATTGAGTGAAAATATAATAAAGGAGAACTTCCCAGACTTGGGGAAGGGAATAGACCTGCAGGTCCAGGAAGCAAGGAGAGTTCCCAAGAGACTGGACCCAGGGAGAACCACTCCAAGACACATTATAATCAAAATGTCAAAAATTAAAGATAAAGAGAGAATCTTAAAAGCAGCAAGAGAGAAGAAAAGAATTATGTACAAAGGGGTCCCAATTAGACTATCAGCTGACTTCTCAAGGGAAACCCTACAGGCAAGAAGAGACTGGCAAGAAATATTCAAAGTAATGAAAATCCAAAACCTACAACCACGAATACTCTATCCAGCGAAATTGTCATTCAGAATAGAAGGACAGAGAAAGTGTTTCCAGGACAAAATAAAACTGAAAGAGTTCATTAGATCCAAACCACTGTTATATGAGATGTTAAAGGGACTGGTTTAAAAAAAAAAAAAAAAACAGAAGCTAGGGAGATGAAATAAAGGCAAACTAAATAGGCAACGAGAGTGGAAGAGGAACTGTGGGTATGGGAAGCATATTGGGGGGAGGTCAACAGGGAGGGGGAGTGGGGAAAGGGAGGGAGATGATATAGGAATTGGGGATCAAGGTAGGAGGGAATGGAATAGACGGAGAGAGGTTGGGAGGAACTGTATGCACAACTAATGGACATAATCTAAAAGGGGGGGACAACTGGAGGGAGGGGGGCCACCGGGTGGAGGGGAGCAGAGGGAAGGGAAATTGGCACAAATGTAATAATTTAATCAATAAAACACATTAAATCTGAAAAAAAAAAAAAAAAAGAAGAAGCTACACCATCGTCTCTCGAGACGGACGGCTGCCGACGACGATATATTTTGTCACACCAGCTAAATTTAACTTTTTAAGTAGAGAGTCCATGCTTCATACACAGTTGACTTGGTTTTTGCCTTATGTAGAAATGTATGCAAGTCACCCAAAAGCTCATGTTTTTGAAGGGGATAGGAAAAAAGGTACTATTTTACCCTGCTCAACTCAGGACAGATCTTGGACGTTTACAGTTTTACTAATTCAGTGAGCAATTCTTAGTTGACTTTCTGTTATGTGCAATTAACTGCTAGGTACAATAGAAAATATATAAAGAAAAATGACACACATACACAAAAAAAAAAACTTTAAAAAATACATGATGTCTTGGACTTACACTCTCTGACCTACTGATCTTGCTTGAGAATTTCCTAGCTATCTTAGGCTCACCAAATTTATCACAGGTAACTTGTTAGAGAGGTTAAATATTAGTCATTCACTCTAATAAAGGTTATGAGGCTCACACCAGTACCGTGTTCTAAGAGTATAGAAATCTAACTTCAACTCATTTGCAATTATTCTTACTATGACAAGAACATTTAAAAATCTTTCAGTGAATTAACAGTGGTAGCAGTTTTACTCCTTAACATTAAACAGCAGTTAAGAAATCATATTATGTATTCTGGCAATCTGTTTTAATACTAATTAGCTAATGAAGTAATTAGCAAAGTAAGAAATATATTACTACTATGCTGTATTATAATGTAGCTGAAATTGCATATGCAGATGCATAATGTGGAATTTCTAAAAATTCCATTTAGAAAATTTAGCAGTATAGTTAAGTATTTCTCATTCACAGGCAAACAGCTGTGATGGAGGAAGCTTTATTTAAATAGTCAAAATCGAAGGTGCCAGCAGATTTCAAACAGAACACATGAAAATGAACTTTTTATAAATTTTGTTTTCCTTCTTGGCATGGATTATCATCACACACCAAAATTGAGGTGTTAGGCTTATTTTACCATCTAAGTATATTTAAAAGTTATGTGGTGAACTTTTTCTTAAGTGCACAACTGTCTGATAACGTTTACTGAAAGTCTTCTTGCACTTGTACCAGAAACTATTAGCATGGGTGGTCATGATGTTGTGTACATATTGTATTACACTTTGAACATAGCTTTACCTAACAACTGAGCACAGTTACTAAAAGATAACATGCTTTTCTACCTGTTTATGTATATGAATTTTTGGTCAAAATTTGTTTTTTACTACAAAAAATAGTAAACTGTAAGGCTAATTTTAAAGATATTATAGCACTGCTATATCTATCTACACCACTAAAGTGCACGCTTATTGATATTTAAGTCAGCCATAAAACAAACAAAACAGTAAATCTAGAGACATTTTTCTTTTCTGTTTCGAAAACACATAGTAACAAGTCATAGCAAAACAAATATTAATTCAGCCAAATCCATTATAGTACAATGAAGCAAATCTCTTCTATCCACCAACAGATATTAAAGTGAAGGAAGTATAGTTTAAAAAGGGTGTATTCATCATTAAAAATTATTGGAAGGCTTTCTGTTTTTTTGCCTGGCTTTCTGCAAAGTGAATCACATAGATTGTTTTTTGGGACCTAACAACTTATATCAGACAATAAAATAAAATTAAAAATACAAAAATGGAATTAGACCATCAAACCAAGAAATAAAAAGAGGGAAAGAAACACAAATAAAACACCACAGTGGCATTTTAGAAAAGTACATTGTTAGGTAGATTATGAAACATGGGAGGAAGCTTTATGATCAAACAGAGCTGGAAGAGTAAAAGGTAGGCTCTTAAAGCAATCTTGGAAAACTGAAGAAATTGTGGAACTTCAAGAATATATAATGGAATTGGATAACCCAAAAACATTTAATGTATAAGAGTCTAGATAAGGGAAAAATGGAAATAGAGAGTAAAGAATGAAATAAAATCAGCTGCAAATACCAAAAAGAAAAAGAAAAAAGAATATTTTGTGCTTTATTATAGAGCTGATTATTGTGAAAAATATTTGCTGAATTAAGTTGTAATTTTAAAGTGCCTAAATAAACAGCTAAATACAAATGAATATACAGTAATAAGTCATGGTCTTAACTTTGTTATCTTACCTATAACATTTGGTAATTTTCTCAACTGGTGTTGCCTTGATGGCTATCATAAGCTTGAAATAGATGATACAACAAAAGCACAAAGATTAAATAAAAAACTGTAAGCCAAAAATATGTTTTTAAAATGCTGAAACATAAAGATTACTCAACCACTATCCATGACATTTTTAATTGCATGCAAGATTGTATAATGTTGGCTGATTAAAAATTATTTAAAGAAAAGATGATTAAAGTACTTTGAATTTGCCACCAGAAACCTTCTACAGTAATTTGCATGGGATTACAATGGGCTTTATTTTAAGGGAAGACATAAATCATTTAAAATTCTGATGCTGTTATCACCATAACTTACTGATAAGTAGGAGAAGTTATCTAGGAAACCATGGTTTAAGCCTGCATTGTAAGGTGCCTTCATTTAGTATAGATAAGAGCTAAATACAAAAATGGATTAAGACAATAGTACTGGGAGAAGTCTCCAATTTGATGGAGGGGGACAGATATTAGGTATGATTGACTCTAAAAGATAATGAAGTACTTACACTCTTTTGAGGAAGCACAATTGGTTGTAAAGTTCAATTATGGGCTTTGTTGAGGGGATGGTATTTGGGATCCAGCTTGAAGTATTTTTCCCGGGACTTACACAGGCAGGAATGTGACTAAGTAAGGCTTCCAGGCAAAGGGAGCAGTAGAAGTAAACGCCTAGAGGTACAGTAAAAAAAAAAAAAAGAAAATTGTAAGAAACAGTCAGTCTAGCCAAAGAGCAAGGAAACATTCAGGTAGTGAGTAGTTTAAACATGAGAACTGGTAACATGTGGAATTTGCTTTTTGGAAATAATGGGCCTGAACAGTAACATTTGTTGCATGCCTATATGCTAGGTATTTCTTTATATATCAATACCTTTCATTGGACATGACTAATTTGATACTGGATCTCTTCTTTGGCATTCTCCAAAAGTGATTTCCCAGTTAATTGAATCCTGCAAGAAATAGGCAACTTCCACTTTGCTGAAGTAGTCCGTTCCACTTTGGGACATTCTAATCATAAGATTCTGTCTTACTGTGAGTTCAAAAATGCCTTTCTCTACTATGCACTTACTGTGCATATTTCTACCTTCTGTACGTGTAGAGAACTTTAATTTTTTTTCTATGAAATATTCCTCTAAGTGACTCAAGACAGCTAAGTTTCCAATTTTACAAGTAAAACACCATCAGCCCCTTCAGTGGTTTCTCATCTGACATGGTTTCCAACTTAAAGGTTTCCTCTTGGATACTTTTTAAATTTAGTAATATTCATGAAACATGATATTCAGAATATAATATACTACTCCAGACATGGCATGTCCAACATAGGATAGAACAAATGATCACCTTCTTTAGTATAAACAGTACATTTTCATTAGTGAAGCTTATTTGCACATGCACTATTAACTCATATTGTTCTTGTACTCAGTTAAATCTTACAAGGAACTCATATATTACAGGTATGGATTATCTTAGCAGGGTGTTAAAAGCGAGACCTTGAAAAAATACACCAGTCACTTGGATCACACAGCCTCCATGTGGCCTTGAGTAACCCACCTCACCCTCTCTGGACCTAAATTCCCTCTTCTATAAAATGGAGATTATACAGTTGTCTTTTTCAAAGGTTGTTATGAGGAGTAGGTGGAATTATATTTTAAAACCACCTGAAACAGTGCCTGACACAAAGAAATTCCAATGATTAGTAATGAATGAGAGGCAGAGAGAGATCAAGCCCATAGATGAAAGTTCATTAACCTAGAATGATAGGTGAAAAAAATCACAATCTACTTGAATACAGAACCAATCTTAAAATATGGTTAGTTAACCTTTTTTTTTTTCTTCTCAAGAAAATCATTCATTCAGGGCAGAGGCCAGAAATAGCAAAGAGTATGACTTCCTGGATTTGGAAACTTTTCAGAAGAGATGAAAGAAATGAAGGCAGGCAGGAAGCCACTTGCCTTAAGCAAGATCATAAAAGTAAACTTCAGGTGGCAAAGAGGGACATACTTAGAGATTGTGAAAATGATCATAGAAGATAGAAAAATTTCTACAGGCTCAAAATTATAATTAAATTTTCCAAGTATAATGATGGTACAAACCTGAATTTACTTTGGACCAGACTCTAAACAGTTAAGCTTAGCAGCCAGTGACATCGGTTGCAGTTTTGTTGAAGTGATTGTGATTTTAGATTATCTCTTAATATCAAATAGGGTTGGGGTAATTTTTTTGAAAATACAGAGACTATCCTAATCTAGCAAGAGAGTAAGAAATGATAGAAAAGGGGCAATGACTGAAAGATGCCTGAGATCTCTATAACCACCATCACATGATTTCTTAAAACTGTAATCTCCATTAGAGTAGGAACTGTTTAGTTCCACTGCTGAAATCTTAGTGCTTAGCATAGTTCCTGGCACAAAGTATCAAAAAAAAAATATTTGTTGAATGAATGAAGCAATGGTATTTCTGTTCACCACAATTTTTTCTCTTAGTGATTAATAAGAAAACATTTAATTAAGAAGAATATTTGGGGAGAGAAACTGTTAAATATTATTCTGCAGCCAGTCTTACAGTGAAGAGGACCCATAGGGGCTACAATGTATGGCAGAAATACTAAAGATGAGAGAAACATGAGTAATGTGTGAAGACTGTGTAATGAAAAAAAAAAAAAAAAAAAAAAAAAAGGAAATTTCCAAGAGCTTGTTTGGGCCAAAGGTATTTAACTTGTGGAAGGTCAGTGTAGTTCCCCTAAACTGATCCATCAGTGAATTGTCAAATACAGCTGTTGTCCTGTAATCAACTAGACATAGCCTTATTTCATTTTTATTTTACTAAAACGAATGAAAGGTGAATGAAATTTTAGAAATCACTGCAATTACTTTAAATTTTAATCAAAAAAGTCTAACCAAAATTAATTTGCCCAAGACAATGCGTGCTACCACCTATTGGTATTTCCACTGTGCCATACTTCAGGATATAGCCCATGTAACATCCTATGGCCATAACAAGCAAAAGGATTTCAGACTATCAGTGACAGTTGTAATTTAATAAACTATGATGTTATTGAACAATATGCCAATAAAAGTCACCTGCCACCTATAGTTTTTGCATTTCAGAAGATTAATCCTGATTATCAAGGATGGTTTTGGTTGCTCATACACAACATAAGTAAAAAGGATTATGTCCGGAACTACCTTCTTAGTACTTCCATGGTGCCTCTTAATACTTTTATGATCAACAGAAAAGGTTAATGGAAAACTAATGCAAAAAGGGAAAGGGCAGTGCTGAGCATTCAAAGGCTTTGAGAATAAACATTTGGGTCCCTGTAACAGGAGAAAAAATGACTCTTTGAGTCCTGACATAGCACAAAGGAAACAGAGGAAGGGTAGTGGAACAAGGTAGTTATAATATTATTTACAGCCTCATGAAAGAAAAAATACTGGAGCAGTTATGTTTATTCCCTCACTTGCGTATGTATGTGTGTGTATGCACTTATATATTATAAATATAAAATTTGTGTATATGGTATATGACATCTGTGCAGAAAGTATTCAGCCATGTAATATGAAAAATTGAGACATTTACTGAAGAAGATACAAGATACAAGAAACATTGTACACAGGACAATGACACTTCAATCCCCTTCAAACTAGGCACCTTGGGACCTCACACAGTTCTAATCGCCATCATCTGCCCTGTCATATTTTCATGAATCTCATTGATGGTCTATAATCTCTCCCCTTTCAAAGGTTATTTTAGTTTTTGGAAAAGCCAGAAGTCACAGGGCACCAAATCTGGGCTGCAGGGGTTGCTGAGTCACCTGGGCGAATTGATGTTTCACCAAAAAACTCTGCATGAGACATGATGCATGAACAGGCGCATTGTCGTGAAGAAGTTGCCAATCACCAGTTGCCCATAGCTTTGGCCTTCTGAATTATCAGAATAGTTTCCATGGAGGAATGTTCAAGCTTAATGCAAAATTTGATGCATATTCATTGCTCTACTTGCTCAGTCATTTTGAATGCGAGGGCCACACAGGACACATGCTCACTCAACAGCGTTTACTACCACCACTGACTAGTACAGTGAAGTCATCATTGTTCAAATATGTGCATTCCAGTCCATTCTTTTTGGCAGCCAGGTTACATCAATGTCTCACAAACCATTCTTTTTATATTAACAATAGCTGGACATTTTCCGGACAGACCTCATATATCATATATATAAAATCTCACCCATACAATTCTTTTTCCTTCCTTCTCTTTACTCTTTGTTATTTTATATAAGGATTGTGCTGGCAGTTAACTTTTCAAGCTAGTCTTTAGATTATATAATGTTTAGGTGGACTTAAAAGAGCATTTAGTATCAACTGTAATGGACACTATGACTTTTGGGACTTTGCAGGGAAAGGGAGAAGCATCTTTATTTGGAGGAAGGGTAGAAAGCACAGCTTTGTTGTATGAAAATTAAACATCTGTAGAAGGATGGATATGTACACTAAGTAACCAAAGTGTGAGCTCTCGGGTCCAAATGCACACTTCTATACACTGCTCTATTATCCTGGCTCTGGGACTCTGCAAGCCACATTTTTTCTTTGCTAACCGGTTTCTTGTTAAGCTTTGCCAACTGGGGAGCTAGAGGCCACAAGTTTAGAGAAGAGAGAAGGGACCTTATCTTTGCTATTTACTTGCTCATTTTGTCAGTAGTGCCCCAGCAACTGCCCTTTCCCTGGGAGTAGCAGTTGGTTTCAGTTTACAGTTTCTTTCAGCATTTCCAAATCATTTTTCTGATCATCCATGATAACTATATTTACAATTACTTGCCTTACAGAGTCATAGAAGAACATTTTTGTGCATTGGACTGAGAAACAGGAGACCCACGATTTTAAAAATTGTTTATTTTTGTTCTTTCTTAGCTTGTAACTTATCAATCAATGTAACTGAAGTTAGCTTTCATCTTCTCCTCATATTATAAACTGTGTTATGATATCTTTTTAATAATCTACAAGAGTGTTGTGAGCATTAATAAGATATAACTGTGAAGCTTCTTAGCTATGGAAAAAGATAATTTTGAGCTAAGCTTCAATATGGTCAAAAAATAATTTTCCATATTAAACTTTTGGGAAAATATACAGGCACCAATCCAGATGAATGACTAATAAACTGAAAATCAGTGAAATAATAACACAACAGCAACAGCAGGGGAAATGTGTTTTTCTTCTTCCCAAATAGTTTTGTAAATAAAAAAATTAAAGCACAAGTAGACTGAGTAGCGAAAGAAGATTTCTGTGTAGCATGCTGAACAGCAAATGGTTTGGGGTGGCTGCTTTTCTGGCTTTCCCTCTATGTTCCTTTTTGTAAGAGGGCAGGTAAGGTTGGGGGTTGTTCACTCAATAAAGCAATGAAACTGAGAAAAGTTATGGCAAATACTGACTACCAAAGTTCTAGTGGAATCTATGCTCAAATTCAAATGCAACTTTCTCTCAAAAATTGTTTTTTGGTGGTGGGTAGAGCAACAGCACAAATTATCATGTTAGAAAAAAAAAATCAAAGCAAACACACAAAAAGCTGTAAAGTCTCTTGACTTCAGGCCAATATGGAGACCTAGACAGACATGCTGAATCTCCTTCCACGACTAAGAAGGCACACAACTACCTCAAAATAAGAAACAACCAGAAGTTTCAGAAAATCGAGCTGCACGGAAGTCCAACAAAGATATAATGAAGAAATACTCATCCAGACAGGTAGGAGGAGCGGAGCTGTGGCGGAGAGGACATGGTGTGGTGGCAGCAGCAGCAGGCCAGTGGAAAGTGCAGTCACATGTTTTAAAAAATCAGGAGGGACACCTGGGGAGTGCTCCCAGCACCAGACCAGACTGTGCAGCTTACGGTCCCAGCGCTGGGGAAAATCAAGCCTCATTGCTCTGACTGTGCAAACCAGTGGGGAGTGCGTTGGAGGAAGAAACAGCTGGTCTCTCAGCAGAGTCTTCTTGTTTAAAGGGCCCCCACAGTTCTAGAATTACTGCAGACCCACCCACTCTGGAAACGACAGCCAGGGCAACAGCTAGAGAGGCACCAGTCCCAAACGGAAGTGGGGGAAGTGCCTGGAAAAGGGGCAAGTGCTGGGCAAGCGACATTGTTCCCTCTCAGACTCATCCTCCACACACAGCGCCACAACGTGATGAAACAGGTCACCCTGTGCTGACGAATAACTAAGCCTCCACCCCTTAAACCTACAGGTGCGACAGCTCTACCTAAGACATAGAGGCAAACAAACACAGGAGTCTGTCAAGATGAGGAAACAGAGAAGTATGGCCCCAAAGGGGGAACTGATTAAGGTTCTAGTGGGAGAACTAAGCGACAAGGAGATAGCCAACCTCTCAGATGGGGAGATAGCCAACCTCACAGATTTAGAGTTCAATACACTGGTAATAAAGATTCTCACAGGCTTAATAGATATGCTTAGGTATGGCAGACACATAAGGGGAGAAATGAAGGCTATGCTAAATGAAACGAAGGAAAATCCACACAAAACCAACGGTGAAGGAAAGGAAGCTGGGGTTTAAATCAATGATTTGAAACATAAAGAAGAAATAAACAGTCAACCAGTACAGAATGAGGGAACAAGAACTGAAAAAAATGAGGAGAGGCTTAGGACCTCTGGGACAACCTTAAACATACCAACATCCGAACCATAGGGATGCCAGAAGGAGAAGAGGAAGAGCAAGAAATTGAAAGCTTATGCAAGAAAATATTGAAGGAAAACTCCCCAAATTTGGTGAAAGAAATAGACATACAAGCCCAGGAAGCACAGAGTCCCAAGCAAGCTAGACCCCAAAAAGGACCACACCAAGACACATCATAATTAAAATGACAAAGATTCAAGATAAAAAGAGAATCTTAAAAGCAACAAGAGAAAAGCAGAGAGTTACCTACAAAGGGGTGCCTATAAGGCTATCAGCTGATTTCTCAAAAAGAAATTATGCAGGCAAGAAGAGGCTGGCAAGAGTATTCAAGTTGTTGAAAAGCAAGAACTTACAACCAAGATTACTATATCCAGCAAAGCTATCATTTAGAATGGAAGGTCAGATAAAGTGCTTTCCAGACAAGGTAAAGCTAAAGGAATCTATCATCACCAAGCCATTATTATATGAAATGTCAAAGGCACTTACTTAAGAAAAAGAAGATCAAAATTATAAACATTAAAATGACAACAAACTCAAAACTATCTACTGAATCTAAAAAAACAAAAACAAAATCCAACTAAGCAAACCAGATAGGAACAAAATCATAGGTATAGGGACCATTTAGAGGGTTATCAGCTGGGAGGGGGGAGGGGGAGAAATGGGAAAATGGTGCAAGGATGAAGAAGCGTAATTGGTTGGTACAACATAGACAGAGGGAAGTTAAGAATAATATAAGTAAGGGTGAAGCCAAAAAACTTACATGCATCACCCATGGACATGAACTAAGGGGGGGTGGGAGTGCGGGAGGGAAGGGGGGGTACTGGGCCGAGGGGAGCAATGGGAAAAAATTAGGGCTACTTTAACTACATATTCAATAAAATATACTTTTTTAAAAAGTGTAAAATCTCTTGACATCCGTAAACAACAATCAGAAGGCATCACTTTCAGGCTGAGGTAGGAGTTCCATGGCTAAACACTCTAAGAAGTAAATCTATGGTTTGTTTTGACCTACTCAAATAGCCCCCAAAATATGAAGAAACTCACTTTTCAATCTTGATAAAATAATTTCAGTAAGATTCTGCTCTCTTGAAATATTTTTCAAATGTCCCATTTAAATATTGTGGCACGTTTGTGTATATCAGTAAAAAAAGGAGTAATAATGTAAACCCGGACCTGCTCATATTTAGAGTATTATTTCCAGCAGCTCTTATTTTCTGAGAATAATTTGGGTTTTTTTGTTGTTGTTTCTTGATCACTAGATACATACAGGGTGTCCCAAAAAATGTATAGACACTTTAAATAATTATAAAGTCAGCGTTTATTAAAATACATTTCATTTTCAAAATGTAATAGAATCTACAGACATTATTTAATTGTTTTGTCAACGCCTGTTTTCAAACTGATGTCCGTTCTGGTCCAGGCACTGCTGACAACATGAAGCAATGGAATCGCAAACATCACGAAACATTTCGTTCGGTATTTGTGTGCATTTTCATTCAATGGCTGCTCTCAATTCAGCGACTTTTGTAGGTTTCATAGCGTAGACTTTGTCTTTTAAGTATCCTCGTAAAAAAAAAAAGTCTAGTGGTGTGAGGTCTGGTGAATGCGCAGGGTATTCTAAGAAACCCCTTCGTCCAATCCACCTGTTTGGCAAGATCTCCTCAAGGCAGTATTTAACATTGTGATGGCAGTGTGGGAGTGCTCCATCCTGCTGTTTCATGATATTTGCGATTCCATTGCTTCGCGTTGTCAGCAGTGCGTGGACCAGAACGGACGTCAGTTTGAAAACAGGCGTTGACAAAACAATTAAATAATGTCTGTAGGTTCTATTACATTTTGAAAATGAAATGTATTTTAATAAACACCGACTTTAGAATTATTTAAAGTGTCTATACATTTTTTGGGACACCCTGTATATATACAAAGTAGAGAAGATAGTTTTTACTATATTGTTACTTAAGTTGCACTTAAGAAGCCAAATGCCTAACACACCTGTATAGTGTTCACATCCTGAAAACAACATAAGCTCTTTTCCTTTTTATGTCACCCTTTTTGAAACTTTCATGATTTGGACATCAAATTTGAAGTTTCTCATTGTTTTGGTGTCTTCTATCATTTGTTTCTTTTGGTTACATTGGTTATTTCAATTTCTGGCCAGTCCAAGTGATTTAATTTCTTATATTATAGAACATTTCCTGTTAATGTCCTTTCTAAATATGCTTGGCACACGTAAATTTTCACTCTGTCTTCTGGATAAATACCAAAGTTTTGGACTGTGTCATCTCCAGAAGGACATGCAAGTTGTTGACCTTGCCATTTGATGGAAGACAATATTCTGATTTTCTTAATTTCTTTGAATATATGCCATGGAAGCCTATCATACTGCCTTCATCTACAGTATTTCACAGTGTTTAATAAAAGTGAGACATTTAGTTAAGTTAAAAAACGAGCATCCAGTGATTCAAGAGCATTTTTATTCAATACAATATAAAATATTGTTTATTATAGTATAGTCTCACTTGCCATACCAAGAAACTCAGAGATCATGGAGAACAGAGACATTGCCTTTCATGTTGGCATTCAAAGCCTGATGTGTAATAGGTATTCAAAACATTCAAAATGAACTGCACTTTATAGTTGAGTGGATTATTTGCAGTTTGGCTATCTTAACTAAACTTCATATGTTCTTGAATTCATTGAGTTCTCAGCGTCTGAAAGGCAAGGCAGGTTTCTATTCCTAGGACTGAGGGAGTGAAACATGCTATTTTCAATATACATTTTGATGCTTTCAATGTGCAGCTACCAAATCAACAACTGGGGTGGGTGGGAATGGGAAGAGGGAATAGTACTGTTTTATTTTAGTTTTGGGAGAGTTTAGGTTTAAGTTGGTATAAGGTGAAACATGGTTCTCTAGGAACTCTTGAGGATTAAACTTCACTTTTTCCAGAAAAGCTCTGAGTGCAAATGTTTGTAGTAGAATTTACAGTCAGTGGGAAAGAAGGAAAAATTGTTTGGTTTTAAAGAAAAGTACAGCAGGTTCTCCAATAATGAACATCATTTTGTTTAATGTTGTAATGCTGATGAGAAAAAAATATCAATTCCCAGCTGGAGCACTGTCAGTGTGGTTTTCACATTCTCCCATGGCTGAGTGAGTTTTCTCTGGGGACGCTGGTGTCCTTCCCTATCTCCAGGCTGTGTACATGAGGTGAACTGGTGTGTCTGAATTGTCCCAGAATGAGTGTGGGTATGTGTGATGCACCCTTAAGTGGAAGGGCGTCCTGTCTAGGGTGGGTCATTCCTTGCTTCCTGAACTGCAGGGAGAAGCTCTAGCCATGTGCCATCCTGAACTAGAAGAGTGGGTTGGAAAATAATTCTCTTAATTGTTTTTAATAATCGTTTTAAGTGTATGTATAGCTTACATTTATCCCAATATTTGATATTAGAAGTGTTTGGGGTCTTTATTGAGAAGTTTGGTGATGTATTTGCGACCAGAGTTATGCCTTAGGAACTTAACTCTTGTATGTATCAATTAGCCTATGATAAAATTAGTTTTGTTCTATGTCATTTTGCTTAAAGTCACAGTTTCCAAGAATCTATCAATGATGTTAAGTGAGGACTTACTATTATTACTTGAAGTAGGCAATGATTTGAATGAGGGAAAAAACTATTGAGAGTTCTTTGTAATTTATGAATCCCATGTATGGCTATGCTAAAATGTCACTTGTTTCTCCTTTATCCACTTTCTTCTCTAGGACAATCTGCTTTTGCCATTAGTTTTAATAAATGATAGAAACTGAATCTTTAATAAACTGGAGAAAATTTATATAATACTATTTAATAATGAGTTGAAAATGAGACCCAAAAATACTTACCTTTTGAGCTAAAATCTACTTAGTCACCAGTTCTTGCCAGTCCTTTGTTACTATGGAAACAATATACGAAATTATTTCTTTATAGAGTTTCCAATATGTTTACAAAATTGAAATTATTTTATAGAAAGACATCTCCCCTTTAGAAATTTCTCTTTTATAAAATTCTACAAGTTTTTACAAACATTTATTAACAAAATAGAAGTTCTTGTCAATATATGCAATTTCAAGTTTAAATGTTAGTGCTAACGTAGAGACATAAATGGCTAACCAACCAACACAAGTCGGAATATTTACCAGATTTTAAACTGGACAGTAGCATTTTCTATACTTTTGACTAGAAGCCTTCTGTAAGTGTACATGGAGGGGTAAGAATGGAAGACCAGGCTTCCAAGACCACTGCCTCCTCCTGGGGGTGCTCTGCTATTTGCATATAAGGCAGATTTTCCAAGAAATAAGTGATTATCAATGAGACTTTTCTCACTTTAAGGCTCAGGAAACTCACATTTCGTGAAACAGACAGAGTTTTGGTTTTCTGCATTCTTTCATCCATGAAGATAATAAAATGAAATTTTATAGAATAGCTTTAGCTATAAGAAAAATTCCCAACAACTTTTTTACTCTGTGAAAAATACATTCGTTAAAGGTCATACCTGGAACAATTTTACAATAGAATAATTTTCCTATAGGGAAATACAAATAGAATCCAAATAATATAATTTAGTTCAACATTTCCAATGATGAATATTGTAAGAAAAGTCAATTAGCATTAGCTCAAATACATGCCTATATAAACTATATCTGTTTGAATGGTTGTTAGATGGGTTGAGATTGAGTTAATTTAAACACAATTTATCACACAAATGTGATCTTAGCTATAATTGATCACATCTTGTCAGATCTGACTTTCTTTTCTCTAAAAACAACATATGTCACTCTTTTAACAAAATAATCTTATGGCGAGAAGAAAGCTAGATTTCAAGTCATTATGTTTCTAAAAATAGCTGTTTTCTGTAGATAAAATGATAAAGTTAGCGTCCCTAAGTCCTTGAACTTTCTTTGCACATGTTACAAATAAAGCTACAAATAACATTGTACAAACAACACCAACATATATTTTGGTTTCTTTCTTCCCATTTCTTTCTCCTTTTTGTTTTTGTTTTCTCAAAAAGATATTCAGTGATATGCTCTAGAAAGTATATTTTTAATATTCTCTGCAGGGCCATTATGAAGAACTTTGTTTAAATAATGATATTTCTCACTTCTTGTGGGTCTGGAGAGCAGAAGATGAGATTCTAAACTAGAATCTCATCTGATAAGTGAGACTCAAAGAGATAATGATGATGTTGTAATGCTCAGTTCTACAGAGGTTGTATTTGAAATTAATGTTAAAAAATGATGAAAATAGAAGAGTTACTAAGAGATACCAGGAAGTATAAGCACTCATAATTTATTTTAATGTAATGTTTTCTAGCTTTTAAAATAAAAATAAACAAATAATATCACCATTTTCTTCTACTTAACATCCTTTGATAGACTAAGGTAAGAAAGGAATATACAGTCTACAAACATTTTTTGACTGTGTAATTTGTTCTACTTATGAGTAGGATATAATAATCTTCTGTGCCAGAAAGGCACCATTCTAGGCATTCTATAAAAAAAAAATTAGTTAATCCTAACAAAACTCAGGTAGATTGAGTTTGTCATACCCATTTCACAGCTGGGGTAGTCAATGCTCAGTAAAATTAACTGCCCTGAATCATAGAATGACTAAATAATGAAGCAAGAATTTCACCCCAAGTCCATTTAGTTCCAAAATTCATACTCTTTAAAATTCTCATTGGCCATTGGTCTAACAGCATGTTCCTTTCACATTTATAAAACAGTAAAGATTTCAAAAATTCTGTAATTAATCTTCTAGATGATCTAATGGAACTTCTACCTCAGTGAGATCCCTGTTATTTGGTATATTCGAGCATTGAGTGTTCATCTGATAAAGATTTCAGCTTGACTGGGTGTGGTTAAACCATAAGAATTTTAAGGTCATTTTAAACCCTGGAACTCCATGACTACCAACAATACTGTGCACATAAAAGATATAGCAGGAATTCTCTGCAATTACAACTTTTTATATACCATGATCCCTTACACAAGACTGAGGACCATTTTCTCATGAAGACCTCATGTGAGTAGACATTACTCAATTTGAGTCAGTTTGGGGCAATAGAAGCTTCTATTTTGAACTGAAAGTGGAGAAAGTCCATCACAGATACATGACACTGGCTTACACAGATGTTCTACTTTCCTCTGACTCACTGTTTGAGTGTCATAAAAGGATAAATTTTATTTTTGATATAGTAGTTTTGTTACAGTCACACCATAACTCAGATCTTCACATTAGGCCTTTTCTGTCTTGTCTTATGTCCCTAATTTTGACCCACGTTTGAATTATACAAAACTAATCTCTAAAACAAAAAAGGAGAGGCTGGAAACAAGACCATTTTTTAAGAAAAAGTTTAAGTTTAAATTTCTTAAGAAAAAATAATACTCCAATAAAAGCATAAAATCATTGGGAAAAAGACCCTCAATATATATACTTTTTTGCAAAATGAAAATACATTTTACTGGCTAGGGCAGTACTCGGTTCCCAGACAGAATTGAGTGCGGTAAAAATGGAAGGATTCTCATCAACTTTGTCCTTCTGACAAAGCTCTGGTTGGTGTTATGGAACTTGTACACTCCATAGGAGTAATTCTCACAGTAGACTGTCTGGCTATTAACTCCATATTCTTTTTATTTCACAATATTTATTATCTTGTAGTTTTCTGAGGGCAGTTGTGCTTATTTCTGGGCCCTAATTTTTGACCATCATTGAGAAAGATAAGATTTCTTTAAGTTAGAGAGTACTCAGAAAGAAATGGGTAAACAGAACAGACAGTATTAATCTGCAGCTGTGGCTTGGAAAAAATGATATTCTAAAGAATATATGTGGTACTAGTGAACCATATTAACAAGTACACATTAAAAGCCAAAACTACAAAGATCCTTCAAGATAATATACTCTTTTTAAATTTAATCCTCCAGAAACAATTTGTTGAATGGAACATGCTGTGAAAAATCAACCAATGCCTGGAGTACTCAGACCTTAATACATTAATATCTGATGTCTTAGGTTCTGGAGAAAAGAAAAACAAAAACAAAAAACAGGTTGCCAGATATAATATAAAGCGGTAGCTTGGGAAAAATGGAAGGTCAGGTTAGCTGATATTACCTAACCAGTTAATGAACTAAACTAATCTTACCTCTTTCAATTCACTCTGTGCCCTGTTGGTTAACAGTTCTTTTGTCTTTAACTCTGGAATAACTGTAGGGATGAACACTAGTGCTTTACATAGCTGATTTGGCAGTAGCAGCAGCAAAGGAACTTTTCTTTAATAAGGGACACATGAGACATCATCAGAGGTTCAGAATAAACTCAGGTATAAACGTTGAAAGAGAAGAATGGATGAAACAAACTCACTATTGGCAAAAGGTAAAATCAGCTGATTTAAGAGATCATGTCGTGCACAATTGATGTGAACTGTTTTTCATATCCTTCATTGGTTTATTTTAGCGTCGAATGTTAATACTTTAATACTTGCAAACATTTATGTTCCAAGTGTTTATCTTTGGTGAAGAAACCCATTATGCTTTCAAAGTTTAAAGTGCTTTGATTCCTCTGTGGGCAAGGAAGTGTGCAGTTTCAGGAAGACCTCAAAGACCTGGGGTCAAATCTTAACATTCATTTACTCATTGTATGACCTTGAGCAAATCACTTAACTTCCCTGAACTTTGTGTTTTAAGAATAATAATCTCTCCCTTGTAGTATTATGAAATAATGTTTGGGGGCAACATGGCCAAGAAGAAGAAGCACTCAGTAGGTAGTACATACTATGGTTTGAATTAGATTATGGTCTGAAAGTTATCATAGCTTTCAGCTTCTAAATTCCATAAAATTTGCAAAAATGAGCAATTAGTACAAAATTTCTCAAAATGTATATGATTTTTAAAAGACTACATTGTCAAATAAGTTTGAGAAACTGTACATGTTCTATCCCTTTCCCCTTGTAAGTCAGAATTCATTTTCAATATAATTGATTTTGCTGAGAATTCCCAAAATGAAAAAAAAATCATTAGAATTATGTAATCAGGGTCTCCTAAACTCATTTGATCATAGAAACATCTTTTCTAGAAGCTATATTAACATCCTAATAACTTTCTTGTATTCCACTTAGAGATAGATCAAGTTTGTAATTATTTTAAATGCCAGAGTATAAATAAATTTTGAAATTAAGATACACTGAATGATCTGTGATACCTTGATGCCAAAATTAAGACTAATTTGATTTTAAACAGCAGTAAGACAAGGCAGAGTAAATAATAAATACAATAAAAGTGAAAGACCACTAACTAGGGCCAAGTTTTGTTGGTAGTGTTTGATTGACTAAAACCACCTTTGGGATTAAGGATATCCAGGAGCTTGGTAAAATTCCTGGTGCAGTTGTTTATTTGTGCTGAAGGAGAGAGACACAGTGTATCAGCATAGTACTATGGTTCCAAGTCTACTCCTTGCAACGCCAAGATTAAGTACAGTGGAACATATGGAAAAATGGGCTATTACAAATCCAGCTCACAATATTTGCATTTATGTATTTTAGGAAGAACACCAACTTTGTTTTTCTTTCAATTGCCATAAATACTTAACACTTTTATTCATTTATATTTGCTCTCTTTTTTTAAGCTAGCAATTTCCCGAAATTTACTATTGTTCTATATGGATATCGCATGTACTTCTAAGAGATAGAAAAGAGACTGCAGGATTAAAGGACTGGGTTTTTAAATTACTTTGAAAACAAAAGAAACAGAAGGTATGAAAGCTGTTACTTCTGTGTTATTTTACGAGTATCCACTTTATAATTTTTAAGCAGCAAAATATTTTATATTAAAGCATTCATTTTAGTGAGTTCAATATTAATCAAGTCCTAAGCACTGTTATTAACTATAATTTATTCATGCTTTAGGTGTAGTTGTTTTTAGATTTCTGTTTTCATACCTATATGAAAAAGAACATTCCACAGTTATTGCCCAGTCAAACGTTTCTAAAGTTGAATAAAGATAAGCATTTAAATCATTTGATATTTACTGTCCAAATCTGGCCTTTATAGCTATTACAGTACTTGGAATGTGCATTATAGTTTCAGGTAAAAAAATTTTTTGCTCATCCTATTGAATCTTGTTAACATTTATAGTAAAGGACAAACAATTCACCTATCTTGGTAAAATATATTATAGTTCCCTGAAACCTTTGCATTGAGAATAAATACCAACTTGTTTTTGGTATCTGTTACCACCTTTAAATTGCATTGTACAATATAATACAAATAAGAGTTCTTGATTAGCAGGATATGTTTTGTTCAAATGTACAACAGCAGAGGGATTTTTCAACATACTGCAGCTGTTGCCTATGGAGGAAACACATTTCACCTTACTATGTAAGACATATGTCATTGTGGACAGATTCTTTAGTGCTTCCTTAAGCAATGCTATTTCATAATGAATTTCACATTGAATATAGCAAATCTTACTATTGCTGCCCACTTGGTTTCTTCCTCTAGGTTGATTTTAAAAGAGAAGAAGATGAAATTTTTAGGGGCAATGAGAGTGGAGGTGGAGAAAGAGTTCATTATCAAAGATGCAATATTTACCAAGGTCATAAAGAAATATGCTTATATACACCCACATCTATTTAAATAATGTATGTGCATCTCTGTACACATGCTGTGTACCGAAAATATTTACAAGAATACTACCTAAAGGCAGCCTCATGAAATGACAAAAATGAAAAAAATTAAATATATATGACTGATACTACAGATAACATAGAAGGTAGGACAGTATCCACAAATAATGTAATAAATCCTTTGCTCATGGGATTTTTTGCCTAGATTTGAGGCCTTTTAAACATCAACCAATTATGGTAAATGTTTAACTGTAGGAGTGCAGGCAGACAGCCAAATTCTGGTTTCAAAGCTATTGCTAGTTTTAGCTTAAAGACTTTTTCATTTTTAAGTAACAGCATTTCTGGGTACTCGCTATACCCTACAGCGGCTACAGCCACTGGAATTTGAATAAGTGGATTAGGCAAACATGGGTCTTTAAGAAATGGGCCCTGCAGTGTTACCTGAAATGTATGGAAGAATAGGCTACCAGGAGTCCTAGGGAAATACTTCCCACCTATAATTTAGCTCTATTTACCTAGAGCCAGTTTATTCTGACAGACACAAAGTAAAGAGAAAGAGTTGTTTTTCTTTGTCAAGCACCTACAAAAACAGCAAGGTTAGGGGGGAAGGGAGCTAAACGACCCAGCTCAGCCTTTCCTTATTAGGAAAGCAAGGTATTTGAAATACACGATAGCCAAACTCCTCCACCCTGTAGTTACATTTGCTTTCTTATCAAGCATGCGGACTAAATTATCAGCTGCGTGAAACTGCTTTGAACATCATAGCCCTTCCTCAGGATATTCTTACCCTTGTGGAAGCACTAACAAATGGGTAGAAGAAAGGGGCCTAGACAATCCACATACGGTATTTGCAGCCTCTGAATGTATATTTGAGAGGGCAACTGCTAAAGCCTCTTTGGTACAGACATGACAATGAAGGGGCTACTGAAGTGACTTTTTCTTAGTCCATTTGTCTCATTTTCTGTCTCCCAAAGGTATCCTGCGGGTCTCTTCACAAACCCTTCCGACAAGCCCCAATGCTTTAAACCTTGCCCCGTTTCCCTAAAGTCTCCCACTCACCACCACCACCCTCTCCAACCAAAGTCCCCTCCCGGTCACCACCAAAGCCCGGAGAAGTGGAACGCACACAATGCCTCCCTTATAGGGCTTGAGCTGGGGACTGGGCATGCTCAGTAGCCAAAGCAGATTTTTTTCCCCTTCTTTTGGTAGCAAGTGCAGCATCTCTCCCAGTCCCACACCTCTTTTTCCTCTATCTCTATCTTCTCTCCCCACCCCCAGCTCCTTAATCACTCTGCTTAACCCCTTCGATGCCGAAGGTTCGCAGAGTTCTAAGGTATGGAAAATGAGCCGTCTTCTAAATCCAAGAAATACTCTCACTTTGGGCTAAAGCTTCACACTTTTGCCTTAAAGCCCCCTGCCCCTTATGCGCAGACAGGTAGGGGGAGTGCGAATACTACTGGTTTCCAGGAAGCTGGCCCCGAAGAAGGCTCCATCCAGGATCGCCCGCTACCGAAGAAGTATTCCCGGAGCCCTCTATTCTGTGGGGTGACAAGTAACCAAAGGTACTGTACCCCTGATACAAAGCCCAAGTGCGATTGTTGCCTTTGAATGTCATTGTTGTTGACTCACCCCCCTCGATCCTGGGATTATTCAATTCCGCGTAGACTCGACGCCCCTGCCTACCTCCCTCGACCCATCTTCCCCCCAGCTCTTCGATGTTTCTTTGGCTTTGCCTGGGTTCTTGGTTGCTCCCCCAAAGGAACGCCCCGGTTGTGTGTGTGTGTGTGTGTGTGTGTGTGTGTGTGTGTGAGCGCGTGTGTGTGTGTGTGTGTGCGCGCGCGTGTGTGCCTTCGTTTTTAGGAGACTGGGGGAGGAGAAAGGACTCGAGTTTGCGTGTGTGTGATGGGGGGGGGTGGAGGTTGGCGCCCTCGCATTAGGGAACCACTGTCTCTATGCAGGAGGAAAGGGGTCGCTCCTCCCTAGGGGATGTTTTAGAAATAAAGAGGGGGCGGATGCCAGCAGGAAAGTGCGCTGCCTTTCCTGGTGTGTGGGTAGAAATCAAGTGGGGGTGTCTGGGTAGGGAACGCGGGAGCTCAGGAATGTGCGGGGGTCGAGGTGCTTGAGTGTCGGGAGGGAGGGCTCGGTGTATGCTGAAGGGGGGCGGGGGCGGGGATTGAGCAAGTGTATGTAAAGGTGTAGCCCGGTTGCGAGGGGCTGGGCGCGCGCGCGGTGTCTGGCCCGGTGCGCGCGCGCGGGCGCGCGCCGCTGCCCGCCTGCTTGCTTGCTCCAGCTGCTCCGTGGGTTTGACGGAGGAGCGGGCGCAGAGGAGCTGGAGATGGGATCACGTACTGACCAGCGCTGAAATCGCAGCGCTGATCGCTGCGCCGAAGGCCCTACACGAGCTACCAGGCTCCAAAGGTGGGTAAATTTCCGGTGAGGGCTGGAAGAACTGCACCGACACGCGCTCCCTCTTACCCGCTCGGCTCAGTAGCGGGTGTGCGTGCGTGCGTGCGTGTGTGTGTGTGTGTGTGTGTGTGTGTGTACGCGCGCTCGTGTGCGCACGCGCGCGCGCTCGTGCGCGGAGGGGGCAGGTAGCTTATTATTTTTAGTTTGGGTCGTGTTGGTTTGGGGCCGACTGAGTGGCCAAAGCGGCCGTACTGGCTACTTCACCTCGGCTCCCGCTTGCCTGCCCACGGCGTGGTCGCAAGTCTCTGAGGACCGTAAGGATCCGGTGTCCTTAGCTTCGATGCCCCCAGGGAGGCAGGGGCAGCGGGGAAAGTGTCTTAGTCTAGGGCGGCTCGGACTGTCGGGACCGCTGTGCTGGGCTTTGTTTTCTGTGTCCCCCGTCGCAGACACTCTAGGCGGACGTGGATCTGGGGCTCCGGGCAGTGGCCCGCGAGCTGGTCGGAGATTTCTGGCACCCAGCAAGAAAGGGGACATGAGAGAAGCCGGTGGGTAACTCTAAAAGCCCTGCAAAGCTGGGCAAGCGCTGGCGGCGCGACTTTGCAAGATGCACAAATATTGAGCTGATATCTGGCTTGATGAGAGCAGCATTTTGTGGCTGGCCGGGGGACGGGGGAGCGGGCAAGGGGAAGCCTGGGCCGCCGCTCTTGGCCAAGGAACGACAGGGTCACTATTAATGTGAAAAGCGGGCCAATGACACCCCAGTGGCCATCACCCTCGTGGCCTGATCTGGCCATATCTTCCCCCTCAACCAAGGCACGCCCGTGTCTAAAGAGGCGGACGGAAACTCCAGCAACTGCCCCTTGTGGGACGGGAGCGCGCGAAGAAATGTGTGCGCAGCGGGCTGAAGGCCCCCACAACATTCAGAGCTGTTCCCCCTTCCCATACCGGGCCGGCGAGGCCCCTGCTCAGGCCCGGACCCGGGAGGGGGCTGGTGCCGGCTCCGGGCACCGGGATGCGGCAAAACATTGCGGTACGCGCCATCGCCAGCGGCCCCTCCAGCCACGTCGCTGCCGGCCCGAGGTAGCGCACACGGGGCGGCAGTGACCGCGTCTCTCCTCGGAGCCCCGCACTCTGCCTTATGCGGTGGGGCGGAGGTTTCTCAAGTCAGATCCAGGGGTGCCACCTCGGCCCACCCTCCCGGGCCGTTTGCTTCCCGCAGGCCAGCTCCCTCCACACGAGCTCGGAGCGTCAGGCGCGGCACTCTGGTAGATGGTGGATTTGTGGTAAGGCTAGGTTTGTGCAGTCTGGCCGGCCAGCTTTGGGAGCCGAGCGTCTTGTGCGGTAGAGAGAGAGAGGAAGATGGGGAGCAGGGCCCCTCTCAGCAGTCCAAGAGACAGATTTTGGTACCTAACTCATACTTTGTGTTTTCTTTTTCTTTGCTGCCTTTCCACACCCCTGTTTTTAAAATGGGCATGTTTTAGTGGTACCATGTGAGTGTGAAGTTTTTTCCCTTACATGTGATGTCCCCTTCCCCTCATTCTATAGCTCCCTTCTCCTAGCTCTTGATTTCTTCCCCTCTCCATTTCTCCATGGTCTCTTGCCCTTGCAATCCCTTTTCCCTTCTCTCCTTGGTGGATGACTCCCCAGCTCCCTTGCTCCGTCCTCCAGCTGTCTTGGCTGCTTCTGCTTCACAGAGCTGCATTGGGGAACTTCCTAGCTCCTCCTTGCGCCTTCCCCCTCCCCCTTGCTACTTAAAGTAGAAATTAGGAAGGAGGGTAGGTCCTTATGCAATTTGAGATCTGTCGATGCTCCTTGTTCTTATTTTTGTACTGAATTCAGGTTATTGTTTTTGTTTTGCTTTGTTTTTAATTTGGTTACTTTTTGGTTTATTGGGGAGGGTGGGTAGTAACAAAAAATGACTCTACTGAACCATAATTTCTGTTGAAAACCACATATAGAGCAGGGAAAAAAGATCAAGTGAAATTTTGTTTTTACAATGAAAGTTGGTTTGAATGATGTCATACTTCAGAATTATGACTTCCTTTTGCAATGCCAATCAAGCTATCACAGTGAATAGGGGGAATGCAGGTCTATATGGCAGCCAAGGAGAATCTTGGCCATGCTTCCTGCACACTGAATCAAACTACTTAAAATGCAAATCTTCCTGGGTCTTGGCTAATGAATCATCTACCTTGAGACATGTTCAGTTTACCACTGGCTAATTCCTCGTAGGCAAAATAAACAAAGGAGTTTTTGTGTGACACTTCTGTCTTTGCATCATTCCCTCATTGTGTGTTCTTGGGTAAATTATTTAATTAATATTTGGTGGTAACCATATTGAAATTGCAGCCAGATTCCCATTCAAGATGGAAAAGACTCACGTGGCTAAAATGGCATCAATAAAATGCACAATGCCTGTTGTTTCTTTTAATCTTTTCCATGAAGCATTGCATATATTTGTGTATGCATGCAGTATTTAAGGACTGGCTAAAACAGATTAATTTGCTAAGCATTAAACTCCACTAAAGTGATTCTTGATTTGTTTATAGAGAGAGACATGGGGTGGTGATATTGGGAAGGGGAAGTTTGAGAAATGATTTTAGGACAAACATTTGCTATAATAATTGTATTTGGTGCTGCAGATACAGCCACTTAACAATTGTAGTGTGTAAATTCTTTTTCAGCAGTGGCAGGTTGTGGTCAAAGTGAAGGAGATAAGTATTTGAGCCAAGTGTCAGTGGGACCTGGGTTCAAAATGGCACACAAAGTAATGGAAAAGGGCCAAGCAGACAGGAGATTCAGTTCATGGGGGAAGGGAAAGCTGTCTGGACATCAGGTAAGCAGTGTAGGAGCAAGTAGGTTTCTCTCCTGCTTTCAGGGATCCAAAGACAAAAGGCTTTTCTTCCTGTGTGGAAGATGACTGATAGGAAACTAGATACCATTTATTTATATGAATCTAAAACTTGGCCTTTCCTACTCAGTTATTTTTCTAGAACCTCACAGGATAATCTGTGGTTTTTGCTTTTTTTTTTTGGAGGTAGCAGTGTACAGGGCTGAACTGATTCATGGCAATGTGCTTCCCAATGGACCAAATCCTCACAAATATTTTCCCCAGGGCTCTTTCCACCTTGGCCTTTTGACTGTCTCCTTTACAGGAACCTGGTCCTCCCATTGGCATCTTCCATTGAATGCAGTGATCTAATATATTCTCTGTTCAGTCTCTTATCAAGCTGAAGCCTAGAGAGTAGAAATCTACAAACTGAAATGCCTTTGTGGTGCTAACTACAGGCTGACGTGATGGGCTGGGATCAGTCATTAGAGTTGTGACTAGGCAGCTTAAGGTCTGCCTTTGTTCAAGGGCACAGTTGAGAGAGAAAATATTTCAGATTTTTAAGGTATAAAACATGATCAACAGTCTTTTTTTCCTGTTGTTTGTCATGTGTTCTGCACCTGTAAATTTTGTACAAACTACAGGTGTGGAAATAAAATGTATGGCATTTTCATTGGTTATTGTTTGAGTAAGTGAGAGTGCTTAGAGCTTTTGGTGCTTTAAAAATACAAAGCTAATAATTTCAGCCAAATTTGCAGTTACTGTACTTAAAAACACAAGTAATTTTTCAAGTAATGATCATTGAAAAAATTTTTTCTTTTTCTTTTTTAGATTATTTCTCTTTATTCAGAAGCATAACGTTGTTTGCTGATTGCAAGAAGATGTTTCTTTGGCTCTTTCTGATCTTGTCAGCCTTGATTTCTTCAACAAATGCAGATTCTGACATATCGGTGGAAATTTGCAATGTGTGTTCCTGTGTGTCAGTTGAGAATGTGCTCTATGTCAACTGTGAGAAGGTTTCAGTCTACAGACCAAACCAGCTGAAACCACCTTGGTCAAATTTTTATCACCTCAATTTCCAAAATAATTTTTTAAACATTCTCTATCCGAATACATTTTTGAATTTTTCACATGCAGTATCCCTGCAGCTGGGAAATAATAAACTGCAGAACATTGAGGGAGGAGCCTTTCTTGGCCTCAGTGCATTAAAGCAGTTGCACTTGAACAACAATGAATTAAAGATTCTCCGAGCTGACACTTTCCTTGGCATAGAGAACTTGGAGTATCTCCAGGCTGACTACAATTTAATCAAGTATATTGAACGAGGAGCCTTCAATAAGCTCCACAAACTGAAAGTTCTCATTCTTAATGACAATCTGATTTCATTCCTTCCCGATAATATATTCCGATTCGCATCTTTGACCCATCTGGATATACGAGGGAACAGGATCCAGAAGCTCCCCTATATTGGAGTCCTGGAACACATAGGCCGCGTTGTTGAATTGCAACTGGAAGATAACCCTTGGAACTGTAGTTGTGATTTGTTGCCTTTAAAAGCTTGGTTGGAGAATATGCCATATAACATTTACATAGGAGAAGCTATCTGTGAAACTCCCAGTGACTTATATGGAAGACTTTTAAAAGAAACCAACAAACAAGAATTATGTCCCATGGGCACAGGCAGTGACTTTGATGTACGGATCCTGCCTCCATCTCAACTGGAAAATGGCTACACCACTCCCAATGGTCATACTACTCAAACATCTTTACACAGATTGGTGACAAAACCACCGAAAACTACAAATCCCTCCAAGATTTCTGGAATCGTGGCAGGCAAAGCCCTCTCCAACCGCAATCTCAGTCAGATTGTGTCTTACCAAACAAGGGTGCCTCCTCTTACACCTTGCCCAGCACCTTGCTTTTGTAAAACACATCCTTCAGATTTGGGACTGAGTGTCAACTGCCAAGAGAAAAACATACAGTCCATGTCTGAACTGATACCAAAACCTGTAAATGCCAAGAAGTTGCACGTCAATGGCAACACCATCAAAGATGTGGATATCTCAGACTTCGCTGAGTTTGAAGGACTGGATTTGCTCCATTTAGGCAGCAATCAGATTACAGTGATAAAGGGAGATGTATTCCACAATCTCACTAATTTACGCAGGCTGTATCTCAATGGTAATCAGATTGAGAGACTCTATCCTGAAATATTTTCAGGCCTTCATAACCTACAGTACCTGTATTTGGAATACAATTTGATTAAAGAAGTCTTAGCGGGCACCTTTGACTCAATGCCAAATTTGCAGTTACTGTACTTAAACAACAATCTCTTAAAAAGCCTGCCCGTTTACATTTTTTCTGGAGCACCCCTTGCAAGACTGAACCTGAGGAACAACAAGTTCATGTACCTACCTGTCAGCGGGGTCCTTGACCAACTACAATCTCTTACACAGATTGACTTGGAGGGCAACCCATGGGACTGTACTTGTGACTTGGTGGCATTAAAGCTATGGCTAGAAAAGTTGAATGATGGGATTGTTGTGAAAGAACTAAAATGTGAAACCCCTGTTCAGTTTGCTAACATTGAACTGAAGTCCCTCAAAAATGAAATCTTATGTCCCAAACTCGTAAACAAGCCATCTGCACCATTCACGAGCCCTGCACCTGCCATTACTTTCACCACCCCACTGGGTCCCATTCGAAGTCCTCCTGGTGGACCAGTGCCTCTGTCGATTTTAATCTTAAGTATATTAGTGGTCCTCATTTTAACTGTGTTTGTTGCATTTTGCCTTCTTGTTTTTGTGCTGCGACGAAACAAGAAACCCACAATAAAACATGAAGGCCTTGGGAATCCAGAGTGTGGCTCCATGCAGCTGCAGCTGAGGAAGCATGACCACAAAACCAATAAAACAGATGGAATGAGCACAGAAGCTTTCATTCCACAAACCATAGAACAGATGAGTAAAAGCCACACCTGTGGCTTGAAAGAGTCGGAGACTGGGTTCATGTTTTCAGATCCCCCAGGACAGAAAGTTGTCATGAGAAATGTTGCTGACAAGGAGAAAGAGTTATTACATGTAGATAGCAGAAAGAGACTGAGCACAATTGATGAGCTGGATGAATTATTCCCGAGCAGGGATTCCAATGTGTTTATTCAGAATTTTCTAGAAAGCAAAAAGGAGTACAATAGCATAGGTGTCAGTGGCTTTGAGATCCGTTATCCAGAAAAACAACAAGACAAAAAAAACAAGAAGTCATTGATAGGCGGCAACCACAGTAAAATTGTGGTAGAGCAAAGGAAGAGCAGCGAGTATTTTGAACTGAAGGCAAAACTCCAGAGTTCCCCTGACTACCTTCAGGTCCTTGAGGAGCAGACGGCTTTGAACAAGATCTAAGTCATGCAATCTTAGTTCATGCAGAGGACATTTATTTAATGATGAAAGTGCCTTTTGTTGACTTCTAACTTCCAAATACTATATTATCAATAGGCATAGAGGCAGGTGTTTCCAAGGGTGTCTCATTAACTATAGCTTCAAAGATGTGTCCAGAAGAGAATTTCCTTAATAGATTTTACTACATAAAACCTATACTGTGGAGTCCTGTGGGGATACTGCAAACTCTATTGCCAAAGGGATGCTTTATATACATAATACACTGAATTTAACCTCAAGAGGCAAATGTGTTTTGTATCCCAATACAAAACCTTTGTCTCTTTGTGCTTTGTAAAGCAAAGTCAAGAAAACTGGTACCAGTGTTCGAACCTCAGCTGGGTCCTTCATTTTGCACGTAGATTAAGTTGGTGGAACTGGAATAATCCTTTGATTTGTGGCATTGTAACAACTCTGTGAAAAGATTATCTGAAAAGTAAAAAAAAAAAAAAAAAAAGCATGCAAGGAGAGAACATTCGATAGTATTTGTAAATTGGTAACCTTTATGGCCTGCATCTTGAAACTGCTGGATTTATAATGTTAAATTGTGCAAATATTTGTTTAAAATATACCATGCATCACATAACTATAAAATAAATTTGAACACTTTAAGCATTACCTGTCTATAATACATAAAACCTAAAAGAGAAAAAAAATCAATGTGAGTTACATAGCGTTTGTGGTGATCTGAATAAATACGTGATGTTTATCAGAATTAAACATGGCTCAAATTAAACCAACGTTAGAGTTTGTACTCAGTTATGTGAAATACCCACAATCCTTAAAGGTTGTCCAAAATTAGCAAAGTGCTTACCATGTGAGCGCACCCAAAGCTATTTTTGTAACATAATTCATATTTATGAAGTACTTTGTATACTACATAGGAAAATATGTACTCCTTAATATGTATTTAAATATGCCTGACTTGTTTTCCTGATCACAGGGAATTTATCAGTAAGTATAAATTTAGACAGAAAAAAATATACCAAACTGAAACTGAACTTGATGTGTACAGAAATATTCTGGACATTGTGATCAGGTATAATTTAAAAACAAAACAAAACAAAAAAAAAAACAAAAAAGAAAAAATATTTAAAAAAGTTCTGTGCTATTCTTGAGAATTTAGCATATTATCTTCAGATTTGTTACCAACTGTGCATTTTAAAATAGATCCCTTAGTTTTATAGTATCGTGTCTGGGGCAGTTGTTCGCCATCAGTTGTCTTGCTTTTCAGGATTCTAGGAGCTTAATTCAAATAGTTTTCACAACAAATATTTTAAAAAGTAATGAGTACAGTTAATAGTTATATCTCATATACATCAGTATCCTGTTCTTTCATCATTCTGATTATTATCAGATAACTAAGCAGAACAGTAAACATCATGGCAACCTTGGCTATCAAAGCCACACTGTAAAATGCTTTCACTGGTCTCAGATGAGTTCACAGTCTGCAACTACAAATGATATGTCACTGTGTTTGCTTGTGCTGTTAACTTCTGAGTCAAACTTGGTCAAAGGAAGGAGATACTTTATAATGGGAGATATATGAAGATTTTTAGGAGCTCCCGATTAGCAAAGTGACATCCCAAAACACATTGCCTTCTTGGCCTGCGTGTATATGTATATTTTTTGAGCTCCATCTTTTATAACTACTGTATTCATCAGTAAGATGACCAAGAAGGTAAACAACATAAACATTCTTCATGAATTTCAAGTGGCAGATGCTTTAGTACTGTTTGCAAAATGATAATATCGTTAAAATTTTAACATTAGTCCCTTTATTGATTACTAAATTCAGCGTTTTCTATGTTTGTTCCAAGATAAACAAATAACCTGGCATTCTAGCAGGTGTGTGTGCCTGCATGTGTATATGCACACATAACAATAATTTGAAGATTTTTTTTAAATACAAAAATATATTGTTTCCATATGTGTGCTGGTGCTCTTAAAACTTTAATGTGTAATTTTAATTTTCATGACAGTGTCTGTGAAAACTTTATATGAATATTTAAAAATACGAATATTTGCTTTCTGATCTTGAAAGAAAGGACATGAAGATGTGTGCCCAACAGCTTGTTTTCATCTACAGTTTCATAAGGACTTTTAATACTACCATTACCATGCTTGCATGCATCCATGGATTAAAGGGCTCCTAATGCGTACTGACAGGATAAAGATAGAAAGGCTTCAAAGAAAGTGTTTTGGTTTATCCTGTCAATAAAGTATGGATGGATTGAAAAATCTTAGGTAGACACTTATGGAAGGAACTGGAAAGCTCCATCCATGATCTGGGAATCATAGGTCATTGGGATGATGCATTTCATTCATTGTGGTGATGCTTTGAAAATGTTTCAAGGCTTCTGCAGTTGTCAATGGCAAGAGTACCTGCCACCATCTCAAAGCTTGCTGTAGCATATTGGCTATCTCAAACTTTTCTGTGGAAAGGTATAAATGTTCACCTTTTCTTTTAAAGTAATTTAAATGTATGTGGTTATTTGGAGGATCTAATTGTAAGTGAATGACAGTAACAAATCCTTGGTTAAGGCTGATATATTTTCCTTAACTAAAGTTATTGTGCCTACATTATACAGTGTATACTATTTTGCACCTGTCTCTCATTAGATATACTTGTATATTTTATGATAATGTAGTTAGGCATAAGTTTTTAGTTGAGTACAAGAGCAGTTAAAATACTGTATCTACATTTTGTTGGCTTCAGCTATAACCTCGATGTTAGTTTAACCCCTTGAGGAATGATATATATGTCAGTACAGCATTTTTGATAGGATTTGATTCAAATCTAGAGAATCCAAGAAGTGCTCATTTCTAATGTGGTCTGACACATCGTGGGCTTCTTGGCACTGTATCATGTCCTTGGACTCTGCTAGAATGGTTGCAAAGAAAATTAGAGCATATGAATTCAGTGAGGGGGTTGAGATAATATATTATGTCTGTGTAATATAAATCAACTTTTAAATTATTTTTTTATGAAATCAATAAAGATGATTCAATTCTTTAAAAGTAAATCTGTGTAATTTTATGAGAAAGCAGCTATTAAAATACAGTGGTTGAAGTCTATAAGGCAATTTATATTCTATATTTAGTTTTCCATTCTGCATAATAAACTGAATAAATCTATTAATTAGAAAATCACTTAAGACCAGCTTTCTTTTGTTGCTTTTTAAAAACATTTAATTTTTTAAGCCATAAGGATGCATAAATTATACAGGGCATGGCCTCATGAGTAACATCAACAGGTATTGTGGAAATAACAGAACACATCTAGAAATGTATGGCAGTAATATTAATCTATAATATCTTTTGCATGATTTGTACATTGACATTGTATGAAATGAGCACAGTGAGTTATTTTTTTTTTGTTATTGTTGTCGCATCCAAAGAGCTGGGGAGAAAATATATTAAGAATGTATTTATAATCACTATTTTGAAATAAAGTAAAGAAAATACACTGTATTGTTTTTACCCTGATTTGATTATTAGTATTTTAGGTTAGTTTATAAAACAAAAATCAAGTAATGCTATAAAAGCTAATGTAAATCACAGAAAGGAACTGTTTTAATGACTTTTGTTTGCTTTTAATAACACCAAATTATTAGAGAGAATTTATTAAATGCCATTTTATGAAAGTATTAATAAAATTGTTTGCTACAATGGTATTTCTGAAGCCGCAGTTTGTTAAATATATTTATCTTTCCGTTATTTTTCAGAAGAAATAAAGCAGTAACCAAACTGATCTTTTCACCTAGATTTGAGGGTAAGACATTGAGCTTTAGAATACTGTTTGTATTAAACTTAATTGCTAAACCTATGTTAAGAGATACCTTCTTTTCAAACATCTTTGCAATCTGTGTTCCTTTCTACTGGCAGCCTCTTTGGAGAAGAATCAGGTAGTGCTAAGATCAACATGCTTTGATTCTTGGTCATTGCCATTAATTAGTTGGAATCTGACATAACTGCAGGCAAGAAAATATATTTAGTCTTAGCTATCTATTGAAATACTTTTAGCAAAACCTCAGGACCCCTATAATTCATGGCCAGCTTGACCAAGTTACTGGTTACCTACCCATGAGATTGTGATTTTTATTTGTTTTTGTTTTTTTTCCAGAATGAGCAAAACTATCAATATATTACTTTACCAAGATTATTATGATTGAGAAAAATGTGCCAATTGCATTATAGTTCATTTGAGGGTAGCAAAGATTATAAACAGACTGTATTGGCCAATAAAGTGGATTTAAGACATGATTCCTTATGGCAAGAGATATAAAGAGAGAGAATATAAATGAAGATTGATATGGCCTTAGGTCCGTACCTAGCTATGCTGAAGATGTGAACAATATAGGCAGCTTACACAAATACTTTTGGACTAAATGTTTTATGTATCACAGGATATACATCGCATGATTGTGTGACTTATTTTAGTTCTTTATGAATAATGAGCACAAGGCATTGGGTCCAGCCACTCACTTATGTAGACAAGTGGCATCAAATGAAGGGTTGGCTTCATTTTCAGGGCTCATTAAATTAGTCATTATGGTCAAATGGACTAAACTAAAATATCTTGTTTGTGGCTTCACTTACCTGGAATTACTGATGACATATATCAAGTTCACCTGATAATTGTTAACCCTCAATTTCAGATTTTCTGGAGAGCTGTCCTTTGTTAAATTAAAAGCAAATGAGAGGTTAAATGAATTTTAATTGCTTATTTTGCAGAAAGATATCCTTAATCTAATTTGGAATTTCATTTTGTTTTAGTTCCCATTGGTTGATGATTGCATTTTAGAAGGGGAAATCAAGGAAAGCAAACTGAATTGCCTATCTTATATTAAACACTATGACTTTTTAATTTTTAAAGGTTATTTTTAGCCTGTTGTTTTTATATCTACATAATGAAAACAAAGTGGGGCTCTGAGACAACTACTTGAATAATCTGAGCTAAATAATTGCTATTGAGAATAAAACAATTAAAAATTTTCATTAAATCATAATTATCAGATCTGCTGGCTACAGAATCCAGAACCAGGAAAGAATTACTCAGTCATCCATGTTAGTTTGCTTTTTTAGACACACTGGTTAAATAGAAATTCTTATGATTTTTAATAATACATCAAAAATGAGAAATTAGTTGTTTAAAAAGCTCATGAATAAGGCCTTCAGAGAAATTATATGAATATGTAATGAAAAGTGTAAAATACCACTTTCAAATTGGTTATAGGAAGGAAATAGTCTTCTAAAGTTCTTTAACAATATATTTCTCTTAGTCGGCAACTCACAGAGTAGATAATTTTATATGCTGGTGGTTTGCAACCTAAGGAAACCATGTGGTACAGTGGATACTGCTCACTGAAGCCTTTGAAAATAACATTAAGCTCTGTTCTCCCTACTAAAAATTACAATGTGTATTTCAATCATTGTTCTATGTAAACTGAACCATTGTGACAAAATTCTGGAGTTGATATCAGTAATTTTAATGCTGTTTTCACTAATAAAAGTCTTTTCTTATAGGTCATATTTGTAGCCATTCAGTGTGTTTATTAGAGTGAAATTAGTGATACTCAATATCAAAAAGAAATGTAAATAATGTTTTTAGCTCATGTAGCTGTTTATCAGTTTACATGATAGGCCAGGTCTACTTACCTACCTACCTATATATGCGTGCACATACACACACACACACAGGAATGCACAGAAACAGTAAATTATGCACAAAGGGAATTATTTTATTTGTTTATATATTTATTTTTAGAGAGAGGGGAAAGGAGAAAGAGAGGGAGAGAAACATCACTGTGCGGTCGCCTCTCACTCACACCCCCAACTAGAGACCTGACGTGCAACCTGGTCATGTGCCCTGACAGGGAATTGAACCAGCGACACTTGGTTTGCACAAAGGGAATTATTTTGTTGATGTAAACAAATAAAATGTTTCTGCTTTGACTACCTAGATTTTTCAAATCAAAGTAGGTATTTGGGTCCAAAATGACAATTTTTCTGCTGGTTGCTGCACTTTAGATTGGAATCTGATCAGTTTTATGTATAGTAGAGTAGACTCAGTCTATCTCCCAGGACTTCCTTGGGTTTCAGTAATGTCTGTTGCCTTGAGATTTAGTTTTTATTTTCACTATTTATTAACTTCACCATCAGTATCATTATCACCCACAACCTATAAGATTACTTAATGTATAGTGTAGTGTGTAATTCCCAGGTAACCAACCATGATGCAAGTCTACGCTGCTACTACCCTTCACAAATATTACTCAGAGAACCATGGAGGGATATCAAGATCCAAAATAAAGAATCCCAGGGTCAGAATTTGAATGGAAATTATTAGAACATGGACATTAAAAAGGAGATGAAGAATTGAGAGTAGATTGAAACTTACTAACAGCTCTGTATCTAAGTTAAGATAGGGGAAGATAAGGGCAAAGAAATATTGAGAGGGAAAAAAAGTGTTTGCTTATCAGATAGAACTCAGAATCTGATTACTAAATAAGAATCATGGTAAATATGTCAAATCTCAGACTTCTTTTTTCTTATTCTCTCTCTGCTTTGTTTCTTTCAAACATACCATATGAAATCTGGGCTATATCAACACAATGCTAGTAATCCATGTGTTTTCAAATAATTCAGTGGTTAATTAAAGTAACAAGTTTCTTTTCAGTCCCCATGGAATTTTTTCCTGGGATGATTGACATTGTGGATTGACTGATTGTTAAGGCCTCCTGATACAGTTCTATCTGTAAAAAACAATAACTAGTACTTGTGTTTAATGAGAACACGAGGTGAGACATGCATATTACAAATAGTGAATTTTTATAGGGAGCAAAATAAATCAATACGGACATTTTGGTTTCTAATGTCATGGTAAAAAGTAGCTAGACCTTTGGGTTTTTTTTTCAGAAATTGAATTCCAATGCAAATCACCAAGTGCATATTTCAGAAACCATTTCCTACAACAACCCCTGGGAAGCCATGTCTCTGCCATGGGTCCCCTTGTTACATAGCAGGATGTTGTCACATTTGCCAAGTCCTCCCTGCTGGAAATTATTCTCTTCTGCTGCTATGAACAGTCAACATCATCTATAGCACAGGCTAGCTTTAGATTTTTTTCACTGTTGTTTGGTTCTTAGTGGAAGTACACACAAAACATGTAGGATTTTATGTCCAAGCATATATTTGTCATTGTAATATTATCACAACGAAAAAATATTTCAGTTGTATATATATTCTCCATTGCTATATTTGTTTTTATGTACCAGTTTTCTTCTAGTGCACAACAACTACTAGTTGTTTTATTCATAGCTCTCCTTCAAAGCAGAAGATAATCTCCACCTTGGAATCTCATAGTTATTTATAGAAAGAATCTTGACACTTCTATCTGCTCATTTCCTTCTGTAACTTCTAGAAATATAGGAAATTTAATACATTAAGTGAATGATTTGAAAGGAAGCCCTGCAGACAGAAAAATAATTATAAGAAGATAGAGTGAGTTATCAGGGATAAAGTCAACTTTTGGAAGATCTTTCTTGTGTTTTAGATTTCCTTGCATTGGAATTGTAGTTTAGTGCTTTACCTTCTGAGCAGGACTCAAAGAAATCAGTTTTCACTCTGAAATCTCTGCAATAACTAAAGAAGTGTGTTATTGTTGACATGTGGGCAGGCTTGCCAAGTGTTGCCATAAAACATGACTATTATTTTCTCCTTGCACTCCCTTTCAGAAAATACTCATTTGCTCAGATTCGATATAGCTGCTGAAATTCTGCTGTATCAAGTCTCACCCTCAAAATTCACAAAGCATTTTTTTTCTCTATGTACTTAAGCTGTTACATAGAAATGTGCATTGGAAACTGAATAAAACCATCAGAATTAAGAAGAAATCTAGTGTCCTTAGAGAAACAAAATACAGCATTTTATTAAAATCACATCATAGTAGATCATGATGTGAATTTGTTGACTTTTTGTAAGTTTCAATATGTGCATTGTAAAGGAAGTTGAACTCAAATTCATAGATATTTGCACTCTCTGCCCAGTCATCTTGGTTGCCTAGCCTGTGCTGTAGTGTAGAATGTGAGTATTAACTGGGTTATTTAATCCCACATGCATATCTGATTTCAGCTGTTCATTTGAATATAATCACATTGAAGAAGACCAGTTTCTAACATAATATTCTTACTGTAGCCAAGGGAGGGTGAACTAAATGGTCTTTATTCCATCTTAATGATTATCAGAGCAGTGTTAAACAAGGAGCCTATTGGCAAAGAGTCATCTTCAATGTCTAAGGACCATCATAGGAAGATGGGAGTATACATACTCATTGAACTTCCAAATCAGATCATTTGGCCTCTTCTTTTGAAAGGTCAACCAGGATTAGAAAGAGAAAGTGACTTGCCCAAGGTCAAATAACATAGTATGGCAAATCTGGTCAATAACCTGATGCTCCTCACTCGCACTATGATGCTACTTCTGTCACACTGCTCTTTTTGGAAGTTCCAGAGAGGAGAATGAGAGTCTGTTGGTGAAACTTCAAGGAGACATTCCAATGTAGCACAGGGACATTTTCCATAAGGTTGTATAGCAGCCCATAATATAATGAGCTAGATACAACATAGAGTTCTGTACCCATGGAAGTGTCCAAAGTGAGAATGGTTATGACTAGGAGGATGGATATTATTCATGAAAATTTATTTGAATGGAAGCTTGGACCAGCTCTTGCAAGACACTTCTAACTCTAAGCTCCTGTGTTTTTCTTGTCTATAACGCTAAAGTAATTTATCAAGCAAGTCAAAACTATCAAATATGTATTTTGTGCCACACATTTAAATATCCACTCTACAGTAGTTCAAATACTAATAGATTATATATACTAGATATTAGCATAACAAATCAATAACCCAAAATACCAGTTATATATTAAGCATTACTTTAGAGGAAACATAAAGTTTCCTCCAATTTTTAGTGTTTTCAATTTTTGTCAACATTCCAAAAAGAATATTCTCTAATGTTTAATTTTGTACAAAGGAAAGAAAACATTGCACTGAAGATGGCACTGTAGTAACAACCTCACACTAGAAGCGAAAAGGCATGTTTGTATTTAATATTTTAATCCCACATTTCAATTTTGAGGTTATTCCTTGAGATTGGCAAAAGGAGCACAAAGGTTAGTTTATTGCTATATCATCTTCTCTAATTGCAGTTGAGTGTATTTTTAATTTACCCTCAATTAGAAAAAATTGAAATTTATTCCAATGAATTTTAGTTCAAGTTATAGCTCAACAGACTATATTAAGAATGGCAACTACAAATTATCTGAACTATTTAAAAAATGCTCTGAGAAATTCTTATTTGAATTGCATTCCATAGAAGTTTTGAGGGGAAAAAAAGAAAGGGGGAAAATCACTTCAGACTTCAAGGATTTTGATTTGTTTATTTTAGGTCTTCTTAGTTTTTAAAGATTCTGAATACATCCAAGATCTCTCTGAAATGCAATCGCAAGTTTGTCTTCATTCAATACCATTAACTAGAACCCTCGCAAAAGTGACTACTGTGCATTCACTGACCCATTTAATCACAGAGTATTCCTTCAGTATGACTTCGTAACTCATTCAAAATTAGCAGCTTTATACTTTAGAATCATACTTCACTTCTAAACAGTCACAGTGTTAAATGTATAAATAACCTCTGCCTAATTAATTTTATGTTTAAGTAGATAAGAATAGAAGGGAATAAAAATTATGTAGTTTGATTTGTTTCTGACATGTTAAAATGTCTGTTAGAGTAAGGCCTGTTGACCCTCTGGCCTCCCCTCTCTTTTTATCTATGTGTCCCCTGAGGCCACAGTTTCACCCTCCCTGCTGCTTGTGCAGGTGTTTATGACAGTTGCCATTACCTCCAGAAATAATGCCCCGCCCCACCCCCATTAAAATGCTGATTCTGTTCAATGTTTTTCTTTCTCCATGATTTGCATTCAGATACCAAATTTGGAGGCAGCTAATTCACATGCACATTATTATGTCAGTACTCTCAAAGGTATTTGCATATTTAAGAGAGGATATTCAGAAGTAGAAGAGGAGACTGTTAGTGGAACAAATGAGGGCATTTCAGGTGTGTGATAAGAGGTAAATTAGGAGGTCTCTCTAGATATCCTTCTGTGGGGCCATGGGAGGGCATATGAAGCTAAGGGCACAACATGGGCTAAGATACCAAAGCACAATTAGCTCATTATGTGCTGCTGCTGAGGTAGGTAGTGGCTAGACCAAGGGTTGGCTCACTTGTTCTGCAAAGGGCCAGGTAGTAAATACTTGAGGCTTTGTGGGCCATATGATCTTTGTTAAAATTTTGACTTTGTAGCATGAAAGTAGCCATAGATAATAAGTAAACCAATGGGTGTGGCTCTTTTGGTAAAACTTAATAACAAAAAAGGTGGTAGATTGGATTTGGCCCATTAGCCATCAGAGCCAACTGACCCCTAGGTTAAATTGAGAAGAGCCTGGTAGGATTCTGACTTCCAGGTGCTTTGGGAAGTCAATGAAGGTTTTAAAAAGTAGTGAGGTGACATGACAGGTTTATTTAAGACAGGCTTCTGACTGTTATATTGCAGATGAACTAGAGGGAGAGAGGAACAGAGTGTAAGTGGGGGAAACCAGTAAGAAAGTTTTTGCTGTGGTATTGAAAAAAAATGAAGGTCATCCAAGCTGTCAAAGATGAAAGAAGTATATAATTATAAACCATATTTTAAATGTGTACTCTGAAGGTCTTTCCAAGAGACTGGATATGAGGGTCAAGGGTGACATGAAGTCAAGGAAGATTCTCAGAGTTCTCTGCCTTGAACAAGTGGGCTGATGCAGATATGATTCACTGAAATAAGGACCTCTATCTGAGGAGTGGCTGTGGTGGGTAGACCTCAAGAAGTAAAAGTTCCATTTCAGATCTGTTAGGGTTGAAATGCCTGGAAGTCTTCAAGTTGTCAGATATATGGCTGACTTTGTCTAATAAGAGCCCTGAGGAGCAGTTTTGGTCAGAGAGAGAATTGAGAATCATCATCATTGACACTGAGTGTCAGAGAAGGAGATCACAGACTGAGAAGACAAGGCCCAGCAATAAGTGCAGCTGTTTCTGAGCTTTGTTTTTCAGTGTTTTCTCTGCACCATCTATATCAAAATCACCTGAAGTACTTGTTAAAATCCAGACCCTCAGGCCCCTTTGGAATCAGAATATCTGTGGGCAGGGCCCAGAAATGTATGTTATAACTGCCCAGTTTATTCTAATTTACATTAAATTATGAGACTCTATTGTTGAAGTAACTGGAAAGAGAAAACCCCCACACAAGAGAAATACAATAATCAGACAGAGAGAAAACCAGGTGACTCTAGGGTCCTAGGAGCAATGAGAAAAGAGTACTAGAGCGGATCTCTGCCTGCTAGCAGAGACGGGACTCGACCAAGTGGCATTGGAGCTGAAGGACAGGAGACAGTGTGCTGCCAGAATTTCCAGAAGGAGAAGATAATGATGAATGAAGGAGATAATATTGGAAGAAATTATAAGAAATAATGGCTGAGAATTTTCCAGAATTGATGAAGACATGACTTCTCAGATTTAAGAACCATGATGAGTATGAAGAAAATAAATCTAAATAAATCTAAGCCTAGACACATCATAGCAAAATCACAGAAAATCCAAGATGTCGAGGAAATCTTATAAGTAACTAGAGATAAAGGACAAAATTCCAACAAAATGACAACACTACAGCTTTCCTACAAAGCAATAATAATAAAAATTAAAAAAAAAGAAAAGAGTACTACAAGAAAGATGGAGGTCAACTGTGTCCAGTGTTGCTGAGAGACATCAGTGCTATCTCACTAGGCTTTTCTGGCACAAGTCTGCTTGGATTGTATTTAAGACAGATGTCATAACAGCTGTGGGACTCCATGACCTCACAGAGGAAAGAATCACAGACAGATTCTCCACAAATGAAGATGATCTAAGAAATGAGACAAGAATCAGTACCAGGATACTAGACAATTGAAAGCAAAAGGTCATTGCAAGGAAGACTTCAGGAGTCCAGAGGATAGGCATGAAAACAGAGAAGCCAGCAGCATGGTCATATCAAGGGCAGGTGGTCTAGGTGAGTGTCTAGATTCAATACCAGAGGGCATCAGGGTGGGCTGTGATGTAAGGTCACCAAACTCTAGCACTTCTTGAGAAGCTTTATGCCCATTGGTGTTGCCCCACACAGATGTCTTGGAGAATTCCCCAGGCATTGTAGGTATTACCATTGTCCCAAATTTACAATGAAAAAATGGAGGCAACAGGGGATTTTTAAAACTTGCCCAAGGTTATGTACTAGTAAGTACATGAGCTGGAAAACAGACTCAGGCATTCTGGCTACACATCCCAGGCTTTTCTCTACACTGCATTGCTCCTTCAATATATGGACTCTTTACTATGCATGGTCTACATACCCAGCATGGCTGAGCCTCTACTTGTCTTCTCTAGTCTTACTTCATGTCATTGTGACTCTCTCTCCCTTAATATTCTATGTTGCATTCTGAAATAAATGGCTGCAATTATGTGAATGTGTTATGCTCTCTTATTCTCAGGGTTTTGAATACATAGCTGCATCCCTCTGCCTAAACCATCCTTTGTTCTTCTCTTCACCACATGGACTTCTCTTTTCATCTTAGATCTCAGTACTAGCTCCCTCAGGAAGCCCTTCCTATACATCCCCATAGTACCCTGTGCTAATCCCTGTATTAGCACTTGCACCTTGCATCAAAACTGCATGTTTTCTTATCTGTCTCTCCAATTAAAATAAGGGCTCCTAGAGTGTGGGATCCATATTCTAGTCATCTTATATTCACAGTGCCTAGCATAGTACCTGGTACATACTAGGTGCTGAACAGATATTTATTAAAACAATAAATATAGTACAGGTATCCCCCATATAACACAGTACTTCTATAACACGGTTTTGCTCTAACACAATATGACTGTAGAAGATATCCAAGAATTGTTGGTAGAAGAAGAAACTGATGAAGTAATTTTGGTGGAAATGACATCTGGAATGTGTCAAGATAAGTTAGGGGATGGTAGCACTGGTGAAAACAAAGAAGTTAAACAGTTTACTCTAAAAAATATAAAGAAAGGCCTAGACTTAGCCCAACAGTCAGAGTCATATTTCTTAAATGAAGATCCTTGCACTGAAAGGAGTACAAAGTTTAAGTGAGAATGTCAAAAGTGCTTAGCACCAATAATGAAATTTATAAAGATCTCTCAGCTAAAAGCAAGCAATCTAAAATGACAGTTTTTTTGCAAAAAGTAGAGCATAGAAATCAAGATAATGCTGAAGAAAGTTCAGAGGATGAGGATATCTTGTCAAAAAGAAAACACATTCAGTTAATGGAGCTTAATAGTGATGATGAAGAAAACATTACTCAATTCATATTAATATGTAATACTTTTGATGAAAATTGCTTTAATAAAGATATTTCTCTTAATTATAAAAATATAGTATTTTTTTTAAGTTTTGGAAATTTACCCCCCTTTTTGCACTAGTTCTTTGTTTCATATACAGTAGTCCCTCTATATTGCGGTTGACTTATCACGGCCTCACTATATCGCGGGATTTTTAAAAATATTATATTTAATTATTTATCGCGGATTTTTCACTATATCGTGGGATTTTGTGGTACTGTATACGTATGTCATTAAAGTTACGTAGGTTTAAGAGTGTAGAATAAATATACAGTTCCTACTTCGCGGGGGTGTCTAGAACAAAATACCCGCGATAAGTGAGGGAATACTTGTAACACGGATTCACATAACACGGTACTTGTTAGGAACTTAACAACCATGTTATACAGGGGTTACCTGTAATGGGTATGACAGTAGATGAAGTCTGAGAGAGGTAGTTTGGAGTAAAATTATTAATGGATTTTGGCTCCATGTGAAGATATTTGTATTTTACTCTGTGGGCAATGGGGAGCCATTGAAGATTTTTGAGGAGGGAAAGACATAATGTGAACTTTTTATTTCAGGAAGAAGAGTCTGATACTCTGTGGACATTGGAGAGTAATTTTGAATGCAAGAAGATAATGAGGATGTTACTAATGTAATTATAAAATTAGGGCATCAAGTCAGTTTTGCTGCATAAAATAACTACCTCAAAACTCAGCAGCAGCCATCACAAGTTGGCTGGGGTAGCTAAGCTCCAGCTATGGGTCTGTGGATCAGCTATAAAAGTGCTGCTTTAAACTGCAGGTGTGTGGATTAGCTGATGCAGGCTAATCTAGGCTGGCTTGTCGCCAATCTGCAGGTACGCTTCTGTCTTCTTCATGTGTCTCTCATTCTGGGCCCAGCTAGCCTCTCGGGGGAAGCTAGCCTCTCGGGGGAAGCTCTTCTCACAGCAGAGTCGAGCACAAAGGGCAAGCCTAGCCACATAAGCACACATTGAACCCCCACTTGCATCATGTCATTGACCAAAGCAAGTACACAGACAAGCCCAACATCAAAAGGTCATGGAAAAATACTCCTCCCATGGATGTTAGAGGGAGAGAGTGACTATTTGCTAAACAATAATCTAATCTACCATTGATACTATTGCTGTAGTCTAGATCAGTGATTTTCAACTGGGGAGTAAGGAAGCATGCGCTGCCTGAAATCTGAAACAAAATTTTAGGAAGGAGTGATCATAACCTAGAAATCCAGTGGGATGAAATAAAAGGTCAGGAAACACTTCTGTACATGGCAGATGATATGAGTCTAAACGATGAGAGGAGAAACACATAACTGAATGAATGCAGAGTAAGGGGAAAGGAGAGTGAGGACCCAAAGTACTATAGACCAAATGATCATTTAAGTGGTGGATTAAATGAAGATAGGGTGTGAGAGAAAGGAATTCATTAATTAAAGATATACTCAGGAAATATCTATTATGTACAAGTCCCGTATTCACACACATGAATAAGATGTGGTTCCTGTCCACACAGATCTTATAGTTTCATGATCACTAGGCTTGTTCACATAAGACATGCATCTAAATAAGTATTATATAATCAAGAAAGAGGTAAATGCCATAGGGAGAAGATATTGTGAGAGCTTAATTTCCTGTAGAGATCAATAGTGGAGGAGGTGGTGACAGACCTGAGCCCTAAACAATAGGTAGGCTTTGGGTATATGGTAGAGAGTAAAGCCTAAGCAAAGGGGCAGAGCTAGAAGTGTATAGAATGCACATGAGGCACAGTTCATGATGGATTAGTATGAAAAGCAGTTGTGCATGTAGGTATATTCTTCAGGCCTCTTTTGACAGCAAAAGACAGAAAACCAGCCTGAATTAGCTTAGACTAAAAGGACATTTATAGGAAGGATTCAAAAATATCTCAGAAAAACCATGAGAACAGCAGGGGAAAAGTATAGCTCTCCACGAGTTAACTAATGACCCAATGCTACTGAGTATGTCTCTGCAGCTCACATCTCCATTAGTCCCTACGTTTTTCCTCTTTTACTACTCTTCTCTTTCAAATCAATCTATTCAAAAATTCTGTTGATTTCACCTTCAACATATATCCAGAATCTTCCCATTTCCCAGCACAACTTCCAACTAGGTCATTATCATCTCTCACCTAGATATCTTTTAAAACGATGTATGCCAGATCATGTTACTTCTCTTTTCAAAACACTCCACTGTTCCTCATTTCTCTCCGACTAAAAAACAAAAGTTCTTATAATGGGCTATGAAGTCCTACACAATCTAACCTCAGTTACTGCTCTGACCTCATCACCTATTACTTTCTCCCTCATTCACTCTGTTCTGGTTATACTGGCCTCCTTGTTTTTCTAACATGGCAGGTAATTCTTACTTTCTGATCTTTACCATTTCTTCTTCGTGGTACACTCTACCCCAGAGAACCTCATACATAATTCACTTCTTAAATTGAGGTCTTAGCTCAAAAGTTACCTTCTCAGTGAAGCCTTCCATGACTGCCCAAATTTAAAATTGCAACCTGACCCCTTTACTCTCTATCCCCTCCTTAACTTGTTCTGCATAACTCCCCACCAACCATCATGACATATGTTACTGTTTAGTACACTATATAATTAATTTTATTATGTTTTAAATATTGTACACCTTCCTCCTCTAGAACATAAAGTACACAAGAGCAGGAATGTTCATGTGTTTTTTGCACTTTTTATCCCTAGTACCTAAATCAATGCATGGTAAGAAGTAGGTATTTAATAATTTTGTTAATTGAGTAAATTAAACTATAAAAACTTCTTGGTTGGAGGGTACGTGCATGAGGGCCTTCGGGTGGGGGCAGAGAAAGAGCTAGAATGGAAGTGCTATTCTGGAAGACAAAACAATCATTCCACAAGGGTCAGCTACAATACCACCTCCCCTGTGTCACTTACCCTAATCCCCAGTCAGTGGCTCTCTCCTCTTTATTCTGAAAGTTCTTTGAATAGTCCTGCATAAGATCATGGATTTTGGTTTATTCTGTTATGCATAGGTCTTATCCCTGGACATTGTTGCATTACCTGAGTCCTGTGCTTATGGAAAAGAGTGATGATTAAGAAATAACTTCCAAGCCCTGGCTGCTGTGGCTCAGTGGATTGAGTGTCGGCCTGCGAGCCAAGTGTCGCTGGTTCGATTCCCAGCTAGGACACATTACTAGGTTGCATGTCAGGTCCCCAGTTGGGGGCGCGAGTTAGAGTCAACCACACAGAGATGAAAAAAAAAAAAAAAAAAAAGAAATAACTTCCAGACACTTTTGTGTTTCCTCGAGTGACTTACTATCCAGAACCACTCTTCCCCATATAACTTAGTTCAATCTTGTGAATGAGCCCCTTGAATACCTATGACAAGGTCAGACATAGATTCTCCAAATTCCCATCCTTTATCTCATAAATGATTAACTCAAATGTTTATCACCACTGAAAAATCAAACAAAATACCCATTAACTGGAATTGACCAAATTTTGCTAGCTTTCTCTTCCCAGTCCTCTAAATTCTGACCCACTTTTAGGCTGAACTAGCATACAGACTCTCTTTAAAGCCTCCACTTGAGGGTAAGCCATTCTCTGGCCTTCCATCCCATCATGCCACCCTTGTTCATACCACTCCCTCACACTCAGTTCTTTCTAGCCTTGTTTATCTTTCCTGGTAAGAGAAAAACCCTTTCATGCCTGACCATGGAGACACTTGCAGATCTCATAATCAAAGTCTTCACCCTACTGCAACAGTTTCCCTCTATTGCAGTTGTCTCTTTCTCCATACATGCAATAACTGTTTCCAATAAGGTCCCTTACCTAAACTCAAATTTGTTGTTTTATTTGACATGCTCCACGAGATTTTGCTTTTCTTAAGGACAGGACCATGTATGACTCAGCAATGTAACCCCAGTGCGTAGCACCAGGCTTACCCAGTTATGCCTCATGTGAGGGGAGACCCCCCCAAAAAACCTGGGATTTATTTATAAAAATTGTGTCTTTATTCTGACATGTTTCAACTTCAGTCACCTTCAAAGTACTCTCCATTTGGTACGATACATCTATCTAGACGTGTTTTTCCACTGCCCAAAACAAATTTTGAACTCTTCAATTTTGATGCCTTTTAGTGCTTCTGCTGTTTTTTGTTACACCTCTTCCACATCAGCAAAACATTTCCCTTTGAAGACTTTTTTTATTAGGGGAAACAAACAAAAAAGTCTCTTGGAGTAAGAAAGACTGGGTGAATAGGGAGGATCTGGCACTGAAGTCATGCTTTTTCTGGTCAAAAACTGCTGAAAACTCAGTGTGGTGTGTACAGATGCACTTGTAAATCACCCATAATGAAAAGAGCAAATTCATTTAAGGAGTCTTCAAAAAAAATTAGCTGAAGCCAGACGCAGCCTCTCACAACAATGCCAACTGGTACATTGATACAGATGGGTTTCTAGAACACTCACTTAGTGGAGGAAGCCTGTACTATGATGAGCCCACACTCCAGAAAATAATTTTTAAAAAATTTGGTCTCCCCCCCTGGTATACTAGGTGAATGAACAGAAGAATGAATATATGCTACATGCCGAGTGCTGAAGTCTATGTTTGAAAAGAAAAGAAGAATAAGACATATTTCTTCCTTCAAAGATCCTTCAGCTCAGATAGCTCATTCCAGCCATGTTTCTTTTAACATAGAAGTTTGGCATTGTTTAGGCAAAAATTTGACTTTGTATTTGTACCACGGAATTAGGCTAAATCATGCATTATCCTGTATTTCTGGTGATTTATCTCCAATCTGAATAAGAAGGAACTGAAGTCAAGGTGTTTTTCTCAATCAAGTGCATAACAGTATTTTCTCTTAGCTCAGCAAAACCCTTGAAGGAGTTTGGAGTTATTGTTTTTTAAAACCTTGAAATCTGGGCAGGCAGTGCATCACTTCTACTTCTGTTGGTGGGTGTACTCTGCTAAACTCAAATGAAGCTTTCGTTTCTAGGATTTTTGTTCTAATTTTTCACAGGCATCTCAAGGATGAAAGAATTGAATACTGCAAATTTTCATAAACAACTCTCAACTACTCCATTCAAGGCAAAGGCTGTACCCTCCTAGCAATTTCTACATGGTGTCTTCATGTTTTCCAGTTTGCCCTGGCCCCTGGTTTCAGATGATAGACTGTTGTTTAATTTTTTTCTTTGCCTACTTTTCTTGTTTTTTCTTTTACTCTGTAAGGAAGAATCAGTTTTCATTTTCTTTTTTGTGTGTGTCTGCTCTGCTGTTTGAAGAAGGCAGGTCTTGAGGAGCTGTCATCTGTTTGTGAACAGAACGCACATTTGGAAGTGTTGACTCTGTTGTCAATAGGGTGGGTGGTCTACTTGGTTATACTTGGATCTCAAAAATTAGAAATCCAGGAATCAAGTATCAACAGAATAAAGAAGAGCCCACTCTCTTTAACTTGAAGCTTAGTTATAATTCTGGCCTCCAGAGGTACCAAAATAAAACTGGCCAAAAAAAGCCATTTTTATTAAGGAAGTCTCACTGTATATCCCACACTTTTTCCCATGCTGCTTCTTCTGTTCATAAAGTGGAGTTGATTTTGTCCCATTGGCAGTAGTTTTGGAAGGAGGGGTCACTCCACAAGGATGTAGTCTCATCCACGTAAAGTGGTAAGGAGGTCACCTGGGTTAGGATCTCAGCATGTAATGACAAAGGAAGGAGGGCTCTGAACACATTTGATGAAGCTCCATAGTGTCACTACTCTGAACTTCTAAATTTCTTTTCTTTTCTCTTCTCTTTTCTTTTCCTTTTTCTATTTTGGAATGGAGGGAGGAGAAATAGTTGCTATGCTCTTTGTCATGCAAATGTAAAGAGTTGTTAAATTTTCAATAAAAACTTTTTAAAAGCATTCCATCATTTGTCATGTTATGGTCACCTGTGATTGTTCTTACTTCTTACTTCCTTGTATATGTACAGTTGCTGTCAGTAGTGGCTGGACTCAAAATTACTTTATAGTCACCATGATCTCCTACAAAGAGGCCCAGGAAAAGGCTGAAAACTTTTTCGAGCAGGTAGAAAGATGACACTTAATAGCATTTTCCAGCATTAAACACCATTACCCACTTATACAGCAAAAATTGAGACATTTCATGAGGCACTGAATTTAGTTTTTCTCACAGGGGAAAGGTTAGAAAAGAGGAACAAATTAAGTTGGAAAGAGACCGACTATAAATGAGTTGAATTAAACAAAGTAAAATGACTCAATCATAAAATAGTTGAATAAAAATTTTAAGAGGACCGTGAAACTATTTTTTTCAACTCTCCTTTTTTCTATGTCTACCTTCAACTTCCATATATATACACCAAGGAACACTTCAGACTTTTCTCTGTGATCTAATATTCTCAGTTACCATTGCTTATTTATTTGGATTATCTTTTAGCTTTCACTATTGAATACATGCAATGTGTCTACATCCAGAGCTGCTGTCATCTACCCAATGGAGTTATTCCCTATGTGGGCATAGAAGACAATAATATAACACTTGAAATGTCAAGTGTGGCTAATGTCTTCCTCCATCTGGTGATGTCTCTCTTTTCCTTGCTGTCTCTCCATAAGAGTGTAGCAAAAAAATCGTGGGTGATTAAATACACTAAACTGTCCAACTCAAGGAAATCCCAGCATATCAAATAGGCTAATAACTTCTTGGCAAATTCCCATGCCTGAGCAAAATAAGTAATTTTATCAGCACTGATAGTTCAAGGTAGAAAAGAATATCAGCAACTTTAGAAAAGTCTAGCCTATTGGGGTACTTTGCAGAGGCTATATAGCTCTATACCAAGGATTCTATAAATTCAGTGACACTAGAAGCAAAATTGGCACTATATTATACATCAGATCTCTAGAATTTAATTCACCTTGCATAACTGAAAATTTACACTCCCCATTTCTCCCCAGCCCTTGGCAATCACCATTCTCTTCTGTGCTTCTCTGAGTTTCATGATTTTAGATGCTTTATATGAGAGGAATCATGCGATATTTGTCTTTCTGTGACTGGCCTATTTCTTCTACCCTAATGCCCTGAAGGGCTATCTAGGATACAGCACTTGATGGGATTTCCGTCTTTTTTAAGGCTGAATAATATTTCAATATTGAATAAAATGGTATGTGTATACCACATTTTCTTTCTATTTGTTCATGTACATTTAGGTTGCATCTGCCTCTTGTGTATTGTGAATAATGCTGCATGAACATGAGAATGCAAATATTCTTTGAGATCTTGATTTCAATTCATCTGGATAACTACTCAAAAGTAGGACTGCTCTATCATATGGTAGTTTTAGTTTTAATTTTATGAGGCACCTCAATATGTTTTCCATAGCAGTTATAGCATTATGCATTCCCACCAACAGTATATAGGGTTCCATTTTTTTCCACATCCTCATCAACACTTGTGGTCTTAAGTTTTTAAAATAATAGTCATTTTACCATGTGTGAGGTAATATCTTATTGTAATTTTAACTTGCATTTCCCTGATGATGATTGATGTTGAGAATCTTTTTGTATACCTGTTGGCCATTTGTACGTATTCTTTGGAGAAATGTCTATTCAAGTCCTCTCCCTATTTTTTGTTGGTATTGAGTTGTGAGAATTCCTTAATGTTTTGGAACGTGACCCCTTATCAAATGTATTGTTTGCAAATATTTTCTCCCATTTGATACGTTGCCTTTTTACTCTGTTGTTTGTATACTTCGCTTTACAGAAACTTTTTAGTTTGATGTATTCCCACTTGTCTATTTTTGCTTTTGTTGCCCATGCCTTTGGTGTCATATTTATGAAGTCATTGCCAACACTAATATAGAGCTTTTCCCCTCTTTTTTCTTCTATGCGTTTCATAGTTTCAGGTTTTACCTTTAAGACTTTAATTCATTTTGAGTTGATTTTTGTTTATAGTATAAGATAACAGTCCATTTTCATTCATTTGCATGCGGGTATCCAGTTTTCCTAACACAAGTCTTGGTACCCCTGCCAAAGTTCAGCTGAGCACATATACATGGGTTTATTTCTGAGCTTTACATTCTGCTCCACCAAACTATATATCTGTCTTTATTCAATATCATACTATTTTAATGATTGTAGCTTAGTTATATATTTTGAAATAAGAAACTGTGATGCTTTCAGCTTTTTTCTTCTTTCTCAAGATTATTTTGGCTGTGTGGGGGTCTTTTGTGATGCCATATGAATTTTAAGATTTTTTTTTGTAAGAAATACCATTGGCATTTTGAAAAAATTTAAGTTACAGATTACATTCAACATTATCTTGTATCAGTTTCAGGTGTATAGCACAGTGGTTAGACAATGATATACTTACAAAGTGCTCCCCGGTATTTCCAATACACGTCTTGCACCATACGTAGTTATTACAATATTATTGGCTGTATTCCTTATGCTGTACTTTACATCCTCATGACTATTTCATAACTACTAATTCATAGTTCTTAATCTCTTTACCTTTTTTTCACCCAACACCTCAACCTATCTCCCTTCTGGCAATCATCAGTCTGTTTTCTGTGTCTATGAGTCTTGTTTTGTTTTGTTTTGTTCTTTAGATTTCACATAAAAGTAAAATTATATACCATTGGCGTTTCGCTAGAGAATACATTGAATCCATAGATCACTTTAGTAGTATGGACATTTTAACAGTATTAAGCCTACCAATCCCTGAACACAAGATGGCTTGCCATTTGTTTGTGTCTTTTAAAATTTCTTTCATCAATGTTTTCAGTATACATATTTTTTTATCTCTTTAGTTAAGTTTATTCTTAAATATTTTATTCCTAAGTATTTTTGATGCTATTGTAAATAGGATTGTTTTTCTTATTTTCTTTTTGAGATCATTCATTATTAGTGTATGGAAGTGCTATAGGTTTTTGTATGTTGGTTTTGTATCCTGAAACATCACTGAATGCATTAGTTCTAACAGTTTTATGGTGGAGTCTTCAGGGTTTTTTTTATATATAAAATAATGTCATCTGCAAACAAAAAAATTTTTCCTTCTTCCTTTCTTGTTTGGATACCTTTTATGTCTTTTTATTGCCCAACTGCTCTGGCAAAACTTCCAGTACTATGTTGAATAGAAGTGGCATTGGCAAGAGTGAGCATTCTTGCCTTGTTCCTGATCTTAAAAGGAAAAATGTTCTGCTTTTCACTGTTAAGTATAATATTAGCTGGGGCTTATCGTATATGGCATTATTATGTTGAGGTAATTTCCTTCTATTCCTAGTATATTGAGAGTTTTTGTCATGAAACGGTGTTGAATTCATTCAAGAATTTTCTACATCTATTAAGATAATCATGTGACTTTTATTTTTCATTCTGTTAATGTGGTGTATCACATTAATTGATTTTCATATGTTAAACCATCTTTGCATCCCTGAAATAAATTCCACTTGGTCATGATCCCTTTAATGTGTTGTTTAATTTTGTCTGTTAGTATGATAGCATTTTAAACAAAAGATTTATTTAATTAAAATTAAATGTTTAAAAAAGATGACAATGAAACTGAAGTCTCTCTTATCTCTGACTTACAGAGTCTCTGAGGGTAAGGAATACAAGGGATAAGAAAGTTGAAAGAAGACTCAAACAGATAGACATGGATTGTTCTTACTCATCTGTTAATTAGCTCCTTGAATTCAGTGGGTCCCTTAGCCTCTCTCAGTCTTAGTTTCCCAATCTGTTGAATGATGAGGGTATTAGGTATTTTATTAAATTTTTACAATAGAAAACTAGCTGCTTTTGTAACTATTACTTAATGTAAAGTAATTCATGCAACAGATAAAGACAAGACAAAACAAACAAACAAAAACAAAGGGATACATATGACCCACAGCAAGTTCTCCTTCTATCTGAAGCCTCAGCTCTCCTACCCTCGCAAAGTCAACTGCAGCTGTTTCTTTTTTTAAATATATTTTAGAGATTAAGCTATTGCAGTTGTCCCAATTTTTCCCTTTTGCCCCCCTGCACCTGGTATCCCCATTTCCTCCAGCAATCTCCCTACTTAATTCATATCCATGGGTCATGCATATAAGTTCTTTGGCTACTCTATTACCTATACTCTTCGTAACATCCCCCTGTCTATTTGGTACCTATCAATTTGTGCTTCTTAATCTCTAGACATTTACCCGAATTTTTCCCCTTTCCCCCTCCCAACTGATGACTCTCCATATTATCTCCATATTTATGATTTGTTCCTGTTCCGCTTCTTTATTTAGTTTGTTATTTGAATTCAGTTATTGATAGCTGTGAGTTTTTTGTCATTCTAATGTTCATAGTTTTGATCTTATTCTTTTTCTTAAATAAATCCCTTTAACATTTTATATAATAAGGGCTTAGTAATGATGAATTCCTTTAGCTTTACCTTGTCAGGGAAGCTCTGTATCTGCCCTTCCATTCTAAATGATAGCTTTGCTGGATAGAGTAATTTGGTTGTAAGTCCTTGCTTTTCATCACATTGAATATTTCTTGCCAACCCCTTCTTGCCTGCAAAGTTTCTTTTGAGAAATCAGCTGATAGCCTTATAGGCACCCCTTTGTAGGTAACTTTCTTCTTTTCCTTTGCTGCTTTTAAGATTCTCTCTTTATCTTGAACCTTTGGCATTTTAATTATGATGTGTCTTGGTGTGATCCTCTTTGGGTCCACCTTGTTTGAGACTCTTTGTGCTTCCTGGATTCGTGTGTTTGTTTCCTTCACCTAATTAGGGAAGTTTTCTTTCATTATTTTTTCAAGCACATTTTCAATTTCTTGTTCTTCCACTTCTCCTTCTAGCAACCCTATGATTCAGATGTTGGTATGTTTAAAGATGTCCCAGAGACTCCTAAGCCTACCCTTTAAAAAAAATTCTTTTTCTTCCTGCAATTCTGATTGATGCCTTTCCCTTCTTCATGTCCAAATAAGTCATTGATTTTATTCTCAACTTCATCATCTCCACTGTTGGTTCCCTGTAAATTTTTCTTTATTTTACTTAATGCAACCTTCATTTCTACCTGGGTCTTTTTTTACGGAGTTGAAGTACCCAGTGAGTTTCTGGAGCATCCTGATTACCAGTAGTTTGAACTGTGCATCTCATAGGTTGCTTATCTCCATTTCATTTAGTTCTTTTTCTGGAGTTTTGGTCTGTTCTTTCATTTGGGTCATATTTCTTTGTCTCCTCATTTTAGCAACCTCCCTGTGTTTCTGTGTATTAGGTAGAGCTGCTTTGACTCCCTGCTTTAGCACACCTGTTAAGTTGTATGGGGCGGAGCCTTAGGTAATCACCAGTGCAGGGCAACCCGTGTCACAGCTCTGTTGTTCTGTGTGGGGAGGGCTCACAGAGGGGACAATGCCGCTGCCTGGCCTCTGGAGTTTTGCCCGGGAGGAAGCTCGCTCCCCACTTGCACTTCACTTTCTCCATAAATGCCTCTGGTGCCCTTCCAGCTGTTGCCCTGATACCAGGGCAGGGGGGTGTCTGTGTGACTCCTAAGTCTGTTCCAGGTCCTTTAAGAGGATGCAGTTTCTTCTGCTGCCCCAAATCCCCAATGGTTTTTATAGTCAGAAGTTATGGGGACTTATCCTCCTGAGGCTGGGAACCTGGGCTGGGTGGTCTGGACTGGGGCTGGTATCTCTCACTCCCAAGGTATCCCTCCCATTTTTTACCTACCACACATGGATGTGGGACTGCCAATTCAGGTCTCTGCCCCTTGTACCTGTCTGGATGAGTGTGGCTTCTCTAAATCCTTGGTTATTGGACTTTCACATATCTTGATTTTGTGACAATTAGGGGTGATATTTGTTCTGTAGTGTAGTTGTATTTTTATCTACAGTTGTGTGTAGAGGTAAGGCATGTTTACCTACACCTCCATTTTGACTGGAAGTCTGCAGCTAACAGTTTCTTGGGTATCTGTCCAGTATTTTAAAAATCATATCCAGGCATATGTACATATTTTTGTTTATGTTTTCTTTTTCAAATGGAAGAATACAGAAGACTCTATATAGGAAGAAGCAGAAAAACATAGTGGGTTAATATAGTGCAGTCTTGGAAGCCAGGTTCTGTCACATACCAGCTGTTTGAACTTGCCCATTGATCTGTGTATCTCCAATTCCTCCTCTCTCATACTGGGATAATAATAGAGATTACCTCCTAAAGTTTGATGTAAAGACTAAGTATATTAACAAAATGTCAGCACCAGTCACTCAGTAAGTGATCACGAAATGCAAGTTAGTCTACACTTTCTTGATTTCTTTGCATGTAAAGTATATAGAAGATCTAGCCCCATGAGCAATTTCTGTATCTACTGCAATTTTTAGTGGCCATATATTATTGCTTTGAACCAAATTTATATAACCAGCCCCCTTCTGCTGAACACTGAGGTTGTTTTCAGGTTTTTACTGTTAAAAACATTACTGCAAGGAATATTCTTGTTCATAATACATTGGGACACACATGTGAACATATTGTTAGAATAATTTTTGAGAAGAGGAATTGCTGGGTTAAAGGGGATATGTACCTAAAATGTAGATCTGTAATGGTTAATTGACTTCCAAATAAGTTATATCAATTTATTCTACCATCTACATTGTATAAAAGTGCCAGTTTCCCCACACCCACAAAAGTCTCTTAACTATTAATTCTATTAATTTTGTTTTATATAATTACCATTCCAAAATGTTAAAAATAATATCTCATTCTATTTTTTGCATGTCCTTAATTATGATTAAAGCTAAGCATCTTTTCCTATGTTTATAAGCTATTTATATTTCCTTTTATATTAACTGTCTGTTCGTGTTCTTGAAAATTGAGTGGTTTTTAAAATTAGTTATCATTAAAAATTACCTTAAATCAATCCCATTGTTTGGAGACTATATTATAGAGTTTTCACTCCAAACTAAAAAACAAAACAAAAAGAATCAACTGTCCCAGATTGCCATTTTATTGAAGAGGAAATCAAGTCCCCAAGGATTTAAATGATAAACACGTTAGTGCTAGGTAAAGAGAGCTGGAATTTTAACACCTTCTTGTTCATTTTTTTAATGGAAACAACTGCACTGCTTTTTAAACAATAGCATTTTCCATTTTTTGCTTTGCTAATATATAGATACAGTCACAGTCATCTCCCTCCCACTCTTTACTTCATCATAGAGCAGTCATAGACTTTAGTATGTGGAATGTCCTGTTAACTTGGCTTTCCTATAAAAACGTAGTGTTAATGAATAAGTAATCCTGCTGGAGTCACCACTAAATATTTCCAAGGAAAGTCTTTTCACAGAACACACTGGTTCCTATAACAGCATCTTCACACACACCCCACCTTTGTCTCACAAGGTTTATTTTGTTCTAGTGTTCCTTCATCTATCTTGTCTTCTTGGGAGATTAATATGCTCACATTGTATTATATTAGGTTGTGATCCGAAGATAACATATTAGGAAATAATAGGGCCAATATAATTGTTTTTATTAAAGTGAAATTTATGAGGATGTTAATTTGAGACTGATATGCATCTCTGTAGGTCACAAAAATCTGGAGGAAGAATACTGAAGAAAGGAAATTTGCATATGGGTTGTGGTGCATAGTGGTGAGAGCAAGATAGAATGTCCTGCTTTCTTTATTAAAACTAAGCACTGCATGTTCTTATGTGAATGGAATGAATACTGCTATTAATTGAGTGCTTACCCTGTTCCAGGCACAATGCAAATATTTTTAAATGCATTATCTCAATTCTCACCATACTTTGTAAGGTGAGTATTTTTTGTACATAAGAAAAAAAAAAAAAAGATGTTCAGGGAGCCTAAGTTGTGCCCAAGGGCAAATAATTGGTAGTTGGTAGAGCCAAGATTCAAACCCAAGACTTCAGTATGGGGATTGCCAGGGTGAGGAAGGAGCTAGGGGTAGGTAGTGGAAGGTATAGGAGGGATAAATGGTGATGAAATAATACTGGACTTGAGGTGATGAAAACACAATACAATGTACAGATGATGTGAAATTGTGTACCTGAAACCCGTATAATTTTCTTAACCAGTGTAACCCTCAATAAATTCAATAATAAGGGAAAGCAAACAAATAAAATACACAAAACAAACAAAAAACAGGACTTCTAACAGTGAATTTCACATGCATTTCACTAGATTGTCTGTAGACATAATGCATATAGTCTGAACTAAGAGACAGAAGAAACTGCACCGATACATGTGTGATCAATTAGAGATGTCAGAAATGAAATTATTAGCTCCCCAATTTTAGGGAGTTCTTGCTAGAATATTGGAGAGAACATTCACATATTAAATGAATAATGCCCTAGATAACTGTTTTACAAAAATTTTCTATAGAACACTGATTCTTTGGGCTAATGGGTAATTTTAAAAAAGATGGTTCTATGCACAAATAATTTTTGAAAATGTTGATTCTATTAAAGTTGGATGAGCTTACTTACTGCACTACTTCTCAGAGTGTTTACTGGCCCAATGTGTGTTTAACACTCAGAGACATCTGGTAGTGTTCTTTGTTTTCCAATCTAATTTAATTTTCAATTTCCTTTTTAAAGGTCTCATGTGCCATGAAACATACTTTGAGAAACCTTGACTAATTGGAATCTCAAGTCCCTTCTAACTCTGAGTATTTATGATTTTATGATTCTATTATTGCCCAAGAAGACCCAAAAGAGGCTGCTATGTGTATCCATCTTTATCCTATGTTCTAGGCTTAATTAATCCGTAAGTGTTTTAATGTGTAAATTGTTAATTTAGCTCAAGGTGATGTTTGCTGTCAAAATTTTTGGCAGGAAGCATTAATTGGAGGGTTGAACTGGACTGTAGGATCCCAAATTTAGTTGACCATCACATTCTATTTAGGTACTTGTTATAAATGCAAATTTCTGGGCTCAACACTTGGGAATTCTGATTCTATATTTTGGGAGGGGCTCTAGAAACAGTTTTTAACAAGTGCTTCAGATTTTTTGAAGTATATGTTAGGTCTACATGTGAACATTTGGAAAGAGCATAAGGTATAGAGTCAAGAAAGCCTGTGGGAATGCTACACAGTTCTCAAACTCGTACTTGTGCTAGATCTGAGAGTTATACCCAAGACTCTGAAAACTAGAGAAGTGGGGCTCATAAATGTGTCCTTATGAAGAACTCTACAAATGAATCTGATATTACAAAGATGCATACTTAAGGACCACTGGTTTAAATGACTTCTTTTTCTTTCTAGCCATGAAATCCTTTGATTTTATGAGTGTGGCCTGACTTTCCAAAATGTTCTTACTACATGAAGAGAACTATGGTGTCCAGGATGAGACCAGTTACAGACTCAACTGAGTGTTATGTTATGAGACTAGAATTGGGTGGAACACTGGGCTCAGATATGACCATCACTCTAAAAGGTAGCAGAGACAAATCAGAACAAGGTCAGAGGGAAGTACTTAGATGACGAGAGTATTCAAACACATACAATATGAAGAATGGTTGAGGGAACTGAGAATGTTTAGCTTGGAGAGAAGAATTGTATGCAGGTAGGAATATTATTTTAAAATATTCAAAAGGTTATTCTGTGGAGGACATAGTAAGACTATTGTTTAGGATACTAGAAGAAGGAAGATGTTTATAATAGAGAAGAAAATACTATGCTTGAGCACCTATTACACCAGGGATTGTTTTAGACAAAATAGATATTGTCGACCCATTTTGAAGATGAAGGAATAGGACAAGAAAGGGTAATTTTTTCCATGAGCATATGGATACTGTAGTAGTGGTTAAGACCACAAATATTCCATTTCTCCTTCTTCGAGACACAGGGTAGGATTGTACTTCTCAACCTTATTTGAAGCTAAGGATGGGCATGTGCTCTCTGGGTGAAAAAAATTTAAAGTCTCTATGTGATTCACCATATTCCCCTCTCTCTGTAGTGGTGTAAGAAAAACATATGCCACACTGGGGCAGAGGTCCCCTCACAATATGGATTGGATGTATGACATAAGTGAGACATAAAACTTTCTCTTTCTCACTGACTGTGAAGACCTAAGAGAGGACTGATACACACACACACACACACACACACACACATTCTTCTTACTCCATGTTCTTGTTTTAAGCTGTGTGTTTTTTCCTATAAGTTTTTATTTGTTATAGAGGCTTTCGAGTTATTTGTTTCTGTAGCATAACTCACCTCACCTTGGCTGATACAGCTATAAGTAGAAGAGTCAGAGTTGAACCTAGTCTATTCTGCTTCCAAATTCTGTACTCTTTTCATGGTAATACAAGGCTTCCCAGATGACCAGTATAAGTTCTATAGTAAAGAAAGAAAGTATTTCATTATCTCATTAGTTCATTCAGGCAAGTATTTGTTAATCACTTTTGGGAGCTCTTATAGATAAGATTGATAAGTTAAATAGCAGAATTTTCTCTTCCAACTTGAGTATCCTATGATTTCCTGATTTTGTAACAAGCTAAAAAACCCAAGTGCAAAATCAGAATGTGTGTATATTCTTTATTTTCCTCTTTTCCAGGCCTAAGGCATATGTACTGTATAGGGATCTTTCTCTTCTCCAGCTCCATTGGTCTTCATTAAAAAAAAAAAATCTCCTTTTTTACCTAACAGCTATGAAGTTTGGCACAAAGTCACAATGACCTAACTATTACCTTTTATTCCTAATGACTTTCTTGAAAAAAATAAAATATTTGCATTTCTGCTCATTCTTTTCTAGACCATAATACATTCTTAGCTCTATTTATAGTTTGGAGGGAGGTTGTACCTTCCTGCAAGTTCTCCAAGGTTAGTGCTATACCAAACTATGATTTCTCCATTTTATGTCAAAATGGAGATATGGAATAATTTTTGACTTGAGATTTTATCATCACTATAATCACATTGTGCCATGATTGAAGCAGATACCATCTTTTTAAAAAATTGTTTTTCAACTACTGATGTCCCATTTTTCCCCCATTGCTCCCCCCAAACCACCCACTCCTTCTCCCACAGTCATTTCCCACCCCGTTGTCTATGTCCATGGGTCATTTATACATGTTCTTTGACTAGACCCTTACCCTAGTTATCCAAATTCACTCCCTCCCCCTTCCACACTGATAACTGTTATTTTGTTCCTTGTTCAATTTTGTTCATTAGTTTGTGTTGTTCATTAGTCTCCTGTATCATACGGTTTTTTTCTTTTATTGCCTGGCTTATTTCGCTAAGCATAATTCTCTCTAGTTCCATCCAGGTTGTTGCAAATGGCAGGAGTCCCTTCTTTCTTTCTGCTACATAGTATTCCATTGTGTAAATGTACCACAGTTTTAAAATCTATTCATCTACAGATGGGCACTTAAGCAGTTTCCAGCACTTGGCTATTTAAAACAGCGCTGCTATGAACATAGGGGTGCATAAGTTCTTTTGAATTGGAGTTTCAGGGTTCTTCGAGTATAATCCCAGCAGTGGAATCGCTAGTTTAAAAGGCAGTTCCATTTTTAGTTTTTTGAGGAAATTCCATACTGTTTTCCATAGTGGCTGCACCAGCCTGCATTCCCACCAACAGTGCACTAGAGTTCCCATTTCTCAACATCCTCGTCAGCACTTGTTGTTTGTTGATTTGTTGATGATGGCCATTCTGGCAGGTGTAAAGTGATATCTCATTGTGGTTTTAATTTACACCTCTCTGATGGCTAGTGATGTTGAGCATTCTTTCATGTGCCTATGGACCCTCTGTGTATCCTCCTTGGAGAAGTGTTTGTTCAGGTCATTTGCTCATTTTTTAATTGGGTTGTCTGACTTCTTGGTGTTGAGATGTGTAAGTTCTTTATATATTTTGGAGGTTCAATCCCTTCTCTGAGGTATCATTGGCAAATATGTTTTCCCATATTGTTGGTTCCCTTTACATCTTGCTGAAGTTTTCTTTTGCTGAGCAGAAACTCTTTAGTTTGATGTAGTCCCATTTGTTTATTTTTTCCTTTATTTCCTTTGCTTTAGGAGATGTATTAGTGAAAATATCGATACGTGGGATATCTAAAATTTTCCTACCTATGGTTTACTCTAGGACTTTTATGGTGTCATGGCTTGCATTTAAGTCTTTCACCCATCTTAAATTTATTCTAGTGTGTGGTGTAAGTTGGTGGTCTAGTTTCATTTTTTTTGCACGTCCCTGTCCAGTTCTCCCAGCACTATTTGTTGAAGAGGCTCTTCTCACTCCATTTTATGTTCCTTCCCCCTTTGTCAAATATTAGTTGACCATATAGTCCTGGGTTTATTTCTGGACTCTCTATTCTGTTCCATTGATCTATATGTCTGTTCTTATGCCTATACCAGACTCTTGATCATAGTGGCTTTGTAGTATAGTTTGAAGTCGGGTATTGTGATTCCTCTTACTGTGTTCTTCTGTCTTAAGATTGCTTTCGCTATTCGGGGTCTTTTTTGGTTCCATATAAATTTTTGAAGTATTTGTTCTAAGCCTGTGTAATATGTCACTGGTATTTTAATAAGAATTGCATTGAATCTGTAATTAATTTGCATAGTATAAACATTTTAATGATGTTGATTCTTCACATCCATGAACATGGTATTTGCTTCCATCTATTGGTACCTTCCTTAATCTTTCTTTTGTGTATGTAGTTTTCTGCATACAGGTCCTTTATCTCTTTGGTTAAGTTTATTCCTAGGTACTTTATTTTTCTTTTTGCTATATATAGTAAATGGGATTTCTTTCTAGTTTCTACCTCTCATATTTTATTGTTGGTGTACAGAAATGCCTTCGATTTCTGATTATTGACTTTGCACCCTACTATTATGCCAAATTCACTTATTATGCCAAGTATTTTTTTGTGGAGTCTATAGGGTTTTCTATGTACACTATCATGTCATCTGCAAATGACAGTTTTTTACTTCCTCTTTTCCAATTTGGATGCCTTTTATTTCTTTTTTTTCTGATTGCTGTATCTAGAACTTCCAACACTATGTTGAATATGAGTGAAGAGCATAGAAATCCTTGTTTTGTCCTGATCTCGGGGGAAATGCTTTCAGTTTTTGTCCATTGAGTATGATGTTGGCTTCAGGTATCTCATATATGGCCTTTATTATGTTGAGGTATGCTCCCTCAATCTCATTTTGCTGAGTGTTTTCATCATAAATGGGTATCATGCTTTTCAAATGCTTTTCCAACATCTATTGATATGGTCATGTGATTTTTGTCTTTCATTTTGTTTATGTGGTGTATTACATTTATTGATTTGCAAATATTAAACCATCATGCCCTCTGGGATGAATCACACCTGATCGTGATGTATGATCTTTTTAATGTGTTGCTGGATCTGGTTATCCAATACTTTGTTGAGGATATTAGCATCTATGTTCATCAACAATATTGGCTTGTAGTTTTCTTTCTTTGTTGTGTTTTGATCTGGTTTTGGAATTAGGGCAACACTGGCTTCATAGAAAGAGTTTGGGAGTTTTCCCACTTCTTGATTTTTATGGAATAATTTGAGAAGGCTAGGCATTAGTTCTTCCCTAAATGTTTTGTAAAATTTGCCTATGAAACCATCCGGTCCATGGCTTTTGTGCGCTGGAAGTTTTTTGATTACTGTTTCAATTTTACTCTTTGTTATCGGTCTGTTCAGGCCTTGTACTTCTAGATTCAGTTTTGGAAGATTGTATGTTTTTAGAAATTTGTTAATTTCATTTATGTTGTCAAGATTCTTGCCATACGGTTGTTTGTAGTAATTTCTTTGTTTAAATTAATTTTTTAACAATGTTACTTTATTTTATTTTTATTTTATTTATCTGTTTTTAGAGAGAGGGGAAAAGAGAAAAAAAGGGAGAGAAACATCAGTGTGCGGTTGCCTCTCACATGCCCCCAACTGGGGATCTGGCATGCAACCTAGTCATGTGCCCTGACTGGGAATCAAACCAGCGACACTTGGTTCACAGGCCGACGCTCAATCCACTGAGACACAGCAGCCAGGTAATTTCTTACAATATTTTTTAATTCTGTGACATCAGTTGTGATTTCTTCTCTTTTGTTTCTGATTTTGTTTATTTGGGTCCTCTCTCTTATTTTCTTGATGAGCCTGGCTAAAGGCTTTTCTATTTTGTTTATCTTTTCAAAGAACCAGCTCCTACTTTTGTTGATATTTTGAATTGTTTGTTTAGTCTGTATCCCAGTTAATTCTGCTCTGATCTTGATGATTTCCTTCATTCTACTCACCCTGGGCTTTGTTTGTTGTTGTTCCTCTAGTTCTTATAGCTCTAGGGTTAGATTTTTTATTTGAGATTCTTCTATCTTTGTCAGGTAAGCCTGTATTGCTGTGACTTTCCTCTCATAGATGCTTTTGTTGCGTCCCATAGGTTTTGAGCAGTTGTGTGTTCATTATCATTAGTTTCCAGAAATTTCTTGATTTCTTCTTTCATGTCATTGTTAACCCACTTATTATTTAATATCATGTTATTCATTCTCCATGAGTTTGAATGTCTTTTTTTTTTTTTTTTTTTCTTGAGGTTGATTTCTAGTTTCAAGACATTGTGGTCTGAGAAGATGCTTGATATAATTTCAATTTTATTGCATTTGTTGAGACTTGTTTTGTGCCCTACCATGTGGTCTATCTTTGAAAATGTCTCATGTGCATTCGAAAAGAATGTATATTTTGCTTTTTTGGGGTGAAAATTTCTATATATATGAACTAAGTCCATTTGATCTAGAGTGCTGTTCAATGCTTCAATATCCTTGGTGGATTTTTTGCTTAAAAGATCTGTCCGTTGTTGATAATGGGGTGTTAAAATCCCTACTATGAGTGTGTTGCTGTTGATATCCATCTTGTAGTCTTCTAACATTTTTGTTATGTATTTTGGTGCTCCTATGTTGGGTGCATATATGTTATATCTTCTTGATGAATTGTTCCCTTAAGTACTATGAAATGTCCTTCTTTGTCTCTTTTTATGGCCTTTGTTGTGAAATCTGTTTAGTCTGATATAAATATTGCTACCCCAGCTTATTTTTCATTTCCGTTTGCTTAGAATACTTTTTTCCATCCCTTGACTTTGAGTTTGCGTAAATCTTTTATTTTGCGGTGTGTCTCTTGTAGACAACATATATGTGGATCATGTTTTTGTATCCATTCTGCTACCTTATGTCTTTTAATTGGAACATTTAATCCATTTACATTTAAGGTTATTATTAACAGGTATTCATTTCCTTTTGTATCTGTGTTCCTCTACTTCTCTTTTTTTCCTTCTTTTTCTTAAAGCATTTCCTTCAACATCTCTTGCAATGCTGGTTTGGTGAAAATCTATTCTCTTAGTCTTCCTTTGTCTGGGAAACTCCTTATTTCACCTTCCATTTTGAATGAGAGCCTTGCTGGGTAGAGTATTCTTGGTTGTAGGCCTTTGTTTTTCATTGCTTGAAATATTTTTGACCATTCCCTTCTGACTTGTAGTGTTTCTGTTGAGAAATCAGTTGATAATCTTATCAGAGTTCCCTTGCCTGTTATTTGCTGTTTTTCTCTTGCTGCTTTTAGAATTCTCTCTTTGTCATTGAAAGTTGCCATTTTAATTATGATGTACCTTGGAGTGGACTTTCTTGGGTTCATCTTCACTGGGACCCTCTGTGCTTCCTGGACTTGCATGACTTTTTCATCTCATCAAGTTAGGAAAAGTTTCTGTCATTACTTTTTCATCAGGTTTCCTGTCCCATGTTCCAGTTCTTCACCTTCTTGTGTACTTATAATTCGAATATTTTTTTGTTTCTTGTTGTCCAGCAATTCTCTTACACCCTCTTCATTCTTTTTAAGTCTTTTTCATTTTTTTTGTATTGTCTGGGAATTTTTTTCTACATTGTCCTCTAAGTCACTGATCTGATCCTCTGCTTCATTTAGCCTGCTTTTGATTGATTCTACTGTGTTTTTCAGTTCAGAAATTGTATTCTTAATTTCTTCCTGGTTCTAATTAATAGTTGATATGTCCTTTTTTATGCTGGTGTAGGTCTCAGTAAGTTTTTTGTAGCTTCCCTGGAGTTCTTTATAGTTTTCCTTGAGTTCTTTGTAATTCCCCCGGAGTTCATTGTAGTTTTCTTTGAGTTTGTAAGGTTCATTGACCTTCCTTATAACCATTTTTTTGAATTCCATGTTTAATATGTGGCTGATTTCTGTTTCATTTATCTCTCTTTCTTCGGATTCCTCTTTTCCTTTCATTGGGAGGTTGTTTCCGTGTCTCCCCATGTTAGATGCTTCTTCTTTTTTTTTTTTTTCTTAGGTTTATCTGCTTTGATTTCCTGCCTTTGTGTTATAATGTGCTGTATAAGAGACCTGGTGGATTCAGTGGTGCAGTCTCTTTGATCTCCTGAGCCTGATGCTCTTGGGATGCCCTTTATGCCATTTGTTTAAGCTGTCTGGTTGTATTTCAGTTACTCTTTGGTGGATTTTTTCCTCTGGCTAGTTGATTGAGAGTCACTCTGCCCACCTTGTCTTGAGTTCTTTTGTGGAAATGCTGTTAAAACATAAACACACAACCCAGGGAAGAAACCCACACCCTCCAAAATATCCCCCACCCACAATCACACTATCAGCAACACATGAGCCAGTATTAATAGAAATGTAAAGAAGTTAAGACTATTATACTATAGGAAAAACAGATAAGAGTTGTTGTAAATGAAAGAAAGATTATTTTTGAGAAGAAAGATAATAGAATAATAATAGTAGCAGGTAGGGTCAAAGCTATGTGAGACAGTAAGTAATATTTACATTGTGTGTTGAGAAAGGGAGAGAAGGATGCAGAATGAAGTGAGAAAGTGGAAGTGTATAGTATTAGGTTTACATAACAGTTATATGCTATATGTTTAGTGTGAGAGGGAGGATAAACAAGACAGACAAACAAAACAAATATTGAAGAAGAATAGGAGTGAGAGAAGGTAGGGAACAGATTAAAGAAAGAGTTTTTCCCCAGTACAACCTTTGGGCACTGTGTTCATTTTCTGGATCTGCCCCTGGTTAAAATTCCATGGGCTTCAAATCTTTTCTGGCTGGTTGGCTGTGAGGAGTTCTAGCTTGATTTTGGGGTTGCTATTCTCTCACTCATGTCCCTGCTGCAGCTCTGCTGTGAGCTGCACTTAGTTGTGTCCCCTCCCCTCTGGTCCTGTGGCACGTTCCAGCCCTCCTCAGGCTTAGCTAGCAATGGTATTCTGCTGGTGGGCCAGTGCGTGCATGCCAATAGTACATGCCCAATCTCAGGTCGTGTCTCTACTCCTCCAGAATATCTCTGTGTTGCCTCCAAGCTGCAACACTGGCCTGCATCCCTGCCTGTACACTTGTGTGTGCCACTTGCCTGCCTGGGGTCCCTACCGAGTTTGCAGTTCCACCACAGCTTTCACGTATGGGCTTCTCTCCCCAGCTCAGATCTGCTTTTTTGTTTGGTGGAGCATTGGTGCAAGTGCTCGGGGTGCAGAGTTGTCCGCCCAGGGTTGCCAGCCAAGGGAGTCCGCACCTAGACTAAGTTCATACAGTTTCTCACAGTCTGGGCCGTTTACTGTCTTCCCACACCTCCGGTTATTTCAACCAAACCTTCTCGCTGACTCCCTCTGGGACTTTGCTGGTCAGTGTGCCTATGGCAGGGGGAAACTTCCAAGCAGATTCTGGCTAATTAGCCGGTCAGCGGCTGCCCCTTTAGGGTCGGTGCCACAGAGGCATCAGGCTGGGAAACCCAGTGACTCTCCTTGGAGAGCTCGTGCCAAGCTTTCTGCCCTCTTTCACACCACTCCCACACTCCCTTTCCATGTTTGTCCTATCTGAAATCCACACTCACTCAGTCCACTCCTTGTTTGTATTCCAAGTCCTTTCAGGATGGGAGCAAGGAGGCAACACTGCTACCTGCTCCACAGCCATTTTTCTCTCTGAAGCAGGTATCATCTTAAGTGAAACCTAACTGAAGCTAACATGGGCTGAAAATCAATAAAAATATTTATTATATTCTATCCTCCTATGAATTAAATATTCTTATTTTTTTCTTGGCTATTACTTATGCAATTCATCCAACTACAGAGACACGTCTGAAAGAAGTGAAAGGACTGTATCCACTTAGCTTTATAAGAACAGAAACCACAAAATGATATCACAAATTATTAGCAGCTCCCTTGAAGACAGTTGTCAGAGTGTAAGGCATGGAATGCTTGTAAGCCAAGACTTATCCTTAGAAATTTGGGACCAAATCTGAAAACATTACTCTGAAACTGAACAAATATTGATTGCACATGATAGAACATCTTCAAAATAAATTACCATGATGAATGACATGTAAATCTGATATTATTAATAAAAGGCTACATCTTGCATTTCAACCATAAAGATCCAAGTGTCTCTTAATCTAATAGAGAAGCCAGATAGGCTTTTAATCTAATTAATGTCATCAGGATATAATACTGTGTATGTGCTTAAGAATGTAGTTATGCATTAGTTTAAGTATGTTCTATGCATTTGCTTGTAAAGACGCTTTGAGAAAAACAAATTACATGTTTAAGTTGCTAAATACCTGCCCCCCACAGCTTCAAAAGATACATTAGTATAACGAGTGTATAAAAGGTATTGAAAATACCTTTTGAAAGACACCTCTTTCATTTTCCCGAATGGTTTACTAAAAGAATCTTCTTTTGTTTTGTTTAGTTTTAAACAACGCCTATTCAAACAGACCAAGGAGTACAATTTGGCAATTACTGTGTTATAGAAAAAGTAAGCTCTAAACAAATCAAGTGTATTATAAACATAGAAAAAGTGGTAGGCTTTGTATGGAAATTCTTTCTGTTTTCTTCTTGTGTTACTTTGAATAACTTATTGATCCTTTGCTTTGAGCTTCAGTTTCCACTTTTATAAAATGGAAATAAAAATGTTAGGTAAAATAAGGTTTGCTATTCCTAGGAAAGCAATAGAGCTTAGAGTTAAGGGCGTAGATTCTGGAGCCACACCCCCTGGGTTTTAATCCTGGCTCCACTGCTTACTTGTGTGTGTGATGTTGAGCAAGTTACTTAAAGTTACTTTTGTGTCTGTTTTCTCATTTGTAAAGTAGGAGAATTATAGCACCTAACAAAGAGGGTTGTTGTGAACATTAAATGGCATTAAAGTTCTTTGAGTGAGCATTCCACTAAACATAAGCTATATTTTAGCTTAACCAAATACACAAGTCAATGTAATTGCACAATAAATGGTAGTTAAATTTTAAGCAGAAGTAAACATGTTAGCAAAAGGGCTGGAGTCTGTACAAAATTTACAGGTGGGGGAAGTAAAGGGAGAATCCAAGGCAGAATTATTCCATATTTGTCCAGTAAACTTGTACATGGTTACTTTGATCAATGTCCATAAAAATTCTTTTCCCCTAGCACATCAGTTGGTCATAGTTGAAGGGTGCTTTTAAAATTCTCCAGCTACTTACCTTTTGGCTAGCTCCACATTTACCAAATAATTCTGTATTAGACTTTCCAAGAAACATTCTTATAAGGGAAATACACAGGTTAGAATAACTCCTCTTCAAAATTTCTACTAGTTCTTAAGGTGTGTTTTAATAACACTTATAGTTCTATAATTCCAAAAGAGATGTACTCTGAAGAAAATCATAGTAAAAGTATATCCTCAAAGGATGGCTTAAGGCAATCTCAAGAAGAGCTCAAAAACCAAAGAGAGATGGGGGTGGGGAGATAATTGTACTAGGAAAAGGGGGAGTTATAATTATCATAGTTGTGTACTAATTTTAGCACTGAAGTCATTAAGATCTGAACTCCACTTACTTTTCAAACCCAGTGACTCCATTCCAAATTTTAATCACCAATGTTACACCTTTATAATTATACTGGCCATTCATTTCATTCAATTCTTCTTTAATGGTATGCTTTGTTCTTTAAAGTCCAGTGTTTAAATCTTTAAATCCTTAAGCCTTGCTGGTAATTTTTAAAAAGAACTATTAAGCATTTTATGGTTTACATACATGACTGCACACACACACACACATACAATTTCCTCTATCTGTATGTATCATATTATTGGAGCTGATCTCCTCCTTCCTAGATCTATGTGCCTGATTATTGTTACTCTTGGATCTTCTCAACTCTCTCCAGCCCACTATGCTTCAAAGCACCATTTGATATAATTGACCACTCCATCCTCTCCTGTCTTGGCTTCTGCATAAATATTTTCTTGGTTTTTCTTTCTACCTCATTAACAGCTTCTCAGTCTATGTTAATTCCTTTTTCCCTTCTGGATCTCTACATATTGGGTTTCCTTTACATTGTGTTCTAGGATGATCATTCCTCATCTCTCTAAGAATAAAACCCAAAGTACTAATTCTGCCCCACAAAATCCTACATGATTTGTATCCTTCACTCTCTTTCTGACCAGGTAGCCCCATTTCTATCCTCTTTTTTACATCAATATTATTTGAAATATTAATTACCACTTACGGCTTCCACTTTCTCTCTTCTCATTTTGTCTTAATTCACTATAATCACGCTTTCATTCAAACCACACCACTCCAGTCCACTAAACAGCTGTGGTCAAGTTCACAAGTGACTTCCTAGTTGCCAAATATAAAAATCAGTGTTCAGTTATCCCCTTACTTGACCTGTCCACAACATTTCAGAGTTTGATTGCTCTCTCCTTTGTAAAATACTGATTCACTTGATTATATTTTTTACCACTTCTCCTGCCTTACTGGCCTCTCTTGCTCTTTGCTTAGATCTTCCCCATCCTGCTGACAACTAAACATTATAATATCGCAGGGATTAGTCATGGATTCATTTTCTTCTCTATGGAGAAGGTGGTTCTATCCAGTAAATATCATCAATATACTGATGACTCCTAGATTTTTACCTCTTTCCCAGAATTCTTATCTGAACCACAGATTCGTATACTTAACTGTCAGCTATACACTAATAGGCATTTCAAACTTACCATGTCTAACACAAAAGTACTGATACTCTAGCCTGAAACTTATTTCCCCTACAGTCTTCACCATTTCAGTAAATGACAATGTTGTTATTGAGTTGCTTAAACCAAATGCTTTGGAATCAGCTTTGTCCACTTTTTTTAAATCTCACACCCTATAACCAATATCCCAGGTAAATCCAGCCAGTTTCACCTTCAAAAAATAAATAAAATTTAAATCAGGACAAAACAAAACAGCCATACTATCTCTAATGTTTACATTTCGGTGCAAGCCATCATGATTTCTTGCTTAGAAAGCTTCAATAGTATCCTAACCAGTCCACTGGTTTCCACTCTTCTCTACAAAGTATTCTCTACATGATGGAGTTAGCCTGTTAACGTGTCAGACCATGTCACTCCTCTACTAAAAACCATCCAATGGAGCTTATATCACCCAGAGAAAAAGCCAAAGCTGTTATACTAGCTTCTAAATCTCTTCAGAATCCAGTCCCTAGCTTCTCTGACCTTATCTTCTACCTAGTCTTTCTCTTGCTCACTCTCCCCAAGTCACGCTTGTCTCCTTGCTATTCCTTGAACATGAATGTGTTAATCATGCTCCTGCCTTATTACTTATTCACTTGCTATTCCCTCTGACTGGAATACTCTTTACCCAGATAGCCACATTTTCCACTTCATTTTGTTCATTTCTCTGTTCAAATACCGCCTTCTAAGAGAGACTAACTCTGACCACTTTACATTAAAAGCATCCAATTACTCTCTAACCCTATTATGCTGATTTTTCTTCATAGTATTTAATCACCAATTGAAGAATTATGTTTATTTGTTAATTGTCTGTTACATCTAACTAGAACATAAGTTCATGAATACAGGTCTGCCACTGTTTTGCTCACTGATTTGATTCTTCAGTACCTAGAATTCAACCTGGTTTATAGTAGATGCTCAATATCTATTAAGTCAATGCATGAAAAGGACTTTCTTTTTAACTCTACAGTAGAGTTCACAAATTCAAGTACTTTCACTGATACTTCGAATACAATAATTCATTTCATTCATTCATTCATTCATTCATTCCAGTATTTCTTGAGCCAGGTTCAAGGGCCACATGATGAAAAATGAAGTGATTCTTGTTCACATGGAGTTTGATCAGTTTCTTACTTTCTTTTTCTTAGTTTTCCACCCCTGCCACCATTCCCACTGAAGTGTGTTCCTTCTGTGTTTTAAATCTTAATAAAATGCTATTGCTCACTATATAATCAGAATAGCTGAAACCTGAGGGGTAGTTTTGACTCTTCTTTTTTCCTACATTCACGAATACAATCACTTATCATGTCCAGTCAATTCTACTTAGCTTTATTTCTTAGATATATCATTTCTGTTTCAATTCTACTGTCAAATAAATTTTACTTTCTCCAGCCTCACTACGACTGACTGACTTCTTAGGCCATCATCATTTTTAACTTAAAAATGAATTCGATGAATTTTTCTACCTTCTCTGCTGCTCCCATCCATTCCAATCTATTTTCTGCACTGTAGCCCAAGTTATCATTCCCAAGTGCAAATTATGATCATCTCATTCCTCTGCTTAAAACCCTTTCATGGCTCTCCATTGCTCATGAGACAAAATTTAAGTGCCTTAATGTGGTCTTTTTTTGTGTGCGCCTTTTTAAATATTGTTGTTCTTTTATAGCTGTCCCAATTTTCCCCCTGTTGCTCTCCCCTGCCCAGTCCCCCCGCTCCCACAGTCAATCCCTACTCTGTTTTCCATGTCCATGGGTCATTTATACTAGTTCCCTGACTAGACCCTTCCCCTTCTTTCCCCCTTTACCTCCTCTCCCCTCTCCTCTGGTCACTGTCAATCTGTTCTTTGTTTCCATGCCTCAACAGCATAGATGGAACTGGAGAGTATTATGCTAAGTGAAATAAGCCAGGTGATGAAAGACAAACACCATAAGATCTCACTTATTAAGAGGAACCTAATGAAAAAAACAAATGAACAAAATTACTATAATTTTTAAGACCTTAAATGGTCTAGCCCCTACTGATCTCTCTAGCTTTATGTTCTGTTATTATTAAATCTCAGCTCACATGAGACCTTTGAGATCTTTCTAGCCCTACTTGTGTTCCTATAAATACTCCATTTAGACCAGCAGCATAACCTGATTATACTGCTTTAGAGAGAGTAGTATGTCCAACAGCTTGGCTGTCTGTCTTTTCACTTGAGTGTTAGCTCTAGATACTATGTGATTTCAAGTATCTACCTTACTGGAATTCTTTCTTCCCTGAACTCTCACTGTGCTCCATCTGTTTCTTTCCTTGGACACCTTTTATTATAGTTAATTCTACACTGCTATCACCACCAGTAAGCTGAGAACTCCCGGAGTGCAAGACTGTGCACCTCTTGCCTTAGTCAGCTCTTCAAGCTATGCACCACTGGGTCTGTTGACCTGCACTTAATTGCCATGCGCTAAATTAATGCTTGTTGAATGAATGAATTTTACTTATGAATACTTTAACTTATATTGTATTTCTATCATACATTTTTCCTTTGATGATATGGTTGCATCATTTTAAAGTGTTTTTATAATATTTGTCTATTAGCTTTTGGTACTCCCTGCTTTTCTAAATTTGGTAACAAAATTATTTAAAAAAACATTTACTTAAATTCTCATAGAAAGCTGAACACTTTTATTATGTTAGGGACTTGATTTATTGGGTTTAAACTAAGTCAATATATATTTGATCCCTAATTCACTGTTTCTTCTTTTCTGTTTCTTTATTTTTTTATGACTCATTTTACTATGGGTTGAACTAGCACTGCAGTTGACCTTAGTCACTTAAGGGAGATAAAATGGTACTATTTTCAAGGTCAAAAATAAGGGGGAAAATTAATTAACTATACCTTGAATTAGCTTTTGGAGATTTGAGCATATTTATTTGTTTTTAAATATATTTGTTTTGGTAAAGTTAGTTCCAAATTAATTTGATTTTTTAAATTATCTAATTTGAAGAGATGTGTTGAAGTCATATAGAAACAGATACATGCAGCTTCTTCTGGTTATATTCTTACTCAATGATGTGCACTAGTTCTGAATATCTGTTCAACAATTCTCAGACTCAAGTTATGATTCTGCTTTACTCATCATATTTGGCCCTGTATATAGCTCAACAAGAGTCTTAGGAAAGTCCTCTGAGCCATAGACGCTGAGAGTGAACTGGATCAGAAATACTGGATATGGATGATTATCACAAAATCCATTTTTGACCTGGCAAGTTATGCCAAGTGACAAGGCTCTTTTAAACACATTGAAAGGATTTAGTCTCTTCAATATTTAATTTATTAAGGAAAGACTGCAATTTATGTGAATTAAGTAAACTATATTTATTATAAGACCTGACACATTTCTTTATGTTAAAGTATATTTTATTGATTATGTTGTTACAGTAGCTCCATTTTTTCCCCTTTGCTTCCCTCCATCCAGTATCCCCCTTCCCTCAAGCAATCGCACACCTTTTAGTTCATGTCGATGGATCGTGCATATAAGTTCTTTGGCTTCAACCATTTCTATATTATTCTTAACTTCCCCCTGTCCATTTTGTACCAACTGATTATGCTTCTTAATCCCTGCATCATTTCCCCATTTCTCCTGCTTCCCTCTCCCAGCTGATAACCCTCCAAATGATCCCCGTACTTATGATTCTGTTCCTATTTTGGTTTGCTTAGTTGGATTTTGTTTTTATTTTTTAGATTCAGTTGTCAATAGTTGTGAGTCTGTTGACATTTTAGTGTTCATAATTTTGATCTTCTTTTTCCTAAGTAAGTCCCTTTGACATTTCATATAATGATGGCTTGGTGATGATGAACTCCTTTAGCTTCACCTTGTCTGGGAAGCATTTCATCTGCCCTTCCATTCCAAATGGTAGCTTTGCTGTATAGAGTAATCCTGGTTGCAGGTTGCCTTTCATCACATTGAATACTGCTTGCCAATTCCTTCCTGCCTGCAAAGTGTCTTCTGAGAAATCAGCTGATAGTCCTATAGGCACCCCACTGTAGGCAACTCTCCGCCTCTCTCTTGCTGTCCCCAGGACTCTCTCTTTATCTTTCACCTTTGGCATCTCAATCATGATGCGTCCTGGTGTGGTCCCCTCTGGGTCCAGCTCGCATGGGACCCTCCGCATTTCCCAGACCTGTATGTCCATCTCCTTCGCAAAATTTGGGTAGTTTTCCCCATTTTTTTCAATTCTTGTTTCCTCATTCTGCACTGGTTGACTGTTTTTCTTTTTTTTCCCCTTATGTTCCAAATCATTGATCTGAACCCCGGTTTCCTCCCCTTCACAATTGGTTTTGTGTGGATTTTCCTTCGTTTCACTTAGCATAGCCTTCACTTCTTCTCTTATGCGTTTGCCATACTCAAGCATATCTGTCAAGCCTGTGAGCATCTTGATGACCAGTGTTTTGAATTCTGCATCTCTTAGGTTGTCTATCTCCTCATCTGTGAGGTTGGCTATCTCCTCATCGCTTACTTCTCTCACTGAAACCTTGATCCATTTCCCCTTTTGGGCCATACTTCTCTGTCTCCTTATTCTGACAGGCTCCTGTGTTTGTTTGCCTCTGCATTCCAGGTAGAGCTGTTGTTCCTGTTATGCTGTAAGGTGCAGAGCCTTAGGGATTTGTCAGTACAGGGCGACCTGTTTCACCACATTGTGGCGCTGTATGTGGGGGAGGGGTCCGAGAGGGAACAATGTCGCCTGCCCAGCACTCGCCCCTCTCCCAGACTCCTCTCCCACTTCTGCACTGGACTGGCGCCCCTCTAGCTGCTGCCATGGTTGTCGTCCCCAGAGCGGGTGGGTCTGTGGACGTTCTAGGACCACGGGGGTCTTTTAAACAAGTGGATTCTGCTGAAAGGCCAGCAGTTTCTACCTCCACCCCAACCCCCATGGGTCTGCACAGTCAGAAACAATGAGGCTTGATTTTCCCCAGTGCTGGGACCGTGAGCTTCTAGGTCCAGTGAGGAGCTGGGAATGCTCCCCAGGTGTCCCTCCTGACTTTTCAAAATGTGTGACTGCACTTTCCGCCAGTCTGCCGCTGCTGCCGCCACCACATCGGGTCCACTCTGCCCTGGCTCTGCCCCTCCTACCTGTCTGAATGAGTATTTCTTCTTTATATCTTTGTTTGCTGGGCTTGCATGCAGTTTGATTTTCTGCCACTTCTGGTTATTTCTAGTTTTGAGGTATTTGTATTTCTTCTTAGTTGTGGAGAGAGATGCAGAGTGTCTGTCTATGCCTCCATCTTGGCCAGAAGTCCTGATTATCAGTCTGACACGTTTCTACTTCCATTAAAAAAAAATATTCGGATGAAAAAAAATGTGGAAAATCAGATGCATGAAACTTCATTGTCTGATCAGGAACCATGATCATTATCAGTTGTCAAAGGATATTTAACAAACTAAAGTAAGCTGTAAAAACATACCATACCTTTTTATAGAAATTTACCTGGATTTGACTCTTTGATCTCACTCCAGTGCTGCATGAACCAACAAAACAAGGGAGGAACAGATTATGTGGAAGAAAGAGCACCAATTCAGGAGACAGGGCACTTAGCTTGATGACTTATGTGCTGTCCGACTTTGCTCAAGTCATTCTTTCATACTAAGTTTTCACTTTCTTACCTGTATAATCAGAGTATTGGACTAGATCAGAAGTTTCTGATTGCCTGGTAACTCATGACTACTCCATGTCCATAAATTTAGTTCAGCTCCAGTTAGTTCAGTCCAACAATGTTGAAGGACAACTACAGTAGCATAATATAATATAATATTGCAAATAATCAGATGGACAATAGATAAGAATTTGACTCCAGGCTCTCTAGTTACTATCTACATGAACTTAAGTAAATTGACTCAAATTTCTGAGCTTTAGTTTTCTATATGAAAAAAGGTAATAATAATAATTCATATCTTTTGTGATTGTTATCAAAATTAAATGAGGTAATGTGTATCCTGTGTTATGGCATTTATTGTCTGAGGCAATGTTTGAGAATACGAAGTTGTATCTTACCTTGCTTACCCTTACCCTAAGCCCAGAAAAGCATCAAATAAACAATAAACTTAGATGCAATGCAGCCTCAAAGCCACAAAAAAACTTATAAATGAAGTGATTTGAGAATCACAAAACCAAGAGAGCAATTTCAACTTGGAGAATCTGAAAAAGGTACATGTATCCCTTCACTGATCATTTACTAAGCACCTACCTTGTGCTGAACATGTGAGCAAGGAAGTGAATAAGAACAAAACCTGCATTTCATGTGTTCACAAAACAAGTGAAGTGATTCTTAAACATTTTTGCTTCATAGACTCCTTTATAAAGCTGATGAAAGTAAAGAGTCTATCACCAGAAATATGGTCACTTAATTTTGCATTCAAGTTCAGAGAGTTCAAGAACCCTGTGGAAGTTCATTCTTTTTTTTATTTTTTTATTTTTTTTATTTTGGTTTTTCAATTACAGTTGTCCCCTTTTCCCCCAATTTCTCTCCCCCACCCAACCCACCCCCTCTCCCACAATCATATCCCTCCCCGTTGTCCATGTCCATGAGTCTTTCATACAGGCTCTTTAATTAAACCCTTCCCTTACTTATCCTCCTTCTCTCCCTCTCCCCTCCCCCCTATTGACTGCTATTCTGCTCTTTGTTCTATTTAGTTCCTTTGTTTGTGTTGTTCTTTAGTTTCCTGTATTAGGTGATATCATATGGTATTTTTCTTTCTTTGCCTGGCTTATTTCACTAAGCATAATTCTCTCTAGTTCCATCCATGTTGTTGCAAATGGCAGGAGTTCCTTCTTTCTTTCTGCTACATAGTATTCCATTGTGTAAATGTACCACAGTTTTTTGATCCACTCATCTACAGATGGGCACTTAGGTTGTTTCCAGCACTTAGCTACTGTAAACAGTGCTGCAATGAACATAGGGGTGCATAAGTTCTTTTGAATTGGGGTTTCAAGATTCTTCGGGTATAATCCTAGTAGTGGAGTCATTGGTTCAAAAGGCAGTTCCATTTTTAATCTTTTGAGGTAATTCCATACTGTTCTCCATAGTGGCTGCACCAGTCTGCATTCCCACCAACAGTGCAGTAGGGTTCCCATTTCTCCACATCCTCGCCAGCACTTGTTGCTTGTTGATTTGTTGATGATGGCCATTCTGACTGGTGTAAAATGGTATCTCATTGTGGTTTTTATTTGCATCTCCCTGATGGCTAATGATGTTGAGCATTTTTTCATGTGTCTATGGACCTTCTGTATGTCCTCTTCGGAGAAGTGTTTGTTCAGGTCCCTTGCCCATTTTTTAATTGGGTTGTTTGTTTTCTTGATGTTGAGTCGTATCAGCTCTTTATATATTTTGGAAATCAGTCCCCTGTCTGTGATGTCATTGGCAAATATGTTTTCCCATATGGTTGGTTTCCTTTTCATCTTGCTGATGTTTTCTTTTGCTGAGCAGAAACTCTTTAGTTTGATGTAATCCCATTTATTTATTTTTTCCTTTATTTCTCTTGCTTTAGGAGATGTATCCGTGAAGAGATTGTTACGTGAGATATCTGATATTTTCTTGCCTATGTTTTCCTCTAGGACTTTTATGGTGTCACGGCTTACATTTAAGTCTTTGATTCATCTTGAGTTTATTCTCGTGTGTGGTGTAAGTTGGTGGTCTAGTTTCATTTTTTTGCAGGTCCCTATCCAGTTCTCCCAGCACCATTTGTTAAAGAGGCTCTTCTCACTCCATTTTATGTTCCTTCCTCCTTTATCAAAGATTAGTTGACCATAGAGGCCTGGGTTTATTTCTGGACTCTCTATTCTGTTCCACTGATCTATATGTCTGTTCTTATGCCAGTACCATACTGTTTTGATTACAGTGGCTTTGTAGTATTGTTTGATATCTGGTGTTGTGATTCCTCCTGCAGTGTTCTTCTGTCTCAAGATTGCTTTTGCTATTCGGGGTCTTTTTTGGTTCCATATGAATTTATGGAGTATTTGTTCTAGGCCTGTGAAATATGTCATTGGTATTTTAATAGGGATTGCATTGAATCTGTAAATTGCTTTGGGTAGTATGGCCATTTTGATGATGTTGATTCTTCCCATCCAAGAACATGGTATTTGCTTCCATTTATTTGTTTCTTCCTTAATTTCTTTCTTCAATGTTATGTAATTTTCAGAGTACAGGTCTTTAATCTCTTTGGTTAAGTTTACTCCTAGGTACTTTATTTTTCTTGTTGCTATAGTAAATGGTATTTTCTTTTTTGTCTCTGTCTCTGCTATTTTATTGTTGGTGTACAGAAATGACTTAGATTTCTGTATATTTATTTTGTACCCTGCGATTTTGCCAAATTCACTTATTATATTGAGTAGTCTTTTAGTGGAGTTTATAGGATTTTCTAGGTATACTATCATGTCATCTGCATATGACATGATATTCCCAATTTGGATGCCTTTTATTTCTTTTTCTTGTCTGATTGCTGTGGCTAGGACTTCCAACACTATGTTGAAAAGGAGTGGAGAGAGTGGACAAGCTTGTCTAGTTCCTGAGTTCAGGGGGAATGCTTTCAGTTTTTGTCCATTGAGTATGATGTTGGCCTCAGGCTTCTCATATATAGCCTTAATTATGTTAAGATATGCTCCCTTTATTCCCATTTTGCTGAGTGTTTTCATCAGAAATGGGTGTTGTACTTTATCAAATGCTTTTTCTGCATCTATTGATATGATCATGTGATTTTTGTCTTTCATTCTGTTTAGGTGATATATTATATTTATTGATTTGCGAATATTAAACCATCCTTGCATCCCTGGAATGAAGCCCACTTGATCATGATGTATGATCTTTTTGATGTATTGCTGGATCCTGTTTGCCAATATTTTATTGAGGATTTTAGCATCGATGTTCATCAGTGATATTGGCCTGTAGTTTTCTTTCTTTGTTGTGTCTTGACCTGGTTTGGGGATTAGGATAATACTGGCTTCATAGAAAGAGTTTGGGATTTTCCCCTCTTCTTGGATTTTTTGGAACAGTTTGAGGAGGATAGGAGTTAGTTCTTCCCTGAATGTTTTGTAGAATTCGCCTGTGAAGCCATCCGGTCCAGGGCTTTTGTGTGCCGGGAGATTTTGGATTACTGTTTCAATTTCCTTTTTTGTTACTGGTCTGTTGAGACTTTCCACTTCTTCTTGATTCAGTTTTGGAAGGTGGTATGTTTCTAGAAATTTGTCCATTTATTCTAGATTGTCAAATTTCTTGTCATACAGTTGTCTGAAGTAATTTCTAACTATCATTTGTATTTCTGAGGTATCAGTCATGATTTCTCCTCTTTCATTTCTGATTTTGTTTATTTGTGTCTTCTCTCTTTTTTTCTTGATTAGACTGGCTAGAGGCTTGTCGATTTTGTTGATTTTTTCGAAGAACCAGCTCCTAGTTTTGTTGATCTTTTGGATTGTTTGTTTAGTCTCTATGTCATTTAGTTCTGCTCTGATCTTGATGATTTCATTCCTTCTTCTTGCCCTAGGCTTTGTTTGTTGTTGTTGTTCTAGTTCTTGTAGCATTGTGGTTAGGTTTTTTATTTGAGATTCTTCTAGCCTTTTCAGATATGCCTGTATTGCTATAAACTTCCCTCTCAGGACTGCTTTTGCTGTGTCCCACAGGTTTTGGGTTGTTGTGTGCTCATTATCATTAGTTTCTAGAAATTTCTTGATTGCTTCTTTGATGTCATTGTTAACCCATTCATTATTTAATAGCATGTTATTCAATCTCCATGAGTTTGGGTGTCTTTGATTTTTTTCTCTGAGGTTGATTTCTAGTTTCAGGGCATTGTGATCTGAAAAGATGCTTGATATGATTTCAATTTTCTTGAATTTGTTGAGGCTTGTTTTGTGACCTATCATGTGGTCTATCTTTGAAAATGTCCCATGTGCACTTGAAAAGAATGTATATTTTGCTTCTTTGGGGTGAAAAGTTCTATATATATCAGTTAGATCCATGTGGTTTAGTGTGTTGTTCAATGCCTGTATATCCTTGGTGTTTCTTTGCTTTGATGATCTGTCTATTGTTGATAATGGAGTGTTGAAGTCCCCTACTATGAGTGTGTTGTTGTTGATATCCTTTTTGTGGTCTTCTAGTATTTGCTTTATGTATTTGGGTGCTCCTATGTTGGGTGCATATATGTTTATCAAAGTCATATCTTCTTGATGGATTGTTCCTTTAAGTATTATGAAGTGTCCTTCTTTGTCTCTTTTTATTGTCCTTGCTTTGAAATCCATTTTGTCTGATATGAGAACTGCTACCCCGGCTTTTCTTTCCGGTCCGTTTGCCTGGAATATTTTTTTATATCCCTTTACTTTCAGTCTGTGTAAAACTTTTGTTTTGAGGTGTGTTTCTTGTAGACAGCAAATATGTGGGTCCTGTTTTCTTATCCATTCCGTTACCCTATGTCTTTTAATTGGAGCATTTAATCCATTTACATTTAAGGTTATTATTGACGTGTATTTATTCATTTCCCTTTGTACCTCTGTTCCTCTCCTCTCTTGTTTTTTTCTTCTTTTTTTCTTATAACAGTCCCTTTAGCATCTCTTGCAATGCTGGTTTGGTGGAGATGTATTCTTTCAGTCTTCCTTTGTCTGAGAAACTCCTTATTTCACCTTCTATTTTGAATGAGAGCCTTGCTGGGTAGAGTATTCTTGGTTGTAGGCCTTTGTTTTTCATTGCTTGAAATATTTTTGACCATTCCCTTCTGGCTTGTAATGTTTCTGTTGAGAAATCAGTTGATAGCCTTATCGGAGCTCCCTTGTATGTTATTTGCTGCTTTTCTCTTGCTGCTTTTAGAATTCTCTCTTTGTCTTGGAATGTTGCCATTTTAACTATGATGTGCCTTGGAGTGGGTTTTTGGGGGTTCCTCTTGATTGGAACTCTCAGTGCTTCTTGGACTTGCATAGCTTTTCCTCTCATCAGGTTCGGAAAATTTTCTGTCACTATTTCTCCTATCAGATTTTCAATTCCATGTTCCTTTTCTTCTCCCTCTCGTATTCCGATGATCCTTAAATTATTTTTCCTAATGCTATCCTGTAATTCCCTTACATCTTGTTCATATTTTTTCAATCGTTTTTCATTTTGCTGTATTGTCTGGGAGTTTTTCTCTACATTATCTTCTAACTCACTAATCCGATCCTCTGCTTCGTTAAGTCTGCTTTTGACTGATTCTACTGTGTTTTTCAGTTCAGAGATTGTATTCTTAAGTTCTTCCTGGTTCCTGTTAACAATTTCTATGTCTTTTTTTATGCTGGTGTAGTTCTCTGCCAGTTCCCTGTAATTTTCTTGGAGCTGCTGATAACTTCCTTGAAGGTTGTCATAGTTGATCTTAAGGATGTCGAGTATATTGAGCTTCTTCACCACCATTGTTTTGAATTTCATGTCTGACATTTGGGCTATGTCTATTTCGTCTATCTCTCTTTCTGAGGATTCCTCTTTTCTTTTCATTGAGGGGTTATTTTTGCGTCTTACCATGTTGGATTCTTTTTGTTTGTTTTTATTAATTAATTAATTAATTAATTAATTTATTTTGGGGGGGGTAGTCTGCTTTGACTTCCCTCCTTTGTGGTGTAATATTCTTTATCGAAGGTCTGAGAGTTTCAGTGGTGCAGTCTCTTTGATATCCTGAGCCTGATGTTCTTGAGTTACCCTTTATGTCGTTTGTTTATGCTGTTCGGTTATATTTCAGATGTTCTTTGATAGGATCTTTCTTCTGGCTAGTTGGTTGAGAATCACTCTATCTGCTTTGTCTTGAGTTCTTTTGTGGATATGCTGTTAAAGACATAAACACACAGCCCAGGCAGGAGACCCACACCCTCAAAAAGTATCCCCGACTCTATCCTGCTATCGTTAGCCAACTAGCCAATATTAATATAAATGTAAAGAGAATTGAGCTTTTATAGTATAAGAAGAATAGATAAGAGTTGTTATTGGGGAGGAAAAATATAATTTTTGATAGAGGGGGTGATAGATTAATAATATTTGAGACTGTGCAAGCCAGTTAGTAATATTTACATTGTATGTTAATAAAAATAGAAGAAAAGGATAGAAAAATACATAATATAGTAAGAAAGTGGGATTGTATTTTATTTGGGTTTATATAGTAATTATATTATATTATTTAGAGTGATAGGGGGGGCTAAGCTAGACACACAAATGAATAAACAACGATTAAAGAGAAAGGATGAGAAGGAGAGGTTATATGCAACACGTTAGAGATAAAGTTTGTTATTATTGGTAGAGGTGGAGGAAAAACACCCCCCCAAAAAATCCCCAAGAAAATAGAAGAAAGAAAAGAAGAAAGAGAGAAAGAGAAGAAAATAAAAAATTTACCACAACCCCCCCAAAAAACCCCAAAAAGTAAGCAAGAAAGGAACAAAGAAAGAAAAGAAAGAATACAGAAGAAAGAAAGAAAAAAGAGATAAAAAAAATTGAACAACAACAACAAAAAAATATATATATATACCCCCCAAAACCCCCCCAAAAAAACCCCAGGAAAAGAATAAAGAAAGAAGGAAAGAAAAGAAATTATTAAGAAGAAAGAAAGAACAAGGGAGAAAAAATTTGGGAGAAAAAATTTGGAAAAAAAAAAATCGATGTTTTTACTCCGTTTTAGCCTTGGTGTGTGGCCTTCTTTTTCTGGGTCTGCAGCTGGTCTAGTGTGGCAGGTCAGAGGTTCTTGTTTTTTGCAGGACTGGTATGCGCCCCCGGTTGCCGCTATGGTGCGCGCCCGCGGTTGCCGGCACGCGCGCTCCCTTGCTGCTTGCTGGAGCCAGTTGAGGTGCCCTTGCGCGCAAGCCCCTGCGCTCTCGGGTGGCCCAAGAGTTTGCCCCGCGGTTGGAGCCCACTGCTGCCAGGCCGCGGCGGTTCCCAGTTCACGCCGAGGTGTCCCTGCTCGCGCGGGCGGCCCGAGCTCTTTCCCCGGGATTGGCTCCTGCTTTCGCTGGGCCGCGGCGGTTCCCCGTTCGCACCGAGGTGTCCCTGCCCGCGCGGGCGGCCCAAGCGCTTTCCCGGGATTGGCTCCTGCTTTCTCTGGGCCGCGGCGGTTCCCCGTTCGCGCCGAGGTGTCCCTGCCTGCTCGGGCGGCCCGAGCGCTTTCCCCGGGATTGGCTCCTGCTTTCGCTGGGCCGCGGCGGTTCCCCGTTCACGCCGAGGTGTCCCTGCCTGCACGGGCAGCCCGAGAGCTTTCCCCGGGATTGGCTCCTGCCTTCGCTGGGCCGCGGCGGTTCCGCATTCGTGCCGAGGTGTCCCTGCCCGCGCAGGCGGCCCGAGAGCTTTCCCCGGGATTGGCGCCCACTGACCCCGGGCTGAGGTGCTTTTGTGCTCGCGCGCCACCCCGTGCCCTCAGTCCCGCTGAGCCGAGCTCCGGGAGTTGGTCTCTCGCCTCTTAGGGCAGGGCCAGGGACACTTGTGCTCAGTGGAATCGAGCGTCTGTGGGTCGCCGCCTCCCGCTGTTCCCGTGCTGCAGCTGCCCACCTTCCCTCACCCGTCTGGGCGGGCACAAACAGAGCCTGCGCTAGTGGTCTGCTTTCCGGCCTGGGGCCCTGCGCCCACGGGAGCTGTCTAGGGGTGTCTGTGCACAGTCCTCTGCGTGTTCAGTGGGCCCTCCCTGTGCCCGTTGGGGCACTGATCTTATGTCCGTTGGGGAGTGTCCGAGGGACGCCTGGACTCACGGCCCCGCGCACCTGGGCCAGTGAATGAGAGCACTTCCCTATGTGCGCCCCCGCGACCCAATGGTAGGGTTGAGGAGTGGATGAGCGGGCCTCTGCGCCTGGGCTCCTCCAGAACAGCCTACCACCCCCAAACTTTCCTCCCGTCTCCACCGTCCACTAGAGAAAAATATAAAGGAGAATTATGTTCTCACTTGCCCGGCAGCACGCTGTCTCCTGTCCTTCAGCGCCAATGCCACTTGGTCGAGTCCCGTCTCTGCCAGCGGGCAGAGATCCGCTCTCCGCCTGACTCCTCTCTGGGGTAGCCTGTGGTCGCCAAAAATCCTTTGTGTGCTTCCCGCCACAGCTCGGGCAGCCGCCCCAGTCAGGAATCCTGTTTCGTCCCCTTTTTCTCCGCTATCCTCACTAAACAGGTTGTTCCCAGATGGATTTTCTCTAATCCAGCAGTGCCTTGGCTCAACTCCCGCCAATGTCCAGCTGCTCACTGAGATGTTCTGTCTGCAATTAGACCAAACTGCAGACGGGTCTCCGGAGCCTAAAACCGCAACCTCTCCTCACTCCTCCGCCATCTTACCTCTGGAAGTTCATTCTTATACCCCTTGCATCATTGGACTCCAGATGTCAAACTCATTTAGGTGGAAGCTTTCTAAAAGAGGTAACATTTGGGGTTATGTCTGAATAATGGCTAGAATTTCAAATGGTGTAGAAGAACGATCTTCTTCATCTTTGAACACATCCTCTGCAATTTAATAGCTCATACTGATCACTTTCTTCTGCATATTTGTTGGATCAGGACAAAGTGCCTGTTTTATGTATTTGCTGCCTTACTTAACACTTTTTACCTGCATGCTCCCTGACTCCTGAATGCTTTCCTGGCTTCTGAATCCAAGGTGCTCTTCATGCATCTTTGCTAGCCTAGCCTGCTACCCTCCATCTAGGCATCTATGCCTCCATACCTGGTCCCTACTATTATTGCTGCCAATGTCTTTATCCTCTAATTTTGCTTCTTGTGCTGTCTCTCTTATCCACTGTCAGCAAAAGGCCCAAATAGAGCAAAGGAATGTATAGACAAGATGTATTTGTGAGGGGAAGGCCTTTCTCAGGTCCAATACCTACTTTAAAAAAGACAGCCTGTCCTATCAATATTTCTTTGTCACTGCTCAAGTTGTTGTTCCTTGATTTAACTCATATCTATATACAAATTTACACTTCACAGAGTAGACTGACTGCAGTAACCAATGAATCCCAAACCTCAGTGTGTTACCCCAATAAAGTTTATTTCTTGTGCATGTTTCTGTCCAATGCAGGTAGAGATAGAGGAGGCTCAGCTCTAAGCAGTTCTTCAAGTCCAAAGCTGAACATGTACCACACCTGGTTCTCAAGATTGCTCTGAGAATTGACATTTAGATGGCAAAAAGGAAATAGAGAGCCAGTAGTGGTGGTGATGGTGGTGGAGAGTCTGAAGGGAAGTAACATATAATCTCCCACTTGCCAAAACATAGCCACATGACCCCACCAACTGTAACCAGGAGGCTAAGAAAAGCAGTCTAGTTGTGTGTTCACGAGGAAAGTGCAAATAATTTAATAAACATATAACATCATCTCTGCCATGATGACCATTATCTCATTTGAAGCTCCTAAGAACTCTAGAAAGTATGTGACTGGGATTAATGTCTTCTGTTTATAGATGAGGGAATAGGATCTGAGAGATGAAGTGATTTGCCCAAAGCCACAGAGACAGTAAGTGGCAGAATCTACAGTCAAAATCTGACCATCAGCTCCAATACTCAAACTTCTTTTGTACAACATAACCTACAGGTTATAATAAAATATAATCCCTGAGTGTCAGAGGAGTCCTCAGGGAAAATTATATTGAAATAAAATTGGGAGACAATTTACATAAGAAAAAATTGAAGGAGCTCATTAAAATGCAGATTCGTTGATTTCAATCTATACCTACTCACTAATTCAGCATCTGTAGGGTGAGTCAAAGAATTTGCCAATCATTCTTCTGTGTATGATATAGTTTGAGAACTCTCTGCCTTAGGGCTTCACTTGATAATCACCTACATGTTTAAGACAAATTAAATATTCTTATAAAAAGCTGTTTTTTCACTAGTTTATAAACTGGTCTCTTTTGGAAGACCTCTATACTGACATTGGTGATAAAAGATTCAGTTGTATTTTAATGTTTAAAGACAAATTAGTTCCTTTCTAAAAATAAGTAAGTGGTGGTCAGAGAGAGCAAAGGTCTATAGCAAAATTATCATTCAGTTAGAGAAGTGCTTAATAGAACTCTGGCTATCACTATTGGTAAAGTGACTAGAGACCTGAAGCAAATTCTGTGGTAATTCAGGTAAAAATAATCTTACTTTCTCTTGAATTTAGAGCTTTATGTGAAATTCTGAGATAATACCTTAAATTGAAGATAATTTTAGAATAAATTTAGAGGATAAGTTTTTTCCCCTGTTATGTTGCCTAAGTATTGAATATAGATTTCATTGCACATCTGGCATAAATACTGCATAGTCTATGACATCAAAGGTATAAATATTTCATTATTAAGAAACAGATATAGCAATCACTTATCCAGTTTAATAAGCTTCTGAATTCATACCTTTTCATTTCACCCCCAAAATTTGAAAATGCTCATTAGCATTTTCATGGAAAAATTATATATAACATTTTACTTTCATGTGACAATCACTATTAATTTAAGGAATGTTATGTAAGCTACTTAAAAGCCTTATAAAGTGTTCTTTAGGTACTCAAAATGTTTGCTTTTCTCTCTTCAAGGTGGTTTTAGATGCTAATTGTATGAATTCCAAATTTAGGCTTAAGATATTCCTCTAGTAATATAGATATTACTAACTATAATTTAGTGTGAAATATTTATACTCTTTAGAAGAACCATGCATAGAAAAATGTGGAATCATAAACTAGTAGCTATTACTTATGACAGTAGTGGTAATCACTGCCACATTTCTTCGAATGGTCCAATCTTCTGCTTTAGTAGATATAACCAAGTTGCTGGTACAGTATGACCATGCTAAGGGTGAGTATGTCTTACTCTTCATCCCTTGTGAAAGAAGTAAATGATTGGACATCCTGATCTTCAGGGAACTGAGAGCAGAGTTTATTTTAATTCAGCTTGGAAGCTAAAACCCTAGTTTTCTGCATGCTTCTGTTTGTCATGCAGGAAGCCCTAATGTTTACAACTGGACTCTAATAAGCTGATAGTTATAAGGGGTGCTTGGGGATGGCCTTCATTATTTCAGAGCCAACATTTGGGACTAGCAATTTTTCACAGTCAGTTCTACTCGTTTTTTAAGAGAAATTGATTTTATCTGAACCAAGTTATGGAAGGCATCACTCATGACTATGTATCTTGGCCAAGAAAAACGAGTAGGATTTCACCCAGCAGGGATGAGAGAGAGAAAGGAAGAGGTAAAGACCAGCAAGAGCAAAACTCTGGAGGTGGGGTAGTGTGTGGCACAGTCAGGGAACATGAAGGAGCTCCTGATGAAAAGAGCTAGGCCATACAGGTAAGAATAAAGAATAAGGGTCCCTCTAGTTCTTTATCTTGTGACTGATCTGTATCCAGCTCTACTCTTGTGAAATTACATCTGAATGCAAACATTGATATTTTAGTTACCATGGATCTGAGTTCCATTTAGGTTTAGTTAATTTTAATCTTATATAAAGTCAGAGGGAGTACTATGGGAACTATACTATAGTATAATGTAATGGCTAAGAGCAATTATTTTAGAATTAGATTGGCTTGGGTTCAGATAATGACTCTGTCACTAGCAGAGTAAACTGGAGCAATAACTTAACCTCTTTGAGCCTCAGTTTCTCCATGTAATCATAGTTTTTAGAATCATACACCTGGCTCATAAGGCTATTACTGATATTAAAAGTATCTACTGGCATAAAAACATATAGATCAATGGAACAGAATAGAGAGCCCAGAAATAAACCCAGGTCTCTGTGATCAACTAATATTTGACAAAGGGGTAAGGAACATAAAATGGAGTGAAAAGAGCCTCTTAAACAAATGGTGCTGTGAGAACTGGACAGGGACGTGCAAAAAAAAAAAAAAAAAAAGAAACTAGACCATCAACTTATACCATACACCACAATAAACTCAAGATGGATAAAAGACTTAAATGTAAACTATGACACCATAAAAGTCCTAGAGGAAAACATAGGAAGGAAAATTTCAAGTGTCCCCCGTAGCAATATTTTCACAGACATACCTCCTAAGGCAAGGGAAATAAAGGAAAGAATAAGCAAATGGGACTACATCAAACTAAAGAGTTTCTGCTCAACAAAAGAAAACATCATCAAAAGGAAAAGGGAACCAACCATATGGGAAAACATATTTGCCAATGATACCTCAGACAAGTGATTGATCTCCAAAATATATAAAAAACTTATATGATTCAATGCCAAGAAGACAGACAACCCAATTAAAAAATGGGCAGAGGACCTGAAGAAACACTTCTCCAAAGAGGACATACAGAGGGTCGATAGGCATATGAAAGAATGCTCAATTGTATGGAACCACTCCTTGTGGTTTAGAGAATTGTAGCCCCAGCCTGAGCATGACTGCTGCCAGCATTCCGGTTGTGCTTGTCTTTAAGTCTCAACATAAGGCTGTGTGTGACACATAACCAAAAGCCACTCAGAGTGTTACCGTGGGAATTGGATTTAAAGAATGCTTATTATGCTTTAGAACTTGTTCTGTTTATCTTTTAATATAACATAAACAATCTCTAGCAAGAAATGTATGAAGCCTTGCACCTAATGACAGTGTGGCATCAAGATATTTGATAGACCCTAACACAGACTGGTTCCTGTACCCTCTGTACTAGTACATGTAATCTGTTACTGTCAACTGTAATCCTAATGCCTCGAAACTATTGATAATTCATGAATCTTGACCTTGTATCTCTCATTTGTATGCTCCTCAGTAAAAGGCATGAGGGAAGAAGGTCTAATTGCTGTTCTCCACTAGAGAGAGCAGTCACCTTCCTTCCCCCAGACATAATGAAATGTCCTGGGTAAAAGTTTGTTCCACCATGGTCACGAAGCCTCTAAGACATTTGCTTAACAGCTCCTGCCAGAGAGGACATACTGTGTACTTAGTTTTCTTAGCAGAAGGGCTCTGAAAAAAAGATAATAAAGCAAATAACTATTTCAAGGCTAGGACTTTGAACTCAGCTCAGAGACTACAGATTTGCCTCGGTGACTATGACTTTTTACATTTCTGCTAATGATGTGACTATAAGACAGCACTGCTTCAGTTGTGTGCCCTAAACTGACATTTCTGGAGCAATGCCAAACAGGTAGCTGGAATCACAGACAACACCCAACAAAAGAAAATGTACAGTGAAGATTTTAAAATACATAACATAGGGGCAGGAAAGAGCTGTGCTTTACCCAAGTATTTTGGGATGATCTCTTGTGCCTTAAATGTGGATCAATCTTTGATTTTGAACAGCTGTATCACTGTTCAGTTGTGTGACCTTGAACATATGATTTAACCATTGAGTATTTCAGTTTTCATATATAAAATGAGGACAATCACAATATTATACCTCTTAGGGTTATCTGATTTGACTGCTGAAAACGATGGCTGGAATATAGTAAGTGCTAGTTCTTGATACTTCTCTCTCTCTCTTTCTCTCTCTCTCTCTCCCTCCTTCAACAACTCCTTTAAAAAACCCATTAATATCTCCCATCTTTAGACTTTTTCATTTTCTATCAAACTATCACTTGATTTTTGCTTTCACCTGTTTTTCTACTTTAATAGATGTTAGATATGTCTCCTTAATTAGTCACTTGGATAAACCTTTCACTTTTAATTCTTCACTGTCCTGTGTATCATGTGGACAAACCATAAACCTGGACTAATCCAACTGTCTTTAACTTTGTGGCCTCCTGCTCTTACTTCTCCTTTCCCCAATTGCAATTGAAGAAGTACTCTTCCTTTACTCTGAGGCAAATCCCATTTCTTCTCTTCAGGTAAGTGATCCTATCTCTTCTAGCTTCAGTTTTGTCTACTGGCTTCCTTGTTCCTTCTCATTAACATTTAAACATGCTGAGTTTCTCCCACTACAGGACAAGATGCAAAACAAACAAACAAAATACACCCTTCCATCACCTGTGTCTCTATCTAGCTACCAACCAAGAAGGGCAATACTTCTAGATTCTATGTTTCTAGAATCTATAAAAAGCAGTTTACACAATATTGTTTTCACATGCTCATTAACATTAGAGTTAACTGTGGTCTGCATTTTGCTTCTCCCTTTCTACTGACATTGTCCTAGCAAAGTAATCTGTGCCTCATGGTGGCAATAATCAAAATAGAATGATATAGAAAAAATGTTTTACTTCCTCCATGCAGTATAAGATAATACCTAACACAGAATAGAAACTCAATAAATGCTTGTGAGAAGGAAAGAAGATAAAACAAAAAGTCAGGCTCACTATGAAAAAAAAGTGACTTGAAATATCTGTCTTGAGACCAAGCTGGTACAAAACCATATCAAATTCAGGAATAAAAACCTCTCCTTAGAAAGAACAGAAGTGTTTGAGCTGACTTTGAGTAAGTAGCAAAAAAAATAGTGTTGGTTGGCTTTTTAATTTTATTTTATTAAATATTTATGAGTACATTTTTAATTCATTTAAAAAACAAACACATAGAGTGGCATGTTATCAAGTTTAATGCATTAAGGGGCCAGTCCAGGAAAGTCTGTGAACCACAGCTTAGAAACACTCCTTGAGAGCTCTAAAATGCATAAAGAGGGCATGCCCATCCAATTTCCCTGTTACTCCTCACTATCTTCTGCATCTTAGCTTCACCCCAGATTTGTTTGTATTTTATTAATTCACTGATATTCATTGCAGCTTTTGATTTTTCAGTTTAGGAGGAAGTAGACTTTTTTTGAGGGCTGGGATGGAATGTGGGCAGAGATAGCTAGTTTCCCCATCAATGGAGTGGGAACCTTGGCCCAGATCCCCTCTGTAGGCACCATCCTCAGTTACTGACAATTTGGCTACTGGAAGCTCACAGTTGCTTCTTCTCCCTGAAAATTGCCCTAGGCCCCAGAGAACTGCTTTGCCCTGGGTTACACCCTATCCCTACAATTGGGTAGCTGACTAATTCAGAGATAAAAAGGCTGGTCAGCCTTGTTTTAATCTGGGTCATCTCTGAAGGGCCACCTCAGCTTTAGACCCCCATAGAATCAACTGAGGTCCCACTTGCAACTACATTGCTGCACAGCATCTCCCACTGCTCAACCCTGCCTACCTCATCTCACAGGCTTGTTTTTTTGTCAAAGACAGAATGCACATGGAATTAAGGATATGATTTTATTTGAGCTACTGCAATAGGCAGAATATATATTAATGAGAAACTGCTCAAAGAAAGGAGTTTTATAAAGGCAGGAGTCAAGGGAGTTATTTGCTTCATCCAGGAGTATTACAAAGGCCACATGAAAAGACAGAGAAGGTCTTATGTGGTATATGCAATTATACCAAGGCCTGGTGGTCTTTTGTGGTTATCTATTTCCAGGACAAAAAAGGGTGTTGGTAGTGGTGGTGGTTGGGTTCCTAACTGCTACTGCCTTCAGGGAACACAGGGATCAGTTAAAATTTAACACTTACTCTCAAAGCTTTTCCCAGTCAAACTCTTGTAAGCAAGTCTCTAACTCAGAATATGTTTTCAGAAAACCACTCAAAAACAATCTGCTATCTGGCCCTTTGTAATGGGTTGAAGCCCACAACAAACCCGCCTACCAGCATGCAGAGACCTCCCCCTCTGCTGGTACAGGCGAGCAACCAGTCCGTCTTGGACCCTCCTGCCCCAGTGCACAATGGGTCAACCCACACCTGGCCTGTGCAAGGAGGTGCACTCATCCCTATCTGAAGCCAAACGATAGTGAAGTGAACAAGAGGCACTTTATAATATGTTTTGGTTGCTGGCTCTCAAAAATGTGTTGGGAGAGCAGCAGACTAGGTCCCAGGACAGAATCATCCAAAGTGCTACAGGAGAAATCACTTAAGCAGGCTGCTCCCCTCCAAGTGGCATCAGCTGGAGTCAGAATCTCAACAACTGTATACAAGAAGGTCACACCATACAGGCATAAAATAAAAGCAGATCAATCTCAGAAGCAGAAACAAGACCAGTGCCCAAAATGGGGAGGTGGAATAACACACCACAAACAGGAAAGCAGGAATTCCCAGAAGGAAGGATAGATGAAATAGAAGCAAGCAAACTATCAGACATGGAATTCAAAACTATAGTAATGAGGAAGCAATGAACTTGACAAACTCCAGGGGAACTAAAAGGAACTCGAAGGGAACTACAAAGAACTCCAGGGAAACTGCAAAGAACTCCAGGGAAGCTACAAAAAAATTACTGAGACATACACCAGCATAAAAAAAGACATAGAAACTATAAATAAAAACCAGAAATAAACGAAGAATACAATTTCTGAACTGACTAACATAGTAGAATCAATCAAAAGCAGGCTAAACGAAGCAGAGGATCAGATCAGTGAGTTATAGAACAATGTAGAAAAAAATTGTCAAACAATGCAACACAATGAAAAAAAGACTAAAAAAGAATGAAGAGGGGTTAAGAGAACTTCAGAACAACATGAAATGAAACAAAATCCATATCATAGGGATAAAAGAAGGAGAAGAAGACCATGGGATAGAAAACCTGATTGATAAAGTAATGACAGAAAAATTTCCTAAATTGTTGAGAGAAAAGTCAAGCAAATCCAGGAAGCACAGAGGGTCCAAATGAAGATGAACCCCAAAAGGCCTGCTCTAAGGCACATCATAATTAAAATGGGAATATTCAAAACAAAGAGAAAATCCTAGAGGCAGCAAGAGAAAACCAGCAAATAACATACAAGGGAGCTCCGATAAGATTATCAACTGATTTCTCAACAGAAACACTATAAGCCAGAAGGGAATGGCAAAAAATATTTCAAGCAATGAAAATCAAAGGCCTACAACCAAGAATACTCTACCCAGCAAGGCTCTCATTCAAAATGGAAGGTGAAATAAGGAGTTTCCCAGACAAAGGATGACTAAAAGAATACAACTCCACCAAACCAGCATTACAAGAGAGGTTAAAGGGAATGCTGTAAGAAGAAGAAGAAAAAGAAAGAGGGACAGGAACACAGGTACAAAACAAAATGAATGAATTCCTGTCAATAATAAGCTAAAATGTAAGTGGAATAAATGCTCCAATTAAAAGACATAGTCTCAAATAAAAAACCTAACCATAAAGCTACAAGAACTAGAACAGCAACAACAAACAAAGCCTAGGGCAAAAACAAGAAAGGAAATCATCAAGATCAAAGCAGAATTAAACGACATAGAAACTAAACGAACAATCCAAAAAATCAACAAAACTAGGAGCTGATTCTTTGAAAAAATAAACAAAATTGACAAGCTTCTAGCCAGGCTAATTAAGAAAAAAAGATAGAAGATCGAAATAAACAAAATCAGAAATGAAAGAGGGGAAATCATGACTGATACCTCAGAAATACAAACAATTATAAGAAATTACTACAAACAACTATATGGCAAGAAATTTGACAACCTCGTAGAAATGGACAGATTTCTAGAAACATATAACCTTCCAAAACTGAATCAAGAAGAAGTAGAAAGTCTCAGCAGACCAATAACAAAGAAAGAAATTGAAACAGTACTCAAAAATCTCCCTCCACACAATAGCCCTGGAACGGATGGCTTCACAGGCGAATTTTACAAAACATTTAGGGAAGAACTAACTCCAACTCTCCTCAAACTATTCCAAAAAATCCAAGAAGAGGGAAAAGTCCCAAACTCTTTCTATGAAGCCAGTATTACCCTAATCCCAAAACCAGGTCAAGACACAACAAAGAAAGAAAACTACAGGCCAATATCACTGATGAACATAGATGCTAAAATCCTCAATAAAATTTTGGCAAACAGGATCCAACAATACATCAAAAAGATCATACACCATGATCAAGTGGGATTCATCCAAGGGATGCAAGAATGGTTTAATATTTGCAAATCAATAAATATAATACATCACCTAAACAAAATGAAAGACAAAAATCACATGATCATATCTATAGATGCAGAAAAAGCATTTGATAAAGTACAACACCCATTTATGTTGAAAACACTCAGCAAAATGGGAATAGAGGGAGCATACCTTAACATCATTAAGGCTATATATGAGAAGCCTGAAGCCAACATCATACTCAATGGACAAAAACTGAAAGCATTCCCCCTGAAATCAGGAACTAGACAAGGCTGTCCACTCTCCCCACTTCTATTCAACATAGTGTTGGAAGTCCTAGCCACAGCAATCAGACAAGACAAAGAAATAAAAGGCATCCAAATTGGGAAAGAAGAAGTAAAACTACCACTATTTGCAGACAACATGATAGTATACCTAGAAAACCCTATAAAATCCACTAAAAGACTACTCAATATAATAAGTGAATTTGGCAAAAGAGCAGGGTACAAAAAAAAATATACAGAAATCTAAGGCATTTCTGTACACCAACAATAAAATCTCAGAGACAGAAGCAAAAAAGAAAATACCATTTACTATAGCAACAAGGAAAATCAAGTACCTAGGAATAAACTTAACCAAAGAGATAAAAAACCTGTACACTGAAAATTATGCAACATTGAAGAAAGAAATTAAGGAAGATACAAATAAATGGAGGCAAATACCATGTTCTTGGATGGGAATAATCAACATTATCAAAATGGCCATACTACCCAAAGCAATTTACACATTCAATGCAATCCCTATTAAAATACCAATGACATATTTCACTGACCTAGAACAAATACTCCAAAAATCCATATGGAATCAAAAAAGACCCCGAATAGCAAAAGCAATCTTGAAACAGAAGAACACAGCAAGAGGAATCATGATACCAGACATCAAACAATACTACAAAGCCACTGTGATCAAAACAGTCTGGTACTGGCATAAGAACAGACATATATATCAGTGGAACAGAATTGAAATCCCAGAAATAAACCCAGGCCTCTATGGTCAACTAATCTTTGATAAAGGAGGAAGGAACATAAAGTGGAGTGAGAAGAGCCTCTTTAACAAATGGTGCTGGGAGAACTGGACAGGGACGTGCAAAAAAATGAAACTAGACCACCAAGTTACACCACACACGAGAATAAACTCAAGATGGATTAAAGACTTAAATGTAAGCCGTGATACCATAAAAGTCCTAGAGGAAAACATAGGCAGGAAAATTTCATATATCACACGTAACAATATCTTCACGGATATATCTCCTAAGGCAAGAGAAATAAAGGAAAAAATAAACAAATGGGACTAGATCAAACTAAAGAGTTTCTTCTCATCAAAAGAAAATATCAGCAAGATGAAAAGGAAACCAACCATATGGGAAAACATATTTGCCAATGATATCACAGACAGGGGACTGATCTCCAAAATTTATAAAGAGCTTATAGAACTCAACATCAAGAAAACAAAGAACCCAATTAAAAAATGGGCAAACACTTCTCCGAAGACGACATACAGAAGGTCCATAGGGACATGACAAAATGCTCAACATCATTGGCCATCAGAGAGATGCAAGTAAAAACCACAATGAGATACCACCTTACACCTGTCAGAATGGCCATCATCAACAAATCAACAAACAACAAATGCTGGCGAGGATGTGGAGAAATGGGAACCCTACTGCACTGTTGGTGGGAATGCAGACTAGTGCAGCCACTATGGAAAACAGTATGGAATTACCTCAAAAAACTGAAAATGGAACTGCCATTTGAACCAGTGATTCCACTGCTAGGATTATACCCGAAAAATCCTAAAACCCTAATTTAAAAAAACGTATGCACCCCTATGTTCATAACAGCCCTGTTTACAATAGCTAAGTGCTGGAAACAGCCTAAGTGCCCATCTGTAGATGAGTGGATCAAAAAACTGTGGTACATCTACACAATGGAATACTATGTAGCAGAAAGAAAGAAGGAACTCCTGCCAGTTGCGACAACATGGATGGAACTAGAGAGAATTATGCTTAATGAAATAAGCCAGGCAAAGAAAGCAAAATACCATATGATATCACCCAATACAGGAAACTAAAGAGCAACACAAACAAACGAACTAAATAGGCAAAGACTACAATAGTAGTCAGTAGGGGGGAGGGGGGAGGGAGAGAAGGGGGATAAGTAATGGAAGGGTCTAGTCAAGGAACGTATATGAATGACTCATGGACATGGACAACGGGGAGGGATATAATTGTGGGAGAAGGAATGGGCTGGGAAGGGGGAGCAATGGGGGAAAAATGGGACAACTGTAATTGAATAACCAAAAAATAAAATTAAAAAAAAAAAGACATAGGATAGCAGAATAGATACAAAAACATGATCTACATATATGCTGTCTATAAGAGACACACTTCAAAACAAAAATATACACAGACTCAAAGTCAAAAAATGGAAAAAAGTATTCCAAGCAAATGGAAATGAAAAATAAGCTGGGGTAGCAATATTTATATCAGACAAAATAGATTTCACAACAAAGGCCATAAAAAGAGACAAAGAAGGACATTTCATAGTACTTAAGGGAATAATTCATCAAGAAGATATGACCCTGATAAGCATATATACACCCAACATAAGTGGACCAAAATATACAAGTAAAATCTCGGAAGACGACAAGAAGGATATAAACAGCAACACACTCATAGCAGGGATTTTAACTCCCCATTGTCAACAATGGACAGATCTTCAAAGCAAAGAAACACCAAAGATATTGAAGCATTGGACAACACTCTAGATCAAATCGACTTAGTTGATATAGATAGAACTTTTCACCCCAAGGAAGCAAAATATACATTCTTTTTGAATGCACATGGGACATTTTCAAAGATAGACCACATGGTAGGACACAAAACAAGACTCAACAAATTCAAGAAAATTGAAATTATATCAAGCATCTTCTAAGATCACAATGCCTTGAAACTAGAAATCAACCTCAAGGAAAAAAACTGAAAGACATTCAAACTCATGGAAAATGAATAACATGTTATTAAATAATGAATGGGTTAACAATGACATCAAGGAAGAAATCAAGAAGTGTCTAAAAACAAATGATAATGAGCACACTACAGCCCAAAACCTATGGGACACAGCATAAGCAGTCCTGAGAGGAAAGTTCATAGCAATACAGGTGTACCTGAAAAGGATAGAAGAATCTCAAATAAAAAATCTAGCCCTACAGCTACAAGAACTAGGACAACAACAACAAACAAAGCCCAGGGCGAGTAGAAGGAAGGAAATCATCAAGATTAGAGCAGAATTAAATGACATAGAGAATAAACAAACAATTCAAAAGACCAACAGAAGTAGAAGCTGCTTCTTTGAAAAAATAAACAAGATCGACAAGCATTCAGCCAGGCCCATCAAGAAAAAACGAGAGGACCCAAAATAAACAAAATCAGAAATGAAAGAGGAGAAATCACAACTGATATCACAGATGTACAAAGGACTGTAAGAAATTACTACAAACAAGTGTTTGGCAAGAAACTTGACAACTTAGAGGAAATGGACAAATTTCTAGAAACATATAATCTGCCAAAACTAAATCAAGGAGAAGCAGAAAGCCTGAACAGACAGAAAACAAAAAGTGAAATGGAAACAATAATAAAAAAAACTCCCAGAACACAAAAGCACTGGACTGGATAGCTTCATAGCCAAATTTTACAAAACATTTAACGAAGAACTAAAGCCTACCCTTCTCAAACTATTCCAAAAAATCTGAGAAGATGGAACAATCCCAAACTCTTTCTATGAAGCCAGTATTATTCTAATTCCAGAACCAGGTCAAGACACAACAAAGATAGAAAACTACAGGCCAATATCACCGATGAATATAGATGCTAAAAACCTCAACAGAATATTGGCAAACCGGATCCAGCAACACATTTAAAAAATCATATATCATGATCAAGTGGGATTCATCCTAGGGATGCAAGGATGGTTTAACATTCACAAATCAATAAATGTAATGCACCACATAAACAAAATGAAAGACAAAAACCACGTGATCATATCTATAGATGCAGAAAAGGCATTTGATAAAGTACAACACCCATTTATGATGAAAACACTAAGCAAAATGGGAATAGAGGGAGCATACCTCAACATAATAAAGGCCATATACGAGAAACCAGAAGCCAACATCATACTCAATGGACTAAAACTGAAAGCATTCACCCTGAGATCAAGAAGAAGACAGTGATGTCCACTCACTTCACTCCTATTCAACATAGTATTGGAAGTTCTAGCCACAGCAATCAGACAAAAATAAAATAAAATAAAAGACCTCCAGATTGGAAAAGAAGTAAAACTGTCATATTGGCAGATGACATGATGCATACATAGAAAACTCTATAGATTCCAGAAAAAAACTACTTGGCCTAATAAGTGAACTTGGCAAAATAGCAGGGTATAAAACCAGTATTCAGAAATTGAAGGCATTTCTGTACACCAACAATAAAATATCAGAGATATAAACTAGAAAAAAAATCCCATTCACTATAGCAACAAGAAAAATAAAGTATCGAGGAATAAATTCAACCAAAGAGATAAAAGGCCTGTACTCGGAAAACTACGTAACACTCAAGAAAGAAATTAAGAAACATGCAAATAAATGGAAGCATATACCATGTTAATGGATGGGAAGAATCAACATCATTAAAATGTCCATATTACCCAAAGCAATTTGTAGATGCAATCCCTATTAAAATACCTGTGACATATTTCACAGACCTAGAACAAATATTTTAAAAATCTACATGGAACCAAAAAAGACCCCAAATAGCCACAGCAATCTTGAAACAGTAGAACACAATAGGAGGAATCAAAATACCTGACGTGAAACTATACTACAAGGCCACTGTAGTCAAAACAGCCTGGTACTGGCATAAGAACTGACATGTAGATCAATGGAACAGAATAGAGAACCCAGAAATACACCCAGAACTATATGGTCAACTAATATTTGACATAGGGGGAAGGAACATCAAATGGAATGAGAAGAGCCTCTTTAACAAATGGTGCTGGGAGAACTGAACAGAGGTGTGCAAAAAAAAAAAAAAACTAGACCACCAACTTACACCACATACCAGAATAAACTCAAGATGAATCAAAGACTTAAATGTAAGCCGTAACACCATAAAAGTCCTAGAGGAAAACATATGCAGGAAAATTCAGATATCCCATGTAACAATATTTCCACTGATACATCTCCTAAGGCAAGGAAAATAAAGGAAATAAACAAATGGGACTACATCAAACTAATGAGTTTCTGCTCAGCAAAAGAAAACTTCAACAAGTTGAAAAGGAAACCAACCATATGGGAAAACATTTGCCAATGGTACTTCAGACAAGTGATTGATCTCCAAAATATATAAAGAACTTACATATCTCAGCACAAAGACATAGAGCCCAATTAAAAATGCACAAAGGACCTGATAAAACACGTCTCCAAGGAAGATATACAGAGGGTCCATAGGCATATGAAAGAATGCTGAACATCACTAACCATCACAGAGATGCAAATAACCACAATGAGATACCATTTTACACCTGTCAGAATGCCCATCATCAACAAATCAACAAACAACATATGCTGGCAAGGATGTGGAGAAATGAGACCCTAGTGCACTCTTGGTGGGAATGCAGACTGGTGCAGTCACTATGGAAAACAGTATGGAATTACCTCAAAAAACTAAAAATGGAACTGCCTTTTGAGCCAGCGATTCCACTGCTCGGATCATACCCGAAGAATCCTGAAACACCAATTCAAAAGAACCTATGCCCCCCTATGTTCATAGTAATGCTGTTTACAATAGCCAAGTGCTGGAAACAGCCTAAATGCCCATCTATTGAGTGGATTAAAAAACTGTGGTACATATACACAATGGAGTACTATGCAGCAGAAAGAAAGAAGGAACTCCTGCCATTTACAACATGGATGGTACTAGAGAGAATTATGCTTAGCGAAATAAGCCAGGCAATGAAAGAATAATACCTTATGATATCACCTGATTCAGTAGACTAATGAACAAAATAGAACAAGGAATGGAGTAACAGTTATCAGGGTGGTGGGGGGAGGGAAGGAAGGGGAGTAAGTAGGGGAAAGGTTTAGTATAGGAATTAGTATAAATAACCCATAGACACGGATAACAGGTGGGGATTGACTGTGGGAGAAGGGGCAGGCTGGGTGGGGGGTAGCAATGAGGAAAAAAGTGGGACAATTGTAATAGAAAAACAATTAAAATAAAATAAATTTAATGAGATCATCCACATATGGTTCTTAGCAGTGGGTGACCCATTACTAGCATGGATCTCTATGGAAAAATTAGTATTAGAATGAATTTTTTTATAGGTTTTATAAGATATCAGTAATCTGTGCCATCTCTAATTAAATATTTATTGTACTTTTCTTATATATTTATGGCTAGAGTGAAAAGGGGGCAATGTTTCTCTCTGTCTCTTTCCCTCTCATCTGAATCTGAGGTATCATTTGATTGCACAGAACGAGAAACAGAAACAATTCAAAAGAGCTCAAGCAAAAAAGGGATTTATTAATCAAGGGAGCCTCTTGCAACCCAATTTAAGATGTTCATACTTTACCTGTATTAATTAATTTAATCCCCTAAAATAATTAAGAAAACATTATTTCTAAATACAGAAAAGAAAACTGAGACTCATAGAGGTAATATAACTTATCCTTTAAAAATTATCATTTCTACTCGTTTCCTCCTTGGTTAGTTGAAGATAGGCAGCAATCATGAACAACACAGTGACCCTCCAGACCAGGAAGTCCATGACCAACAGGCTAGTTCAGTGGAAATAAATGGTCATTGATGTCCTTCACCCTTGGAAAGCAACAGTATCTAAGAGAGAAATTCAGGAAAAACTAACCAAAATGTATAAGCCCACAGCAGATGTTATCTTTGTATTTAGATTCAGAACCCATTTTGGTGGTGGCAAGACAACTGGCTTTGGCATGATTTATGATTTCTTAAATGCCATGTGTTACAAGTCTATACTAGGTTTCATTTTTTTTTGCATAATCCAAGGAATCATAAATCATGCCAAAGCCAGTTGTCTTGCCACCACCAAAATGAGTTCTGAATCTAAATACAATAGCTAAGTGCTGGAAACAGCCTAAATGCCCATCTGTAGATGAGTGGATCAAAAAAACTGTGGTACGTTTACACAATGAAATACTATGGAGCAGAAAGAAAGAAGGAACTCCTGCCATTTGCGACAACATGGATGGAACTAGAGAGAATTATGCTTAGTGAAATAAGCCAGGCAAAGAAAGAAAAATACTATATGATATCACCTAATACAGGAAACTAAAGAACAACACAAACAAACGAACTAAATAGGACAAAGAGCAGAATAGCAGTCAATATGGAGGAGGAGGAGGGAGAGAAGCGGGATAAGTAAGGGAAGGGTTTAGTCAAGGAACGTGTATAAATGACTCATGAACATGGACAATGAGGATGGATATGATTGTGGGAGAAGGGGTGGGCTGGGTGCGGAAGAGCAATGGGGGAAAAATGGGACAACTGTAATTGAAAAACAAAAAATAAAAAAAAACAGGGAAAGGAACACAAAGATGGAATGAAAAAAATCAAAGAACTACAAAGGCTAAGAGAAAAAATAAAGATTCTTCAGTGACTTTACCTGTGGTGATTGTGCAGATTTTTCTTGAGAGGATTAATACACTAAAAACTTCCCAAAAATTCTTTTCCATATTTTTAGACATTTGAACTTTTTCATATGTTTTTATTATTTAAAAATTCAGTAAATATTCATGTGCATATAATTTTCTTCTTTTGAAATGCTATTATGAGAATAAATTCTGATAATTCATATTATATAGAAAAAAGGTAAGAGCTTTTCAGTGATTCACTATGTGTCATTCTGGTTTTTATTTCATGAGGTATTTTCTTTAAGAAATCTATAATTACTTCACCAAGGTAAAGGTGCCTTTGGCTGTGCTTACTAATTATTTGACACAAAATGTGTTTTGGATAATGAATATCAGAATTGAGTTATCTATGGGCTCTTTGTCATGTGTATTTATTTATCCTTCCTTATAATTTTGGGTGCTTACTAAGTGTGGGCCTGTCCTTATGTGTCAATAGTCACCAGCCCTTCAATCAAACAACTGTTCTCCAGAGTGAGGGATCTGCACCTTCAGTATGATGGACCCTTTCCTGAAGTCATTCCACAGACAATTTTAGAAAGAAAATTTGACTACAAACACTGGAACTTTCCACTTGCTTTCACATCTAGTTTTGATCAGTTATAAGATAAAATGATGGTGAGTGTAATTATCTATTTGGAATAAAATTTCCATAGGAAGGAGAGTACAGTAAGAAGAAATAAATGATGGTGGTGATGACAATGAATGAGAAGCATTAATTAAGAATGTACTATTTTTATTCATTTAACAAATATTTATTGAGTACCTATATTGTATGTGTGTGTGGGGGGGGAGATAGATATCATTCCAGCACCCACAACATGTCAAGAATGAATGAGGGCAGTACTGAAATGCTTATAGTATACCAGTCACTTTTGTTATAAGGAAATTAAGGCATAGAGAGGTTAGATGACATTCTCAAAGTTAGACACCTAAAAAGTAGTAGATCTGGGATTTTAAACAAAGCCTATCTGACTCCTCTTTTTCTCCCAAAGTAGCTACTTTCTATTGTCACAAGAAAAAAATTAAAGTGTTATGGGAGATTGGAGGAGGACTTAATTCTTTTCCAGGGGTCAGTAAAGGTGATCGTGTAAGTTTTGATAGACAAAAGATAAGGTGTAGTTGAGGAGGTGAAAAGGCTGTCAACATTTGAAAAAGCAGCATGAGCAAAAGCAATGAGCAATGAATATGTTTGAGGTTTCAAAGAAAGGAAAGTGGATAGTTCTTGTGGATGGACCACAGATTGGGTGCAGCACAAGGAAAGAATTGAGAAACGGCCCTGGAAACAGAGCTTGGAGCTCCAGTATAGAGTGCCTTCAAATATCATGCCAAGGACTTCATATTTAATTGTACCCGTGGCACCAAATAATTGCAAAGGAAAAAGGTGAATAATAATAGCTTGAAACAAGGCTGTAGCAATGAAAATGGAAAGGCTTACAGGAGTCCAAAGATGGTTTCATGGCAAAATTGTCTGTATTTTATGACTGATTAAATGCCATGCTGAGAGAGAAAGGAGTTGAAGTGATTGTGAGGTTCCAGTTTTGGTGAAGAGCTGTCTAATTCACCTTTGTTCAGTTTAGTTCATCCAACATTTATTGAATACCTCTGTGTTGTGGCAACAGAGGACAGGCATGCTGATTTCATTTTGCAAAGATATTACTAGTGCTAGCAGGCTAGAAGTGTTTTCACAATGTACATCCTCTAGCTGATAAGAGTATGTAGTTTAATGAATGTCTCAGGACTTACCAGACTTTGTTGATTTTAAAATAGAACTTCTTATTTTTATCTTTAATTAAATCAAGAATTTATCCAACACAAAATTTAAAATTACAAACTATGAACACCCCAAATCCGTATGCACATTCTTTTTCATCCTTTGGCATCTGCATTAATCTGAAGAAATGATTGATATCAATTCAAAACATTTGTCAGACTGTACTTGTATTTTAAATACCTTTAATGTGGTACATATTTAAAGGTAGCTTGTTATATTTTTCAATATCTCAAAACTATGAAGCAAAAACCTAAGTCCTACAAAAAACTAGGATGAGGCATGTGTATGGAGTTGGAGCAGAAGTTTGCCTATATCACTTTCATGTGACTCTTGTTGTTATGGAAACTATTGCCTTAGTCTTCACTGCCTATATTTGATTAAAATAACACCTTTTGGTATTATTTATCTCAATCCAAGCCCTCTGTGAAACTAGGACTCATCAGAGTAAAACTATCTTAAAACATTAACCACCTGAAATTGGAGTAAATTAGCATTTTGACCTTCAGAGGATGATAAGTGATATAAGAAGAAATCATTTGGTTATATTTCTAAGTACAGTGAATTTGAAAGGATGAATATATACCTCACACCACTACAGTTTAAATATTTTAAAGCTAACATTTATTGACTAGTTATTATATGTCAGGCACCACGGTGTACATTTTTGTTTCATATCTTATTAACTCTTTTGAATAACGCAGTGGAGCTGTACTATTATTCCCATCTCCAGTTTACTGATGAGAAATTGGGACTGAGAGAGGTGAGGTAACTTGTCTAACTTTGGGCTGACTCTTTCTATTCATGCTATACATGGCTGTGGGCTTCCTGTAGCCTATTATATTAGCAGTTGATGTCTTCACTTATTCTGAGATATTTATGACTCTGCTATTGGTAACTGAGTGACTCTGAGTCAACTCATCAACAAAATCAGGAATGACTCTTCTATAGGTATGTATTTGTAGATTAAGCTGAAGTTACTGAACTTCTTTGGTTTTGTATTTGCATGTATGTCTACAACAATACTTCCTATTTTTTCCACATAAAATAAAGAGAATTCCAGGACTGAACCTCCTTCATGTAGAATATCATTGTTCTTTAACTTTTTTTCAAAAGTCTTGCCCAGGAATTTATTTATTTATTATTTATTACCTTAAGGTGTACAACTTAGTGGTTAAACAGTTTTATACTTTACATAGCATTCCACTCAATATTTCTAGTAAACTAATTGGCACCATACAAAGTTATTACAATATTATTGACTATATTTTTTATACTTTACTTACTTCCCCATTACTATTTTGTAACTACCAATTTGTGCTTTTTAATCCCTCCACCTTTCACCCACTGTCATAACCTCCCACCCCTCTGGCAATCACCAGGTGTCTCTGTATCTATGAGACTGTTCCGATTTTGTTCGTTTGTTTATTTTGTTCTTTAGATTCCACATTAGACTGACATAATATGGTATTTGTTTTTCTTTGACTGACATTTCACTGAGCATAATATACTCTACATCCATCCACACTGTCACAAATACTAAGATTTTATTCATTTTTAGGGCTAAATAATATTCCATTGAATATAAGTGCCACCGATTTTTTTCTATTTTACTTTTTCAATTACAGTTGTCCCATTTTTCCCCCATTGCTCCCCCCCACCCAGCCCACCCCTTCTCCCACAATCATATCCCTCCCCGTTTTCCATGTCCATGAGTCATTTATACAGGTTCCTTGACTAGATTCTTCCCTTACTTATACCCCTTCTCTCCCTCCCCCCTCCCCCCATTGATTCCTATTCTACTCTTTGTCCTATTTAGTTCATTTGTTTGTATTTTTCTTTAGTTTCCTGTATTAGGTGATATCATATGGTATTTTGCTTTCTTTGCCTGGCTTATTTCACTAAGCATAATTCTCTCTAATTCTACACATGTTGTCGCAAATGGCAGGAGTTCCTTCTTTCTCTCTGCTACATAGTATTCCATTGTGTAAATGTACCACCGTTTTGTGATCCACTCACCTACAGATGGGCACTTAGGCTGTTTCCAGCACTTAGCTATTGTAAACAGGGCTGCTATGAACATAGGGGTGCATAAGTTTTTTTGAATTAAGGTTTTAGAATTTTTTGGCTATAATCCTATCAGTGGAATCGCTGGTTCAAAAGACAGTTCCATTTTCAGTTTTTTGAAGTAATTCCATACTGTTTTCCATAGTGGCTGCACTGGTCCGCATTTACAACAACAGTGCAGTAGGGTTCCCATTTCTCCACATCCTCGCCAGCATTTGCTGTTTGTTGATTTGTTGATGATGGCCATTCTGACTGGTATAAAGTGGTATCTCATTGTGGTTTTTATTTGCATCTCTCTGATGGCCAATGATGTTGAGCATTTTTTCATTTGTCTATGGACCTTCTGTATGTCCTCTTTGGAGAAGTGTTTGTTCAGATGCCCAATTTTTAATTGGGTTGTTTGTTTTCTTCGTGTTGAGTCATATAAGCTCTTTATATATTTTGGAAATCAGTCCCCTGTCTGTGATGTCATTGGCAAATATGTTTTCCCATATGGTTGGTTTCCTTTTCATCTTGCTGATGTTTTCTTTTGCTGAGAAGAAACTCTTTAGTTTGATCTAGTCCCATTTGTTTATTTATTTATTTTTAATTCTCTTGTCTTAGGAGATTTATCTGTGAAGATATTGTTACGTGGGATATCTGAAATTTTCCTGCTTATGTTTTCCTCTAGGACTTTTATGGTGTCACGGCTTACATTTAAGTCTTTGATCCATCTTGAGTTTATTCTCGTGTGTGGTGTAAGTTGGTGGTCTAGTTTCATTTTTTTGCACATTCCTGTCCAGTTCTCCCAGCACCATTTGTTAAAGAGGCTCTTCTCACTCTATTTGATGTTCCTTCTCCCTTTATCAAATATTAGTTGACCATAGGGGCCTGAGTTTATTTCTGGGCTCTCTATTCTGTTCCACTGATCTATATGTCTGTTCTTATGCCAGTACCAGACTGTTTTGATCACAGTGGCTTTGTAGTATTGATTGATGTCTGGTATCATGATTCTTCCTGCTGTGTTCTTCTGTTTCAAGATTGCTTTTGCTATTTGGGGTCTTTTTTGATTCCATATGAATTTTTGGAGTATTTGTTCTAGGTCAGTAAAATATGTCATTGTTATTTTAATATGGATTGCATTGAATCTGTAAATTGCTTTGGGTAGTATGGCCATTTTGATGATGTTGATTCTTCCCATCCAGGGTCATGGTATTTGCTTCCATTTATTTGTATCTTCCTTAATTTCTTCAATGTTGCATAATTTTCAGTGTACAGGTCTGTTATCTCTTCGATTAAGTTTATTCCTAGATACTTTATTTTCCTTGTTGCTATAGTAAATCCTATTTCCTTTTTTGTCTCCGTCTCCGATATTTTATTATTGATGTACAGAAATGCCTTAGATTTCTGTATATTTATTTTGTACCCTGCTATTTCTCCAATTTCACTTATTATATCAAGTAGTCTTTTAGTGGATTTTATAGGGTTTTCTAGGTATACTATCATGTTGTCTGCATATAATGATAGTTTTACTTCTTCTTTCTCAATTTGGATACCTTTTATTTCTTTTTCTTGTCTGATTTCTGTGGCTGGGACTTACAACACCATGTTAAAAAGGAGTGGAGAGTTCCTGATTTCAGGGGGAATGTTTCCAGTTTTTGTCCATTGAGTATGATGTCGGCTTCAGGCTTCTCATATCTAGCCTTAATTATGTTAAGATATGATCCCTCTATTCTGATTTTGCTGAGTGTTTTCATCATAAATGGGTGTTGTACTTTATCAAACACTTTTTATGCATCTATTGATGTGATCATGTGATTTTTGTCTTTCATTTTGTTTAGCTGATGTATTATATTTATTAATTTGTGAATATTAAACCATCCTTGCATCCCTGGGATGAATCCCACTTGATCGTGGTGTATGATCTTTTTGATGTATTGCTGGATCCTGTTTGCCAATATTTTATTGAGGATTTTAGATTCTATGTTCATCAGTGATATTGGCCTGTAGTTTTCTTTCTTTGTTGTGTCTTGGCCTGGTTTTGGGATTAGGGTAATACTGGCTTCATAGAAAGAGTTTGGGACTTTTCCCTCTTCTTGGATTTTTTGGAATAGTTTGAGGAGGGTTGGAGTTAGTTCTTCCCTGAATGTTTTGTAGAATTTGCCTGTGAAGCCATCCGGTCCAGGGCTTTTGTGTGCAGGGAGATTTTTGATTACTGCTTCAATTTCCTTCTTTGTTACTGGCCTGTTGAGACTTTCTACTTCTTCTTGATTCAGTTTTGGAAGGTTGTATGTTTCTAGAAATTTGTCCACTTCTTCTAGGTTGTCAAATTTCTTGCCAGACAGTTTTTTGTAGTAATTTCTTACAATTGTTTGTATTTCTGTGCTATCAATCATGATTTCTCCTCTTTCATTTCTGATTTTGTTTATTTGCGTCTTCTCTCTTTTTTCTTGATGAACCTGGCTAGAGGCTTGTCGAATTTGTTTATTTTTTCAAAGAACCAGCTTCTATTTTTGTTGATCTTTTGGATTGATTGTTTAGTCTCTATGTCATTTAATTCTGCTCTGATCTTGATGATTTCTTTCCTTCTTCTTGCCCTAGACTTTGTTTGTTGTTGTTCTAGTTCTTGTAACTTTAGAATTAGATTTTTTATTTGAGATTCTTCTATCCTTTTCTGATATGCCTGTATTGCTATGAACTTCCCTCTTAAGACTGCTTTTGCTGTGTCCCATAGGTTTTGGGCTGTTGTGTGTTCATGATCATTAGTTTCTAGAAATTTCTTGATTTTTTCTTTGATGTCATTGTTAACCCATTCATTATTTAATAGTGTGTTATTCATTCTCCATGAATTTGGGTGTATTTGATTTTTTCTCTGAGGTTGATTTTTAGTTTCAAGGAATTGTGGTCTGAAAAGATGTTTGATATGATTTCAATTTTCTTAAATTTGTGTAGGCTAGTTTTGTGTCCTATCATGTGTTCTATCTTTCTAAATGTCCCATGTGCATTTGAAAAGAATGTATATTTTGCTTCTTTGAGGTGAAAAGTTTTATATATATATCAGTTAAGTCCATGTGGTTTAGTGTGTTGTTCAATGCCTGTACATCCTTGGTGTTTCTTTGTCTCTTTGATCTGTCTATTGTTGATAATGGTGTGGTGTGTTGAAGTCCCCTACTATGAGTGTGTTGTTGTTAATATCCTTCTTGTGGTCTTCTGGTATTTTCTTTATGTATTTGGGTGCTCCTTTGTTGGGTGCATATATGTTTATCAGTGTTATATCTTCTTGATGGATTGTTCCTTTAAGTATTATGAAATGCCCTTCTTTGTCTCTTTTTATTGCCCTTACTTTGAAATCTGTTTTGTCTGATAATAGGACTGCTACCCCAGCTTTTTTTTTTCTGGTCCGTTTGCTTGGAATATTTTTTGTATCCCTTTACTTTCAGTCTGTGTAAATCTTTTGTTTTGAGGTGTGTTTCTTGTAGACAGCAAATATGTGGGTCCTGTTTTCTTATCCATTCCATTACCCTGTGCCTTTTAATTGGAGCATTTAATCCATTTACATTTAAGGTTATTATTGACATGTATTTATTCATTTCCCTTTGTACCTATGTTCCTCTACTCTTTTTTTTTCTCTCTCTCTTCTTTTTTCTTAGAATATTGCCTTTAGCATCACTTGCAATGCTGGTTTGGTGGAGATGTATTCTTTTAGTCTTCCTTTGTCTGAGAAACTCCTTATTTCACCTTCTATTTTGAATGAGAGCCTTGTTGGGTAGAGTATTCTTGCTTGTAGGCCTTTGTTTTTCATTGCTTGAAATATTTTTGACCATTCTCTTCTGGCTTGTAGTGTTTCTGTTGAGAAATTTGTCGATAGCTTTATTGGAGCTCCCTTGTATGTTATTTGCTGTTTTTCTCTTGCTGCTTTTAGGATTCTCTCTTTGTCTTGGAATGTTGCCATTTTAATTTTGATGTGGCTTCGAGTGGGTTTCTTTTTTTTGGTTCCTCTTTATTGGGACTCTCTGCACTTTTTGAATTTGCATAACTTTTTTTCTCATCAGGTTGGGAAAATTTTCTGTCACTATTTCTGCTATCAGTTTTTCTATTCTTTGTTATTCTGATCCCTCTTTAATTCCAATGACTCTGATATTGTTCTTCCTTATACTATCCTGTAATTCCCTTACCTCTTCTTCATACTTTTTCAATCTTTTTTCATTTTGCTGTGTCGTCTGGGAATTTTTTTCTACATTAACTTCTAACTCACTAATCCGATCCTCTGCTTCATTTAGTCTGCTTTTGACTGATTCTACTGTGTTTTTCAGTTCAGAGATTGCATTCTTCATTTCTTCCTGGTTCTTGTTGATAGTTTCTACGTCCTTTTTTATGTTGGTGTAGTTCTCTGCAAGTTCCCTGTTATTTTCTTGGAGCTGCTGGTAACTTCCTTGGAGGTTGCCATAGTTGTTTTTAAGGTTGTCGAGTATATTGAGCTTCTTCACCACCACTGTTTTGAATTCCGTGTCTGACATTTGGGCTATGTCTATTCCATCTATCTCTCTTTCTGGGGATTCCTCTTTTCTTTTCATTGAGAGGTTGTTTCTGTGTCTTACCATGTTGGATTCTTCTTGTTTATGTTTGATTTTTGGGTTTGTCTTCTTTGACTTCCCACCTTTGTGGTATAAGATTCTTTATAGGAGATCTGGGGGTTTCAATGGTACAGTGTCTTTGACCTTCTGAGCCTGATGTTCTTGGGTTACCCTTTATGTCGTTTGTTTATGCTGTCTGGTTGTATTTCAGATGCTCTTTGGTAGGATCTTCCCTCTGGCTAGTTGATTGGGAGTCACTCTAGCCACTTTGTCTTGAGTTTTTTATGTAGATGCTGTTAAAAACATAAACACACAGCCCAGGCAGGAGACCCACACCCTCAAAAATATCCCCCACCCTCTATCCCGCTATCATCAGCCAACGAGCCAGTATTAATATAAATGTAGAGTAATTAGAGCTTTTGTACTATAGGCAGAATAGATGAGTTGTTTTTAGGCAGGAAAAATATGATTTTTGAGACAGGGGATGATAGATTAATAATAGTTGAGACTGTGCAAGAAAGTAGGTAATGTTTACATTGTTTATTAATAACTATAGAAGAAAAGGAGGGAAGAATGCACAATATAGTAGGAAAGTGGGATTGTATAGTATTGGATTTATATAGTAGTTATATTCTATTTATTTATAGTGAAAGGGAGGTTAAACTAGACACACAAACAAATAAACAACAATTAAAGAGGAAGGATGAGAAGAAGAGATTGTATAAGACAAATTAGAGACACAGTTGTTTTTTTTCCCTCCCGGCTCTTCTTTCTCCTCTTCCCACTCTTTTTTTTACTCAGTTCAGCCTTTGTGTGTGGTCTTGTTTTTCTGTGTCCACAGCTGGTCTAATAAGGCGAGTCAGAGGTTCCTGTTCCTTGCACCAGTGGTGTGAGCCAGCCCAGCGCGTTCCTTTGGTGCCTGTTGGAGCTAGCTGAGGTGCCCTTGCATTCGCGCCTGTGCACGCGCAAGGCAGCCTGAGAGTTTGCCTCAGGCCTGCCACACCACGTTCCAGGAGTTGGTCTCTCGCCTCTTAAGGCAGGGCCCCAGACACTTGGGCACAGTGGAAGTGAGCAATTGGTGCCTATTGAAGCTGGGCTGAGGTGCTCTTCCATTCGCGCGCTCATGCGCGCACAAGGTGGCCTGAGAGCTAGCCTTAGTCCTGCCACACCTCGCTCCGGGAGTTGGTCTCTCACCTCTTAGGGTGGGGCCCTGGACATTGTGCTCAGTAGAAATGAGTTTCTGTGAGTCACTGCTGCCTGCTCTTCCCGCGCCACAGCCACCCACCATTCCTGCACCCACCTGGGCAGGGACGACCAGAGCCTGAGCAATTGCTCTGCGCTCCGGCCTGGCGCCCTGTACCACTGATTTTTTTAACCACTTGTCTACTGATGGAAATTTCAATTGTTCCCATATCTTGGCTATTGTAAATAACACTGCAATGAACATAGGGGTGCTTATGTTCTTTTGAATTAGTGTTTTAGGTTCCTTTGGATATATTCCCAGAAATGGGATTGCTGGCTGCACCAACCTGCATTCCCAAGAGTGCACTAGGTTCCCTTTCTTTACATCATCATCTGTACTTGTTTGTTGATTTATTGTTTATAGCAATTCTGACAGCTATGAGGTGATATCTCATTTTGGTTTTAATTTGCATTTCTCTGACAATTAGTGATGTTGAGCATTTTTCATATGTCTATTGGTCATCTGTATGTCTTCTTTGGAAAAGGGTCTATTCAGACCCTCCATTTTTTAATTGGGTTGTTTGGTGCTTTTTTTTTTTGCTGTTGAAAGTATGAGTTCTTTATAAATTTTCAATATTAAGCCCCTATAAGGCATATCATTGGTGAATATGTTCTGTCACTTGGTAGGTTTTTCTCTTTGTTTTTTGATGGTTTCCTTTGCTGTGCAAGAATATTTTAGTTTGATGTAGTCTTATTTGTTTACTTTATTTATTTTTTGTTTCCTTGTCTGAGAAGATATAGTAGAAAAAATATTGCTAAGAGAAATGTCAGAGATTTTACTGCCCATGTTTTCTTCTAAGATTTTTTATGGTTTCAAGCCTTAAATTTAGTCTTTAATCCATTTTTAGATTATTCTTCTATAAGGTATATGAAGATGGTCTAGTTTCATTATTTTCCACATATGTGTCCAATTTTCCCAGCACCATTTATTTTCTTACTTTTTAAAAGTATATTTTATTGATTATATTGTTACAATAGTTCCAATTTTTTCCCCTTTGCTCTTCTCTACTCAGCACTCCCCCCTCCCCCAGCAATCCCCTGCCCCCAAGTCCATGCCCATGGTCATGCATACAAGTTCTCTGGCTTCACCCTTTCCTATATTATACTTAAAAAATAATTAATTATTTTTTTATAACAATAAAAAATAACAATCCCCCCCTCTCAGACTTAAGACCCTTATAATCTTATAAAGGACAATGGGCGAAGGTCTTGCGCTCCTCTAGCTGCTTCAAGCTGGGCATGGTTGTTGTCCTACCTATCCTTGGGTCCAGAAATCCCTAATAAGAGTTGGGGTGTGGAAGGGAGGGTGACCTTCCCACATGGGGAAGGATCTTTCAGAGTCCAGGTCAGTTGGCTGTCCCCGTACAATGGCGTGCTTTGTTTAACAAGCTAGCATCCTTGTTGTATTCTGGGACAACAGATTTGGCAACAGGGTTAAAAGGCATTACTCAATCCATAATCACTAGATGACAAATGGCAGGTATTAATTTTTCAATGTCCCATACTAGGGGGAAAAAGGGCTTTTTTGGAGGAAGATGTGCAAGGCACATCACACTCGTCCAAAACCCTTTTGCCTGCTACCTTTAGTTTGGGCTGAGGAGAATATTTTAGGTTTCCCCCCTCTCAGACCTCTGGGTCCCTTCTGTCTAAGCCATTAAGATAGAAAAGAAAAATCAGTTTTAAAGTGAAGCCCACAGACCACCCCATTCTTCACCAACCCAGCCACTTAGTTCAGCCAAACCATTGAGTCTCAGGAGGCAGTGCTGCAGAGAGGATTAAGTGAGGCTTATGCGTACAGACAATCACTCAGGTAATGAGATCATAGGCTTATGCCCATTGAAACTCTCTTCATACCATTGTATGTTCTTGCCTCTTTTGTCTAATATTAATTGACCCAATGGCGTGGGTTTATTTCTGGCCTCTCTATTCTGTTCCATTGATCTATATGTCTGTTTTTATGCCAGTATCATGCTGTTTGTTATTATGGTCTTGTAGTATAGTTTGATATTAGGTGGTGTGATACCCCCAATTTTGTTCTTTCTCAATATTGCTGAGTCTATTCTGTGTGTGTGTGTGGTTCCATATAAATTTTTGGATTATTTGTTATACTTCTGCTCAATATGTCATTGGTATTTTGACAAATATTGCATCTAATCTATAGATTGCTTTGGGTAGAGCAGACATTTTAATTATGTCAATTCTTCCTGTCCATGAACACGGCATATGCTTTCATTTATTTGTGTCTTTTTAAAAATTTCTTTTTTCAGTGCTTTATAGTTTTCCAAGTACAAGTCTTTACCTCCTTAGTTAAATTTATTCCTGCATATTTTATTTTATTTTTTGGTAAAGTTGTAAATGGGATTGTTTTCTTAGTTTTCCTTTTTTGATAGTTTATTATTGGTGTATAAAAATGCTACTGTCTGTAATTTTTAAAAAATGCCTGTACCATCAATTATTAACCTGGTCCTAAACCCTGAAATCATCTGATACCTCCTGTACCCAAACATCTTGTTAGAATTTAGAGCCAGACTGACAGTTTTATTCTCTGAATCTCTATTTGTTCACTTGTGTTGAAATTTTAAGTAACTTTTGCCTGTCTCTTATGTTCTGGCATCTCTTTCCTATTCTACAAGTGATGACAAAAATTACTAACGGTGACTGAAATGATGTCTGTAAGGCCCTACAAAACCAGGGATGTCCTTAGGCTGAACTTAAGGGCCCTGTAAATAATTTAATAATCTCCTGCTATCTCTTGATTAATCTGCAGCTGCAATTTTTTTCCTTAAACTGTCTGCACTATTCTTTCTAATTAGAAGACCATTATCTTTTCTGAATAAAACAGGTGCACAATAGAAAATTAGTAGTTGGGAGTTTTTAAAATAATCTGTGAGCATGGCCCTCTTTTCCCCATTTATTTTTCCTACAGCAAATTTTGCAGTCGTCAACACTGTGACCACCCTCTTCTTGGTGTGCTTTGTTTATGTGAAACCATTCTGTCCTGATTTTATTTTTCTGAGTGCAATTATTTTTTGGACTGTGCAGGATAACCCCCTTTCTCTACCCATGCTTTAAAAGTTTGCTTCCTAAACTTCTCCCTGGGTTCACTCATCATTTTTTCTCTTCAGACTTTACCAGTGTCCTCTCATTCATTCACAAAACCTCTACTGCCACCAAACTCACACTTTCGAATCTGCAGATCAGATCTCTCTTCTTCAGTTCCAACTTCCTCTCTGGCTATCCCATTTGGTTTTCCTCATAGGTTCTATAACCTCATCCTATCAAACCCTGAACCATTCACCTATTCCTTCTTCTGGGAGGAACTCATATTTTGCTATGTGTCTGCATCAGTTCAAGATGCTATAACAAAGATGTCATAGGCTGAGTGGTTTAAGCAACAGACATTTATTTCTCAAAGTTCTGGAGGCTAGGAGTCCAAGATTATAGTATCAACAAGATAAGTAATAACAAGTGTTGGAGAGGTTGTGAAAGAAAAGGAACCCTCATTCACTACTGTTTAGAATATAAACTGGAATAGCTACCATGGAAAACAGCATGAACGTTCCTCAAAAATATTTAGAATAGAGTTACCATATGGCCTATAAAACCCTCTTCTGGGCATCTATCCTTAAAATTTGAAACCATTTATTTGCAAAGATACAGGGTGGGGCAAAAGTAAGTATAGTTGTGAGTATATGAGTTTATTTTGTATTATTATTCATTAATTATTATATTATTATTCATATGAACTACTGTAAACCTTTTGCCCCATCCTGTATATGTAAACCTATGTTCATTACAGCATTATTCATGGTGGCCAAGACATGGAAATAACCAAAGTGTCCTTTGATAGATGATTAGATAAATAAGATGTGGTACATATATACAATGGAATACTACTTAGCCATAAAAAGATAAAATACTATCATTTGTGACAACATGAATGGATTGTGAGAATATCATGCTAAGCAAAACAAATCAAATGGACAAAGTCACGAATCATATGATTTCACTCATATGTGGCATATAAAACTAAAAGCAAACAATGAACAAACAAATAAAATCTCATAGACACAGACAAAATTATGGTGGTTACCAGTAGGAGAGGTAGTAAAAGGCAAAAGGGATCAAATATATGATGACAGAATATTTGACTTTAGGTGGTGAACACATAATTCCATACATGTATACAGATGATGTATTATAGAATTGTACACTTGAAGTGTTTATAATTTTATTAACCAAAGTTACTAATGAATTTAATAAAAAATGAATAATGAGTTTGAATGAAAGAATTTAACTGTATTTAAAACTCAAAAAAAAAATTCCATCAGATCTAGTTTCTGGTGAAAGCCCTCTTTCTGGTTTTCACAAGGCTGCAAGTGGGGACCCCCCCACACAAAATCTAGACTTATCTTCTGGAGGGTGGGCCCCCTGTAGTACAGGCTTCTTTTGCTAGGTGAGTGTTCTAGAAGCCCATCTGTATCATTGTACCAGCTGCCATTGTTGTGAGAGGCTGCATTCAGCTTCAGTCATTTATTTTTTCTGAAGACTCTTTCAATGCATTTGTCCATTTCATGATGGGTGATTTATGAGCAAGTGCACTCACCCACACCATGCTGAGTATTCAGCAGTTTTTTACCTGAAATGGCACAACCCCCAGTTCACCCTATCTCACCTTGAATGACCTATTTTTGTTTCCTCAGATGAGAAAAGTTTTCAAAGGGAAACATTTTGCCGATGTGGAAGAGGTGGAAAAAAAAAAAAAAAAGCAGAACCACTAAAAGACATCAAAATCGCTGAGTTTAAAAACTGTTTTGAGAAGTGGGAAAAACATATCTTGACAGGTGCATTGCATCAAATGGAGAGTGCTTTAAAGGTGACTGAAGTTTAAACATGTAAGAATAAATACACATTTTTTAATAAATAAATTCTTGGGTTTTTGGGGTCCTCCCCTATATGTTTTCAGCTTGATAAAGCAAGCCGGTTCTCTCTTGGGCCCCTTTTATAAGGAAACTAATCTCATCATGGGAGCCCACCCTCATGATCTAATGATCTCTCCTAAAGGCTCTACCTCAGAATAACATCATATTGGGGTTTAGGTTTTCAATATATAAATTTGGGGGGGGGGCACACAAATATTCAGTCCATAGCACTCGTCGTCGTCGGCAGCCGTCCGTCTCGAGAGACGATGGTGTAGCCTCTCATGAGTCCATCTGCACCGCGGAGAATGGCTGTGCAGTCCGACTCGGGAGTGACACGGCATCTGTCTCCTCCCGTGTTGAATCGACATCTTGCGATGACGCTGAAGCTACAGAGCCTGGGCAGGGTAATATGGAGGGTCTGCTGTTGCCCATGCAGTAGACCCCCCCTCTCTTCGCAGCTGAAGGGTCCAAGGGAAAGACGGAGTCAATACAGCTTGGCTTCAGGTGCGCCGCAGGAGTTGCCGGTGTTGACTACAACGTCAAACCGCCTTAGGGACTCCGGCTCCGGATTTTCTGTCAGGGTTTACTCCCTTAGCCTTTCCCCTGAAGAGGTATGCCGCAAGGCAGCGGAGGTTTTTTGGAGTCAGAGTTTTCCTTCTCTGATGTACCCTGACTGGAAGATCGAACCAGCGACACTTAGCTCGCAGGCCGACGCTCAATCCACTGAGCTAAACCAGCCAGGGCTTCCATAGCACTAGGGTTGGGAAAATTACAGCAAATTTTGATGGCTGAAATGTTAAAGTGATACATATTTTTCCAATGTAGTTTCTGGCTTGATTCTTATCTATTTTTAAAAATCAAGCTCAAGCTCATTAGTTTATAAGTATCATATGTTTATCTTTTTTATTTTTTATTAAATGTAGTGGGGTGACATTGGTTCATATGGTCATATAGGTTTTAGGTATATATTTCTATGATACATGATTATATATTTTAGGCTTTTGTATGAACAAAAGTTTCAGGTAAATGCCCAGAACAAATACAGTAGGGGTAGAATTATTGGGTCATATCATAAGTATATGTTTAACATTTCTAGAAATTTCCAAATAGTTGTCAAAAAATATCTTTTTACATCCTAATCAGTAGTGTATGAGGGATTCAGTTGTTTTGCATTATTGCCAGCACTGGTCACTACTAAATTGTTATTGTTTTCCCATCCTAACAGGTATAGTGGTAGCTCGCTGTGGTTTTAATTTTTATTTCCTTAATGTTATCTTTTAATGTGTTTATTTGCTGTCCATATCACTTTGTTGAAGTGTCAGCTTACATATTTGTCAATTTTTAATAATTATTTTCTTTTTAAATTGAAGTTTAGGTGTTCTTTATATCATATGGACAAGTCTTTTGTTGGCTATATGATTAGCTAATATTTTCTACAAGTTTGCAGCTTGTCATTTATTTCTCTTAATAGTGACTTGCTTAAAATTTTTTTTACAAGTTTTAATTATATTTGTTCTTCAACGTTTTCCTTAGTGGACTATGCTTTTGGTGTCATGTCTAAGAACTGTTCACCAATCCCTGGGTTGCAAATATTTCCTTCTATGGTTTCTCATAAAAGTCTTATAGTTTTACATTTACATTTAAGTTCCTGTACAATGTTTAGTTGATTTTTTTAACCTTTGAGGTTTAGATTGAGGTCATTTTTTTAAATATGGATGTCTAGTTGTTCCAATAACATTTGTTGAAAAAACCGTTTTTTCTCCATTGATTTGCTTTTGTGCCTTTGTTGAGTATTCATTGTCCATGGGTGTTTATTTCTGAAACTTCTGGTTTCCTGAGTCATTTTTAACTTCTCTTAGGAACACCAGTATGAAGGTGGGTTCTACTGCCTGGTGAGAAGTGAACTTCCCTTATTCCATCAAACGGCGGTTTAATGGATGGAGCTGATTAACACTGGATTTAGAGTTCTCTGGTGTGATGTGGGGCTAGGACTATGAACCAAAAGAGGATTTAAGAACAAACACTCTGTTGGCATAGAGAGTATCGAGTCATGAGGAATAAAATTCTTCATCCCATGCCCAACTCCAAGTATACAACTGAACTTGTTTGGACCTGCTTTTTGGAAGTGTATACAGCTCTGTTAAAGAAAATTGACTTTCTATATTGTTATATGCTGTGAAAAATAACTCTGTTCAGAATAAATTTTACCGCTTTCCTCTATGTGCCTCTACTGACTTTCCACTAGGCAAATGCCTAGTTACCTTAATCTTATAACCCTCACCTTGATATCTTCTGGCTCCTCAAGGAGGATCAGGGGTCCTTCCTCCATCCTCCTACAGACCCTTATCAGGTCCTTTAAAGCAGGGGTCAAGTCTCTCCATCTGCACCACCAACACCTGGGACACTGTCCGGAAGTACTATGTGTTTGTTGTACTTGAATTTGTTCTCGATTATTTTGGAACAAAGTAGATAATATGAGACAGTTATGTAAACCATTTTCCAGAATGAAGAGAAGATTAAATGATTATGCTTACGGGAGCTAGACTGAGTTGGGGACCTGAGTATTAATCTCATCTACCACAAAGCAGTTGTGACTAAGCCAGCCTTTCATCTCCTTCTAGATTGCTATGTTTTTTATCTGGAAAAAAGAAGGCTGGATGAGAACAAGATTTGCAAAGTAAATGCCCACATGGATCAGTCAATATAAATTAATGAAACATTATGGGCTTAAGAAAAATAGCTGCAGAAGCTCATTGATAAAAGACAATTGTCATTATATCTCTCTTTAAGAACTGAGGAGTTGTGGGACTGGGAGTGACTGAAAAACCCATAGCTGCATAAGGGGGGACACTATCACTCCGCTCCCACTGAATTTTGACCAGCAACATCAGTATTGCCACAGCATTCAATTTTTTTCAGAAAAAAAAAGCCAGACAAACAGAAATCCAAGTTTAAGTTCTTGAACAACCTGTTTCTCGACCAAGTTGTGCACAGAAAAAATGTCTTAGATGTGAAACAAAACTTCAACTCTCGATTCTCTGCCAAACAATCCTTTCATGCTGATCCCTGTATGATTGGTCATGCGGCTCTCAGGCAACAAAGAAGATTTGATTTTAGAACAAATCACTTCTTGAACAGTTTTCTGGAACTAATTAAATTTGAGAACCAAGGTTCCACTGTATTTTCATATACTTGCATCCAGTTAAAAATATTATTACTTAAGCTAAAGAAAATACCCCCCAAAACCCATCTGTGGGCCAGATCTTTGGTTTGTGACCTCTGGAGTATATTGAATCTTTGGTCCTCTGCCATAAGATTCTGATATTCCCTATGTTCTGCTTATGAAACAGAAAGTTAGCATGAATAATTAACCTCTTAGCTCAGGGTACACTTAAAAACATTAATGTACTTTTTTATATTAGCTGATTTGAAAATTAAATCCTTTATTAACAGAATATTAACAGTTTCATGTGCTATTAAGGTAACATTTAATGTTTACATTCAGGAGGCTGTATGAAAGTAATTTATTAAGATACTTGTAATAGTGATAAAAGTAGTTTAATGCAGAACCCATCTATAGCCTACATGGCTCATAGTCAAATGTAAGAAAACTATATAATATTCCCCATTTAAAAGTGTCTTATTATGAGACATTAATAGAATGAGTTGGGCACACCCATCTACCTTCAACTGTCCCATAGGTTGTTGGCTAAGAAGAAAGATTGTTCTGTTCCAGTCCAACTCTTCAGTCAATACTTACCTGGAACTTCATGGTGGCCTCATGGACTGTTCAGTTCTAGGATTGCACTTCAGCCCAGACTGGCTTCCTGTGCCCTCTTTCCTGGCTGCAGACTCTGGGCACTCAACTTGCTTTCTTCTCTTGCTGAACTGCCCACACCCATTTCCTTCCTTTGGGACCCGCTTCCTGCCAAGGTTGGCCTCTGAAAGGAAAATTTTCTCTTTCTGTAACCTCTTTTCTTGGAAGCCCTAAATATAAGCATACAGACCCCATTTGTTTATTTATGTGGACTTTGTTAATCACTGTGGGGAAACAAACAGAGGGTCATAATTTTCAGCAATTAATGTGACAAGGTATCTTAATCTCCCAAGTTTTCATAGTCCTGGTTCCTGGATTCTTATGACCCCCTGCTCTTTGTTAGTGTTTTGGGGCCCTGAACTTCATTTTGACAATTTGTTCAGACACAGTCAGGGCTGGAGAAGTAGTCAGCCAAAATTGTTGGTATGCCCCACACCTCCAACCTCGTTCATCAAAAAATTTGCATTTTTATGGAAGACCCTGAGCTTAAGATCAGGTAGTTCACCAGGTATCGTTCCTGCCCAGGAATAAGCCTCTCTCAACTTTTCCTCATTCAACATTTTGTGGAAGTACAGGAGGGTAGAGCTATTTGCAAAGTGGTAGTTGGGGGATTGGCAGTCAGCTCTCCCAACAATAGTTGCTCCCCTGGAAGCTTTGTAGAAAGAACTCAGGAACTTTGATCTCTACCTTTTGAGTGTCTTTCCTCACTGTAATATGGGGATGATCACAGAACCTACTTTGTGAAGTTGTTGGAATGGTCAAATGAGATACACACTTTAAAGTTTCTGGCACAGTGCTTGGCACACCGTAAGGCTTCATAAATAAACAAAGATGCTGTCATTATTAGTAGGAAGAACCCAGTTTATGCAGGGTCACTCTCATTTTGGGAAAGCTCAAGAGCAAAGGTTGGTCCATGGTGAGGAGGAGTGACTTTATTATCACAAATTCGAAGGGATCTTGTAAGGCCCTGTTGCCCATGGTCATCCCTCCCAAACTTTCTCCTAGTTTCTGTCTCAATAGGGTGCTTTGGGGCACACAGTGCCTAGTTGTGGTGCTCTGGGCCCCTGTCTGTAATAGCACAGGTGAAAGTCCAAGAAACTGGGCTGATTGTAAAACTTTGGACTCATGGGGTGGCACAGGCCTTGATTGGACAGAATACTGGCTGCAGTTCCAGGTAGGGCCAGATGGGTTTGCACTATTTGAAAGCAGCCATGCCTGGAGCAATTTGTGAGCCCAGAACTCTGCACCATCTCCACCTCCAACACTAACAGCAAAATCCAGTCTCCTGATCCTCACATTTCTGGTGGCAATTTCATGCCATACATCAATATCTGATTGAATCAATATGCAATCCCTTTCCATGGAAAGTCTTACAAAAGACCATGTCTCTTGGAGAGAGTATGCTCACCGTTGTAGCTCTTGCCTGGGGAACACTCTTCCAGTTCTCCTTTCTTTTTTCTTTTTTTTAAAGTGAAGTGTGTTTTATTTTATCTCATTCTTTATTGTCCTATTACAGTTGTCCCAGTTTTTCCCTCATTGCTCTCCCCTGCCCAGTCAACCTTACCCCTCTCCCACAGTCAACCCCCAACCTACTGTCCATGACCATGGGTTATTAGTTCCTTGACTAGACCCTTCCCCTTCTGTCTCCCCTCCACTCTGGTCACTGTCAGTCTGTTCCTTGTTTCCGTGCCTCTGGTTCTATTTTGATGAATTGTTTGTTTTGTTCATTAGGTTCCTGTATTAGGTGAGATCATATGATATTTTTCTTTTATCACCAGGCTTATTTCACTAAGCATATTATTCTCCATGTCCATTCATATTTTTGCAAAAAAAAAGGAGTTCTTTCTTTCTTTCTGCTGAATAGTATTCCATTGTGTAAATGTACCACACTTTTTTGATCCACTCATCCACTGACGGGTGCTTAAGCTGTTTTCAGCATTTAGATATTGTAAATAGCACTGCTATAAACATAGGGGTGCATAGATTCTTCTGAATTGGTGTTTTAGGATTCTTCGGGTATAATCCTAGAAATGGAATTGCTGAATGAAAAGGCAGTTCCATTTTTAGTTTTTTGAGAAAATTTTATACTGTTTTCCAAAGTGGCCACACCAGTCTGCATTCCTATCAACAGTGCACTAGGATTCCCTTTTCTCCACATACTCACCGACACTTGTTGTTTGTTGATTTCTTTTTTTTTAAGTATATTTTATTGATTATATTGTTACAATAGTTCCAATTTTTTCCCCTTTGCTCCCCTCCGCCCAGCACACCCCTTCCCCGACAATCCCCTCCCCAAGTCCATGCCCATGGCTCACCCTTTAATATATTCTTCTTCTTCTTTTTTAAAATAATTAATTAATTAGTTAAATATTTTAACAATAAAAAATAACAATCCCTCCCTCTCAGACTTAAGACCCTTTACAATCTTATAAAGGACAATGGACGAAGGTCTCGAGCTCCTCTAGTTGCTTCAAGCTGGACATGGTCGTCGTCCTACCTACCCTTGGGTCAAGAAATCCCTAATAAGAGTGGGGGTGTGGAGGGGAGGGTGGCTTTCCCACAAGGGGAAGGATCGTGCAGACTGCAGGTTGGTTGGCTGTCTCTGGACAACGGCATGCTTGGTTTAACAGGCTGGCATCCTTGTTGTATTCTGGGGGCAACAGTGTTAAAGGACATCATTCAATCTGTAACCACTAGATGACAAAAGACAGGTATTAATTTTTCGATGTCCCACATTAGGGAAAAGAAGGGCTTCTTTAGAGGAAGGTATGCCAGGTACATCTCACCTGTCCAAAACCCTTTTGCCCATTATACTTAGTTTAAGCTGATGGGAATATTTTAGGTTTTCCCCCTCTCAGGCCTCTGGGCTCTTTCTATCCAAGCCATTAGGATAGAAAAGAGAAACCAGTTTTAAAGTGAAGCCCACAGACCACCCCGTTCTTCACCAACCCAGCCACTTAGTTCAGCCAAACCATTGAGTCTCAGGAGGCAGCGATGCAGACAGGATTAAGTGAGACCTATATGTACAGACAATCACTCAGGTAATGAGATCCTAGGCTTATGCCCTTTGAAAACAGAAAACACATGTTAATTTATGTAACATAACCCACACACAAGTTTATAGATCTTTGGACTGTCTTATCGGAAAGACATCCAGTTGCAAGGCATTTGACATTCTTCTTGCCTGTAAATTAAACATCTTTGATAATGCCACAGACATAGTTTAACTTTCAAATGAAAACAAATTTTAAATGAAAAGAAACTTTAAAGACGGTTAGCTGCACTACTTTATAGTCTACCACTGGGCATTGTGATCTTCCTTGAATCTTGATTTTTCTCCCTAAGATTACCCTCCTTGTCATTAAAGGGACTACATTAAGTTCATTTTTAATTTATCCTGTTCATTTGCATAAACAAAACAAGAGCAGCAAATGATCACTTATGATCTTTAGTTCTGCTTTGCTGGAACTTACGCAAGGAACATTTAGGGTGACCTTCAGTCTGCCCTTCAGGGCACAGAATCTGAGTCACATACCTGGCATTCAGCCTTGCCTGTAAACACCTGTCTTTTCCAGGTCCTCCTGGTTTTCCATTGTGCCTTAAGGTCCCTTCTAGCCCTCTTTCAGGAAAACAACCTTCGTTCCTTCCCTGGAAAGATTGCTATGGACCGCTCATCCATCAAAGGAACCAGGCCTTTTATCTCGTGGACTTTTATTACCTTTGAAAGTCAGTCCCAGTTGCTCAGGGCTTTTTGGTAACAACCAAAGCCCAAGCATGTCTCCTTTAGGCATGACATTCCAGTCAAAGTCTTAGTCAAAAAATCGTTATTAACAACTGGTCTTATTAGTTTTATGCAAAGAAACTTAGGTCATTACTTACTTCTTTAGAATGCCAAATTCTGGAGGGATCAGATAGGGAGAAAATATATACAGTGTGAAGGAAAATCCTTGTCCTTCTAATATTCACTGAACTTGCATTTCTATTCTTTATATTTTTATTTTTTCCCCCCACTAAAAATTTTTCTGTTTGTTTGTTTTTCCATTAAAGTTGTCTCACTTTTTTCCCCCTCTTGCTTCTCTGCACCCTGTCCCTCCCTTCTCCCACATTCAGTCCCCACCCAGCTGTCCATGTCCATGGATCATTTATACATGTTCTTTGACTAGACCCTTCCCCTTCTTACCACTTCTCTCCCTCCCATCTCCCCCTTTGTTACTGTTAGTTTATTCCTCGATTACATACCTCTGGTTCAATTTTGCTCATTTGTCTGTGTTGTTCATTAGTTTCCTTTAACAGGTGATAGCATAAGGTAATTTTCTTTTGTTGCCTGGCTTATTTTGCTAAGCATAATTCTCTCTAGTTCCAATCATGTTGTTGCAAATGGTAGAAGTTCCTTCTTTCTTTCAGTATTTATTCATTGTCATTTTCCCCCTTTGTACTCGTGTTCCTCTCTGTCTCTCTCTGTTTCTTCATCTTTTTAAAGCAGACCCTTTAGCATATCTTGCAATACTGGTTTGGTGGAGATGTATTCTTTTAACCTTCGTTTGTCTTGAAAACTCCTTATTTCACCTTCCATTTTGAATGAGAGCCTTGCTGGGTAGAGTATTCTTGGTTGTAGGCCTTTGTTTTTCATTACTTGGAATATATTTTGCCATTCCCTTCTGGCTTGTAGTGTTTCTGCTGAGAAGCCTGATGATAGCCTTATTGGAGCTCCCTTGTATGTTATTAGTTGTTTCTCTCTTGCTGCTTTTAGGATTCTCTCTTTGTCTTTGAATGTTGCCATTTTAATTATGATGTGTCTTGAAGTGGGCCTGTTGGGGTTCATCTTCATTGGGACCCTCTGTGCTTCCTGGACTTGCATGATTCTTTCTTCATGTTAGGGAAGTTTTCTGTCATTAGTTTTTCAAAGAGGTTTTCTATCCCTTGCTCTTCTTCTTCTCCTTCTGGAATTCCTATGATACGGATAGTATTACGTTTCGTGTTGTCCTGCAGCTGTCTTAGAGCCTCTTCAGTCTTGTTCAGCCTTTTTTCATTTTGTTGCACTGTCTGTGAGTTTTTGTCTACATTGTCCTCCAGCTCGCTGATCTGATCTTCTGCTTCCTCTAGCCTGTTTTTAATTCCTTCTACTGTGTTCTTCAATTCAGAGATCGTATTCTTCATTTCCTCCTGGCTCTTATTGATAGTTTCCATGTCCTTATTGATGCTGGTATAATTCTCAGTAAGTTCCTTATAGTTCTTCTGGAGTTCACTGTAGTTTTTCTGGAGTTCTTTTTAGTTTCCGCTGAGCTCATTGAGCTTCTCCATAATACATGCTTTCAATTCCATATCTGATAGTTGGCTCCCCTCTATATCATTTAGCACTCTTTCTGGGGACTCTGCCTTTCCTTTCGATGGGCGGTTGTTTCTCTGTCTCCCCATTTTTGTGACTCCTATTGTTTGTTGGTGCTTCTTAGAATGATCTGCACTTCCTGGATCTGCCCCTGGTGGCGTCAGATCCTGTACCAGTCTGGGCCTAGGCAGCCTGTTGGAGACTTCCAGGGATCTACTGCCTTTGTCTGTCTCCTTTAGTTGATAATCTATTCAATCTGTGATTAGCAGTCAGGCTTAAGGACCGTGGGTGTGGCAGCTTAATTCCTGTAGGCAGGGCCTTTGCTTCCCCTCAGGCTGACGCCACTTGGCTGGGAATGCTCTGCCTGCAGCACTGGGGATGAGTCAGCACTGGGACCTGGCCGGCCGCTTCCCCAGCTCTCCCCTCAAAGCCACCACACCAAACTCTCCCCAAGTGTCTCCAGTCCTCTCTGCCTTCCCTCCGCTTGAGCCCAGGGTAAGTGGGGGCCAAAATATTTTTGTATGTGATCTGCTTAAGAGCTCTTTTTCTCCAGCTGTTTCTCTCTGGCTAGCAAGAAACCCTGTGGCTTTTCGCTTTTCTCAGCTGGATACTATTTTACTTTCCACTCTGTTGCTGTAGGCTGGGAAGTTCAGCTGGGGGTTTAGACCCTGCCCTTCTCAGGGGGAATCTCTGGCTGCTGAGCTGTTTCTCAGTCCCTTCAGCTGCCACCCATGTGAGCCCAGCCAGCCCTTCCGCGTGTCCGCACTCCCTACCAGTCACGTTGTGATGTAGCGGCCTTTTTTGTCTCTCCGTGGTTATAAGACTTCTCTCCAGCTGGTGTTCGGTTGGTTATTCCAGATGATTTCTCCAAAATTGCGTTGTAAATCCAGACTAGTTCTGGGAGGAAGTTAATGTAGCTTCCACTTACTCCTCCGCCATCTTGTTTCTCCTGTTGATTTCTTGATGATGGACATTCTGACTGGTGTGAAGTGGTATCTCACTGTGGTTTTTATTTGCAACTCTCCGATGGCTAGTGATGTTGAGCATACTTTAATATGCTCATGGGCCCTTTGTATGCCCTCCTTGGAGAAGTGTCTGTTCAGGTCCTTTGCCCATATTTTAATTGGATTGTCTGTATTCTTGGCGCTGAGTCATATAAGTTTTTTATATATTTTGGTGATCAATCCCTTCTTTGAGGTATCATTGGCAAATATGTTTTCCCATATGGTAGGTTCACTTTTTATCTTGCTGAAGTTTTCTTTTGCTGAGCAGAAACTCTTTAGTTTGATGTAGTCCCATTTGTTTGTTTGTTTGTTTTTCCTTTATTTCCCTGGTCTTAGGAAATGTATAAGCAAAAATATTGCTACATGGGATATCTGAAATTTTTCTGCCTATGTTTTCCTCTAGAACATTTATGATGTCACGGCTTACATTCAAGCCTTTGATCCATCTTGAGTTTATTCTGGTGTGTGGTGTAAGTTGGTTGTCTAGTTTCATTTTTTTGCATGCCCCTGTCCAGTTCTCCCAGAACCATTTGTTAAAGAGGGTATTTTCACTCCATTTTATGCTCCTCTGCCTTTGTCAAATATTAGTTGACCATATAGATCTGGGTTTATTTCTGCGCTCTCTATTCTGTTCCACTGATCTATATGTCTGTTCTTATGCCAATACCAGACTGTTTTGATCACACTGGCCTTACAATATAGTTTGATATCAGGTATTGTTATTCCTCCTACGTAGTTCTTCTTTCTCAAGATTGCTGAGGCTATTTGGGCTCATTTTTTGTTCCATCTAAGTTTTGAAGTATTTGTTCTAGGTTTGTGAAATATGTCATTGGTATTTTAATAGGGATTGCATTGAATGTATAAATTGCTTTGGTAGTGTGGACATTTTAATAATGTTAACTGTTCCCATTCATGAACGTGGTATATGCTTCCATTTATTTGTATCTTCCTTAATTTTTTTCCTCAGCGTTCTGGTTTTCCGAGTACAGGTCTTTTACCTCCTTAGTTAAGTTTATTCTTGAATACTTTATTTTTCTTGTTGCTTTAGTAAATGGGATTTTTTTCCTAGTCTTTATCTCTGATATTTCATTGTTGGTGTACAGAAATGCTTTTGATTTCTAAATATTGATTTTGTATCCTGCTATGTTTTCAAATTCACTTATTAGGTCGAGTAGTTTTTTGGTGGAGTCTATAGGGTTTTCTATATACACTATCATGTCATCTGCAAATAATGACAGTTTTACTTCCTCCTTTCCAATTTGGATGCCTTTTATTTATTTTTCTTGTCTGATTCCTGTGGCTAGAACTTCCAATACTATTTTTAATAGGAGTGGAGAGAGTGGACATTTTTGTCTTGTTCCTGGGTTAGGGGAAATGATTTTAGTTTTTTCCCATTGAGTATGATGTTGGGTTTAGGTTTCTCATATATGGCCTTTATTATGTTGAGGTATGCTCCCTCTATTCCCATTTTGCTGGGTATTTTCATCATAAGTGGGTGTTGTACTTTTCAAATGCTTTTTCATTGTCTATGGTATGATCATGTGATTTTTGTCTTTCATTTTGTCTATGTGGTGTATTACGCTTATTGATTTGCAAATATTATACCATCCTTGCATCCTTGAATGAATCCCACTTGATTGTGATGTATGATCTTTTAAATGTGTTGCTGGATCTGGCTTGCCAATAGTTTGTTGAGGATTTTAGCATCTATGTTCATCAGCAATATTAGCCTGTAGTTTTCTTTCTTTGTTGTGTCTTGACTTGGTTTTGGAATTAGGATAATACTGGCTTCATAGAAGGAGTTTGGGAGTCTTCCCTCTTCTTGAATAATTTGAGAAGGGTAGGAGTTAATTCTTCCATAAATTTTTTTGTAAAATTTACCTGTATAGCCATCTGGTCTGGGACTTTGTGTGCCAGGAGTTTTTTGATTACTGGTCTTAATTTCACTAGTTGTTATCAGTTTATTCAGGCCTTTTTTTTTAGGTAGGCTTGTATTGCTATGAACTTTTCTCTCAGGACTGCCTTCTCTGTGTCCCACAAATTTTGGGCTGTTGTGTGTTTATTATCACTTGTTTTCAGAAACTCTTTGATTTTTTCCTTGATGTCATTGTTAGCCCATTCATTATTTAGTAGCATGTTATTCAGTCTCCATAAATTTGAATGTTCGTGAGTTTTTTCCTTGAGGTTGTTTTCTAGTTTCAAGCCATTTTGACATGAGGAGATGCTTGATATAATTTATATTTTCTCAGATTTGTTGAGGCTTCTTTTGCATCCTACCATGTGGTCTATCTTTGAAAATGTTCCATGTGCATTTGTAAAGAATGTATATTTTTCTTCCTTGGGGTGAAATGTCCTGTATATACCAATTAAGCTCATTTGATCTAGAGTGTTGTTCAGTGCCACAATATCCTTGGTGTTCCTTTGTTTGGAAGATGTGTCCACTGTTGACAATGGGGTGTTAAAGTCCCCTACTATGAGTGTGTTTCTGTCTTCACCCATATGTCTGTTGGATGGGCAAATATTAATGAGTATCACATGTTTGGTTGCCACAGACTGTTTTATGCTGGAGATGGGGATGAGGAAATGAACACGTGGTGGTTTCTGCTCTCATGGAATTCACAGCATTGTGAGGGAGACTGACAAATAAGCAGAAGGGGAAACAGGGGTGTGATGTTTCAGAAACAGGAAGTACTATAAAGCTATAGGTGAAAGTCAACCTGACCTATAGCCTCCTTCACTTCCCTCAATCTGCCCCTTTTTGAATGGCTTCATTCTTCCTCATTAAAGAATATCACCTCCATTCATAAGAGCGCTTTCCAGATTTCACTTCCTCTATAGACCCTTTCTATCTGTTGCAATCTGTCCATCGTTGAGCCTTGATAATGCCCCATACAACTTTTTAACTGTTCCCTCCTGTTTGTACCATATTACATCATATTTTTCATGGAGGCTTCCTGTCTGATTCATGGGTGTGTTCTTCATAGCTCAGTGCTTGGCTCAAGGAAGAAGCTCAGTAGATGATCATAGATTTCAAATGGCAAAGTGATCAGAAATGGATTCTGATGTCTCTATAAGCTTCACTATTGAAGGCATTAAATTTGTTAATGGCAGAATGTATTCTTGTCACAAGTCCAATTGGATATCCACTAGTATGACACAGATGTTTTCATGACTTGAAGTGGTTATTTATTATGATAACCTCATGGGGTTTTGTTGTCATTTGTAATCCTAATTAGTGTTCAGTGACACACCCACATTTTTTCTGATGATCAGATGGATCCTGGCAAAATATAAGCATCTTCTCATCTAAGGGCAAAACAAAGTTAACTGCAGACTAATGAAAATCATATTTTCCTCTATCATTGCTGGTGATTAACTATTATTTATGCCAGAGACAAGGTTATCCAGGTAACAACTTTGCTAATTCTAAACAGTTTTGGAAAATCTGGAAATCTCTTTGCCCTTATTTCCCCTCCTTCTCCTGGAGTACCCCCAACAGAGCATGTTGTCCCCATGTTTCTCTATACAATATCCTGTCAGCTTTTGCAAATGATAGCTCTTGATTCTGATTGAACTGAAAGGGCTTCAGAGGAGTGTGTGAGTCACACATGAATGATGGACTGTGTCCCCTGTGGAAGGAACAAAACAGCTCTGTTAGAAACAGAGGTCTGTGTATGTTCATCCAGCTGCATGTTGCAGCACACTGTTCTGGGGAATGTCAATGTGAAAGAAACCATCACTCCCAATCTTCCTATACTTAGATACGCCTGAGTTAGAAATATATGCTTGATAAAGTACAAATGTTCTATAAAATATAAAGTGTTATAAAAATAAAATATTGTATTGATGTGTAAGTAAATAGCAGGAAAATGTTGCTTATTGCATAATGATTGGAAAGGCAATTCTAAAACAAAAATTTCAATGCTTCTTAAATGTTTAAGCTGTTGGGATTGTGCACTGAGTATTTAACCAAGGAAAGTATGTCTGATAAGTATGTTGATGTCTGCAAAGTGCACATACTCAAAATAGCCATTGGTTGGGAAGAGGAAAGTAAAGCATGGATGTATGAAGACCTTTTTTTTCAAGCAGAATGTGAGGTACAGAGTAGTACCGTGGGTGATGTGTAGAGCGTGGGGATCATCTTTTATGCCAGCATGGCTCTTATTGGCTTTATGACATTTCTGCTTGGTACTATAATTTTCTGAAATGTATAATTTAATTAAAGCTATAGGAATTGATACAATGACTTTTAAATGTTAAAGGTTAATCTTTATAGTAAAAAAAATGTTGTTTGGTAGATACACACTAGTTCAAGGGACAAGACTTTCAGGCGTTCACCTCGGAGAGAAAATGGAAACAGTAGGTCTCCATTTCTCTGTCTTTAAACTGCCTTTCCATTTAAAGTTTCAAAAACATGAAAAAATAATTTAACTTAATATATGAGTAAAAGAGGAAGCTCTCAGGATAGGTATGGTGGTAAATAGTATTGTAGGGCAAACTACAATTCTAATTAGTTATAATTGTATTATGCTAAGTTCTACATTGTCACTAATTATGACAAAATTAAAATGGGAGAAATAAAATATTATAAATATAAATATACAAAAGACTTTTGTAAGTATAATTGTATTATCTCTCTCAAAACACCTAAATACGTAGCATTGATTTCCAGGAAAGTTACCCAAAATAGCCTCTTTAGAATAAAAGGATATTTCAAGTTGTTAGGCCACAGAGTAAAAATAAAAATCACAATGTTTTTTTCTCTCTACCTCTGATATGTACAATTGAATATCTTTCTTATTGAAAACTAATATTTCCATTCATCACATGGCACTAAAAAATTACACTCCTTAATCTCAAGCATCTCAGCAAAAATAAATAAATAAATTCTTTAATATATTGAGCATTGTAAAAAAAACGTCTGACTAATGACATATGGAAGAATACATTTGGATAGAAATTAGTCAGGGAAATTATCTTCAAAATGTGCATTACAAGGACCATGTTTACTGGTATTTATATATCTGTGCCAAGCATCACACTTCACATAAAACATGTCAGTCTACAAGGGATGTTGAGTGACTAAATGGTATTTGTTCTACAGTTTACTTCTGTGTAAAAGCTCTATTTCAGGACTAATGGTGCAGATTCAACAAAAGACTGTGTGCTTAGGAGCTGACTGGGTCTGATGCCCTTTCAGTGATGACTGAATGAGAAAAGACAGGAGGGTGGTTCAAGGCACTTAACCCCACACTTGTAGTTTTATTTTCTGAGGTTATAACACTGATTGGCTAGAATAAGATCATTAAGAGTTGAAAGGAATCAGTTCCTCGAGTGTGGCTTTTCAGAACACCCTCTATTCAGGCTTCCGCAGAGAGGAGTCGGGAGGAGAGCAGATCTCTGCCGGCAGGCAGAGACGGGACTCGACCAAGTGGTGTTGGCGCTGAAGGACAGGACACAGCGTGCTGCCAGGCAACATCTCCACAAAAGAACTCAAGACAAAGTGAATAGAGTGACTCTCAATCAACTAGCCAGGAGGAAGATCCTACCAAAGAACATTTGAAATATAACCAGACAGCATAAACAAACGACATAAAGGGTAAACCAAGAACATCAGGCTCAGGAGATCAAAGAGATTGCACCACTGAAACCCCCAGATCTCCTATAAAGAATCCCATACCACAAAGGTGGAAAGTCAAAGCAGACCATCCACCCACAAAATAAAAACAAACAAGAAGAATCCAACATGGTAAGACACAAAAATAACCCCTCAATAAAAAGAAAAGAGGAATCCTCAGAAAGAGAGGTAGGTGAAATAGACATAGCCCAGATGTCAGACATGGAATTCAAAACAATGGTGATGAAGAAGCTCAATATACACGACAACCTTAAAAACAACTATGACAACCTCCAAGGAAGTTAGCAGCAGCTCCAAAAAAATTACAGGGAACTTGCAGAAAACTATACCAGCATAAAAAAAGACAGAGAAACTATTAACAAGAACCAGGAAGAAATGAAGAATTCAATCTCTGAACTGAAAAACACAGTAGAATCAGTCAAAAGCAGGCTAAACAAAGAGGAGGATCAAATTATTGAGTTAGAAGATAATGTAATGAAAAACTTTCAGACAATACAGCAAAATGAAAAAAGATTGAAAAAATATGAACAAGATGTAAGGGAATTACAGGATAGCATGATAACAAATAACATCAGGATCATTGGAATTAGAGAGGGAGAAGAAAAGGAGCATGGAATTGAAAAACTGATAGGAGAAATAGTGAGAGAAAAATTTCCGAGCCCGATGAGAGAAAAAGTTATACAAGTTCAGGAAGTACAAAAAGTTCCAATGAAGAGGAACCACCAAAAACCGACTCCAAGGCACATCAAAATTAAAATGGCAACATTCCAAGACAAAGAGAGAATCCTAAAAGCAGCAAGAGAAAAACAGCAAATAACATACAAGGGAGCTCCAATAAGGCTATCAACTGATTTCTCAACAGAAACAATACAAGCCAGAAGGGAATGGTCAAAAATATTTCAAGCAATGAAAAACAAAGGCCTACAACCAAGAATACTCTACCCAGCAAGGCTCTCATTCAAAATAGAAGGTGAAATAAGGAGTTTCTCAGACAAAGGAAGACTAAAAGAATGCATCTCCAGGAAACCAGCATTGCAAGAGATGCTAAAGGGAGTGTTCCAAGAAAAAAGAAGAAAAAAAAAAAAGAGGAGAGGAACATAGGTACAAAGGGAAATGAATAAACACACGTCAATAATAACCTTAAGTGTAAATGGATTAAATGCTCCAATTAAAAGACATAGGGTAACGGAATGGATAAGAAAACAGGACCCACATATTTGCTGTCTACAAGAAACACACCTCAAAACAAACGATTTACACAGACTAAAAGTAAAAAGATTTAAAAAATATTCCAAGCAAACGGACCAGAAAAAAGAGGCAGCGTAGCAGTCCTCATATCAGACAAAACAGATTTCAAAACAAGGGCAATAAAAAGAGAAAAAGAAGGACATTTCATAATACTTAAAGGAACAATCCATCAAGAAGATATAACACTGATAAACATATATGCACCCAACATAGGAGCACCCAAATACATAAAGCAAATACTAGAAGACCACAAGAAGGATATCAAGAACAACACACTCATAGTAGGGGACTTCAACACTCCATTATCAACAATAGACAGATCATCCAAGCAAAGAAACACCAAGGATATACAGGCATTGAACAACACACTAAACCACATGGACTTAACTGATGTATATAGAACTTTTCACCCCAAAGAAGCAAAATATACATTCTTTTCAAGTGCACATGGGACATTTTCAAAGATAGACCACATTATATGACGCAAAACAAGCCTCAAAAAATTCAAGAAAATTCAAATCATATCAAGCATCTTTTCAGACCACAATGCCTTGAAACTAAAAATCAACCTCAGAGAAAAAAAATTAAATACACCCAAACTCATGGAGAATGAATAACACACTATTAAATAATGAATGGGTTAACAATGACATCAAAGAACAAATCAAGAAATTTCAATAAACTAATGATAATGAGCACACAACAGCCCAAAACCTGTGGGACACAGCAAAAGCAGTCCTGAGAGGGAAGTTCATAGCAATACAGGCATATCTGAAAAGGATAGAAGAATCTCAAATACAAAAACTAACCATAAAGCTACAAGAACTAGAGCAACAACAACCAACAAAGCCTACGGCAAGAAGAAGGAAGGAAATCATCAAGATCAGAGCAGAACTAAATGACATAGAGACTAAACAAACAATCCAAAAGATCAACAAAACTAGGAGCTGCTTCTTCGAAAAAATCAACAAAATCGACAAGCCTCTAGCCAGTCTAATCAAGAAAAAAAAAGAGAGAAAACCCAAATAAATAAAATCAGAAATGAAAGAGGAGAAATCACGACTGATACCACAGAAATACAAATGATAGTTAGAAATTACTACAGACAACAATATGGCAAGAAATTTGACAACCTAGAAGAAGAAATGGATAAATTTCTAGAAACATACAACCTTCCAAAACTGAATCAAGAAGAAGTGGAAAGTCTCAAAAGACCAAGAACAAAGAAGGAAATTGAAACAGTAATCCAAAATCTCCCTGCACACAAAAGCCCTGGACTGGATGGCTTCACAGGCGAATTTTACAAAACATTTAGGGAAGAACTAACTCCTATCCTCCTAAAACTATTTTAAAAAATCCAAGAAGACAGGAAAATCCCAAACTCTTTCTATGAAGCAAGTATTATTCTAATCCCCAAACCAGGTCAAGACACAACAAAGAAAGAAAACTAAAGGCCAATATCACTGATGAACATAGATGCTAAAATCCTCAATAAAATATTGGCAAACAGGATCCAGCAATACATCAAAAAGATAATACATCACGATCAAGTGGGATTCATCCTAGGGATGAAAGGATGGTTTAATATTCACAAATCAATAAATATAATACATCACCTAAACAGAATGAAAGATAAAAATTACATGATCATATCAATAGATGCAGAAAATTCATTTGATAAAGTACAACATCCATTTATGATGAAAACACTCAGCAAAATGGGAATAGAAGGAGCATACCTTAACATAATCAAGGCTATATATGAGAAGCCTGAGGCCAACATCCTACTCAATGGACAAAAACTAAAATCATTTCCCCTGAATTCAGGAACTAGACAACGTTGTCCACTCTCTCCACTCCTATTCAACATAGTGTTGGAAGTCCTAGCCACAGCAATCAGACAAGACAAAGAAATAAAAGGCATCTGAATAGGGAAAGAAGAAGTAAAACTATCATTATATGCAGATGACATGATAGTATACCTAGAAAATCCTATAAACTCCACTAAAAGACTACTCGATATAATAAGTGAATTTGGCAAAATAGCAGGGTACAAAATAAATATACAGAAATCTAAGGCATTTCTGTACACCAACAATAAAATAGCAGAGACAGAGACAAAAAAGAAAATACCATTTACTATAGCAACAAGAAAAATAAAGTACCTAGGAGTAAACTTAACCAAAGAGACAAAAGACCTGTACCCTGAAAATTACATAACATTGAAGAAAGAAATTAAGGAAGATACAAATAAATGGAAGCAAATACCCTGTTCTTGGATGGGAAGAATCAACATCATCAAAATGGCCATACTACCCAAAGCAACTTACAGATTCAATGCAATCACTATTAAAATACCAGTGACATGTTCCACAGACCTAGAACAAATCCTCCAAAAATCCATATCGAACCAAAAAAGACCCCAAATAGCAAAAGCAATCTTGAGACAGAAGAACACAGCAGGAGGAATCACAACACCAGATATCAAACAATACTACAAAGCCACTGTGATCAAAACAGTCTGGTACTGGCATAATAACAGACATATAGATCAGTGGAACAGAATAGAGAGTCCAGAAATAAACCCAGGCCTCTGTGGTCAACTAATATTTGATAAAGGGGGAAGGAACATAAAATGGAGTGAGAAGAGCCTCTTCAACAAATGGTGCTGGGAGAACTGGATAGGACTTGCAAAAAAATGAAACTACATCTCCGACTTACACCACACACGAGAATAAACTCAAGATGGATCAAAGACTTAAATGTAAGCCATGACACCATAAAAGTCCTAGAGGAAAACATAGGCAGGAAAATTTCAGATATCCCGCGTAACAATTTCTTCATGGATACATCTCCTAAAGCAAGAGAAATAAAGAAAAAAAATAAACAAATGGGATTACATCAAACTAAAGAGTTTCTGCTCAGCATAAGAAAACATCAGCAAGATGAAAAGGAAACCAACTATATGGGAAAACATATTTGCCAATAACATTACAGATAGGGGACTGATCTCCAAAATATTTAAAGAGCTGATACGACTCAACATCAAGAAAAGAAACAACGCAATTAAAAATTGGGCAAAGGACCTGAACAAACACTTCTCCAAAGAGGACATACAGAAGGTCCATAGATACATGAAAAAATGCTCAACATCATTAGCCATCAGGGAGATGCAAATAAAAACCACAATGAGATACCATTTTATACCAGTCAGAATGGCCATCATCAACAAATCAACAAACAAGTGCTGGCGAGGATGTGGAGAAACGGGAACCTTACTGCACTGTTAGCAGGAATGCAAACTGGTGCAGCCACTATGGAAAACAGTGTGGAATTACCTCAAAAGATTAAAAATGGAACTGCCTTTTGAACCAGCAATTCCACTAGTAGGATTATACACAAACAATCTTGAAACACCAATTCAAAAGAACTTATGCACCCCTTTTTTCATTGCAGCCCTGTTTACAATAGCTAAGTGCTAGAAACAGTCTAAGTGCCCATCTGTAGATGAGTGGATCAAAAAACAGTGGTACATTTACACAGTGGAATACTATGCAGCAGAGAGAAAGAAGGAACTCCTGCTATTTGCAACAACATGGATGTAACAAGAGAGAATTATGCTTAGTGAAATAAGCCAAGCATAGAAATAAAAATACCATATCATATTACCTAATACAGAAAACTAAAGAACAACACAAACAAAAGAACTAAATAGAACAAAGAGGAGAATAGCAGTCAATAGGGGGAGAGGGGAGGGAGAGAAGGGGGATAAGTAAGGGAAGGTTTTAGTGAAAGAACGTGTATAAATGACTCATGGATATGGACAACAGGGAGGGATATGATTGCGGGAGAGTGGGTGGGCTGGGTTGGGGAGAGCAATGGGGGACAAATGGGACAACTGTAATTGAAAAATAAAAAATAAAAAATAAAAAAATAAAAAAAACCTTGACACAAAACAAAACAAAACAAAGAAACAAAAAAATAAAAAAGAGTTGAAAGGAACCAATGTTTTTAAAAGTGAGAATCATAGCACATTTTAAAAAGTTAACATCAGTTATTCTAATTTCCTCATTGCATAGATGGGGAATTGACACCTAGAAATGGTATGCAATTTACCCAGAGTGCCAGAAAGTATATAAGATTTGAGGCCTAAAGAACCTGAGTTTCAATCCTGTTTCACAATGTTTCACAAATTATTTAGCTTCTCTGAGCCCCAATTCCTTCACCTGTCAATGGAACAATAATTGGTGCTCACTTCTTGAAATCACTGTCTTGCATCTCTGTTGGACATCTTCCTTATGCTCTTCCAGATCTAATCTCTGCCTTCTTGACCCTGCCTTCTGTCTTGAAAGATTATTTGTTCTCCAAGATAATGGATTCAGTTTCTCTCGCTGAAGTTTGAAAAGGACACAGAGGCTGATCTTTACCTGAAGAAAGGTCCTATGCATAGGTAATATGTATACTTATTTTAATTTATATTATTATTTTTATATTAAACCAGCTAAAAAGACCCCAAATAATTGTTTTCTTTTACTAAACTACAAACCAATGCACAGTGCATTTCTGGGTCTCAGGAGTCCATTGGATTTGGCTGATGAGGAGTCCCAGGAAAAGTCAGAGGGAGGGAGGGGATTGAGGGAAAGGTACTTAATCTCCTTGTTCCTTCCTGGCTAGTCTCCCTGGGACTGGAAGACTCTCTTGGTGGAGGTAACTGATCTCAACATGACGTTTTTTCCTCATGATTTTTCACCAGTTTCCAGTAACCACTTCCTCTTCTCATTTCTATGTCTGAGGTGACAGCTGCTCAGCTGTTACTAGCTTTGTGTTATTGCACTCCCCTGATTATCTCCCTGTACCCATGTCTTTGTCAAATTATTCCCATTTGTGTGTACTGTTTCCTGTTTGGACTCTGACTGATGCTATATGCTTAGAACAGAGCCTGGTATATAGTAGATTCTTGGTGAATGAAATCTGTTACTATTAGTAGTAGTAGTACTGTAAAGTGGTATGAGTGGTTGAGGTGGAGATGATGGTGTTGGCATTTTACAATGCCACACAATGAAACACATACGAAGGTTGTAGGAAGTATCCACCTCCCATCCTCCTCAACTCTTTCCCATCTATTGCTCTTCAATGTTTATGCTGGAGAGAAAAATGGGTAGTTGACTTCTAACACCTTGTCTTTTGTGGCCAGAGTGAAGCAAACTCTGAAGCAGAGTTCATCTTATATTTGGTGCTCTGTGTAGTTTTTAAACCTGCTTACTATAGTTAAAAAATACAAAATTATTAAGAAAATCATTGCAAATGTAGTTGATGGTTATTATTATAATAAAATCAGTGTCAATTTACAATACCTCTTGTGCAACGGCCCAGAAAAGAAAAACTTAAAAAGGATGTGGGATTATACAGAAGAATTTGGACTTGGTCTTGTTGAATGTCATAACTCTGATTAGTACTATCACAGTCAGGAACTTATGAAGAAGTAGCACAAGCTACATCAGGCAGTTGACCTGAACTAGTTTGCCCTGGAAAACTATTTACAAAATATTAAATTGTAATTTTGTTCTTTCCTGTGGGCATGAAAGTCTCACCAGACCTAACACTCTCAACATCAAAATGTTCACCGCTTGCAACTATGGTTTCCTGGAAGAAAGCAGAAAGCTGATCTTTAAAGGTAGTTATCACTTCAAAAAGTTACTAAATGTAGAAACCTGAATAGTGTCAAAAATGTGGGGTGGCTTGACCACTCATTTCGTACAGGTTGGACTCCATCTTATTTGCTATTGCACAGTAGGATTTGCCATGGAGTCTGACACACAGTCAGCAGCCATTAAATATGTATTAAATAATAGTACAAGCATGGGAAGTGACAGGTAACAAGGTAATGGAGAAAAGGACTTCGATGGTGATTCACATTAGATGTAGTTCTACAGAAGTCCCAGCACTGGCTAGAACTAAATATGTAATTGTCAGCTAGTATTTATATACAAATGTCCTTGAAGGTGATTTCCAGATATATAATTTTTTGAATCTAGATTTAGTTATTAAAAGTTTGGGTTTTCAGTTCCTACTATGTAACATATTGATCTGGATTCAGAATAATCCAAGATATCAAAGATAATGGATTCAGTTTCTCTAGCTAAAATTTGAAAAGGACACAGAGGCTGATCTTTACTTGAAGAAAGGTTCTATGCATAGATAATATGGAGACTTATTTTAATGTGTATTATTATTTTTATATTAAATGAGCTAAAAAGACCCCAAATAATTATGTTCTTTTACTAAATTACAAACCAATGGACATGAAAATTAAGAATAATTCCTTTGGATTGAAATGTTTCACTAACAGTGAGTAACACTAATACTAGTATGTAATATCTAACATTTTCAAGAAATTTTGTCTGTGTGTCTAGAATTTGCTTAGTGCTTATTAAATATCAAGCACTTCACATGCATAAGGTGATTTAACTCTCACAATCAACTTATGAGTGTAGTACTTTTGCTCTCACCATCCTTAGGGAATGAAGAACAGAGGTCACATAGTAAATAGTGAAGTGGGACTTCAAACTCAATCTTGAAAGTCTGAAGTCTTATCTACTTATTAAAAACATTATCACTTGACTTTTCTTTGGAGAGATAAGGACAAATATGTATATTTTCTGTAATATAAATTAAAAGATATTATGATTCTATATTTATTTAGCTTTACGGATTGCATTATGGAATTTTCCCTTCTATGGCACTGATTACTAAACATATTTGACTTCATGCATTTCAGATGTCGCTTAGAAAAATATACTATGTTCATTTGGAAAATTTCTTTGCAGAATGCAGCACCTTAATTGAGAACAAATTACCATGAACCAATGGAATTGACCTTAAACTAGTTTAGCACTAGATCTGTCAACCAGCAATGTTGCACTAGATGGATGTGTGGCATGCTCTCTAACCAATGACATCCTATATGGGGCTTAATTCATTCCAGGGTTTGTCTGTTCTTCAGTCTTTGTGCTCTCACACATGTGACTAATTGCCTTTTTTCTTCTAGTTTCTTTTTTTAAATATGTTTTATTAATAATGTTGTTACAGTTGTCCCAATTTCTTTTCCCTTCACCCAGTGACCCCCTTCCGTCCAGTTGTACCCTCCCTTGCCCATTGGTTGTGCATATAGTTCTTCTCAACATCTTCCTATCTACTCCACTCCCTCCTACTATGCTTCTTAATTCCTATACTATCTCCCTTCCTTTATCCCCATCCCCCTACCTGCTGACCTCTCCACAAAATTTCCCCCATACCTACTATCCTTTTCCCACTCTCATTGCCTACTTAGTTTGCCTTTGTTTCAATTCCCCAGCTTCTGTTGTTGGTTGTTGTGATATAGTTTTCATTTTAATGTTCATAGCTTTAATCCACTGTCTCCTAAACAAGTCCTTTTAACATCTCATATAACAGTGGTTTGGATCTGATGAACTCCTTCAGTTTTACTTTGTCCTGAAAGCACTTTCTCTGTCCTTCCATTCTGAATGACAGCTTCACTGGATAGAGTAATTGTGGTTGTAGGTTTTTCCTTTTCACTACTTTGAATATTCCTTGCCAGTTTCTTCTTGACGGCAGAGTTTCTTTTGAGAAGTCAGATGATAGTCTTTTTGGGACTCCTTCGTATGTGATTCTCTTCTCTCTTGTTGTTTTTAAGATTCTCTCTTTATCCTTAATTTTTGACATTTTGATTATAATGTGTCTTGGTGTGGTTCTCCCTGGGTCCAGTTTTCTTGGAACACTCTGTGCTTCCTGTACCTGTAAATCTATTTTCTTCCCCAAGTTAGGGAAGTTCTGCTTCATTATTTTTTAACATAATTTTTCAATTTCTAGTTCTTCTTCTTCACCATCTGGCAACCCTGATTCAGATGTTGGCTCCTTATAGCTGTCTCATAGGTTTCTGAGCCTCTCCTCATTTTCCTCACTTTTCGTTTCCTCTTTCTGCACTGGTTGACTGTTTGTTCCTTCCCTATGTTCCGATTTGTTGATTTGATTCCTGGTTTTCTTTCCTTCACCACTAGTTTCGTATGTGTTTTCATTCATTTCAGCAGGGCTAGCCTTCATTCCTTCCCCGTCTTGTTTAAGATCTGCTGTTAAGTCTGTAAGCATTCGTATAACCAAAGCTCTGAACTGTGCCTCAGAAAGATTTCCTATCTGCTGAGCTGTTAGATTAGATATTTGCTGTCTGGTCAGTTGCATGATTGGGATCTCTATCATGACCTGTGACATCCTAAAAGTTTTGTGTTTACCTTTGCTTCCTGGGTGGGGCTGCCACACCTCCTACACTATAGGAGGTGGGGCCGCATGCACTCATCACAACCAGGTGACCCTTCTCACCATACTGTGGTGATTTGTGTGGGGGCGGGGGTGCAAGATGGATTCACTCTCTGCTGTGACACCGGGAGCCTCCTCCTCTATCCCCATGCCCTCTGGCCCTCACAGTCTGAGGCAATGGGGGTCTGGCTTCCCTGGCATTGGAATTGCGGGCTGATAGGTTTGTTCTGCAGCCGGGGGTGCTCCCCCAGTGCTTCTCATCTCCCCTTAAATACAGGTATCTGTGCTTACTGCCATCTCCCCAGCTGCCGCTGCCAGCACAGCTTGACCTCTCTGTCCCAGCTTCACCCTTCCTACCTGTCAGGATGAGCACCACTTGTTTGTAACTTCATATGTTGGACTTCCATGTAGCTTTATTTTCTGGAACTTCTGGTTATTTCTGCTTTTGTGGTAGTTGTATTCCTTCTTAGTTGTGGAGGGAGACAGAGCATGTCAGCCTAGGCCTCCATCTTGGCCGGAAGTTCTCTCCTCATCTTGACAGGCTCTTGTGTTTGTTTGCCCCTGTATCTTACGTAGAGCTGTTACTCCTATTACATTGTAAGGGGTGGAGCCTTAGGGATTTGTCAGTACAGGGTGACCTGTTTCACCACATTTTGGTGCTGTATTTGGGGGAGGTGTCTGAGAGGGAACAATGCCGCTTGTCCAGCACTCACTCCTTTTCCAGGCACTTCCACTTCTGTATGGGACTGGTGCCCCTCTGGTTGTTGCCCTGGCTGTTGTTCCCAGAGAGGGTGGGTCTGTAGATCTTCTAGGGCCATGGGGGTCCTTTAAACAAGCAGACTCTGCTGAGAGACCAGCAGTTTCTGCCTCTGCCCCAATCCCCACTGATTTGCACAATCAGAAGCAATGAGGCTTGATTTTCCCCGGTGCTGGGACAGTGAGCTGTGCGGTCTGGTGAGGGGCTGTGAGTGCTCCCAAGGTGTCCCTCCTGACTTTTCAAAACATGTAATTGTATTTTCCGCCAGCCACCAGCCCGCCGCTGCCACTGCTGCTGCCACCACAACATGTCCTCTCCACGAGGCTCCGCCCCTCTTACCTGTCTGGATGAGTATTTCTTCTTTATATCTTTGTTTGCTGGACTTCCATGCAGTTTGATTTTCTGGAACTTCTGATTGTGTCTAGTTTTGAAGTAGTTGTATTCCTTCTTAGTTGTGGAGGTCGACGCAGTGTGTCTGTATGTGCCTCCATCTTGGCCGGAAGTCCTTTTTTCTCACTAATTGCCTCTTCATTGTTGCTCTATGAAAGGAATTTTTTTTCCTGAAGAAATTTCATATTTTTCCCATGCACTTTAAAATTTTGGAGATTTGTAGTACCCACTTTGACTTAGTCGTTTGCTTTATATTATTTTTCTTTTGCTTTTCACAATGCCACTAAACAGCTCACACAAGAAAAACAAAATAATGAATTCAGTCATTACTGTTAAGTTTTAACAATAATAATTGTAGTAAATTTTTGTTGTCTATTTTTAATGACCTGTGATAGCATTTTATTGGCTGTCCACCACATCTGCTTGCTGTGGTCATGTCCTTTCACGACAACATGCACAGCACGGTGTCCTACAACAGCGCAACCTCTGAGGCCTTCCCAGTCAGCAGCGGAGTAAAGCAGGGCTGCGTCCTCGCACCTACGCTGTTCGGAATCTTCTTCTCCATGCTCCTCCAATACGCCTTTAAGGACTGCAGCGAGGGTGTCTTCATTCACACCAGATCCGATGGCAAGCTCTACAACCTGGCCCGTCTACGAGCCAAGACCAAAGTCAAAGAGGTGCTCATCCGTGAGATGCTCTTCGCCGACGACGTAGCCTTGACATCACACTCCGAAGAGGGACTCCAGCAGCTAGTCACTTGCCTTTCCCACGCATGCAAGGAGTTCGGACTAGCCATCAGCCTGACGAAGACGAACGTTATGGCTCAAGGCACGGGGACTCCCCCATGCATCACCATCGACGGATACACCCTGGAGGTTGTCAACGATTTCACTTACCTCGGGTCCACCATCTCGAGCTCTCTGTCAGTCGACTTGGAGGTCAATCGGAGAATTGCCAGGGCAGCCACAGTTATGGCCAGACTGAACCAGCGAGCGTGGAACAATTCCAGCCTCACTGAGAAAACCAGACTGCGCATCTACCAAGCCTGCGTACTCAGCACTCTCCTCTATGGCAGTGAGAAATGGACCACCTACGCAAGGCACGAAAGGAAACTCAACAGCTTCCACATGAGGTGCCTGCGACGCGTCCTGCATGTCGCCTGGCAGGATAAGGTCCCCAACACCGAGGTGCTGAAGCGAGCAAACATGAGCAGTTTGCATGCAGTTCTTAGTGAGAGACACCTCAGGTGGCTCGGCCATGTCAAAAGAATGGATGCAGGCCGTATCCCCAAAGACCTCCTCTACGGCGAGCTAGCAGAAGGCCAGAGGATGACAGGGCGCCCAAAACTGTGGTTCAAAGACATCTGCAAAAAGGACATGACACAATGCTCCATCAATCTCAACACATGGGAAGTTCAAGCAGACGACTGCCTAGCCTGGAGGCTCGCGGTCAGGCAAGGTATGTCACGCGCAGAGGCTGCGCGCAACGAGGAGGCAGTCCAGAAAAGATCGAGGTGGAAGCAGCGTCAACAGCAGCAACAACAGCCATCTGCCTTCACCTGTAACAAGTGCGGCAGGGATTGTCACTCCTGAGTCGAACTGCACAGCCATTCTCGGCGGTGCAGATAGACTCTCAAGAAGCTACGCCATCGTCTCTCGAGACGGATGGCTGCCGCCGACGACGACGACGACAACGACGGTGAGGTGGAGTAGCCACTATGAAACATGCCATCAGCATTCTGTTCTTCTTAATAAGGCCTGCCCTCAAAAGAAATTATTGTACCTGAATCAAACATACTGAATTTTTTTGAGAACCTAACTAAGCTGGGAGATGGGAAATATCCATCTGTATTCCTCTCTAATTTTCTTGTCTTTCCTGAAGGGTGTAGGATTGAAAAACACTTGTAAAAGTCATAGCCTAGGGGTATAGGTTTACTGAAAGAGTGAGGCCTAATCACAGGGCAGTAGAATACTTGCTCTCCTTCCCCTACTCCCACACACCCATATCACTAAAGATTTATTTACACAGTTCCTTTAATTCCATATATTATGTTCAACTTTCAGCAAAAAGTTACAAAGCATACTGAAGGGAAATTTTAGTTTGAAGAGACAGAGCAAATACCAGAACCACCCTCATATATGGCAGCAAGCCTGGAATTATCAGAACATGAAATTAAAATAACTATGATTAATAATATGCTAAAAACTCTAGTAGAAAAATAGACAACCTTAAAAAAAAAAACAGATAATGTAATCGGGGAGTTAGAAATTCTAAGAGAGAATAAAAAAGAAATGCTAAAGATCAAAAACACCAACATCAATGAAGGATGCCTTTGAGGAGCTCATTAGTAGATTGGAAATGGCTGTGGAAAGAATCAGTGAGCTTGAGGATATTCTTGATATATCTTTGTTAAAGTTCTCACTAAGTTCCCTGGCCATCTTTATAACCATTTTTAGAACTCTTTATCTGTGAATTGTTTGCCTCCATTTTATTTAGCTATTTTTCTGGAGATTTCTCCTTTTTTTTTTCATTTGTGGAATGCTTTCTTGTCTTCCCATTTTAGCTGTCTCTTTGTGTTTGTTTCTATGTATTAGGTAGATCTGTTTTGACTCCCTGTCTTGTGGGTGGCTTTATGTAGTAGGTGTTTTGTGAGACCCAGTTACCCAGTTTCCTTGATCACCTGACCTGGGTGTTCTAGGACTGTTCTTTATGTGGGTCATGTGGGTCCTCCTTTTATAATTGAGTCTTGATTTCTATTGGTCTTTTTGTTACTGTGGTTGATCTTTAGTCTAGCTGTCTGTGAGGACTGACCTGTACCTCAATGTATGAGCTGTTTTGAAGGGCAGACCACAGCACACAAAACAGAATTTACCTCAGCAGGGTCTGGTGCCTGCCGAGATCTTCCTTTGGATATGCCACTTGTAAAGTGAATTGAGCCTTCCTTGGATATTGTGTTAAGCTGTCCACTGGGTGTGCTGGTTCTGGGGCCTCTTGTGAGGGACTCTGGTGTAAACCAATCTCAGACGCTGCCTGTTAATGGAGCTACAAAGCTATTCACTCTTTATGGTTGACTGTGCTGGGCCTGGATGTGCCTGGGAAGGGCCAGGTTGTGTGCCAAGTCTAACTTTTACCAGCACCAGGCCCAGAGGCAGATCAGCAAAAGTCCCAAGATTCCTGAGATCAGCTTCTACCTGCTTCCACCCATTGGCTGCTTGTTAAGCTCAGTCACTGAAAGAGCTTCTGGCAGTATTTAAGTTGCATGAGGTAGGTTCTCAATGAGTCACCAAATTGGGGCAACTGGTGTTCACAAACATTTATATAGGTTCAAACCTTGGTGCCAGTGCTGGTTATGAAGCCAGTAAGCAAGTTTTCCAGGCTATACCGAGTTGAATTGCCACCTCCTGGGTGCTAACACACATTTGTGGTGGGGCAGGGGGCTTCAGGAAGTCAGCAAGATGAGGCCAATAGAGTTTATCAGGGCCAAACAGACCAAGCTTTGGTCATGTGAAGGGACGGGTCTAAACTGATTGGGTATGAGAGGGAAAAATGCCTTTTAACTAGAGCCACACAACTCAGTCTTTCCCAGATTCTGCCAGGAACCTGATCTCATCAGAGCCCAGCTAATGGGAGTCAAGTGGATGGGGCTAGTGGGTATCCCAGTTAAGCCTAAGGGAAAGCAGAAGGAGTGGCCGTTGCTCCAAAGATGTATGACTCAGTCTTCCCAAGATTCTGCCCAGACCTTGGCAGGATGGAGCCACTAGGAGTCTTGAGGGTTGGGTCACTGGGCGCCTGGATGTTGAGACCAGAAAATCTCCTGTGAGGGACAGTTGCCATTCAGATTCATAGGAAAGTAAGGGGAAATGCCCTCCTCTCAAAGCAATGCAATTGAGTCACTGAAACCCCTTGAGTGTGCCCATACCTCTACACCCAAGCCCAGGCAGCTGACTCCTCAGCAGGGTGCAAATTCCCCAGGGTGAAGCTATTGCTTTTTCCCAGGCTGAAGTTGTAAGGAGGGAGTGATATACCCAAGAAAGATGGTGTCTACAGTGTGGGAGAGAGACTCAGCACAGAGATCCTGGTAGCTGTCCCCTTGGTTCTCTCCCTAGAGCCATAAACCCCTGTCTCTCCTCACAGGACTCTAGTCTGCTCGGCCCTCCCTCTTCTGGATCCCAGGATGAGTAACTGTGAACGAGGTTTTATGCTTTATTCCATTAAGAGGGATCCTGTGTCTCTTGCAGACTCCCTTCTCTCCCTGGTGGACATAATTTCCACTGATTTTCACAGCTAGATGTTATGTGGGCACCTCTCCCAAGCTCTTGACTCAGCTTGGGATTGAGACCCCACACTTTCAATGGGGAATCTTTGCAGTTGAGATATCTTTCAGAATCTCAGCTGCCACCTTTGTGAGTGGGACCAGACCTTTTTGCAACTCTGCCCTTCTTACCAGGCTTGATGTGGCTTCTTCTGTAAATCCCTGGTTATAAGACTTCTGCTCAGTTAGTCTTAAATCGGTTTTTCAGGTTCATTTCTCTATATTTTAGTTGTAATTCCAGTTTGGTCTGGAAGTGGGTAAGTGTAACATCCACCTACTCCACTGTCAACTTGGATCTAAAATTGTGTATTTTCAAAATATTATTTAGTAAATAATTACTATGAAACTGGTAATTGCCTGGCATTTGTGCTGTCTCACATCTCTTTTCCAAGGTAGACAGTAATTGACTGATCATGGGATATTTTCTACCTCAGGCACTGACTTCGCCGCAGAAACTTTCTCATTGTAGTACTCCAGGAAAGCACTATCAAGAGAGAAATGAAGAAAACCATCTCTGGCTCTGTGTTAAGAAAGCCTTTCCCTATATTCATTCTTAATCCTACTAAATTTGCCACCTAATATATGAGATTCCACATGAAGGTTTCATTATTTTTACTTTTGTATTTGGTCTTTGTTAAATATTAATATTCCACTGGGGATGTGCTTCAGGTAGGATTCTCAGGAAATACATAGATTATAGACAAAGATTTATGTGCCGGAGGTCTAATGGGGAGTTCTCAAGAATAACAGCTGTAAGGGAGAAAGAAAAGCAGGGTTGGTCAGGAGGACACATTGAACTATAATGCAAGTGCAGCAGGGGTTGCAGCTGATCCCATAGATAGCTCTGGAGCTGGGATGACATCTTGGAGGTATTCTGAAATGAGACAATGAGTCTTTATTCTCACAGGGAGCAGTAGTGTATCTGGGCTGGCTCCAGGCAAGAGTTCTGACCTTGGAATTGAAAATGTAATTCAGATTGATAGACTCAGCTCTGCACTGTCAGCAGCCAACACTCTGGCAATGGGGAAATAGGTGCATTGGGTCCCAAAGGGTGATATAGGCAGCAACGCAGCAGAGGTGCACCAATTTTAGTTACCAGGCAAATTTACACATCAGTATAAATGACTTTAACCTCATTGTAAAAGCAGGGAAATAAAATAAGCACATCAAAGGCCCAGAATGGGATGAAGGGCTATAGCAAAAAACTCAGTATGCTGAGGAGAAGATGAACATTGTCATAGCATGAGGTACTGATGTTCTCTAAATCCGTTTTCAACTATTTTGTCCCTAATTTTAAAAATATATATCATACTACCATAGCCAATGGCTCAGTTGGTTGGAGCATCATCCTGTACACCAAAAGGTTATGGGTTTGATATCTAGTCAAGGCACATACCTACGTTGTGGGTCTATACTCAATCGTGGTGCATATGGGAGACAACCAATCAATGTTTTTCTCTCACATCAATGTTTCTCTCTTTCTCTCCTTCTTCTCCCTCTAAAATCAATAAATATATTCTTGGGTGAGGGTTTAAAAAGTTGTGTATCATACTGCTTTGGGAATAATCATGGTCTTAGACTTTGAGAGCGTTATTTGTTGGAGACTCTGAACCTAATTTTATTCTTGTGGTGCTTCACTTGCATAACAGTTTCAAAAGTTTGACCCTCTAGAAAACTGTCTTCCCAAGAGTCAAGAAGACCAGTTGTTGATTTTCTCAGGCAGTCTATAGCACCTTGTGTGCTGCTCAAAAGAGCACCTTCTAAAAAAGTACAATCAAATAATTGGAGAGCTTTCCACCCAAAACTACCCTAACTTTAAGTTGCAGTTAGTATGACTGGCTGACAAATTATCCCAAACTCAGTGGTGAAAAACAACTGTTTATTATCATCACAGTATCAGTGGTTCAGGTATTCAGACAAGACAGAGTGGGTACAGCTTCTCTGTTGCATGATGTTGCAAACCTCACTCAGCTGGATGGCTCAAACAAATAGAGACTTGAATCACCTGAAACCTTGCTCGCTCACATGTCTCTGGCAACTGATGTTGTATATAGGCTTAGAAATTTGCAAGAGTTCTTGCTAGAACACCTATGTGTGCTTTCTTCATGTGGCCTAGGATTACTCATGACATTATGACTGGGCCCCATGGATGTGTGTCCCCAGAGAGAGAGCCAAGTAGAAGCCTTATGAATATCACACATAATGTCAAAGGTCATGGTCTCACTTCCGCCATACTATTATTTGGGTAGTCACAAGCTCCCACTCAGATACAAAATCAGGGAATATAGACCCAACTTTAGTGGGAAGAGTGTCATTCACATTGTAAGAAGGGCATGTGGGATGAGAGAAACAAAGTGGTGTGGCCATTTATGGAAAATACAGCCTGCCACTTTTCTTTTTCACTATGAACGTATTCTTCCAATGTTCTCAAGGGAAGGTATTTTATAAAATATTTATTTCCAGAGAAATGTAATTTGAGATCAGAGTCCTGGAATAATAGGGGAATAACACACTTACCTCTCTTACCTAAAGTGTCATTCTGGTGACTATCATATGTCCTTTTATTTTTTATTTTTTTCAAATGTATTTTATTGATTATATTGTTACAATAGTTCCAATTTTCTCCCCTTTACTCCCCTCCACCCAGCATCTCCCTCCCCCAGCAATCCCCCCCCCTCCAAGTCCATTCCCCTGGTTCATAAAAAACAACTATCCCTCCCTCTCAAATATTAAGACATTTTGTAATCTTGTAAAGGACAATGGACGAAGGTCTCAAGCTCCTCTAGCTGCTTCAAGCTGGACATGGTCGTCGTCCTACCTACCCTTGGGTCCAGAAAAACCCAATAATAGTGGGGGTGTGGAGGGGAGGGTGGCCTTCCCACATGGGGAAGGATCGTGCGGACTCCAGGTCAGTTGGCTGTCTCCGGTCAACGGCGTGCTTGGTTTAACAGGCTGACATCCTTGTTGTGTTCCGGGGACAACAGATTTGGCGAAAAGGGTTAAAAGACATCATTCAATCCATAATTACTAGATGACAAAAGGCAGGGATTAATTTTTCAATATTCTATATTAGCAGAAAGAAAGAAAAAAAAGGGGGGGGCTTCTTTGGAGGAAGGTGTGCTAGGCACATCTCACCTGTCCAAAACCGTTTTGCCCATTATACTTAGTTCGGGCTGAGGAAAATAGTTTAGGTTTCCCCCCTCTCAGACCTCTGGGCCCTTTCTGTCCAAGCCATTAGGATAGAAAAGAGAAACCCGTTTTAAAGTGAAGCCCACAGACCACCCCATTCTTCACCAACCCAACCACTTAGTTCAGCCAAACCATTGAGTCTCAGGAGGCAGTGCTGCAGAGAGGATTAAGTGAGGCTTATGCGTACAGACAATCACTCAGGTAATGTGATCATAGGCTTATGTCCTTTGAAAACAGAAAACACATGTTAATTTATGTAACATAACCCACAAACAAGTCTCTAAATCTGTAAGACTGTCTTATTGGGAAGACATCCAGTTGTAAGGCACTTGACATTCTACTTGCCTGCAACTTGAATATCTTTGATGATATCACAGACATGATTTAATTTTCAAGTGAAACCATATTTTAAATGAGAAGAAACTTTTAAGATGGTTAGTTGCCATATTTTATAGTCTACTACTGATCATTGTGATTTTCCTTGAATAATGATTTTTCTCCCTAAGATTACCCTCCTTGTCTTTAAAGGGACTACATTAAGTCCATTTTTAATTTATCCTGTTCATTTGCATAAACATAACAAGAGCAGCAAATAATCACTTATGATCTTTAGTTCTGCTTTGCTGGAACTTACGCAAGGAATATTTAGAGTGACCCTCAGTCTGTTCTTCAGGGCACAGAAGCTGAGCCACATACCTGGCATTCATCCTTGCCTGTAGACACCTGTCCTTTCCAAGTCTTTCTGGCTTTTCATTGTGCCTTAAGGTCCATTCTAGCCATCTTTCAGGAAAACAACCTTCGTTCCTTCCCTGGAAAGATTGCTGTGGACCGCACAACCAACCATGGTACCAGGCCTTTTATCTTGCGGGCTTTTATTACCTTTGAAAGTCATTCCCAGTTCCTCAGGGCTTTTTGGTAACAACCTGAGACCAAGCATGTCTCCTTTATGCTTGACATTCCAGTCAAAGACTTGGTCAAAAAAAAAAAAAAGAAAAAAAAAGGAACCTCTATTAACAACTGGTCTTATTAGTTCCATGCAAAGAAACTTATGTCATTACTTAGTTGTTTAGAATGCCAAACTCTGGAGGGATCAGATATGGAGAAAAATATACAACGTGAAGGAAAATCTTTGTCCTAATATTCACTGAACTGGTACTTCCATTCTTCATATTTTCATTTTTCCCCCAACTATAAAATTTTTTTGTTTGTTTTTCCATTACAGTTGTCTCACTTTTTCTCCCTCTTGCTTCCCTGTACCCCGTCCCTCCCTTCCCCCACATTCAGTCCCCACTCAGTTGTCCATGTCCGTGTGTCGTTTATACGTGTTTTTTGACTTGACCCTTCCCATTCTTACCCTCTTCTCTCCCTCCCCCCTCCCCCCTTGTTACTGTTAGTCTACTTCTTGTTTACATAGCTCTGGTTCAATTTTGTTCATTTGTTTGTGTTGTTCATTCATTTCCTGTGATAGGTGACAGCATAAGTTATTTTTCTTTTGTTGCCTGGCTTATTTCACTAAGCATAATTCTCTCTAGTTCCATCCATGTTGTCGCAAATGGCAGGAGTTCCTTCTTTCTTTCTGCTACATAGAACTCCATTGTGTAAATGTACCACATTTTTTTGATCCACTCATCTACAGATGGGCATTTAGGTTGTTTCCAGCACTTGGCTATTGTAAATAGTGCTGCTATGAACATTGGAGTGCATAGGTTCTTTTGAATTGATGTTTCAGGACTTTTCAGATATAATCCTAGCAATGGAATTGCTGGTTCAAAAGGCAGTTCCATTTTTAGTTTTTTGAGGAAATTCCAAACTGTTTTCCATAGTGTCCTTTTATTTTTTTGTAGCTGTCCCAGAAATGAAAATTCTATATTTTACTGAAAAAAATTAGTTTCCCTTCATATTTATCATGAATTAAAAATTTTTTGATCTGTGTCCACACAAAAGTTGTAGTATATATTTTAATGCTCTTAAAAGTTAGCAAGATCAACGGGAAAAAGTTACAAAAAATCTTTTTTGCACTATCGGTTGTGAAATCCAGATTGACTGGATACAAAACTTGTTTATTTGGAGGAGACATGTGTCTCCTGCAAATGCCTCATTGAAGACATTCATTAAGTATTACTCTTTACATTTTACAGATATGAAAGTTGAGTTTGAGAAAAAGGAAGTAACTTGTCTTGGTGAAAATGTTTCAACCTAGGATGAATCCAGAGTTTTCACTTTTTACCACTCTTCTATAGAAAAAGTAAGGGAAATGACTTGACTTTGAACTTATATAATGGCTGAAGAATTTCTGTTTGTCATTTGAAGAGCTATTGTGGCAAAAAAATAGCATTGCTATGTGATCTTGATACATAATTACATGAGGCATGACTGTCATAGCTCTTCTCTCCTTTGGGACTTTTGTTAATTTTCTGAAGTAGTTTCAAGAAAATTGCATTAATTATAAGAACATTTAATGGATTTTATGTAAAGTGTGTGCTTTTTTTATTTAGCAAGGTAAGCAATAACAATGCCCTTCTTAAAATAGTAATTACAGGAGAACTTGCAATTGTGCATCTTATCAGACTTCCAGAGCAACTGTCATGGGGGATGAAAATTATGTTGAGCTTTTCAACACAACCAAGGCACATGACTTGGTTGGCACTGCTAAAGTGATAGGATGGCTCTGCAGGTTTGTCACCTCATCAAGAAACACTTTTTATAATTCATTCCAGAGGTATGGTGGCTTACAAAAATGTGCGAAAGGAATCAAAAAAATAGAGATCTGAGAATTTAGAAAGAGCAAAGGAGGTGTGAATGGAAGGTAAAGCAGAGGAAAGGTTTCTGAAAAACAGCCTTGGGAGAGAAAAGTAGTTGAGAGACATGAATACCTTAGCATGGAAATTGCATTCCTGCATTTGTCAGAAGGTGAAAGTATAGCTGAGAGGTGTGTCAAGAGGCTGATGGATCAGGAAAGAATATTATGGAGTGCTATGGTGATCTTTAATATGGGTGAAACCATCTTATGCTGGGTTAGAGAAACTATATACTTATATCCCAGTGGGTTGCAGGGGAGAACTGAAACTGTGTTTGCATCAGTGCACAGCCATCACATGGAGAGCACTTTGCTAATGGAGGGACAAAGGAGCCAGTCTTTCTACCTCCCACTTTTAATTTCACTCACTCAGCATTTCTAAAATCCAATGGTGGCACTGTATGATACAAGTGGGAGAAAATATAGAATAAGAAAACTGATAGAAGTCTATTGCCTAATATGAATCTACTTTGTCACAGCAATTATTAATAAAAATCAATTGTAATAAATATATCTACATTCCCATCACCCAGATCAGTTGTTTCCATCTTCTGTTTCCACCATGTTACTTAAAGCATGTGCATGTTTTACATAGTTAAAACATTGTTAGATTCTTTACATAGTATTTTTTATATCTAATATTATACTACAATCATTTTTCCATGTTTCCAAAATATCCATAGATATAATTTTTATTGTTTTAGAATATCTCCTTAAGTAGATAAAATATTTAACTAGTTTTCTATTCATGAGCATAAATGATAATTTTCTATTATAAATAAACCAACAATAAATATCTTTTGTATTCAGAGGGGATGCATGCCCAGTTACAAGGATGTGATCAACTAAATCTCATTTAATTAAGGCTTCCATGGTGCTTAAAAACTGCAAATTATTTCCCTAAAGATTGTGTCACAATTTCACATTGCCATTGTCAGGGCATGAGTGTTATTCTCATATCACTTTTGAATATTATCATTGTATTTTATTTTTTTTATTTTTTATTTTTATTTTTGGTTTTTTAATTACAGTTGTCCCCTTTTCCCCCAATTTCTCTCCCCCACCCAACCCACCCCCTCTCCCGCAATCATATCCCTCCCCGTTGTCCATGTCCATGAGTCATTTATACAGGTTCTTTGACTAAACCCTTCCCTTACTTATCCCCCTTTATCATTGTATTTTAAATATGGTTGGTTGTGTGTTGCTTTCACAAGACAGTGTCAGGAACAATTTTGAAGCCCTATTTGGATATTTTCAGAAAAGTTTGTGATTTTATAATTCTTTTGAAACTCAACAAAATTCTCCATCTTTCTCACTTTAGGGTGGCTGAGGTTAATGGAGAAGCCTAGGACTGAGTTTCTTAACTCTGCAAACTTATACAAGTAGGTAACTTCAAATAAGAGCCTCCAGATCTTAGGCAACTAAAAATAGTTAGGGGACTTAGAAAAGCAGACGGGATGACTGTCTGAAGTGTTTTCCATTTTAAAGCAGATGTCTTGTATTCACTAGAGTAATTTAGAACATTTAAAGTATTTATATAGCTGACAAAGTGAGGGCATGACTGACTGTCTGATGTTTAAACATCCAGTCAGTTCAGTCAGAAATCATTGTTTCTTTCAATGTTGACTAAACTGGCTTGATATTCTAATATCACATGGTCAGAGGCAGTGGTATATTTGTAGATATAAACAATAATTTCTAATGCATATTGATTAATCAATATATTGCAAGCATGATTCTAAGAACTTTGCATCTATTTATTTTATATAACTCTCACAATAGCCTAATGAAGTGGGTACTATTATTGCTCTCATTCTGTAGAAAATGAGGCACAAAGAGATTAAGTAGCCTGTTTAAGATGACCCAGCTTGTGGAGGACAAGACACTTGAATTTAGACAGTGGGAATCAGGAGTCTATGCTCTAAAAACCACTCTCAACTATATATATTAAGAATAGAGAAATGATGATAATGATACAAATTTTTATGATAAAAATTTGCATCATTGCCTACCATTATTGTTTATTTGAGATTCAATGCTTAAAGATTTACCTATATTTATTTTTCTTGTGTAATGCTTATATCAACTCTGTGAGATAAATAAGCATTTTTATTTTAGTGGTGAACAATCTGAAATTAACTGACCTTTCTAGTTCACACAGTTAAGATGGGTGGGCTCAGATTTACTATGAGTATGTAATTGGAAGTCTACATTCTCCAGATCTCATGCTACCTTAAGATGAACTTTCCTTTCTGAAATACCATCCAACACTAAAGGTCTCATCTAAACATAAATCTTTATATTATACATTTTTATAATAATTATGATTTTATTGATACTCTAGTTAGTCAACCACAAATATTCTATTTTTACTGAAGACAGAGATTTTCATGTAGAAACTAAATTCAGTAACTAGGTTAAGTCCATCTTAATGCAATGATAAAAACTGAAAGTGTGTACTAAGTGGTTTGGAAGCATCATTCTATTTCTATAATGAACTTAAAATTCTACATTGCCAGAGCTGGAAATATATCAAAGTTCACTGATTTAACTTTCTCATTTGATATATTAAAAGTCAAACAAGTAAGCAAACCAATGATGACTTTAGAGCTTAAAATGTTTCTTTTTAAGATTCTAAATTTTTTAAAGATTCTTTTAAAATTGCTATTTAAAAAATATTTACTCTATATTGAGCTGATTTAAGCAAACTATATATTTATAAACATAAAATGAGATTTTGAGAGACTACTTTCAATTCTACAAGATGGAATAGCTCTAGTCTTCCCGGTGTTCCTTTTTACAACTAAAATACTCTAGATGTAACAGAACAATCAAACATGGGTAGATTCTGAAAGATGGAAAGAAGACAGATTGCATCTGGTGAGTTCCCTTGATTTCCTTATTGTTTCCTATACGTCCTAGAGAGGGTGGTACAGAGAACTACCCAGATCAGGCAATAGACATAATCAAAAAATGTCCCATGAAGATCTTGTTTCTTTAAGGAAAAGACAAGAAAATCAGGGTCCTAGCACAACAGAAAACTTTTTTGATCATATCTACCCTACTTCCTTCAAACACCAATGGAAAAATTTATCACTCACTGCCCTCCATTGTTTCAATGAGGCTGATGAGGGAGCTGCTATTCTACCCTACTGCTTTCTCTGCTGAAACAGGTGGTGCACACTCATTCCTTTGCTGTGTGTTGTCAGCTGGGACAAAAAAGATGCTGATCTTCTGTCTCTCCTCTGCAGAGTAATGTCAGCAGCACCTATCAAGGAGATAACATTTTATAACCCCACCTGGTGGAAGCAGTGGGATTCGCTCACCAGAACAATATAGTAGTGTTGGGTTGGCCAAAATTACGTTACATTTTTTCCCTGTGAAATAAAACACACATTTTTCATTTTCACCAATAACTTTATTGACTTGGATATTTTGAGTACGTTGGCTATCTTCTGCCATTGGCTTCTAGTGGGTAGAGTCCAGGGGTGCTGCTAAACATCTTCCAATGCATAAGACAGCCCCACAGCAAAGAATTATTTGGCTAAAATGTCAATAGTACCAAGAAACTTTGCAAACCACTTTTGATGCATTCGGTCAGTCACAGCACCTTCTTCATACACTGCACAAACCCTTTTTTGCATCCAGTTGTGTTTTTACCTTTCTTCAAATAATAAAGCATAGTATGCCAAAAATGTTGCTTCTCTTCTTTATCTTCAATATTGAAATAACTGGACAAAAATTCACCAATTTTGATAAGCTTTTTTAAAATGTAAACCGAGCCCTGGCTGATGTAGCGCAGTGGATTGAGCACCGGCCTGTGAACCAAGAGGTCACTGGTTCAATTCCCTGTTAGGGCACATGCCTGGATTGTAGGCCAGGTCCCCAGTTGGGGGCACATGAGTGGCAACCAACTGATGTTTCTCTCCCTCTCTTCCTTCCTACATTCACCTCTATCTGAAAATAAATAAATAAAACCTTTAAACAAATGCAAGCTGAAATGAAAGCTGTCGCAATACAACCAAACAAAACGTTTCAAATGAAGTTAAAGACAATTAAACACTACTGGAGCCATCATATGGAAAAAAACATAATGGATGTTTTGGCCAACTCAATATTTACCAGAGAACTGAGCCTCCAGCTCCACCCAGCATCAGAAAGACTTAATGAGGCAGTTTGATGTAGAGCTAGTTACCACTAGGCTTTACTCCCACTGGTGTCTGTGCAATCCACTGGAGAGATACCCGGTAAGACTGAACAAGGTAATACAAGTCAAGGCTATTCAGTACTCTACTTTCCTGCCACTTCTGATGTCAGCTGGTCCAAGTGAGAATGTATCCAGCATTAATGGGTTGAATACTGTGTGTGGTAGGAGGTGAAACTTATCTGTACTCTGTTTCCCTCTCTCAACTTCCCCTGGTGTTAGTGGGGCCCAGTGAAAAGCTGAGTGTCAATTCCCACCATGAGACCAACGAAGCTACGTGAGTCATCTTTTATCAAGGAGATAAACTTATATCCTCACTAAATAATAATTAATTTGTATAAATTTATTCCCCACTTTCTTTGGGGAAGGTGTCAGAAAGACTGAAGGGGAAACAAACTTCTATCAAAAAAGCAAACAGTAAGGAAATCATAAAACAAAAATCAGTGAAACTGAATACAGGAAACAATGAAGAAAATCAATAAATCAAGAAATAACTTTAAAAAAATCTATACAAATGATAAGCCTTTACTAAGGTGGCCAAAAACAAAATGAGACAATACACAAATCATCAATGTTAGGAATAGAATAGGGGATATTACTACAGATCCTGCATCCATTAAAAAATAATGAGATAGGAAAAAAAAGATGGTGGCAGAGTAGATAGTGTTGTCTGCTTGCTCCCATCATGGAAGGACTTGGAGTACAAACACGGAGTGGAGTGAGTGTGAATTTCAGAGAAGGTGAACAGAAACGGTAGTGTGGGAGCAGTGTGAAAAAGGGCATAAAACTCAGTCTGCACTCTCCAAGCAGAGTCACTGGGCTACCCAGCTCAGTGCCTCTGCCACACAGCACCAAAAAGGGGCAGCTGCTGACCAGCTCATTAGCCAGGATCTTCTTGGAAATTTCCCCCTGCCATAGGTGCCCTGATCAGCAATGTCCCAGAGGGAGTCAGAGAGAAGGTTTGGTTGAAACAGCCGGAGGTGTGGGAAGACAGAGAATAGCATGGATTGTGAGAAACTGTGTGAACTGAGTCTTGGTGGGGACCCCCTGCACCTGGGGGTGCTCACATTAAGACTCCACCAAACAAAAACACAGAACTGAGCCACGGAGAGGGGCCCATGTGGGAAAGCTGCAGCAAAACCACAGACTTGGTGGGGACCCCAGGCAGGCAACACTGCTCCCGCACGCCCACGTGCACCAAGGCTCCACCAAACAAAAATGCAGAATTGAGCCATGGAGAGGGACCCATATGGGAAAGCTGCGGTGGAACCCCAGACTTGTTAGGGACTCCAGGCAGGCAACACTTTACACGCAGGTATGCAACAAGGCTCTGCCAGGCAGGGACGCAGGCTGGTGCTGCAGCTTGGAGGAAACACAGAGACTTTTTTGGAGGAGGAGCAGAGACAGGACCCAAGGCTGGGCGGGGACTATGGGCATGCTCACTGTCTCGCCAGCAGAGTAGTGTTGTTAGACAAGCCTGAGGAGTGCTGGAGGGTGCCACAGGACCAGTGGGCAGGGGACTCAACTAAGTGCGGCTCACAAGAAGGAGCCGTGGCAGGCCCACAAGAGAGAGAATAGCAGCCTCAGAATCCAGCTAGAGCTCCTCACAGACAGCCAGACAGAAAAGAAGATTTGAAACTCATGGAGATTTGACCAGGGGCAGATCCAGAAAAAGAAGACAGTGCCCAAAGGTTGTACTAGGGAAAAGCTCTTTCTTTAATCTGTTTCCTACCTTTCTTCCCTCCTATTCTTATTCTTTAATATTTTTGTTAGTCTGTTTTGTTTTGTTTATCCTCCCTCTCACACTAAATATATAACATATAACTGCTATATAAGCCTAGTACTATAGATTTCCACTTTCTCACTTCATTCTTCATTCTTCCCTCCTTTTTTTCAACATACAATGGAAATATTAATTACTGTCTTGTGTAGCCTTGATCTTACTTGCTACTATTATTATTCTATCACCTTTCCTCTCAAAAATCATCTTTCTTTCAGTTAAAACAACTCTTATCTGTTATTCTTAAAAGTATTAACCTCTTTACATCACATTAATACTGGCTCATTTTCTGCTGATAGTGTGATTGTGGATGGGGGATATTTTTGAGGGTGTGGGTTTCTTCCCTGGGTTGTGCGTTTATGTTTTAACAGCATCTCCATAAAAGAACTCAAGACGTGGTGAGCAGAATGACTCTCAATCAACTAGCCAGAAGGATGGTTCCACCAAAAAGTAACTGAAATACAACCAGACAGCTTAAACAAATGGTATAAAGGGCATCCCAAGAGCATCAAGCTCAGGATATCAAGGAGACTGCACCACTGAATCACTCAGATCTTTATACAGAATCTCATACCACAAAGGCAGAAAATCAAAGCAGACAAATCTAAGAAACAAAAACAAACAAGAAAAAGCATTCAACATGGGGAGACACAGAAAGAACCTCCCAATGAAAGGAAAAGAGGAATCCCCAGAAAGAGTGTTAGATGAAACAGAGGTAAGCAAATTATCAGACATGCATATCAAAAAACAGTTATAGGGAAGCTCAATGAACTTGACAAACTCAGAAAAAACTACAACAAACTCCAGGGGAACTACAAAGAACTCCAGGGAAGTTACAAGAAACTTACAGAGAACTACACCAGCATAAAAAAAGGATATAGAAGCTATCAATAAGAACAAGCAAGAAATGAAGAATACAATTTCTGAACCTATGAACACACTAGAAGCAGACTAAAGGAAGCAGAGGATCGGATCAGTGAGTTAGGGGACAAGGTAGAAAAAATATTCTCAGACAATACAACAAAATAAAAAAAGATTTTAAAAGAATGAAGAGAGTTTAAGAGAACTGCAGGACAACATGAAATGTAACAATATTCATATCACTGGGATAAAAGAAGGAGAAGAAAAGGAGAAGGGGATAGAAAACCTGATTGAAAAAGTAATGACAGAAAATTTTCCTCACTTGATGAGTGAAAAAGTCATGCAAGTCCAGGAAGCACAGAGGGTTTCAATGAAGATGAACTCAGAAAGGCCCACTCCAAGGCCCATCATAATTAAAATGGCAACATTCAAAGACAAAGTGAGAGTCCTAAAAGCAGCAAGAGAAAAACAGCAAATAACATACAAGGGAGCTCCAATAAGACTATCAACTAATTTCTCAACAGAAACACTACAAGCCAGAAGGGAATGGCAAAAAATATTTCGAACATTGAACAACAAAGGCCTACAACTGAGAATACTCTATCCAGCAAGGCTCTCATTCAAAATGGAAGGTGAAATAAAGAATCTCCCAGACAAAGGAAGACTAAAAGAATACATCTCCACCAAATCAGCATTGCAAAAGATGCTAAAGGGAATGCTGTAAGAAGAAGAAAAAGAGAGAGAGAGGAACATAGGTACAAAGGGAAATGAATAAATACATCTCAATAATAACCTTAAATGTAAATGGATTAAGTGCTCCAATTAAAAGACATAGGGTAGCAACATGGATACAAAAACATGACACATATATATGCTGTGTGCAAGAGACACACCTCAAAACAAAAGATTTACACAGAATGAAAGTGAAGAGTGGAAAAAAGTATTCCAAGCAAATGGACATGAATAAAAACCTAAGGTAACAATACTTATATGAGACAAAACATATTTCACAGCAAAGGTCAAAGAAAGAGACAATGAGGGACATTTTATAATACTTAAGGGAACAATCCATCAAGAAGATATAACCGTGGTAAACATATATGCATGTAACATAGCAGCACCCTGATATATAAGGAAAATATTGGAAGACTATATTGGGAGAATGCTATCAACAGCAGCACACTCATAGTAGGGGAATTTAAAACCCCATTGTCAACAATGGATAGCTCTTCAAAGCAAGGAAACACCAAGAATATTGAAGCACTGGACAGCACTCTAGATAAAATGGATTTAATTAATTTTTATAGAAATTTTAACCCCAAAGAAGCAAAATATACTTCCTTTTCAAGTTCACATGAGACATTTTTAAAGATAGTCCACATGATTAGACACAAAACAAAACTCAACAAATTCAAGAAAATTGAAATTATATCAAGCCTCTTCTAAGATCACAATGTCTTGAAATTAAAAATCAACCTCAAGGAAAAAACTCAAAGATATTCAAACTCATGGAGAATGAATAACATGCTATTAAATAATTATTGGGTTAACAATGACATCAAGGAAGAAATCAAGAAGTTTCTGGAAACTAATGACAATAAGCCCACAACTGCCCAAAACCTATGGGACACAGTGAAAGGAGACCTGTGAGAAAAGTTCATAGCAATACAGGCCTACCTGAAAAGGATAGAAGAATCTCAAATAAAAAATCTAACCCTATAGCTACAAGAACTAGAACAATAAACAAAGCCCAAAGCAAGTAGAAGGAAGGAAATCATCAAGATCAGAGCAGAATTAAATGACACTGAGACTAAACAAACAGTTCAAAAGATCAACAGAAGTAGAAGCTGGTCCTTTGAAAAGATGAACAAAGTTCAGAGACCTTTAGCCAGGCTCATCAAGAAAAAGAGAGGACCCAAATAAACAAAATCAGAAACAAAAAAGGAGAAATCACGACCGATATCACAGAAATACAAAGGGTTATAAGAAATTACTACAAACAACTGTGTGGCAGGAAAATTGACAAACTAGATGAAATAGACAAATTTCCAGAAATGTATAATCTTCCAAAACTTAATCAAGAAGAAGTAGAAAGTCTGAACAGACCAATAACAACTAGTGAAATAGAAGTAGTAATAAAAAAAAAACTTCCGGCACACAAAAGCCCTTGACCGAATGCTTCACAGATGAGTATTACAAAATATTTAGGGAAGAACTAACGCCCAGCCTTCTCAAACTATTCAAAAAAAATCCATGAAGAGGGAAGATTCCAAAACTCTTTCTATGAAGCCAGTATTACACTAATTCCAAAACCAGGTCAAGACACAACAAAGAAAGAAAACTACAGGCCAAAAGCGCTGATGAACATAGATGCTAAAATCCTCAATGAAATATTGGCAAACAGGATCCAGCAACACATTAAAAAGATCATACACCAGGATCAAGTGGGATTCATCCCAGGGATGCCATGATGGTTTATTATTCACAAATCAATTAATGTAACGCACCACATAAACAAAATGAAAGACAAAAATCACATGATCATATCAATAGATGCTGAAAAAGCATTTGAAAAGTACAACACCCATTTATGATGAAAACACTCTGCAAAATGTGTATAGAGGGAGCATCCCTCAACATAATAATAAAGGCTATATATAAAAAACCTGAACCCAACATCATACTCAATGGACAAAAACTGAAAACATTCCCCCTGAGATCGGGACAAGACAAGGTTGTCCACTCTCTTCACTCCTATTCAACATAGTGTTGGAAGTTCTAGCCAGAGCAATCAGACAAGAAAAAGAAATAAAAGGCATTCAAATTGGAAAAGAGGAATAAAACTATCATTATTTGTGGGTGACATGATAGTGTACATAGAAAACCGTATAGACTTCACTAAAAACTACTGGACATAGTAAGTGAATTTGGCAAAATAACAGGGTACAAAGCAACATTCAGAAAACGAAGGCATTTCTGTACACCAACAATAAAATATCATAGATAGAAACTAGAAAAAACAAATATCACTTACTATAGCAACAAGAAAAATAAAGTACTTAGGAATAAACTTAACCAAAGAAATAAAAGACCTGTACTCAAAAAACTACATAACACTGAAGAAAGAAATGAAGGAAGATTCAAATAAATGGAAGCATATACCATGTTCATGGATGGAAAGGTTCAACAACATTAAAATGCCCATACTACCCAAAGCAATTTATAAGTTCAATGCAATCTCTATTAAAATACCAGTGACATATTTCACAAACCCAGAACAAATACTTCAAAATTTATATGAAACCAAAAAAAACTCTGAATAGCCACAGCAATCTTGAGACAGAAGAACATGGTAGGAGGAATCACAATACCTGACATCAAACTATGCTACAAAGCCACTGTAATAAAAAAAAAAAAGTCTGACATTTGTATAAGAACAGATACATGCATCAATGAAACAGAATAGAGAGCCCCAAAATAAAGCTAGGTCTATATGGTAAACTAATATTTGATAAAGGGGAAAGGAACATAAAATGGAGTGAAAAGAGCTTATTAAACAAATGGTGCCGGTAGAACTTGACAGAGACTTGAAAAAAATGAAACTAGACCAACTTACACCACACACCAGAATAAACTCAAGATGGATCAAAGACTTAAATGTAAGACGTGATACCATACAAGTCCTAGAGGAAAACATAGGTAGGAAAATTTCAGATATCCCACGTAGCAATATTTTCACCAATATATCTTCTAAGGCGCGGGAAATAAAAGAAAGAATAAACAAATGTGACTACATCAAACTAAAAATCTTCTGCTCAACAAAAGAAAATATCAGCAAGATGAAAAGGGAACCAACCATATGGGAAAACATATTTGCCAATGACATCTCAGACAAGGGTTTGATCTCCAAAATATATAAAGAACTCATACAACTCTACACCAGGAAGACAGACAACCCAATTAAAAACTGGGCAAAGGACCTGAAAAAACACTTCTCCACAGAGGATATACAGAGGTTCCATAGGCATATGAAAGAATGCTGAACATCACTAACTATCACTGAGATGCAAATAAAAACCACAATGAGATACCACCTCACAACAGTCAGAATGGCCATCATCGACAAGTCAACAAACAACAAGTGCTGACAAGGATGTGGAGGAACGGGAACCATAGTGCAATCTTGGTGGGAATTCAGACTAGTGAAACCGCTTTGGAAAACAGTATGGAATTTCCTCAAAAAACTTAAAATGGAACTGCCTTTTGAACCAGTGATTCCACTGCTTGGTTTATACCTGAAGAATCCTGAAACCACAATTCGAAAGAACTCATGCATCCCTATGTTCATAGCAGCGCTCTTTACAATAGCCAAAAGCTGCAAACAGCCTAATTGCACATCTGTAGATGAGTGGATTAAAAAACTGTGGCACATTTACACAAGGGAATATTATGCAGCAGAAAGAAAGAAAGAACTTCTACCATTTATGACAACATGGATGGAACTAGAGAGAATTATTTTTAGTGAAATAAACCATGCAATGAAAGAAAAATACCAGATGATATCACCTGATACAGAAGACTAATGAACAACACAAACAAATGAACAAAATTGAACAGGAACAGAATCACAGTTATCCGGGGGTGGGGGGAGGGAGTGAAGGGGGGTAAGTAGGGTAATGGTTTAGTAAAGGAACTAGTATAAATTACCCATGGAAATGGACAAGTGGGTGGTTAATGATTGTTGGAGGAGAGTGGGCTGTGTGGGAAGAAGCAATGGGGGGAAAATGGGACAGCTCTAATAGAAAACCAATACCAATTTTTAAAAAAGATCATATTATAAATAACTGTACACAACATTATTGCAAAAACCTAGAAGAAGTGGACCAAACCCTCAAAAAACAGAAATTATTAGAACTCAACTAGTATGAAATAGATATTTTGACCATTAAAGAAAATGAATTTATGGTTGAAACAGCCAAAAAAGAATCTCTAGACCCAGATGGTGTTATTAAGAATTTTATCATAGTGATGAAAGTTCAAACCAGAGCAATAAGGAAAAAGAAAGAAAAGGAAGGAAGGAAACAAAGGAAGGAAGGAACTAAATAAAGACATAAAGATGGAAATGAGGAAAAATGAACTGTTTGCAAGTGATAAGTCTACCTACTCAATACAATATCTCAAGGTATCTACACAAAACTCCTAGAACTAAGAAATAAGTTCAGGAAGGTCACAAGATACAAGATCTATGCATTAAAAAATGAGATACATCAATGAACATGTAGAAACAGAATTTAAAATACAATGCTATTTACCGTAGCTCCAAAAAATATGTAGGTATTATATTAACTGAATGAAACATGTTTTGATATTGTTATTTATAAGATATTTGGTCTTAATCCACAGTTCCTGGCTCACAGCCTCAAACCCCTTAGAATTTCCTAAATGTAGAGAGCAATAAAGGTGTCCTTTTATGTTAATGAGATGACTTTTGGACTCCACACAAGGGTGGGGACTAATTCCCAGGAGAACCAACCTTGTGATTAGAGAATTGGAACTTTTAGTCTCACCCCTTGATTTCTGGGGAGGAGAGAGGAGGCTAGAAGTTGAATCAATTACAATGGCCAATGACTTAGTCAATTATGACTTTGTAATAAAACCTCCATAAAACCCCAGGAGGACACATCCTTGGCACTTTTTTTCAGAAAGCATCTAAGTTGGGGAACCAGAATGCTTCCATGTGCAACACTGTAGGGCTCCAAGCTTCATGAGGACAGAAACTCCTTTGTTTGAGATCTAACCCTGAATTTTGTGAACCATTCTAGAAAATTAATTGAACCCAAGGAGGGGATCATTGGAACCTCTGATTTATAGCCAGTTGGTCAGGAGCAGAGGTAGAAACCTGGGCTTGTGACTGGTATCTGAAGTGGGGGAAGTCTTGTGGGATTGAGTGCTTTAACTGTGGAATCTGATTCTATCTCTGTATAGATAGAGTCAAAATTGAGCTGAATTCTCAGATATTCTACTGGTATCTGAGAATTGCTTGTTGGTTTGGGGAAGACTCCACACACATGCTGAAATTTGGCCTAAGGAACATTTTCACATGTACAGAATTACCAAATGATAATGAAAGAAATCAAGGACATAAATAAATGGAGAGATATATCATATTCATACATTGGAGTCATAACCATAGCAAATATATCAATTCTCCCCAAACTAATCTATAGATTTAATCCAATTCCCATCAAAATCCTTGGAAATTTTCTTTATAGATACAAAGTTATTCTAAAAGTTGTATGGAAAGGAACAGACCTCAGTACAGCTAAAACAATCTTGACAAGAAAAAAATCAGCATAATTACTTTAGTCAATATTATGGCTTACTATAGTAATAAACACAGTATGGTATTGGCTGAGGGATAGGCACATAGATGGATGAAGTAGAATGGAGAACCTACAAGTAGAAATATAAAAATATGCTAAAATTATTTTTGATAAAGTTATAAAAACAATTCAGTGGAGATAAGAGTGTCTTTTTGACAAATGTTGTTGGAGTAATGGGACATTCACATTCCAAAACAAGAAATGTAGGAAGCTCAACCTCAACCTCACACTTCTTTTTTCACACTTCATTATTTATTTAGATATTTAAGCTTTGTACCAGATTTTCTTACAAGCTGCCGAACAATGACAAATTATTTCTCCCATAGAACTATAACCACACATTCCCAGACAGTATAAATATATGGTTGAACTAACATCAATTATAAAACAAAACAAATTACCAAGTATTCAAATATTGTTACACAGCTCAGAAAGCATATAAAATATTAACTGTGTGCTCAGTTTATTAGCAGAAACCTAGTTCTTCTTCTTTTTTTTTTTTTTTAAGAGAAGGTGGGAAGGAAAAAAATCACACTTCAAACAAAAATAAGTTGGTAAACAACTTTAGATTGTATGAAAACAAATACAAAAATTTCAGAATTTTAATGATTAAGAATTGTTTTAGCTACAAAAAAAGCATCTACCTTTACCTTTAAAAATATTTACTAAAGAGCATATTCTATGTGCTCTACACAAGACAAAGGAAACATTTTACTAAAAATACTTAATAGTCCCCTCCCATTCTTTTTTAGGCCCTCCTGTAAGTTGCACCCCAAACACAAACATTAAAATTAACTGTAAGGCTTTTTCTCTGCAGACATTAAAAACATGTGCTTCTGTACAAAGTAATATTTCAAAATGGCAGCTTTCCATAACAGCACAAAATGAAATTTATAGAAAGACATTAAATAATCACTAGGACTTGGTATAAAAATTAAAAAGCTGAGAAAGCCTGATGTATACTTGTATGAATGTGGGAGATTTAAGCATAATGTGAGCAAGCAAATAACTATATAGGCCCTACTTTCTTTCTTTGAAATTACTTAACGGATAAACCAAATAAGGTCCTGAGTGTTCAGCGTTCTTGGGATTTTAGTTTTGTACAACACTAAAAATATACAAGTATTGTGTTGGGTATTGTGGCACCTGATCTTTCTAAATCTCTTATATATTGATAAGATCCTGACATGGGAATAGATTTAAAGACATAACTTGATTTCAGGAAAAGTCAGTTGGTACAAATGTAAGCACATTTTAAAGCTGAACAGTAAGAATCTTTTCTTAAATGTCGCAATAGGTTGATCGTAACCCAAACACAGAGGTTTAATTCTGTGAAGCTCATAGCCTGGTAAAACTGCTTTCAATACTCCTGTGGAAACTTCATTAGATTTATTCACCAAAGCCAACATCTTGGCTAAAGTGTATGACAAATTAGGTCCTATCTCAAGTTCCACTTCTGAGGCAGTGACATCAGGCACCCACTTTATTGAATACAACAGTTGCTTCTATTACTATTGGAATCTTTGAAGTGCAGCTACATTTTAGGATGCTACTTCTCCAAATACAATAGTTGCTTGCTTAAAAGTTCCACACCACTTTTGTCTTATGAACTGTGTTGTATCTTTGTATTTCATTCTACTTTCAATTAATGCTAGGGCAACAAGCACTGGAGCTCTCCCAAGGCCTGCAACATAATGAATAGCAATGCATCAACCAGGTTCTTCACGAAACTGAATTTTTACAGGACAACCAGTCATTAACAATCTGGTTGGATGGTGGTACACCATCATCAAAAGGCCAATCAAGAACATGGATGCCTTCTTTCTCCACAAGAGTAGTGTCATAAGTCGCTTCACATTCTCTTACTATTGTGGTAACTTCAAACTGTTCAATTTCCTCTATAAATTTGTTTAAGATCACATCGGTTGGATTGTGTGTAACAAGAAATCTCATGTTCTTGTATGTGACTTTCACAGGAACTGTGTGGTTCATTTGAGCCATGTTAATTTAGTAAAAATGAAAATACTCAATGGGGTTATGAAAGAATTTAAAAATTGAATAAAGAAATTATGTAAAGAAACTGAGTTTTCTTCAATGTACTCCACTTGAAATTCTCAGTGCTTTGAGTGTGAAGTTGGGAGTAATGGGAAGTGCAATGAACTTCCTAACAAGCAGCAACAATTTTTAATACAGTAATACTGAGGCAATAGAAAGGAAGCACACTGAGGTTTACCGATCCAGGTCAGAGCTCTTGTAAAATGTTCTGCAGGTTTCAATTCAACACTTCTGTGTCCAAGTTAACCACTTTTATGGAGGATTCTTTGCGGAGTAGTAATTAATTTCTACAGTTCACTTGTCTGCTTTGAGGTCATGCTGTGCTTGGCAGTAATCTCTACTGTCCTTCAGAAACTCCATAAATGTGTGACCCAGAACACCACAGAACTGAGGAATATGTTTACTCATTGAAGATTGTGGCCTAATCATACAATCAGTCCCAAGGCAGAAGAGACACAGATGGTGGAGGTGAGACTGGGGGCTGGGTAGTGATTATGGCAGGGCTGTGAAGGCTTTGCAGACAGTGGTGGGGGCACCTGACTCTACTATTGCCAACCTCACACCTTATTAAAAGATTAACTCAAAATTTATCACAGACTTAAATGTAAAATGAAGAAATTTAAAAAAAGAGAAAACATTTATAATCTTGGACTAGGCAAAGAGATCTTGGACTTGACAAAAGAGCATGGTTCATAAATAAAAAAATTAATAACCTAGATTCATCAAAATTAGAAACTTTTGCTCTCCAGAAAACCCCTTGTAAGATCATGAAATGGCAAGCTAGAGAATGTGAGATTTTGGAAACAACATATGGGGCAAATGACTATTACCTAGAATGTGTAATGAAATTTCAAAACTTGACGGTATACAACAAATAATTTAACTTCTGATTTCCAACCCAGCATGTAAGGAGCTTAGAATTTACTCCTTCATTTTGTAGACTTAGGAGCCTGTAGAGAACATTTATCAGTTTATTTGAGTCAAACTGACAACAATGCTTGGAAGCAACATCTCAAGTGCTACAAAGAATAACAGTTGTACAATTTCTTTTACACATTTGGAATTAAGAGAGGGAACAGTAAGGAAGAGTGCACGAAGGTTAGCAAAGCAAGGCGAGGACTGGATTACAGGATAGTTAACAAGGTTATTTGCTTTTTTGAGGGTCATTAAGATTCAAAGGGGTTGGAAAAAAGAAGTATTTAAAAAATGTGTTAACCTAGATGCACAAGAAAATGGGCAGGGTTTGCTTAAAAGCTGTTTATTAAAGAAGTTATAGGCCTGGGGTGTGACTACCCACCGTGACTTGCCCAGTTAGTAATTTATTATCAGATCACCCCGAGAACTTACTTTTGGTCACTGCACTTGCAAATACCCCTCCCATCGCCCACAATTTTAACAAGTGAAAAGATGAACAAACTGAAAATTCAACAACTCTTTTCAGATCCATTAGAGAGTTGAGGTTACAGGGCCAATTGTGGCCTCTAAATGTGAAAAGACAGACAGGAGGATGCAGAGAATCTCATCATACAGGAGTGAAAACTCACAAGCACAATCTCCACAGAAACCAGTACAGGGGTAGGAAACCTGAACTGTAACTGACAAATTTTTGGAGGCTACGTTTAGACAAGTTTCAGTTAAAAACTGCAGGGTGTCCCAGGCATGGAGGGGCCTTCAAACTTTTGTCAGTTTTACCTCCAGGAGCTCTACCAGGTCTTTACGATGACTATCAGAGAAAAATCTCCTTGTGCTTCCAGAAAAGGAACCATTTAGAAATACACCAGAGCATTATGTTTTTCTAAACTAGGTCTTCCATGCAGATAAACTGTGTAGTAGAGCTAAATCTCGTGTAATTTTATCAAAGACTAAGCCATTTGCGCAGGAGGGAAATATCTACCTTTTGCTAGCTATAACCTTTCATGTAGAAGAAGGGAAATGCTCAACTCCAGCCCGCTCTAGCCACCATGTCCCACCTGAGGGGGCAGGTGAAACTGAGAAAAACTCTGACATGGCACTAGCTTACTAAAAGACTGAGACCTAATCATAAGACTGTAGAACATTTCCCCTACCCCACACCTTACCACCATGTTACTATAGGCTTTTTTACCCAGTATGTTCTGTTCATCTTTCCACCAAAATTCACAAGGCACTATAAAAGACAAAAACAAAGTTTGAGGAGACTGAAAAAGCATCAGTACTAGTCACATATAGCAAGAATGTTGGAATTATTAGGCTAAAATTTTTTTTAAAAAACTATGCTTAACATGTTATGGTATTTAATGAAAAAAGTAGGTAATATTTAAGAACAGATAGATAATGTAATTGGAGAGGTGAAAACTAAAAAAAAAATGCTAGAGATCAAAAACACTGTAAGAAAGATGAGAATGTCTTTGATGGACTCATTAGTGGACTGGTCATGGCTCAAAAAAGAATATCTGAGCTTGAGGATATGGCAATAAACACATTCAAAACTAAAAAGCAAAGAGAAAATAAACAAACAAAAAAAGACTATCCAAAAACTGTGGGACAACTATAAGAGATATAACATATGCCTACTAGGAATACCAGAAGGAAAAGAAAGAGAAAGAAACAGAAGAAATATTTCAAGCATGATATAGACTGAATGTTTATGTTCTCCCAAAGTTTTCATGTTGAAATCCTAACTCACTATGTCATGCTATTAGGAGGTAGGACCTTTGGTATATGGTTCATAGTTCTTACAGCCTTCCCCAAAGGGACGTACAGTCTTCTGCAGGGTAACTGCACATTGGGGAAAATGAAATAATCAGATCTTTCAGTTTAGACTACTGAACACAAACTCTGAGCTGACATTGATTCCAGGAGACCCGAATTATCACTCTAGGCCACCAGTCAGTGTAGAGGCTTATGAGGTTTAGGTGATTGATGCAGTTTTAGCTGGGTCAGTCTCTCAGTGGATCCAATGTGCCCTTGAACCCACCCTGTGGTTATTTTCTCAGTTCAGAATGCATAATTGGAATAGATATACTTAACATCAGGCAGAATCCTTACATTGTTTTTTGACCTGTGAAGTGGGACTATTATAATGGGAAAGGCCAAGTGGAGACAATTACAACTTCCTCTATCTAGAAAAATACTAAATCAAAAAGCATCCCTGAATTTCTGGAGGGATTCCAGAGACCAGTGCCATCATTAAGAACCTGAAAGAGGTAGGGGTGGTCCTTTCCATCCCATCCCTATTTAATTGCCAATTTGGCCTCTGCAGAAGACATATGGATCTTGGAGGATGACAGTGGATTATCTATTATAAGTTTAACCAGGTGATGACTCCAGCTGCAGCTGCTGTACTAGATGTTCTTTCATTGCTTGAAAAGTTCACACATCCCCTGGAACATGGTATACAGTTATTGATCTGGCAAATGTATTTTCTCCATCCTTGTCCTTCAGGCCCACTGGAACATATGACATTAGGGAATTGCAAATTAAAACAACAATGAGGCATCACTGCACATCTATTAGAATGGCCAGAATCCTGAACACTGACAATGCCAAATGCTGATGAGAATGTGGAGCAACAGGAATTCTCATTCCATGCAGGCAATGCAAAATGATGCAGACACATTTAAAGATATTTTTATGGTTTCTTACAAAACTAAACATATTCTTACCATATGATTTAGAAATTGTACTCCTTGGTATTCACCTAAATGAATGGAAAACTTATGTCAACAACTTAACCTATACATGGATGCTTACAGCAGCTTTATTCATAATTTCTAAAACTTGTAAGCAACGAATGTCTTATTCTTCAGTAGGTTAGTGGATAAACAAACTGTGGTACAACCAGACAATGGAATACTATCGAGTGCTAAAAAGAAAGAACTTTTAAGGCATGAAAAAATTTTAGTGTACATTAGTGAAAGAAGTAAATCTGGTAAGGCTACCTATTTTACAACTCCACATATATGACATACTGGAAATGACAAAACTATGGAGACTGTAAAAAGATCAGTGGTTGCCAGGGATTGGGTAAGGGGGATGAATAGGCAGAGCACAGAGAACATTTAGGGCAGTGACATTATTCTATATGATACTACAATGGTGGATACATTTCATTATACATTTGTTCAAACCCATAGAATGTACCACACCAAGAATGAACCCTAATGTAAACTATGGACTTTGGTGATAATGATCTCAATGTAACTACTTGGATTTTAACACATTTAGCACTGTGGTGGGGGATATCACTATTGAGCAAAGTTGTGCATGTGTATGAATGTATATTAGAACTCTTGATACTTTTCACTCAATATTGTGGTGAACCTAAAAGCTTTTTAAAAGCATGAACTTTTCCATGTTTTTAAAATGTATATTGTTGTTACAGTAGTCCCACTGTCCCCCTTTGTTCCCCTCTTCCCAGTACCCTGCTCCCTCCAACAATCTCACCCCCACTTAGTTCATGTCCATAGATCGTGCATATAAGTTATTTAGCTTCACCATTTCCTATATTATTCTTAACTTTCCCTGTCTATTTTGTACCAAGCAATTATGCTTCTTAATCCCTGCACGATTTTCCCATTTTCTCCCTTCCCCCTCCTAGCTGATAACCCTCCAAATGATCCCCATACCTATGAATCTATTACTATTCTGGTTTTCTTAGTTGGATTTTGTTCTTAATTTTTAGATTCAGTTGTTGATAGTTGTGAGTTTGTTGTCATTTTAGTGTTCATAATTTTGATCTTCCTTTTCTTTAGTAAGTCCCTTTGACATTTCATATAATAACAGCTTGGTGATGATGTGCTCCTTTAGCTTTACCTTGTCTGGGAAGCACTTCATCTGCCCTTGAATTCTAAATGATAGCTTTGCTGGATGGAGTAATCTTGGTTGTGGGTCCTTGTCTCTCATCACTTTGAATATTTCCTGCCAGTTTCTTTTTGCCTGCAAAGTTTCTTTTGAGAAATCAGCAGATAGTCTTATAGGCACCCCTTTGTAGGTAATTCTCTGCTTTACTCTTGTTGCTTTTAAGATTCTCTATTTATTTATCACCTTTGACACTTTAATTATCATGTGCCTTGGTGTGGTCCTCTTTGGGTCTAGTTTGTTTGGGACTCTCTGTGTTTCCTGGATTTGTATGTCTATTTCCTTTGACAAATTTGGGAAGTTTCCCTTCATTATTTTTCAAATAAGTTTTCAATTTATTGCTCTTCCTTGTCTCCTTCTGGCACCCCTATGATTTGGATGTTGGTATGTTTAAAGTTGTCCCAGAGGTTCCTAACCTTCTCCTCATTTTTTTTTTTTTTCAATTCTTGTTGCTTCATTCTATACTGGTTGACTTTTTTTTTTCTTCCTTATGTTCCAAATCATTGATTTGAACCCTGGTTTCCTTCTCTTCACCATTGGTTTTGTGTGGATTTTCCTTCATTTTATTTAGCATAGCCTTAACTTCTTTTATGCGTTTGCCATACTTAAGCATATCAGTTAAGCCTGTGAGCATCTTAATCACCAGTGTTTTGAACTCTACATCTGTTAGGTTGGGTATCTCCTCATTACTTAGTTCTCCTGCTGGAACCTTGATCCATTTCTTCTTTGGGGCCATACTTCTCTGACTCCTCATCTTGACAGGCTCCGGTATTTGTTTCCCTCTGTATCTAAGGTAGAGCTGTCACACCTGTTACACTGTAAAGAACGGGGCTAGAGGCAGATTTAACAGTGCGCGTACTGGCCACAAGCCCTGGGCCCAGACTTCTGAAGGTCCCGGTAAAACCATGTATTTTTATTTTCCCTGTCTTTCTCCCTCTCTTTTTTATTATTCTTTTTCAATTACAGTTGTCCCATTTCCCCCATTGCTCCCGCCAGCCTAGCCCATCCCTTCTCCTACAGTCATATTCCTCCCCCATTTCCATGTCCATGAGTAATTTATACATATTCTTTGACTAAACCCTTCCCTTACTTATCCCCCTTCTTCCCCTCCCGATCCCCCCTGATAACTGTTATTCTATTCCTTGTTCAATTTAGTTAATTTGTTTGTGTTGTTCCTTAGTCACCTGTATTAGGTGATATCATATGGTATTTTTCTTTCATTGCTTGGCTTATTTCACTAAGCATAATTATCTCTAGTTCCATACATGTTGTCACAAATGGCAGGAGTTCCTTCTTTCTTTCTGCTGCATAGTACTCCATTGTGTAAATGTAACACAGTTTTTTAATCCACTTATCTACAGATGGGCACTTAGGCTGTTTCCAGCACTTAGCTCTTGTAAACAGTGCTGCTATGAACATAGGGGTGCATAGGTTCTTTTGAATTAGGGTTTCAGGATTCTTCGGGTATAATCCTAGCAGTGGAATCGCTGGTTCCAAAGGCAGTTCCACTATTAGTTTTTTGAGGTAATTCCATACTGTTTTCCATAGTGGCTGCACCAGCCTGCATTCCCACCAACAGTGCAGTAGGGTTCCCATTTCTCCACATCCTCGGCAGCACTTGTTTGTTGATTTGCTGATGGCCATTCTGACAGGTGTAAAGTGGTATCTCATTGTGGTTTTTATTTGCATCTCTCTGATGGTTAGTGATGTTGAGCATTCTTTCATGTGTTTATGTACCTTCTGTGTATCCTCCTTGGAGAAGTGTTTGTTCAGGTCTTTTACTCATTTTTTAATTGGGCTGTCTGTCTTCTTGGTGTTGAGATGTGTAAGTTCTTTATATATTTTGGAAATCAATCTCTTGTCTGAGGTATCATTGGCAAATATGTTTTCCCATATGGTTGGTTTCCTTTTCATCTTGCTAATGTTTTCTTTTGCTGAGCAGAAACTCTTTAGTTTGATGTAGTCCCATTTGTTTATTTTTTCTTTTATTTCCCTTACCTTAGGAGATGTATTGGTGAAAATATTGTTACGTGGGATATCTGAAATTTTCCTGCCTATGTTTTCCTCTGGGACTTCTATGGTGTCATGTGTTACATTTAAGTCTTTGATCCATCTTGAGTTTATTCTGCTGTGTGGTGTAAGTTGGTTGTCTAGTTTCATTTTTTTACATGCCCCTGTTCAGTTCTCTCAGCACCATTTCTTGAAAAAGCGATTCTCACGTTATTTTATGCTCTTTCCCCCTTTGTCAATTATTAGTTGACCATACAGACCAGGGTTTATTTCTGGGCTGTCTATTCTGTTACATTGATCTATGTGTGTGTTCTTATGCCAATAAGAGACTGTTTTGATCATAGTGGCTTCGTAGTATAGTTTGATGTCTGGTATTGTGATTCTTCCTACTGTTTTCTTTTGTTTCAAGATTGCTGTGGCTATTCATGGTCTTTTTTGGTTCCATATAAATTTTTGAAGTATTTGTTCTAGGTCTGTGAAATATGTCATTGGTATTTTAATAGGGATAGCGTTAAAGCTATAAATTGCTTTGGGTAGTACGGACATTTTAATGATGTTGATTCTTCCCACCCAAGAACATGGTATTTACTTCCATTTATTTGTATCTTCCTTAATTTCTTTCTTCAGTGTTACATAGTTTTCTGAGTACAGATCTTTTATCTCTTTGGTTAAATTTATTCCTAGGTACTTCCTTTTTCTTCCTCTTCTTTTTTTTTTTTAATTTTATTTTTTGGTGTTTCAATTGCAGTTGTCCCATTTTCCCCCATTGCTCCCCCGCACCCAGTCCACCCCTTCTCCCACATTCATATCCCTCCCCGTTGTCCATGTCTATGAGTCATTTATACACATTCCTTGACTAAACCCTTCCTTTACTTATGCTCCTTTTCTCCCTCCCCCTCCCCCCTATTGACTATTTTTCTGCTACTTGTCCTATTTAGTTCATTTCTTTATGTTGTTCTTTAGTTTTCTGTATTAGGTGATATCATATGGTATTTTTTCATTATTTGCCTGGCTTATTTCAGTAAGCATATTTATCTCTAGTTTCATTCATGTTATCGCAAATGGCAGAATTCCTTCTTTCTCTCTGCTGTACAGAATTCCACTGTGTAAATGTACCACAGTTTTTTGATCCACTCATCTACAGATGGGCGCTTAGGCTGTTTTCAGCACTTTGCTCTTTTAAACCGTGCTGCTATGAACATAGGGGTGCATAAGTTCTTTTGAATTGGGGTTTTAGGATTTTGGGGGTATAATCCTAGCAGTGGAATCGCTGGTTCAAAAGGCAGTTCCATTTTTAGTTTATGGAGGAAATTCCATACTGTTTTTCATAGTGGCTGCACCAGTCTGCATTCCCACCAACAGTGCAGTTAGGTACCCGTTTCTCCACATCCCCGCTAGCACTTGTTGTTTGTTGATTTGTTGGTGATGGCCATTCTGACTGGTGTAAAGTGGTATCTCATTGCGGTTTTTATTTGCATCTCTCTGATGGCTAGTGATGTTGAGCATTTTTTCATGTGCCTATGGACCTTCTGTATGTCCTCTTCAGAGAAGTGTTTGCTCAGTTCTTTTGCCCAGTTTTTAATTGGGTTCTTTGTTTTCTTGATGTTGAGTCATAAGAGCTCTTTATATATTTTAGAGATCAGTCCTCTGTCTAAGATATCATTGGCAAATATGTTTTCCCATATGGTTGGTTTCCTTTCATCTTGCTGATGTTTTCTTTTGCTGAGCAGAAACTCTTTAGTTTGATGTAGTCCCATTTGTTTATTTTTTCCTTTATTTTCCTTGCCTTAGGAGATGTATCCATGAAAATATTGTTACGTGGGATATCTGAAATTTTTCTGCCTATCTTTTCCTCTAGGACATTTATGGTGTCACGGCTTTCATTTAAGTCTTTGATCCATCTTGAATTGAGTTTATTCTCATGTGTGGTGTAAGTTGTTGGTCTAGTTTCATTTTTTGGCACGTCCCTGTTCAGTTCTCCCAGCACCATTTGTTAAAGAGGCTCTTCTCACTCCATTTTATGTTCCTTCCTCCTTTGTCAAATATTAGTTGACCGTATATTCCTGGATTTATTTCTGGACTTTATATTCTGTTCCATTGACCTATGTGTCTGTTCTTATGCCAGTACCAAACTGTTTTGATCACAGTTGCTTTGTAGTATAGTTTGATGTCTGGTATTGTGATTCCTCCTGTTGTGTTTTTCTGTCTCATGATTTCTTTTGCTATGTGGGGTCTTTTTTTGGTTTTATATGAATTTTTGGAGTATTTGTTCTAGGTCTGTGAAATATGTCATTGGTATTTTAATAGGGATTGCATTGAATCTGTAAATTGCTTTGGGTAGTATGGCCATTTTGATGATGTTGATTCTCCCAATTCAAGAATATGGTATTTGCTTCCATTTACTTGTGTCTTCCTTAATTTCTTTCTTCAATGTTCCGCAATTTTCAGAGTACAGGTCTTTTATTTCTTTGGTTAAGTTTATTCTTAGGTACTTTATTTTTCTCATTGCTATAGAAAATGGTATTTCCTTTTTTGTTTCTTCCTCTGATATTTTATTGTTAGTGTACAGAAATGCATTAGATTTCTGTATATTTACTCTGTACCCTGCTATTTTGTCAAATTCGCTTATTATGTCGAGTAGCTTTTTTTGTGGAGTCTACAAGGTTTGCTATGTATACAATCATGGCACCTGAAAATAATGACAGTTTTACATCCTCTTTACCAATTTAGATGCCTTTTATTTCTTTTTCTTCTCTGATTTCTGTGGCTAGAACTTCCAACACTATGTTGAATAAGAGTGGAGATAGTGGACATCCTTGCTTTGTTCCTGATCTCAGGGTGAATTCTTTCAGTTTTTGCCCATTGAGTGTGACATTGGCTTCGGGTTTCTCATATGTAGCCTTAATTATGTTGAGGTATGCTCCCTCTATACACATTTTTCTGAATGTGTTTATCATAATTGGGTGTTTTATTTTATAATGCTTTTTCTGTATCCACTGGTATGATCATGCAATTTTTGTCTTTCATTTTGTTTAGGTGATGTATTATATTTATTAATTTGCGAATATTAAACCATCCTTGCATCCCTGGAATGAATCCCGCTTGATTTTGGTGTATGATCTCTTTAATGTGTTGCTGGATCCTGTTTGCCAATATTTTGTTGATGATTTTAGCACCTATGTTAATCAGTGATATTGGCCTGTAGTTTTTTTTCTTTGTTGTGTCTTACCTGGTTCTACAATTAGGGTAACACAGGCTTCATAGAAATAGTTTTGGGATCTTCCCTCTTCTTGAATTTTTTGGAATAGTTTGTGATAGGTCAGAGTTAGTTCTTCCCTAAATATTTTGTAAAATTTGCCCGTGAAGCCATCCGGCCAGGGTTTTTGTGTGCCAGGAGATTTTTTATTACTGTTTCAATATCATCCTTTGTTATCAATCTGTTCAGGCTTTCTATTTCCTGATTCAGTTTTGGAAGATTATGTTTCTAGAAATTTGTTCATTTCATCTAGGTTGTCAAGTTTCTTGCCATACAGTTGTTCATAGTAATTTCTTACAATCCTTTATATTTCTGTGATATCAGTCATGATTTCACCTCTTTCATTTCTGATTTTGTTTATTTGGGTCCTCTCTTTTTTTTTCTTGATGAGCCTGGCTACAGGTTTGTCAATTTTGTTTATCTTTTCAAAGAAACAGTTACTACTTTTGTTGATCTTTTGAATTGTTTGTTTAGTCTCTATGTCATTTAATCGTTCTTTGATCTTGATGATTTCCTTCCTTCTACTCACCTTGGGCTTTGTTTGTTGTTGTTCTAGTTCTTGTAGCTGTAGGGTTAGATTTTTTATTTGAGGTTCTTCTATCCTTTTCGGGTAGGCCTGTATTGCTATGAACTTTCCTCTCAGGACTGCTTTTGCTGTGTTCAAATATTTGGGGATGTTGTGTGTTCATTATTATTTGTTTCCAGAAACTTCTTGATTTCTTCCTTGATGTCTTTGTTAACCCATTCATTATTTAATAGCATGTTATTCATTCTCCATGAGTTTGGATGTCTTTAATTTCTTTTCTCTGAGGTTGATTTTTAGTTTCAAAGCATTGTGTTCTGAAAAGATGCTTGATAAAATTTCAATATTCTTGAATTTGTTGAGGCTTGTTTTGTGTCCTATCATGTGGTCTATCTTTGAAAATGTCCCATGTGCATTTGAAAAGAACGTATATGTTGTTTCTTTGGGGTAAAAAGTTCTATATATATATCAGTTAGTCCATTTGGTTTAGTGTGTTGTTCAATGCCTCAATATCCTTGGTGCTTTTGGCTTTGAAGATCTGTCTATTGTTAATAATGGAGTGTTAAAGTCCCCTATTATGAGTGTGTTGCTGTTGATATCCTTCTTGTAGTCTTCTAGTATTTTTGTTATGTATTTTGGTGCTCTTATGTTGGGTCCATATATGATTTTCAGGGTTACATCTTTTTGGTGGATTGTTCCCTTAAGTATCATGAAATGTGCCTCTTTGTCTTTTTTATGGCCTTTGCTGTGAAGTCAGTTTTGTCTGATACAAGTATTGCTATCCCAGCTTTTTTTTTTATGTCCATTTGCTTAGAATACTTTTTTCTGTCCCTTCACTTTCAATCTGTGTAAATCTTTTGTTTTGAGGTGTGTTTCTTTTATGCAGCATATATGTGGGTCATGTTTTCATATCCATTTCACTATCCTATGTCTTTTAATTGCAACATTTAATCCATTTACATTTGAGGTTATTATTGACAGTTATTTGTTCATTTCCTTTGTACCTGTGTTCCTCTCCCCCTCTTTTTTTCTTCTTTTTCTTAAAGCATTCCCTTTAGCATCTCTTGCAATGATGGTTTGGTGGAGATGTATTCTTATTTTTCTTTGTCTGGGAAACTCCTTATTTCACCTTACATTTTGAAGGAGAGCCTTGCTGGGTAGTGTAGTCTTGGTGGTAGGCCTTTGTTTTTCATTGCTTAAAATATTTTTTGCCATTCCCTTCTGGCTTGTAGTGTTTCTGTTGAGAAATTGGTTGATAGTCTTATCAGAGCTCCCTTGTATGTTATTTGATGTTTTTCTCTTGTTGCTTTTAGGATTCTCACTTTGTCTTTGAATGTTGCCATTTTAATTATGATGTGCCTTGGGATGACCTTTTTTGGTTCATCTTCATTGGGACCCTCTGTGCTTCCTGGACTTGCATGACTTTTTCTCTCATCAGGTTAGGAAAATATTCTGTCATTACTTTTAAATCAGGTTTTCTATCCCTTGCTCATCCTCTTTTCTTTTTTGTAACCCTATGATTCTAATGTTCTGTAGTCTCATGTTGTCCTGCAGTTCTCTTAAACCCTCTTCATTCTTTTAAAATATTTTTTCATTTTGTTGTATTGTCTGGAAATTTTTTTCTACATTGTCCTCTAAGTCACTGACCCGATCCTCTGCTTTGTTTACCCTGCTTTTGATTGATTCTACTGTGTTCTTCAGTTCAGAAGTTGTATTCTTCATTTTTTTCTGGTTGATATTGTTCGTTTCTATGTTCTTTTTTATGCTGATGAAGTTCTATGTATGTTCCTTGTAGCTTCCCTGCAATTCTTTGTAGTTTTCTTTGAGTTCCTTGTAATTTCCCTGGAATTTGTCATAATTTTCTTTAAGATTGTCAAGTACATTGAGCTTCTTTATCACCATTCTTTTGAATTCCATGCCTGATAGTTGGCTTATGTCTATTCCATCTATTTCTCTTTCTGGGGATTTCTCTTTTCTTTTCATGGGGAGGTTGTTTCTGTGTCTTCCCATGTTGGATTCCTCTTGTTTGTTTTTGTTTATTAGATTTGTCTGCTTTGATTTCCCACCTTTGTGGTATGAGATTCTTTATAAGAGACCTGGGGGATTCAGTGGTGCAGTCTCTTTTGTCTCTTGAGCCTGACGCTCTTGGGATGCCCTTTATGCTGTTTGTTTGTTTAATGCTGTCTGGTTGTAGTCCAGTTACTCTTTTGTGGATCTCCCTCTGGCTAGTTGATTGAAGGTCACTAACCCACCACATCTTGAGTTCTTTTATGGAGTTGCTGTTAAAACATAAACACAAAACACAGACACGAAACCCACACCCTCTAAAATATCCTCCACCCACAATCCCACTATCAGCAGAAAGTGAGCAAGTATTAATCTAAATGTAGGGAAGTTAAGACTATTATACTATAGGAGAAACAGATAAGAGTTGTTTTAAATGAAAGAAAGATGATTGACTAATGAGGGAAGATGATAGAATAATAATAGTAGCAATTAGGGTCAAGGCTATGTGAGACAGTAAGTAATATTTACATTGTATGTTAAAAAAGAGAGGGAAGAATGCAGAATAAAATGAGAAATTGGAAGCGTATAGTATTAGGTTTAAATAGCAGTTATATGCTATATGTTTTGTGTGAAAGGGAGGTTAAATGAAAAAAACAAACAAACAATAATGAAAGAAGAAGGATATGGAGAGAAGGTAGGAAACAGATTAAAGAGTTTTTAAAAGAAGAAAGAAAAAATAAAATAAAAAAGAAGAAAAAAAAGGAAGAAAACAAAAGGGAAGAGAAAAAAAGGGGAAGAAAAAAAAAGAAGAAAAAAATAAGAAAGAGTTTTTACTCAGTTCCACCTTTGTGCGCAGTCTTCTTTTTCTGGATCAACACCTGGTCAAAATTCCATGAGTTTCAAATCTTTTCTGGCTGGTTGGCTGTGAGGAGATCTGGCTGGTTTCTGTGGCTGCTTTTCTCTTATTTGTAGGCCTGCTGCAACTTTCTGCTGTGAGTTGCACTGAGTTGGGTCTCTCCCCACTTGTCCTACAACACCTTCCAGAAATCCTCAGGCTTCTCTAGCAACATTGTTCTGCAGGCAAGCCAGTGTGCATGTCCCTAGTCCCCACCCAGCCTTGGGTCCTGTCTTCACTTCTCCTCCCAAGAAGTCTCTGTGCTCTAAGCCACAACACAGGGCTGTGTCCGTCCCTGGCTTGGAGCGTCTCACTGTTTGCCTGTGCGCACTGCTTGTCTGCCTGGGGTCCCCACTGAGTCTGCATTTCTGCAGCAGCTCTCCTGTATGGGCCCCTCCCCCCGGCTTAGTTCCTCTCCTTTTTGTTTAGTGGTGCCGTGATGCATGTGCCCAGAGCCCAGGGTTGCCTGCCCAGATTTGCCAGCCCAGGGGGTCCCAACCTAGACTCAGTTCATATAGCTTCCCACAGTCCAGGCCACTTGCTGTCCTCCCACACCTCCGGGTGTTTCAAGGAAACCTTCCTATTTCTCCCTCTGGACTCCGCTGGTCCCAGCACCCATGGCAAGTGGCAGTTTCCAAGCAAATCTCCGCCAATGAGCTGGTCTACAGCTGCCCTTTTGGGGTGCAGTGCGGCAGCGGCACCAGGCTGGGGAGCCCAGCAACTGGGCTGGGGGGCCCAGTGACTCCCCTTGAGAGTGCAGGCGAGCCTTCTTCTCTTTTCTACTCCACTCCCATACTCCCTTCCCTGCTGATGCTATCTGAAATATTCACTCACTCACTCATCTCTGTGTTTGTACTCCAAGCCTTTCCACAATGGGAGCAAGCAGACAACACTGCTACCTACTCCGCTGCCATCTTAAGACTCCTCTCTCTTTTTTAAGGGGCCCAATATTTTCTTCTGTGCCCAGGGTCTCAACAGACCTTAATCTGCTTCTGGACGGAACCTTAGGTATTCATCAGTACAGGGTGACTCGTTTCACAACGTTGTGGTGCTATACATGGGGGAGGGGTCTGAGAGGGTATGATGCCACTTGCTTAGCACTTTCCCTCTTTCCAGGAACTTTTCTCACTTCCCATATGGGACTGGCACCTCACTAGCTGTTGCCCTGGCCATCATTCCCAGAGTGGGTGGGTTTGTAGAGGTTCTAGGACCATGAGGGCCCTCTGAACAAATGCACTCTGCTGAGACATCAGCAGTTTCTTCCTCCACCCCAACCCCCACTGGTCTTCACAGTCAGAAACAATAAGTCTTTATTTTCTCCAGGGCTGGAACCGTGAGCTATTCAGTGTGGTCTAGGGCTGGGAGTGCCTCCCAAATGTCCCTCCATACTTTTTAATACATGTGACTGTTCTTTCCCCTGGCCTGCCACTACTGCAGCTGCTGCTGCTACCATACCACATCCTGTCTGCACCAGCTCCACCTCTCCTACCTGTCTGGTTGAGTTTTTTTTTTTTTTTTTTTTTTTTTTTTAATATATCTTTGTTTGTTGGACTTCCATGCAACTTGATTTTCTGGAACTTCTAGTTGTTTCTAGTTTTGAGGTAGTTGTATTTCTTCTTAGTTGTGGAGGTTGACATAGCGTGTCTGTCTAGGCCTCCAACTTGACTGGAAGTCCTGAACTTTTCCATGTTGATGAATATTTTAATAATAAGCATTTTTGTATGTTAATTGAATTTCTCGGACACTCATCCATAATTTTACATATATTTTAGAACAGAGTTTAAGATTGCAAGTCATTCCCAAATGATTTTAGTTTGAGTAAATATAAAGCTTTACAAGATTTAAGTCTTAAGCCATGCTGTGATTTCAGTTATGCCCCTACCTTCCTATTCTGCAAAAGAAGAAGGTTAATTCCCTCATAAGAGAAGTGCTTTTGGAGCCACATGAAGGATCTCTGGTGAACAAATCAGATCACTTAAATAACCATAGTGCTAATCGCTTCTCCACTCAAATAGAAATCCAACTGTTACCATGCATGGACCTATACCTGACAATTGTAGAATGTTTTACAATTACCTTTAATAAGATCGTCTCACATCTACCCAGGGGACACAAGCTGAAATCACTAGGCTTTTTACTAATGCTAAAGTATGTTAAGTCATTCAACATTTATTAAGTACCTTACATGTTCCATGTTCTATGATAGGCATTTGGGATATAAAGATATGTAAGACAGAGTCAATGGTCTAGCTGGTCACAAAGTTAGATGAGGAGTGAAGTTGGAACTCACAGATTCTGGGTTTATGGAATTGGTTTCATCAGCCACAATTCATCATTTGTTTTCTAGAGTCAGTCATTTTTATTCATCCAATTTTTTTCAGGAAATACTCCCTTTGGGTGCCCACTGTTACAGACAATATTCTAGGTACCAGAAACACAAGCAGTCCCTGCTCCCATGGTGTTTATAGGCTAGAGGACAGAAATAAGAAAAAACACAACTATTCATATCATATGGTTATAAGTATTTTTAAAAGAAAGTAATTTAGAGTAAAGAGGAATAGAACTTGATGGCGGTGAGATATTATGTGGTCAGGGAATGCTTTCCTCAAAAGAAGTATTTGAGAAGAAACCTGAATGAATGAGATACATGGTAAGAGCATTTCAAGCAACAAAAATGTGTTTGGTGTATTCTTTCAAACAGTAAGGATGTCAGTGTAGCTGGAATAGAGTGAGCAAGGAAGAGAGTGAGTGGTCATTTAGAGAGGAAGTCAGAAGCAGGGAGGCAGGGCAGGCATGGAGGGCCTGTAAGCAACTGCACAGAACTTGAATTTTATTCTAAAAGTGTGCTTGGAAGCCACTGGATTTTAGAACTTATAGATAGCATTTAAAGTTATGAGAGTGAAAATTCAACAAAGAAGTTAGTGTAGAACCCTGGAAGACTGAAAAGAATAGCCAATAAGTGTAGGAGAGAAGCTAGGAGTGAGGAGCATCTCAGATGCCAACTAAAAATGGTATTTAAGAAGGAAGGTGTGATCATCTATGTCAAATGCTACTTTATTTATCAAATAATTGTTTACTGAAAGCTGACTCTTTTATAAGCACTGTGCTAGTTGGATCCAAAGCTGAACAAAATATGTTTTTTCCCTGTAGGAGCTTATAGGGTTATGTAACAGATGGCCAAGTAAGCAGACCATGGTGATGTAGTGTGGTCAGTGCTCAAAGAATCACATTCACAAGGTACCATGGGAACAGGAACCTTCTCTACATGTGACTTTCCTCCTGAACTTTTAGAGGCAAGTGACTGGCAAAAACAGCTATTTTTTATTAGCATAGTGCATTGGCTGATCACCGCCAGAGATGTACTGAATGACATTCTAGATTTTATTTCCTAAGAGGTGAGTTATGTATAAGTCAAATCTTTTGGGAGATATTTTCAGAACAGACAAGCTATTGTTACAGTCATGAAAGCAACTGGTATTCATACTCTTCTACTTCTTATTCAAACTAGAATTATACATTGAAAAAAATATAAAAATATATACTTCTCTCTATATATGGAAACATCAGACAAATGTTTTTTACCTACAGCAATGAGGTTCCTTAAGGACACTTTCGGGAAGATGTAAGAACAGATCAGCAGAATCAGCAATTTATGCAACTCTCAAGGGAAGCTATTTGCTTAAGCAACTTGACTATTTTGATTTAGTTCACTAAAATTATCAATTCTGTTAAGAAATAATAATTTGCTTGATTTTGTTTACTTGTCTATAAACAAAACAACCACATAATTGACTTGGTGGATTTGTGGATTATACCTCTTCTCCTGGCCTTCAGGTCACAGTGAATATTACTTAGTGTGGCACACAAAACCTTTCATAGAGGAAGAGAGCAGAAGAGTTCAAATCACTTATTCTAGACTCATTCAGCTTCTGTTTGGATCCTCGTTCCACTGTTCCCTAGCTAAGTGACCTTGGGCAAGTATCCTCATCTATAAAATGGTTATAATGATAGATTGTGACTTGGGTGTTATTGAAAGCATTAAATATTTTATTCTGTGCAAGGTCCTCAGAGAGTTGTCCAGAGCATGGTGAATTCCATATAAGTATTTGCTATTATGACCTGGCTCAACTCCCCTGGTATGACTCACCATGCTGCCACTTGCAAACATGGCACCTCCCTCCAGACAACCAAAGCTGTTCAGAGAGCAGAGCAAAAAGAGAGACAGAGAGAGAGAGAGAGAGAGAGAGAGAGAGAGAGAGAGAGAGAGAGAGAGAGAGAGAAAACAGCCAGAAGCCTGGTGCAATGATCCAAGCCACAGCTGATGGTTTCAGAGGAGATAGAGAGAACCAGACTGACTCAGGTTATAGTTTGAAAGTTGGTCTGACAGTATTTCCTAATGAGTGTGTAGGGTGAGGAAAACAGAAGTAAAAAAAAAAGATACACCTATATTTTCAGTTGGAGCAATCGGATAGAAGCAACTTGCAAGAGGAGCATGTGTTCTGTTCAGAACATATTATAGATTCTGAGCATCTCCAAAAGTGGATATGTCAGGTAGGTAGTTGAATAACGGAACTGGAGTTTGGGCAAAGTCAGAGTTGCGGATATAAATTTGAGAATCATTATTACAAAGATAATATCTAAAGTACAAAACTATAGGAGTAGTTGACAGCAACTAGGGGCTAATAACAGTATATATCTTTGAGGATTATTATAAGGATTATATGAAAAAGTCATGTAAAGTACTTGGTACAGTTCCTGGCAAATAGTAAGTGGATGGGAATTTATAACTATGGTCATATGATTATTATTAAGAATAATTTATTGCTAATGCAAATTATGATAAACTTCCATTACTACTTAGAGGTGTGCCTCCAAACCCCTTCTCTATCATAGCACACATAGAAAATGATAACATTTGCACAACACACTAAGATAAACTTCACTGCCAGAGGCCCTGGTTCAATTTCTGCCCAGCTGCCCCAAGGAACATGGATATCTATTCTCATTGCAATATTGTATCACATCACATGGTTGGGAAGTTCAGGCCTTGATACATAAAGAATGATGTGTGGACCAGAAGCAGGGGCATCAACTAATGCAAAATCTCTGCCTACAGAATCTGAATCTGCATTTTTACAAGCTTCTCTGGTAACTTTTGTGTAGCTTAAAGTTTGAGAAGCACTGATTTATGAGATTGTTGTGCAAATCTTAAAACTGATATGTGTTAATTGCTAAATTTGGGACAATTATGTCTTCTTTTCTTTATGCTTTGTAAATATTTCCTCCCTACAATGTATATATTGTGTATGTGATGGTCACATAAAGACATTTATAATAAGGCTGTGTTTGCTTTAGAGGATGTTTCAGTAGTGTGTGAAAAGTTCTGGGGCCCATTGTTTGCTTAATTAAGCATTTTTAATTTTACAAGGGTACTTTATCCCCACATTGTAGCCATTGTCTATACACGATGACTGATCTGGGGACCACAGATTACCCTTGCAGCTATGACAGTTTATCTTAGTGCTGGAGTTCATGGTGGGAAACTTGACACCTCACTTGGAACCACATTGTTGGCTGCTATTGAATTGAACTAATTCCATTTGGCTTGAGATAATGGTTCTGAAGCACGTTGAAGAAAGGAGTCATTATTTATTAAATTTGATTTACGTAGAGAGGAATGTGGCTAATTCAGACCTCCACAAAAATCTCATTTTTCCCCCAGATCAAATTTTTATTTCCTGAATAACCCAGTTAATCTTATAATTCAAAATTTTCATTTGTCCCATATAGATAATACAAAGACTAGGTTACCTTGTGAGAAAAATGAGTCATTTATATTTTTAATGTTAAAATATTTAAAAATTAAGCTAATAATTTTAATTAACATTCTATGATTTTTTTCATTTAGGAATGTCCAAACTTCTTTCCCTAGCAAGTGGGATCCTGAGGTTCTCAATCAATCCTGAGTGGGTCTGGCCTGATTCACCACAGTGCATATTGAGGCAAGAAAATTCTCCCACTAGACATTCCAGAAACAAAAGAGGTGGGTCAGGAATCAAAAAGAAAGATGAGAAGAAATGTTAGCCAGAAGGAGAGGCAGTACCTGTATAGAAGTTTCCTTCCCCTTCTTCAACTAAAAACATCCCGAGAGGCAAGTAGGAAAAGCATCTGCTTGGATTTGTGGTTATCTGGCGTTGGATAGAGCCTGGAGACATCCTTATGTATTCAATATTAGAAAAAAAAAGTTTATTATAGTACCAACAGTCTTGCCTATATGTGGTCATAGAGTTTTCAGAGAAAGTAGGTGTTAGTATAAGGTAAGACCAGTGCATTTCTGAGTTCACTCTCTTTGGAGTTCAATCTGTGAATTACAGTCTTATCGCCGTCTGACCACAATGCTTGCAGCAATATGGCTAGTGAAGGTTTTGAAGGATCATGGGCTGCATAGAAAAGAAACAGATAATTACATATTTGGTCACTATCATGTTGATATATTCAGGTGGAAATGCAGGGGCAGAAATTTCCCGGTGGCAACAGTTGATGAAGGAGGCTCACTGAGCAAAGGAGATCTAGTGGAAGCAGACTCTGGACACAGGGGAGGACAGCCATCAGTTTATGAAGTGACTGTTGACAAGATCCTACTTCTCTTGGAGCCTCAGTTGGTCTATTTGTCAGAGTTTGGGCTAAATGAGCTCAAGGGGCTCTCCTGGCACTGATATTCTACAACCTTAGACTGGCAATGTCAATCTGAATTTCAGGAAGTGACATATCAAAAATTTCCAAATATAGTCATTAAATCAAAATCTCAGTTGAAATTATACTCAAAACACTTCTTTTTCAATAATCACTGAAGGAAAAGAAGTCCAGGGTACCAAAGTAATATAATATGAATAGGGTAACTTTTAGGAGAAATAAAATCAAGTTGTTGATTCTATGCTCAATTCCATGCTCACTCGGAAGCACTCCAGGCCATGACCAAGAGAAGGGTTGTGGCATGAGGCAATGTAGGGAATGGATGACTCTTGGCGCTCACTTCACAGCTCTCTATAGACAACCTTCAGTTGCCATGACCAATCAGAAACAAACAGTGGTCAGAATCATGAGGAGGGAAAATACAAGCGTTTTCTACGTTGCAAGTATAGAGGATGAAAAAGAAGTATCCATTTTTAAATCACCTGTAGAAATTTCAGGAGAGCAGTTATCATGTTTTTTAACCGGCTACCTCTGCTCACCGTGCATTTTCAGAGAACACAATGACATGGCAGTATCTTTTTTTTCACTTTTTCAGAAACATTGTTTTTCAAGACATCACCCTAATTAAATTTTCCCCCAAATACTTTTTAATAACATGCATTTTAATCATAGAGTACATTTTTATTTTAATTAATATTGATGCAAGTGAGAAACCATCAAAATACAATATGAAATTGAATAACAATAAAATGAATCATTAAAATCTACTAAAATGAAATGTAAATATTGAATATGCTTCAGTTTTTCAGTTCAAGTAGTTAAAACAACACTAACTCAAAATTATGGTAGAAACTATGGAAATCTATCAGCCAAACACCAGGCAAAATTTGAAGTAAATCACATCTGCTTACATGATCTCAGTTCAAAAAGGTTTTTGGAACCCAGGGAAAAGCTGCACCATCAGCAATTTTTTTGTTGTTCTTCCAAAGTTCTTTACTCTGATGCAGGTGATATCAATAGACCAACTTTCTGGCTTGAAATCAGAGGATCTGTTTTTGCGTACCTCTTCTGCCACTACTCTCAGCTATATAACCTCAGGAAAATCGCTAAACTTCTCAGATCTTCCATTTCCTCAGCCATAAAAGCTATTTTTTTTTCCAGATTTAATGTGTTTTATTGATTAAATTATTACATTTGTGCCAATTTCCCTTCCCTCTGCTCCCCTCCACCCGGTGGCCCCCCTCCCTCCAGTTGTCCTCCCCTTTTAGATTATGTCCTTTAGTTGTGCATACAGTTCCTCCCAACCTCTCTCCGTCTATTCCATTCCCTCCTACCTTGATCCCCAATTCCTATATCATCTCCCTCCCTTTCCCCATTCCCCCTCCCTGTTGACCTCCCCCCAATATGCTTCCCGTACCCACAGTTCCTCTTCCACTCTCGTTGCCTATTTAGTTTGCCTTTGTTTCATCTCCCTAGCTTCTGTTTTTTTTTTTTTTTTAAACCAGTCCCTTTAACATCTCATATAACAGTGGTTTGGATCTAATGAACTCTTTCAGTTTTATTTTGTCCTGGAAACACTTTCTCTGTCCTTCTATTCTGAATGACAATTTCGCTGGATAGAGTATTCGTGGTTGTAGGTTTTGGATTTTCATTACTTTGAATATTTCTTGCCAGTCTCTTCTTGCCTGTAGGGTTTCCCTTGAGAAGTCAGCTGATAGTCTAATTGGGACCCCTTTGTACATAATTCTTTTCTTCTCTCTTGCTGCTTTTAAGATTCTCTCTTTATCTTTAATTTTTGACATTTTGATTATAATGTGTCTTGGAGTGGTTCTCCCTGGGTCCAGTTTCTTGGGAACATAAAAGCTATTTTCATGAGACAGTAATATCAAATAAGATTTAATAATAAGGTATAATAAACAATCTTTTCACACAGTAAAACACAATTAAACCATGGCAAAGTGAACCTGTTACCTAAAACTGCATAACAAAACACTCCAAAATTTAGTGGTTTAAAATAACAGTGGTTCTACTATTTCTCACTGTTTCTTAGCTTCCAGAATTTAGGAAGGATTTCACTGAACCATTCTGGTTTGGGGTTTATCACAGAATTTTGAGGCATCTTCATGCATTCTCTCCACATGGACTAGTTCAGGCTACCTCACAGCTTGGCAGCCTCAGGGAAGCTCCTCTGTTTACATATGGCTGGCATTCCTCAGGAGTGTCCTGCATAAATTAGACAGAAGTGCATGGCATTTTTATTACTTAACATTGGAAGTCATATAACATTTCTAGTGGTCAAGGCCATTACAAAGGTCCAAATTCAAGGGGAAGAGACATTCAAGATGTCCAAGTCACTTAGTAAAAAGAACACGTGGAAAAGGAGATAGTACTATAACCATCCTTGAAAAATACAATCTGCCTCATATATTACTAAAACCAAAATTTTCTATGATTATTGCTGATCTTATTTAAAGGATACCTTGAAGGACTTCAAAGAAACCACTTGCTCAAGACCACTCTCCCACTGATTAATTTAGATAGCATTACTATATCCCACAATCCCCATTTAAATTGAAAAGAATAATATTTAATACTATATGAAACATCTGCTCTGAATTAGATGTTATTCTATATCTTTTATATACAATATCAGCAAGCCTTAATCTGATATTGTTAAGTCAGGAGTATTTCCATTTTATGAAGGAATCTGAGATAGAGAAATTATGTAACATGCTCAGGTCACAGAAATCAAATTGGGATCAGCCCATTCTTTTACTACATTTTGTGACTTTTCTCTTTAATAGCAAACACTTAATAGTAAGTTCCAGGTACACCGAAACACACACACAGATTCACACAGTCTTCACTCAACCCTGTGTAGTACTATTATCTCTATTCTATAATGAGAAAAATGAAGCAAAGACAAATTATATAACTTGTGCAAAGCCAGACAGCTAGTAAGTAGTGGGGCCTGATTTTGCACTTAGTTCTGAATTCAAAATTATTTTGGAATTAAGACCTTAACAACTTATCATAAAATAGCCTTTCAACTTATTTTTCTTTTTTCGGTAGAGTGATAGGTTCACACTGGGCACTTGGCATGAGTGGAGGTCATGCGGAGATAAAAGGGACTCTTTGAAGAAGCTTATTGTTACCTGGGAGTGATCACAGTGGTTGTGGTATAACATGGAAAGGCAGTCAACACACAAAACCAAGGTCTGCCTACTCCCTGATTTTTCTAGGGTGGACTTCATGAGATTTTGACGACCAAAACTCACCTTAAATCACTGTTTCAGCAAAAACACATTTTCTGTTGTGAAAGGAAAATGCAGATCTTAATCAAACACAGTATGCTGCTATTACTCTCTGTCAGATGGAAGCCAGTCTTTTTTCATTTATCATGCTTTCTTATTATACAGATATTTATAAATCAAGCCCCAAATCTTTTTGCTTTATCTGTAAAAAGCAGTATCACACAGCAGGTATTCATTCTTTGCCCATAACCTTCGTAATGCAAGGTGAGGAAATAGTCACTATTTGCATACCTTCATTAATACAAGAAACTTGAAATTTAACTAGAAAGTAAGCAATTCATTTATGACAGATACAAACCAAACATTATTATTTTGCATATTCAAAGTGACTTCTACATTCGTGACACTGCAACTGTAATTGCTTCTTCTGGAATCAGGTTTCAATGAGGAAATCATATAATAGCTGTGTGATAAAGAACAACATGCAACTTGTCTGACCTTCAGTTTACTTGACTTCAAAGCAGAGTTAAAACCTTTGCTGGCCTCATTATAAGAAATGGCAGCTGAAAAAAAAAGTTAAATTGTAAAGTGCATGTAGATTACACAAAAGTTTTGTTATTATATTAATTCATATGAATTTTATTTGGTAAGTGTACAAAAATACAATCATTCATTTAAAAGTGCATATTTATTGATGCCCACACTATGTCAGATGTAGTTCTATGTGCCAAGAATAAGTTAGTTAACAAAACACAAAACACAACAAAACAGCCATACTTTCCTTGAACTTTTCATTCTAGTGTTGAAAGATAGAACATGAACAAGTCAACGAATAATTATCCAGGATGTCAGAAGTTGGTGACAGATGCTATGGAGAACAGTAAAGTGAAGAGGGGGTAAGGAGAGCCCTGGTAATTAAATTATTAGGCCTATGAATTGGATGGAGGAAGGAGTACTAGTTTATATAGATAGGATAATCTGAGAAGGCCTCTATGATGAGGTACCATTTGAAATCAGATAAATTTGAGAATTTCATATCATTGCATTAAGAAAATCCCAAGTATTGAAAAAAATTGTTATTTTTATTTACTGCAATGTAAATTAAAATTTATTTTAAAATACATTGTTTTTAAAACTGCACACAGTACTGGTTTCAAAAAGTAGAATTTTATCAAATAGATAATACTACTTTCAAATCAGCTTTATTTGAATAATGAGAATTTTTTCAAACAATTATTTTTTTCTATTTTGTTTATATAGAACAGGCCCAAGAGATTCCCTTCATCTTAATAGCTCTGATTTATTAAGTGTCTTCAATGTGCCATATATTTTGTATTTATTACTTTATCTTTCAACTCAACAATGATCCTGGAAGGTAGGTACTGTTGTACTCATTATTGACGTATTAAGGAAAGTATGTTTAGTTATCTAATTGCATCCTTATAACAATTTGTGACTCCAGTATTTCTAAATAAATTTTAAACAAAGGAAAATACTTGTAGAAATAATGTGCTCCAAAGTCACACATTCACTGGATGGCAGAACCAAGATTCTAACTTAGCTTTGCCTGAGTCTGACATTGTTGCTTTTTTCCTCTACACCATGCTGCCTTCCCCATCCCTAGGTAATTACAATGAAATATTTCTCTCTTGGAATACGCTGCACAGGTTCCAATATCCTGCCAGATTATTACTCCCCGTTTTGTGGCTTCTGAAATACATTTAACAAAAATTGAGATTTAGCTATAGATAATTAATCCATAATGGTTAATGAAGGAGAACTTAAAGCTTTCCACATTTTCAACTAGAATCTTTAAACATGACAGCCAGTGAACAAAGTACTACACCTTATTCAATATCATATTAATTATTTGTCTTTGGTGGGCACAGACTGTTCTTTCTGTCTTTACAAAATGCAGGAGGCTTTTACTTGAAGCTGATGGGTCTATAAAGTGAACTGCTCTCTCTGTATGATATAGGAGCCCCTACAAAGAGAGTGAATTTGCTGTTTAATCAAGTTGTAGTTTACTCCATGGATGCTACCCCTAATACCTCATTCTTCTTCACCAACATGCCTCACATATAATTAATCAGAAAATCCTGCAAATTTTGCCTCTAAAATCCTATTTCATGTTCCACAACCACTATCTTGGTTCAAACCATCATCATCTATTCCCTGGACTACTACAATAACCTCTTCCCTAGCTGGTCTTCCTGTTTCCTCACTTATCCACTTTAGTCCATTCTGTACAGAGCAGCCGCACTAATCTTTGGAAAACACAAATATGATGATGTCATCATACTTCCTTCCCAATTTCATATTTTCCTAAAGCCTTTTATTGCTCTTAGAATAAAGATCAAATTCTTTATTGTAATCTTTGGAGCTCTAGACAGTCTGGCCCCTGCTCATCTGTCAGCAGTCCCTCCAGATGCTTCCTTTCACTATGTCTATTTTTACTCACCATTGCATTCCTACTACCTATCAAGAGGCTTAGCACATAGTAGGTACTCTGTAAATAGTTCTTGAATGAATGAAAATATATATATTTTTACAACTTATGCACTCACCATGTCTGTCACCTGTTGGTCATGTTGGAAGAAAGATGGGCCCTGTCTTTCTGAAAGCCGATAAAATTCTAGAAAAGAACAAATTTAGCAGGTGCAAATATTTAGAACAAGATACCTTTAAAATCCCACTTTCTAGGTAGCAATCTATTCCACATTTAGAAAGAACTGCTTAGTTCAGGCTGGATATGAAGGGGTATTTTTATATGGATCATATTAGATTTGTGAACATGCTGCCAGACACTGTTAGAACTTGGTCAGTATTCTCCCCCACCCTAGCTCCTTTAGCCAGTATACTCAATCTATTGTCAGCAGTCTTATCTCTAGAGTTTATATTGGGCACCTTCCTTTGCCAATCATGACTCATGGTCTCTTGGTCTAACCTTTGTAGGCTATCTAAAACTTTTGTCCCCATACAGTTGTTCTGACTTTGGCTTCTGACCTTCCTTGTTCTCATGACCCATAAAAGAGACATAATCCTCTGGTGGTAGTCTGGGAAGCCCGCCTGCTAAATACTTTGCATACAGCTCTTTTTTTAATTCAATGAAACTTTTGGCAACCCACTGTCACTGGTAAGCATTCATTTATGCATCCATCAAACCTATTATGAGGCATCTACCCCTAATATTGTTGACTAGCTTCATAAGGTTGCAATGCCCAGATGCATAACATTTTATTATGAAAGTATTCAAACATACTCAGAAGAACAGAAAGTATTTACAGTGAACAATCATGAATTTACCAACTAGATGCTAACATTAACATTTTACTGCACTTGAGTTATCACGTCTATCCTTCTATCCATCTCTCAATTTATCTCATTTCTGGGTGAATTTCAAACTAAGTCACAGACATTACACTTTCTGTTAAATACTTTGCATACAGCTCTGTTTTAACTCAATAACATTTTGGCAACCCACCCTCACTGGGCCTTGGTTTCTGCATATGAAAAACATGAAGGTTGCTTTAGATGACCTCCAAGTGCCTTTTCCAGCTATGACATTTTGCGGTTCTTTGATATTTGCCTTTTTAATTGATTGACATGCTGGTGTCAAATGCTCTATTGTTGGGTTTTAAAAGGATTAATATGGAAAATGTATTTTGTTTATCTATGGAATATTTACCTAATTGAAACCTGTTTGGTTTAGAATACCCTGCTAACCAGTCTGTTGTGATTTTGGACCAATGTAGATGTTTTTAGGGGTCTAGGGATAAAGCAAATAAAGTATCAAATATATATTTGCATTAGGGAAATATTACTGTAGAAAATCTAAAAATAATCGGGAAAACTGCATCTCAAATAGCATTTTCCTTTTTTCATTTTAACACTATTGCTTATGATGATGGCTCATTAGGTACTGTCAAACACTTCAGATCCCAATTCTCAAGTTTATTTGAAAATGCTACATTAATTTGGCATTAAAATACCCAGTTACTGTAGGCATGTCTAAATTTGTTAACCTTGTATAGACTTTGATTACACAGTCATCCTTTTTCTATAATCCTTATTGGTCCAAGGCTTTGTCTGTGTGTATATTCCATTTTGCCTTAAAAATATTTCTGGAAAGTGAAAACAAAAATAAAAGATTGCGTCAGGCCACCCTAATATAAGATTTTGGAATAAAGTTGTGCTCTAGGATTCAAGCTGGAATATGAAGTATAGATTATGGAAATTAGCAGCTGTTTGGTCTCTTTATTTTATTGTTTCTTATGAGCAACATGCTTGATTAGCTCTCTACCCTTTTAAATAGAATTACAACATAATTATGTGTTCTGCCTCCAAAGCCCTTCATTGAGAATAACAATAAACTGTCCGATGTTAAAATCAATGTGTGATACATTTATATGATTATTAAATGCTCATAAATTGCCAGTTAACACTGCATGTGTTTCCTACCTAGTAAAACAAGTGTTGGTGACCCATTTACTTGAACAACTGGGGAGCATTCATCTTGGCTTAAGTCATTGTTTCAGCTTAGGAAAACTCTGCTAACGTACCAGCCGGCCGGCTAACCAGCATATCATCTTTCGTCTGCATTTATTAATGGCATAGAATGTCCATCTGTTGTCCTCAGTAAATGGAACACTAAGAAAAAATAGCATTCATCGAGTCAATCTGTACAGGGGTGGGCTAACATAGGTTTACAATTGTGCCAACACACACAGTTTATTCTTGTATTATTATTTATTAATTATTGTATTTTTAATTTGTATTACAATTGTAAACCTACCTTTGCCTGCCCCCGTATATAACTATCTTTTTTTTTTTTTTAATGGAGAAAGGCTCTTTGGAATGCTCTTCATAAGTTAGAAACAAGGAAAGTGTTGGTCAGAGAGAAGTAGTCATCCAAGCTGCTGAACTTTTAAATGGCATGCAGCCGATTCTCATCCTGGGAGAAGATGAATATATCTTTTCAGATAGAATGAAAACCATCAAAATAACATTTTCACCAAATGTTTGACATCACATTTATGTAGACTTGGTGATGGTTTGATGGGTGGTATAGAATACAAGAGAAAAAAATTAATAAATCTTTCATGTGAATTTGTGTTCACATAGCCTTATGCACTGATGCCATCTTGCTTATGGTTGGGGTTAGATCTGAAATTCAAGAAAATTTTAAGGGCATATGTATACTACAGTTACTATTCTAAGAATCTTAGATTTGTTTGTGGCTCTGCCAAGGTGAACCTGTAGTTAAAGTGGGACCATTTGATAACATTCTAGTGAAGAGAACTGAGGAAAAGTATGTGGGCTACAAGCACATACAAAGGGCTCAAAGTGGGTTTACTTTGGATGAAAATGATATAATGACATGACACATTCACAGGAAATTTTAACTTCTTTTGGAGTTAAATAACCCTATGTAAAAGTAGGGTTAGGCATTAGGATAAGTAGAAAGGTATAATTTTACTGAAACATGCTGTTTTGATATACAGTATATAAGAAGAAATTATAAAGTCATTGCTTGGAAGTCATAATTGCATCACCTCAGTCTGATGCCATGAAGTCTAACAGCAATATAATTAATATAATTATGTTGATCATGGTTGTGATAATAAGGGTTAGATTTCTGGGAATATAAACTGTTGATATATAACACAATATATAAATGGAAGAATAGCATCTAGACATAGATAATATGGAAAAAGAACTATTAGATAAAAATACATCATTTCTAGTATAAAAAAGGCAAATTTAATTTGGAGACATCAGTAGCAAATTTACCATAATACGATTTTCAGTTTATGCTACCTACAATAATTCAGCCTCAAACATCCTAGACAAATTAGCAATGCCTCTTTCTGGGTGGTTATTTGGCTTGGAAAGATAATTTGATGTGTTGGTTTTTAATATAAGTGATCAAGTGTTGATGTCTGCAACTTGCCTGCAAGTTGTCTTCATCTTTTAAATTTATTTCAACTCTACCTCCATTCATCTCCTCCTCTGGGAGGTGAATAAAAGGAAAAATAGGTCATGAAAAAGAAGGTATTTTATTTCACTTCAAGTCAGCTTTGCCTAGTCTTTTAGTTTTAGATAGATGTCTTTTCCCCTACAGTGGCTTTACAATTGATAAATAATAAATAATGATAAAAATGAAAATCAGAATTTATCTTATTTTGATAAAGAACTTAAGGTTTTTTATTTATATCTAACTTGAGGACATTTAAATCACATTGCTGGTAAATATTTGCACTTTTTAATTATTGAAAATCCTCATCTTTACTGAACTGTATATTATTTTGTGTGTGGGAATAAAAATGACTTAATGGTAATTTCATTTGCCCTAATCTCTCATCTTCCCCTCAGGATAACATGCATTATTATTGGCAGACTTAGTAGACATAGAAGAAAACAGAACTAAGTTTATATGTCAACTCTTTGTGGTAATATTTTAATAAATGTCTATGGGCATCTAATAGATAGTATAGAACTGCTTCTTTAGTGAACTTGAATAATGGCAATAAAGGGATGGATTTGTGTTATCATTTTATTGGTGCTTATCTTGTCCTCATTCACTTTGCTTTTGAAATCTATATGTCAATCTTGCCCATGATATGGCAGGTTTTGTGGCCATATAGGAAAAGGCATTGATTATGCATCCAATTATACCTTAAGTCAGTTGTTGTCTTCTAAAGTTTATTTTCTGAAGTGACAAGAAGCATCTTAGATTGGTTTTCCATATAGGCCATGCCTCACTGAGCAACTTTTAATTTTCACTCAGAAAATAACAAATGTATTGAAATTTAGAGTAGGACTTTGTATTTTTCATCCAGCTTCTTGTTCTGTATTTTTAATCTAAACCCAACTACTCAAAGCCAGAAACCCTGAGAGTCAGGATGCTTTACTGTTTTACACTGTCTTCTGCATCCTACTCCCACTCCCATTCAATCACTAAGCCCTGTTAGTTCAGCTCCTTAAATACCCCTGGAAGCTGCCCTCTCCTTTTTACTGAAACTACCCATACCTTGGCTCAAGTTTCCTCCATTCTCAGGTATAATATTGCCAAGTCTCTGAACTGGTCTTCCTGTTTTGATCTTGTCTCTTCACAGTTCATACTCAATGTTGTCACCAGGGCAATCTATCTTTAAAAATGCTCATGACACTTCCCAGTTTAAACATTTTGTGGACATAAGAAATGTCCAAAGTTGTAGAGAATTTTTATGAGTTTATTTGAACCAAATTGATGAAATATTCTGGGAAACAAGATCTCAAATGCTTGGAGAAAAACAGTTTTTCAGCTTCTTTTCTACATTTGAAATTAAGGTGGGGACATAAGGAAGATTGGAGAAAGCAAGGTGAGGGCTGGTTTACAAGATAGCAATATTACTTGCTCTCCTGATGGCGGTTACAGTTTATTTCAAAGGTGTGTTCACCTGGTGCACAGATTCAATGGAAAGAGCTTGCTTAAGGCAAAGATAAACCTTTTACTGAAGAAGTTACATGTTTGGCCCTGGCTGGTGTGGCTCACTGAATTGAGTGCTGGCCTGCAAGCCAGGGGGTCACTGGTTCGGTTCCTGGCCAGGGCACATTCCCATTTTGGGGTGTGCAAGAAGCAGCCACACATTGATATTTCTCTCTTTCTCCCCTCCCTTCCACTCTCTCTAAAAATAAATAGATAAAATCCTTCTAAAAGAAAAAAAAAAAACTTCTGAATGCATAAGGTTAAAATAAAAATCTTAAAAAAAAAGAAGTTATATGTTTGGGTGTGACTTCCCATTATGACCTGCTCAGTTAGAAATTTATGATCAGATCACCCTGTGAAGTTACTTTTCATAGAATTTTTTTCTTCAATCACAACGTCAAGGGACTTTTCATTATTTACAGCAAAAGGAATAATATCCATTGTTTATAGGTGATGGACAGGCAATAGAAATGAGTGAAGCTGCCCCAGGAGGACAATGTAGCAAACTGGGGAGTCCACAGCCTATCTACAAAGTCCCTACGCAGCCCCAGTCTGTTATTGTCATGCAGAATTGTAGGTCACTTTTGCCTGATCTCTTTTATTTTTTGTCTTCAAATAAAATTAGAAATCCAGATTTTCATATGAAATCTCTTGTGTTCTAAATATTGGCAACTAATTTGCTTTCTTAATTCTTTGTGGTCAAGGAAAACAAAATATGTCTGCAGGTTACTGGGATTGTGCTTCATCAGTGTGCACCTTCTGTCTTCTGGGATAAAGTGAGTCCCTTAATGTGGCATATGAAGTCCTTTATGAGCTCTTTCAGACCTACATCTTGAGTCTCATTTCTCAAAGCTTCTACCAGTTCTACCTTTGAAAATTGCTCTCAGAGTTTTTCTATTTCTATCTCTCCCCAGTGCCATTCCCTTATTTCAGGCCATCATAATCTCTCCCCTGGATTATCACAATAACCTCTTAACTGGTCTCCCTGCTTCAAATCTTTCCTTGTTCTAAACCATTTTTCAAGCTATGATCTTTTGAAATGTAAGAGTGATTTATTGAGGATTTCATGTGGTAGGATGACCTATTGAGAAATTACCTAGTACTTTGTTTTCCTCTTCTGCAACTCATCAGAAGAGATGGAAGGTATTTTCCCATTTTCCAGGAGAAGAAGCTAGAGCTGTGTGTACTGAAAAGAGATATAATAGTGTGGATTTCAGCAGACTATCTCTTATGATCTGGCTAGGGAGATGGTCTGGGGAACTTCACATGACTCCAGGAAACTCTTACCTCATAGAGTACAACTGATGGATAGTGGGGAAATAGATCCTGCAGAGCAAAGAGTTAGGCATCTGTGAACTCCATTAGGCTGGCAATTGGTTTGTAATCATCTCTCTGTGTGACTAGATTTGAATATGGTGCCTACTATTCAACAGTTACTTAGTAAATATTGTTGAGCTTCATGTGAGATTGAGCCAAAAAATATTACATGGCTCTTTAGGAAGTTATGGGTTTTCTTTTTAGAAATTTTATTGTAGTTTTGAAACATTTATGGACTATACTTCCAAAATCACCTACAGACCTGTTACGGGCTTAGCTCTCATCCACGAAGTTACCTCTTAACTTCACAAATCCCTGTATGAAAGTAGGGGCATATACTTATTGGTGACAAGTTGTTTTCCAATGTCCAAAAAGGACAAAGCCTAAAGAGAGACCAAACTAACCAAACAAAAGGTATTCATATGCTTTGTGCAAGATAACAAGGATTTAAGAGCAAGCATTGCTTAAAATAAGGAATCGAATTCACATTCTTCTTAGAAAATGTTATTTTAGTTTGATCTCATTAAATTAAGTAAAAGTTTACTTAGAACTCTGCAATTAAACATTGTAACTTGGAAACCCATACCCTGCTTAGGTCAACTTTCGGTTTATTATAGGGAATGGGGAAATAGTTTCATTTCACATGCTAACTCTGAGAAGAGAGCCTTATACTTAGTCATCTTATACATAATATCTAAATAAATGAACAGCAGCTCTTACTAGAGGCACTATGTTTAGAAGAATTTTGAGGTTAAGTCCAGATTCAGTAGGAAAAATTTCATGGTCATAGTATTATAGAATGTTGGCCATGGGCATGGGGCTGGATTGGCGGATGGGCTTGGGCCATATATTCCCCTTGGCCACATGTTTCCCATGGACTCCATATACCCCTTGGCTGCATTTCCCATATGGGCTACATATATTACTTGGGTTACATATTCCCCATACTTTCTTGATTAAGGACTCATGTCTTTTCAGTTTATTTTCTTTGCAGATGTCTGGAAAGAAGTCATTTTATTTGATCTTTAATAAAACTCTTAATTTATAAGCAAAAACAAAGACCTACTTGAAAGGTAGGAAGCTATTTATTCAAGAGTCAAATTATAGGTGAGCCCACTCATCAGTTCTAAGTGAGTCCATGATAGTATAGTCTAGTAGTTAATTGAGTTCTGGAATCTTAAGAAATAGAATTTAGTTCTACTTGCCACTTGTAGAGAAACTTTTGGCTAAAGTACCTCTAAGCCTCCTTATTTATATCTGAAAAATCTGGATAATGATCAATGCCTGACAAGTTGTTTTGATTATTAAAGAAAATAATAAACAGACAGGTTTTAGAATAGCACTTGGAATATAGTAAGTACTCTATTAATGGAAATAACTACATCAATAACTATTATTGTACAGGATGCCGGGGCAACAAAAAGATAATTTGTATTGCAATTTCTCTAACAAGATTATCACATTTATCAAATAAAGCAGAGATAGTTAGGTTTATTAGACTCAATACTGTATTACTGTCCAAACTGAATGTTGAAAATAATTTTATAACAATATAAAAACATATTGCACCTTAATTTTCATGTAACTGCTTAACTGAATACAACTGCTTTTACTGCATTATGAAGATATTATTTTCAACATTTTTCCTAAGAAGTCAGTCAGATCATGTATTTGTTTTAAAAACAGTCACTTTTTTTTTGCAATAACATGGATGGAACTAGAGAGGATTATGCTTAGTGAAACAAGCCAGGCAATGAAAGAGAAATACCATATGATATCACCTAATACAGGAAACTAATGAACAACACAAACAAATGAGCAAAATTGAACCAGAGGCATGTAAACAAGGAACAGACTAACAGTTACCAGGGGTGAGGAGAGAGGGAGAGAAAGGGGGTTAGTAGGGGAAACGTTTAGTAAAGGAACTAGTATAAATGACACATGGACATGTACAACCAGGTGGGGATTGACTGTGGGAGAAGGGGTGGGCTGGGTGGGGGGAAACAATGGGCAAAAAAATGGGACAACTGTAATAGAAAACCAATAAATAAACCAAAAATTAAAAAAATAAAAACAGTCCCTTTTTTAAATCAAAAAATGCCAGAATGAGTCCTTTAACATCATTTTGAATGAATTTAAGACTGCATCATTGAAATGAGTGACATTCTTTTCTTATTTTTCAACACTTATGAGACTAATAAACTTCCGAGTTTTCTAATTTAGACGTTACAACTATTCTGTGAGGTGGGCATCAGTAGCCTCACTCACTGATGAGGAAAGTGGATCTGGATCTGCTCTTTGCATCTCCAGAGTAATTCCACAGACAACAAGCACAGCAAATACTTAGTGCTGAGTGAGTGAGTGAGCAAGCAAGAGCTCTGAGAATCTAGGTGGCTCTGTGGTCTGGAGATGGAGACTGTAAGTCTGCCAAGGAGGACATTTCAACCATTCTTTGGTCTTTGGTTGGGGCCATACTTAAATCTGTACTAAATAAAGAGACTCTATGCTAATGTGGCAGACTGCAAGAGAAGATATTTTTTCACCGTTTCCTTTAACAATGCCTCCAAAATATAATGGCTTTTAAGGATAAGAACATCATCTGGTGTAATGAGATAGGAAAGGCGCAGTTTTTCTATAAAAGGCAAGAATAAAAATGAACTTATTATTAATCACAGAGACTCTCTGATCACCTGTTTTGAAGTCTGAACTTCAGTTTCTCATCTATAAATTGATGGTATGGATCACCCTTGCCTCACAAGCTCCTGGATGAATTTAAATAATATACATAAAAGGCACTTAGTGTGTAGTTATTTATAACACAGTAAGTATTAAACGAATGTTCATATACCTTTCTTAACATCTCATTTGGCAAAATCAAGATGGCAAATGGATCTTTAGGGAGAAAAAATAAGTAAAATCACATTTAATGATGGGGAAATTTTAAAGCTGCAAATTTACTGTTTAGGTAGTTAAACATGAAAACTTAAAGACATAATAGAGCAGAAAATTAAGATGAATAGCCAAATGACATGTATTTGAAATAAAACAGCATCCTTAATAAACAGTATTCATTATAGACAGCAAGCAAAGCTTTCAAAGTTTTACTCATCCCAATTCTCCAATGGAATTGATTAGTATAAATTGCACACATACTGTGTTTCAGTTGGACTTGGAATCTACGGTGTCAAAATAACTGTGGGCGCACGCGCGTGGGCACACACACACACACACACACACACACCTAGCTGTTAGGAAATATCCTAACATAGACCCTGTCCATGATCATACTGTACAGTACAAGGGCTTTCATGATACTCAGTCATTTTTGGCAACAGCTACTTCCAGTCTTTAGAAGCTGCCAGATCCCTGGCAGTATAAGAAGAGTTCTGGCCTCATATACAAGAAATACAAAGTCTTCATTATACCAGAGTTTAATACTCCCAGCCAGAAGGCTTTATATACAATGTACACACAGAATCTCTGTCTTGCCGTCAGACTGAAAAACTGTTTTTTTTTTTTTTGTTTGTTTGTTTTTTCTGCGGTGTGTTGCAAAACTGCCACAATGACATGGAAAGCTATAGAGATTCACACTCAAAATAGAAATAGACAAACCAATTAAATACATTTCACATACAACTTTAAAAATGAGTCTAGTCTACCAAAATGCCCTACTAATTGACTTTGATACCTACATAGTGACACTGACATTTTTGGTGATTAAGAGAGCTTTCCTTTCTGTGTTACTTTAGTTGAAATAGAGAGAATTTGTTTTAATGAAGCCTGGTATAAAAATTCATATTCATAGCTCATAACGATAGCATGTTTTTAAAATTACAAGACTATATTTTGCACAAGATTCACCCTGGAAGTTTGTTGACAAGAATACAGAATGTGTTTACTAATTACACTAGGGAACACAATTTTAGTTGACTTATAGCTGACAGTTCTTTTTGACTACTTTTGGCATCTGAATCCAAAAATGAAAACAGTTTTTCTCTATTACGTCAACTTTTTAAGGTACAGGATACCCTCCCTTTGTCCCCAAAATCATACAAAATGTACATACAAAGGAAAATAAAGAAAAAAATTACCTGAATATACTGTTTAGTTAGAGTTATCTTATTCATATAAAGGCTATATATTATTACTGTAAGTCAAATTATGTATAAGTAGTAAATTTCTGCTACCTAACAGACATATTAAGGTATTTTATCTTTTCAAACAATAGGCTAGGAAATGCCAAAATGAGATACCTGAAACTGTCTCCTTCAGTTGGCAAAGCTTTAACAAATTGCTTCATGAGACCCAGTTTTATGTGCAGAGGTGGGAATATAATGTTCTTTCTGTCAACAAGTGGCTCATGTAGAATGTTTGGATCACCATGTTAGGTCAGATCTTGGAGGCCAATTCAACTCCACCCAATGCTTCTCATGAGCTCTGCTGTCCCACATACACAGAAAACAGGGATACTTGGTGTATCTGCGTTGCTGACAAAGAAGGAAGCAGACCATTTGAAGGTCAACACAGATGACCCAATTGCGCTTGTGATATTGCAACAGATCAATGACTCTCTTTATGTCTTCATATTCATGAAACAAACTGGATGGCCAAATGAAAATACACCAAATAAACTACCATTGTGGAGGAGGACACACTTCAAGCTCCGTTTTTAGCTATTGATGAACAGTAGCCATTCAGTTGTGTTATAGATTGGAATTCCCAATTCCTTCATTAAATCATGTATGTTATGGCAATACACAAAGCCACTATCACTTCAAAAGTACTGCAGAAATGCACTTTCTCTTGATCAAAAGTAGGATACCTTTGCTCCTTTTTCAAGCAAGTTTTTCTCATGCAGTCTTGATGCTAGGAGTTTTGAAGTCTTTTTGGATAGTCCCAAATCTCATGGCAAATCATTCAACTCATGCTGATCAAATCCCTTATGAACTGAGTCATCTTCGATTTCAAAGTCTTCATCGTTGCTGTCACTTAGTTCTTCCCCATACTCCTGTTTTTTGAAATAGGGCATTTCAATGAAAACTGGCACTAGGATTTCAGCTGAATGAGGCACTGGGCATATAGCTGATGGTAGACTAGGGTACTGTATTTTACATTTATTTTTATTGTTATATCCTGACATTTTCACTATACAAAAGTAACAGTCACTTGAATGATCTTTGGGCTCTCGCCAAACCATAGGTAAACCAAATGGCAATTTATCAAATGTTTCCTTCAGCCACACCCATAAACTCTTGACACACTGCTTGCACACCTTGTGAGGGGCCCAAGATAGCTTGATCACCAAGCTTTACTTTAAAATATGCAAAATAGGCTTGCCTGACAAATGCGGTGATGTTTGTCCTTTTACTGGGAATGGTGAAACTGCCACAGATATAACAAAATGAATCAAGGTTGTTTAGGCTCTTACTATGAGAAATAGCAGAGGCAGATATGATCTTAAGGAAAGAAAATAAGTATGTATGTAAATGAAAAAAATAAATTCTGCTAACTCCTTGTATACAGACAAGAACTAGGACTACACTTTGGAATACGATTCACTATATAGAGCAGTACACGACCTCTCACTACACTGCCTCATGTGTAACTGAGTAGCCTAGACAAGTATGAACCTGTCGCTGATCTCCAAGGTCATCCCTAACCCCTCCCTACTTGAGGGAGGTTTGCTCTCAGCCAATAGGAGAGCACTAGTGCTTCCCTCTATCCAGGTTTGATCCAGCCTAGAGTGGTCGCATTATGATAAGCTGTACAGAAAAAGCTTGATGTGATAGAAGAAAACTAACTGCAGTTTTGAAATCAGCATGCCTATTTAAGTCTAAAACAGCTGGAAAATCAAACTCACCAGGAATTTTGTTAAAAATTGTTACCCTATGTTATCTTTAAGCATTTTAGAGTTTCTGAATCACTTTCTCTTACCTGATCTCATTTGACCTTTATAAGAATTATGTGAGAAAGTAAATTGCTTTTTATTATCTTTTTTCTATACATGATGTTCAGGGAAGGCCCTGGGTCATTGGTTTCATAGATGGCTAAGCTGGGACAAAAGGAGTTCCATCCTTTTACTCCTACTTAAGGGTTGAGCTTCCTTGGCTGGTGTATTTATCCAGGAATCAGTTGAAGGAATGTAAAACCTTTTGGCTTTTCCAGGAGCACTTACAGTCCTAGAATAAAATATTCTTCTTTTTTTCTTTTTTTTTAATTTCATTTTTTGGTTATTCAATTACAGTTGTCCCATTTTTCCCCCATTGCTCCCCCCTCCCAGCCCATCCCTTCTCCCACAATTGTATCCCTCCCCGTTGTCCATGTCCAGGAGTCATTCATATACGTTCCTTGACTAGACCCCTTCCTTACTTATCCCCCTTCTCTCCCTCCCCCCTCCCCCCTACTACTATTCTAGTCTTTGCCTATTTAGTTCGTTTGTTTGTGTTGCTCTTTAGTTTCCTGTATTGGGTGATATAAAGTATTCTTGAGATACCTACAGCTTTTTCAGAATGAAGGGAAATGAGGAAGAGCCATCTTATTCATTTGGTATGTAAGGCATGGTACATAGGACCTAAGCGCTTTACACATGACTGTGAAAATGGTTGAAACTTGGAAAAAATATTGGTTCCAGAGTAGGAAAATTCTTTAAAAAGCTGTTTAATTGAATGGCTATTTAACATTAGGTTACCTAGTCACTTACAAGTGAACTCAACTCTTATGCATAGACACAAAGATATTAATGTAGATACATTTAAACATGTTTGGTGTAAGATGAAACTTTCAAAACTAAACATGCCTGGTGCATACCAGGGCTTAAAGTGGTCTGGTTAAAAGGAGTAGGAGTAGAATCAATGGTAAATAAGAATATCCAGTGGCTGACTTTTACATGTGTCATGTGTCTCAGCAGCTTGATATAACTTAGGTCAGGTTTCTCAAATGGCAAAGTTGTGGTTGGGAACAACATAGTTATTTAACTGTTAACCCATTTTCCCTTAAGTCTAAGGTCACCAGAATTAGTAAATAAAAGTACAGGATGTCCAGCTACATTTGAATTTCAGATAAATGATTCAAATTTTAATAGAAGTACTTTGACATAAGTATATGCATTTTTAATAAAAATATATCTCATGCAATATTTGAGAACTATTCATGCTAAAATAATCATTGTTTATTAGAATTTAATATTTTTGGGTATCCTGTATCTTACTCAACAACCCTACCTCAGGCACTTCAGTCTGATTCACTTATGTTTCTATACTTTTGAGTTGAAAGTCCTGGCATCATGACCAGTATGGGTTCTTTACTTCTCATCAATTTGTAAAAAGTAGATATTTGAAAGGTTCAGTTTATGAGCAACATTCCCCACAGTGTTCGGTGTTTCTTTATTTTTCTAACTACCCTTCCTTTGCTCCTATACACTACCTCAGCTGAGCATAAAGAACTCCACCCTTCCAATCTGTGACGAAGAAAGCAGATGCACTGATAATGTGCAGATTGGATTGACATGGCATCATTTTCCAAACCGTGTTGCTAGTGCTTTCGTTGGCAGACACTTTGTTGTCCTTGGTGCATAAGAGGTGTTTATAGAGGTCTGCTGGACTGTAAGCTTCTTAAGGTCAGGACTACTTCTTATTTATCTTTATATACCCCAAACCTTGCAAAGTGCCCAGACTTATGAGAATATAGATTTTAAAATTGCTCACACCTAGATATGATTTCTGGTTGCATAATCTTTGTGAGTAATTTTATTTGTCTGCACCTGCATTTCCTTATTTGAAAGATGGTAATATAAATTCCTATAAAGAATGAAGTTTTTTCAAGGTTATATGAAATATATATATCACCTGATAAATTATGATCAGTCAATATATTGCTGTGACTAAGTGGTAGCATTAATTAAACCCAAGATAGACTGTTTTCTTTTTTTATTTATAGGTGAAAGCCAGCATTATGGTCAATGTAATAGAGAAAAGGTGATCAAATTAATTTCTCATTAGTTTATACTTCAATTGTGGAGAATTGTTCAATTATAATAAAGAAATCTGATTCTAAATGCCCCTTGTCTCTGAAAATGTAGTCAACTCCTCAGGCTTAAGTGCAAAAACCATCCAGACTTCAGTTTGCTTCTGAAATGAGAAGACTGGAGGACCTGGAAAATAGCATGATGGGCCAGTAAAAATGTAGGCCATTTTCACTACACAGACAACTTTTATACAGAGGGGTAAACACTATTTCAAGCAAAGAGTTCAGAATCAGTTATTCAAAATACAATTGGTTAGCTGAGAAAGTCACGTAATGTTAACATCAGTATAAAAATATAAGGGGCTGAGGCCCTTGAATTGGAAGTTCTATAGTTTCTTAAACAGGACAGTTGGTATCCATAGCTTTCTGTCAATGAGGTGCTGGAACTTGATCAAACTAGCATAGGAGAACTGATTGTTGAATTTTGGGGGATTTTTCAAGCCTACTATCAAACTTTTACTAGCTTGAAATCTACTATGGTAGTAGTATTTACATTCACCAAAGAAATCCACAAAGGCTACAACATAGCCCCATTCTCTGCTTCCAAGCTGTTTAAGGATATGCCACTCCTTTTTGCATTCTCAGTTATGAGAAAAATTGTCCTGGGACTCTTCCTTATTTTGCTTATCAGAGAAAACAATCTTATCTCATTTTACCAACCAGGGACGAAAATGTGCCAGGACAGGAGGAAACAAACAACTCCTCTATACAGGAAGCCTCAGAGCTTGTTGGTGTATCCCAACATTTCTATTAGCACTAATAATAATGAGTGACACTTTTGAGTTCTGACTATGTGCCAGGTCTTGTCCTAAACACTATGCAGTGTATCTTGTTATATTCACAACCTCAACATGAGATAGTTACTATCATTATCTACATTTTACAGATAAAAATAAATGAGGTTCAGAAAAGTTGAGGACTTGCTAATGGTCACACAGTCAGGTAAAGGTAGGTTTTAATGCTAGTCTCTGTGCTTGTACCAAGGTTGTTTAGTTTTTTTGACTGTGCTAGGTATTGGAATGTGTGTCAGTGTCTTGCATATTGTAGAATCTCAACATATATTTTTAAAATTGAATAATAAGTTGTAAGGTCTACATTTTTAAATATCACTCCTAATTTAGATATTTTGAGCTCCTAGTAACAGTGTTTTGTCTCTCTCTAGAGCCTTAACACCTGGCAGGACCCTGGGCACCTAGTTGGTACTCAATAAGCAATTGTTGGATAGAAATGAACTTATCAATTTCCATAGCAAGTAGGCAGACTCAAAAAAGAGCAGGAGCTGGTCTCTGGAATGAGCTTTTCCAGAGTTTAAGCCTTCATGAGATTTATAAAGCTTTGTGCTTCTAAACCTGGTTTAAAATAGCAGCAACTAGGAGGGGGCATATGTTGCTTGCAGTTCCTTTGGGGCTACTAGACTATTCTATTTCTGATCTTCTGTAAGCGAAGCAAAGGCAAAAACAAACATATTTCTTGGTGGCTAGTAATTTTGTTAGATTTTTTTATGTACATTTTCATGTAAAGCAACCCTAAGAGTTTGACACTATTTTCCTTCAACAGATGAGGAAACTGAGGCTCAGTGATGTTAACAGCTGGTATTCAAAGCAGTAGATTTGAGAGTCAAACGTAGGATTCTGCAACTCAGACTCTAGCAATGATAATACCAGCTTTCATTACTATTTACTAATTTTTCCTGCACGTGCATTAAACTAACGAATAATTTAGTTCTGCTCTCACAACTGCCATCCTTTTAAACTCAAGACATTGAGTGAGGTGGTGGTGGGGTCTGTGTTACCTAATGAAAAGGTCTCCATCTAGTGGTTACAAATCAAAGTGCATCCATATACCCCAAAGGTGCTTATGGCGCCCAGACAGCCTGAGGTTAAAGATTCAAATTTGTATTGATTGGTATAGAGCCAGGACTAGGGTGAAGTGAATGAAGCAATTGTTCCTGGTGCAAAATTTAACAGAATGCCAAAAAACTCAGTAATCAAGATAAATAATATTTTAATCCAATAGTTTTAGAAAATCAATATTAATGCAAAAGATCTACAATGAGGAAAAAAATAAAAATTTTAAATAAAGATAGGATCAGTGTTACTAATTTTTCTCTTTGCCTTAGGCTTCAATATGGTCCTACATGGTACTGGACCAGTGTGAACAATATGAAATGTTCATGAAAACCTTCATACTGAGGCCAAATCCTAATGTCTTGGTTTCCACATAATATAAGACTACAGCAATCACATGCCAAGGTAAGAGCTCATTTTCTAAGGACTTCAGCCATTGTTAAAATTAAGGTGGTAGTGACTAAGAGGCATTGTGCTCAGTGACTTAACAAGTCACAATCAAAATGACTAACCAGTTTGCTTGTGAAAGCACAACTTTATAATAACCATTTGATCTGACTGTTTGTTGCTGTGAAAACACAAACAAAATGTCTTCTCCTTTATGTTCAATTCAACCAACTGTTGTACTTTACCAATTATTATAAAATTGGAAGTATTTTAGTACAAACATGTCAGCAGTGAACAACAGAAAAAGAGTATTGGATTAACATTTGAAAATTTTAATTAAGTTTGAACTAGCAGTGTTTTAGCAGACTAGTTATTTTGACTATTAGGAGAGGGAAGTCACTATTAAAAATAAATAAATAGCGCTCTTGCTAGAACATGATTGGTTCTGAGTTTCAGAGTTAGTGAGCATCTATTAAAATCATCAGTTTACATACTGCCCCACATCAGGAAGAAAAGTAGGAAAATTCAGTTCATCATTTACATCTTTATTTTTCTTATATCTCAGCTTTCCTATTTTGAAAGAGCCAGTGTGTCTAGACTATAAATATTTTCTGACAGTCTCAGAATACTACTAAATGTAGTTTTATAAATAATGCAAGCTCACAACTTTTTGCTCTGCAATTTCAAAAACTTAAATGAACTCTGTCAACATTGGCATCTATTTATTCAGTCTGAACAATCAGTAATGTGATTTACTTTAGGGAAATAATTAGGCAGTTGATCATTCAAAACTAATGGTTTACTATTAATGAGCTTCTCTAATTATGGATTCTACAAAGCTAACTGACCCAGGTAACACCATTGTAGACCTAATTGAAACCTGGAGATACTCTCCCAGGTGAACTGCCCGGGAGGATTGCCATGGTAACAACAAGCAGGCCCAGGCATTTTTTTAATGTAGACTTTAAAGAACAGATGAGGGAGGAAGGAGAAACTGCAGCAGGTTGGTAAAGTTTGGGTTTACATTCAGATTGAGTTTGAAGGAAAAAATATACAGCAGGATTCTGTTGCTACTTGATGCTCTCCAGAGTCTTTATACTGACCATCTCCAAGAGCTAATAGTAGAGGTAATTTTCCTTAAAGACCAAAGACAAATAAATTCTGTGGAATCAATAGTGTACATGAGAACTTGTAAAGTTAAGGATACAAGAAAATATTCTTCCCTGCAACAGATTTAGGACAGAAACATGTATACGGGAATTTAACTTAAATTCCTTAGATGAATTTCATCATTTCCTCTTAGTTTTAGTAATACAAATAAAATGATGTGCACCAAATATATAAAACCTTCACACATTATACATATATACATACATATTTATATATCATATATATGCATACCATATATACACATGATATACTACATATATCCATATCATATATATATATCCATATATGCATATATATATATAGATAGTATGCATACAGAACACCTACAGCTACACAATACTTACACAGAAGCAGGCCACACACATTAGATGCAAAGGCAAGGACCATGTTTTCTTTAAGTTACTCTCCCAGACCTGTACACGTGAGTGTTCCATACTGTTGACTGAGTAAATGTTCAACTATGAAAAGACTGCTTTTATATCCTCTGTATACTTACATAGTTTAATTTCATAGTTTCCTCTTGAAAATTTTAAGAGGAGACTTAAACAGCTTCCTTTTTGAAGTTGGATAATCCTGTTAAGATTATACACAATTGCCATTTGTTGCTGTTATGGTTTTATTATGTTATTTTCAACTGGAGTAGGTACCAGAGTTTAACTAGTCTGTAGTCCATACTAATAGAGGAACTTATCTTTTGGAGTTTTGTGTGTAGAGAAGGCAAACATCTCACTATATATCCAATAGTTTTCAAAAAATGCTAGAGTGAGAAGGGGGCTGAGAGACTGACTTCCATACACTACATTTTATAGATGAGGAGGATAAAACACAGACATGTTTTCAAAGATATCCAGATATTTATTCATTATGGATTTGGCATCATGATTGTTTTTTCAAGATGATTTTCAGTTCAGCAGTACAATCCTGACTGAACCTAATATAAAATCCTTTTTGGTATTAATGTAATCTGTGAAGCTGGAAGGTTAAGAGAATGGACAACTTGGGTTTTGGGTTCAGCTCTGTTATTTGTTAGTTATGTGATCTTGATCTACTTGCTTAACTCTCTAGACATCAGCTTTCTCATGGGTTGTATAAGAATAGTAATAGTATCTACCTTATAGAAGTGTTGGGAGATTTAAATGAAATAATCTATGTAAAGTTTTTTTTTCTTCTTTTCCTTTCTTTCCCTTTTTGTTCTTTCTTCTTGCCTTCCTTCCTTCCTTCCTTCCTTCCCTCCTTCCTTCCTTCTTCTTTCCTCATTTTCTGTCTTCCTTTCTTCCTCCCTTCCTTCCTCTCTTACATCATTCCTTTTTTCCTTTACCAAGAATTAACCAAGCACCCACTCTGTGCCAGGTATTGTTTTAGATACTGAAAATACAACAGTGGACAAAACAAAATCTCTAACCTTATGAAGCTCACATTCTAGCGGTGAAGACAACTAAGCAGACATGTAAAAATATAGTGTGTCAGAGGGAGATGCATTCTATGTAGAACAGAAATTCAGAAAGAAACATAGATTTAAAGTACTGGGTTGAAGAGGGGGTCCATTTTATATAGTCGTCAGAGAAGGCTGCTTTTAAACTGTGATAATTTGGCACAGACTTTAAAGAAATGAAGGAACAAACCAATGATCACTGGGTAGAACACACCAGGCAGTGGAAAGAGCAAGCAAAAGATCTCGAGACAAGAACATGTTTGAGGTTTTCAAGAAGTTCAAGAAGGTCACCAAAACTAAAGCCAAATGACCTCGGTGAAGGAGGGAAAGTAGGAGGTAAGGCCAGAGAGGACAATGAAATCTGCTAATAAAGCACCTGTAAAAGTTTGGCTTTTACTCTGAGATAGGAAGTCACTGAGGGGTTTTGAAAAAGAGAAATGACATGATGACTTTGAAAACTATTTCAGTTTTTGACATGTTTTAAAACAGGTCACAGAATCACACCTTGGATACTCATTAAGAATAGACTGTTATGTGACAAGAGTAGAAGCAGGAGCCCACTTAGAAGGCAATTTCAGTAGTCTAATTGAGAAACTACTAAATAATAGTAGGTGATGATGATGATGATGATGGTTAACACTAAATTCCAGCTGTTATTACACTGTAATAATAAATGATTATACTACATTGGCTACAATTAGATTCTCATGAAGAAAAAAGACTAAATTTAAAAATGAGATACAAAAGATTAAGAAATAGTTTTTGTTAAAATGATGGTACAAAGCAGCTTCCTCATCTTTGGATACATCATAGCTATGTGTGCATAGTACCAAAATAGCTGATAGGAAATTTAAAATTTTAGTCATCAGATAAAAACGACATAATTGAATATATTCATTCAGCTATTTGAAATACAGTTGTTCAACCGTTGTGACTTTTAATTGAAGTCAAATTGAATTTAATGTCAAATCAAAGAAAGGAAGAAAAAAAGGAAGAAGAGAAGGAGAAGGAAAAGAAGAACAAGAAGAAGGAGGAAGAGGAGGAGGAGAAGGGAAGGAAGAAATTGTATCATTTATTTGATTTGCAGAAGAGAAAGAAGGCAGTTATCCAAAGGTTTATTGGGAAGTGACTTTTAAATGGAAGTGCTCTCTTCTATTCTATAGAAATATATACAAATTTTTTGAAATAGAAACTTAGAATGTTGAAAAAATTATCATTATCTGTTATCCAAAGCAAACTTAGTTTAATATGTTTCTTACTGGTATTTTATCACTATTATTGTGTTTTGCATTTAACATTCATAAAACATATAGGTTTATATACATTTTTTCATTATTGCAAAATAAAATGTATTTACCCATGTTCCAAAATTCTTTATAAATATCACTTAAAATAACCATACAATACATTTAGTATATATTTCATGATTTACTTTATTAATTCTCTATTCATAGATAATTTTTTTTTCAGATTTAATGTGTTTTATTGATTAAAATATTACATTTGTGCCAATTTCCCTTCCCTCTGCTCCCCTCCACCCGGTGGCCCCCCTCCCTCCAGTTGTCCCCCCCTTTTAGATTATGTCCATTAGTTGTGCATACCGTTCCTCCCAATCTCTCTCCGTCTATTCCATTCCCTCCTACCATGATCCCCAATTCCTATATCATCTCCCTCCCTCTCCCCACTCCCCCTCCCTGTTGACCTCCCCCCACTATGCTTCCCTTACCCACAGTTCCTTTTCCACTCTCGTTGCCTGTTTCGTTTGCCTTTGTTTCATCTCCCTAGCTTCTGTTTTTTAAACCAGTCCCTTTAACATCTCATATAACAGTGGTTTGGATCTAATGAACTCTTTCAGTTTTATTTTGTCCTGGAAACACTTTCTCTGTCCTTCTATTCTGAATGACAATTTCGCTGGATAGAGTATTCGTGGTTGTAGGTTTTGGATTTTCATTACTTTGAATATTTCTTGCCAGTCCCTTCTTGCCTGTAGTGTTTCCCTTGAGAAGTCAGCTGATAGTCTAATTGGGACCCCTTTGTACATAATTCTTTTCTTCTCTCTTGCTGCTTTTAAGATTCTCTCTTTATCCTTAATTTTTGACATTTTGATTATAATGTGTCTTGGAGTGGTTCTCCCTGGGTCCAGTCTCTTGGGAACTCTCCTTGCTTCCTGGACCTGCATGCCTATTCCCTTCCCCAAGTCTGGGAAGTTCTCCTTTATTATATTTTCACTCAATTTTTCAAGTTCTAGTTCATCTTCCTCATTCTCTGGCAAACCTATGATTCTTATGTTGGGCCTTTTATAGCTGTCCCAGAGGTTTCTGATCCTCTCATTGTTGCTTCCTATTTCCTCTCTCTGCATTGGTTGACTGCTTGTTCCTTCTCCATATTCCAGTTTGTTGAAATGAACTCTGGATTCCTCACCATCTGTCTCGTATGTGGTTTTGTTCCTTTCGTTATGAAAGTTTTTCGCTTCTTTCATATCTTTTTCCTGCTCTTTTGTGAATTCTGTAAGCCACCTGATAACAATGGCCCAGAACTGAGCCTCTGACAGGTTTCTTATCTGTTCATCTGTCAGGTTCTCTATTTGCTGTCTGGTGAGTTGTGCCACCAGAATCTCTATATTTGTCTGCCACATTTTGACAGATGCGTTTTGTTTTCCTGGGCTGGCTGTCCGGGGCGGTGCCTGTGTACGCGTCACAAATTAGCGACCAGTGCCTGTCTGCGACCTATTTCGCAGCCCTGTGGTGCTTTCTGTGGGGGCGGGGGTCCAAGATGGATTCACACAGTTATTCAGCTAGGAGACCGGGATCCGTCCTCCCGCCCCCCTGGGCCTCACTGTTCAAAGCGATGCTGCGGCTGCTCTCCCCAGCGCCCGGAGTCGCAAGCCAGGGGCTTGATTGGAGTCGCGCAGGCCAGGGGCTTGATTGCCTCCGGGATTTTTCGCCGCCCCGCCCGCCGCTCCGCAAACAGCTTTGCCTTCTTTAACTCTTACCTGCCCAAATGGCACCGCTGGTTTATAACTTCATATGTTGGGCTTCCGTGTAGTTTTATTTTCTGGAATTTCTAGTTATCCTTTGTTATGAAGTAGTTGTATTCCTTTATAGTTGTTGAGGGAGACCTAGCGTGTCCGCCTAAGCCTCCATCTTGGCCGGAAGTCCTATTCATAGATAATTTTAAAAGTTATTTTTTTTTAGTTTTATTTAATCTTTTTTCCACTGCTCAAAAGTTTTTAAAAATTTTCTTTTTTAAATCATTATTCTATTACAGTTGTCCCAACTTCTCCCCATTGCTCTCCACTGCCCTGCCCCCCATCTACCCCTACAGTCAATCCCCATTCTGTTGTCCATGTCCATAGGTCATTTATACTAGCTCCTGGACTGGACCCTTTCCCTGCCTACCCCTCCTCTCTCCCCCCTCCCCTCTGATCACTGTCAGCCTGTTCCTTGTTTCCATGAACAAAACAAACAAACAAAATAAAAGTTATTTTTGTATTTAAAATAGTGTCACAATGACTATCTCTCTGCATAAAACTTGTATTTTCTATTTAAGAGTATTTTCTTAGGACAGTCACTCAATATTGGGATGATTGAAACATTTTGACTTTAAGTGGAATTCTCAACCATAAGAATTTACAGAGGTAAGATGGCGGAGGAGTGAGGAGAGGCTGCAGTTTTAGGCTCCCGAGACCCGTCTGTAGTTTAGACTAATTGCAGACAGAACATCTCAGTGAGCAGCTGGACACTGGCAGGAGTTGAGCCTTGGCACTGCTGGATTAGAGAAAAACCATCTGGGAACAACCTGTTTAGTGAGGATAGTGGAAGAAAAGGGGACGAAACAGGATTCCTGACTGGGGCGGCTGCCCGAGCTGCGGCTGGAAGTACACAAAGGCTTTTTGGCGAACACAGGCTGCCCCGGAGAGGAGTCGGGAGGAGAGCGGATCTCTGCCTGCTGGCAGAGACTGGACTCGACCAAGTGGCATTGGCGCCGAAGGACAGGAGACAGCGTGCTGCCGGGCAAGTGAGAACATAATTCTCCTTTATATTTTTCTCTAGTGGACGGTGGAGAGGGGAGGAAAGTTTTGGGGGTGGTAGGCCATTCTTGAGGAGCCCAAGCGCAGAGGCGCACTCATCCACTCCCCAACCCTACCCTTGGGTCGCGGGGCGCATATAGGGAAGTGCTCTCACTCACTGGCCCAGGTGCGCGGGGCTGTGAGTCCAGGCGTCCCTCGGACACTCCCCAACGGACATAAGATCAGTGCCCCAACGGGCACAGGGAGGGCCCACTGAACACGCAGAGGACTGTGCATAGATACCCCAAGACAGCTCCCGTGGGCCCAGGGCCCCAGGCCGGAAAGGAGACCACTAGCGCAGGCTCTGTTTGTGCCCACCCAGGCCGGTGAGGGAAGGCGGATGGCTGCAGCACTGGAACAGTGGGCGGCAGCGACTCACAGACACTCACTTCCACTGAGCACAAGTGACCAGGGCCCCGCCCTAAGAGGTGAGAGACCAACTCCTGGAGCTCGGCTCAGCGGGACTAAGGGCACGGGCGGCGCAGGAGCACGAAAACACCTCAGCCCGGGGACAATAAGCGCCAATCCTGGGACAAGCTCTCGGGCCGCCCTCGAGTGCAGGGACACGCGCAGGACACCTCGGCGTGAATGCAGAACCACCGCGGCCCGGCAACAATAGGCGCCAATCCCAGGGCAAGCTCTTGGGCCGCCCGAGTGTGCAGGGGCTCGCGCGCAAGGGCACCTCAGCTGGCTCCAGTGGGCAGCAAGGGAGCGTGCCTTGCCGGCAACCGCGGGCGCGCGCCATTGCAGCAACCGCGGGCGCACACCAGTGCTGCAAGAAACAAGAACCTCTGACCTGCCACACTAGACCAGCTGCAGACGCAGAAAAAGAAGGCAACACACCAAGGCTAAAAAGGAGTAAAAACATCGCTTTTTTTTTTTTTCCAATTTTTTTTCCCTTTTTTTTCTTTCTTCTTAATTCTTTCTTTTCTTTCTTTCTTTCTTTATTCTTTTATTGGGTCATTTTTGGGGGGGGGTTTGGGGGTATAATTTCTTTTCCTTTTTTTTTTCGAATTTTTTTCTCCCTTTTTCTTCTTAATTCCTTCTTTTCTTTCTTTATTCTTTTCTTGGGTTTTTTTGGGGGGGTTTTGGGGGGTATAATTTTTTTTTCAATTTTTTTCTCTCTTTCTTCTTTCTTTCTTCTTTATTCTTTCTTTTCTATCTTTCTTTGTTCCTTTCTTTCTTCCCTTTTGGGTTTTTTGGGGGGACGTTTGTGGTTATTTTTTTTCTCTCTTTCTCTTTCTTTCTTCTATATTCTTTTCTTTCTTTCTCTCTTTCTTTCTTTCTTTTCTTTCTTCTATTTTCTTGGGATTTTTTGGGGGGGTGTTTTTTTTCTCCCCTTCCAAAAAGAATAACAAAATTTATCTCTAACGTGTTTCATATAAACTCTCTCTCTCATCCTTTCTCTTTAATCATTGTTTATTCGTTTGTGTGTCTAGATTAGCTCCCCTATCACTCTAAATAATAGAATATAATTACTATATAAACCCAATACAATACAATCCCACTTTCTTGCTATATTATGCATTTTTCTATCCTTTTCTTCTATTTTTATTAACATACAATGTAAATATTACTCACTGGCTTGCACAGTCTCAACTATTATTAATCTATCACCCCTTCTATCAAAAATTATGTTTTTCATCCCCCAAAAAAACTCTTATCTATTCTTCTTTTTTTTTTTTAAATGATTTAATGTGTTTTATTGATTAAATTATTACATTTGTGCCAATTTCCCTTCCCTCTGCTCCCCTCCACCCGGTGGCCCCCCTCCCTCCAGTTGTCCCCCCCTTTTAGATTATGTCCATTAGTTGTGCATACAGTTCCTCCCAACCTCTCTCCGTCTATTCCATTCCCTCCTACCTTGATCCCCAATTCCTATATCATCTCCCTCCCTTTCCCCATTCCCCCTCCCTGTTGACCTCCCCCCAATATGCTTCCCGTACCCACAGTTCCTCTTTCCCTCTCGTTGCCTATTTAGCTTGCCTTTGTTTCATCTCCCTAGCTTCTGTTTTTTTTTTTTTTAAACCAGTCCCTTTAACATCTCATATAACAGTGGTTTGGATCTAATGAACTCTTTCAGTTTTATTTTGTCCTGGAAACACTTTCTCTGTCCTTCTATTCTGAATGACAATTTCGCTGGATAGAGTATTCGTGGTTGTAGGTTTTGGATTTTCATTACTTTGAATATTTCTTGCCAGTTTCTTCTTGCCTGTAGGGTTTCCCTTGAGAAGTCAGCTGATAGTCTAATTGGGACCCCTTTGTACATAATTCTTTTCTTCTCTCTTGCTGCTTTTAAGATTCTCTCTTTATCTTTAATTTTTGACATTTTGATTATAATGTGTCTTGGAGTGGTTCTCCCTGGGTCCAGTCTCTTGGGAACTCTCCTTGCTTCCTGGACCTGCAGGTCTATTCCCTTTCCCAAGTCTGGGAAGTTCTCCTTTATTATATTTTCACTCAATTTTTCAAGTTCTAGTTCATCTTCCTCATTCTCTGGCAAACCAATGATTCTTATGTTGGGCCTTTTATAGCTGTCCCAGAGGTTTCTGATCCTTTCGTTGTTGCTTCCCATTTCCTCTCTCTGCATTGGTTGACTGCTTGTTCCTTCTCCAAATTCCAGTTTGTTGAAATGAACTCTGGATTTTATTTCCTTTCCTTCTATCTCGTATGTGGTTTTGTTCCTTTCGTTATGAAAGTTTTTCGCTTCTTTCATATCTTTTCCCTGCTCTTTTGTGAATTCTGTAAGCCACCTGATAACAATGGCCCAGAACTGAGCCTCTGACAGGTTTCTTATCTGTTCATCTGTCAGGTTCTCTATCTGCTGCCTGGTGAGTTGTGTTACCGGTATTTCTAAAGTTGCCTGCCTCATTTTGACAGATGCTTTTTGTTTTCTTGGGCTGGCTGTGGGGGCAGTGCCTGCGTACGCGTCACAAATTAGCGACCGGCGCCTGCTTGTCCGCGACCTATTTCGCAGCCCTGTGGTGCTTTCTGTGGGGGCGGGGGTCCAAGATGGATTCACACAGTTATTCAGCTAGGAGACCGGGATCCGTCCTCCCGCCCCCCTGGGCCTCACTGTTCAAGGCGATGCGGCGGCCGCTCTCCCCAGCTCCGGAGTCGCGCACCGCCAGGGACTTGGCCACCGGGACTCCTCGCCGGGGTCGCGCACCGCCAGGGACTTGGCCACCGGGAATCCTCGCCGGGGTCGCGCACCGCCAGGGGCTTGGCCACCGGGACTCCTCGCCGCCCGCCGCTCCGGGTGCTACCGCAAACAGCACTGCCCACTTTAACTCTTACCTGCCCAAATGGCACCGTTGGTTTATAACTTCATATGTTGGACTTCCGTGTAGTTTTATTTTCTGGAATTTCTAGTTATCCTTTGTTTTGAAGTAGTTGTATTCCTGTATAGTTGTAGAGGGAGACCTAGCGTGTCCGTCTAAGCCTCCATCTTGGCCGGAAGTCCTTATCTATTCTTCTTATAGTATAAAAGCTCTAATATCTTTACATTTATATTAATACGGGCTTGTTGGCTGACGATAGCAGGATAGAGTGGGGGATACTTTTTGAGGGTGTGGGTCTCCTGCCTGGGCTGTGTGTTTATTTTTTCAACAGCATATCCACAAAAGAAGTCAAGACAAAGCGGATAGAGTGACTCTCAACCAACTAGCCAGAAGAAAGATCCTATCAACGAACATATGAAATATAACCAAACAGCATAAACAAACGACATAAAAGGTAACTCAAGAACATCAGACTCAGGATATCAAAGAGACTGCACCACTGAAACCCCCAGATCTCCGATAAAGAATCTCACACCACAAAGGAGAGAAGTCAAAACAGACTACCCCACCCCAAAAAAACCAAATAAATAAATAAATAAATAAATAAATAAAAACAAAAAGAATCCAACATGGTAAGACACAAAAATAACCACTCCATGAAAAGAAAGAGGAATCCTCAGAACGAGAGATAGATGAAATAGACATAGCCCAAATGTCAGACATGGAATTCAAAACAATGGTGGTAAAGAAGCTCAATATACTCGACATCCTTAAAATCAACTATGACAACCTCCAAGGAAGTTACCAGCAGCTCCAAGAAAATTACACGGAACTTGCAGAGAACTACACCAGCATAAAAAAAGACATAGAAACTGTTAACAAGAACCAGGAAGAACTCAAGAATGCAATCTCTGAACTGAAAAACACAGTAGAATCAGTCAAAAGCAGACTAAACGAAGCAGAGGATCGGAGTAGAGAGTTAGAAGATAATGTAGAGAAAAACTCCCAGACAATACAGCAAAATGAAAAACGATTGAAAAAATATGAACAAGATGTAAGGGAATTACAAGATAGCATGAGAAAAAATAATATCAGGATCATCGGAATTAGAGAGGGAGAAGAAAAGGGCCATGGAATTGAAAAACTGATAGGAGAAATAGTGACAGAAAATTTTCCGAACCTGATGAGAGAAAGGTTATACAAGTTCAGGAAGAACAGAGAGTTCCAATGAAGAGGAACCCCCAAAAACCCACTCCAAGGCACATCATTGTTAAAATGGCAACATTCCAAGACAAAGAGAGAATCCTAAAAGCAGCAAGAGGAAAACAGCAAATAACATACAAGGGAGCTCCGATAAGGCTATCCACTGATTTATCAACAGAAAAATTACAAGCCAGAAGGGAATGGTCAAAAATATTTCAAGCAATGAAAAACAAAGGCCTACAACCAAGAATACTCTACCCAGCAAGGCTCTCATTCAAAATAGAAGGTGAAATAAGGAGTTTCTCAGACAAAGGAAGACTGAAAGAATACATCTCCACCAAACCAGCATTGCAAGACATTCTAAAGGGAGTGTTCTAAGAAAAAAGAAGAAAAGAACAAGAGAGGAGAGGAACAGAGGTACAAAGGGAAATGAATAAATACACGTCTATAATAACCTTAAATGTAAATGGATTAAATGCTCCCATTAAAAGACATAAGGTAATGGAATGGATAAGAAAACAGGACCCACATATTTGCTGTCTACAAGAAACACACTTCAAAACAAAAGATTTACACAGACTGAAAGTAAAGGGATATAAAAAAATATTCCAAGCAAACGGACTGGAAAAAAAAGCCGGGGTGGCAGTCCTCATATCAGACAAAATGGATTTCAAAACAACGGCAATAAAAAGAGACAAAGAAGGACATTTCTTAATACTTAAAGGAACAATCCATCAAGACGATATGACTTTGATAAACATATATGCACCCAACATAGGAGCACCCAAATACATAAAGCAAATACTAGAAGACCACAAGAAGGATATTAACAACAACACACTCATAGTAGGGGACTTCAACACTCCATTATCAACAATAGACAGATCATCAAAGCAAAAAAACAACAAGGATATACAGGCATTGAACAACACATTAAACCACATGGATCTAACTCATATATATAGAACTTTTCACCCCAAAGAAGCAAAATATACATTCTTTTCAAGTGCACATGGGACATTTTCAAAGATAGACTACATGATAGGTCACAAAACAAGCCTCAAAAAATTCAAGAAAATTGAAATCATATCAAGCATCTTTTCAAATCACAATGCCTTGAAACTAGGAATGAACCTCAGAGAAAAAATCAAAGACACCCAAACTCATGGAGATTGAATAACATGCTATTAAATAATGAATAGGTTAACAATGACATCAAAGAAGAAATCAAGACATTTCTAGAAACTAATGATAATGAGCACACAACAACCCAAAACCTGTGGGACACAACAAAAGCAGTCCTGAGAGGGAAGTTCATAGCAATACAGGCATATCTGAAAAGGATAGAACAATCTCAAATAAAAAACCTAACCATAATGCTATAAGAACTAGAACAACAACAAAAAACAAAGCCTAGGGCAAGAAGAAGGAAGGAAATCATCAAGATCAGAGCAGAACTAAATGACATAGAGACTGAATAAACAATCCAAATGATCAACAAAACTAGGAGCTGCTTCTTCAAAAAAATAAACAAAATCGACAAGCCTCTAGCCAGTCTAATCAAGAAAAAAAGAGAGAACACCCAAATGAACAAAATCAGAAATGAAAGAGGAGAAATCACGACTGATACCTCAGAAATACAAATGATAGTTAGAAATTACTTCAGACAACTGTATGAAAAGAAATTTGACAATCTGGAACAAATGGACAAATTTCTAGAAACATACAACCTTCCAAAACTGAATCAAGAAGAAGTGGAAAGTCTCAACAAACCAATAACAAAAAAGGAAATTGAAACAGTAATCCAAAATCTCCCTGCACACAAAAGCCCTGGACCGGATGGCTTCACAGGCGAATTCTACAAAACATTCAGGGAAGAACTAACTCCTATCCTCCTTAAACTGTTCCAAAAAATCCAAGAAGAGGGGAAAATCCCAAAGTCTTTCTATGAAGCCAGCATTATCCTAATCCCCAAACCAGGTCAAGACACAACAAAGAAAGAAAATTACAGGCCAATATCACTGATGAACATCGATGCTAAAATCCTCAATAAAATATTGGCAAACAGGATCCAGCAATACATCAAAAAGATCATACATCATGATCAAGTGGGCTTCATCCCAGGGATGCAAGGATGGTTTACTATTCGCAAATCAATAAATATAATACATCACCTAAACAGAATGAAAGACAAAAATCATATGATCATATCAATAGATGCAGAAAAAGCATTTGATAAAGTACAAAACCCATTTATGATGAAAACACTCAGCAAAATGGGAATAGAGGGAGCATACCTTAACATAATTAAGGCTATATATGAGAAGCCTGAGGCCAACATCATACTCAATGGACAAAAACTGAAAGCATTCCCCCTGAACTCAGGAACTAGACAAGCTTGTCCACTCTCTCCACTCCTTTTCAACATAGTGTTGGAAGTCCTAGCCACAGCAATCAGACAAGGAAAAGAAATAAAAGGCATCCAAATTGGGAAAGAGGAAGTAAAACTTTCATTATATGCAGATCACATGATAGTATACCTAGAAAATCCTATAAGCTACACTAAAAGACTACTCGATATAATAAGTGAATTTGGCAAAATAGCAGGGTACAAAATAAATATACAGAAATCTAAGGCATTTCTGTACACCAACAATAAAATAGCAGAGACGGAGACAAAGAAGAAAATACCATTTACTATAGCAACAAGAAAAATAAAGTACCTAGGAGTAAACTTAACCAAAGAGACAAAAGACCTATACCCTGAAAATTACATAACATTGAAGAAAGAAATTAAAGAAGAAACAAATAAATGGAAGCAAATACCATGTTCTTGGATGGGAAGAATCAACATCATCAAAATGGCCATACTACCCAAAGCAATTTACAGATTCAATGCAATCCCTATTAAAATACCAATGACATATTTCACAGACTTAGAACAAATACTCCATAAATCCATATGGAACTAAAAAAGACCCCGAATAGCAAAAGCAATCTTGAGACAGAAAAACACAGCAGGAGGAATCACAACAGCAGATATCAAACAATACTACAAAGCCACTGTAATCAGAACAGTCTGGTACTGGCATAAGAACCGACATATAGATCAGTGGAACACAATAGAGAGTCCAGAAATAAACACAGGCCTCTATGGTCAACTAATATTTGATAAAGGAGGAAGGAACATCAAATGGAGTGAGAAGAGCCTCTTTAACAAATGGTGCTGGGAGAACTGGATAGGGACCTGCAAAAAAATGAAACTAGACCACCAACTTACACCACACACGAGAATAAACTCAAGATGGATCAAAGACTTAAATGTAAGACGTGACACCATAAAAGTCCTAGAGGAAAACATAGGCAAGGAAATATCAGATATCCCACGTAACAATCTCTTCACGGATACATCTCCTAAAGCAAGAGAAATAAAGGAAAAAATAAATAAGTGGGATTACATCAAACGAAAGAGTTTCTGCTCAGCAAAAGAAAACATCAGCAAGATGAAAAGGAAACCAACCACATGGAAAAACATATTTGCCAATGACATCACAGACAGGGGACTGATTTGCAAAATATATAAAGAGCTGATACGACTCAACATCAAGAAAACAAAGAACCCAATTAAAAAATGGGCAAAGGACTTGAACAAACACTTCTCTGAAGAGGACATACAGAAAGTCCATAGACACATGAAAAACAGCTCAACATCATTAGCCATCAGGGAGACGCAAATAAAAACCACAATGAGATATCATTTTATACCAGTCAGAATGGCCATCATCAACAAATCAACAAGCAACAAGTGCTGGCGAGGATGTGGAGAAACGGGAACCCTACTGCACTGTTGGTGGGAATGCAGACTGGTGCAGCCACTATGGAGAACAGTATGGAATTACCTCAAAAGATTAAAAATGGAACTGCCTTTTGAACCAGCGACTCCACTACTAGGATTATACCCGAAGAATCTTGAAACACCAATTCAAAAGAACTTATGCACCCCTATGTTCATTGCAGCACTGTTTACAATAGCTAAGTGCTGGAAACAACTTAAGTGCCCATCTGTAGATGAGTGGATCAAAAAACTGTGGTACATTTACACAATGGAATACTATGTAGCAGAAAGAAAGAAGGAACTCCTGCCATTTGCAGCAACATGGATGGAACTAGAGAGAATTATGCTTAGTGAAATAAGCCAGGCAAAGAAAGAAAAATACCATATGATATCACCTAATACAGGAAACTAAAGAACAACACAAACAAAAGAACTAAATAGAACAAAGAGCAGAATAGCAGTCAATAGGGGGGAGGGGAGAGGGAGAGAAGGGGGTTAAGCAAGGGAAGGGTTTAGTCAAAGAACCTGCATAAAAGACTCATGGACATGGACAACAGGGAGGGATGTGATTGCAGGAGAGGGGGTGGATTGGGTGTGGGAGAGAAATTAGGGGAAAAGAGGACAACTGTAACTGAAAAAAAAAACTGTTGTACATTTACACAGTGGAATATTATGCAGCAGAGAAAATCAAGAAGGAATTCCTACCTTTTGTAACAACATGAATGGAACTGGAGAATATTATGCTAAATGAAATAAGCCAGTTGGTAAAAGACAAATACTGTATGATTTCACCTATGTGAGGAATTGAATGAACAAAATAAACTAATGAGCAAAATAGAACCAGAAGCATGTAAACATGTAACAGAGTGACAGCTACCAGAGGGGAGGGAGCCGGAGCATAATGGTGGAAAGAAGGGGAGGGGACTAGTCAAAGAACATTTATGAATGTTGCATGGACATGGACAATGATGTGGGGACTGAATGTGAAAACTGGGCGGTGGGCTGGTCAGAGGAGGGCAAACGGGGAAAATTGGGACAACTGTAATGGAATAACAATAAAAAATTTTTAAAATGATGCAAAAAAAAAAAAGAATTTACAAAATCCCGAATAAAAGAATGAAAATTGAAGAACCCTAAATTAAAGACTTTCTAGAGAAGCAAATTAGAGATTAACTAAATATCAAGAAAAGAGCTTGAATTTAAATATGGCAGAGGAGTGAGGGGAGGCTGCACTTTCTGGCTCCTGAGACTCATTTGTAGTTTGGACTAATTGCAGACGGAACACCTCAGTGAGCAGCTGGACACTGGCAGGAGTTGAGCTTTGGCAATGCTGGATTAGAGAAAACCATCTGGGAACAACTTATTCTAGCAGAAGAAAAAGGGACGAGATGGGGTTCCTGACTGTGTTAGCTCCCCAAGCTGCCACTGGAAGTACACAAAGGCTTTTTGGCAACCACAGGCTTTCCCAGAGAATAATCAGGAGGAGAGCAGATCTCTGCCCGCTGGCAGAGCCAGGACTAGACCAGGTGGCATCTGGCGCTGAAAGACAAGAAACAGCGTACTGCTGTGCATGTCAGAACGTGATTTTCCTTTATAATTTTCTCTTGTGAACTGCGGAGAACGGAGGAAAGGTTGTTGTTGGTAGGACATTCTTCAGGAGCGGAAGCGTAGAAGTGCACTCACCCACTCCCCAACCCTCCCCTTGGGTAGTGCAGGCGCGCACAGGGAAGTGCCCTCATACACTGGTCCAGGCGCGCAGCCAGGTCACTAGCCACGTGTCCCGTCTGGGTGCCCCTCGGACACACCCCAACAGGCATAAAATCACTCAGGTGGGTGTGGGAACAGCAGGTGGTTTGGACTCACAGATGTTCACTTCCACCATGCACAAGAGTCCAGGCCCTGCTCCAAGGGGTGAGAGACAAACTCCCAGGGCATGGCTGGGCTGGCCTGCGGCTAGCGTGAAGGCCACCTTGTGCGCACACATGCCTGTACACAAGCACCCCGGCCCAGGCGCCAAAGGAACGCCAGCCACTGTGGGTGCACACTGCTGCTACAAGGAACAGGTACCTCTGGCCCACCTCATTAGACCAGCTGTGGATGCAGAAAAAGAAGACGACACACAAAGTCTGAACTGAGTAAAAACTTTCCTTTAATATAGTTTTAAAATTTTTGATTTCTATTTTAGTTTTTTTATTTGTACTTTATTTTCTTTTAATTTTTTTAAATTTCTGATTTTTAATTTTAATTTTAATTTTTACTTTTATTTAAAAAGTTTTTTTAAACTATCTCTTTAATTTCTTTCATACCATCACTCCTTCTCATCCTTCCTCCTTAATTATTGTTTTTTTGTTTGTCTGTCTAGTGTAACCTCCCTTTCACACTAACTAAATAGAATATAACTACTATATAGATCTAATGCTATACAATTCTTGCTATATTCTGCATTGTTCCCACTTTTTATTTTATTATTATTAACATACATTGTAAATATTACCTACTGTCTTGCATACTCTCGACACTACTTGCTGCTATTATAATCTATCATCCTCTCCCTCAAAAAACATATTTTTCCTTTTTAAAAAAAACTCTTATCTATTCTTCTTCTAGTATAAAATCCCTAATCTCTCTACATTTATATTAATACTGGCTCATTAGCAGACAATAGCGGAATAGAGGGTGGGGGATATTTTTGAGGGTGTGGGTTTCCTGGCTGGGTTGTGTGTTTATGTTTTTAACAGCATCTGAAAAAAGTAACTCAAGACAAAGTGGACAGAGTGACTCCCAATCAACTAGCCAGAGGGAAGATCCTACAAAAGAGCATGTGAAATATAACCAGACAGCATAAACAAATGACATAAAGGGTATCCCAAGAACATCAGATTCAGAAGATCAAAGAGACTACACCACCAAAACCCCCAGATCTCCTATAAAGAATCTCATACCACAAGGGTGGGAAGTCAAAGCAGAAAAATCCAAAAAACAAAAACAAACAAGAAGAATCCAACATGGTAAGACGCAGAAACAACCTCTCAATGAAAAGAAAAGAGGAATCCCCAGAAAGAGAGGTAGATGGAATACACGTAACCCAAATGTCAGACATCGAACTCAAAACAATGGTGGTGAAGAAGCTCAATATACTCGACAACCTTAAAAAAAAACTAGGACAACTTCCAAGGAAGTTACCAGCAGCTGCAATAAAATTATAGAGAATTTATGGAGAACTACACCAGCATAAAAAAGGACATAGAAACTATTAACAAGAAACAGGAAGAAATGAAGAATGCAATCTCTGAACTGAAAAATACAGTAGAATCAATGAAAAGCAGGCTAAACAAAGCAGAGGAGTGGATCAGTAAGTTAGAGGACATGTAGAAAAAAATTTCCAGACAATACAACAAAATGAAAAAAGATTGAAAAAATTTGAAAAAGATGTAAGTGAATTACAGGATAGCATGAGAAAAAAAAAATATCAGGACCATCGAAATAAAAGAGGGAGAAGAAGAGGAATGAGGAATAGAAAAGCTGATAGGAGAAATAATGACAAAAAAATTTCCTAACCCGATGAGAGAAAAAGTTATGGAAAATCAAAAAGTGCAGAGAGTCCCTATGAAGAGGAACCCAAAAAAAACCCACTCAAAGGCACATCATAATTAAAATGGCAACATTCCAAGACAAAGAGAGAAACCTAAAAACAGCAAGAGAAAACAGCAAATAACATTCAAGGGAGCTCCGATAAGGCTATCGACAAATTTCTTAACAGAAACATTACAAGCCAGAAGGGAATGGTCAAAAATATTTCAAGCAATGAAAAACAAAGACCTACAATCAAGAATACTCTACCCAGGAAGGCTCTCATTCAAAATAGAAGGTGAAATAAGGAGTTTCTCAGACAAAGGAAGACTGAAAGAATACATCTCCAGGAAACCAGCATTGCAAGAGATGCTAAAGGGAGTGTTCTAAGAAAAAAGAAGAAAAAAAAAAGAGGAGAGGAACAGAGGTACAAAGGGAAATGAATAAACACACGTCAATAATAGCCTTAAGTGTAAATGGATTAAATGCTCCAATTAAGAGACTTAGGGTAACAGAATGGATAAGAAAACAGGACCCACATATTTGCTGTCTACAAGAAACACACCTCAAAACAAAATTTACACAACTGAAAGTAAAAGGATATGAAAAAGTATTCCAAGCAAACGGACATGAAAAATAAGCTGGGGTAGCAGTCCTCATATCAGACAAAACGGATATCAAAGCAAGGGCAATAAAAAGAGACAAAAAAGGACATTTCATAATACTTAAAGAAACAATCCATCAAGAAGATATAACACTGATAAACATATATGTACCCAACATAGGAGCACCCAAATACATAAAGAAAATACTAGAAGACCACAAGAGAATATTAACAGCAACACACCCATACTAGGGAACTTTAACACTCCATTATCAACTGTAGACAGATCTTTGAAGCAAAGAAACACCAAGGGTATACAGGCATTGAACAACACACTAAACCATATGGACTTAACAGATATATATATATATATAGAACTTTTCACCCAAAAGAAGCACAATATACATTCTTTTCAAAGGCACATAGGACATTTTCAAAGATAGACTACATGAAAGGACACAAAACAAGCCTCAACAAATTCAAGAAAATTTAAATTATATCAAGCATCTTTTCAGACCACAATGCCTTGAAATTAAAAATCAACCTCAGAGAAAAAAATCAAAGACACCCAAACTCATGGAGAATGAGTAACATGCTATTAAATAAGGAATGGGTTAACAATGACATCAAAGAAGAAATCCAGAAATTTCTGGAAACTAATGATAATGATCACGCAACAGCCCAAAACCTGTGGGACACAGCAAAAGCAGTCCTGAGAGGGAAGTTCATAGCAATACAGGCATATCTGAAAAGGATAGAAGAATCTCAAATACAAAAACTAACCATAAAGCTACAAAAACTAGAACAACAACGAACAAAGCCTAGGGCAAGAGGAAGGAAGGAAATCATCACGACTAGAGCAGAATTAAATGTCATAGAGACCAAACAAACAATTCAAAAAATCAACAAAACTAGAAACTGGTTCTTTGAAAAAATAAACAAAATCGACAATCTTTTAGCCAGGCTCATCAAGAAAAAGAGAGAGAAGACTCAAATAAACAAAATCAGCAATGAAAGAGGAGAAATCATGACTGATAGCACAAAAATACAAACGATAGTAAGAAATTACTACAAACAACTCCCTGGCAAGAAATTTGACAACCTAGAAGAAATGGAAAAAATATCTAGAAACATATAACCTTCCAAAACTGAATCAAGAAGAAGTGGAAAGTCTCAACAGACCAGTAACAAAGAAGGAAATTGAAACAGTAATCAAAAATCTCCCTGCACACAAAAGCCCTGGACCGGATGGCTTCACAGGCGAATTTTACAAAACATTTAGGGAAGAATTAACTCCTACCCTCCTCAAACTATTCCAAAAAATCCAAAAAGAGGGAAAAATCCCAAACCCTTTCTATGAAGCCAGTATTATTCTAATCCCAAAACCAGGTCAAGACACAACAAAAAAAGAAAATTACAGACCAATATCATTGATGAACATAGATGCTAAAATCCTCAATAAAATATTGGCAAACAGGATCCAACAATACATCAAAAAATCATACACCACGATCAAGTGGGCTTCATCCCAGGGATGCAAGGATGGTTTACTATTCGCAAATCAATAAATATAATACATCACCTAAACAGAATGAAAGACAAAAATCATATGATCATATCAATAGATGCAGAAAAAGCATTTGATAAAGTACAAAACCCATTTATGATGAAAACACTCAGCAAAATGGGAATAGAGGGAGCATACCTTAACATAATTAAGGCTATAAATGAGAAGCCTGAGGCCAACATCATACTCAATGGACAAAAACTGAAAGCATTCCCCCTGAACTCAGGAACTAGACAAGCTTGTCCACTCTCTCCACTCCTTTTCAACATAGTGTTGGAAGTCCTAGCCACAGCAATCAGACAAGAAAAAGAAATAAAAGGCATCCAAATTGGGAAAGAGGAAGTAAAATTTTCATTATATGCAGATGACATGATAGTATACCTAGAAAATCCTATAAGCTACACTAAAAGACTACTCGATATAATAAATGAATTTAGAAAAATAGCAGGGTACAAAATAAATATACAGAAATCTAAGGCATTTCTGTACACCAACAATAAAATATCAGAGACAGAGACAAAAAGTAAATACCATTTACTATAGCAACAAGAAAAATAAAGTACCTAGAAATAAACTTAACTAAAGCCATAAAAGACTTGTACTCTGAAAATTATGTAACATTGAAGAAAGAAATTAAGGATGCTACAAACAAATGGAAGCAAATACCATGTTCTTGGATGGGAAGAATCAACATCATCAAAATGGCCATACTACCCAAAGCAATTTACAGATTCAATGCAATCCCTATTAAAATACCAATGACATATTTCACAGACTTAGAAGAAATACTCCATAAATTCATATGGAAACAAAAAAGACCCTGAATAGCAAAATCAATCTTGAGACGGAAGAACACAGCATGAGGAATCACAACACCAGATATCAAACAATACTACAAAGCCACTGTAATCAAAAGAGTCTGGTACTGGCATAAGACCAGACATATAGATCAGTGGAACAGAATAGAGCCCAGAAATAAACCCAGGCCTCTATGGTCAACTAATATTTGATAAAGGAGGTAGGAACATAAAATGGAGTGAGAAGAGCCTCTTTAACAAATGGTGCTGGGAGAACTGGATAGGGACCTGCAAAAAAATGAAACTAGACCACCAACTTACACCACACATGAGAATAAACTCAAGATGGATCAAAGACTTAAATGTAAGTCGTGACACCATAAAAGTCCTAGAGGAAAACATAGGCAAGAAAATATCAGATATCCCACGTAACAATATTTTCACGGATACATCCCCTAAGGCAAGGGAAATAAGGGAAAAAATAAACAAATGGGACTAGATCAAACTAAAGAGTTTCTTTTCAGCAAAAGAAAACATCAGCAAGATGAAAAGGAAACCAACCAGTTGGGAAAACATATTTGCCAATGATATCTCAGACAGGGGACTGATCTCCAAAGTATATAAAGAGCTTATACAATTCAACATCCAGAAAACAGACGACTCAATTAAAAAATGGGCAAAGGACCTGAACAAACACTTCTCCAAAGAGGACATACAGAAGGTCCATAGACACACGAAAAAATGCTTAACATCACTAGCCATCAGAGACATGCAAATAAAAACCACAATGAGATTCCACTTTGCACCAGTCAGAATGGCCATCATCAAGTAATCAACAAACAACAAGTGCTGGTGAGGATGTGGAGAAATGGCAACCCTACTGCACTGTTGGTGGGAATGCAGGCTGGTGTAACCACTATGGAAAACAGTATGGAATTTCCTCCATAAACTAAAAATGGAACTGCCTTTTGAACCAGCGATTCCACTGCTAGGATTATACCCAAAAAATCCTAAAACACTAATTCAAAAAAACGTATGCACCCCTATGTTCATAGCAGCACTGTTTACAATAGCTAAGTGCTGGAAACAGTCTCAGTGCCCATCTGTAGATGAGTGGATCAAAAAACTGTGGTACATTACACAAGGGAATACTATGCAGCAGAGAGAAAGAAGGAACTCCTGCCATTTGCAACAACATGGATGGAACTAGAGAGAATTATGCTTAGTGAAATAAGCCAGGCAAAGATAGAAAAATACCATATGATATTACCTAATACAGAGAACTAAAGAACCACATAAAGAAACGAACTAAATAGGACAAGTAGCAGAATAACAGTCAATAGAGGGGAGGGGGAGTGAGGGAAGGGAGATAAGTAGGGGAAGGGTTTAGTCAAGGAACGTGTAAAAATGACTCATGTACATGGAACACGGGGAGGGATATGATTGTGGGAGAAGGGGTGGGCTGGGTGGGGGGAGCAACGGGGGAAAAATGGGACAACTGTAATTGAAAACCAAAAAATAAAAAAAAATAAAAAAATAAAACCTAACATGACTAGAAGTTTTCCTGCAGAGTTCCAAATTAGAAGATCATAGATCATGTAACATCAAAACAGTGCATCATTTTAAAATGATGGTTTCATTGACATCAAATGATTACAATTTACATTTATTTTGAACGTAGTCTTTAAATTGTAAATAAACATAATATGTGATGCTTATTAATGAAGTTGGAAAATTTTGACATTTTGTAATTATATTCTTTCTATTAGTTAGTATGAGTTAAATGATGTATCAGGTTGTTAAAAGAGATTTTCCCTATTGTCTGAAATTTTGGCTGAAGCCCCAAGGCTGGGCACAATGCAAATAGTGTCCACACTTTTTAAAAAGAAGTGCTAGACACATCCGTGTAGGATTTGTTAAAAGAAAAATTAAGTCTTACCATCGCCATTCACCTCTAGCTTACTTCAGAGAAGACAAGATATTTAAAAATAAATTGTTTAATGGGAATTTGAAGAAATAGATCAGACTTTGGCCTTTCTCCTCATCTTTCCAAACCAGGAAAGATGGTTTCTGAGATTGGGGGTGCCTGTGAGAAAGTCATCTCACTCTCCCTCTTCTGAATGCTGGCTGGGCAACAGAAATTCTGTAGATTTCTTATACTGTGCCAGGCAGGTGAAAATAAATGTCGGGAGAGCATGACTAGTTCCCCTTGGATTTTGAAATTTCATGCATTAATACAGTCAGGTAACAGATTTTAACATGAAGAATCCCATAATGGCATTGTATGCAGATAACTTTTCCAACATCTTGGCATGTCACTGATGTATGAGTTTTACTTTGGTAAGATAGGTTTTAGAGGTAAATTTGAGTCATCTTAAATATAACCCAATAATTAAAAATTAGACTGTTCTTATAAGTGACCAAAGAACTAAGGGGCCTAAAAGGGATGTCACAAAGAGGTGGAGAAGCAGATTGTTCAGAGTTGAGATAGGAGTATTTTAGACCATTTAGTAAACTGGCATTTACTTTAACTTACAAAATGAAAACTAAAAATATTGACAAGTAACAATAAAATGTCCTAGTTACAGGTGCCATATAAAATATAGGATGCTCAATAATTTGTTGTTTACCTGAAATTTAATTTATCGTGTTTTTTTGTTTGTTTGTTTGTTTTTTTACCTGTAAAATCTAAGATTTGCTAGATCCTGGTCAGAAGATGTGTGCATTAACATGTGCACAGATATTACACATATGTCTCTATGTATGTACATTAAAGACTTGTTTGTACAAACATAAACATCAGATGTTAGTTAATTTTACATATAGTTTTTATATTTGTAAATAGTGTTTCATATGTAATACTTTAATATACTTGTAAAGACATTTATTGAGGCAATGTATTTACATACGTTTATTGTTACTGCTTTATCTGTATGACTTCCTTCAGTTTTCACAGCCACCCTTGGCATTAATGCTATTTTTATTCCTATTTTACAGAGGAAGAAAACGTGGTTTAGAGATGTAGAGAAACTTGACCAAGCTCATACAGCTAAGAAGGGGCAAAGGAAGGTTTATACTTAGGCTTATGTGACTGCAAAGTCTGTACTTTAACCACTTGTGCTCTACTTGCCTCTTTATGCAAGTAGGGATGATTTAAAGAAGAAACAAGGGAAAAGAAAACACTCCAAATGCTAAAAAATAGAATGGCAAGTCTGATTTAATTTTGGACAGAGATTTCATCTTTCTTATACCGATATAAAAGTAGAGTTATGGCTCCAAATATCTAATTGTGAAAAAATCAATTGTACAGATACATTTAAACTTCTAAACAGGATCTCAAAAATAATGTCCCTGGTGAAATCCTCCTTTAAAAATAAAGTGTTAGATACCCATGTCCAAAAGAAAAGTGTTCATGTTTTGTATCTTTACCTTTATTCATGTCTTTTTAAAAATTAATTCATGTATTTGTTGTTTTTTCTACAAATATACTTGATTGTATTTGAACGAAAGGGGCTATGCATAAGAATTATAATTTTTTCAAAAGTATCCTAATTCTTTTATTTTTACATTGAATAAGGTGGCTTAATTTATCCTTAATGGATATAAAATAAATATGGGTTGCAAACAGATTTTTGAAATTGCCTTTAAAATCATCAAATGATTCAGTTCCCAATGTTGTCATTTTTGTTACCCTCAAATAACTGAAGTAAATGAAAACTTCCCTTCTCTTATATTTCTAATTTACCAATCAAAGAATATATTAATCTCTATCTTCTACTGGAAATGGAAAGAATTTTCTCCAAAGATATTGCTTTAGTACATGCCAATGGGAATTCTTTTTTTCTTATCATTTTGATACTTCTATCATTCAAAAACATTTCTAGTCCTAGGGTAGTATTTTTAAAAGTTAAAAATAATGACATGAGTGTTATTGTGTTCTTTTTCTTTTTTTAACTCCATGTCATTTAAAAAATGTTTGCAGGTCTACTGTTGTACATTATTAAAGTATATGGCAACTTAAAAAAATCCATTATTAAGGAAATTATTTCTAGAGTTATCTCCATTATTCTTAATAGCTTTTTTTGCTCTTTGAACCAGACCCCCCTCTAAAAAGTAGTTTCAATTGGGTTACTGCCAATCATGGGAGAAGATGGTAGTTCAAATGATGGGTATGGACATTTAGCTTCTTTCTAACAAAAAAACAAAATCAAATCAAATCAAATAAAAATTTTAAAAAGAAGAACAAAGGAAACTCTTTATTTTTGTATCATTAATAAAGCAGGTAACTGTTAATGTGAAAGTTCTGTCTATTTGAATACACCCCTTCTAGCAGCTGTGTTTGTACTCCCCTGGTCTCCCTGCCCTGGGCTTAGATTTATATCAGTTTCAGACTGCTCTTCATTTATGAGTGATGGTAACTGTCAAAATGCACTAACGTAGTTCTCAATAATTCTTTATGCATCTGAATAATCAATTTAAAAATTGCAAAAAAACAATAACAAGTTTAAAAAGAAAAAATAGACATTAATTTTAATGGAAAAATATTATGTTTTAATGATTGTTGGTTAAGTGCCAGGTGTTGCAGCATGTATTATATACACATGTCTCATTTCATATTTACATTTACCTTGTGAAGTAAATATAAGCAGACCAAAGAAACATGTTTAGAGAGAGGACAAACCACTTGCTCAAGGTTAGACACGGCTAAGAAGAATAATCACCGCCCTGGTTGCTGTGGCTCAGTGGATTTAGCATTGGCCTGTGAGCCAAGTGTTGCTGGTTCGATTCCCAGTCAGGGAACATTACTAGGTTGCATGTCAGGTCCCCAGTTGGGGGCGCGAGTGAGAGGCAACCACACAGTGATGCTTCTCTCCCTCTCTTTCTCCTTTCCCCTCTCTCTAAAAGTAAAATAAATAAATAAAAATAAATAAATTATTTAAAAAAGGAATAATCAGGAGATGAGGTTTGGCCTCAGTAAATTTGTGAGTTATATCTACTATATAAGGCTAACTCTGAGCCATTCAAACTGTCTTTAAAGCTTTAATTGCCTGACTACTGATCTTTTTGTTCAAGGACATATTATAGTTTGTCAAAACATGCTAAATCATTCTATAAGGATGATAAAATTAGGTTCACCTAATTTATATGAAAAATAATCAGTTGATTGAATTTTTCTTTAAAAAACAGTTATACAAGCCCATGTGTGTGTAGACTCAGAGAACACTATGTAAAATAGTGATAGCGATTCATGAATTCTCCTAACCTATGCATCTAAAGAAACATAGTATGCTACACTGAGTTCGTGCATATTATTTCTCACTGATGTGCCTGTAAATCTTTAGCAAGTATTGGAAATTATGATAAACATAATCCCTTGCCAGAGAGATTACTTGCACAATGTCTTCATTTTGCTTGCATGTATATATATTTGATACTGACTTGATTTTTTTTTTTTTTTTAGTATGTGGTTTCTATACCTGATCCTTTAAACCAGGAGTCTACAAATCTGTTTCGTAAAGGACCAAATAGTAAAAGTTTTAGGGGTTCTGGGCCATACTGTCTCTGTCGCAACTACTCAACTTCACTGTTGTATTGCAAAAACAGTCATAGATAATGCACAGATGAATGGGTATGGCTTTGTTCCAATAAAACTTTACTTACAAATATAGGTGGTAATATGTGTTTGGCCAAAGGGCCACAGTTTGCCAAAACTTGCTTTATACCATGATCTGATAGAGTATACATTCACATACAACACACATGCACATCACACTTAAAAAAAATTTTTTTTTGTTTTTTCTATTACAGTTGTCCCACTATTTCCCCCATTGCTCCCCCCACCCCACCCACCCCTTCTCTCACAGCAATCCCAACCCCATCGCCCATGTCCATGAGTCATTCATACTAGTTCCTTGACTAGATCCTTTCCCTTATTTCCTCCCTTCTCCCTCCTCACCTTCCCCATGGTCACTGTCAGTCTGCTCCTTGTTTACTTGCCTCTGGTTCTGTTTTGCTCATTTGTTTATGTTGTTTATTAGTTTCTTGTATTAGGTGATATCATATGGTATTTTTATTTCATTGCCTGGCTTATTTTGCTAAGCATACTTTCAAGTTCCATCTATGTTGCTGCAAATGGTAGGAGTTCCTTCTTTCTTTCTGTTGCATAGTATTCCATTGCACATAACACTTTTTTAATGGAACTGAAACATCACTATGATGCTTTTTTTTAAATAGCTGTTATAAGCTGAATCTTCCATGAAATTTCTGATAACATGTAGTTGTGGGTTAATTATTTTTTAAAGTTAGTAATAATATTCTGAACTAACTACTGGATAATTAAAACAAAGTTGGTTGCACTGTATTTGAAAAAGGAATTGTGGGAAATAGAGTACAGTTCTCTTCAGTTTTAATTGAAAATGGAGTTAAATTAGATCTGCACTGCAATGGTTTTATAAAGGAGTTCATTATAAGCATTTGTAAAAAGTATTGCACAGTGTAGGGGTACTTTTTTATTTATGCTATTGCCATAATTAAAAGCCTGTCAATATTTTTAAAAGCTAGTCCAAGGCTTTTCCAATTTAGCTTTATATATTCTCTTCAGATTAAAACCTGGTAAATAACAATGACCCTGGGTTGGGTGGGGATGGAGAGGTGGACTTCAGAACATCGTTTTTTAAACTCATTAGTCTCCTGGGCTATTAGATATGGGTGCTTACGTTGTTTTATGGTTAAACACTTTAAGTATTAAGACCTGTTCTTTAAGTTTAGCAAAAGTTCACATACTCAAAGATTTATTCAAAGGTATTTCAATCTTTACTATAAATAGGTAGTTTTATATTTTCAAAATATTTCCAAAGGAATTCTAGAGAATACTCTGACAAAGGTTTGATTTTGAAATAATAGACTGAAAACAATGCACAAAACAAATCTAGAGCATAAAATTCAAAGAGGCCAAATTCCCATCATAACTAAGAAAAAATGTGAGAAGCTATTGGATGAAATGGATGAAACAGTTATAAATGTGCATGTCTGACACCTTTCTCAGATCAAATATCTGCTACTTTTATGATATAAAGTGTAATGAAATGCTTGGATTATTGGAAAATATCCGTTTAACAGTACTTTGTGATGTCTATCAACTTAAAGAGTGAAGCTGAATAATGTCCTATATCTTCTTCCTTCTTTATTAAGACATGTTAACCAAGTTATAAAACTCAGAACATAATCAAAATATACATTTAAGATAAACTTGTTTAACATGCCTGTTCAAAACATTTGAAAACCCAACTTCCAAGACATGGTGTTCAATGCCTCACAATCTAACCTAACCTTCTTTTTCTGCCTTATTTTTTGCTAAGTCCTACCCAATACGGTTTATTGTAGCCAAATATGGCCTATGCTAGCCAAATATGGCCTGCAGCCATATCACCATAATGCACTGGATCTCATCTGATCTCAGAAGCTAAGCAGGTTAGTATTTGGATGGAAATATTGACTTCCTTTTCAGGAATATGCTCTGCATTTTACTGGGCTCTTATTCTTCCAACACTTGAAAGGAAATTTTAGAAGAAATGGATAAAGCTACTCTTAAAAGTTTGTGGAAACTGATTAATTTTACCTTGAAGATTAAATGTCAGTAATATATATTTTACAAATATAGCCTCAGAACCCAATCTTTGCTTGGTTGCCAAATATCAAAAGTATGAACTGTTTCAGTTGTAACTACATAGTTCTTTTTATCTATTAGTTTATAAAATATTTTCCTTTTTGTGTAATGTCATCAACTCTGCTGTCTTTGCATGTAAATGTTTTTTACATTTAAGGGGTTTATTTATTTAAAACATGGGAAACTTTCAGTTGTAAATCTTTTGAATGGAAGCTTTGAGGATGTGGAGGTATACCTACATTAGAAAAAAAGCATAATTTCTTATTATAGCCTGCCTCGCTTGTTTTTCCAGTCTATTTGATGAAAGACATATCCTGATGACACTTAAGAATTAAAAAGGACATGAGCCATTGAAGAGAACATCTTAGTCTATAGTTGGCCATGTACCCTTACTGCTAGGGAAACCTTAAGATTTTTCTCTGACTCCACCTCCATCAGTGCTAGTCAATGAAGGGAAGAGGAGTTCTAATTTAGGTTTAGGAAGTACAGGTAGTGTGCTTGGCAGTGGGGCATCTAAGGGGAGATGAAAAGGGATTGTAAAAAATAATAATAGCAATAATAGATATTTACTGAACATTTACTATTTGTCAGGCAGAGCGTTTGGTGTTTTACTTGCATTATCTCATATAATATAACAGCACCAAGAAGTAGGTGCTACTTGTTCATACCACTTTAGAGACAGGGAAACTGAGACTCAGAGAGGTTATACTCACTGAATTCTTATTTTACACCAAACACTGTTCTAAGTGATTTATGTCTATTATTTAATTTAATGTTAATAACAGCTCTATTAGGCAAATGCTATTATCTCCATTTTACAGATGAGAAAACTAGGTGAACATCTAGGCCAACTGATTTATAAGCTTGGACTTTTAATTCCTATGTAATCTAGTAATTTAGCTTCAATTTATTTTTTCTTTTATTGTAATTTCTTATTGTGTTTGTATTGCACTGTTTGATAATGTATCTATTAATGTCTCCATACATGGAATTCATCCCTGGACTCAACTGATATTTATTATTTTCTACCAGACAACTACATGACCGGGGGAATCAGAGCAAGGAGCTCTTGAATGGTGGCTCATATCAACTCTATTAGAGGCCTCACAGAAAAGGATTCTTGCTTTTCCAGGCTTTGATTTTCTAGGCTGCCTTCCTCAGTTTGGTGTAAGATCCAGAAAGGCTATGAGAGAACTCATACATATTTCTCTCTGTTTGGGATGGGTGAAACTACCAATTTTTCTCACTTTGGCTACACACATTTTTCTTAGTCTCAGAAGGTGCCTTTCATGTACCTGTTCTATATGTATCTGATAATGTTAAATTTGGGTTGAGTGATCTTTCCTATACAAAAAATAAATAAATAAATAAAATAAGAATTAGGAAAATTGTGAATTAATTTTTAACAAAGATTGTAGGAAATGACCCAGAGTTGGAACAATTAATATATTTGTCTTCTGATATGAAGAAGCTTATTTTTTAGGCAAAGTTGTTTTTGAGAAAGTAGTTGGGGAATTTTTTTTATCAGTTTCACTCTGACAGACTATCTGTTGGCTGTCAGCTATGGGTTTTTGCCTTTAATAAGTACTGTCATTTTATAAACTATGCACTATTTTTACTTGTAGTTATTATATGAATGACATTGAACACTTGAATGGAACTTCCTTGTTATTATACTAGGACTCAAAGTTTCCTGATTATGAAGTCAGATAACTTACAGGCTCAGATATAGAATACATTGAGAGTACTTAATTTTCCTTATGTGGTGTGTGTGTGTGTTTTACTGATGAATAGATTTTTATTTTAAAAATTTAAAGCTTGCAATTCATGAACAATTCAAGTTATCTTACTATTGATCACAAATTATATATTTTTAAAAGTTCTATGACTTAAAAAGATTTATGGAGAAATAATTAGAAAATATAATTGTATTTATTTAAAGTATACAACATGATTTGATATATGTATACATTTCAGAATGATTACCAAGAACAAGATAACTAACAAATTTGTCACCTGATGTAATTAACTCCTTTGTGTATGTGTGTGTGTGGTGCAAATGCTTAAGATATATTCTTAGCAAATGTCAAGCATACTATACTGTATTATTAACTATAGTCACCATGCTGTACATTCGATCCTCAGAACTTATTCTCTCACAACTGAAGTTTTGTATCTCTGACTTACATCACCTAATTTCCTCCCCGCCACCCTCAATCCCTGGCAACCACCATTCTACTCCCTATTTCTATGAAATTGGCTTTTTTGGATTCCATATATAGGTGATACTCTACAGTAGTTGTCTCTCTGCCTGGCTTATTTCACTTAGCGTAATGCCTTCCAGATATTCACAAAAACAACATTTTATTATTTTAATGGATGAGTAGTATTTATATATAATGTATATAATATTTGTATAAAATGTGATACAAATATTATAATTTATCCTTTCATCTGTGAAGGACATTTACATTTTTCCTATATGTTGACTATTGTGAATAATGCTTCAATGAGCATGAGTATGCAAATATCTTGAGATTCTAATTTTAATTTCTCTGGTTATATACCCAGGAGTGGAATTGCTAGATCATATGCTAGACAGAGTATCAAACTATCTCCCTAACAGATGTTTCTGTTTTTAATTCAAATAACATTAATTTGTGTTTCTTTGTCAATACTGATGGTATCTAGACTATAACCCCAGAAAAAGAGTCATTTATATTTTGCAAACTTAGTAGCCTCATTTATGGACTATCTTTTAAAGTGTCTCAGTAACATGCTACTTCTATGTAAACACAGATTAAAAACCAGAAGAAATAACATTAACTTTTTGATGGATATTATAATCATTAAAGATCCACTTTTGCATTTCAAGGATAATATATCTGACAGATTTCTGTATTGAAAGCAACAGAAGCTGACTCTTGCTAAACAAAAAAAGCATTGGAAGGATATTAGGGATTCAGAATTAAGAAAAATGTAGGAGGATCAAATTTGGGAACTGGCAGGCAGCAAGGCATTTATGGAAGAGCCAATGAGCAGAAATAATCTCTACTATCCTCTCCCACTGTAGTTTAACACTCTCCTGCCCTTGATCATTATTACTACCCCCAATTGGACAACACAATATTCACTATGAAAGAACCTGAACTGAACTTATATCTTTGTGTCATTTATTCCAGATTCAAAGTCTTAAATAGACATGTCCTATTGGCCCTTCTTTATAGTGTATCCAAAGCCACTGCCAGAAAAGAGCAACACTGTCCCACTTTGGTTCTCAAGTCAGGGGTCATGAAAAAGCACAGCACCACATAAAGGCTACATGTATTGGGGTATTTACCCCTAAAGTGAAGGGGGCTTGATAGATCAAAAAAAGATGTGATATTTACTACACACATCTTGGTGATAGAAACAAGTTATATTTTGATTTGATTACACAGTTTTTTGAGCTCTAAAAAGAGCTACCATAATTTGATGCTTTTCTGTTCATATTAATGCCTTGAAAAGAGGATATATTTAAAAGGATGTGATAGTCGGTAAACTTGAAAGATCTACAAATAGCAGTCAGACAAAACTAAGTTCATAGATACTTGCCAGCTGTGTGATCTTGAAAAAGTGCCTTGACCTCTCTGGGTCTCAATGTCCCTAATTTTAAACTTGAAATATTGCCTCTTGTGCTGAATTTATGAGGATCATGTGGTATAGTGATAGTGTGCTAAGTATACGGTACTTGGCATACAGCTTAATAAGTGATAGTGCTTTCTCCTGTAGAGTACAGGTAAATTACTAACTTTGCACACACAGATTCACAAACTGATTTAACATAATTTGTTTTTAGTTTAATTTTTAAAAATGTGATTATTTTATTCAAACTGACCATGTAGTTGACTGATTGAATGTTTCACTTTGTCTAACTTTTAATGTAATGTTTTATTGTCTTAAATTAATTTTATATGGGCTTAAGTAGAGTAATTGCCTCATGTTACCTCTCTAACAGTCTATCTTAATGAACTTCCAAAATACAAAAACAAGCAGTGTTTTTTGACTTTTGTTTTATGGGAGAAAATTACTTCAGATATAATTCATAGCATTCACAAGACTTAACTCTTATACCCTGTGCAAAATTTTTTATTTTTTTCTTTCCTGGTATTTATTCTAATACTTTATCAACCTTTTAATCTTTGCTTTGTTGAAAACCAACATGGACTTTAATTATCTATGCCAAATAATAATTAACTACTAGTTTTGGAAATATTCCATGTTTAAACCATATAAATCATCACTGTCTTCTTTGATTGGTAAATTACATTAATATTTCAATGACTCAAGAGTTCAGAGTTTTCTAAAGGTTAAAGTGTTTTTTTAAAATATAGTCTCCATTTCCTGCCTAAGTTCCTACCCCATCTCTCAATTTTCAGACAACTAATTAACAGTTTAGAAAATGTTAGCTGATGCCAAACAATTCTCTCATCTTTCTGTACCTTCCCCCCTGCCTAGAGACTCCCGTTTTTCCTTAATTTTTCTCTAAACAGTTACTTATATTTGGAGAGTCTGTTTTTTGCAGCCTTGCTATAAACGGTTATAAATTTTGAATATAAATAATGTGGTAACATGCACATTACTTATTATTGTGGTATGCCCTGCTCTGGGCAATACCAAATAAAGAATACTACTACTCAGATCACATTTACATTAGCCAGATATTTTCACTATATTGATATCAGTGTTTTATGTTGAAGATGAAAATAGCAACTTCAGTGCTGCTGAAGACTAGAGATGAACTTCTTTCTATACACAGCCACCGGCCTCTTGGATCTGTACATTAGAGATGCCTGGGAGATGTTTAAAGACTCAATATAGGAGAGAAGATGGTGGAGGAGTGAGGGGACGCTGCGTTTTCAGGCTCCCGAGACCCATCTGCAGTTTGAGCTAAATGCAGACAGAACATCTCAGTGAGCAGATCGACACTGGCAGGAGTTGAGCCATGACAGTGCTGGATTAGAGAAAATCCATCTGGAAACAACCTGTTTAGTGAGGATAACGGAGGAAAAGGGGACGAAATGGGATTCCTGACTGGGGCGGCTGCCTGAGCTGCGGCTGGAAGTACACAAAAGCTTTTTGGCGACCACAGGCTACCCTGGAGAGGAGTCGGGAGGAGAGCGGATCTCTGCCCACTGGCAGAGACGGGACTCGACCAAGTAGCATTGGCGCTGAAGGACAGGAGACAGCGTGCTCCCGGGCAAGTGAGAACATAACTCTCTTTTATATTTTTCTATAGTGGACAGTGGAGAGGGGAGGAAAGTTTGGGGGTGGTAGGCCATTCTTGAGGACCGCAGGTGCAGAGGCGCACTCATCCACTCCCCAACCCTACCCTTGGGTCCCGGGGGTGTGCATAGGGAAGTGCTCTCACTCACTGGCCCAGGTGTGTGGGGCAGTGAGTGCAGATGTCCCTCAGACACTTCCCAATTGACATAAGATCAGTGCCCCAACAGACACAAGGAGGGCCCACGGAACACGCAGCGGACCGTGCACAGACACCCCTAGCCAGCTCCTTTGGGCACTGGGCCCCAGGCCGGAAAGCAGATCACTAGCGCAGGCTCTGTTCATGCCCACCCAGATGGGTGAGGGAAGGCGGGTCGCTGCAGCACGGGAACAGTGGGCGGCAGCGATTCACAGATGCTCACTTCCACTGTGCACAAGTGTCTGGGGCCCCACCCTAAGAGGCGAGAGACCAACTCCTGGAGCTCGGCTCAGCGGGACTAAGGGCACGGGCACACGAGCGTGAAAACACCTCAGCCCGGGGACAATAGGCGCCAATCGCGGGGCAAGCTCTCAGGCCGCCCCGCCTGTGCAAGGGCGCGCTCGCAAGGACACCTCAGCTGGCTCCACTGGGTAGCAAGAGAATGCGCTGTGCTAGCAACCGCGGGTGCACACCATTGCGGCAACCGCAGGTGCACACCAGTGCTGCAAGAAACAAGAACCTCTGAACCACCACACTAGACCAGCTGCAGATGCAGAAAAAGAAGGCGACACACCAAGGCTAAAATGGACATCTCCACAAAAGAATTCGAGATAAAGTGGATAGAGTGACTCTCAATCAACAAGCCAGATGGAATATCCTAACAAAAAAATCTGAAATATAACCAGACAGCATAAACAAATGACATAAAGGGTACCCCAAGAACATCAGGCTCGGGATATCAAAGGGACTGCACCACTGAAACCCCCAGATCTCCCATAAAGAATCTCATACCACAAAGGAGGGAAGTCAAAGCAGACTATCCCCCTCCAAAAAAAACAAACAAATAAATAAATAAAAACAAACAAAAAGAATCCAACATGGTAAGACGCAAAAATAACCACTCAATGAAAAGAAAAGAGGAATCCTCAGAAAGAGAGATAGATGAAATAGACATAGCCCAAATGTCAGACATGGAATTCAAAACAATGGTGGTGAAGAAGCTCAATATACTCGACAACCTTCAAAACAACTATGACAACCTCCAAGGAAGTTACCAGCAGCTCCAAGAAAATTACAGGGAACTGGCAGAGAACTACACCAGCATAAAAAAAGACATAGAAACTGTTAACAAGAACCAGGAAGAACTTAAGAATGCAATCTCTGAACTGAAAAACACAGTAGAATCAGTCAAAAGCAGACTAAACGAAGCAGAGGATCGGATTAGTGAGTTAGAAGATAATGTAGAAAAAACTCCCAGACAATACAGCAAAATGAAAAAAGATTTAAAAAATATGAACAAGATGTAAGGGAATTACAGGATAGAATGAAAAGTAATAATATCAGGATCATCGGAATTAGAGAGGGAGAAGAAAAGGAGCATGGAATTGAAAAACTGATAGGAGAAATAGTGACAGAAAATCTTCCGAACCTGACGAGAGAAAAACTTATACAATTCAGGAAGCACAGAGAGTTCCAATGAAGAGGAACCCCCAAAAACCCACTCCAAGGCATATCATAATTAAAATGGCAACATTTCAAGACAAAGAGAGAATCCTAAAAGCAGCAAGAGAAAAACAGCGAATAACATACAAGGGAGCTCCAATAAGGCTATCCACTTATTTCTCAACAGAAACATTACAAGCCAGAAGAGAATGGTCAAAAATATTTCAAGCAATGAAAAACAAAGGCCTACAACCAAGAATACTCTACCCAGCAAGGCTCTCATTCAAAATAGAAGGTGAAATAAGGAGTTTCTCAGGCAAAGGAAGACTGAAAGAATACATCTCCACCAAACCAGCATTGCAAGAGATGCTAAAGGGAGTGTTCTAAGAAAAAAGAAGAAAAGAACAAGAGAGGAGAGGAACAGAGGTACAATGGGCAATGAATAAATACACATCAATAATAACCTTAAGTGTAAATGGATTAAATGCTTCAATTAAAAGACATAGGGTAACGGAATGGACAAGAAAAAAGGACCCACATATTTGCTGTCTACAAGAAACACAGCTCAAAACAAAAGATTTACACAGACTGAAAGTAAAGGGATATAAAAAAATATTCCATGCAAACGGACCTGAAAAAAAAGCCAGGATAGCAGTCCTCATATCAGACAAAACAGATTTCAAAGCAAGGGCAATAAAAAGAGAAAAAGAAGGACATTTCATAATACTTAAAGGAACAATCCATCAAGAAGATATGACATTGATAAACATATATGCACCCAACATAGGAGCACCCAAGTACATAAAGCAAATACTAGAAGACCACAAAAAGGATATCAACAACAACACACTCATAGTAGGGGACTTCAACACTCCATTATCAACAATAGACAGATCATCAAAGCAAAGAAACACCAAGGATATACACGCATTGAACAACACACTAAACCACATGGACCTGATATATATAGAACTTTTCACCCCAAAGAAGCAAAATATACATTCTTTTCAAATGCACATGGGACATTTTCAAAGATAGACCACATGATAGGACACAAAACAAGCCTCAACAGATTCAAAAAAATTGAAATGATATCAAGCATCTTTTCAGATCACAATGCCTTGAAACTAGAAATCAACCTCACAGAAAAAATCAAAGACACCCAAACTAATGGATATTGAATAACACGCTATTAAATAATGAATGGATTAACAATGACATCAAAGAAGAAATAAAGAAATTTCTAGAAACTAATGATAATGAGCACACAACAGCCCAAAACCTGTGGGACACAGCAAAAGCAGTCTTGAGAGGGAAGTTCATAGCAATACAGGCATATCTGAAAAGGATAGAAGAATCTCAAATACAAAAACTAACCATAAAGTTACAAGAACTAGAACAACAGCAACCAACAAAGCCTACGGCAAGAAGAAGGAAGAAAATCATCAAGATCAGAGCAGAACTAAATGACATAGAGACTAAACAAACAATCCAAAAGATCAACAAAACTAGGAGCTGGTTCTTCGAAAAAATCAACAAAATCGACAAGCCTCTAGCCAGTCTAATCAAGAAAAAAAGAGAGAACACCCAAATGAACAAAATCAGAAATGAAAGAGGAGAAATCACGACTGATACCTCAGAAATACAAATGATAGTTAGAAATTACTACAGACAACTGTATGGCAAGAAACTTGACAATCTAGAACAAATGGACAAATTTCTAGAAACATACAACCTTCCAAAACTGAATCAAGAAGAAGTGGAAAGTCTCAACAAACCAATAACAAAAAAGGAAATTGAAACAGTAATCCAAAATCTCCCTGCACACAAAAGCCCTGGACCGGATGGCTTCACAGGCGAATTCTACAAAACATTCAGGGAAGAACTAACTCATATCCTCCTCAAACTGTTCCGAAAAATCCAAGAAGAGGGGAAAATCCCAAACTCTTTCTATGAAGCCAGTATTATCCTAATCCCCAAACCAGGTCAAGACAAAACAAAGAAAGAAAACTACAGGCCAATATCACTGATGAACATCGATGCTAAAATCCTCAATAAAATATTGACAAACAGGATTCAGCAATACATCAAAAAGATCATACATCACGATCAAGTGGGCTTCATTCCAGAGATGCAAGGATGGTTTAATATTCGCAAATCAATCAATATAATACATCACCTAAACAATATGAAAGACGAAAATCACATGATCATATCAATAGATGCAGCAAAAGCATTTGATAAAGTACAACACCCATTTATGTTGAAAACACTCAGCAAAATGGGATTAGAGGGGGCATACCTTAACATAATTAAGGCTATATATGAGAAGCCTGAGGCCAACGTCATACTCAATGGACAAAAACTAAAAGCATTTCCCCTGAATTCAGTAACTAGACCACGTTGTCCACTCTCCCCACTTCTATTCAACATAGTGTTGGAAGTCCTAGCCACAGCAATCACACAAGAAAAAGAAAAAAAAGGCATCCAAATTGGGAAAGAGGAAGTAAAATTTTCATTATATGCAGATGACATGATAGTATTCCTAGAAAATCCTAGAAAATCCACTAAAAGACTACTCAATATAATAAGTGAATTTGGCAAAAGAGCAGGGTACAAAATAAATATACAGAAATCTAAGGCGTTTCTGTACACCAACAATAAAATATCAGAGATAGAAACAAAAAAGAAAATACCATTTACTATAGCAACAAGAAAAATAAAGTACCTAGGAATAAACTTAACCAAAGAGATAAAGGACCTGTACACTGAAAATTATGCAACATTGAAGAAAGAAATTAAGGAAGATACAAATAAATGGAAGCAAATACCATGTTCTTGGATAGGAAGAATCAACTTCATCAAAATGGCCATACTACACAAAGCCATTTACAGATTCAATGCAATCCCTATTAAAATACCAATGACATATTTCACAGACTTAGAACAAATACTCCATAAATTCATATGGAACCAAAAAAGACCCTGAATAGCAAAAGCAATCTTGAGACGGGAGAACACAGCAGGAGGAATCACAACACCAGATATCAAACAATACTACAAAGCCACTGTAATCAAAACAGACTGGTGCTGGCATAAGAACAGACGTATAGATCAGTGGAACAGAATAGAGAGTCCAGAAATAAACCCAGGCCTCTATGGTCAACTAATATTTGATAAAGGAAGTAGGAATATTAAATGGAGTGAGAAGAGCCTCTTTAACAAATGGTGCTGGGAGAACTGGATAGGGACCTGCAAAAAAATGAAACTAGACCACCAACTTACACCACACATGAGAATAAACTCAAGATGGATCAAAGACTTAAATGTAAGCCGTGACACCATGAAAGTCCTAGAGGAAAACATAGGCAAGAAAATTTCAGATATCTCACGTAACAATTTCTTCACGGATACATCTCCTAAAGCAAGAGAAATAAAGGAAAAAATAAATAAATGGGATTACATCAAACTAAAGAGTTTCTGCTCAGCAAAAGAAAACATCAGCAAGATGAAAAGGTAACCAACCATATGGGAAAGCATATTTGCCAATGACATCACAGACAGGGGATTGATTTCCAAAATATATAAAGAGCTGATATGACTCAACATCAAGAAAAGAAACAACGCAATTAAAAAATGGGCAAAGGACCTGAACAAACACTTCTCCGAAGAGGACATACAGAAGGTCCATAGACACATGAAAAAATGCTCAACATCATTAGCCATCAGGGAGATGCAAATAAAAACCACACTGAGATACCATTTTACACCAGTCAGAATGGCCATCATCAAGAAATCAACAAGCAACAAGTGCTGGCGAGGATGTGGAGAAACGGGAACCCTACTGCACTGTTGGTGGGAATGCAGACTGGTGCAGCCACTATGGAGAACAGTATGGAATTACCTCAAAAGATTAAAAATGGAACTGCCTTTTGAAACAGCGACTCCACTACTAGGATTATACCTGAAGAATCTTGAAACACCAATTCAAAAGAACTTATGCACCCCTATGTTCATTGCAGCACTGTTTACAATAGCTAAGTGCTGGAAACAACCTAAGTGCCCATCTGCAGATGAGTGGATCAAAAAACTGTAGTACATTTACACAATGGAATACTATGTAGCAGAAAGAAAGATGGAACTCCTGCCATTTGCGACAACATGGATGGAACTAGAAAGAATTTTGCTCAGTGAAATAAGCCAGGCAAAGAAAGAAAAATACCATATGATATCACCTAATACAGGAAACTAAAGAACAACACAAACAAAAGAACTAAATAGAACAAAGAGCAGAATAGCAGTCAATAGGGGGAAGGTGGGAGGGAGAGAAGAGAGATAAGTAAGGGAAGGGTTTAGTCAAAGAACATATATAAATGACTCATGGACATGGACAACGGGGAAGGATATGATTGCGGGAGAGGTGGTGGGTTGGGTGGGGGAGAGAAATTGGGAGAAAAGGGGACAACTGTAATTGAAAAACCAAAAAAAAAGGAAAAAAGACAATATAAACTAGTGAATATTTAATGTGTACTGGATTTTAACATGTAATTTTATCATGAATTTGGAAGATAATTATGGGCGATGTTCTAGTAAATGTATAACAACTATCTTGGGGATTGAGTGGAGAAGTCTTGACTTGTAGCATTGACTGATTTTCATGGTGTAAATATTTCTAGCATGACCAATTTCAAGCTACCAATATGACATTGAATGTAGATTTGGGAACAATACTAACAAATAGGTCTCATGAAACAATAGCCAACTCCAGCACATCACTGCATATATAATTAAACCATTTAATTTTTCAGGAAACAGAAATATACACTACGTGATTAGCAAAGTTAACATCTATAGTCAATATAAAGCATTACGACTTTAGTAAATCTCTTACACAGGTGGCCCTTGAACAACTAGCTGAACCCCAAACAGTCTAAATTCCATGCATAACTTCTGACTCCCCTAAAAAAATTTTTTTTTCTTTTTTAGTTTTATTTTTTGTTATTCAATTACAGTGGTCCCATTTTTCCTCCATTGCTCCCCCCTCCCAGCCCATCCCTTCTCCCACAATTATATCCCTCCCTGTGACTCCCCTAAAAAATTAAGTGTAGTTCTTCCTTATTTCCAGGGGATTGGTTCCAGAACCCCTTCCCCACGCTCTTCAGATAACAATATCCACAAATGCTCAACTCTCATATAAAATGGTGCAAACACACACACACACACACACACACACACACACACACACACACAGCGAACCCTCCTCATCCAAGGATTCAACCTACCATGATTGAAAACAGTATTTTCCACTTGCAGTTGGAAATCTGTAGATTCAAAACCTGGAATATGAGGACCGACTGTATATTTATTGAAAAAATCTTCATATAAGTGGACTTGAACTATTCAAATCCATGTTATTCAAGGGTTAACTCTATTTAAAAGTAAAAGTAACCTATTATACAGGGGTGGGAAAAAGTCCATTAAATTACCAGACATCATTATCTAAAAGATAAATCATAAGGATATAAATTAATAACAATAATAATAAAAAGAAAAATAATGCAAATAAAAATATAATAATTAATAAATAAATAACAATACAAGAATAAACTGTGTATCACGTACTCACAACTGTAAACCTGCTTTTGCGTATTTCTGTATTACTGAGCTCGCAGTTCTAAATCTTTCCAAAGAAGTGAGATTTGTGGAAAAGCCACTTTGCAGACTCATTAACACATTGCTATTATGGTCACAAGCCAGGTGTTGCTTTTTCAAAATGGGAAAAGGGGTAGGAAAATGAAGCGACTTTAATTGGGTTCTTCTTCACTTGAGGCAATGCAAAACTAGAGTGCTAAGAAGGGATTTCTTTATAAAGAGTGACTTCTTACATCATGTACAACTAAATGTTTGCTTTGGACTTTCAATCTGAATAATACCTTTTGTGAAATAAATGAAGAGTGTACACATTTTGAAGCATACATATGTGTCCTTTTCATATTCAATGTACTGAAAATCACTGAAATACTAAGGGAAGTTACGGGTAGCATAAACACAATTGGTAGAGATTGTAGAAGAACAAGATTTTCCTGATCGACATGTTTTATACTCGTCTGCATGGTAAGTGCTATGGTGCCAACCATTGATTGCGCTGAGAAAGTAAACATTTTATTTTGCATGAGCAGTCCTCTTTATGAGCTTCATCCCATCAAATTCTTGAACGCTTCATTGTTACAGACTCGTAAACTGGCAGAAATAGAGGGGTTCTTGGAGATTATCATAATTGTTCAAAGAATCTAATTGGAGGTGAGATTTGCTGAAATCAGACATACAGTGATATGACTAGGCAGGCACCGAAAAAAGTTGCCCTTAAAGTCTAGTATTCTTTCCACCTCATTTAGCATCCCCTTTGTGCAGACCCTTGCCAGCACAGTAGAATCATCCACATTGTTGAATCTCTTCACACCACACTGAAATTCATCGCCAGTCTTTAGGTTGCTCAATTTGTAGCTGTTTTCACCTGAATTGTGCTCAAAGTATTTGTTTGCTTCAAGATAGTTTGCTTTATATAAAATAACAACAACAACAACTCTCGTTTGACTGATTTCTGGTATTATTTTTAGTGATCTCCAGTGTTACATGATAGGGTTCCCTTACAGCTCTCCCACAGCATTGTACATAGGTATTATTATCTTGATTTTACACATGGAAAACAAAGACTTAGTTGGAAGTTCAGCAGACAAGTAAAGGAGCCCAAACGTGAATTCAGTATTTTTTTAATTAAATAATTTTTTTGTTATTCTACTACAGTTATTCCAATTTTCTGCCCTTTGCCCTCTGCCCATCGCTCCTGCTCCCACAGTCAATTAACACACTGTTGTCCATGTCCATTGATCATTCATACATATTCTTTTTTTAAGTATATTTTATTATGTTGTTACAGCAATTCCAGGCTTTTTTCCCTTTGCTCCCCTCTGCCCAGTACTCCCCTTCCCTCCAGCAATCTTACCCCCCTTAGTTCATGTCCATGGGTCATGCATGTAAGTTCTTTGGCTTCACCCTTTCCTATATTATTTTAACTTCCCCCTGTCTATTTTGTACCAACCAATTATGCTTCTTAATCCCTGCACCATGTCCCCATTCCTCCCCCTCTCCCCTCCCAGCTGATAACCCTCCAAATGATCCCCATACCTATTATTCTGTTTCTATTCTAGTTTGCTTAGTTGGATTTTGTTTTTATTTTTTAGATTCAGTTGTTGATAGTTGTGAGTTTGTTGTCCTTTTATTGTTCATAGTCTTGATATTCTTTTTCTTAAGTAAGTCCCTCTTACATTTCATATAATAATGGCTTGGTGATGATTAACTCTTTTAGCTTTATCTTATCTGGGAAGCATTTTTTCTGCCCTTCCATTCTAAATGATAGCTTTGCTGGATAGAGAAATCTTGGTTGTGGGTCCTTGCTTTTCATCACATTGAATACTGCTTGCCAGTCCCTTCTTGCCTGCAAGTTTCTTTTGAGATATCAGCTGATAGTCTGATAGACACCCCTTTGTAGGCAACTCTCTGATTCTCTCTTGCTGCTTTTAGGATTCTCTCTTTATCTTTCAATTTGGTATTTTAATCATGATGTGTCTTCGTGTGGTCCCGTGTGGGTCCAGCTCACCTGGGACTCTCCATGCTTCTTGAACTTGTATGTCTATTTCCTTCACCAAATTTGAGAAGTTTTCCTCTATAATTTTTTCACATAAGTTTTCAATTTCTTGCCCTTCCTCTTCTCCTTCTGGCATCCCCATGATTCGGATGTTGGCATGTTTAGAGTTGTCCCAGAGATTCCCAAGCCTTTCCTCATTTTTTAAATTCTTGTTTCCTTATTCTGTACTGGTTGACTCTTTTTTTCTTCCTTATGTTCCAAATCATTGATTTGAAGCCTGGTTTTCTTCCCTTCACCATTGGTTTTGTGTGGACTTTCCTTTGTTTCACTTAGCATAGCCTTCGTTTTTTCTATTATGCACTTGCATACTCAAGCATATTTGTCAAGCCTGTGAGCATCTTTATCAGCAGTGTTTTGAATTCTGTGTCTCTTTGGTTGGCTATCTCCTCGTTGCTTAATTCTCCCACTGGAACCTTGATCCATTCTCTCTTTTGGGCCATACTTCTCTGTCTCCTCATCTTGACAGATTCCTGTGTTTGTTTGCCTCTGCATCTTAGGTAGAGATGTTCAACTCATTACATTGTAAGAGGTGGAGCCTTAGGGATTTGTCAGTACAGGGTGACCCATTTCACGACATTGTGGCATTGTATGTAAGGGAGGGGTCTGAGAGGGAACAATGTCGCTTGCTCAGCACTCGCCCCTTTTACAGGCACTTCTCTAACTTCTGTATGGGACTGGTGCCTCTCTAGCTGTTGCCCTGGCTGTCATTTCGAGTGGGTGGGTCTGCAAATGTTCTAGGACTGTGGAGGTCCTTTAAACAAGCATACTCTGCTGAGAGACTGACAGTTTCTGCCTCCACACCAACCCCCACTGATTTGCACAGTCAGAAGCAATGAGGCTTGATTTTCCCTGGTGCTGGGACGGTGAGCTGCACAGTCTGGTGAGGAGCTGGGAATGCTCCCCAGGTGTTCCTCCCTACTTTTTAAAATGTATGACTGCACTTTCCGATGGCCTGCTGCTGCCGCCACTGCTGCCACCACCACAGTGTCCTCTCTGCTCCAGCTCTGCCCCTCCAACCTGTCTGGATGAGTATTTCTTCTTCATATTTTTGTTCGCTGGACTTTCATGCAGTTTGATTTTCTGGAATTTCTGGTTCTCTCTAGTTTTGAGTTAGTTGTATTCCTTCTTAGTTGTGGAGGGAGATGCGGTGTGTCTGTCTACGCCTCCATCTTGGCCAAAAGTCCATACATATTCCTTGTTTACTCCTTTCCCATACTTTCCACCATTATCCCTTTCCCCATTCTCCTCTTGTCACTTTCAGTCTGTACCACGCTCTGTGACTTTAGTTCTGTTTTATTTGTTAGTTTATTTTGTTCATTAGATTTTATCTTATAGGTGAGATCATATGACATCTGTCTTTCACTGACTGGCTTATTTAACTTAGCATAATACTCTCCAGTTCCATCCATGTTGTCGCAAAAGGTATGGGTTACTTCTTTCTTTTTTCTGCGAAGTATTCCATTGTATAAATGTACCACCGTTTTTTGATCAACTCATTTACTGATGGACACTTAGGTGGTTTCCAGCATTTGGATATTGTAAATAGTGCTGCTCTAAACATAGGGGTGTGTATGTTCTTTTGAATTGCTAATTTGGGATTCCTAGTGTATATTCCCAACAGAGGAATTGCTGGGTCAAAACGCAGTTCCATTTTAAGTTTTTTAAGGAAATTACATTCTCTTTTCCACAGTGGCACCAGTCTGCATTCCCACCAACACTGCACTAGGGTTCCCTTTTCTCCACATCTTTGCCGTTTTGACAGGTGTGAGGTAATACCTCATTGTGGTTTTAATTTGCATCTCTCTGATGGTTAGTGATGTTGAGCATCTTTTCATATGTCTATGGGCCATGTATGTCCTCCTTGGAGAAGTGTCTATTCAGATCCTTTGCCCATTTCTTAATTAGATTGTATGTATTCTTGGTGTTGAGTTGTATGAGTTTTATCTGGCTCCAAAGCATGTCATCTTCAGCTCCTTAAGCCACTAAAACTGTCATTATGCTACATAGATAGCTTACAGCAATGAAAAAGGTTCAGAAAGGGAAATGGTTGCAGCAGTTAATTTGTTTCTTACAATTCTTTGGATAATGTCTATTTTTAAAAAAGCATGAGTAATACTAAGTTTTTGAAGGTAAACAGCAGTTAACCAGGTAACTTCAAGTGAATATATGGAGAGAAAATAAAATTCTCATTAAAATACTGAACACAAGAATATTTGTGAGGTCAAGATGTGTGTCTTCTTTGGGAGAATGTCCGTTTCCTGGAGAATATTTGCTACTGTTACTTGCTTATTTTGATACGTCCTAGAATGCCATATAACACAGCAACAGAGTTCAGTTTAATTTCTTGAGACCTCTCACTGGGGAAATAGCCAATGCATTCAAGTACTGTAGCACTAAAAATGTTCTTAGTTTATTTTATCGTTTTATATAAATGTAATGATGGTGGAAACATTTATGTGATAACATCTACCATCTCCCTGGCTCTTTACTTTGGGCAAGATGCACAAGTCTTTCTGATTGATCATTGCATACTCATTTCAGAAAATAATAGAGAAGAGAGAGAAATAGGATAAATGAAGATCATATTTTTAAGTTTTCCCTCCAAGACAACACAGGAATATGCAATATTGTTTGTGGGAAGAGTGAAAGGATAAGAAGAAGAATTTTTCCAGTATGCATTTTTGTACCTATTGAATTTTTTATCATTTAATGGATGTCTTATTCACACAAAATCACTTAAAAACATGAAAATAAACTTTATGAAATATCAATATTCCTAGCTGAAAGATGGAATTATTTGAGCCAAAAAGCTTAAGTCCATGCTGAGCACTCTTTTGTCTTCTGGTTTGTGACCAAATTCTTTTGTGTGTCAAACGAAGAGCTGCATAGTGCTCTGTATATAACAGAAACATGATCTACATATATACTTACAACCCATGATAATTTAAATTAATTAATTAATTATTATTGAATTTATTGAGGTGACATTGGTTAATAAAATTATATGAGTTTCATGAGTACAATTCTATAATACCTTATCTGTATATTGAACAATATTATGTGGTCACCACCCCAAGTCAAGTCTCTGTCTATTACCATTTATCCCCTCTTTATTCTCTCCTATTTCAGTCCAATCCCTCTTTCCCTCTTGTAATCACCTTACTGTTATCTATAGATTTTTTTTTTTTTTTGCTTATTTCTAACACCTTTTTCACCGAGTCTCCCAACTCCCTCCTTTCTCATGGCTGTCAGTCTGTATCTATGAGTCTGCTTCTATTGTTTGTTAATTTATTTTGTTCATTAGATACCACATATAAGTGAAATCATGTGGCATTTTGAAGCAGCCAAGCTGCCTATAAGTAGATGAACGGATAAAAAAGCTGTGGTACCTTTACACGATTGAATACTACTACTCATAAAAATGAAAGGAACCTTACCTTTTGCTACAGCATGCATGGACCTAGGGAGTATTATGATAAGTGAAATAAGCCATTCTGAGAAAGATAAACAAAATTTTTGATTTAAACATTGCAGTTTAAAAACATGCAAGATGTAGATGGTAGATGCCATCTACTATTTCTGGGTATTGGAGTAAATAAATAAACCCCAAAGTCTGTGTACCCAAGATATTTTTCCATCCTTATCTTACCACTCCATATGTCTTAATTTTCTTAGTAAGACAAAAAAAAAGGGGGGGCTCTATAAATGTTCACTGCAGGACATAGAATGATTATAAAGCCTTGGTTAGATTCACATTATGAATATCTCCTTCATTATGTCCTCAAAGGAAAGTAAAAAAGAAACTAAATCTTTGAGAAAGCTAAATCTGAGCCCAGCACCATGTTGGGCACTTTACATACATTATCTCATTTAACCTCCATAATGACACTAAGAAGTAAATATAATCTTATTTGTTACAGGTGATGAAATGTAGACTCTTAAGTATTCAGTTTAACATAACTCAGATCACAAGGCTAGTAAGTAGAAGAGTTGAGATTCGAGTTGGATTTAATCTTGTTTCTCAGTTAGATATGATCATGAGGACCATACTAATTACTATTTATCCAGTTATTTCTGTGTGACATACCCATTCTAATCTTCCCCAAAATTCTTCAAAGTATGTATTTTTATTCTAATTTCACAAGTGATCCAAAACTGAGGCATAGAGAAATGAGGTAAGCTGTCTAACGTCACAGAACTAATAGATAGTGGGTATATGAATCCTGATTTGTCTTTCTCCAAAATGTACTGTTTCTCGTATAACACTCTACCTTTAAATAGAGCTATATGGCACCTGATAATGGTAGAAAGTCCATACAAACTTTAATCTCATTCCCCCAATGTAGCAGACACACTCTCACCCCTTACACATACACAGGTGGAAGAATAGTGGACATTATAAAGAAAGGGAGGCTATAATTTGATATCATTGAATGAAAACCAATTTAATCATTATTCTGGCTATTAAACAATTAAACATAGAAAATCCGATTGCATCTTTATTTTAATACCTTTCCATTTAAAAGTTATTTTTGTGTCCCTAAGAAATAAATGACCTAAAATATTTACTCTTTTTGCATCATTTAGGTACACAGTCTTGTGGTTTGAGAGAAATTATGTAAAATATTAATATGACAAGGTCTATATTTAATCCATTTATAGATAATATGGATAGAAAGATAATAAAAATTAAAAAATATGATATTTTTACTCTATTTTCCATTGAGAGTAAAATGACTAAAGGGCAAAAAATATAAAAAAAGAACTAGCTCAGAAATGGCAAAAGCAGTTGCCAGGAAAATGCACTTTCTTAATTAAGATCAATGACTCTTGATTAGATCAAATGTAATGAAGGGAAGAAAGGCCTGTGCATAAATAGTTTCTGAAATATTAATATACCATAAGAGTGATCTATTTTGTATTCAAATATAAGCAATTATGTCAGTGTACATAAAAATCAAATATCTTGCTATTTTTCATTAATAGATCAGAGGAGTTATTTGGAATTACAAAATCAAAATCAACCAAAATCTAATCTTTGAAATATACCAAGATTAATAAAAATACAATGACACCTCACCAAACTAGAAATTTCATTTATGCATAATACAATCAGGAGCTCATAATTAAGCATAACTTAGAAATGGCAAAAAAAGAATTTGGGATGCCCCATGAAGTTGATGAATTTTAAAGTTTTCTCATCTATACTCAGTATCCCTTTATCTTATTTCCACTGCAACAGTAATACACTTGGGTTACCTTGTTTCTAAATCTATCTTACATTAGAGGCAGCAAATTAAAAGAGAGATAAGTTTCTAAAGGTTGAACTACTGACTAAAGTGAAGAGTGACAGTTGTTAGAGAGGAGAATGTAAGAAAACTATTAAAACATACCACAAAGCTATCTAGAGCAAATAATCCTATATATGTATAAATAGCTCACAGGAACCCAAATTATATTCCAATGAAGTATAATAATGCATTCATAATTACTACCCTAAGGCAGTGGGAAATGATTAACTTTCCCAAATATTTCTCACTTTATGAAGGCAGGGAAGGGTAAAGTCTAGTTGAGAAATGTTTATATGGTAAATAAAATCAAGCTTTTGAGCTTAAAGCCATAAACATTCAGATAATAAGAAAACTTCATGGTTTAGATTCACTGAGGCTCCAGCATAATAAATATTTGCATTCACTGATGAACTCACACTTACATTAAACTAGTCTTTTTTATTATTAGAATACTGTGTTTTCCATAGTCACTAAAGAATTTATAAATCACAAAGAAGTTGGATAAGGATTAGGTGGTGTGTGTAAAATTTTACTTATTAGAGAAAGATGATGGTACTTTGCTGTAGTCTCTCTAGAGCTATGACACTGCCTTGTAGCCAAAGGAATACTTTGACAGAGACTGGAAAGGGGTTTGGATTTGAAAAAGAAAATGGAAGCAAACTGAAAAATACTTTCATTCAGGTCCTATAAATTGCAGCTCTGACTATTGTGCATTAATTAGGGATTACTGTATTCAGCTCCTTCTTCATTTCAAGATCTCTGTAGAGGAAAGAGCTCTTTTCACGGTGCTTTTGAACTTATTCTTTTGCTTTAGAGATAAAACCACCCAGGACTGTTGTCCCATGAGCTTCACTGGCTGGCTCTGGGCTCATCCAATGGCCTTGTTGTTTTCCTACACAGACCTTATAACCTCCTTGCCTGCCATCCACTAATTTGTGATTTGTCATGATTTGTGGATTTGAGAAACCACTGTTCTTTTTATCTGTTTCAAAAATGATATGCTTTGTTATGTAGTCAAATTATGCTTTGAAAGTTCAGAAAGGGGAAGAGGGCAAAGTTCCTGAGAAAAGCAGTGTGTCTGTGACTGCGAATCAAGTTATAAATTGCAAATGATCTTTAACAGAGCAGACAGATAGGTTTAAATAAAAGCAACAATGAAAATGCACATGTTGCTGCAGGGGAGCTATGTGCAGCCATGAATAAAAGTGGTCTTTTCTGAGAGATGAAATGGAAATGTTGGGAAAGGCAAACTGGGAAAGAAAAGGGAAGGTATTTTTGACCATCATGACATTAGGCCTCAGCCTGTATTATGCCATGGGGAATGGAGTGTAGAAGTGGCATTTTCTCAATTTTGAATCAAATAATGAATGATATATTGCATTGTGCTGTCATTACCCTAGCAATCAGGAAGAGTTACTGTTTTTCTTTTCAGTTTTATAGAGGTATAATAAATAAACAAGAACAGCACATATTTAATGTGCACAATTTGATAAGTTTGGACATATGCAAGCACCACTGACATCACCACCACAATCAAGATAAGAAGCATATGCAACGCCTCGTAGAATTTTCTTACACCCCTGTGGTTTTGTTTTATTCTAGTAAGAACACTTACCATGAAATTTGAAAACAGATGATTTGAACAACACTGTAAATCAAATGGACCATATAGACATATACAGAATATTCCATACAACAGCAACAGAATGCATATTTTCTTTTCAGTGCACATGCAACATTCTCTATGACAGATCATGTGCTTGACCACAGAACAAATCTTAAAAAATTCAAAGAGATTGAAATTATATCACCTATAATATCTGGCCCTACTGGTATGAAACTGGAAATCAATAACAAGAGAAAAACTATAAAATTCATGTGCACATAGTATTAAACAAAACACTCCTGAACAACCAATAGGGTGAAAAAATAAATAAAAAGAGAAATTTTAAAAATATATCTTGAGATAAATGAAAATGGATATACAACATATGAAAACTTATGAAGTGCAGCAAAAGAGGTCATAAGAGACCGTTGGAGGGAAGATGGCAGCGGAGTAGGGGCAGTGTTCTCTGCTCGCTCCTGTTATGGAGAGACTTCAGGAGCAAATGCAGAGAGGAGTGACTGAGTGAGTGTGGATCTCCGATAGTGTGAACAGGGAGGGGAGCGTGGGAGCAGCGTGAAGGGGGGGTGGAGGGGTTTACCACGTACTACAGGCTGAGTCATTCCAGGAGCCGGTAGGTCTGCGGTACCATGCCCGAGGGCTCATTAGCCAAGAGCTGCTTGGAGGCTCCCCTTGCTAGGGGCGCACCAACAAGTGAAGTCTCATAGGGCGTTAGGGAGAGGATTTGGCTGAAAAAGCCAGAGGCATGGGAGAACAGTGAACAACCATGATTGGGAGAAACTGTGTGATCTGAGTGTAGAGGGAAACCTCCTCAGCTGCAACCTCTGACTGAAAGCTCGGCATTCAGGGCACGTGCAGCCCTCGCACTAGGGCCCTACAGAACAAAGGGACAGTTTGGGGGCAAGGAGACGGCCCGCGCGGAAAAGCCGCTGTGGAACTGCGGACAGGGGGAGAGCTCCTGAGCAGGAGAGCACTGCATGCCCCTGGCACTTTGAGTGATCTCGATAGAATCCCACAGAACAAAGGGTTGGGTTTAGGGCAAGGAGAGAGGTAGGGTGCACAGAGAATGTAAGCAGGGAAGCAAGCAGAGGCTGTGGTTGAGGAGTGGAGATGGTTTTGGGGCGGGGAGAAGGCCCTGTGGGGAAAGGCCACTGTGGAGCTCCAGACTGGTGGAGAGCTCCTGGGTAGGAGAGTACCACATTGACCGAGCACACTAGAGTCCTGCAGAGCAAAGGGACGGTGCTGGGGCAGGAAGGGAGGTAACATGTGCAGGCCTATAGATGGGGAAGCGAGCGGAAGCTGTAGCTCAGAATAGAGACAGTTTTGGGGCAAGGAGAAAAACCCACGCCGGAAAGCCGCTGCAGAGCTCCAGACTAGGGGAGAGGCCCTGGACAGGAGATCGCCACTGGGCCTGGTGCGGTCTTGGGACAGAGAGAGAGGTAGCGTGCCCAGGCATATAAATGGGGAAGCGAGTGGAAGCTATAACCCAGAAATAGACACGTCTGGAGGCAGGGCGGGGATTGCTGGCAGGCACAGGCTGGTCCAACGGTGGGAAGGCATAGCTGGACAAGCCCGAGGAGCGCTGAGGGTGCCACGGGAGGAAACAACTAAACACAGCTCACAGCAGAGCGGCGGTAGGCCCACGAATAAAAGACTAGCAATCCCAGAATCAAGCAGGACCTTCCCACAGCCAGCCAACCAACCAGAAAAGATTTGAAACCCATGGAATTTTGAATAGGGGTGGACCCAGGAAAGAAGGAAGGAAAAACAAAAAACAAAAAACAAACAAAAAAACAGAGACTGTGCCTAAAAGTTGAATTGAGTTAAAATCCTCTCATTGTTTTTTTTCTTACTCTCTTTCTCTTACTGCCCTGCCTTCCTTTCTTATTCCCTCTTCTTTTCTCCCCTCCTCCTCCCTCCTTTCTCTCTCTTTAGCATGTCCCTCCTTCATCCTATTCTTTGTTAATTTTTAAATTTTAAGTTCTTTCCCTTTCCTTCCTATTTCCTTCTTCTTATTTCCTTCCCTCCCCCTTATCCTCGTCCTCCCTCCATTTCTTTTCTCTCTCTTTCCTTCTTCCACGCTAAGTACTTTCAATTTTATTAAATTTATTTCTTTATTTTGTCCCCCTTCCTTCTCCATTCATTTTTTTCCTTACCCTTATTTTCCTTCTCTCTCTATTCTTTCTTTCTTTCTTTCTTTCTTTCTTTCTTTCTTTCTTTCTTTCTTTCTTTCTTTCTTTCTCCCTGTTCCACATTATTTTGTAATCTTTTAATTTTTAAATTTTAATTTTAATCTATTCCTCTCCCTCTTCTCCCTCCCCTTCTTACCCCTTTTCTCTTTTCTCCCCATCCTTTCTCTCCTTTTTCTCTCTCTTGTACTTCTCTCCTTCATCCTATCCTTTGTCAACTCTTCAAGTTCAATGTTTTCCCTCCCTAATCTCTCCTCTTCCTTTCTATTTCCTTCCCTCCCCCTTATTCTTTCCCTCCCTCATCTTCTTATTTCTTCTATTCTTTCCAAGTACTTTTAATTTTATTAATATTTTTCTTTATTTTGCCCCCCTCTCCCTCTCCATTCATTTTTTCCCTTTCCTATCTCTTATTCCTCTCTCTATATATTCTCTCTTTCTTTCTATCTCACTATTTTATATCATGTTTTAATCTTCTATATTTTTTTAAATTTTAAATTCATTCCCCCCTCTTCTCCCTCCCCTTCTTTCCTTCTCTTTCCTACCTACCTCTTCTCTACTTTCTCTCTCACTATTCTCTCTCCATTCCTGTCTTGTTATTTTCTACTCTGTATTTTTATTCTTAAAAAATTATCTCTCTAATCGGTTTCCTACCTTCTAACCCTCTCAGCCCTCTGCTTCAATTTTTGACTCGCTGTCTTCTTGGATGTCTGTTGTGTCTATACTCCCTTTCACATAAAACATATAGCATATACCTATTATATAATCCTAATACTATACACTTCCACTTTATCACTTCATACTGCAATCCTCTCCTTCTTTTCAAACATACAGTGTAAATTTTAATTGCTGTCTTACATAGCCTTGATCCCAATTGCTAATATTATTACACTATCACCTTCCCTCTCAAAAATTACCCTTCCTTCATTTAAAACTACTCCTATCTGTTTCTCCTACAAAATAAGAGTCCCAATATCTACACAAGTATATTAATACAGGCTCATTTGAAACCTATAGTGAGATTGTAGTTGGGGAAGATATTGGAGGGTGTGGGATTCTTGCCTGGGTTGTGTGATTAGGTTTTAACAGCACCTCCACAAAAGATCTCAAGACACGGTGGGCAGACTGGCTCTCAATCAACTAACCAGAAGAAAAGACCCACCAAAGAGTAGCTGAAATACAACCAGACAGATTAAACAAACAACACAAAGGGCAACACTGACGGAGATCCAAGATGGTGGAGGAGTAAGTGGAAGGTACACTAACCGTCTCCCAGGACCAGTCTGGATTTACAACTTAATTTTGGAGATATAATCTGAAATAACCAAACGAACACTAGCTGGAAAGAAGTCTTATAGCCATGGAGAGACAGAAAAGGCCGCTACATCACAACATGACCGGTAGGGAGTGCGGAGATGCGGAAGGGCTGGCTGAGCTCACATGGGTGGCAGCTAAATGAATTGAGAAACAGTTCAGCAGCTGGGGGTTCCCCCTGAGAAGAGCAGGGTCTAAACCCCGAGCTGGGCTTCCCAGCCTACAGCAACAGAGTGGAAAGTAAAATAGTATCCAGCTGTGAAAAGCGAAAACCCACAGGGTTTCTTGCTAGCCAGAGAGAATCAGCGGGAGAAAAAGAGCTCTTAAGTGGATCACATAAAAAAAATATTTTGGTCCCCACGTACCCTGGGCTCAATCAGAGGGAAGGCAGAGAGGACCAAAGACACTTGGGGAGAGTTTGGCATGGTGGCTTTGAAGGGAGAACTGGGGCAGCAACTGACGGGGTCCCAGTGCTGACTCATCCCCAGTACTGCAGGCAGACCATTCCCCTCCAAGTGGCGTCAGCCTGAGGGGAAGCAAAAACCCAGCCTACAGGAATTAAGCTGCCACACCCATGGTCCTTAAGACTGACAGCTACTCAAAGATTGAATAGATTAACAACTAAAAAAGACAGACAAAGGCAGTAGATCCCTGGAAGTCTCCAACAGGCTGCCTACGGCTAGACTAGTACATGACCTGATGCTACCAGAGGCATATCCAGGAAGTACAGATCATTCTAAGAAGCACCAACAAACAATAGGAATCACAAAAATGGGGAGACAGAGAAACAACCCCCCATCAAAAGGAAAGGTAGAATCCCCAGAAAGAGTGCTAAATGAAATAGAGGAGAGCAAATTATCAGATATGGAATTCAAAACATGGATTATGGAGAAGCTGAATGACCCCAGTAGAAACCACAAGGAACTCCAGGGAAACTACAAGGAACTCCAGAAAAACTACAAGGAACTTACTGAGAATTACATCAGCATAAAAAAGGACATAGAGGCTATCAATAAGAGCCAGGAGGAAATGAAGAATACGATCTCTGAATTGAAGAAAACAGTAGAAGGAATGAAAAGCAGGCTAGAGGAAGCAGAAGATCAGATCAGCGAGCTGCAGGACAACGTAGACAAAAACTCACAGACAGTGCAACAAAATGAATAAAGACTGAACAAGACTGAAGAGGTTCTAAGACAGCTGCAGGACAACATGAAACATAATAATATCCATATCATACGAATTCCAGAAGGAAAAAAAGAAGAGCAAGGGATAGAAAACTTCTTTGAAAAACTAATGACAGCAAACTTCCCTATCATAAGGAGAGAAGGAGTCACGCAAGTCCAGGAAGCACAAAGAGCCCCAATGAAGATGAACCCCAACAGGCCCACTTCAAGACACATCATAATTAAAATGGCAACATTCCAAGACAAAGAGAGGATCCTAAAAGCAGCAAGAGAGAAACAACTAATAACATACAAGGGAGCTCCAATAAGGCTATCATCAGATTTCTCAGCAGAAACACTAAAAACCAGAAGGGAATGGCAAAAAGTATTCCAAGCAATGAAAAACAAAGGCCTACAACCAAGAATACTCTACCCAGCAAAGCTCTCATTCAAAATGGAAGGTGAAATAAGGAGTTTCCCAGACAAAATAAGGCTAAAAGAATACATCTCCACAAAACCAGCATTGCAAGAGATGCTAAAGGGTGTTCTTTAAGAAGATAAAGAAACAGACAGAGACAGAGAGGAACATGAGTACAAAGGGGGAAAATTACAATGAATAAGTACTTATTGGTAATAACCTTAAATGTAAACGGACTAAACGCTCCAATCAAAAGACATAAGGTAGCTGAATGGATTAGAAAGAATCACCCACATATATGCTGTCTACAAGAGACCCACCTTAGAACAAAAAATCTACACTACACGGACTGAAAGTGAAGGGATATAAAAAAGTATTTCAAGCAAATGGACATGAAAGAAAAGCTGGGATAGCAATACTTATATCAGACAAAACAGATTTCACAGCAAAGGCCATAAAAAGAGACAAAGAAGGATATTTCATAATACTTAAGGGAAAAATCCATCAAAAAATATATCCCTTATAAATATATGTGCACCCAACTTAGGAGCACCCAAATATGTAAGGGAAATTTTGAAAGACTCCAAGAAAAATATAGACAGCAACACACTCATAGTAGGAAAATTTAACTTCGCATTGTCAACAATGGACAGATCTTCGAAGCAAAGAAACACCAAAGATATTGAGGAACCGAACAATACTCCAGATCAAATGGACTTAGTCGATATATATAAAACTTTTCACCCCAAAGAAGCAAAAATACACATTCTTCTCAAGTGCACATGGAACATTTTCAAAGATAGACCACATGGTAGGACACAAAACAAGCCTTAACAAATTCAAGACAATTGAAATTATATCAAGCATCTTCTCAGATCACAATGGCTTAAAATTGAAAATCAACCTTAAGGAAAAACTCAAAAACATTCAAACTCATGCAGAATGAATAAGATGCTATTAAATAATGAATGGATTAACAATGACGTCAAAGAAGAAATCAAAAAGTTTCTGGAAACTAATGATAATGAACACACAACAACCCAAAACCTATGGGATACAGCGAAAGCAGTCCTTAGAGGAAAATTCATAGCAATACAGGCCTACCTAAAAAAGTTAGAAGAATCCCTAATAAAACATTAAACCCTACAGCTACTAGAACTAAAGAAAGGACAATAAGCAAAGCCCAGATCAAGTAGAAGGAAGGAAATCATCAAGATCAGAGCACAATTAAATGACATAGAGACTAAAGTAACAATTCAAAAGATAAACATAAGTAGGAGCGGGTTCTTTGAAAAGATAAACAAAATTGACAAGCCTTTAACCAGGTTCATCAAGAAAAAAAGAGAGAGGACCTAAAAAAATAAAATCAGAAACGAAAGAGGAGAAATCACAACTGATACCACAGAAATACAAAGGATTGTAAGAAATTATTATGAACAACTGTATGACAAGAAATTTGACAACCTAGAGGAAATGGAAAAATTTCTGGAAACTTATAGTCTTCCCAAACTGAAACAAGATGAAGCAGAAAGCCTGAATAGACCAATAACAACTGGTGAAACTGAAGCAGTAATCAAAAAACTCCCAGCATACAAAATACCTGGACCGGATGGTTTCACAGGTGAATTCTACAAAACATTTAGGAAAGAATTAACTCCTATCCTCCTCAAACTATTCCAAAAAATCCAAGAAGAGGGAAGACTCCCAAACTCGTTCTATGAAGCCAGTATAACCCTAATTACAAAACCAGGTCAAGACACAACAAAGAAAGAAAACTACAGTCCAATATCGCTGATGAACATAGATGCTAAAATCCTCAATCAAATATTGGCAAACCGGATCCAGCAGCAAATTAGAAAGATCATACATCACGATCAAGTGGGATTCATCCCAGTGATGTAAGGATGGTTTAATCGTTGCAAATAAATAAATGTAATACACCACACAAACAAAATGAAAGACAAAAACCACATGATCATATCAATAGATGCAGAAAAATCATTTGATAAAGTACAACACCTGTTTATGATGAAAACTCTCAGCAAAATGGGAATAGAGGGAGCATACCTCAACATAATAAAGGCCATATATGAGAAAAATGAAGCCAACATCCTACTCAATGGGCAAAAACTGAGAGCATTCCCCCTGAGGTCAGACACAAGACAAGGATGTCCACTCTCTCCTCTCCTATTCAACATAGTCTTGGAAGTTCTAGCCATAGCAATCAGACAAAAAAGAGAAATAAGAGGCATCCAAATTGGAAAAGAGGAAGAAAAACTGTCATTATTTGCAGATGACATGATAGTGTACATAGAAAACCCTGCAGACTCTACAAAAAAACTACTCAAACTAATAAGTGAATTCTACAAAATAGCAGGGTACAAAGTCAATATTCAGATATCGAAGGCATTTCTGTACACAAACAATAAAATATCAGAGATAGAAACTGAAAGAAATATCCCATTTACCATAGGAATAAGAAAAATAAAGTTCTTAGTAATAAACTTAACCAAGGAAGTAAAAGACCTGTACTCAGAAAACTACATAACACCGAAGAAAGAAATTAAAGAACATACAAATAAATGGAGGCATAACCATGCTCATGGATGGGAAGAATCAACATCATTACAATGTCCATACTACCCAAAGCAATTTATAGACTCAATGCAATGCCTATTAAAATACAATGACATTTTTCACAGACCTAGAACAAATACTTCAAAAATTTATATGGAACCAAAAAAGAGCCCTAATAGCCACAGCAATTTTGAGGAAGAATAACACAGTAGGAGGAATCACAATGCCTGATATCAAACTATACTACAAGGCCACGGTAATCAAAACAGTCTGGTGCTGGCATAAGAGCAGACATATAGATCAATGGAACAGAATAGAGAGCCCAGAAATAAACCCAGCTCTATATGGTCATCTAATATTTGACAAAGGAGGAAGAAACATAAAATGGAGTGAGAAGAGCCTCTTTAACAAATGGTGCTGGGAGAACTGGAGAGGGACATGCAAAAAAATGAATCTAGACCATCAACTTATAGCACACACCAGAAGAAACTCAAAATGGATCAAATACTTAAATGTAAGCCGAGATACCATAAAAGTTCCAGAGGAAAAAATAGGCAGGAAAATTTTAGATATACCACATAGCAACATTTTCACTGATATATCTCCTAAGGCAAGGGAAATAAAGGAAAGAATAAACAAATGGGACTACATCACACTAAAAAGTATCTGCTCAGCTAAAAAAAATATCAGCAAGATGAATAGAGAACCAACCATATGGGAAAATATATTTGCCAATGATATGTCAGACAAGGGATTGATCTACAAAATATATAAAGAACTCACATTATTCAACACCAAGAAGACAGACAACCCAATTAGAAAATGGTCAAAGGACCTGAACAAACACTTTTCCAAAGAGGACATACAGAGGGTCCATAGACATATGAAAGAATGCTCAACATCACTAGCCATCAGAGAGGTGCAAATAAAAACCACAATGAGATACTACCTCACACCAGTCAAAATGGCCATCATCAACAAATCAACAAACAACAAGTGCTGGAGAGGATGCGGAGAAATGGGAACCGTGGTGCATTGCTAATGGGAATGCAGACTGGTGCAGCCACTATGGAAAAGAGTTTGGAATTTCCTCGAAAAACTAAAAATGGAGCTGCCTTTTGAACCAGCAATTCCATTGCTAAGATTACATCTGAAAAATCCTGAAACACCAACTCAAAAGAACCTATGCACCCCTATGTTCATAGCAGCACTATTTACAATAGCCAAGTGCTAGAAACAACCTAAGTGCCCATCTGTAGGTGAGCGGATCAAAAAACTGTGCTACATTTACACAATGGAGTACTATGTAGCAGAAGGAAAGGAGGAACTTCTACCATTTGCAAAAACATGGATGGAACTAGAAAGAATTATGCTTAGTGAAATAAGCCAGGCAACAAAAGAAAAATACCTTATGCTGTCACCTATCACAGGAAATGAATGAACAACACAAACAAGTGAGAAAAATTGAACCAGAGGCATGTAAACAAAGAGTAGACTAACAGTAACAAGGGGGAAGGCAGGAGGGAAAGAAGAGGGTAAGAAAGGGAAGGGTCTAGTCAAAGAATATGTATAAATGACCCATGGATATGGACAACTTAATGGGGACTAAATGTTTGAGAAGGCGGGGACAGGGTGCAGGGAAGTAAGAGGGGAAAAAAAGTGAGACAAGTGTAATAAAAAAGAAACAAAAAATTTTTAGTGGGGGAAAAATGAAAATATGAAAAATGGAAATGCCAGTTCAGTGAATATTAGAAGGACAAGGATTTTCCTTCACGTTGTATATTTTTCTCCCTATCTGATCCCTCCAGAGTTTGGCATTCTAAAGAAGTAAGTAATGACATAAGTTTATTATCATAAAACTATTAAGACCAATTGTTAATAGAGGTTTTATTTGATTAAGACATTGACCGGAATGTCATGCCTAAAGGAGACATGCTTGGGCTCTGGTTGTTACCAAAAAGTTCTGAGGAACTGGCAATGACTTTCGAAGGTAATAAAAGTCCATGAAATAAAAGGCCTGGTACCATGGTTGGTTGTGCAGTCCACAGCAATCTTTCCAGGGAAGGAATGAAGGTTGTTTTCCTGAAAGATGGCTAGAATGGACCTAAAGGAACAATGGAAAACCAGAAGGACTTGGAAAAGACGGATTTTTACAGGCAAGGCTGAATGCCAGGTATGTGGTTCTGCCTCTCTGCCCTGAAGGGCAGACTGAAGGTCACCCTAAATGTTCCTTGAATTAGTTTCAGCAAAGCAGAACTAAAGATCATAAGTTATCATTTGCTGCTCTTGTTGTGTTTATGCAAATGAACAGGATATATTAAAACAGGACTTAATGCAGTCCCTTTAATGACATGAAAGGTAATCTTAGGGAGAAAAATTATTATTCAAGGAAAATCACAATGATCAGTGGTAGACTATAAAGTAGTGCAGCTAACCGTCTTTAAAGTTTCTTTTCATTTAAAATGTTTTCACTTGAAAGTTAAACTATGTCTGTGGTATCACCAAAGATATTTAAGTTACGGGCAAGAAGAATGTCAAATGCCTTGCAACTGGATGTCTGTCTAATAAGACAGTCTTACAGATTTAGAGACTTGTTTGTGGGTCATGCTACATAAATTAACATGTGTTTTCTGTTTTCAAAGGGCATAAGCCTATGATCTCATTTCCTGAGTGATTGTCTGCACATATAGGCCTCACTTAATCCTGTCTGCAGCACTGCCTCCTGAGACTCAACGGTTTGGCTGAACTAAGTGGCTGGGTTGGTGAAGAATGGGGTGGTCTGTGGGCTTCACTTTAAAACTGGTTTCTCTTTTCTATCCTAATGGCTTGGACCAAAAGGGCCCAGATGTCTGAGAGGGGAAAAACCTAAAATATTTCCCTCAGCCCAAACTAAGTATAATGAGCAAAAGGGTTTTGGACAGGTCAGATGTGCCTGGCACACCTTCCTCCAAAGAAGCCTCTTTTTTTTCCCTAATGTGGAACATTGAAAAATTAATCCCTGCCTTTTGTCATCTAGTGTTTATGGATTTAATGATGTCCTTTAACCCTTTTGCCAAATCTGTTGTCCCCAGAATACAACAAGGATGCCAGCCTGTTAAACCAAGCACGCCATTGTCCAGGGACAGCCAACTGAAATGGAGTCTGCACGATCCTTCCCCATGGGGTAAGGCCACACCTCCACTCTTATTAGGGATTTCAGGACCCAAGGGTAGGTAGGACGATGACCATGTCCAGCTTGAAGCAGCTAGAGGGGCTTTAAACCTTCGCCAATTGTCCTTTATAAGATTATAAAGGGTCTTAATATCTGAGAGGAAGAGATTGTTATTTTTTATTGTTAAAATAATTAATTAATCATTTATTTATTTTAAAAAAAGTATATGAATATATGAAAGGGTGAAGTGGGAGACCCTGTATGTACAAACCATGGGCACGAACTTGGTGGGGGGGATTGCTGGGGGAGGGTTGTACTGGGTGGAGGTGAGTAAAGGGGAAAATTGAAACTATTGTAACAATATAATCAATAAAATATACTTAAAAAAAGAGGTCATAAGATATAAATATCTATATGAAGAAAAGAAGAAAGGTGTTAAATAAACAACCTAAATTCATACCTCAAGAACTAGAATTATACAAAGCCTAAACTTAGATAAAGAAAGTACATAATAAAGAAATAAATGAAATAGAGAAAAATATATAAAAGATCAACAAAACAAAGTTCTTTCATCAAAAAGATAAACAAAAATGACAAAATTTTAGCTAAATTAATCAAGCAGAAAAGAAATATACCAAAATAAATTGATCTTGAGGAAGAACAAAGTTGGAAGACTCACACTATCTAATATGAAACTATACTATAAGGCCATAATAATCAAAACAGCATGGTAGTGATATAAAAGCAGACACATAGATCAGTGGAACAGAATAGAGAACCCAGAAATAAACCCACTGCTTCATAGTCAATTAATTGACAGAGGAAGCAAGCACAAACAATGGGTTAAGAACAGTTGATTTAATAAATGGTGTTGGAACTTAACCTCCTGACCAGGGCAAGAGTAGGCAATCGTGAAGGAGCTGAAAGGGACAGAGTTGAATAAGAGAGAAAGAAAGGAAGAGAGGAAGGGAGAGAGAAAGATTAATGTGAGAGAGAAACATTAATTGGTTGCCTCCCACATGCTCCTGGATCGAGGATTGGACCTGCAATTCAGTTCTTATTGATACTTAAGGCTCATTGAAGATTCATCTTTCTTCAAAGTGTCAGAACCCTTTTGGTTGTATTCTTGTCCAGCCAAGATACCTGGATTGAGCTTTTTAAGGATTGAGACCTTGCGCTAGTCAAGGACCTAGCACAGTGCCTGACACACAAGGGGCCTTTGATACATATATTTAAAAAGAATTAGAGGAAGATGGTGGAGGAGTGAGGGGAGGCTGTGCTTTCAGGCTCCTAAGACCTGTCTGTAGTTTGAACTAATTGCAGACAGAACATCTTGGTGAGCAGCTGGACACTGGCAGAAGTTGATCCTTGGCCCTGCTGGATTAGAGAAAAACCATCTGGGAACAACCTGTTTAGTGAGAATTGCGGAGGAAAAAGTGATGAGATGGGATTTTTGACTGGAGTGACTGCCCAAGCTGTGGCTGGAAGTACACAAAGGCTTTCTGGCGACCACAGGCTTCCCCAGAGAGGAGTTGGGAGGAGAACGGATTTCTGCCCACTGGCAGAGACAGGACTCCACCAGGTGGCATTGGTACTGAAGGACAAGAGACAGCGTACTGCTGTGCAAGTGAGAACATAATTCTCCATTATATTTTTCTCTTGTGGACTGTAGAGAGGGGTGTAAAGTTTGGGGTTGGTAGGACATTCCTGAGGAGTGCAGCGCAGAGGCGCACTCCTCTACTCCCCAACCCTCCCCTTGGGTCGCTAGGGTGTGCAAAGGGAAGTGCCCTCATTCACTGGCCCCCTTGGGTCACTAGGGTGTGCAAAGGGAAGTGCTCTCATTCACTGGCCCAGGTCTGCAGGGCCGTGAGTCCAGGTGGCCCTCAGACACGCCCCAACAGACATAAGATCGGTGCCCAACAGGCACAGGGAGGGTCCACTGGACATGCAGAAGACCATGCGCAGACACCTCCGGCCAGCTCCAGTGGGAGCCAGGCCGGAGCACAGACCACTTGCTTAGGCTCTACTAGTGCCTGCCCAGGCGGGTGCAGGAACGGCGGGCGGCAGCGACTCACAGACGCTCACTTCCACTGTGCACAAGTATCTGGGGCCCTGCCCTAAGAGGCGAGAGACCAACTCTCGCTGCTTGGCAGGCCTGAGGCAAGCTCTTGGGCCACCTTGCAGATGCAGGGGCATGTGTGCAAAGGCACCTCGGCTATCTCCAACAGGCGCCAAAGGAACATGCCATGTCAGCCACCGCGGGCACACACTGCTGCTCCAAGGAACAGGAACCTCTAACCCACCTCATTAGACCAGCTGTGGATGCAGCTATACACAAAGGCTGAACGGAGTAAAAACATTCCTTTTTTATTTTTCTTCCTTAAAGGGAAAAGAGAGGAGGGGGGGGGGGACTATATCTCTAATCTGTTTTATACAATCTCTCCCTCTCATCCTTTCTCTTTAATTGTTGTTTATTTGTTTGTGTGTCTAGTTTAGCCTCCCCTTCACTCTAAATGAATAGACTATAACTACTATATAAATCTAATATTATACAATCCCACTTTCTTACTATATTCTGCATTCTTCCCTCCTTTTCTTCTATTGTTACTAACATAAAATGTAAAAATTACATACTGTCTTGCATAGTCTAAACTATTATTAATCTATCATCCCCTCTCTCAAAAATCATATTTTTCCGTCCTAAAAACAACTCTTATTTATTCTTCCTATAGTATAAAAGCTCTAATCCCTCTACATTAATATTAATACTGGCTTGCTGACTGACGATAGCGGGAGAGAAGGTGGGGGATATTTTTGAGGGTGTGTGTCTCCTGCCTGGGCTGTGTGTTTATGTTTTTAGCAGCATCTCCACAAAAGAACCCAAGACAAAGTGGACAGAGTGACTCTCAATCAACTAGCCAGAAGGAAGATCCTACCAAAGAGCACCAAAATTATAACCAGACAACATAAACAAATGACATAAAGGGTAACCCAAGAACATCAGGCTCAGGAGATCAAAGAGACTGCACCACTGAAACCCCCCATCTCTCCTATTAGAACTCTCATACCACAAGTATGGGAAGTCAAAGCAGAAAAAGCCAAAAAACAAAAACAAACAGGAAGAATCCAACATGGTAAGATGTAGAAATAACCACTAAATGAAAAGAAAATAGGAATCCTGAGAAAGAGAGGTAGTTGGAATAGACATAGCCCAAATGTCAGACATGGAATTCAAAACAATGGTGGTGAAGAAGCTCAATATACTCAACAACCTTAAAAACAACTATGACAACCCCCAAGGAAGTTACCAGCAACTCCAAGTAAATTAGAGGGAACTTGCAGAGAACTACACCAGCATAAAAAAGACATAGAAACTATTAACAAGAACCAGGAAGAAATGAAGAATTCAATCTCTGAACTGAAAAACACAGTAGAATCAGTCAAAAGCAGACTAAATGAATCAGAAGATGAAATTAGTGAGTTAGAAAATAATGTAGAGAAAAATTCCCAGACAATACAGCAAAATGAAAAAAGATTGAAAAAGTACAAAGAAGAACTAAGAGAGGTACAGGATAGCAATAGGAAAAACAATATCATAATTATTTGAATTAAACAGGGATCAGAAGAACAAGCAATAGAAAAAGTGATAGGAGAAATAATGACAGAAAAATTTCCCAACCTGATGAGAGAAAAAGTTATACAAGTTCAGGAGGCACTGAGAGTTCCAATGAAGAGGAACCACCAAAAACCCACTGGAAGGCATATCATAATTAAAATGGCAACATTCCAAGACAAAGAGAGAATCCTAAAAGCAGTAAGAGAAAACAGCAAATAACATACAAGGGAGTTCTGATAAGGCTATCGACTGATTTAGCAACAGAAACACTACAGGCCAGAAGGGAATGGTCAAAAATATTTCAAGCAATGAAAAACAAAGGCCTACAGCCAAGAATTCTCTACCCAGTGAGGCTCTCATTCAAAATGGAAGGTGAAATAAGGAGTTTCTCAGACAAAGGAAGACTAAAAGAATGCATCTCCACCAAACCAGCATTGCAAGAGATGCTAAAGGGAATGTTCTAAGAAAAAGAATAAAAAAAAAAAAAAAAGAGGAGAGGAACAGATGTACAAAGAGGAATGAATAAATACACATCAATAAAACCTTAAATGTAAATGGATTAAATGCTCCAATTAAGAGACTTAGGGTAACGGAATGGATAAGAAAACAGGACCCATATATTTGCTGTCTACAAGAAACACACCTCAAAACAAAAGATTTACACAGACTGAAAGTAAAGGGATATAAAAAAATATTCCAAGCAAAGAGACCGGAAAAAAAAAAAAGCAGGTGTAACAGTCCTCATATCAGACCAAATGGATTTCAAAGCAAGGGCAATAAAAAGAGACAAAGAAGGACTTTTTATAATACTTAAAGAAACAATCTATCAAGAAGATATAACACTGATAAACATATATGCACCCAACATAGGAGCAGCCAGATAAACAAAGAAAATACTAGAAAACCACAAGAAGGATATTAACAACAACACACTCATAGTAGGGGATTTCAACACACCATTATCAACAATAGAAAGATCATCGAAGCAAAGTAATACCATCGATATACAGACATTGAACTACACACTAAACCACATGGATTTAACTAATACACATAGAACTTTCCACCGAAAAGAAGCAAAATGTACATTCTTTCCAAATGCACATGGGGCATTTTCAAAGATAGATCACATGATAAGACACAAAACAAGCCTCAACAAATTCAAGAAAATTGAAATCATATCAAGCATCTTTTCAGACCACAATGCCTTGAAACTAAAAATCAACCTCAGAGAAAAAAAATCAAAGACACCCAGACTCATGGAGAGTGAATAATATGCTATTAAATAATGAATGGGTAAACAATGACATCAAAGAGGAAATCAAGAAACTTCTAGAAACTAACGATAATGAACGCAGAACAGCCCAAAAGCTATGGGACACAGCAAAAGCAGTCTTAAGAGGGAAGTTCATAGAAATACAGGCATATCTGAAAAGGAGAGAAGAATCTCAAATAAAAAATCTAACCCTAAAGCTACTAGAACTGGAACAACAAATAACAGAGTCTAGGGCAAATAGAAGGAAGGAAATCATCAAGATCCGAGCAGAATTAAATGACATAAAGACTAAAAAAACAATCCAAAAGATCAACAAAACTAGGAGCTGGTTCTTTGAAAAAATAAACAAAATCAACAAGCCTCTAGCCAGTCTAATCAAGAAAAAGAGAGAGAAGCCCGAAATAAACAAAATCAGAAATGAAAGAGGAGAAATCACGATTGATATCACAGAAATACAAACAATAGTAAGAAATTACTACAAACAACTGTCTGGCAAGAAATTTGACAACCTAGAAGAAATGGACAAATTTCTAGAAACATATAGCCTTCCAAAACTGAATCAAGAAGAAGTAGAAAGTCTCAACAGATTAATAACAAAGAAGGAAATTGAAACAGGGATCAAAAATCTCCCTGCACACAAAAGCCCTGGACCGGATGGCTTCACAGGCAAATTTTACAAAACATTTAGGGAAGAATTAACTCATACCCTCCTCAAATTATTCCAAAAAATACAAAAAGAGGGAAAAAATCCAAACTCTTTCTATGAAGCCAGTATTACCCTAATCCCATAACCAGGTTAAGACACAACAAAGAAAGAAAATTACAGGCCAATATCACTGATGAACATAGATGCTAAAATCCTCAATAAAATATTGGCAAACAGGATCCAGCAATACATCAAAAAGATCATACACCACGATCAAGTGGGATTCATCCCAGGGATGCAAGGATGGTTTAATATTTGCAAATCAATAAATATAATACATCACCTAAACAGAATGAAAGACAAAAATCAGGTGATCATATCAATAGATACAGAAAAAGCGTTTGATAAAGCACAACACCCATTTATGATGAAAACACTCAGCAAAATGGGAATAGAAGGAGCATAACTTAACATAATTAAGGCTATATATGAGAAGCCAACATCATACTCAATGGACAAAAACTGAAAGCATTCCCTCTGAAATCAAGAACTAGACAAGGCTGTCCACTCTCTCTACTCCTATTCAACATAGTGCTACAAGTTGTAGTCACAGCAATCTGACAAGAAGAAGAAATAAAAGGGATCCTAATTGGGAAAGAAGAAGTAAAACTATTATTATATGCAGATGGCATGATAGTATACCTAGAAAACCTTATAAACTTCACTATAAGACTACTCGATATAATAAGTGAATTTGGCAAAAGAGCAGGGTACAAAATAAATATACAGAAATCTAAGGCATTTCTGTACACCCACAATAAAATATCAGAGACAGAGACAAAAAAGAAAATACCATTTACTATAGCAACAAGAAAAATAAAGTACCTAGGAGTAAACTTAACCGAAGAGATAAAAGACCTGTACTCTGAAAATTACATAACATTGAAGAAAGAAATTAAGGAAGATACAAATAAATGGAAGAAAATACCATGTTCTTCGATGGGAAGAATCAACATCATCAAAATGGCCATACTACCCAAAGCAATTTACAGATTCAATGCAATCCCTATTAAAATACTAATGACATATTTCACAGACCTAGAACAAATACTCCATAAATTCATATGGAACCAAAAAAGACCCCAAATAACAAAAGCAATCTTGAGACAGAAGAACACAGCAGGAGGAATCACAACACTAGATATCAAACAATACTACAAAGCCACTGTGATCAAAACAGTCTGGTACTGGCATAAGAACAGACATATAGATCAGTGGAACAGAATAGACAGCCCAGAAGTAAACCCAGGCCTCTATGGGTCAACTAATATTTGAGAAAGGAGGAAGGAGCATAAAATGGAGTGAGAAGAGCCTCTTTAACAAATGGTGCTGGGAGAACTGGACAGAGACGTGCAAAAAAATGAAACTAGACCAACCACTTACACCACACATGAAAATAAACTCAAGATGGATCAAAGACTTAAATATAAGCCATGACATCATAAAAGTCCTAGAGGAAAACATAGGCAGGAATATTTCAGATACCTCACGTAACAATATTTTCATGGGTACATCCCCTAAGGCAAGGGAAATAAAGGAAAAAACAAACAAATTGGACTATATCAAACTAAGGAGTTTCTGCTCAGCAAAAGGAAACATCAGCAAGATGAAAAGGAAACCAACCATATGGGAAAACATATTTGCCAATGATACCTCAGACAAGAGATTGATTTCCAAAATATATAAAGAACTTATACGATTCAACATCAAGGAAACAAACAACCCAATTAAAAAATGGGCAAAGGACCTGAACAAACACTTCTCCGAAGAGGACATACAGAAGGTCCATAGACACATGATAAAATGCTCAACATCATTAGCCATCAGGGAGATGCAAATAAAAAGCACAATAAGATACCATTTAAATCAGTCAGAATGGCCATCACCAACAAATCAACAAACAACAAATGTGGGAGAGGATGTGGAGAAACGGGAACCCACTGCATTGTTTGTGAGAATGCAAGCTGGTGCAGCCGCTATGGAAAACAGTATGGAATTACCTCAAAAAATTAAAAATGGAAATGCCTTTTGAACCAGTGATTCCACTACTTGGACTATACCCGAAAAATTCTAAAACACTAATTCAAAAGAACTTATGCACCCCTATGTTCATAGCAGCACTGTTTATAATAGCTAAGTGCTGGAAACAGCCTAAATGCTCCTCTGTAGATGAGTGGACCAAAAAACTGTGGTACATTTCCATAATGGAATGCTATGTTGCAGAAAGAAAGAAGGAACTCCTGCCATTTGCGACAACATGGATGGAACTATAGAGAATTATGCTTAGTGAAATAAGCCACGCAAAAAAAGAAAAGTACCATAGGATATCACCTAATTTGGGAAACTAAAGAACAACACAAGCAAGCAAACTAAACAGGACAAAGAGCAGAATAGCAGTCAATATGAGGAGTGTGGAGGGAGAGAAGGGGGATAAGTAAGGAAAGGGTTTAGTCAAAGAATGTGTATAAATGACTCATGGACATGGACAATGGGGAGGGATATGATTGTGGGAGAAGGGGTGGGGGAGAAATGGTGGAAAAAACCGGACAACTGTAATTGAAAAACCAACAAATAATAAATAAATAAAAAAGTAAATAAACAAATAAATAAATAAATAAGTAAATGGTGTTGGGAAAATTGGACAGATACAGGTAGAAAAATAAAACTAGACCACCTTCTTACACCACATATAAGAATAAATTTAAAATGGATTAAAAAGTTAAATGTTAGACCTAAAACAATAAAAATTATAGAAGAAAACATAGGCAGTAAAATCTTGGACATTGTTTGTAGCAATATTTTTTTTCTGATACATCTCCTCAGGCAAAGGAAGTAAAAGAAAAAAAAAAGAAACAAATGGGACTATATCAAAATAGAAAAATTTTGTATAGCAAAGGAAATCATCAACCAAATAAAAAGACAGCCCACTAAATGGAAGAACATATTCACCAATACACCTCATAAGGGGTTAATATCCAAAATTTAAAAAAAACTTACAAAACTCAACACTAAAAAAACAAACAAACAAACCCAACAGCAACAACAACAAAACACCAAACAATCCAATTAAAAAATGGGCAAAGGACCTGAATAGACACTTTACCAAAGAGGACATACAAATGGGCAATAGATATATGAAAAGATGCTCAACCTCAGTAATCATCAGAGAAATACAAATTACAACCACAATAAGGTATCACCTCACACCTGTCAGAATGGCTATCATCAATAAATCAACAAACAAATGTTGGTGAGGATGTGGAGAAAATGGCTATCATCAATAAATCAGCAAGCAGCAAGTGCTGATAAGGGTGTGGAAAAAGGGAGCATGTTTTTCCTGTTGGTGGGAATGGAGATTGGTATAGCCACTATGAAAAGCAGTATGGAATTTCCTCAAAAAATTAAAAACGGAACTGCCTTATGACCCATTGATTCCACTTCTGGGAATTTGTCCCAAGAAACCTGAGACACTAATCTGAAATAATATAAGCACCCATTATGTTCATGGCAGCATTATTTACAATAGCTAAGTTTGGAAGAAGCCCACGTGTCCATCAGTAGATGAGTGGATTAAAAAAATATGGTGTATTTACAACCAAGGAATACTACTTGGCTGTAAAAAAGAAGAAAATTCTACTCTTTGTGACAGCATGAATGGACCTGGGGAACATTATGCTAAGTGAAATAAGCCAGTCAGAAAAATACAAATACCATATGATTTCACTCATATGTGGCATCTAACGAACAGACTGAACTAACAAGCACATAGAGACAGACTCCTAGATATAAAGCATGCTGACAGTTCTGGGGGTGATTAAGAGATAGAGGGATCAAGCAAAAAGGAAAAAGCACTTATGGACATGGACAACAGTGTGGTGATTGAGGGAGGTGTGGAGGTGAAAGAGAGACTACTATGAACAGTTATACACCAAGTTAGGCAACCAAGAAAAAATTGATAAATTCCTAGAAATATAGAAGTTGCCAAGACTGAATCATGAGAAATGGAATACCTGAACAGACCAACAATGAATAAGGAGCCAGATTCAGTAATCACTCTCCCCAACAAAAACAACAAAAATCCAAAACCAGATGGTTTCACGTGAAGGCTACCAAACTTTTTTTAAAAATTAAATTATATTTTATTGTTTATGTTATTACAGTGGTGCCAATTATTACCCTTTCTGCGCTTCTACCCAGAATCCCCACTCCCTCGGGCAATGCTCATTGTCCATGTCCAAAGATTATGCATATAAATACTGTGGTTACTATATTGGCTATGCTGTACTTTATATCCCTATGACTATTCTCTAACAACCAATTTGTACTTCTTAATCCCTTTACCTTTTTCTTCCAGTCCCTTAACCCCCTCCCATCTGCCAACCATAAAATATTTCTCTGTATCTATGATTCTGTTTCTGTTCTGCTTGTTTATTTATTTTACTTTTTATATTCAATTATTGATAAATATGTGTCATTGCAATTTTATTGTTCATATTTTTTATCTTCTCCTTCTTCATAAATAAGACCCTTTAACATTTCATATAATGTTGGTTTGGTGATGGCGAACTCTTTCAGCTTTTCCTTCTCTGAGAGGCTCTTTATCTGTCCTTTGATTCTAAATGATAGCTTTGTTGGGTAGAGTAATAATGTTTGTAGGTCTTTGCTTTTCATCACTTTGAGTATAACTCGCCAATCCCTCTGGCTGCAATATTTCTGTTGAGAAATAGACTGACAGACTTATGGGGGATCCCTTGTAGGTGATTAATTTTCTCTTGCTGCTTTTAAGATTCTCTCTTTGTCTCTAAATTTTGGCATTTTTTAGCTTTACCTTGCCTGGGAAGCACTTTTTCTGCCCTTCCATTCTAAATGTGTTGTCCATTCTAAACGTGATGTGTCTTGGTGCGGTCCTCATTGGGTCTAGCTTGTTTGGGACTCTTTGTGTTTCCTGGAATTGTATGTCTATTTCCTTCCCCAAATTTGGGAAGTTTTCCTTCATTATTTTTTCACATAAGCTTTCAATTTCTTGCTTTTCCTCTTCTTCTTCTGGCACCCCTATGTGATTTGGATGTTGGCATGGTTAATTAAGGTTGTCCCAGAGGTTCTTATGCCTCTACTCATTTTTGAAAATTCTTGTTTCCTCATTTTGCACTAGTTGACTATTTTTTTCTTCTTTATGTTCCAAATCATTGATTGGAACCCCAGTTTCCTTCCGTTCACCATCAATTTTGTGTGGATATTCCTTTGTTTCATTTAGCACAGCCTTCACTTCTTCCCTAATTAATTTGCCATACTTAAGCATATCTGTCAAGCCTGCGAGCATCTTTATCACCAGTGTTTTGAACTCAACATCTGTTAGCTTGCCTATCTCCTCATTTGTTTGGCTATCTCCTCATCACTTAGTTCTCCCACTGGAACCTTGATCCATTCCCTCTTTTGGGCCATATTTTTCCATCTCCTCACCATGAAAGGCTCCTGTGTTTGTTTGCCTCTGCATCCCAGGAGAGCTGTCGCTCCTGTTACATTGTAAACAGCGGAGCCTTAAGGATTCGTTAGTGCAGGGCGACCTGTTTCACAATGTTGTGGTGCTGTATTTGGGGGAGGGGTCTGAGAGGGCACAATGACACTTGCTCAACACTCCTTTTCCAGGGACTTCTCCCTCTTCTATAAGGGACTGGTGCCTCTCTACCTCTTGCCTTGGCCGTTGTTCGCAGAGTGGGTGGGCTGCAGATATTCTAGGACTGTGGGGACCCTTTAAACAATCAGAATCTACTGAGAGACTGGCAGTTTCTTCCTCTGCCCCAACCCCCACTTGTTTGCACAGTCAGAAGCAATGAGGCTTTATTTTCCCCAGTGCTGGAATTGTAAGCTGTGGGGTCTGGTCTGGCGCTGGGAGTGCTCCCAAGGTGCCCCTCCCTAGTTTTTAAAATGTGAGACCATGCTTTCTTCCAGCCTGCTACTGCCGCTGCCGCCACCGCTGTCACTCCTGCTGCCACCACACTGTGTCCTCTCTGCTCCAGCTCCATCCCTCCTACCTGTCTGGATGAGTATTTCCTCTTTATATCTTTGTTTGTTGGACTTCCATGCAGCTTAGTTTTCTAGAACTTCTGGTTGTCTCTAGTTTTGAGGTAGTTGTATTCCTTCTTAGTTGTGGAGGGAGATGCAATATGTCTGTGTAGGCCTCCATCTTGGCCAGAAGTTCTTTAAAATTCTTCTTGGTGTTATGATTGGGTGCTCTTTGCTTCCTCATATTTCAAATCACTGATTTGATTCTCAGTTCTATCCACTCTACTGTTCATTCCCTGTATATTGTTCTTTATTTCTTTAGTTAGTGTAACCTTTATTTCTTCATGTCTGACTTTTTTTATGGTTTCCATGTTCTTTCTTATGCTGTTGAAGTTCGCTCTGAGTTCATCTACTACTCTCCTAAGTTCATTGAGCATCCTTAAAAACAGTGTTTTGAACTCTGCATTTAATAAATTTTTTGTCACCATTTTCATTAGCCTTTTTTCTGCAGTTTTGTTTTGTCCTTTCATTTGGGACATGTTTCTTTGTCTCCTAATTCTAGCAGTCTCCCTGTGTTTGTTTCTATGTATTAAGTAGAACTGCTATGACTCCCTTTTTTGGTAGTATGGCCTAATGTAGTAGGTGTCCTGTAGGGTTCAGTGGTATGGCCTTCCCTCTCACCCAATTTGGGTACTTGCTGTGTACCCACCTTGTCAGCTGAGCACACCCTCCTCTTGTAGTTGAGCCTTGATTGTTGTTGGCAGGTCAATGGGAGGGATTTACCCAGGCTGATTAGGTGCATGGATTGGGTGTGACCAATAACCACCAACCTTTGACCACTGTGGAGGATCTGCTGTACAGTGGACCACTCCACAGAGTAGGACTTACTTCAGCAGGGCTCTGGTGCCACTGAGTCCTCCCCTTGAGTATGTCACCTGTGGAAGTGGTTGAGTGGTTGTGCTCCAACATGGTCTGTAGTTGTACACTGCATGCACAGCCTCTGGGACCTCACAGGAGGAGCAGGCCAAGGTCAGCCACCATCTGTGTTCTGTCTGGGGTAACCCAGCATAAGCTACAAAGTAATCTGCATATTGCTGCTACTTGGGCTTAGAGGTGCCCAAGCAAGGCCAAGCTGTGAACTAAGGCCAGTTGCTGCTAGTGCCAGGTTTATGGCCCTTCACAGGAGGTATGGAGCTCACTGAGGCCATATGCTGTGCTTTTGAGAGAATTTAGGAAAATCTGAGGCATGAGCCAAGATAAGTCATTTGTATGGAAAAGCCACTGGAAACAACTTGGGTGGGCCTGAAAATTGGATGGGGCAGGGCCTCAGAGAATTACCAGGGTGGGGAAAACAGTGTGAGCTATGTTGATGGAGTCTCTGATGTGGTGCGTGCCTGCTGGCTTTGTGTGGAGAGGGCTCATAAAAGTAATAATGGTCTCTGATAACACATCTGTCTGGGAGAAAGCTGCCACCAAGCACTTACCCTGATGCCAGACACTTCATTTCATCCCTGTATTCCTCTGGTGCCTTTCAAGATGCTCCCTCAATTCTGGAGCTCACAAGGAGTAAGTACAAGTTAAGTCCCTTCACAGGGCCTTTAAAAGGAACTTCCTGGGATCCAGAAGTTTCTGTCTTCCACAGCCCCAATACCCACTGGTTTTACCACAAAAAGTAATGGGAAGTTGTCTTCCTGGCACTGGAACCTTGGGTTGGGGGGTCTGATGTGGGTCTGGGACCTGTCACTTCTGAGATATCCCTCTTGATTTTTATCTACCACATGTGGGTGTGGGACAAGCCTATTCTGCATCTCTGCCCCTCCTACCAGTCTTGATGTTATTTGTTCTCTAAAACCATAGTTGTAGGACTTCCATTCACCTTGATTTCTGACAGTTCTGAATAGTGGTTGTTCTGTACTTTAGTTGTAGTTTTGATGTAATTGTGTGAGAAGATGAGCTGTGTTTACCAATGCTGCCATCTTGACCAGAGTTCCAAAAAACATCTTATCAGAGACCATTTCTAGCTCTTTTGCAAAACCTCATACTGAGTTACTTCAGTTGTTTAATATACCAAACATCCCTTATATAAGAGTCCATGTCACATCTCTTACAGTTTAGTGTTAAAAAAGTATTTTTCCAGTTATCAGCAATGAGAAAGTTTTTAAAAGAATATGCAAGGTACTCTACATATTCTAGCCCTGATGTTTATACATAAACCTTCTTCTCTGTCACTACAGTTCCAAATGAGTCAGGCAAAGATCATTCTTAATATACTATGTTCAGTCACCTTATGAGTTCTTGTGAGTTTATCCTAGGTATAATCATTACAATACAGTGTATATGCTGCTGTGGTGACCACCACCACTGTCTGTCCCATCCCCTTCCTGGTCACCACAGCCATCACCACCACCACCACCACCACCACCAAGCAACTGACACTTACAAGTAACTAACTACTTGTTCTCACTAAGTGCACCAATTGCTCCCTGCCACCCACTGCCATGCTCCTGTCTCCTCGCAGCCCTCAAACATGTAAACAATAATTAACACCAATTTTTCTCAATCTCTCCCAAAAAATAGAAGAGGAGGGAACACTCCAAAAATACATAAGGAACTCATACACTCAGTATCAAGAAACCAAAACCCAAAAACCAAAACCCAAAAAACCAACCAATCTGATTACAAAATAGGCAAAGGACCTGAATTGATATTTTTCCAAAGAAGTCATACAAATGGCCAACGGGTGCACAAAAAGATGCTCAACATTACTAATCATAAGGAAAATGCAAATCAAAATTACAATAAGATACCACCTCACACCTGCTAGTATGGCTATCATCAAAAAGACAAGAAATAATAAGTATTGCCTAAGATCTGCAGAGAAAAAGGAATCCTTATATAATGTTGGTGGGAGTGTAAAGTTGTTACAGCCACAATGGGAAACAATATGGAGGTTCCTCAAATATTGAAAATAAAACTACCATATGATCCTTCAGTCTCACTTCTGGATATATATCCTCAGGAAATAAAATCATTATCTTAAAGTAATATATTTACCCCCTCTCCTTGTTCACTGCAGCATTATTCACAACAGCTAAGACAAAAACAACCTATGTGTCAATCGACAGATGAATGGATGAAGAAATGTTGTATATTAGTCACTGGAATATTATTCAACTTTTAAAAAGAAGGAAATATTACTTTTATTATAACATGGTTGAAACTTGAAGGCACTAGGTTAAGTGAAATAAGTCAGATAGAGTAAGACCAATACTGTATGATGACACTTATTTTTGAAATCTAAAAAAACTAACTCAGAGATAGAGATTAGATTAGTGGCTGCTAGGGACTGGATAGGGAGAGGAATGGGGCAATGTTGGCCAATGGGTATAAATTTCCAGTTACAAGGTGAACAAGTTCTGGATGACTATAGTTAAAAATACTGTATTGTTTACTTGTGTTAAGATAGCAGATCTTAAATGTTCTTACCACACACACACACACACACACACACACACATGTGAGGTGTTGTATATGTTAACTGACATTATTATGATAATCATTTTTCAATAATACATATACCAAATCATCACAATGTAGAGCTTAAACTTACACAATGTTACATGTTGAATATATCTCAATAAATTTGGAAAAATAAATAAATTGCCAGTGGAAAACTGATTCATGAGATCTATCCTCTTAAATTTGGAAGTGCACAATCTCATATTGTTCACCATAGGCATAATGTCGTTCAGTATATCTCTAGAATTTATTGATCCTGCATAACTGAACCTCTATACCTATTTTCCCTAACCCTACCAAGCCACTGGCAACCATTAGTTACTGTGTTTTACTCATCAAATAATTCTAGTTAGCCATAACTTGGCTACTTTCTTGTTAAAAAGGTTGCCCTTTATGGAAATTTCTATCACCATGCTTCCTGAAGGAGAAACAGCCAATTCCTTCAGGTGCCTTTATCAAACCAACTGTACAGTAAGCTGTGAAACAGGCATGTTTTTGTTTTCACTCACAGAAATATCAGTAAGTTCTAAATATTAAACTCTAATTAGTCTAATTATTAGATTCTAAGGATATTACCCTTGTATCTACTTAAATATTAATTCATAACACTTGAAAGAGAGACAATTAAAGCTAAATTAAGTACAGTTAATAATGCAGCCTAGTTATAAATACAAGTCCTCCTATAAATACAAGAAGGTAAAATTGCCTTTTTGGTTTGTAAAAGCATAGCAATAATTTTTGAGAATGTTTCATTTGAGTTTACTTAATTAAGGAGAAAAAGTTGGGGAGAGTCATCACAGACTTCCTGCCACAACTAAAAAAAAAAAAAAAAAATACAACTACCGCAAAACCAGAAATAACCAGAAGTTCCAGAAAATAAAGCTACATGGAAGTCCAACATATGAAGTTATAAAAAAGTGGTGCTCATCAAGACAGGTAGGAGGGTGAAGCCGGGGTGGAGATGTCAAGCTGTGCTGGCGGTGGCAGCTGCAGCAATGGCAGTGGGGCATTGATAAGCACAGACACCCCTATTTAAGAGGAGGCAAGAAGCGCCTGGGGAGCACTCTTGGCTGGAGACCAAACCCATCAGCTCGCGATTCCAATGCCAGAGAAGGCAGACCGCCATTGCCTCAGACTGTGAGGGCCAGAGGGTGTGGGGATGGAGGAGAAGGCTCCTGGTCTCTCAGTGGAGAGTGAACAATCAGAATCCATCTTGAACCCCGAGCCCCACACAAAGCACCACAGTGTGGTAAGAAGGGTCACGCGGTAGTGACAAGTGCATGGGGCTTCGTTCCTATAGCATAGTAGGTGTGACAGCCCTGTCCAGGAAGCAAAGGTAAACACAAAACTATAAGGACGTCACAGATCATGACAGAGATCTCAATTATGCAGCTGACGAGACAGCAAATATCTAATCTAATGGCTCAGCATATAGGAAATCTTTCTGAGGCACAAATCAGAGCTTTGGTTATACAAATGCTTAAAGACCTAACAGCAGATTTTAAGCAAAATGGGGAAGGAATGAAGGCTAGTCCTGCTAAAATGAACAAAAATGCATATGAAACTAGTGATGAGGGAAAGAAAACCAGGGATCAAATCAACCAATTGGAATATAGGGAAGGGACAAACAGTCAATCAGTGCTGAAAGAGGAAACAGAAAGTGAGGAAAATGAACAGAGGCTCAGAAATCTATGCGACAGCTATAATCAGGCCAACATATGAATCATAGGGTTTTCAGAAGGTGAAGAAGAAGAACTAGAAACTGAAAAATTATGTGAAAAAATAATGAAGCAGAACTTCCCTAAATTGGGGAAGGAAATAGACTTACAGATCCAGGAAGCACAGAGAGTTCTAAAAAAACTGGACCCAGAGAGAACCACACCAAGACACATTATAGTCAAAATGTCAAAAATTAAGAATAAAGAGAGAATCTTAAAAACAGCAAGAGAGAAGAAGTGAATTACGCACAAAGGAGTCCCAAAAAGACTGTCAGATGATTTCTCAAAAGGAACTTGGCAGGCAAGAAGGGACTGCAAGAAATATTCAAAGTAATGCAAAGCAAAACCTACAACCATGATTACTCTATCCAGTGAAGCTGTCATTCAGAATAAAAGGGCAGAGAGAGTGCTTCTAGGACAAAGTAAAACTGAAAGAATTCATCAGATTGAAACCACTGTTATAAGAAATGTTAAAGGGACTTATTTAGGAGAAAGAGGATTAAAACTATGAACATTAAAATGAAAACTGTATCACAACAACCAACAACAGAAGCTAGGGAATCGAAACAAGGGCAAATTAAATAGGCAATGAGAGTGGGAAAAGAATATAGGTATGGGGAACATTTTGGGGAGAGGTCAGTGGGGAGGAGGAATGGGTGAAAGGGAAGGAGATGGTACAGGAATTAAGAAGCATAGTAGGAGGGAATGGAGTAGATAGGAAGATGTTGAGAAGAACTGTATGCACAACCAATGGACATGGACTAAGTGGGGGGGCAACTGGAGAAAGGGGGTCACTGGGTGGAGAGGAACAAAGGGAAAAGAAACTGGGACAACTGTAACAGCATAATCAATAGAGCATATTTTTAAAAAAGAAGAAAAATTTCGCTTAGAAATTTGAAGAAAGGTGTAGCATTGTTTAAGTGACCAGATTTATTTCAGTACCCTTGGCTCTTTACGTAAAGTCATCTACCTAAAGAATATATTACATAAAACACCTTACGTATTTAGCAAGGGACCTTTGCAAAGCAACACTTTGTTTTCCTAATTTGAGTTATAGCATGCATCTGAAAATAACATTCTTCTCTTTTTTAAAAGTACAGTTTAAAGTACTGTTTTTAATATGTGTTCTACACAGCTCCAGAGTTCTACTGAGCCATATTAAGGTGGTGGACAAGGAAGGTGACTTATGGAACTGACTAAACGAAAGAAAGTTTAATTATTTGCATCTGGCCTAGGTTTATATGAACTATTATTTAAATATGATAGTTACTGAAGAATAATTTGTGAGTCACAAACCACCTTTTGGCATGTAATAAAAATGACACATGTAATGGATATTACAGGGAAAGCACAAAGCCTGGGAATAAAGAATTTTGAGATCAGAAGTAACTTATATACGAGAAGTGTAAACTTTTATTACACAGATTTGTAGAACATATTTTAAAACTTAAATTAGAAATTCTGCAGTTGACTCAAACTATAGCATTTGCTTTTTGCAACTACCAGGCTGCCAGATTATTTACTAATACTTAAGTCATGAATTCAAAATAACAAGGAACATGAAATATGATGGAGACTTGCCTTGTTTCCATCTTCTTTTGATAATTTACACTTAAGAAAACACTTATCTAAAATTATTCTTAAAATCTGCCATCAGAGAAGACTTGGAAACTCTTGGGATGCCTGCTTATATGCTTTTTTGATATAAAAATGAACAAAAAAGTTATCTCATTTGTATTTTAACAGATAGTAGTCTCAATTCCACAAAATAAGTTGAGCTTTCTTCAATTTTCTTAACTTTCTTTCTCTTATGAGACCCTATTCCACAAAGTAAAAAAAAAAAAAAGAAAAGTAGTTAATTTGGGGTTCCCAATTTTCATCACCTAAGTTTGGAGTGTTTATTTTGTACTAAGTGATTCAAGGTAAGGCATGCATCTGCTCCTCATTGTTGCACTCTAGAAGTTGGCATCAGCAGACACATCCTCATCCCTCTCTGTCTATCCTTCTGTATCTTGACTTCACATCCGTTTTAGTCCTGCTGATTCTCTAAGCATTGAGACTTTCCTATTCATCCATTGGTTTCTAGTCTAAGCTTTCTTTAACATTTACCATTTGATTCCCTAGGTGGACAGGAGGATGAACATATTAAGGGATGTCTTCCCAAATCTTTGGTTAAGCCAATGTCTTGCTTTTGAAAATCAGAAACTAAGAACTGACCTCTTTGTCCTTGTGTCCTGAAGTAAACCCTCTTCATATTTCAAGTTGCCAACATTTACAGGTGTTGAGTGGAGAGACACTTCATAGAGTAAGAGGAAATACTGAAGGATGCAACATTTTAAAAACAGATAACATTTAAAAATATTTTTTCTGCTTCACTTGGTTTTGAGCGGGTACTTTACAAAAAGGAAAGTTGGTCTAAAGAGAAAGTATATTGAGAAGTCTTTGAGGGTAACCAAGGTAGCTAAACAAATGCACTAAATACATTTTATAGCAATATACAATATCCACCAATGGGATATCAAGTTTTTTATTTTATAATTCAACTGTCAAGTGAGTTCAGTTTTGATGTATTTCTAAGTGCTTCAAGGAACATTTTCTATCCCGATTTGAGCAGAAGAAGCAAGAACACATTTTCATAAGGATACAGAAATAAGAAAATCTGACACCTCTTATCCAAGTTCAGGAATTTATGCCAAAATTCATTAACATTCAATTTATGAATTAACTTTCATAGAAGAGCACATCAGTAAACAAAACAAAAACTGTACTAGTAGCCCAGTTTTGTGATTAGAGCCTCTGATAACACATTCAGCAGGGAGTAGTCTAGTCTGGCAATGTTTCCAAACATTTTCTAGGTTATTTTCAATCCTTGGTATCAGCCGATACAATAATAGTAATATCTTGGACAAATAGCATGGCAAGCATAACTTTTCTTGGGGAAACAAAACAGAAAAAAGGAATTTGAATAAACTGAGTTGATAAGCCTTTTAAGATTCTATCAACTAAATACAGATTTTTTCAAAATTCATTGGGATTTTTGCACATTGTTTCTCAAAGTGTGGTTCAGACTTTCCATACTTTAGATCATTTATAAATGAACCATCAACCTTGAAAAATGCATGCACATATTTATTTATATACTTCTATGTATATTTCTATGTATGTGGATACACATGTGTGAATACTCACATACTATTCTAAAATTTCTGATAATCATCAATATATTAGTATCTTTGAGTATATTATATTAATAGTATTGAGAATAGCGGGCACAAATACACCTACTAATATGAGTGTTCTGAGCAGGTCTTTAGGTGATCCTTATGATTGTCACATTGGAGAGATTGAGTATATAGTAGAAATAGTACATACTATTTAGTGAACTGTGCTGAGGGCTTCATAAGTATCATCTTACTCCATTATCACCACTTTCATTTGTGCTTGGGGCTCTTATTCCTTTGTTTAAAAATGAAAGAATGTTTTATGGAGATGGTTGTTCACATCATTTACTTATTCAACTCATGTATGTTCAAAGATAATTGAGGATATGTGCTAATTACTGAGAATAGAACAATAGCAGCATCAATAATGATAAGAGTAGCAAACATTTATGGAGTGATTACTGTGTGTCAGGAACTGGACTAAGAATTTTACATCAATTTTCTTATTTAATCCTCATATCAACATTATATGGTATATACTGCCTTAAATCCTCATTTTGTAGGTGAGGAAGTTGAGCTCATAGATTAAGTAATTTATTGAAAGTTACTTAGCTAATGCTAATGAGTAATAGTGCCTGACTCTTAAGTGCATTTCAAACTTTCAAATCCCCCTCCCTTCCTCCCTTCCTTTCTTCCTTCTTTTTTTCCTTCCTTTCTTCCTTCCATCTTTCCTTCTATCTTGCCTGCCTGCCTTTTCTTCCTTACTCATACAAGTATGTTTAAGTTTTGTTGCCATCATTCTAAGAAAGCAAATCCCTCAGCCCTGGTATATTTCTGAGCTTATGTCTTTGCTTTCCATCTTTCGTAGAGGCTTATTCTATCTTCTCCTATTTCCACCTTCCTATTAAACCCCTCATCCCTGCACTTAGAAGTCAATTCTCATCAATTTCCAAAGATGCTTCCTTCAAGGTTACAAAAGGCTTGTTAATTATACATCTAACAGAGTTTCTTAGTTCTCATCATACTAGACTTCTTTGCTGAGTATGATCAACTAAGACCACTGAGCAGAGAAGAATGGACTAATTACTTGGTTGTTTAAATGAATTACTAACCTGATTGTTGATTTGTTTTCTTTTGTATTTTCAGTATTTTTCTTTACCACACAGGCTAAGACTTTACAATACTGAACAGTGTTGATTAACCAGGGGTGCATAGACACAACAGTTCTGAGGATTTTGATTCAATAGTTCTGGGGTGATACCAGGAATATGCGTTTTCAACATGATCTCCACATAATTCTTCTTTGCCACAAATATTAGATTAACTGCAAGAGAATTAGCAGCTCTGCATTTCTCTCTAAAATGTACTATAAAAATAAAATTTTTTCTCTGTATTTTGTTTGAAAAACATGCTTTCTTACCTATAAGTTTTTATATTTTCAGTTTTTTTAAGCCTAGAGATTTACTATTTATTCTTAACACTGCAGCTTTAAATTTGTTGGAAATATTGCCTTGAAAAAGACAACAAAAAATTAGAGATATTCACCTAACAAAGTGTGGAGTTTAAAATAGCAAATAAGGAGAGTGTAAATATAACTTTCCTCATAGGTCTTTTTGCTCATATTACCATTGATTTTTCAACTATAAATTATGAGTTTTTTAGATTATGTAAAATTAAGCATATTATATTTTATTATTGATGGCTTCATTGATGGTTAAGAATGAGGTCTTTTGTGTCTTTTCACTGTATAGATGTACCACTTCTGTACATGCCAAATTTATAAAATGATTCAGTATTACTTTGTCTTACTTTAAATAATGTAATCAATTTAATTCTTCAACCTAAACCAAAGTGGCTAGTAAAACATATCATATAACATTTACTGGAGAAAATTTAAAATCTATACAGTGGCCCCAAATAATAGTTTTCCTAGTTAAACACAGGTGTTTCTAAATGAATTAATATTATGGGTCAAAAATATTTTAGCTAATTTTAGAAAATTAACTTAGGGTAATTATTATTATTCTGTGAGAACTTTTGGAGTTAAAAATCATCCTGGAAATCAAGACTAATATTTACTATGCCTTATTTTTGCAAAAAAAGATGGTTTCAAGAAATAATTTTGTATTTTTGAACTATATAGCTTATAGTTCCAGGATCAAATAGCTATTTTCTTTTTAACCAATCTGTTATAAGATGACTTTTGTAATTTCAAATACTTTAGAAGCTAGGTTAGTGTGGAGACAAAATAGGAATGGGTCTCAGCCCCATATTTTTATAGAGTCAGAACATAGAAATAAAAACTATGAAATAGGTAATAACAAACATTTATTGTTATTTGGCTGATGTTAAGAAGGAACGATTTCAGTGTGTGCCCACCACCCAAAGCAATCATTCCTTCTTGATATCAGCCAAATAATAATAAATATTTGTGACTGTTTCATAGTTTTCATTTCTATGCTATATACATATCCTCTATCGTAAAAATGTACATTGAAACCTATTAACCAATGTCACCCTAATAATTTAATTAAAAAAGAATGGACAGGAGACTTCCAGCCAAGATGGAGGCCTAGATTGACATGTTCCGTCTCCCTTCACAACTAAGAAGGAATAAAACTACTGAAAAACCAGAAATAACAAGAAGTTCCAGAAAATAAATGGAAGTCCAATGTATAAAGTTAGAAAGAAGTGGTAGCCCTGGCTGCTGTGGCTCAGTGGATTGAGCGTCGGCCTGTGAGCCAAGTGTCGCTGGCTCGATTCCCAGTCAGGGAACATAACTAGGTTGCATGTCAGGTCCCCAGTTGGGGGCATGAGTGAGAGGCAACCACACAGTGATGCTTAAATTAAAATAATAATATAATTTTTTAAAAAAGAAAGAAGTGTTTCTTGTCCAGACCGGTAGGAGGGGCGAACCTGGAGTGGAGAGGTCAAGCTATGCTGTCAGCGGCAGTATTGGCAATGGTGGTGGGACAGTGGTAAGCACAGACACCCGTATTTAAGGGGAGGTGAGAAGCGCCTGGGCAGCACTCCCAGCTGCAGACCAGACCCATCGGCTTGTGATTCCAAAGCCAGGAAAAGCAGACCTTCATTGCCTTGGACTGTGAGACCCGGAGGGGGTGGGGATGGAGGAGGAGGCTCCCAGTCTTTCAGCGGAGAATGAACAGCAGGAATCCATCTTGGACCCCCATCCCCGCAGAAAATGCCACAGCGTGGTGAGAAGGGTCACCCGGTTGTGACAAGTGCATGGGGTTCCGCTCCCTATAGTGTAGGAGGTGTGACAGCCCTTCCAAGGAAGAAAAGGTAAACACAAAACTGTCAGGATGTCACAGATCACGATACAGATCCCAGTGAAACAGCTGACCAGACAGCAAATATCTAATCTAACAAACCAGCAGATAGATATTCTTTCTGAGGCTCAGTTCAGAGCTTTGGTTATAAAAATGCTCACAGACATAACAGCAGATCTTAAACAAGATGGGGAAGACCTGAAGGCTAGTCCTGCTGAAATGAACAAAAAGACATATGAAACTAGTGGTGAGGGAAAGAAAACCAGGGATCAAATCAACCAATTGGAACATAGGGAAGGGATAAACAGTCTACCAGTGCATAAAGATAAAACCAAAAATGAGGAAAATTAGGAGAGGCTCAGAAACTTATTGAACAGCTATAAGCGGGCTAGTATCCAAATCATAGGGTTTTCAAAAGGTGAATAAGAACAACTAGAAATTAAAAAATTATGTGAAAAAATAATGAAGCAGAACTCTCTAACTTGGGGAAAGAAATAGACTTACAGATCCAAGAAGCACAGAGAGTTCTAAAAAAACTGGACCCAGGGAGAATCACACCAAGACACATTATAATCAAAATGTCAAAAATTGAGGATAAAGAGAGAATCTTAAAGGCCGCAAGAGAGAAGAGAATTTCATACAAAGGAGTCCCAATAAGACTCTCGGCTGATTTCTCAAAAGAAACTCTGTAGGCAAGAAGGGACTGGCAAGAAATAATCAAAGTAGTGAAAAGCAAAAATCTACAACCATGATTACTCTATCCATCAAAGCTGTCATTTAGGATAGAAGGGCAGAGAAAGTGCTTCCAGGACAAAGTAAAACTGAAGGAATTCATCAGATGCAAACCACTGTTATATGAAATGTTAAAGGACTTGTTTAGGAGAAAGAGGATCAAAACTATGAACATTAAAATGAAAACTGTATCACAACGACCAACAACAAAAGCTAGGACACCAAAACAAAGGCAAACTAAGTAGGCAATGAGAGTGGGAAAAGAATTATAGGTATGGGGAACATTATGGAGGGAGGTCAGCAGGGAGGGGGAAAGGGGAAACGGGGAAAAGGGAGGGAGATGGTACAGGGATTAAGAAGCATAGTAGGAGGGAGTGGAGTATACAGGAAAATGTTGAGAACAACTATATGCACAACCAATAGGCTAAGGGTGGGGGGACAACTGGGGGGTTGTCACTGGGTGGAGGGGAACAAAGGGAAAAGAAATTGGGACAACTGTAACAACATAATCAATAAAGCATATTGAAAAAAAAGAAAGAATGATTGCTTGGTTTGCAATTACTTGGAAAACTAAGTCCTTAAAATTTCTGCATTGAAGAGAAAATAAAATTTTTTTATGTTCTGGTTGTTTAGCTTAGTTTTATGTGGGCAAGCAATCAGTAACATCCATGAAAAGTGTGACTACAAAGAACTGACGATGTTCAACCTATCTACCCACACAAAGCAAGAGTCATATCTATGGTGACCAACTCATCACAGCTTTCCTAAACTTGCCCCAAATTGAAAATAGAAAGATCCATGTTCTTAGATTCTCCCTAAATTCCAAGTAAACGAGGATTTTGTTTGCTCTCACAATAAAGCAGAATTTAATTCTACTTACTCACTTTCTCGTGGATTCATTTATTTGAGATTTTAATAAGTATTTACCACGGGGCTACTATATGCCAATTCCCATGCAAACTGCTAAAGAGACAGTGGTAATTAAGACATCATTTTTGTCCTTAAGTATGTTAAAATCTATTGGATGATAAGGACATTAAATGAGTATAGTAACATTACCAAAGGAGAATATTAAAATTATATAGGAAAGTTTAATTATGAGTAAAAAGTTCTGGAGATTCTAAGAAGGGCTTCCTTGTAAATGTGAGTGGATGAAGGAGCGGGGCGGAGGTGCAGGTCAGACAGAAAACAAAATTGGAGAGGCAGGCTGAGCGTAAACAACGTAAGGCCCATAAGTTATGGCATAGAGTTTGGAGTTCATTATAAGAGTGATAGAAATTAAGATATTTCTTTTGTGAGAATAGTTTACCATTAAAATATTTGATGTCTATTATTTCACCCTTAAGAACAGAGCTACAGGAATGGTAAGAAATGACATTTCTAGGTTCCTGGCCACACTTAACTGAAGTGGACCCGGCCATTTTTTTGTTAGACCAAGTCAGCCACAATACACTGAGATCCATTAAAAATTAGTGAAGTGAAGAAACAAGATAAGGAAAGAGTAACTGGAAGCTACACTAACCTCCTCCCAGAACTAGTCTGGGTTTACAACTTAATTTTGGAGAAATCATCTGTAATAACCAACCGAACACTAGCTGGAAAGTAGTCTTATAACCACAGAGAGACAGAAAAAGCTGCTACATCACAATGTGACTGGAAGGGCTGGCTGGGCTCACACGGGTGGCAGCTGAAGGGACTGAGAAACAGCTTGGTAGCTGGGGGTTCCACCTGAGAAGGGCAGGGTCTAAACCCTGAGCTGGGCTTCCCAGCCTACAGCAACAGAGTGGAAAGTAAAATAGTATCCAGCTGTGAAAAGCGAAAAGCCACAGGGTTTCTTGCTAGCCAGAGAGAAACAGCAGGAGAAAAAGAACTCTTAAGCTGATCACATACAAAAATATTTTGGCCCCCACTTACCCTGGGCTTGAGCAAAGGGAAGGCAGAGAGGACTAGAGACACTTGGGGAGAGTTTGGTGTGGTGGCTTTGAGGGGTAAACAGGGGAAGCAGCTGACCAGGCCCCAATGCTGACTCATCTCCAGTACTGCAGGCAGACCATTCCCTGCCCCTCCAAGTGACATCAGCCTGAGGGGAAGCAAAAGCCCAGCCTACAGGAATTAAGCTGCCACACCCACGGTCCTTAAACCTGACAGCTAATCACAGATTGAATAGATTAACAACTAAAGAAGTCAGACAAAGGCAGTAGATCCCTGGAAGTCTCCAACAGGCTGCCTAGGCCCAGACTGGTACAGGATCTGACGCCACCAGGGGCAGACCCAGGAAGTGCAGATCATTCTAAGAAGCACCAACAAACAATAAGAATCACAAAAAAGGGGAGACAGAGAAACAACTCCCCATTGAAAGGAAAGGTAGAATCCCCAGAAAGAGTAGCTAAATGAAATAGAGGGGAGCCAACTATCACATATGGAATTGAAAGCATGGGTTATGGAGAAGCTCAATGAGCTCAGCGGAAACTACAAAGAACTCCAGGGAAACTACAAGAAACTCCAGAAAAACTACAAGGAACTTACTGAGAATTACATCAGCATGAAAAAGGACATAGAAGCTATCAATAAGAGCCAGGAGGAAATGAAGAATACAATCTCTGAATTGAAGAAAACAGTAGAAGGGATTCCAAGCAGGCTAGAGGAAGCAGAAGATTGGATCAGCGAGCTTGAAGACAATGTAGACAAAAACTCACAGACAGTGCAACAAAATGAAAAAAGACTGAACAAGACTGAAGAGGTTCTAATACAGCTGCAGGACAACATAAAATGTAATAATATCCATATCATAGGAATTCCAGAAGGAGAAGAAGAGCAAGGGATAGAAAACCTCTTTGAAAAACTAATGACAGAAAACTTCCCTAACATAAGGAGAGAAAGAGTCATGCAAGTCCAGGAAGCACAAAGAGTCCCAATGAAGATGAACCCCAACAGGCCCACTTCAAGACACATCATAATTAAAATGGCAACATTCAAAGACAAAGAGAGAATCCTAAAAGCAGCAAGAGAAAAACAGCAAATAACATACAAGGGAGCTCCAATAAGGCTATCATCAGACTTCTCTGCAGAAACACTACAAGCCAGAAGGGAATGGCAAAAAATATTCCAAGCAATGAAAAACAGAGGCCTACAACCAGGAATACGCTACCCAATAAGACTCTCATTCAAAATGGAAGGTGAAATAAGGAGTTTCCAAGACAAAAGAAGGCTAAAAGAATACATCTCCACCAAACCAGCATTGCAAGAGATGCCAAAGTGTGTGCTTTAAGAAGATAAAGAAACAGAGAGGAACACGAGTACAAAGGGGGAAAATGACAATGAATAAGTACTGAAAGAAAGAAGGAACTTCTACCATTTTCAACAACATGGATGGAACTAGAGAGAATTATGCTTAGGGAAATAAGCCAGGCAACGAAAGAAAAATACCTTATGCTGTCACCTATTATGGAAAACTTATGAACAACACAAACAAATGAGAAAAATTGAACGAGAGGTATGTAAACAAGGAGTAGACTAACAGTAACAAAGGGGGAGATGGGAGGGAGAGAACGGGGAAAGAAGAGGAAGGTTCTAGTCAAAGAACATGTATAAATGACCCATGGACAACTGGGTTGGGACTGAATGTGGGAGAAGGGGCGGCAGGGTGCAGGGAAGCAAGAGGGGGGAAAAAGTGGGACAACTGTAATGGAAAAACAAACAAAAAAATTTAGTGAGGGAAAAAATGAAAATATAAAGAATGGAAATGCAAGTTCAGTGAATATTAGAAGGACAAGGATTTTGCTCCACACTGTATATTTTTCTCCCTATCTGATCCCTCCAGAGTTTGGCGTTCTAAACAAGTAAGTAATGACATAAGTTTATTTGCATAAAACTAATAATACCAGTTGTTAATAGAGGTGTTTTTTTTTTTTACTTAAGCCTTTGACTGGAATGTCATTCCTAAAGGAGACATGCTTGGGCTCTGGTTGTTACCAGAAATCACTGAGGAACTGGGATTGACTTTCAAAGGTAATAAAAGTCCACGAAATAAAAGGCCTGGTACCTTGGTTAGATGTGCGGTCCATGGTAATCTTTCCAGGGAGGGAATAAAAGTTGTTTTCCTGAAAGATGGTTGGAAGGGACCTTAAGGCACAATGGAAAACCAGAAGGACTTGGAAAAGACAGGTGTTTACAGGCGAGGCTGAATGCCAGGTATGTGGTTCTGCTTCTGTGCTCTGAAGGGCAGACTGAAGGTCACCCTAAATGTTCCTTGTGTAAGTTCCAGCAAAACAGAACTAAAGATCATAAGTGATCATTTGCTGCTCTTGTTGTGTTTATGCAAATGAACAGGATACATTAAAACTGGACTTAATATGGTCCCTTTAATGACAAGGAGGGTAATCTTAGGGAGAAAAATGTGATTCAAGGAAAATCACAATGATCAGTGGTAGACTATAAAGTAGTTCAGCTAACCGTCTTTAAAGTTTATCTTCATTTAAAGTTTGTTTTGATTTGAAAATTAAACTATGTCTGTGGTATTATCAAAGATGTTTAATCTATAGGCAAGAAGAATGTTAAATGCCTTGCAACTGGATGTCTTCCCAATAAGACAGTCCTACAGATTTAGAGACTTGTATGTGGGTTATGTTACATAAATGAACATGTGTTTTCTGTTTTCAAAGGGCATAAGCCTATGATCTCATTACCTGAGTGATTGTTTGTACGTATAGGCCTCAATTAATCCTGTCTGCATCGCTGCCTCCTGAGACTCAATGGTTTGGCTGAACTAAGTGGCTGGGTTGGTGAAGAATGGGGTGGTCTGTGGGCTTCACTTTAAAACTGGTTTCTCTTTTCTGTCCTAATGGCTTGGACAGAAAGTACCCAGAGGTCTGAGAGGGGGAAACCTAAACTATTTCCCTCAGGCCAAACTAAATATAATGGGCAAAAGGGTTTTGGACAGGTGAGAGATGTACCTGACACACCTTTCTCCAAAGAAGCCCTTCTTTTCCCTAATGTGGGGTATTGAGAAATTAATACCTGCCTTTTGTCATCTAGTGGTTATGGATTGAATGATGTCTTTTAAACCTGTGGCCAAATCTGTTGCCTCCAGAATACAACAAGAATGCCAGCCTGTTAAATCAGGCATGCCGTTGTCCGGGGACAGCCAACCGACCTGGATTCTGCATGATCCTTCCCCATGTGGGAAGGCTACCCCTTCCTCCACACCCCCACTCTTATTAGGGATTTCTGGACCCAAGGGTAGGTAGGACGACGACCATGTCCAGCTTGAAGCTGCTAGAGGAGCTCGAGACCTTCGCCCATTGCCCTTTATAAGATTATAAAGGGTCTTAAGTCTGAGAGGGAGGGATTGTTATTTTTTATTGTTAAAATAATTAATTAATTGATTTTTTTTTAAAAGAAGAAGAATATATGAAAGGGTGAGGCAGGAGAGCTTGAATGTATGACCCATGGGCATGGACTTGAGGAGGGGGGATTGTTGGGGTAGGAGTTGCTTGGAGGAGGGGAGCAAAGGGGAAAAAATTGGAACTATTGTAGCAATATAATCAATAAAATATACTTATGAAATAAAAAAAAATTAGCGAAGCTATTCCTAAATGTTTCAGATGACTTACACACTCACACACACACACACACACACACAAAAACACCCAGAGGAATGGGATGCCTGATTGCTTCTGTTTCTGACACTATCTTCAAATTCTGTTGTCCTATTCAAGTTATGTTAACTGGCATCAGAGAGAGGAACTTCTGCAGTAAAGGCATGGAGTTCAGATATAAGGCTACTGGCTAAAACAGTCTTATATTTTCTATGCAAGTAGGCTTTCCATTTGGGAGAAATACAGACTGTACTGCACATCTGTCACACATTGGCCCCCATATGGCGATAAATAGCTGCCTTCCTTGCTGGGTATTGTTTAACTGCTAATCTTCTTAAAAGAATCTTGTGTATACCACCAACAGAGTAGTGTGTTTAAATGGCTCAGAACAACCAAGTTGGCATATTTCCTTTCCCTCATATTAATATGGATCAATAAAATAAACTGATTCGTAATATAAGCAATTGAAGTGTTTCTAAATTTTAAAATGATGATACTGTATAGGCAAACCATCTGAATACTTTTCAAAGTTTCCAACTTTTATTCAGAATTTGGCATGACAGGCATAGCCTACATGTAGCCACCCAGGCAGATCTATCAAGCGTTTGCAGCTCTTCTTACACTCAATATCAACATCTATAGTCATATTAATCCAGAAGTGAGGCTCACTGATCCCTCAGATGGGCAGAGTCTTTTGCTTGGCTTCACCATATTCTGATTATTTTGAACATATAGATATAGCCTGATGAACAATTGGTGGTATTAAGGTCATGCTTATGGAATCATCAGTCAACCTCTCAATGAAACATGATGACAGAGGAAGGAAAAAAGAATTGCTTTTAAGGGGAATGCCAAGAAATATGTATCCCGTTTTGAATTTTTTGTGAATATGCTAAAAATTTTATCCAAGTCTATCAATCTTTCATAATTCCCAGATGCAAAAGAAAAGACATTATAATTTTCTACCAAAACCTGTTCTACAGGCAGCTATCAATGTCAATGTATTTTTTCCTCTGCTTCAATGGCTTCCTAATAGTGAAAAAAATGCAATAGGGAAGTATATGCATTTTAGATATGTGAGTAATTGTATGAAAGTTATAGATTTCTGTAGAGGAAAAAGTTTTTCTGTATTATTGGCCAAACATGTGTTGCTTAGCTCCATTTTTTTTTGAGCTTGGGAAATATTAATATATGTATCTGTTTATATTCATTAGTATCTACCAAAAGTTCCTAAGTGGAAAAAATGGCTGCAAGAAGTTGGGCCAAATTCTGGTATCTATAAGTGTGTCTGTTAGACTAGAAGACAATTAGCCCTGAACCCCAGTTCCCTCACTTGTCACATGACACACAGAGTTGCCATGAAGTTGAATGCATGAGTAACTGTGTATAATTCTTGGCACATACACAGCAGGTACTCAAAAATGTTACTTAGAATAAAACTGAATATTACTCAGGCCGGTTCTAGGCATCTCTGAAAGCTCATCCCATTTATCTCAATAGATCATTAAAACTGTCTTCTGGGAGTCCTTGCTACCTAGTATTTGAACTTTCCTGGTACATGAAAATCCATACTGAAATATGTTAAACGGAACATTATCATTCATCTGTGAGTAAAATAAGGTAGTACTTGAATGTCTTAAGTTCCTTAAATGTCCACAGAACTTATCCGGTAATGATAAACAGTATCTAATATCACTAATCTAAGTCATAGTATCATGTTTTATTATATGAATTGTTTATACTTACTAATCAATTGTCACTCAGTTTATGTAAGTTTTAATGTCTAAATAATTAAGTAGTTATAAGCAATGTAAACTTAAACTGCCAAGATATTGCTTCTATTGGATTATTTATTTCACATGGTTCCATGAGAGTAGCCAACAATTTTTTCGATGTGTATAAACAAACTTAATTTAGTTTGAACCAGTTGTCTTATCATTTTTTAAAAAACACTTTTTTAATGTAATTGTAGATTTTTATATGTAGTTGTAAGAAACAATGCAAAGAGATAGTTGTACCCTTGTACAGTGGTAATCTTGCAAAATTATAGTACAATCAGGATATCGACATTAATATAATTGAGACATGAAATATTTTAATCAGTACAAGAATATCATAGGCCCTGGCTGGTTTAGCTCAGTGGATTGAGCGTCGGCCTGCGAGCTAAGTGTCGCTGGTTCGATCTTCCAGTCAGGGTACATCAGAGAAGGAAAACTCTGACTCCAAAAAACCTCCGCTGCCTTGCGGCATACCTCTTCAGGGGAAAGGCTAAGGGAGTAAACCCCGACAGAAAATCCGGAGCCGGAGTCCCTAAGGCGGTTTGACGTTGTAGTCAACACCGGCAACTCCTGCGGCGCACCTGAAGCCAAGCTGTATTGACTCCGTCTTTCCCTTGGACCCTTCAGCTGCGAAGAGAGGGGGGGTCTGCTGCATGGGCAACAGCAGACCCTCCATATCACCCTGCCCAGGCTCTGTAGCTTCAGCGTCATCGCATGATGTCGATTCAACACGGGAGGAGACAGATACGATGTCACTCCCGAGTCGGACTGCACAGCCATTCTCGGCGGTGCAGATAGACTCTTAAGAAGCTACACCATCGTCTCTCGAGACGGACGGCTGCCGACGACAAGAATATCATATGTTGCCCTTTCATACCCACATCAATTCCTCTCCTGTCCCAACTCTTCCTCACTCCTTCCTTAATCCCTGATTAACCTACTATGTTCTCCATTTTTATAATTTTGTCATTACAAGAATGTTATGTAAGTGGAACCACACAGCATATAACTTTTTATGACTAGTTTTTTTCTCTCATCATAATTCTTTGAAGATTCCTCAAAGTTGTTGGATGTATAGTAAGTAATTTCTTTATATTGCTGAGAAGTAGTATGGTATGGATATACCAATTTCTTTAACCATTCACTCATGGAAAGATACCTGTGTTTTTTTTAGTTTATGGCAATTATGAATAAAGCTACTATAAATATTTGTGTTCAGGTTTTTGTGTGACCATACCTCCAAGATGAATGCTCAGGAATGAAATTTCTGTGTCATATGGTAGTTGCATGTTTAGTTTTTTAAAGACTCTGACGAATTATTTTCCAGAGTGGTCTATCCACTTTATATTCCAACCAGCAAGATATGAATAGTCTGGTTTTTATGCATCTTTACCAGCATTTGGTTTTATCATTTTTTAATTTTAGTTATTCTGATAAGTGCTTATTTGCCATCTGCATATCTTCTTTAGTAAATGAACCAACTCTGAAAAACACATACTACTAAAACTCAACCAATATGAAATAATTTGCATATCCTTATAATAATTTTAAAAAATAATTTTTAATTAAGATACATCTCCAGATCCAAATGTTTTTCTTGGAGAACTATACCAGATATCTATGAAAAGAGTGACCCCAGATGGCAGCAGAGTAGGTGCAAGCTACACTTGCCTCCTCCCAGAACCAAGCTGGAATTACAACTGAACTATTGAGCAGTCAACCTGAATGACCAACACAAGACTAGCTGAAGAGAAGTCTTATAACAAAGGATTTGCAGAGGAAGCAACAGTGATACTTGTAGGAAGGCTGAAGACTCAGTAAAGGCTGGCCCTTATCCCATGGACAGCAGCTGAAATTCCAGAGGGATACCTCAGCTGTGGGCATTCTCACTGAGAAGTGTGGGGTTTAAACTCTACCCATAGCTCCTCATCCCAGAGCACCTGAGCCAGAGAAAGACACCCCCACAACATCTGGCTGTGAAAAGCAGTGGGTTTTCTGTTCCCCAAGGGTAGACTGGAGTCCACTGTAGACATGGGCAACCTTTTAAATAACCCACACATGAAGTTTCATTCACATCCACTCACCTTAGCAGAGGGAGGGAAGAGTGGACTAGAGTTGTGTGAGGTGAGTCTGGGATTTATGGCTCTGGGGAGAGAGCAGATCAGACAGCCCCCAGAATCCCTGTGCTGTCACTTTCTGGCCCCACAGATGCCATCTTTCTTGGGTGAAGCACTCCTCTCCAAAGAGATATCAGCCTTGGAGAAAACAATAGCCCCACCCTCTAGATTCCTTCTTGCTCCACCCTGTGAGAACAAAATAGGAGGAATCATGCTACATGATATCAAACTATGCTACAAGGCCTTAATGATCAATACAGCAAGGTACTGGCATTAAAACAGATCAACAGAACAAAATGAGAGCCCATAAATAAACCCATGCCTTTATGTTCAATTAATATTTGACAAAGGAAGCAAGAGCATACAATGGGGTAAAGATAGCCTATTCAGTAAATGGTGCTGGACAGATACATGCAAAAAAATGAAACTAGATCAACTTCTTACACCATGCACAAAAATAAACTCAAAATTGATTAAAGAGTTAAATACTAGTCTTGAACTATAAAATCATAGAGAAAAACATAAGCAGTAAAATCTCAGAATTTCTCCTAGCAAAATTTTTGTGATATATCTCATCAGGCGAGGAGAACAAAATACACAAATGAGACTATATCAAACTAAAACGTCTTTGTACAACAAAGAAAACCATCAATGAAATGAAAAACAATCTGCTGAATGGAAGAACATATTTGCCAATGATACATCTGATAAGGAGTTAATATCCAAAATTTATGAAGAACTCATACTACTCAACACCAAAACAACAACAACAACAATCTAATTAAAAAGTGGGTAAAGGATCTGAATAGACACTATAATGTTTGAACATCTGTGAATTTCTTTTAACACATCTTACTTTGCATCCACTGTTTCCCTAGTAAGTGTACATGGACATATGCTAGCCTTTCTTATTCAGTTTTATCATCTACTTCTTTTTCTATGATTCATTCTCAATGATTACTTCAGCTCTATTTCCAGATTAGTAATCCAGTTGTAGGATATGTCTGATCTGCTGTTCAACCACTCTCTTTAGTTTCTGAGTTTCACATTTATACATATTTTCATTAAACTTTCAAAATTGGTTTGTTCTTTTACTTATTTGGGGACTTTAATAGTGCTATGTATGGTTTTGACTACAAGTTCTTTATTAGATATGTATTTTCCAATATTTTCTCCCAGTCTGTAACTTGTATTTTCATTCTCTTAACAATGTCTTTTGTAGAAGAGATGTTTTTAATTTTAATATAGTCTAGCTTATCAATTTTTTAATTTCATAGATCATGCTTTTGGTGTTGCATCTAAAAATGTATCACCAAACCCAAGATTTTTCCTGTTATTTTTTATAAATTTTAGAGTTATGCATTTTATATTTAGATCTATGAGTTATTTTTGTGGAAGTTATAGAATTACATTTGAATTTATTTGAGATATTTATCTTTTATCCATTGAATTAACTTTGCTTTTTTGTCAAAGATCAGTGGACTATATTTTGGGACACATTTTTTTTTGTTCCCTTAACTATGTGTGTGTTCCTTTGCCAATACCGTATGGACTTCATTACTACAGCTTTGTAGTAAGTTTTGAAGTTGGGTAGTTTCAGTCTGCTGACTATGTTCTTCCTCAGTATTGAGTTGGCTGTTATGAGTCTCTTGATTTTTTGTATAAACTTTGGAGTTAGTTTGTTAATAACCACAAAATTAGCTGCTGGGATTTTGAATGAGATAATTAAATTGACAGGTCAAGTTGTGAAAAGCTGACATTTTAGCAATATCGAGTCTTTCTATACATAAACACAAATGATGTCTTCATTTTTTTGATCTTCAAATTTTCTCATAGTTTGTAGCTTTCTTTATATAGAAATTATTATACCTAAGTGTTGTTTTGTTTTTGGTACTAATATAAATGGTGTTTAGTTTTTAATTTAATATTCCACTTTTCATTGTTAATATATAAGAAAGCAATTACTTTTATGTATTAATTTTGTATACGGCAACCTTGCTGTAATTGTCTGCTAGTTTCAGGAAGTTTTTATTTTTGATTATTTGGACTTTTTATATAAACCAACATGTCATCTGCACCCCAAAGCAGCTTTATTTCTTTTTTCCCCAATTTGTATTTATTTAATTTTCTTTTTTGTCTCTTTGCGTTAGCTAGGTGTTGTATGATGTTGAATAGGAATCATGATGAGAGACATACTTTTCCAAAACAAAATGACAACAGTAACATTTTTCTTGTCTACCTAATTTTTGAAAGTCATATAAGATGATTAATGTGAAAGATCTATACAAATTATAAACCATGGCATGTATTATCATAATCATTGTTTATATGGGAGGTAGAAAGGGCAAGTAGAAGTTTTTTAGGTTCCTTAAGAACATTCTTACTTTCTCTTAGCCTGAATTCTTGAAGGATCAGAAAAAGAAAAGATTCTGATAGGGAGGAGAAAACATTCCAATAGTTTAAAGTTTTGAGGATGACTAGAAGTTATATGGGTGTTATAGAACTCACACATGGTATTAGGTGCATTAAAAGCATACTTGAAAGGGCTGCTGAATTGCAGATGGGCCTTAGGCATGGAGAGGAAGTGGAAGAGGAGGAGGCCCAGAAAGGGGGAATTTATAGGAATGTGTGTGTGTGTGTGATTTCTCCCATTTTGTGTCCAGCTCCAACCCACAGAGGTCCCTTCTCTTGTCTCTCCCCCTTTCTCTTGTTTGAGTGGGAAAATCCCTATATCAGCCCAAGTGAAGATCCAGAATCTGTAGGCTCACTTACAAAAACATTTTTAAGGTAAAAAAATAAAACTTGTCTGGAGGAAGAGGTAATATAAAATATGAGATGGCTAAGATTTGCCCATTGTGATGGTTACTTTTATGTGTCAACTTGGCTAGGCAGCACTACCCAGATATTTGGTCAAACATCAGTCTAGACATTGCTGTGAAGGCATTTGTTTTAGATGAGATCAATATTTAAATCATAAAGCAAATTACCCTCCTTAATGTGGGTAAGCCTCAACCAATCAATTGAAGGCCTTAAGAGAAAAAGACTGAGATATCCCTAACAAAGAAGGAATTCAGTCTCCAGAATGCCTTTGTAGTTGAATTACAACAACAGTTCTTTCCTGGTTCTCCAGCTTGCTTGACTGCCTTGCAGATTTCAGACATGCCAGCCTCCACAGCTGTGTGAGCCAATTCCTTAAAATTGGTCCCCTCCCTCATCTCTAATAAGAACATAATAAGATAAATATTGCATTCCACTGTTGTTTTCGTCATTGTGTGCAGGTGCTTATTTGTGTGTTGTGATAATTGATAAAAGTACAGTAGCCTCCCATCCATGTAGGATACATTCCAAGACCACCCTGAAACTGTGGATAGTATCAAACCCTGTATATACTACATTTTTCTTATACATACATACTTATGATAAAGTTTAATTTATAAATTAAGTGCAGTAAGACACTCGTCGTCGTCGGCAGCCGTCCGTCTCGAGAGACGATGGTGTAGCTTCTTAAGAGTCTATCTGCACCGCCGAGAATGGTTGTGCAGTCCGACTCGGGAGTGACACGGTATCTGTCTCCTCCCGTGTTGAATCGACATCTTGCGATGACGCTGGAGTGTCCTCTCCAGTGAAGCTGAAGCTACAGAGCCTGGGCAGGGTGATATGGAGGGTCTGCTGTTGCCCATGCAGCAGACCCCCCCTCTCTTCGCAGCTGAAGGATCCAAGGGAAAGACCGAGTCAGTACAGCTTGGCTTCAGGTGCGCCGCAGGAGTCGCTGGTGTTGACTACAACGTCAAACCGCCTTAGGGACTCCGGCTCCGGATTTTCTGTCGGGGTTTACTCCCTTAGCCTTTCCCCTGAAGAGGTATGCCGCAAGGCAGCGGAGGTTTTTTGGAGTCAGAGTTTTCCTTCTCTGTAACAACAACAATAATAACAACAGCAATAATAAAATAGAACAATTATAACGATATAATACTACAATAAAAGTTATGAGAATATGGTTTGTCTCTCTCAGTTAACCGATCGGATAACTGAGAGGACTACTAAGTGACTAATGGTGGATAAACTGGACAAAGTGGTAATTCATTCCGAGGTGGCAGAGACAGAATGGCACTAGACAGTACTAGATTTCATTGTGTTATTTGGAATGGCACACAATTTAAAACTCATGAATTGTTTATTTTTTGGAATTTTTTATTTAATATTATTGGACCATGTCTGACTGCAGGTAGTGGAAACCACAGAAAGCAAAACTGCAAATAAAAGGAAACTACTGAATTTGATAGTACCTGGCTCATTTTAGATGATCTTGAAACATTAATATATTTAACACCTTACAACGCCCCCAATATTTGATAGAGGATGAAAAAAAGTTGTCTTATTTATAAGCATCAGAATCATCCTCTTGACATAGGCAAAAGGATCCTTAGTGTATTTTCAAAGCTGAAAATAAATGAGCTCTATAACTATAAAAAGCCAACATAATGGAAGATTATAAAGCTGACAGCAGTAGCATCTATGACAGGTGCTGTGATAGAAAGTGGAGAAGAAATTAAGATAAAATGCTATCCTCAAGGAGTTCCCTCTAGAGTGGGAGAAACAGAGTTTCTTAAACAGGCAAATGTATTACCCTGTGATAGATGATAGGGTGGAGGTACATGCAGAGTGCCATGAGAAAACAGACAAGAGGCTTTATTATGAAATTAAGTTAGGGTCAGAAGAGGCTTCCCAAAGACCTTGACAATTGATCTATGTCCTGAAGGATGAGAAGGAATTTCAGAGGAAGAAAATAAAAGGCAAGGATATTCCAGAGAGTAGTAACAGTATAAGCAAAGGCTGAGAGTTAAGAAAAGCCTGACACAAGAGGTAAACTAAAATATGCTATTGTGCTACTCGCTGGCAGTTAAGAGAAGACCTCTACACTCAAATGACTCTCAGTTTCATTCCAAGGGAAGGAAATTCATACGCAAGGAAAACACCATACAATGATACAGACTAAGTGCCAAACCAGTGGTAAAAAGATGAGTTTAGAGCTTCTGGGAGTGATGATGGATCACTATAAACAATATTTTGAAAGTGTAATGGAAAAAAGGGGAATAAGGTTGAACTTGATGTGGAAACTAGACTAGAAGAGAAACTGTAGAAAACATTCAAGGCAAGAGAACACAATCAAGAAACTTCTCATGAAAGAAACAGTGGGCCACATCGTCCAATGTTTCTCAAATCGAGGCTATACTGCCCCCCCTAGTGGGTATTCTGAAATGTTTAGGGACATATAGTTGTCAAAGTGCCTGGGAGGAGCTACTGACATATAATCTCTTGAGATCAATGATGCAAAAATTCTGTTAGTATTGAGGTTGTTAGGTGAGATTACATAATTGAATCTAATAATTGGTAGCTTAACGAGCTTCAGGTTTGCCATGTGTATTTGCCTTTGTTATTTCAAATGCAAATTAGTTTTGGGGGAAAATTTCCAACCTCTAATCCACATTTCCTTTTTCATTAAGGGTTTGGAAGTAGATATAATATATATTTTATTTGTGTGACTGGATAATACTTGCTAGAATTTTGAAAACATTGTGGCTCCCTTATTAGGAAGAGGTTTAGAATAAATGCAGGAGATTTTGTCTATCATCATACTGTTTATTCTTTCTCTCAGTCTTCTCTCCCTGACACCTCCCTGTCCACCCCACCCCACAAAAAGCCCTCTTTATTCAGATATGTTTGGGACATTTAGATCATAGATCTTGTAACATTATAGATGGGGACAAGAAGCTGCTTTGCTTCAACAAATCTAATTGAAAAGAAAACTGGATGTTGGTGCTTTAGCCATGATGAATGAATATGAAATGCTGTAGCCTATTACCAAGTTATAATTCAGAAATTTGACATTCCTACTTCTCTCCACTGAGAACCTTAGGCAAACATCTTTTTTTTTCTCCTTCCAAAGTTTAACCTAGCCAGTAAGCTTTTTATGAGAGGACTGGCTGTTTCCCAATTATTACAGAAATTAATGAAAAGCCAATTAATATCAATATTCATAGATGTCCCACAACACAAAACAACAGAGGGCCTTCCAAATTATCACTAAACAATGAGATGACTATAATTTCATATGAGTAGTAAATATTACACCTACATCAAAGTAATATGCTCTCAAAAAAATGTATCTACTTCCCTTCCTGTTGTATGAGATTAAGAATAATGTGCCCTCTCAGTATGACATGGAAAATAATTTGTATTATTATGGAGCCATTTCTACATAACTAGAATAAAATTACTTCTTCTGTGTAAAATGGATTTTTACCTCCATCTCCCTCAAATTCAGTTACAATAGGTTTAATTATGGCTGTATGCCAGGTTGTATCTTATTTTGTTTGGTATTTCTATAAGCTTAAACCAGCAGCTGTGCATGCTTGTACAATTCCAAAGTCAGGATTTATATATGTAATTTTTCAACTGAGGGAAAAATATCTTTAATGAATCACATGGAAAGCCACTGGAAAAAAATACACCACCAAAAAGAGGCTCTCTTTACTCCTTCATTAATCTACATATATACAATATTTATAATGGAATAGATATAGACCTCTCTTGAAATAAGGTTTATCCTCCTATAAACTGTTTCAGTTAATTTTCAGTGGAGTGATTTAAGAAGGCAAATAAGTTTTTGAAGCCTTGTGGTGTGCAGAGATACAGATGGAACTACTTTTAAAAAATGAAAATATTTCAATACTACTGCTGAGACACATGCACTCCACTCTTACCCAGACTACAGCTGACCTTTCCTAAAATGAATACTATTAGAAAAGCAAAATTGCTGGCCCAGAAGAACCCCTTCTGTAGTACCTATATTTTGTATTGTCAGCATTCTCCCCACCCTCCTGGCCTCAACTTGCTTCTTACTGGAGAGGGTAAACAAATAGATTTGATAAAACATTGTTGTATTTTGTAGGAAGTACTTTTAAGTGACATCCCCCATCCCCCAGTATTTTCCTATCCTGAAATGGGAAAGGATAGCTCTGTTAAGCATCTCATTCACTTTTCCTTCTGTGTCATCACATCCTTCCCTCTTTCTTGCCACTCATTCATACTTTAGCTGTCCAATAACAACACTTTCCTCACATGTTCTCAACACAGTGTATAAGCCAACTTCCTCACCCTCCCCTACTACATGGGGCTTGTACCCAAGGATAAGTCATCACCTGGAATCTATACTAGATTTTACACACACCAAATATGTTACAGTAGTCCCTCTCTATTATCACAGTTCACTTATTGTGGACTCACTGTATCGCAGGATTTTAAAAAATATTATATTTAGTTATTTATTGCAGATTTTTCTCTATATCGTGGGATTTTGTGGTACTATATGCGTATGTTGTTAAAGTTATGTAGGTTTAAGAGTGTAGAATAAAGGTAAGGTTCCTACTTCACGGAGGGGGGGGCGTCTAGAATGTAATACCTGCGATAAGTGAGGGAATACTGTATTACTTGAAAAAAGACAGGGAGAGTTTGACTTCGTCCTATGCATTTAGCTCAATAGAATATACTCAATAAATCTATTCATATCTTATGTCTGTCTTACTGTATTAACTCAAGGCTCTCAGAATCAAAACTTGAGACACAGCAGCAGCTTTGGGAATTTTTCATCATGTTTTAAAAAATAACTTTTTGTTGGCTACAGAAGGGAGGTGCTTTTCTTTCTATCTGACATCTATTCTGAAAATCTGACAGAAGACCATGTATTGTGCCCACTTAACATTAGCTTTGACCAGATATTGTACTAGAACCACAGAGTGATTTTCAATTTAACCTTCCAGATGGAAGATGAACTGAAAATGAATTAGTAGGAGAACCTAGTATCTTCTTATCACCTTAAATTTTTAGTAAATTTTTTACTATTGATTCATTATTAAAAAAAGAAGATAAAATTTGCCTTCAGCCTGTCTTGGAAGAGTCAAAATCTGGTTACCTTCTGCCTTCTGCATACCCTATCAATGAACAGGCTTTCCTTGCCTAATTGTGTATAACAAGTAATAGAGAGAATATGCAGGGCCCATACAGGGAAGAAGAGGTGCACAGCTAACAGTGGTCTGGTACTACTACTACCACCATCACTATTGCTATTACTATTACTACCATTATATCAGCAGTGATAACAATTAACATTTATATAATGTTTTCTACCTGTTGGGCATTGTGCCCAGTGCTTTATGTATATCATCTCATCAAATATTTATAAAAGGCCTGTTGAATGCAAGTGATATTATCATTATCCTATTTTGCAGAAGCAAAAACTGAGACTTCAGGGAAGTGGTGGAAGTGTTTCCTCACCTCACCATCACGTGTCTTGGTCTGTCCCAGATTATTTCCAATAATGTATGGTTTCTGAAGAATTAGATGTCCATTTCTTGTGAGGGAGCAATCTATGTAAGAGGGTCAGCTCTTTGCTGTTCGGTGCTGATGGAAACTCTGTATAAGGGCTGATGCTGTGTGGGGCCCTACACACCACTTGCTGTGCCTGGCTCTAATCTCACTGCTCTACTGGTTACAGTGGATCAGGGCCTGAGGAACCAGCATAGCTCATAGTGTCTGATAAAAGTTCAGGAAGGCCTTTCAGAGCTTCTCCTTTTTTCCCCTGCAGATAACAAGATCCAGAATTGATCACTGGAATGGATATCTGCAGTGGGTTGAAGGTAAATGTAATTGTAACTAAGGAGGTAAAAAGACCTGAGAGTCCAAGCTTTTTCATGTGTCATCAGTCTTGGATACTGCATATCCCTGACATGCTAACTGGTGTCAGAGTGAGGAGGGAGAGGAGGACAGTGATGTAGGAGCTACCCAGTTTTCAAGAACAACTAGGAGTTGGTGGATGACAGCAGTGAAGAATAGGTGTTGAATCAATATATGAGACTATGTATTCAATAAACATGTTGAAGTTATATTGTTTCTCAACTTATGGCTCTTTTTTTTCTTTTTCTATCTATAAAAGTAATACACTTACATCATAGGAAATTTGGAAAATACAAATACACTTCAGAAATAAAATAAAATAACTCATGATCCCATGACTGCTGACATTTTTATTTTTATTTCTATGTATGTGCATATAAAACATTAAGATAAAACAGTAGTTCCATTTTTACATCCTCATTTTTTCCCTTAGCATTATATCTTAAGCATTTCCCCACATCTTTATATATCTTTTAAAACATTATTTTATTTATTTTTTTTTATTTTTTTATTTTTTTTATTTTGGTTTTTCAATTACAGTTGTCCCCTTTTCCCCTAATTTCTCTTCCCCACCCAACCCACCCCGTCTCCCGCAATCATATCCCTCCCCGTTGTCCATGTCCATGAGTCTTTTATACAGGTTCTTTGACTAAACCCTTCCCTTGCTTAACCCCCTTCTCTCCCTCTCCCTTCCCCCCTATTGACTGCTATTCTGCTCTTTGTTCTATTTAGTTCCTTTGTTTGTGTTGTTCTTTAGTTTCCTGTATTAGGTGATATCATATGGTATTTTTCTTTCTTTGCCTGGTTTATTTCACTAAGCATAATTCTCTCTAGTTCCATCCATGTTGTTGCAAATGGCAGGAGTTCCTTCTTTCTTTCTGCTACATAGTATTCCATTGTGTAAATGTACCACAGTTTTTTGATCCACTCATCTACAGACGGGCACTTAGGTTGTTTCCAGCAATTAGCTATTGTAAACAGTGCTGCAATGAACATAGGGATGCATAAGTTCTTTTGAATTGGTGTTTCAAGATTCTTCGGGTATAATCCTAGTAGTGGAGTCGCTGGTTCAAAAGGCAGTTCCATTTTTAATCTTTTGAGGTAATTCCATACTGTTCTCCATAGTGGCTGCACCAGTCTGCATTCCCACCAACAGTGCAGTAGGGTTCCCGTTTCTCCACATCCTCGCTAGCACTTGTTGCTTGTTGATTTGTTGATGACGGCCATTCTGACAGGTATAAGGTGGTATCTCATTGTGGTTTTTATTTGCATCTCCCTGATGGCTAATGATGTTGAGCATTTTTTCATGTGTCTATGGACCTTCTGTATGTCCTCTTCGGAGAAGTGTTTGTTCAGGTCCTTTGCCCATTTTTTAATTGGGTTCTTTGTTTTCTTGATGTTGAGTCGTATCAGCTTTTTATATATTTTGGAAATCAGTCCCCTGTCTGTGATGTCATTGGCAAATATGTTTTCCCATATGGTTGGTTTCCTTTTCATCTTGCTGATGTTTTCTTTTGCTGAGCAGAGACTCTTTCATTTGATGTAATCCCATTTATTTATTTTTTCCTTTATTTCTCTTGCTTTAGGAGATGTATCTGTGAAGAGATTGTTACGTGAGACATCTGATAATTCCTTGCCTATGTTTTCCTCTAGGACTTTTATGGTGTCACAGCTTGCATTTAAGTCTTTGATCCATCTTGAGTTTATTCTCGTGTGTGGTGTAAGTTGGTGGTCTAGTTTCATTTTTTTGCAGGTCCCTATCCAGTTCTCCCAGCACCATTTGTTAAAGAGGCTCTTCTCACTCCATTTGATGTTCCTTCCTCCTTTATCAAATATTAGTTGACCATAGAGGCCTGGGTTTATTTCTGGGCTCTCAATTCTGTTCCACTGATCTATATGTCTGTTCTTATGCCAGTACCAGACTGTTTTGATTACAGTGGCTTTGTAGTATTGTTTGATATCTGGTGTTGTGATTCCTCCTGCTGTGTTCTTCTGTCTCAAGATTGCTTTTGCTATTTGGAGTCTTTTTTGGTTCCATATGAATTTATGGAGTATTTGTTCTAGGTCTGTGAAATATGTCATTGGTATTTTAATAGGAATTGCATTGAATCTGTAAATTGCTTTGGGTAGTATGACCATTTTGATGATGTTGATTCTTCCCATCCAAGAACATGGTATTTGCTTCCATTTATTTGTATCTTCCTTAATTTCTTTCTTCAATGTTGTGTAATTTTCAGTGTACAGTTCTTTTATCTCTTTGGTTAAGTTTATTCCTAGGTACTTTATTTTTCTTGTTGCTATAGTAAATGGTATTTTCTTTTTTGTCTCTGTCTCTGCTATTTTATTGTTGGTGTACAGAAATGCCTTAGATTTCTGTATATTTATTTTGTACCCTGTGATTTTGCTAAATTCACTTATTATATCCAGTAGTCTTTTAGTGGAGTTTGTAGGATTTTCTAGGAATACTATCATGTCATCTGCATATAATGAAAGTTTTACTTCCTCTTTCCCAATTTGGATGCCTTTTATTTCTTTTTCTTGTCTGATTGCTGTGGCTAGGACTTCCAACACTATGTTGAAAAGGAGTGGAGAGAGTGGACAAGCTTGTCTAGTTCCTGAGTTCAGGGGGAATGCTTTCAGTTTTTGTCCATTGAGTATGATGTTGGCCTCAGGCTTCTCATATATAGCCTTAATTATGTTAAGGTATGCTCCTTCTATTCCCATTTTGCTGAGTGTTTTCATCATAAATGGGTTTTGTACTTTATCAAATGCTTTTTCTGCATCTATTGATATGGTCATGTGATTTTTGTCTTTCATTCTGTTTAGGTGATGTATTATATTTATTGATATGCGAATATTAAACCATCCTTGCATCCCTGGAATGAAGCCCACTTGGTCATGATGTATGATCTTTTTGATGTATTGCTGGATCCTGTTTGCCAATATTTTATTGAGGATTTTAGCATCGATGTTCATCAGTGATATTGGCCTGTAGTTTTCTTTTTTTGTTGTGTCTTGACCTGGTTTGGGGATTAGGATAATACTGGCTTCATAGAAAGAGTTTGGGATTTTACCCTCTTCTTGGATTTTTTCGAACAGTTTTAGGAGGATAGGAGTTAGTTCTTCCCTGAATGTTTTGTAGAATTCGCCTGTGAAGCCATCCGGTCCAGGGCTTTTGTGTGCAGGGAGATTTTGGATTACTGTTTCAATTTCCTTTTTTGTTATTGGCCTGTTGAGACTTTCCACTTCTTCTTGATTCAGTTTTGGAAGGTTGTATGTTTCTAGAAATTTGTCCATTTGTTCTAGATTGTCAAGTTTCTTGTCATACAGTTGTCTGAAGTAATTTCTAACTATCACTTGTATTTCTGTGGTATCAGTCGTGATTTCTCCTCTTTCATTTCTGATTTTGTTTATTTGGGTGTTCTCTCTTTTTTTCTTGATTAGACTAGCTAGAGGCTTGTCGATTTTGTTTATTTTTTCAAAGAACCAGCTCCTAGTTTTGTTGATCTTTTGGATTGTTTGTTTAGTCTCTATGTCATTTAGTTCTGCTCTGATCTTGATGATTTCATTCCTTCTTCTTGCCCTAGGCTTTGTTTGTTGTTGTTGTTCTAGTTCTTGTAGCTTTATGGTTAGGTTTTTTATTTGAGATTCTTCTATCCTTTTCAGATATGCCTGTATTGCTATGAACTTTCCTCTCAGGACTGCTTTTGCTGTGTCCCACAGGTTTTGGGCTGTTGTGTGCTCATTATCATTAGTTTCTAGAAATTTCTTGATTTCTGCTTTGATGTCATTGTTTACCTATTCATTATTTAATAGCATGTTATTCAATCTCCATGAGTTTGGGTGTCTTTGATTTTTTTCTCTGAGGTTTATTTCTAGTTTCAAGGCATTGTGATTTGAAAAGATGCTTGATATGATTTCAATTTTCTTGAATTTGCTGAGGCTTGTTTTGTGACCTATCATGTGGTCTATCTTTGAAAATGTCCCATGTGCACTTGAAAAGAATGTATATTTTGCTTCTTTGGGGTGAAAAATTCTATATATATCAGTTAGATCCATGTGGTTTAGTGTGTTGTTCAATGCCTGTATATCCTTGGTATTTCTTTGCATTGATGATCTGTCTATTGTTGATAATGGAGTGTTGAAGTACCCTACTATGAGTTTGTTGTTGTTGATATCCTTCTTGTCGTCTTCTAGTATTTGCTTTATGTATTTGGGTGCTCCTATATTGAGTGCATATATATTTATCAAAGTCATATCTTCTTGATGGATTGTTCCTTTAAGTTTTATGAAATGTCCTTCTTTGTCTCTTTTTATTGTCCTTGCTTTGAAATCCGTTTTGTCTGATATGAGGACTGCTACCCCGGCTTTTTTTTCCGGTCCGTTTGCTTGGAATATTTTTTTATATCCCTTTACTTTCAGTCTGTGTAAATCTTTTGTTTTGAGGTGTGCTTCTTGTAGACAGCAAATATGTGGGTCCTGTTTTCTTATCCATTCCGTTACCCTATGTCTTTTAATTGGAGCATTTAATCCATTTACACTTAAGGTTATTATTGTCGTGTATTTATTCATTTCCCTTTGTACCTCTGTTCCTCTCCTCTCTTGTTCTTTTCTTCTTTTTTCTTAAAGCATTCCCTTTAGCATCTCTTACAATGCTGGTTTGGTGGAGATGTATTCTTTCAGTCTTCCTTTGTCTGAGAAACTCCTTATTTCACCTTCTATTTTGAATGAGAGCCTTGCTGGGTAGAGTATTCTTGATTGTAGAACTTTGTTTTTCATTGCTTGAAATATTTTTGACCATTCCCTTCTGGCTTGTAATGTTTCTGTTGAGCAATCAGTTGATAGCCTTATCGGAGCTCCCTTGTATGTTATTTGCTGCTTTTGTCTTGCTGCTTTTAGGATTCTCTCTTTGTCTTGGAATGTTGCCATTTTAACAATGATGTGCCTTGGAGTGGGTTTTTGGGGGTTCCTCTTCATTGGAACTCTCTGTGCTTCCTGAACTTGTAAAACATTTTCTCTCATCAGGTTTGGAAAATTTTCTGTCACTATTTCTCCTATCAGTTTTTCAATTCCATGGTCCTTTTCTTCTCCCTCTCTAATTCCTATGATCCTGATATTATTGCTTCTCATGCTATCCTGTAATTCCCTTACATCTTGTTCATATTTTTTCAATCTTTTTTCATTTTGCTGTATTGTCTGGGAGTTTTTCTCTACATTTTCTTCTAACTCACTAATCCGATCCTCTGCTTCGTTTAGTCTGCTTTTGACTGATTCTACTGTGTTTTTCAGTTCAGAGATTGCATTCTTAAGTTCTTCCTGGTTCTTGTTAACAGTTTCTATGTCTTTTTTTATGCTGGTGTAGTTCTCTGCAAGTTCCATGTAATTTTCTTGGAGCTGCTGGTAACTTCCTTGGAGGTTGTCATTGTTGATTTTAAGGATGTCGAGTATATTGAGCTTCTTTACCACCATTGTTTTGAATTCCATGTCTGACATTTGGGCTATGTCTATTTCATCTATCTTTCTGAGGATTCCTCTTTTCTTTTCATGGAGGGGTTATTTTTGCGTCTTACCATGTTGGATTCTTTTTGTTTTTATTTATTTATTTATTTATTTGGGTTTTTTTTGGGGGGGTAGTCTGCTTTGACTTCCCTCCTTTGTGGTGTGAGATTCTTTATCGGAGATCTGGGGGTTTCAGTGGTGCAGTCTCTTTGATATCCTGAGCCTGATGTTCTTGAGTTACCCTTTATTTCATTTGTTTATGCTGTTTGGTTATATTTCTTCCTTCTGGGTAGTTGGTTGAGAGTCACTCTATCCGCTTTGTCTTGACTTCTTTTGTGGAGATGCTGTTAAAAACATAAACACACAGCCCAGGCAGGAGACCCACACCCTCAAAAAGTATCCCCCACTCTATCCTGCTATCGTCAGCCAACGAGCCCGTATTATATAAATGTAAAGAGATTAGAGCTTTTATACTATAAGAAGAATAGATAGTTGTTTTGGGGGAGGAAAAATATAATTTTTGATAGAGGGGGTTATAGATTAATAATAGTTGAGACTGTGCAAGCCAGTAGGTAATATTTACATTGTATGTTAATAAAAATAGAAGAAAAGGATAGAAAAATGCATAATATAGTAAGAAAGTGGGATTGTATTGTATTGGGTTTATATAGTAATTATATTCTATTATTTAGAGTGATAGGGAGGATAAACTAGACACACAAATGAATAAACAATGATTAAAGAGAAAGGATGAGAAGGAGAGGTTATATGCAACACGTTAGAGATAAAGTTTGTTATTCTTTTTGAAGGGAAGAAAAGAAAACACCCCCTCCCAAAAAATCCCAAGAAAATAGAAGAAAGAAAAGAAGAAAGAAAGAAAAGAAAGGATATAGAAGAAAGAAAAGAAAGGATATAGAAGAAAGAAAGAAAGAAGAAAGAGAGAAAAAAATAACCACAAACCCCCCCCCAAAAAACCCAAGAAAAGAGAAGAAAGAAAGGAACAAAGAAAGACAGAAAAAAAGAATAAAGAAGAAAGAAAGAAAGAAGAGAGAAAAAAATTGAAAAAAAATACCCCCAAACCCCCCCCCAAAAAAAACACAAGAAAAGAGAAGAAAGAAAGAAAGAAAGAAAGAAAGAATTAAGAAGAAAGAAAGAAAGAGGAAAGGGAGAAAAAAATTGAAAAAAAAAAAGAAAAGCGATGTTTTTACTCTGTTTTAGCCTTGGTGTGTTGCCTTCTTTTTCTGGGTCTGCAGCTGGTCTAGTGTGGCAGTTCAGAGGTTCTTGTTTCTTGCAGCACTGGTGTGCGCCCGCGGTTGCCACAATGGTGCGCTCCCGCGGTTGCCGGCACGGTGAGCTCCCTTGCTGCCCGCTGGAGCCAGTTGAGGTGCCCTTGCACTCGAGCCTCTGCGCCCTCAGGTGGCCCGAGGCTTTGCCCCGCGGTTGGAGCCTGTTGTTGCCGGGCCGAGGTGGTTCCGCATTCGCTCCAAGGTGTCCCTGCGCGCGTCCCTGCATGCGCGGGCGGCCCGAGAGCTTGCCCGGGACTGGTGCCTATTGTTGCCAGGCCACGGTGGTTCCGTGTTAGAGCACAGGTGTCCCTGTGCAAGTCCTTGCACACGCGGGCGGCCCGAGAGCTTGCCCGGGACTGGCGCCTATTGTTGTCGGGCCGCGGTGGTTCCGCGTTCCGCCGAGGTGTCCCTGCATGGGTCCCTGCACGCGCAGCTGGCCCGAGAACTTTCCCGGGATTGGCGCCTATTGTCCCCTGGCTGAGGTGTTTTCGCACTCACGCGCCGCCCGTGCCCTTAGTCCCACTGAGCCGAGCTCCAGGAGTTGGTCTCCGGCCCCTTAAAGCGGAGCCGTGGATACTTGTGCTCAGTGGAAGTGAGCGTCTGTGAGTTGCTGCCGCCCGCTGTTCCTGTGCTGCAGCCACCCGCCTTCCCTCACCGGTCTGGGTGGGCACAAACAGAGCCTGCGCTAGTGGTCTGCTTTCTGGCCTGGGGCCCTGCGCCCACGGGAGCTGTCTAGGGGTATCTGCTCACGGTCCTCTGGGTGTTCAGTGGGCCCTCCCTGTGCCCGTTGGGGCACTGATCTTATGTCCGTTGGGGAGTGTCCGAGGGATGCCTGGACTCACGGCCCCGCGCACCTGGACCAGTGAATGAGAGCACTTCCCTATGTGTGCCCCCGCGACCCAATGGTAGGGTTGAGGAGTGGATGAGCGGGCCTCTGCGCCTGGGCTCCTCCAGAACGGCCTACCACCCCCAAACTTTCCTCCCCTCTCCACCGTCCACTAGAGAAAAACATAAAGGAGAATTATGTTCTCACTTGCCCGGCAGCACGCTGTCTCCTGTCCTTCGGCGCCAATGTCACTTGGTCGAGTCCCATCTCTGCCAGCAGGCAGAGATCCGCTCTCATCCAGACTCCTCTCCGGGGCAGCCTGTGTTCGCCAAAAAGCCTTTGTGTGCTTCCCGCTGTAGCTCGGGCAGCCGCCCCAGTCAGGAATCCCGTTTCGTCCCCTTTTCCTCCGCTATCCTCACTAAACAGGTTGTTCCCAGATGGATTTTCTCTAATCCAGCAGTGCCTTGGCTCGACTCCTGCCAGTGTCCAGCTGCTCACTGAGACGTTCTGTCTGCAATTAGCCCAAACTGCAGACGGGTCTCGGGAGCCTGAAACCGCAACCTCTCCTCACTCCATAAAACATTATTTTAAATGTTAGATTAATAAATCATCCTATGGATATAGTATAATTTATTGAACTCTTTTACTATTGATGTATACTTTCCTTTTGTAAACAATATTAAAATAGATACTGTACATAAAATTTTGTCCATATCTCTGAAAGTTTTATTTCAATAGATAACTAGAATTCATATTTCTGGGTCAAAGATGTGACCAATTTTAAACTTCATGACACATATGTAGAAGTAACAAAATTTTAGTATGCTTAGCCAAACAAATTTATTATTTAAAGGTTAAAATGATATTTCTTTTTTCATTATGAATATCTGAAAGATAGATTAGACTTTTTTGGTTTCTAGTGATAGTGATATGTGTTCTTGAACTCTTCAACTGAGGATGTAGTTGAAAATTTTGGTGATGATAAAGATAATTGACCAACACTTAAGTGAACTTAAGTTATTGTGCACTTTGTACTGGTGGCAGCAATGAAAACTTCTCCCATTATAAAGGAATAAAAGCTACAGAAGCAACAGTTTCATAAATGAGAATAGAAATTTGTGTAAAATGTAGATGCAAGAGGATCATTAAAAACTGAGTTACTTGACTTTTCTCTTATTGCTAATCTCCTAAGGAGAAAAAATAAATTAATTTAAATTCAATATAAGTTAATCAATTCATCAATTAAATCCAATGAATGAATTAAATTAATTTTAATTTAATTTAATTTCTCCCTAATGAGAAAAAATTAGATACCAATGAATACAATTTTGTCAGGTAGAGCTTTGAATGACTCCAAACCATTGTAAGATCTAAGATTTCTCCCAGGTATCCAAATCAATTTTCACCCCTTTGGCGGTAATACTGCCTATGCTGAGAATGCAAATTTAAGATGAAACGAGTTGTGCTTAACTACTATTGAAAGGAGATTTGTCTTAGTTTGAGCCTCTATTTTCATCAGCAGGGAGTGATGTACCCCAATATTCTGAGATGTACCTTGTATTCTCACTCCTGTTGTAACCACACCTTCTCCCATTTATTTAATCAGACAGGTGCTGCTGTAGAGGGATTTTGCAGAGGTAGTTTGAATCCTAAATCACTTGACTTAAAATAAAGTGATTATCCAGGAAGACCTGATATAATCACAAGGCTCCTTAAAAATGGTCTGGGTTCTTCCAGGCAAGAGATATTTGATGTGTGAGAGAGCCTATGAAGGGGCCATGTAACAAGAACCTGAGAAGGTCCTAGGTGTCGAGGGTAGTCTCCAACCAACAGTCAGCAAAATAAAGCAGGACCTTAGTCCCACAACCATACTGGCAATATAATTTGCCAATAACTTGAAGGACGGCAGAAGCAAACCTTTCCCCAGTCAAGTCTTCAGAGGACATACCTGGCTAACACTCTAATTCATATTTATGAAGCCTTGTGCAGAAAATCTAGCTAACAAGTTTTGAACTCATGGCCCATGAAAATGGCAAGTTGATAAATTGTTTTTTTTTTACACCTCTAAGTTTAGTACACAGAAATGTAAAGCTACAGTTGACCCTTGAACCACACAGGTTTGACCTGTGTGGGTCCGCTTATACATGAATTTTTTCAATCAATACTATAAATGTATTTTCTCTTCTTTACAATTTTTGTAATAAAATTTACTTTCTCTAGCATATTTTATTGCAATAATACAGTACATAACATATATAACATACAAAATATGTGTTTATCAACTGTTTATTCTATTTGTAAGGCTTCTGGTCAACAATAGACTATTTTACCAGTTAAGTTTGGAGCAGTTAAAAGTTATACATGAATTTTTAACTGCATAGGGGTCAGCAACCCTAACCCGCTATGTTGTTTGAGTCAACTGTAATATATTCTACATTATACTGCACATTCGTCTTCTCATTCTTTCTGTGGGAGGTAAAATGAGATATTGGGGTGTAAAAGGGAGATCATGACAGAGTTTCATTTTCAGTTAACTTGCTTTTTTTTTTTTACTCCCTTCTATTCTGGTAACACTATCCGACTCATAGGCCAGCGATGAAAGTGTCCCTAGCTTTAGTTATGGCACACCTCATACAGATTCCAAGATATGTTACTTCTGCGGCTTGATTCTCTCAACACCAGTTCATATACACATTCTGAGGTATTTACTTATAGGTTTATAGATTTAAGATTTATCTTGCAGCAGCCGTCCCTCATATTACATTTGGTTCTAATACCTGCCAACCAGGATTTGAGGTGTTAGTGAGCATTTGCTAGGGATTTTTTTCCATTTATTCCCCAGGTATGTCTTTGCTATGAATGTAGCCCTTCCTTCAACCTAGTAGCATCTGGCAGAGATAATGCATATTTCTCTTAGCTTGGTATTGTTTTACTCATTTCAGTGGAATTTTTTTTTTTGGAGACAAGTCATTTAAATTAGTTGGTATCAGATATTATATTAATCTGAACAACTCATGGTTCAGGTTTAAAAAGATAGCTTTCTTCATTATAGCATATTTTGTAAGTATATTATATAATGATTTGGGTCAGCTAGAAGGGCAGGCTCATGTTCCTTAAGAGACTCAGGAAAATAAGATGAATTAAACAAAGAAGTTTTACTAATGGTAATCTATTGAAGGTATATTTTATCTTAAAATTTGAAGGGGGATCTTGAGCCTCTACCTTTGGCTTCAGGAGCAACTGTATGACTTCAAAAGATTGATACGTTTTATAAATGCCTTGAAACTGTGTAGAAAAATGGCATTTTGGCTTGAAGAAAAAACAAATCTTTGTGTGGGCATGAAAAACAAATAAGTGGATGTTTGTCAACAAATACAAGGTTAGTTTCTGATATATCGATGTATATATGTGTGTTTTATTTTAACCTTATTGTCTTGTTTTGTTAAAAAAAAAGAAAAGAAAAGAAAAATATTTGGCAGTTTATTGAGTACAAAGATTGTTTAGGGAAAATAGCTTCCTTCTTAGAGCTCATTGCTCAAGAAAGTTTAAGTATCTCCTCCTTTCAGGAAGTCCTATAAGATAATATTTTTCTATGTGTTGAGGGACAACTTGAGAACGAGTAAATCTGAATTGAGCTTTTGCTGATCCAGCATTCATTGACAAGCTAGAGACCAACATCTGCTAAGCCTCTTTGCCTCTGAAGACAGGCAAATTTAAGAAATAGAATCGTTCTCATACCATGTTTTCTGGCCATGTGTAGGGTCATGTTTTGAGGTCATTTATTTTTGAGTAGTTTTTGTATATAGATACTGATTGTGGACAGAGAACTCTGTTTTGGATTAATTGGCTAAGGGTTAATTGATATAGGATACATATGACATGGTCTGTTCAGAAAAAGTCCAGCCATTGTTAATATAACAAAAACAGCTTGTAACCTGAAAGCCAAGGAAATTGAACTGGAATGCATGAACAATGATGACTTCACTGTACTAGTCAGTTGGGGCAGTAGATGCCATTGCATGAGCATGTGTACTGTATAGCCATCACATTCAAAATATCTGAGTAAGTAGAGCAACAAATCTGAATCAGATTTTGTATGAAGCTTAAACATTCCTTCACAGAAACTATTCAGATGATTCACAAGGCTTTGGGGGATGATGCAATGAGTTCAGCACAAATAAAAGTGTGGCATAAATGCTTAAAATATGGTTGAGAATCTGAAAGTGATCCATTTTCTAGAAGGTTTGCAATAAGCAGAACACATGAGAAAGTTGAATGTGTATGGGCTGTGATCAATAAAGATCAGTGACTGACAGTGAAAGAACTAGAAGTTGATCTGCAGATTCCAAAAACTATTGTGTCTGAGATTTTGATACAGGATCTTGGCATGAAATGTGTCATGCCAAAATTTATTCTATGTCTTTGGTACCAGAACAGAAGGAATATTATGCTGCAGTTGCTAATGAGTTGGTTCAAACTGCTACCAATGAACCAGATTTCCTCAATGTCATAACTGAGATAAATCGTGGGTCTATGGCTATGTTCTGGGAAATGAAGGCCCAGTTGTCCCAATGGAAGTCTCCTGGTTCTTCACACATGAATAAAGCGTGGCAAGATCAAGACCATGTTAACTGTGCTTTTTGATTGGGAAGCTGTTGTCCATCATGAGTATGTCCCTCCAGGCCAAACAATTAATTAGGAGTACTACCTGTGTTCTTTGTCAGTTGAGAGATGCAGTGTGATGAAAACAACTATAGTTATGCGCAACTGGTTATGGGCAGGTTTATCACAACAATGCACCCACTCATGCATCACGTCTCATGCAAAGTTTTTTGCAAAACATCAAATCATCCAGGTGACTCGGTCCCTCTACAGCCCATATTTGTCACACTACAACTACTGGCTTTTCTCAAAATTGTAATCACTTTTGAAAGGGAAGATATTTCAGAACATCAATGAGATTCAGAAAAATACAACTTATTTACATAGTGGGTGATTAATGAAGCTATAATAATATTTAGAAGGACATTTTATACATACAATATGTTGATGCATTTGCTATCTTGAGTGGCTATTGGAATTAATTTGGCCATTAACATCAAGAATAATAGCTGCCCACTAGGTATTACTTAGCAGACTCCCAAAGAGAATATGATTGGAATATATCAGGTAAAATTAGATTTTCTTTCAATAATGGAAATGGATCTGTAGTCTTTCTATGGTGTCTAATTAATTCAATAAAAGAGTATGATGAATTGATTCATTTTACTGGTAATTGCTATACATTTATGAGAAATAAGATGACTTAAAAAACAATGTTCTCTTCTTGCATGTATGTTAAAAATTAAAGCCATCATCCAAAGCCAGGAAACATTACAATAAGACACAAATCAAAGCAATCAGGTTGCTTGCAGCAAAGGTTAATGTGGCCAATCTTTAGGCTTCCTCTCCATTTATTATATAAGAAGAGAATGCTTGCAATACACCCAAGATGTTCTTAAAATTACACCTTGAGATGTTCAGATTTTAGTTCTTTCCCTGTACTTTCAAGTAGTTCAGTGTCACTCTTATTATTATTAGAATTTAACTATATTCTCCTGAACTATTACATTTTCAAAGATCCATCTTCCTTCCTCCACTAAACACATTAAAGTCATATTTTGGTAATTTTTGGTGATATATGGGATTTGGTGTCATGCTTCCTTCTTAACATGCATACTGTTAAAGAATCATTCTCCAGATAATTAGCTTTCAGGCCAGAGACTAAACTTAACCTATATAAAGTATTATAAATATCACTCAAAGTAAAGATAGTATACATGGCATCATAAAAACACACATGGGCATTTCACTGAATTCAGCCAGAGGCTTTGAAAAATAACCTGTCATTTGAGGGAATTCTTCAACTATGTAGAATGGGCTAGTTTTACTCCTTTGTCATACTGAAATACAGGAAATGAAGAAAACAAATTGCCTGTCCCCTTCTTCATGAAGTGTATGGTAGCTACACTTTAAACATTTCTTTTTTCTGTTTGATATTTCAGTTCAGAGGTCTAACCTTGTCAATTACTACGTCTAGAGAAGCAGATTTAATAGTTATTCACTGATATTTCCAGATTGATTTATTCCTCAATGAACTTATTCCTCAATTTACAGTTAATGAGGTAAATGTTAGGGAAAATGCCCCTGACAATTTTAGTGTTTGGTCTAGTTTTTAGCTCATACTGCTATTTTGCAGATTTTGTGTTGGCTGTTATGTAGAAAAATTGTTTTTTACTCTGAGAAAGCTATTTAAAAAGGTGATGTAAGAACAAAACATTTAAATAATATATAACATAAAGCATAAAATATATTGTATGATATAAGATTTATGCATGTAATATTATTAATACATATTATCTAGATCTAATACAATGAAAGAACTTTAGTCAGTTTACTTTCTTTAATAGAATTAATAACTTCAGTCTTCAATTATGTTTTCTGAAATAGTTGAAGACCATAGAATATGAATGTATGACTATACTAACAAAATTTTTAAAAGCAGCAATCTGTGATTTCTGATTTTAGATAAAAGACATTTTCACCTTTCTCTTTACCCCAAGTCAATTGAAATGAATGAAAACGTTAAAAAAAAAAAGTAAGGAAAATATGGAAGATATTTGAACAGAGATAAGCTATTAGTGGAGAAAAATTGTTTTAAATTTGGGGAGGATAGAAAGACCAAGGGATCATATTAACAGGTTATCCTGAGCAGAGTGGACCAAAGCTCAGAGCACCTGCAAACGAAGGTTCCAGTAGAAGAGGGGATTCTCCTTCTCTGCAATTTTCCAGAAACAATGGTTATGGAAAGTGGAAATAAGAAAACGAATGTAAGTCAAGGAATTTGATTAAATAACATTTCTACTTGCAGAAAGAAGTGTAGTTTGGTCTAGTCATTTATAATAGGGACTGCTAACAATGGAGAGAATTATCAACTACCTGAGTTAATTTACTAGTCTTTTTAAGAAAACATAAACAGAAAACCAATAACCATTAAAAACTTTGGTAAACTGGTTGACACCCAAAGGTGGCAGTGTAGGCAGGCATGGCTCACCTCTTCACACAACCACATCAAAATTACAAGAAAAAATATAGAACCATCACTCAGAAACATCAGATATCCAGCCCAATGGAAGTCTGAAAACTATGAAATTGAGTTGAATTAAACTCTGACAACTATGGAATTAAAGAATCCAGATTTATAAGAGGGGCCTAGATGTGGAATAGGCTGGTCCCACACCCATGCATGGTGGATAAAAATTCAGGAGGGATATCTCAGGATCAAGGAGTCCCAGCCCCACACCAGGCTACTCAGCCCAGGGTTGCAGTGCCAGGAAGATAAGGTCCCACAACTTCTGGCTGCAAAAACCAGGGGGGGTTGAGTTGGTGGAAGAAAATTCTGGAGCCCCAAGCACATACTCTTAAAGAGCACACATGGACTCACCTACTCAGACTCACTCCCTTTGAGCTTCAGCACTGGGGTAGCAGCTTAAAATGTACCAGTGGTATACAGGGAGGAACTAAATTGTCTGGCATCAAGGTGAACAGAGGCAATTGTCCTTGTGCTAAGCCCTCCCCCTACAGAGCCAGAAGGCTGGTGCCATATATGAGACTCCATCAACATGGCTAACACTGTTTGACCTACCTTGGAGATCCTCAGCCTCTTCCTCATCCAACTTATGGGCCCACTCGAGGTTCTTTTCCACGTAAATTGCTGGTTTTGGCTCATGCTTCACAACTTTCTAAATCCTATTAAATAAGCAACACCAGGCTCCAGTGAACTCAGGGCCTTGAACTAGCAGCAGCCAGCTTAGATTCAACAATTTGGCTACACCTGGGAATCTCCAAGCCCAGCATAAGTAGCAGTCATCTCAGATTGCTTTATAGCTCAGACACGTTGCCCCAACCAAAACACAGCTGGATGCTGAGCTTGGCCTGTACCATCCAGGAAACACAAGTGGGGTGTGCACCTAGTGGACAGCTATAGACCACATTGGGGCACCACTGCCATGCCCCTGTGCAGCTGGTCCTCCATGAAGGGTGGATGTTGATAGTCAGTGTTCACAGCCAGTCCTTGCAGCTTACTGGCTTACATAAATCCTTCCCGTAGACCTGCCAACAGCAACCAAGTTTCAACTACAAGAAGAGGGTATACCTCAGCCCACATGAAGGGTATCTAGCTTGGGCGATAGGGCAGATTGTGCCTCTGGGCTCTACAGGACACCTACTACATTGGTCACACTACTATGAAATGGAGTCAAAGCAGCTCTTTCTAACACATAGAAACAAACACAAGGAGGCTTCCAAAATGAGGAGACAAAGAAACATGGCACAAATGAAAGAACAGATCAAAACTCCAAAAAAAAAAAAAAGAAGAACAAAACAAAATGGATTTTATGAGAGAAGGAAGGCGGCAGAAGAGTGAGGGGAAGCTGCGCTTTCTGGCTCCCGAGACCAGTCTGTAGTTTGGGATAATTGCAGACAGAACATCTCGGTGAGCAGCTGAACACTGGCAAGAGTCAAGCCTTGACAATGCTGGATTAGAGAAAAACCATCTGGGAGCAACCTGTTTGGTGAGAATAGCAGAGGAAAAAGGGATGAGATGAAATTTCTGACTGGGGTAGCTCCCTGAGCTGTGGGAGGAAGTACACGAAGGCTTTTTAGCAACCACAGGCTTCCCCAGAGAGGAATCAGGGGGAGAGTGGATCTCTGCCCACTGGCAGAAACAGGAGAGAACTTGGTGGCATCTGGCGCTGAAAGACAAAAAACAGTGTACTACTGTGCATGTGAGAACGTGATTTTCCTTTATATTTTTCTCTTGTGTACTGCGGAGAGGGGAGGAAAGGTTAGGGGTGATAGGACATTCTTGAGGAGCGCAGGCGCAGAAGTGCGCTTGCCAACTGCCCAACCCTCCCCCTGGGTAGAGTGGGTGCACAAAGAAAAATGCCCTCACACACTGGCCCAGGCGCGCAACCAGTTCGCCGCCACACATCTGGGTGCACCTCAGACACACCCCAACAAATATAAGATCAGTGCCCCAACGGGCGCAGGGAGGGCCTTCTGGGCACGCAGAAGACTGTGCACAGACACGCCTGGCCAGCCCCAATGAACAACAGGCAGGAGCAAAGACCACTTGTGCGGGCTCTGCTTGTGCCCACCCAGGCGCATGTGGAACAGCAGGCAGCTGCGGCACGGGAACAGCGGAGGCGGTGAGTCACAGATGCTCACTTCCACTGTGCACAAGTGTCCGGGGCCCTGCACCAAGGGGTGAGAGACCAACTCCTGGAGCACGGCTCCGCAGACCTGAGGCTAGCGTGCACACAAGCTCCCCAGCAGGCTCCAAACAGGCGCCAAACCTGCAAAGATCAGGAACCTCTGGCCCGCCTCATTAGACCAGCTATGGATCCAGAAAAAGAAGAAAAACACAAAGGTTGAACTGAGTAAAAGCTTTCCTTTTGTATATCGTTCGTTCGTTCGTTCGTTCGTTCGGCAGCCGTCCGTCTCGAGAGACGATGGTGTAGCTTCTTAAGAGTCTATCTGCACCACCGAGAATGGCTGTGCAGTCCGACTCGGGAGTGACGCGGTATCTGTCTCCTCCCATGTTGAATCGACATCTTGCGATGTTGCTGGAGTGTCCTCTCCAGTGAAGCTGAAGCTACAGAGCCTGGGCAGGGTGATATGGAGGGTCTGCTGTTGCCCATGCAGCAGACCCCCCCTCTCTTCGCAGCTGAAGGGTCCAAGGGAAAGACGGAGTCGATACAGCTTGGCTTCAGGTGCGCCGCAGGAGTTGCCGGTGTTGACTACAACGTCAAACCGCCTTAGGGACTCCGGCTCTGGATTTTCTGTCGGGGTTTACTCCCTTAGCCTTTCCCCTGAAGAGGTATGCCACAAGGCAGCGGAGGTTTTTTGGAGTCAGAGTTTTCCTTCTCTGATGTGCCCTGACTGGAAGATCGAACCAGCGACACTTAGCTCGCAGGCCGACGCTCAATCCACTGAGCCAAACCAGCCAGGTTAACCTTTTGTGTATATATATATATATATATATATATTTTTTTTTTTTAAATTTTTATTTCTATTTTAGTTTTTTATTTGTATTTTATTTTACTTTAATTTTTTTAATTTCTTATTTTTAATTTTAATTTTTACTTTTATTAAAATTTTTTAAATAACTATCTCTTTAATTTGTTTCATACCATTTCTCCTTCTCATCCTTCCTCTTTAATTTTTGTTTATTTGCTTGTCTGTTTTGTTTAGCTTCCCTTTCACACTAAATAAATAGAATATAACTGCGATATAAATCTAACACTATACAATTCCACTTTCTTACTATATTCTACATTCTTTCCTCTCTTTCATTATTATTAACATACCATGTAAATATTACCTACTGTCAAGAACATCAAGCTCAGAAGATCAAAGAGACTGCACCACTGAAACCCCCAGATCTCCTATAAAGAATCTCATACCACAAAGGTGGGAAGTCAAAGCAGACAAACCCCCCCAAAAAAAAACAAACAAGAAGAATCCAACATGGTAAGATGCAGAAAAAAACTCTCAATGAAAAGAAAATAGGAATCCCCAGAAAGAGAGGTAGATGGAATAGACGTAGCCCAGATGTCAGACATGGAACTCAAAACAATGATGGTGAAGAAGCGCAATATACTCGACAACCTCAAAAACGACTAGGACAACCTCCAAGGAAGTTACCAGCAGCTCCAAGAAAATTACAGGGAACTTATAGAGAACTACACCAGCATAAAAAAGGACATAGAAATTATTAACAAGAACCAGGAAGAAATGAAGAATTCAATCTCTGAACTGAAAAACACAGTAGAATCAATCAAAAGAAGACAAAACGAAGCAGAGGATTGGATTAGTGAGCTAGAAAGAAATTTAAAAAAAAAATTCCTAGACAATACAACAAAATGGAAAAAAGATTGAAAAAGTACAAAGAAGATGTAAGGGAATTACAGTATAGCATGAGGAAAAACAATATCAGAGTCTTTGGAATTAAAGAGGGAGAGAAAGAAGAACGAGGAATAGAAAAGCTAATAGAAGAAATAATGACAGAAAATTTTCCCAACCTGATGAGAGAAAGTTATGCAGTTCAGGAAGAACAGAGAGTGCCAATGAAGAGGAATGCCGAAAAACCCACTACAAGGCACATCAAAATTAAAATGGCAACATTCAAAGATAAAGAGGGATCCCCAAAAAGAGTGTTAGATGACACAGAGGTAAGCAAACTATCAGACATGCAAATCAAAGAACAGTTATAGGGAAGCTCAATGAACTTGACAAACTCAGAAAAAACTACAACAAACTCCAGGGGAACTACAAAGAACTCCAGGGAAGCTACAAGGAACTAACAGAGAACTACACCAGCATTAAAAAAAAGATATAGAAGCTATCAATAAGAATAAGCAATAAATGAATAATACAATTTCTGAACCTATGAACACACTAGAAGCAGACAAAAGGAAGCAGAGGATCGGATCATGAGTTAGGGGACAAGGTAGAAAAAAAATTCCCAGACAATACAACAAAATTAAAAAAAAAAAAGATTTAAAAAGAATGAAGAGAGTTTAAGAGAACTGCAGAACAACATGAAATGAAACAATATTCATATCACTGAGATAAAAGAAGGAGAAGAAAAGGAGAAGGGGATAGAAAACCAGATTGAAAAAGTAATGACAGAAAATTTTCCTCACTTGATGAGAGAAAAAGTCATGCAAGTCCAGGAAGCACAGAAGGTCTCATTGAAGATGAATGCAAAAAGGTCCACTCCAAGGCGCATCATAATTAAAATGGCAACATTCAAAGACAAAGTGGAAGTCCTAAAAGCAGCAAGAGAAAAACAGCAAATAACATACAATGGAGCCTCGATAAGGCTATCGACCGATATCTCAACAGAAACACTACAAGCCAGAAGGGAATAATAAAAATATTTCAAGCAATGAAAAACAAAGGTCTACAACCAAGAATACTCTACCCAGCAAGGCTCTCATTCAAAATGGAAGGTCAAGTAAGAACTTTCATAGACAAAGGAAGACTAAAAGAATACATCTCCAACACACCAGCATTGCAAAAGATGCTAACGGGAACACTTAAAGAGAAAGAAGAAGAAAAGAGAAGACAAACACAGGTACAAAGGGAAATGAATAAATACATGTAAATAATAACCTTAAATGCAAATGGATTAAATGCTCCAATTAAAGGACATAGGGTAATGGAATGGATGAGAAAACGGGACCCACATATTTGATGCCTACAAGAAACACCTCAAAACAAAAGATTTACACAGACCGAAAGTAAAGGGGTACAAAAAAGTATTCCAAACAAACAAACATAAAAAAAAGCTGGGATAGCAGTACTCATATCAAACAAAACAGATTTCAAAGCAAGGGCAATAAAAAGAGACAAAGAAGGACATTTCACAATACTTAAGGGAAAAATCCATCAAGAAGATATAATACTGATAAACATATATGCACCCAACATAGGAGCACCCAAATACATAAAGCAAATACTAGAAGACCACAAGAAGGATATTAACAGTAATATACTCATAGTAGGAAATTTTAACACTCCATTATCAACAATAGACAGATCTTCGAAGCAAAGAAACACCAACGATATACAGGCATTGAACACCCCAATAAACCACATGGACTTAACTGATATATATAGAACTTTTCACTCCAAAGAAGCTAAATATACATTCTTTTCAAATGCACATAGGACATTTTCAAAGGTAGACCACATGAGAGGACACAAACAAGCCTCAACAAATTCAAAAAAATTAAAATCATTTCAAGCATCTTTTCAGACCACAATGCCTTGAAACTAAAAGTTAACCTCAGAGAAAAAAATTAAAGACATCCAAACTCATGGAGAATGAATAACATGTAATTAAATAATGAATGGATTAACAATGACATCAAAGAAGAAATCAAGAAATTTCTGGAAACTAATGATAATGAACACACAACACCCCAAAACCTATGGAACACAGCAAAAGCAGTCCTAAGAGGGAAGTTCATAGCAATACTGGCATATCTGAAAAGGATAGAAGAATCTCAAATATAAAATCTAACCCTAAAGCTATAAGAACTAGAACAACAACAACCAACAAGGCCTAGGGCAAGAAGAAGGAAGGAAATCATCAGGATCAGAGCAGATATTAAATGACATAGAGACCAAACTAACAATTCAAAAGATCAAAGAAACTAGGATCTGGTTCTTTGAAAAAATAAACAAAATCGACAAGTGTTTAGCCAGGCTAATCTAGAAAAAAAAAAAAAAAAGAAAAGAGAGAGAAGACCCAAATAAACAAAATCAGAAACGAAAAAGGAGAAATCATGACTGATACCACAGAAATACAAACGATTGTAAGAAATTACTACAAACAACTGTATGGGAAGAAATTTCACAACCTAGAAAAAATGGACAAATTTATAGAAACATATAACCTTCCAAAAACTGAACCAAGAAGACGTAGAAAGTCTCAACAGACCAATAACAAAGAAGCAAATTGAAACAGTAATCAAAAATCTCCCTGCAAACAAAAGCCCTGGACCAGATGGCTTCACAGGCGAATTTTACAAAACATTTAGGGAAGAACTAACTCCTACCCTCCTCAAACTATTCCAAAATATCCAATAAGAGGGAAAAAATCCAAACTCTTTCTATGAAGCCAGTATTACCCTAATTGCGAAACCAGGTCAAAACACAACAAAGAAAGAAAACTACAGGGCTATATCACTGATGAACATAAAATCTAAAATCCTCAATAAAATATTGGCAAACAAGATTTAGCAATACATCAAAAAGATCATATACCACGATCAAGTGGGATTCATCCCAGGGATGCAAGGATGGTTTAATATTCGCAAATCAATAAATATAATACATCACCTAAACAAAATAAAAGACAAAAAACACATGTTCATATCAATAGATGCAGGAAAAAAATTTGATAAAGTACAACACCCATTTATGATGGAAACACTCAGCAAAATGGAAATAGAGGGAGCATATCTTAACATAATTAAGGCTAGATATGAGAAACCTGAAGCCAACATCATACTCAATGGACAAAAACTGAAAGCATTCCCCCTGATATCAGGAACAAGAAAAGGCTGTCCACTCTTTCCACTCCTATTCAACATAATATTGGAAGTCCTAGCCATAGCAATGAGACAAGAAAATAAAATAAAAGGCAGCCAAATTGAAAAAGAAGTACAACTCTCAGTATATACATATGACATGAGAGTATACATAAAAAACCTTATAAACTCCACTAAAAGACTACTCGATATAATAAGTGATTTTGGCAAAATAGCAGGGTACAAAATAAATATACAGAAATCTAAGGCCTTTCTGTACACCAACAATAAAATATCAGAGACAGAGAAAAAAAAGAAAATACCATTTACTGTAGCAACAAGAAAAATAAAGTACCTAGGAATAAACTTGACCAAAGAGATAAAAGACCTGTACCCTGAAAATTACGTATTCTTGAATAAAAAAATTAAGGAAGACACAAAGAAATGGAAGCAAATACCATGTTCTTCGATGGGAAGAATCAACATCATCAAAATGGCCATACTACCCAAAGCAATTTACAGATTCAATGTAATGCTTATTAATATACCAATGACATATTTCACAGACCTAGAACAAATACTCCAAAAATTGATATGGAACCAAAAAAGACCCCGAATAGCAAAAGCAATCTTGAGACAGAAGAACACAGCAGGAGGAATCACAACACCAGACATCAAACAATACTACAAAGCCACCATGATCAAAACGGTCTGGTACTGGCATAAGAACAGACATATAGATCAGTGGAACAGAATAGAGAGGGAAGAAATAAATTCAGAAATCTACAGTCAACTAATATTTGATAAAGGAGGAAGGATCATAAAATGGAGTGAGAAGAGCCTCTTTAACAAATGGTGCTGGGAGAACTGGACAGAGATATGCAAAAAAAAAAAATGAAACTAGACAACCAACTTATAGCACACATGAGAATAAACTCAAGATGCATCAAAGGCTTAAATGTAAGCCGTGACACCATAAAAGTCCTAGAGGAAAACATAGGCAAGAAAATTTCAGATATCCCACATAACAATATCTTCATGGATACATCTCCTAAGGCAAGAGAAATACAGAAAAATATAAACAATTGGGACTACATCAAACTAAAGAGTTTCTGCTCAGCAAAAGAAAACATCAGCAAGGCGAAAAGGAAACCAACTATATGGGAAAACATATTTGCCAATGAAATCTCAGACAGGGGACTGATCTCCAAAAATATATAAAGAGCTTATATGACTCAACATCAAAAAAACAGATGACCCAATTTAAAAATGGGCAAAGGATCTGAACAAACATTTCTCCAAAGAGGACATACAGAAGGTTCATAAACAAATGAAGAAATGCTCAAAATCACTAGCCATGAGAGAGATGGAAATAAAAACCACAAAGAGATACCACTTTACATCAGTCCGAATGGCCCATCATCAACAAATCAACAAACAACAAGTGCTCACAAGGATGTGGAGAAACGGGAACCCTACTACACTGTTTGTGAGAATGCAGTCTGATGCAGCCACTATGGAAAATAGTATGGAATTACCTCAGAAAACTAAAAATAAAATTGCCTTTTGAACCAGCGATTCCACTGCTAGGATTATACCCTAAAAATCCTAAAACCCTAATTCAAAAGTACTTATGCACCCCTATGCTCATAGCAGCACTGTTTGCAAGAGCTAAGTGCTGGAACCAGCCTAAGTGCCCACCTGTAGATGAGTGGATCAAAAAACAGTGGTACATTTACACAATGGAATACTATGCAACAGAGAGAAAGAAGGAACTCCTGCCATTTGCGGCAACATGGATCGAACTATAAAGAATTATGCTTAGTGAAATAAGCCAGGCAAAGAAAGAAAAATACCATAGGATATCACCTAATACAGGAACCTAAAGAATAACATAAACAAACGAACTAAATAGGACAAGAGCAGAATACCAGTCAACAGGGGGAAGGGAGAGAAAGGGGATAAGTAAGGGAAAGGTTTAGTCAAGGAATGTGTATAAATGACTCATGGACACGGACAATGGGGAGTAATATAATTGTGGGAGAAGGGGCGGGCTGGTTGGGGGAGGGTACAATGGGGGAAAAATGGAACAACTGTAATTGAGAAATGAAAAAATAAAATTAAAAAACAAAAAAGCAAAAAAAGCAAAAACAAAACAAAAAAAAAAAAACCAAGAAAACAAAATAGAGATAACCAACCTCTCAGATTCAGAGCTCAACACTGGTGATCAGGATGTTCAGAGAACTCATTGAGTATGACAGATGCATAAGGTAAGAAATGAAAGCTACACTAAGTGAAATAAAGAAAACCCACAGGGAACCAACAGTGAAGGGAAGGAAGTCAGGATTCAAATCAATTAGTTGGAACATAAGGAAGAAATAAACTTTCAACCTGAACAGAATGAAGAAACAAGAATTCATAAAATGAGGAGAGTATAAAAAGACTCTGGGACACCTCCAAAGGGCCCAAAGTCGGAATCATAGGAATGCCAGGAGAAGAGGAAGAGCAAGAAATTGAAAACTTATTTGAAAAATAATAAAAGAAAACTTCCTTAATTTGGTGAAGGAAATAGACATACAAGTCCAGGAAGCACAGAGGGTCCCAAACAAGCTAGACCCAAGGAGGACCACACCAAGACACATCATAATTAAAATGCCAAATGTTCAAGATAAAGAGAGAATCTTAAAAGCAGTAAGAGAAAAGCAGAAAGTTACCTACAAAGGGATGCCTATAAGACAAGAAGGGACTGGCAAGAAGTATTCAATGTGCTGAAAAGCAAGGACCTACATCCAAGATTACTCTATCCAGCAGAGCTACATTTAGAATGGAAGAGTATATAAGGTGCTTCCTAGACAAGGTAAAGCTAAAGGAATTCATCATCACCAAGTCATTATTATATGAAATGTTAAAAGGATACCTTTAAGAAAAAGAAGAAAATCAAAACTATAGATATTAAAATAGCATCAAACACAACCATTAATAACTAAATCTAAAAAACAAACACAAAACAAATTAAGCAAACAACCAGAACAGGAACAGAATCATAGATATTGAGGTCATATCGAGGGTTATCAGAAGGAATGGGGAAAGGGAGAATCAGGGTGAAGTACAGAGATTAAGAAGTATAATTCATAGGTGCAAAATAAACAGGGGAAAGTTAAGAATAGTATAGAAAATTGAGAAGACGAAAAACTTTAATGCATGACTCATGGACATTAACTAAGGGTGGGGGATTGCTGGAGGGAAGAAGCATACCAGGTGGAGAGGGGGCTAAGGGGGAAAATTGGGACAACTGTAATAGCATAATCAATAAAATAAGTAAAAAAATTTTTTGAAAATGAAAGAAGAGAGGGAGAAGGAGAAGATAACTTTAAAAACCTAGTTTATTCTTTCAGAGAGATTTGGTTATATCTGTAAGAGAAAAGCACATTTCTTTTTTTAATTATTTATTTATTTGTTTATTTATTTATTTTTAGAGAGAGGGGAAAGGAGAAAGAGAAGGAGAGAAACATCACTGTGTGGTTGTCTCTCACTCGTGCCCCCAACTGGGGACCTGACGTGCAACCTGGGAATCGAACCAGCGACACTTGGCTCACAGGCTGACGCTCAATCCACTGAGCCACAGCAGCCAGGAAAAACACATTCCTACTGTAAAAAAAATAATCACAGGCAAGGAAGAGTTTGGCAAAATTAAAAATAAGGTGCCAAAATAAGGAATTTAACATAAAAGTTGAAATAATATTTGAAGTAAAGGAGTTCATCATCACCAAAACACTATTATATGAAATGTTAAAGGTATTTATTTAAGAAAAAGAAGGTAATCAAAACTATGAAAAATAAAATGGCAAAAAATGCATATCTATCAATTTAATCTAAAAAACAAACTTTTGATGGTTGCCAGATGGGAAGGGGGTGTAGAGGAATGGGTGAGTATGTAAAGGGATTAAGAAGTACAAATAGGTAGTTACAGAATAGCCATGGGATATGAAGTGGAATAGCCAAAGAACTTTTATGCAAGACCCATAGACATGAACAATGGTGGTGGGATTGCCTGAGGGAGTGGAGGTGCTGGGTGGAGGGGGGCAAAATGGGAAATTCAAGACAACTGTAAAAGTGTAATCAATAAAATATAATTTTAAAAAAGAAAATGTTTTCAGAAGACAGAGAAAAAGTGAAGCAGATGTAAAGTAAGAAAGTTAGAAGACCAAGCTACAAGGACAAATGACCATCTGGTTAGGAGTTCCAAAAAGAATAGAGAAGTTGGGGGAAGAGCAAGCATGTAACAAAGAAATAGAGGGAAATTTCCCAATGTTGTACATATATAAAGCTCTACATATTGAAAGGGCTTGTTGGATCCTCAGCATGATGGATGAAAGAAAATGAACACCTAAACAAAATTTCACAAGATGTTGCACTGAGGATTAAGAGAAGATCTAAAGGTATGTAGAAAAGTGATAAAACAAACACAGTAGATTATCTACCAAGGAATGATAAAGAGATTGACAGGAGACTTTTAGGTGGTAACATAAGATTCTGGAAGACAATAGACAATACCTTCAAGTTCTCAGGGACGATGGTTTTGGATTTATAAGTCAATGCTCAGACAAATGAACAAATAAGTGTGAGAGCAAAGACTTAGTCATGAATTAGTTGCTTAAAGCCCATTGTCCTTTATAAGATTACAAAGGGTCTTAATATCTGAGAGGGAGGGATTGTTATTTTTTTAATGTTAAAATAATTAATTAATCACATATTTACTTAAAAAAGAGAAGAAGAAGATATGAAAGGGTGAAGCGGGAAAGCTTGTATGTATGAACCATGGGTATGGACTTGAGGGGAGGATTGCTGGGGGAGGGAGATGCTGGGTGGAGGGGAGTAAAGGGGAGAAAATTGGAACTATTGTAACAATATAATCAATAAAATACATTAAAAAAAAAGATCTGAACATTTCTGATGTTGTGTAACAATAAAAATGAACAGAGTAGAAACAAGATCTAAGAAATGTGAAACTGAGGAGTACAACTGAAATAATTCCCAGGATGATAATAAAAGTGTAATAGTAGTTCTAGTATAATAGTTGGAAATTGTGTTTGGCTCTTAATGACAATTCTGACTATAATGTTTAAAATATGCAAATATTTACTTTTCTCATATTATAAACAATGTTGAGGTAGTTGGTTGCTGGCACTGTATCAACAGAGCAACTTTACAATTCCCAAATGGCTGTTGAAGTTCTAGTTATCATATTGGTATCCTGGCCTGAAACAGATAAGTAGGAGAAAGGAAAAACAAAAAGCACCTCCCAATTAAGTCAGTTTTTGGAAGTTCCACCCAACAACTTATAGTTAGATGCCATTGGCCAAACCTAATTGTAAGGGATATTGTGTTCAGTTAGGACCAGGGAGAAAATGAATTTGGGGGTGGGAAATTAACAATGTTTGACAAGACTTGAAAGCATTTTATTGCATTCAACAAATAACATGATTGTGATACTCAATGATATTCCATGTTGCAGAACGCAGATATTCATTTTATATATAAGACACAGGAAAGCTGTTATAATTTCAGGAAGAATAAAATTAGATACAATAGAGGCATGACCCACAATGAAAACAAATCAAATAAAATAACTTAAAAATATGCCATGATTTTAAGCAAAAATGGAGTCTACAAAAAAATCCCTTTGACAGTTTAAACCTGGAGAATTAGCTAGAACTTCTAGCATGATGGTGAAAAAAATAGTGAGGGGGAACATTCAGATCTCAGTGGAGAAGCTTTAAGTTTATCACTGTTAAGTATTATGTTAGATGTAGTTTTTTTGGTAGATGTTATCAAGTTGATTAAGTTCCCCTGCATTCCTAGTTTACTGAGAGTTTACAAGATCTGTTCAGGAAGTATCCAGCATGTACTATGGAAAATAGAGAAATATATTGAAGAAGATACAAAATACAAGAAACATGCACACAGGACAATGATACCTCTGTCCCCTTCAAAGTAGCCTCCTTGAGGCCTCACACAGTTCTTCTAGCATCTCTGTCTCTTCCAGTGTTCAAAACAGTCTACAAAATTCTTTGTTGGAATTTCAGTCAACATCCCCATTGTATTTTCCTGAGTCTCACTGATGGTCTGAAATAGCTTTCCTTTCAAAAGTACGTTGAGTTTTGGGAAAAGACAGAAGTTGAAGGGTGCCAAATCTGGGCTGTAGTGGGGTGGAGTCACCAGGATGATTTAATGTTTTTCCAAAAAACTATGCAGGATGTGATGTATGACTTGGCATGTTGTTGTGATGAAGTCGCCAATCGCCAGTTGCGCATAGCTATGGCCATTTTCATTACATTGCATATCTCAACCAATGAAGAACATTGAGGTAGTGCTCCTTATTAATTATTTGGCTTGGAGGGACATACTCATGATGGACAACAGCTTCCCAATAACAAAATACAGTTAATATAGTCTTGATCTTGCTGCAACTTTGCCGCGCCTTCTTCGGGCATGAAGAGCCAGGTAACTTCCACTGGGATGACGGGGCCTTCATTTCCCAGATCATAGCCATAGACCCACGATTCATCTCCAGTTATGATCTTGAGGAAATCTGGTTCATTGGTAGCAGTTTGAACCAACTCATTAGCAACTGCCGCATGATGTTCCTTCTGTTCTGGTAGCTGAAGCTGCGAAATGAATTTTGGCACGACACATTTCATGCCAAGATCCTGTATCAAAATCTCAGACACAGTAATTTTTGGAATCCCAGATTACCTTCTAGTTCTTGCAGTGTCAGTCACAGATCTTTATTGATTGCAGCCTATACATGTTCAACGTTTTCAGGTGTTCTGTTTGTTGTAGGCATTCCAGAATGAGGATCACTTTCAACAAATTCTTGACCATTTTTGAAGCATCTGTGCTACAGTTTTATTTTTTGCTGCACTCATTGTGTCATCCCCAAAAGCCTTCTGAATCATCTGAATAGTTTCTTTGGAGGAATGTTCAAACTTAACACAAAAGTTGATGCAGATTCATTGCTCTACTTGATCAGTCATTTTGAATGTGGTGGCCACACAATACACATGCTCACGCAATGGCATCTGCTGCCCCCACTCACTAGAACAGTGAAGTTGTCATTGTTCATGCACGCAGATCCCAGTTCTCTCTCTTTGGCTTCCAGGTTACATAAATGTTGCACAAATCATTCTCATTATATTAACAATGGCTGGACTTTTTTCTAGACTAAGCTCGTATATCATCAATTGCTGTTGAAATTTTTTAAATGCTTTTTCATCATGTATTGATGTGATCATGTGGTTTTTTATCCTGTTGATTAGATAGAGTATATTAACTAATTCTAGAATGTCAAACCAGCCTTGTATATCTTGGATAAATCCCAGTTGGTTATGGTGCATAAAGTTTAAAATATATTATAGGATTCAATTTGTTAATATTGGCTTGAGGGTATCTGAATATATGTTCATGAGAGATGTTGGTCTATAGTTTTCTTGGTTTTCAATTTTTAAACTCAATCCACAAACAAATCAGAGAACACAATTATAATTAAAAATAGACTATAAGTAGATTATAGCTTAACAATAGGAGGGAAAGAAGAGGGAAGTAGAAAAATGATAACATATCTGTTGTAGTGGGGAGTTAAGAGATTCTGTCTAGAGTTGATGATTCAAGAAACAATCACTAAATATATTATTTTTGTAATATCAGAAAGGAGAACAATTCAAATTAAAACATAATTTATAAAAATTGGAAAGAAGAGAGTGAAAGATAGTAGTGGGAGTAAGCTAAATCTTTCACATGTCAAAGTACCTAATATATAGGTACATTTTTATTATTTGGAATTCAAACTATGCTTCTATGGCAAAGAAAGGTCAAAATAATATTTTTCCCTCTAATGTAATGGTTTAAGTAGTTGGTACTGACTGTTATGTTTGTTTGTCAGGATTTGAAATTTAGGCTCCTTTTATTATGTTTTTATGCTATCCTCAACAAACAGCAATCATCTTGCTATCTATATGAATACTTTATCTCAACCATCACAACTTTTTTTTAGGCCATAGATTAAGGAAAACCAAAAGCAGAAGGCACATTCATTCACTTTAAGGATACGACATGGAAATAATTACATTCTTTCTTCTCACATTCTATTAGTCACAGAACTAGTCACATGACGTCATTTATCTGCAAGAAAAACTGGGAAATACAGTCTTTAGTGGGGCAGATATGCATCTAGCTAAAAATTATTTTAATACAGAACAAGAGGAGAACGGATATAGGAAATAGATAACAGTTATTGCTATTTTGTTTACTTTTTATAAACAACAAAATATATTTATAAAGAAATTATTTAGAGTTATGGAGTCAATCAGAGACAGTTTAAAAACAGAAATGGTACAAATATGATTTCCTTAGAAGAAAGGGAGGAGTAAGAAGAACCATCACTTTCATTTTGTACCTGTCTGTCATTAGATTATTATTTGCATGTGCTTTTAATAATTATAATATAATAATAACAATATATATAATAAATGTAATTTATGTGAGAAAGATATATCTCCTTTTTTACATACAGGGTGAAAATGATCCCTATATGAGAGAAAAGAAAATTAGATTTAAGAACATTAAAAAACTTTAGTTAAATTACTTTTTGATTTCTAAAACTTTTTTACTGCCATGTTTTGTTTGTTCACACAGGAGTGTCAGTCCTTGCCAGATAGGTTGAGGAATGAAAAACAAGATGAAAAGATAGCCATCTTTACTTTGGATAAATGAGGTTACTCAAGAGAGAGAATTAGAGAAAAGAGAGATCAAACACATTCCATGCCATTTTGTCCATGGCTGGAACTGGGCAGTGTTTCTGCTTTCAGGTCTTTGACCTGTATGATGCTTTCATGTGCTAAGCATTGAAAGATTTTGCTGTCTCTCTTTGAAGGTTACTTCCTGGTATAATATATTCATCCAATGAAAATTGGAGCTTATTTTCTATTCTGGGTACATTTTTCTCTTCTCAATTTAATTCAATTATTTGTAATTATACCCTTCATATTATCTTTATAATTTTCATCTCTTATTACAATTTTCAAATACCTGTGGAGAGTAACTCCTTAGTCATTATTTAGTCAAATGCACCTAATATCTCTCCTTTGATCTTTTCTCTTAAGTAGATTTCTTCTGTCACTCAATGTCAATGTTTTTTTTAATTCTTTTTCTTGCATTTTTCCTCAAAAGGACCTATATCTATTTCTTCCTGAGAGCAGCACATAGTTTCTCCTAAAATTTTTTCTTATCCTGACTTGAGGTAGATAAAAGGATATTTGACTAGACGACCTTAAAGATTCCTCTAAACCCTGTGACTTTTTCAATTTTATACAAAGATTATAAATTTTTTTCACTTATATATTGTGCAGCTAAGTGGAGATCTATAAAAAGAAAAAGTTAAATGCAAAACTTTTTCCATATTATCTTCCAATCTTTAGTAATATGAAGATATTTTGAACTGTGTATAAAGTATTTGTACATTATATTATATTTTGCTACCATAAATGGAAGCTATTTTACATATAAATATCCATATGATATACCATTCACCTTCATGTCCTTTAAAATAGCCACCCATTGTATTACTATATCATATCTTGTCTATTCAAATATGCAAATCTTGAAAACCATTATTTTTTAGTTTTAAAATATCAATATGTAACAGGTAACTGATTCATTAAATTGAGAAATGAACTTGATTTCAGTATTGAGCTTACCACTAATAAATCAGAGGATGCCCATAAAATACATAAATAATATTTTTTAGTCTTAAAACTTTTTTTCTGATTTTGGTAAGACACATCAGAATTGCATGGTTAACTATCTTGCAATGATATGCTTCTGTATTTTATCCATTGTTACTTTCTTATTAATTTAGCATTTGACTTTTCTGTAAGGTACATTCAATGTCTTTGGATGTATATATCATCTTATAAAAACAATAAATCCAAGAGAAATATTTCTCCAGCCTTAACAGAGCTTTTAAAACACGAAAATTCCCCTCTTGGATACATCTCCTGCAGTTTCCAGTGGCTAATATTTCTGAAGGTGTAAAATGTATTTCTAGTTCTTCCAGTGACAGTTCCTAATAAAAGTGTTGCTAACTGGTCTCATGTGATAATATTTACAAAGTTAGCAGGCAAATATATAGGTTTCTCTTAATATTGAAGTTGCCTTTGGCATAGGCCATTTTATAAAATATGCCCTTTCCATGATGGGTACCAATATATTGCTGAAAGTACAGAGAAAGTTTCCACTATGCATGAGGGAGGCTAATATTTTCAAAAAGTTGCATACTGAAGAGTAAAATGTTTATACTCTATTACTGAAAAATTGTGACACTCTTATTAACAAGGTATTGAGATAAGCCCTGGACCAGACATGAGATAAACATATGTTATATCTTTGTGTAAAGTCAAATCTAGTATATAATAATAAAGACTCAGCCTGGGTGGGAAGGATTGCTAAGTGGCAGCAATAAGGGGAAAGGTAATGTAGCAGACATAAACATAAAATTGTATTTTAGATTTTGCTTGAGTGGTAACAAGAGAGGAAGGTCAGCAATCATATATATATATTTAAAACAATGGTAATCATTGCTATAACAAAATATTAGAAGTTTGCATTGGAAAAAAATATGCTACCTGCCTGATAAAGAATCTCTCTGATATCCTTAATGATAAATGTAATAGATATTGTCATTATGTTAATAGTCGTCGGCAGCCGTCCGTCTCGAGAGACGATGGTGTAGCTTCTTAAGAGTCTATCTGCACCGCCGAGAATGGCTGTGCAGTCCAACTCGGGAGTGACACGGTATCTGTCTCCTCCCGTGTTGAATCGACATCTTGCCATGACGCTGGAGTGTCCTCTCCAGTGAAGCTGAAGCTACAGAGCCTGGGCAGGGTGATATGGAGGGTCTGCTGTTGCCCATGCAGCAGACGCCCCCTCTCTTCGCAGCTGAAGGGTCCAAGGGAAAGACGCAGTCAATACAGCTTGGCTTCAGGTGCGCCGCAGGAGTTGCCGGTGTCCGCCTTAGGGACTCCGGCTCCGGATTTTCTGTCGGGGTTTACTCCCTTAGCCTTTCCCCTGAAGAGGTATGCCGCAAGGCAGCGGAGGTTTTTTGGAGTCAGAGTTTTCCTTCTCTGATGTGCCCTGACTGGAAGATCGAACCAGCGACACTTAGCTCGCAGGCCGACGCTCAATCCACTGAGCTAAACCAGCCAGGGCTATGTTAATAGTACAGATGAGAAAATTGAAGCACATACAGGTCAACTTACTGGTTTAGGGTCACTCAACAAGTATGTTGTGAAATAGTCAGATTATTTCTTACTTCTTGTTCGGGTCTCTGACCTCTCAACCTGTGCTTCTCAGCAGGAAAGAAGAATAAAGAGAAAGCTACCTTTGCATTTCAGAAAATCACAAATTTAAAGATTGGGAGGAAGAAAAACATCCATTCTAACTTTTTAAACAAGCCAGAACTAGTTTGTAGATACTTAGCATATTCTGGCTATAGAAGAGTAGGTCAGTACTTACTGAGTTTTAAAATATATATAGAAGTATTGGGGCAAATTTGATAGACTGAGAGTGAATCCAAGAATCAAGTTTACTGGGTATTGGGTCCCCACTAAGTGCTGGGTGAACTTTTCAAAATTCTTTCCACTGGATGATTATATGCCTACAATCAGTATGAAATTGATCACAGTCAAGATAGAGAATGATGGAGATTATAATAAATATGTTATTAATAAGTAATACTTTACAATGCTTTTCTGTTTCTAAAGCACTCTCTCATATATTATTTTATTTGATCCTCTCCACAACCCTTGTGGTAGCTACTAATATCAAACTCTGATCTTTATTTTATTGATGAAATCATTTGAGTTCATAGATGGACAAATGCAAGTTTAGAGTTGATATTTTAAAAACAATAGCAACCAAAACCACTTAATTTAAAAGGAGAGTGGGTATCACATAAGCCCTGACCAGTGGGACTCAGTTGGTTGGGTGTCATCATGCAAAACAAAAGATTCGCTGGTTCAATTCATCAGGGTACATGCATAGGTTGTGGGTTCAGTACTTGATTGGGGCATATGTAAGAGGCAACTGATCAATATTTCTCTCCCTATGTTTCTCCCTGCTTTCCCTTCTCTCTCTCAAAAAAAAAAGAGTGGGTGTCACTCAAGACCTAAGCAGTGAAGAGAACTACCAAGATATTATAAAAAATCAAATTAATATATTTGAGAGTTCCAGAAAGGCCTAGATAATTATAACTTTTTCATGAGAGGCCAAAGCTTAGTTATGCTTAATTTTTCCCCCAAAGCTTAGGCTGATAAGATAGACTGTGTATTAAAGTGATAAGCCAGGGATACTCCCTTTAGAGTTGAATTGACTAGGGGAAAACTTAAGGTTAAAAATCACAGAAAATGAAAACAGGAATAAAACAAGAATGTCAAAGAGAACAGTGGGAAAAATTACTCTAATTACCTGGACATGTAATTCATTACCCAGGGGAACAATTTTTAACAAAATTTCTGTTGAGTTTGATTTTTTTTAGCTGTTTTAGATTTAAATAGGCATGCTGATTTCAAAACTGTAGGTAATTTTCCTCTATAACATCAAGTTTTTTCTGTACAGCTTTTCTCAATGTGACCACTCTAGGCTTGATCAAGCCTGGATTGAGGGAAGCACTAGTGCTCTCCTATTGGCTGATAGCAAACCTCCGTTGAGTGTGGAGGGGTGGGGCATGACCTTGGAGACAAGTGACAGGTTCATATTTGTCTGGGATACTCACTTACACATGAGACAGTGTGGTGAGAGGTTGTGCACTGCTCTAAATAGTGAATCATATTCAGAAGTGTAGTTTCAGTTCTTCTCTGTATACAAGGAGTTAGCAGAATTTATTTTTTAATTTACCTTTATGTACTTATTTCTTTTCCTTCTGCCTCTACTATTTCTCATCGTAAGTGCCTAAACAACCCTGATTCATTTTGTTATATCTGTGACAGTTTCACCATTCCCAATCAAAGGACAAACATCAGCGCATTACTCAGGCAAGCCTATTTTGCATTTTTTTAAAGAAGAATGTCAAATGCCTTGCAACTATTTTGCGTATTTTGAAGTAAAACTTGGTGATCAAGATAAGTCTTGGGCTCCTCACAAGGTGTGCAAGCAGTGTGTTGAGAGTTTACAGGTGTGGACAAAGGGAACACGTGATAAATTGTCATTTGGTATACCTGTGGTTTGGCAAGAGCCAAACATCAAGATATAACAAGAAAAATAAATGTAAAATAGAGTATCCTAGTCTACTATCAGCTGCACACCCAGTGCCTCATTCACTTGAAATCCCAGTGCCAGTTTTCATTGAACTACTCTCTTTCGAAAAACAGGAGTATGGTGAAGAACTAAGTGAAAGCAATGATGAAGATTTTGAAAATGAAGATGACTCAGTTCATAAAGGATTTGATCAGCATGAGTTGAATGATTTGCCATGAGATTTGGGACTATCCAAAAGGACTTCAGAACTCAGCATTAAGACTGCATGAGAAAATCTAGCTGGAAAAAGTAGTGGAGGCATCCTACTTTTGATTTTTAAAAAAGTGAATTTATGTAGTACTTTCGAAGTGACAGTGGCTTTGTGTATTGCCAAAACATACGTGGTTTAATGGAGGAATTGAGAATTCCAAACTATAATGCAACTGAATGGCGACTGTTCATCGATAACTCAAAGTAGAGCTTGAAGTGTGTCCTCCTTCACAATGGCAATTTATTTGGTGCAGTCCCAATTGACCATTCAGTTTGTTTTCATGAATAATATGAAGACATAAAGAGAGTCATTGATCTGTTGCAATATCACAAGCACAATTGGGTCACCTGTGTTGACTTTCAAATGGTCTGCTTCCTTCTTTGTCAGCAATGCAGATACACCAAGTATCCCTGTTTTCTGTGTATGTGGGACAGCAGAGCTCATGAGAAGCATTGGGTGGAGTTGAACTGGCCTCCAAGATCTGACCTGAAACCTGGTGATTCAAACTTTCTACACGAGCCACTTGTTGACAGAAAGAACATTCTATTTCCACCTCTGCACATAAAACTGGGTCTCATGAAGCAATTTGTTAAAGCTTTGCCAACTGAAGGAGACTGTTTCAAGTATCTCATTTTGGCATTTCCTAGCCTGTCATTTGAAAAGATAAAATACCTTAATATGTATGTTTGGTAGCAGAACTTTACTACTTGTATACAATCTGACTTAAAGTAACAATATATAGCCTTTATATGAATAAAAAACTCTAAATTAAAAGTATATTTAGGTAATTTTTTTCTTTATTTTCCTTTGTATGTACATTTTGTATGATTTTTGGGACAAAGGGAGGGTATCCTGTATCTTAAAAAGTTGACGTGATAGAGAAAAACTGTGTTCATTTTTGGATTCAGATGCCAAAATTAGTCAAAAACAAATGTCAGGTCTAACTCAATGAAAATTGTGTTCCTCGGTGTTATAGAAAGATGCAGGGAAATGCATACTGAGATCCAAAGAGCAAGACAGAGACAAGACAAAACAATCCTCTACATACTTGATCTGAGTAGCACCAACATTCCCATCTGTGACATGCATAACACCATGGAGAAAGAATGTGGAGTACTGAATCATACAATGTGAGAGCAGTAGTCTAACTGAACCATAAAAAAAGAGGAACATTGCCTGCCTGCTGCCGCAAAAGCCAAATTCATAAGGCAAATCTTGGTGTCAAAGGAAAGAGGTTTATTTCACTATCTGGGAGAATTGTGGACTCTCATCAGCAAGACCATCTCCTCTTTCTTCCCTGGAAAAAGTTCAGCCATCCTTAGCAAGGCTAATACAAAAGTTAATTTTAAAGTACAGTCCTTTGGAGCCCACAGGTGGCTGCTAAGTAGTCATAGTCCCCATTCAGATAGCTTAGCTTGTTTCCACTGCTGTTCATTTCAGGTTCTCTCCTGGACCCTTTGTGTGAAGTCCATGCAACCATGGGTCATGTGGTTACAAGGGCTGCAAGGTTGTGTACCCATGGGAGAACATACGAATGCACTGGCCAATACATCACTAGGTGAGCAAGAGAGAGCCAGAGGGGTTCCCTCCTGGAGACCATGGGGACCATGCCAGTCCAGGACACAAGGAAGCCATCCACAAGCAAAGAAAGTCACCAGCCATAGAACCCCTTTGTTCCCTTGGGATTATATAAATTTGGGTATGGGATGGGTCAGGTACTTTCTCAAAAAGACCAATCAATTTACCAAACTTTTTTGTGCTTCAGGTGGGTTCACCTTTCAATCAACCTCTTCTTTCACCAGAGTAGACTGACAGCCCTCTTTGTTCCAGCACCTCCCCCTGTGCCATTCTGACTTCTTTGGCACATGTACCTTCCTCCCCATGATCCCATCCTCATTTTGGTACCAAATGGAGGGGATAGGACAATTTTCTATCCAATTATCTTGCTATCTTTTGTGCATTCAGTGTAAGAAACCGCCCTGCCACCATCTTGGCTAATGGGAGAGACTCCTCAGCTCTCTCTCTACAAAAAATTGTAACACAGTAGCAGGCCCCAGAGAGGATCGACTTTGTATAACAGAAAGTATCAGAAATGTGAGGCTTACTCCTGTTATTTCATCATTGTTGAAATGAGTGCCAAGAATTCACTGACAGGCACCTTTGACTCTTATAGCAGAACATTCCTTGCATCTCTTCTTTTGTCTCTATTTCTTTACCTCCTCAATGCCTTTTCTATTTATTCACCCCCTTCCTCAATGTTGAGACCCCTCAAAGTTCTGACCATGCTTTTCTTCTCTCTAACCCTCTTTCCAATTACTTTTGAAATTAAATTTAAAGCCAAGGCTTATTTTATATATATGATTTGCCCTATTATACATGCCTGCATTTTTACTGCCTGTATATTATTAATTTTAAAATTTGAAAACCAAGTGTCAGAATCATTTTTATTTATACCTCCATCTTGCCACCCACTGCATTGAATGCTGTTGCTTCAACCCCTGAAATATCTTTTATATTCATCTTCTGTTCTTCACTTCAACCATAAATCTCCTATTTCAGACTATTGTTATTATTATTTTATGACTTTTACAATAATCTTCCTGATTACTACAAATATAGACTTGAAGCTGTCTGATAATCTTGTCCACTGGAACTCACTTCATTGGCTTAAAGTTATGTTTCTCAAAATGTCTCAAGTAATGATAATTCTGAGGAATGTTAATAAGGAGTATAATTTTTTGAAACGGGAGTTCTCAAATGTTAGGAAATGCTAGGTTAAACAAAGTGAAATATGCTTTTATATTACAGTACTTCTCAGAGCCTCTGGCATGTTAATTTACATTATGAATCTTCAATGTAATAGTTAATCCCATGGAAGCAAGGATTTGCCTTTTTCATTGGTGTATTTCCAGAATAGTCTCATGGTGCCCATCAAATAGTAGATTCTCATTGCATATAATTTGAATAAATAAAAGAATGAAAGGTGGATATATTTTAAACACATTATCAAGTAACTGGTCAAGGAAGCAGTGTCTATAAAATATTTTCGGTGAACACTGCTCTAAAGTAAGATTTCTGAACTTTGCATTAATGATGTTTTGGGTCAAATGATTCTTAATGGTAGGGAGCTTGTTCTTTGCATTATAGGAAATTTAGAAGACTTTGGCTTCTACCTGCTAGATCCCAGTAATACCAACACTTCCATTTGTGACTACCAAAAGTGTCCCCAAACATTGCCAAATGTCCCTGAATTGAGGGAGGACAACATCATTTTTGGTTAAGAAATGCTGGTCTAAAGTATAGTCTGGGCTTATTATACTTCAGCTCAAAACATTTTACAACATCTTCATTGCTTATGAAATTAATTCCAAATTTCCTAGGCTGATATCCAAGTTCCCTCTTTGTCCTGAATCTTACAGTTGTAAACACACACACACACACACACTCACACACACACACACACACACACACACACAGAACCAGGCCACCAGGGAAGGTAGCACATAGTGGATAAAGGGGGTAGTTTCCTTAGAGTAATTCTTTTTGTCTTAATTTTTGTTTTTTAATTTTATTTTTATTGATTTTCTATTACAGTTGTCCCACTTTCCCCCCCATTGCTCCTACCCCACCTGGCCAACCCCTTCTTCCACAGTCAATCCCCATCCCATTGTTCATGTCCATGGGTTATTTATACTAGTTCCTTTAGTAAACCTTTCCCCTAATTACCCCATCCATAACTGTTACTCTGTTCCTTGTTCAACTTTGTTCATTTGTTTGTTTTGTTCATTAGTCTTCTGTATCAGGTAGTATGATATGGTATTTTTCTTTCATTGCCTGGCTTATTTTGCTAAGCATAATTCTCTCTAGTGGTATCCATGTTGTCGCAAATGGCAGGAGTTCTTTCTTTCTTTCTGCTGCATAGTATTCCATTGTGGAAATGTACCAGTTTTTTAATCCACTCATCTACAGATGGGCACTTAAGTTGTTTCCAGCACTTAGCTGTTGTAAATAGTGCTGCTATTAACATAGGGGTGCATAGGATCTTTTGAATTTGTGTTTCAGGATTCTTCAGGTATAATCTTAGCAGTGGAATCGCTGGTTCAAAAGGCAGTTCCATTTTAGTTTTTTGAGGTAATTCCATACAGTTTTCCATAGTGGCTGCACCAGTCTGCATTCCCACAAACAGTGCAGTAGGGTTCCCATTTCTCCACATCCTCACCAGCACTCGTTCTTTGTTGATTTGCTGATGATGGCCATTCTGACAGGGGTGAAGCGGTATCTCATTGCTTTTATTTGCATTTCTCTGATGGCTAGTGATGTTGAGCATTATTTCATATGCCTATGGACCCTCTGTATATCCTCTTTGGAGAAGTGTCTGTTCAGATACTTTGCCCATTTTTTAATTGGGCTGTCTATTCTTGATTTTGAGATGTGTAAGTCTTTTATATATTTTGAAGATCAATCCCTTGTTTGAAGTATCATTGGCAAATATGTTTTCCCATATGGTTGGTTTCTTTTTCATCTTGCTAATGTTTTCTTTCTTTTGTAAAAAAGTATTTTATTTATTTATTTTGGAGAGAGGGGACGGGAGGGAGAAAGAGGGAGAGAAACATTGATCAGTTGCCTCTCTCGCGCCCACAACTGGGGACCTGGCCTGGAACCCAGGCATGTGCCCTGACTGGGAATTGAACTGGTGACCCTTTGGTTTGCAGGCCAGCGCTCAGTCCACTGAGCCACACCAGCCAAGGCCTGATGTTTTTCTTTGTGGAGCAGAAACTCTTTAGTTTAAAGTAGTCCCATTTGTTTATTTTTTCCTTTATTTCCCTTGCCTTAGGAGATGTATCAGTGAAAACATTGTTACGTGGGATATCTGAAATTTTCCTGCTCATGTTTTCCTCTAGGACTTTTTTGGTGTCACAGTTTACATTTAAGTCTTTGATCCATCTTGAGTTTATTATGGTGTGTGGTGTAAGCTGGTGGTCTAGTTTAATTTTTTTGCACATTCCTGTCCAGTTCTCCCAGCGCTATTTGTTGAAGAGGCTCTTCTCACTCCATTTTATGCTCCTTCTCCCTTTATCAAATATTAGTTGACCATACATACTGGGGTTTAGTTCTGGGCTCTTTATTCTGTTTTTTGTTTTGTTTTGTTTTTACCTTTAAAAACAGCTTTATTAAGGTATACTTTAAATAGCTAAAATTTACCCATTTTAAGTATATGACTCAGTGATTTTTAGTAAATTTACAGAATTATACAGTCAATACTATTATTCTATTCTATTGATCTATATGTCTGTTCTTATTCTAGTGCCACGCTGTTTGATTACAGTGGCTTTGTAGTATAGTTTAATGTCAGGTATTGTGATTCCTCTTACTGAATTTTTTTGTCTCAAGACTGCTGTGGCGGAGAGAGAAGATGGCCGCGGAGTAGGGACAGTGTTCTCAACTCGCTCTTGTTAAGGAGACAATCCAGGAGGAACAAAGGCGGGGAGGAATGACTGAGTGAGTGTGAATATCTGATAACGTGAACGGGGAGGAGATCGTGGGAGCAGCGTGGGGGGGGGTGGAGGGGTTTATCACAAACTGCAGGCTGAGTCATTCTGAGACTCCGTGCGTTTGCAGTATCAAGCCGGAGAGCTCACTAGCCGGGAGTGAATTCTTGTAGGGAGTTAAGGAGAGGATTTGGCCGAAAAAGCCAGAGGAGGGAGAGAACAGTGAACAACCAGGACTGGGAGAAACTGTGATCTGAGTCTAGAGAGAAACATCCTCAGCTGCAACCTCCGACCGAAAGCTTGGCATCCCGGGCACGCCCAGCACTTGCGCTAGGGCCCTACAGAACAAAGGAGCAGTTTTGGGGCAAGGAGAACGGCAGCACAGAAAAGCTGCTGCGGAACTCCGGACCGGGGGAGAACTGTGTTCTTGAAATTAGTGTTTGCTCTTTAGTCGCGCTAGAATCCCACAGAACAAAAGGCCGGTCTGGGGCTAGGAGGGAAATAGAACGCGCAGGGTGTGTAAGTAGGGAAGAGAGCGGAGGCGGAGGTTCTGGAGGGGAGACGGTTTTAGGGCAAGGAGAAGGGCCCACAGGGAAGGGCTGCTGCAGAGCTCCAGACTGGCAGAGAGCCCTGGGGTAGGAGAGTGCTGCGCTGACTGACCACACTAGAATCCCACAGAACAAAGGGACGGTGCTGTGGCGGGAAGAAAGTTAGAGCGCGCAGGCCGATAGGGAAGCCAGCGGAAGCGGTAGCTCGGAATAGAGAAAGTTTTGGGGCAAGGAGAAAAGCACACACAGGAAAGCCACTGCAAAGCTCCAGACTAGGGGAGAGGCCCTGGGCAGGAAAGGGCCACTGGGCCCGGCACTTTGACCGACTGTGCCAGAGTCCTGCAGAACAAAAGGACGATCTTGAGACAGGGAGAGAGATAGGGTGTGCAGGCATATAGACAGGGAAGAGAGCAGAAGCTGTAGCCTGGGAACAGAAACAGGACTGGAGGCAGAGCGGGGATTGCTGGCAGGCACAGGCTGGACCAACAGTGGGAAGGAGTAGCTGGACAAGCCTGAGGAGGGCTGAGGCTGCCTAAGGAGGGGACAACTAAATGCAGCTCACAGCAGAGCGGTGGCAGGCTCACGAAAAAAAGACTAGCAACCCCAGAATCAAGCAGAACCCTCCCACAGCCAGCCAACCAACCAGAAAAGATTTGAAACTCATGGAATTTTGAATAGGAGCAGACTCAGGAAGGAAGCAAGGAAAAACCAAAAAACAAACAAACCAAAAATACCCAGAGACTGTGCATAAAAGTTGAATTGAGTTAAAATCCTCATTCTTTTATCTCTCACTCTCTCTCTAACTACCCCTACCGTCAGTCCCTTCTTATTCTCACTCCTTTTCTCCCCTCCTCTTCCCTCCCTTCTCCCCCCTTAGCATGTCTCCCCTGCACCCTATTCTCAGTTAATTTTATAATTTTAAGTTCTCTCCCTTTCTCACCCTCTCCTTTCTCTGCGCTACGCACCTTCAACTTTATTAAATTTCTTTATTTTGTCCCCCTTCAGTCTACATTCGTTTTTCTTTCATCTCTTGTCCTTATTTTCCTTCTCTCCCTATACATATTCTCTCTCTCTCCCTATTACACTTTATATTCTAATCTCTTAATATTCAAATTATAATTCTAATCTATCCCCCTCTCCCTTTACTCTCCCATTCTTACCCCTTCTCTTTTTCTACCCCATCCCCCCACTTCTGTCCCTACCTCTTGTATTTCTCTCCTTCATCCTATCTTTTGTCAACTCTTCAATTTCAATCCTCCCCTCCCTAATATCTCCTCTTCCTCCTGATTTCCTTCCCTCCTCTGAGCTCTTTTCCTCCCAAATCCTCTTGCTTTCCTATCTCCTATTCCTCTTTCTCTATATTCACCTTTTCTCTCTATCTTGCAACTTTATATCATGTTTTAATCTCCTAATTTTTTATAATATATAATTTAAAAAAGAATTTTAATCCAGTCCCCTCTCTTCTACCTCCCCTTCTTCTTTCGTTCTCTCTCCTACCCTTCTCTTCTCTACTTTCTCTCTCTCTTTCCTCTCTCCCTTCCTGTCTTGCTATTTTCTACTCTGTATTTTTATCCTTAAAAAATTCTCTCTCAATCTATTTCCTACCTTCTAACCTCCCCAGCCCTCTCTTTCAATTTCTGGCTGTCTGTCTACCTAGATGTCTCTTGTGTCTACCCTACCTCCCACACTAATCATATAGTATATACCAATTATATAATCCGAATACTATACACTTCCACTTTCTCACTCCACACTGTAACCCTCCCCTCCTTTTAAAACATACAGTGTAAGTGTTAATTGCTCTCTTACATAACCTTCATCCCAATTGCTAATATTAATAATCTATCAACTTCCAGCTCAAAAATTACCCTTCCTTCATTTAAAAAAACTCCTTTCTGTTTCTCCTACGAAATAAGAGTCCCAGTATCTCCACAAGTGTATTAACATGGGCTCATTTGCAGCCTATAGTGGGATTGTATTTGGGGGAGACATTGGAGGGTGTGGGTTTCTTGCCTGGGTTGTGTAATTATGTTTTAGCAGCACCTTCACAAAAGATCTCAAGACAAGGTGGGCAGAGTGACTCTCAATCAACTAACCAGAGAAAAAGATCCACCAAAAAGTAGCTGAAATACAACCAGACAGATTAAAGAAATATCATCAAGGACAACACAGACGGAGATCCAGGAGGGCGGAGGAGTAAGTGGAAGCTACACTAACCCCCTCCCAGGACCAGCCAGTGCTGACTCAGCCCCAGTACAGCAGACAGACCATCCACCTCCCAATGGTGTCATACTAAGGGGAAATAAAAGCCCTGCCTACAGGAATTAAGTTGCCATACCCACGGTCCTTAAGCCTGACGGCTGATCACAAATTGAGTATAGTAACAACTAAAGAAGAGAGACAAAGGCAGTAGATCCCTGGAAATCTCTAACAGGCTGCCTAGGGCCAGTCTGGTACATGATCTGACGCTACCAGAGGCAGATCCAAGAAGAACTGATCATTCTAAGAAGCACCAACAAACAAAAGGAATCACAAAAATGGGGAGACAGAGAAACAACACCCATCAAAAGGAAAGGTAGAATCCCCAGAAAGAGTGCTAAATGAAATAGAGGGGAGCAAAATATCAGATACGGAATTTAAAACATGGATTATGGAGAAGCTAAATGAGCTCAGCGGAAACTACAAAGAACTCCAGAAAAACTACAGTGAACTCCAGAAGAACTATAAGGAACTTACTGAGAATTATACCAGCATCAAAAAGGACATGGAAGCTATCAATAAGAGCCAGGAGGAAATGAAGAATACGATCTCTGAATTGAAGAACACAGTAGAAGGAATTAAAAGCAGGCTAGAGGAAGCAGAAGATCGGATCAGCGAGCTGGAGGACAACGTACACAAAAACTCCCAGACAATGCAACAAAATGAAAAAAGACTGAACAAGACTGAAGAGGTTCTAAGACAGCTGCAGGACAACATGAAACGTAACAATATCCGTATCATAGGAATTCCAGAAGGAGAAGAAGAAGAGCAAGAAATAGAAAACCTCTTTGAAAAACTAATGACAGAAAACTTCCTTCACATGAGGAGAGAAAGAGTCACACAAATCCAGGAGGCACAGAGGGTCCCAATGAAGATGAACCCCAACAGGCCCACCTGAAGACACGTCATAATTAAAATGGCAACATTCAAAAACAAACAGAGAACCCTAAAAGCAGCAAGAGAGAAACAACTAATAACATACAAGGGAGCTCCAATAAGGCTATCCTCATATTTCTCAGCAGAAACACAACAAGCCAGAAGGGAATGGCAAAAAATATTCCAAGAAATGAAAAACAAAGCCCTACAACCAAGAATACACTACCCAGCAAGGCTCTCATTCAAAATGGAAGGCGAAATAAGGAGCTTCCAAGACAAAAGAAGGCTAAAAAAATACATCTCCACCAAACCAGGAATGCAAGACATGCTAAAGGGTCTTCTTTAAGAAGATAAAGACACAGAGAGAGACAGAGAAGAACACGAGTATAAAGGGGAAAATGACAATGAATAAGTACTTATTGGTAATAACCTTAAAGTTAAATGGATTAAACGCTCCAATTAAAAGACACAAGGTAGCTGAATGGATTAGAAAGAATGACCCACATATATGCTGTCTACAAGAGACCCACCTTAGAACAAAAGATCTACACAGACTGAAAGTAAAGGGATGGAAAAAAGTATTTCAAGCAAGTGGACATGAAAAAAAAGCCGGGGTAGCAATACTTATATCAGACAAAACAGATTTCACAGAAAAGTCCATAAAAAGAGACACAGAACGGCATTTCATAATACTTAAGGGAAAAATCCATCAAGAAGATATAACCCTTATAAATATATATGCACCCAACTTAGGAGCACCCAAATATATAAGGAAAAATTTGAAAGACTCCAAGAAAGATATAGACAGCAACACATTCATAGTAGGGAATTTTAACACCCCATTGTCAACAATGGACAGATCTTCGAAGCAAAGAAACACCAATGATATTGAGGCACTGAACAACACTTTAGATCAAATGGACTTAGTCGATATATATAGAAGTTTTCACCCCAAAGAAGCTAAATATACATTCTTCTCAAATGCACATGGGACATTTTCAAAGATAGACCACATGGTAGGACACAAAACAAGCCTAAACAAATTCAAGAAAATTGAAATTATATCAAGCATCTTTAAAGATCAAAACGGCTTAAAATTGGAAATCAACCTCAAGGAAAAAAACTCAAAAACATTCAAACTCACAGAGAATGAATAACATGCTATTAAATAATGAATGGATTAACAATGACATCAAGGAAGATATCAAAAAGTTTCTGGAAACTAATGATAATGAACACACAACAATCCAAAACCTATGGGATACAGCGAAAGCAGTCCTGAGAGGAGAGTTCATAGCAATACAAGCCTACCTAAAAAAGCTAGCAGAATCTCTAATAAAAAATTTAACCCTACAGCTACAAGAACTAGAGGAAGAACAACAAGCAAAGCTCAGATCAAGTAGAAGGAAGGAAATCATCAAGATCAGAGCACAATTAAGTGACATAGAGACTAAACTAACAATTCAAAAGATCAACAAAAGTAGGAGCTGGTTCTTTGAAAAGATAAAAAAAATTGACAAGCCTTTAACCAGGCTCATCAAGAAAAAAAGAGAGAGGACCCAAATAAATAAAATCAGAAACAAAAGAGGAGAAATCACAACTAATAATACAGAAATACAAAGAATTGTAAGAAATTATTACGAACAACTGTATGGCAAGAAATTTGACAACCTAGAGGAAATGGACAAATTCCTGGAAACCTATAGTCTTCCCAAATTGAATCAAGAAGAAGCAGAAAGTCTGAATAGACCAATAACAACTAATGAAATTGAAGCAGTAATCAAAAAGCTCCCAGCACACAAAAACCCTGGACCGGATGGCTTCACAAGTGAATTCTACAAAACATTTAGAAAAGAACTAACTCCTATCCTCTTCAGATTATTCCAAAAGATCCAAGAAGAGGGAAGACTCCCAACCTCGTTCTATGAAGCCAGTATAACCCTAATTCCAAAACCAGGTCAAGACACAACAAAGAAAGAAAACTCCAGGCCAATATCGCTGATGAACATAGATGCTAAAATCTTCAACAAAATATTGGCAAACCGGATCCAGCAACACATTAGAAAGATCATACACCACGATCAAGTGGGATTCATCCCAGGGATGCAAGGATGGTTTAATATTCGCAAATCAATAAATGTAACATACCACATAAACAAAATGAAAGACAAAAACCACATGATCATATCAATAGATGCGGAAAAAGCATTTGATAAAGTACAACACCCATTTATGATAAAAACTCTCAGCAAAATGGGAATAGAGGGAGCATACCTCAACATAATAAAGGCCATATATGAGAAACCTGAAGCCAACATCATACTCAATGGGCAAAAACTGAGAGCATTCCCCATGAGACCAGGAAGAAGACAAGGATGTCCACTCTCTCCACTCCTATTCAACATAGTCTTGGAAGTTCTAGCCATAGCAATCAGACAAGAAAGAGAAATAAAAGGCATCCAAATTGGAAAAGAGGAAGTAAAACTGTCATTATTTGCAGATGACATGATAGTGTACATAGAAAACCCTATAGACTCCACAAAAAAACTACTCAACCTAATAAGTGAATTCGGCAAAATAGCAGGATACAAAGTCAATATTAAGAAATCGAAGGCATTTTTATACACCAACAATAAAAACTCAGAGATAGAAACTGAAAGAAAAATCTCATTTACCATAGCAACAAGAAAAATAAAATACCTAAGAATAAACTTAACCAAGGAAGTAAAAGACCTGTACTCAGAAAACTACATAACCCTGAAGAAAGAAATTAAAGAAGATACAAATAAATGGAAGCATATACCATGCTCGTGGATGGGAAGAATCAACATCATCAAAATGTCCATACAGCCAAAAGCAATTTATAGATTCAATGCAATCCCTATTAAAATACCAGCAACATATTTCACAGACCTAGAACAAATACTTCAAAAATTTATATGGAACCAAAAAAGAGCCCGAATAGCCACAGCAATTTTGAGGAAGAACACAGTAGGAGGAATCACAATACCTGATATCAAACTATACTACAAGGCCATGGTAATCAGAACAGCCTGGTACTGGCATAAGAACAGACATATAGATCAATGGAACAGAATAGAGAGCCCAGAAATAAACCCAGGTTCATATAGTCATCTAACATTTGACAAAAGGGGAAAGAACATCAAATGGAGTGAAAAGAGCCTCTTCAACAAATGGTGTTGGGAGAACTGGACAGGGACATGCAAAAAAAATGAAAATAGACCACCAACTTACACCATACACCAGAATAAACTCAAAATGTATCAAAGACTTAAATGTGAGCCGAGATACCATAAAAGTCCTAGAGGAAAATTTCAGATACCCCATGTAGCAACATTTTCGCTGATACATCTCCTAAGGCAAGGGAAATAAAGGAAAGAATAAACAAATGGGACTACATCAAACTAAAACGTTTCTGCTCAGCTAAAGAAAACATCAACAAGATGAAAAGGAAACCAACCATATGGAAAAATATATTCGCCAATGACATCTCAGACAAGGGATTGATCTCCAAAATATATAAAGAACTCATAGGACCCAACACCAAGAAGACAGACAACCCAATTTAAAAATGGGCAAAGGACCTGAACAAACACTTCTCCAAAGAAGACATACAGAGGGCCCATAGACATATGAAAGAATGCTCAACATCACTAGCCATCAGAGAGATGCAAATAAAAACCACAATGAGATACCACCTCACACCAGTCAGAATGGCCATCATCAACAAATCAACAAACAACTTGTGTTGGCGAGGATGCGGAGAAATGGGAAACCTGGTGCATTGCTGGTCGGAATGCAGACTGGTGCAGCCACTGTGGAAAAGAGTTTGGAATTTCCTCAAAAAACTAAAAATGGAACTGCCTTTTGAACCACCAATTCCATTGCTAGGATTATATCTGAAAAATCCTGAAACACCAATTCAAAAGAACCTATGCACCCCTATGTTCATAGCAACACTATTTACAATAGCTAAGTGCTGGAAACAACCTAAATGCTCATCTGTAGATGAGTGGATCAAAAAACTGTGGTACCTTTACACAATGGATTACTATGTAGCAGAAACAAAGAAGGAACTTCTACCATTTGTGATGACATGGATGGAACTAGAGAGAATTATGCTTAGAGAAATAAGCCAGGCAATGAAAGAAAAATACCTTATGCTGTCACTTATTTCAGGAAACTAATGAACAACACAAACAAATGAGAAAAATTGAACCAGAGCTATGTAAACAAGAAGTAGACTAACAGTAACAAGGGGGGGAGGGGAGAGTGAGAGAAGGTGGTAAGAAGGGGAAGGGTCAAGTCAAAGAACATGTATAAATGACCCATGGACATGGGCAACTGAGTGGGGACTGAATGTGTGGGAAGTGAGGGGCAGGGTGCAGGGAAGCAAGAGGGGGAAAAAGTGAGACCACAGTAATGGAAAAACAAACAAACAAAATTTTTTTAGTGGGAGAAAAATGAAAATATGAAGAATGGAAATGCCAGTTCAGTGAATACTAGGACAAAGACTTTCCTTCATGTTGTATATTTTTCTCCATATCTGATCCCTCCAGAGTTTGGCGTTCTAAAGAAGTAAGCAATGACATAAGTTTCTTTGCATAGAACTAATAAGACCAGTTGTTAATAGAGGTTTTTTTTGTTTGTTTGTTTTTTTTTTTTTTTTTTTTTTTTGACCAAGTCTTTGACTGGAATGTCAAGCGTAAAGGAGACATGCTTGGTGTCAGGTTGTTTCCAAAAAGCCCTGAGGAACTGGGAATGACTTTCAAAGGAAATGAAAGCCCGCAAGATAAAAGGCCTGGTACCATGGTTGGTTGTGTGGTACACAGCAATCTTTCCAGGGAAGGAACAAAGGTTGTTTTCCTGAAAGATGGCTAGAAGGGACCTTAAGGCACAATGAAAAACCAGAAAGACTTGGAGAGGACAGGTGTGTACAGGCAAGGATGAAAGCCAGGTATGTGGCCCAGCTTCTGTGCCCTGAAAAGCAGACTGAGGGTCACCCTAAATGTTCCTTGTGTAAGTTCCAGCAAAGCAGAACTAAAGATCATAAGTGATCATTTGCTGCTCTTGTTGTGTTTGTGCAAATGAACAGGATAAATTAAAAAATTGACTTAATGTAGTCCCTTTAAAGACAAGGAGGGTAATCTTAAGGAGAAAAATCATTATTCAAGGAAAATCACAATGATCAGTAGTAGACTATAAAGTAGTGAAGCTAACCATCTTAAAAGTTCCTTTTCATTTAAAATATGGTTTCACTTAAAAATTAAACCATGTCTGTGATATCATCAAAGATATTCAAGTTGCAGGTAAGTAGAATGTCAAGTGCCTTGCAACTGGATGTCTTCCCAATTAGACAGTCTTACAGATTTAGAGATTTGTTTGTGGGTTATGTTACATAAATTAACATGTGTTTTCTGTTTTCAAAGGGCATAAGTCTATGACCGCATTACCTGAGTGATTATACGTATAAGCCTCACTTAATCCTCTCTGCAGCGCTGCCTCCTGAGACTCAACGGTTTGGCTGAACTAAATGGTTGGGTTGGTGAAGAATGGGGTGGTCTGTGGGCTTCACTTTAAAACTGGTTTCTCTTTTCTATCCTAATGGCATGGACAGAAAGGACTCAGAGGTCTAAGAGGGGGGAAACCTAAACTATTTCCCTCAGCCCGAAATAAGTATAATTGGCAAAGGGGTTTTGGACAGGTGAGATGTGCCTAGCACACCTTCCTCCAAAGAAGCCTTTTTTTTCTTTTTTTTTCTCTGATGTGGAACATTGAAAAATTAATCCCTGCCTTTCGTCATCTAGTAGTTATAGATTGAATGATGTCTTTTAACCTTTTTTGCCAAATCTGTTGCCCCCAGAACACAACAAGGATGCCAGCCTGTTAAACCTAGCACTATGTTGTCCGGAGACAGCCAACTGACCTGGAGTCTGCACGATCCTTCCCCATGTGGGAAGGGTACCCTCTTCTCCACACCCCCACTCTTATTAGGGATTTCTGGACCCAAGGGTAAGTACGACGACGAGCATGTCCAGCTTGAAGCAGCTAGAGGAGCTTGAGACCTTCGCCCATTGTCCTCTACAAGATTACAAAGGGTCTTAATAAGTGAGAGGGAGGGATAGTTATTTTTTACGAACCATGGGTATGGACTTGGGGTGGGATTGCTGGGGCAGGGAGATGCTGGGTGGAGGGGAGTAAAGGGGAGAAAATTGGAACTATTGTAACAATATAATCAATAAAATACATTAAAAAATATCAGAGATAGAAACTAAAAAAAATTCCCAATTACTATGGCAACAAGAAAAATAACGTAACTAGGAATAAACTTAATGAAAGACATAAAAGACCTGTACTTGGAAAACTACATAACACTGAAGAGAGAAATAAAAGAGGATACCAATAAATGGAAGCAAATACCATGCTCATGGATGAGAAGAATCAACATCATTAAAATGTCCATACTACCCAAAACAATTTATAGTTTCAATGCAATCCCTATTAAAAGACCAAAGACATATTTCACAGACCTAGAAGAAATACTTCAAAAATTTATATGGAACAAAAAAAGACCCTGAATAACCAAAGCAATTTTGAGACAGAACAACGCAGCAGGAGGAATCACAATACCTGACATCAAACCATACTACAAAGCCACTGTGATGAATACAGTCTGGTACTGGCATAAGAACAGACATATACATCAATGGAACAGAATAGAGAGCCCAGAAACAAACCCAGGTCTATATGGTCAACTAATATTTGACAAAGGGGGAAGGAGCATGAAATGGAGTGAGAAGAGCCTCTTCAACAATGGTGCTGGGAGAACTGGATAGGGATGTGCAAAAAAAAATTAAACTAGACCACCAACTTACACTGCACACCGAAATAAACTCAAGATGGATCAAAGACTTAAATGTAAGACATGACACCGTAAAAGTCCTAGAGTAAAACATAGGCAAGAAAATTTCAGATATCCCATGTAGCAATATTTTCACTGATACATCTCCTAAGTCAAGGGAAATAAAGTAAAGAATAAAGAAATGGGACTACATCAAACTGAAGAGTTTCTGCTCAGCAAAAGAAAACACTAGCAAGATGAAAAGGAAACCAACTATATGGGAAACATATTTGCCAATGATACCTCAGATAAGGGATTGATTTCCAAAATATATGAAGAACTTACACAACTCAACACCAAGAAGACAGACAGCCCAATTAAAAAATGGGCAAAGAACCTGAACAAACACTTCTCTAAGGAGGATACACAGAGGGTCTATAGGCACATGAAAGAATGCTCAACATCTCTAACCATCAGGGAGATGCAAATAAAAACCACAATGAGATACCACTTTACACCTCTCAGAATGGCCATAATCAACAAATCAACAAACAAGAAGTGCTGGCGAGGATCTGGAGAAATGGAAACCCTAGTGCAATGTTGGTGGGAATGCAGACTGGTGCAGCCACTATGGAAAACTGTATGGAATTACCTCAAAAAACTAAAAATGGAACTGCCTTTTGAACCAGCGATTCCACTGCTAAGATTATGCCTGAAGAATTCTGGAACACCATTCAAAAATACTTATGCACCCCTATGTTCATAGCAGCGCTATCTACAATAGCCAAGTGCTGGAAACAGCCTAACTGCCCATCTTTCGATGAGTGGATCAAAAAACTGTGGTACATTTCCATAATGGAATACTATGCAGCAGAAAGAAAGAAGGAACTCCTGCCATTTGCATCATGGATGGAACTAGAGAAAATTATGCTTAATGAAATAAGCCAGGCAATGAAATAAAAATACCATATGATATCACCTGATACAGGAGACTAATGAACAACAGAAACAAATGAACAAAATTTAACAAGGAACAGAATAACAGTTATCATGGGGGTGGGGGTGGGAGAGAAGGGGGATAAGTATGGAAGGGTCTAGTCAAATAACATGTGCAAATGACCTATGGACATGGAAAACAGGGTGGGCTGGGTGGGGGGGAGCAATGAAGGAAAAATGGGACAACTTTAATTGAAAAACAGTTAAAAAATGAAAGGAACTTCTCATATTAGTGAATATTCCTTTTTTCCTCTATATGAATGTTCAAAAATGATTAATAGAAAATCTCTTATCATGCCAATTCTTTGAAGATTTTTTCTATACATCACAGTGGCAAGGAGCAATAGATAGTGCATTGGAAACTAGAAGACCTGGGTGGAGGGGAACAAAAGGAAAAGAAATTGGGACAACTGTAATAGCATAATCAATAAAGCATATTTAATTAAAAAAAAAAGAAAACTAGAAGACCAATTGTAGCTCCAGGTCATAGTTTATTATTGACTAGTAAAATGAAGGGGTTGAAATAAATCTCTCAGCTTATTTTCTTCTCTATTATCATTGTGGTGGAACATTTAAATATGGACAAACTTTTATTGTAAATTACAATAGAATCATCACCAAAAAAAGGAATCTGCCTATATTCTGTATGCTATACTTAGGTGTATATAAAAATACTACATTAGCATTTTAATTTGATTACATTGCGATGGTAATATCTTATATAAGTTATCAAAGCTATAATGTGTCAGTCTTTGTAGTTTAATATATAATGAGAATGGTTTTAGTGATGCGAGTTGCATTCTGAGGGAAGAGGTGAAGAAAATAATGATTTCCTTATAGAACAAAATAGCCAAGAGACTTATAACAACTGGTGTCCTTGCTAGTAACCAGAGACCTTAAGTTAGACACATCCACATATGAGGTTCACAGTTGATACGCTACCTAATTACATAATTATTGTAACATTTTATATTATTGTGTTTGATCAATTGGCATATAAATAGAAAAATCATCAAAACTAACAATACTAAAATAATTTTGCATAGTGACACCAAATATTTAAACTGAATACGAAAAATGTATATGTAAGAAACCTAATTTGTATACAGTTCTTGAGATTGATTTATGGTTATTTCCAACTGTAACACGGAGTAACTGGTTTTAGTTTTAGTTATTTAATTGGGAAAACAAAACAGAAAACTTGGAAAGGAGATGAACACAGCAGAGTCTGGGAAATAGTGTGCTATAAATTATGTTTATAAATAAACATTTCAGCAGTTTCTTTAGTGTTTATAATTTTTGCCTCATATGGGTAAAAGTAAACTTTCACTAATGTCTGTTTTCCACTGTGCAGGATGCCTCACATGTAAGTCATATGGGCATAGAATCAAAATTGTTCTATTGCTTCTGTGTGGTAGAGGAGAAGAATGATATATTATTTTAGAAATAAAAAATATTCACATATATCGTCGGCAGCCGTCCGTCTCGAGAGACGATGGTGTAGCTTCTTAAGAGTCTATCTGCACCGCCGAGAATGGCTGTGCAGTCCGACTCGGGAGTGACATGGTATCTGTCTCCTCCCGTGTTGAATCGACATCTTGCGATGATGCTGAAGCTACAGAGCCTGGGCAGGGTAATATGGAGGGTCTGCTGTTGCCCATGCAGCAGACCCCCCCTCTCTTCGCAGCTGAAGGATCCAAGGGAAAGACGGAGTCAATACAGCTTGGCTTCAGGTGCGCCGCAGGAGTTGCCGGTGTTGACTACAACGTCAAACCGCCTTAGGGACTCCGGCTCCGGATTTTCTGTCGGGGTTTACTCCCTTAGCCTTTCCCCTGAAGAGGTATGCCGCAAGGCAGCGGAGGTTTTTTGGAGTCAGAGTTTTCCTTCTCTGATTCACATATATACTAAAGGCTCATTTTCTATAGCAATACATTGATCCCCTTCTCAAATAATATTTACATGTTATACATATTTTTTGCAATGATAGAGTCATCATGCCTTGAACTAGGGGTACAAACCTACTTCCTGAAAGGTTTCAAATTCAATCCTCTTTACTGTTTTCTTCACATTGTCAAATGGTACAGCAGAGCATGATAGAAGCATGATAACAACACCTGAGCTATATTTGTGTAGTAGTTCCAGTTTTTCCAATGAAAGAAATGAGGGAGAAAAAGGTTAAGCTGCTCACCTGAGGTCATGCACCTGGTAGGTGGCAGAATTAGGACCTTGCCTCAGATTTGTCTGACTTCAATTGTAGTACCTTTTCTGCTACTACGTGTGGCCCATCTTTGTGGGACTCATCTTTTGACAGATTTTGGTAGTTTAATGAAACATCTCATTTGCCTAATTTATTATCCAATGAATTGACCAGTTTGGAGTTTGTGTTGACCTAGCTTACTTTTATAAATTCAGAGCAAAAGCCTCAGTCAGGTATACACTTATCTAAATTGATTGCCTATCCTAGTCAAATTCATAAACTACCATTTCAATCTTCTGCTAAGTATTTGACTCTGTGACCTGATCTAAGTAATTCACTGTTCTTCACCAGTTTGGAGTAATTCACAAATAGACAACCCCCAAAGAATGACCTGGTAAAATGTGTTCCAGCTTCATTATTTTATTGTATGTCACTTTCTGAGAGACTGTTAGAATTTATAAACTACATGGAAACATTTTATTCCTCCAAGTATAAACTGAAGGTGAGATGTTCTTGTGATGGAAAATTGTCAAATGTTTCTTGAACGTATTTCAATGTTTATATTTCTGTTAGTTCTTGAGCCATATTTCAGATTCAGGGCCCCTAAATATTTTATATAGGTATCTAAAATAACAGACAATATTTATTCAATATTGTGTATGCAATATGCATAGAATTCATTGAGTCACTCATTCAGTCAGGCAATAAAGATATACTTAGAGCCTACTATATTTAGTCAAAAAACTCAGTCTTTATGACCTAATATCTGTGTTAAGGAATGTCACAGAACAGGAGATTGACCAACCACACTATGTAATTCATCTGTAAGCAATAGATTTATTGCTCTAATATCACAAGAAACACATCCTTACAATTCAGGAAGGGATCTCTGTAGTGAGCTACTGAGGCACAATTCTCATATACAAACCTAGTAGACAATTTTAGGTTTTGTTATATCCAACAACATATCAATCACATACTTCAGTTTTGATAAAAAACTTAGATGCAGAGAAAAGGGAATATTAGTGCACTGTTGGTGGGAATGCAGACTGGTGTGGCCACTATAGAAAACAGTATGGAATTACCTCAAAAAACTAAAAATGGAACTGCCTTTTGATCCAGCAATTTTATTGCTAGGATTATACCTGAAGAATCTTGAAACACCAATTCAAAAAAACCTATTCACCTTTATGTTCATAGTAGTGCTGTTTATAATAGCCAAGTGTTGGAAACAGCCTAAGTTCTAATCTGTAGATGAGTGGATCAAAAAACAGTGGTACATTTCCACAATGGAATACTATGCAGCAGAAAGAAAGAAGGAACTCTTGCCATTTGCAACAACATGGGTAGAACTAGAGAGAATTATCATTAGTGAAATAAACCAGCAACAAAAAACAAATACCATATAATATCACCTAATACAGGAAATGAATGAACAACACAAACAAAAGAGCAAAATTGAACCAGAGGCATGTAAACAAGGAACAGACTGACAGTTACCAGAGGGAAGGGGGAAAAGGAGAGAAGGGTCTAAGTAAGGGAAAGGTCTAGTCAAGGAGCTAGTATAAATAATCCATGGACTTGGACAACTATGTGGGGATTGACTGTGGGAGAAGGGGTGGGCTGGTGGGGAGCAATGGGGGAAAAAGTGGAACAACTCTAATAGAAAAACAATAAATCAACAACAACAAAGAACTTAGTGTGTGTGTTCATCTCTGGTCAAAAATAAATTAAAAAAATATCAATGGGATGTTATTTGTCTCTCTGGCTGGTTATCTTAGACACTTTTGGTTATATGAACTTCTTGGCAAGCAAAGTGAAAATAAGTCTTTTTTTTTCCATATATTTTTGAATTTCTCTCTAGTTTAGCCAGCTGTGCTTTTGTGCAGGTTATCTGGAATAGAAATAAAGTTGTTTTCATACCCTCTCCCTTTTTCTAATCTGTTGTAAGAAGTCTACTTCCAGTCTCATGTATTTCAGTATTCATTATCGACACACAAACATCTGTTTTGTGAAAATTAATAATAATCAGAAGTGCTTTCTTCAAGAGGGTGAAGTATGGTGCAGTGGCAAGTGTTTGGAATTGGAAGTAAGACTAAGTTCTAGTTACTTTACTAACCCAACTAACATGCATTAGCTGTTTAACTCAGTTTTTCTGGCTCTCATGGTCCTCAAATATAAAGCAAGGATGTTGAATGACAAACTAGATAAAACTGAGCAGGTTATAATACTTAACTTTTCTTTGTGTAAGTACCCTTGTTTATAAAACAAAATTCATATGCCCAACTTAAAGGGTTGTTGTGAGGACTAAATAGAATACACTTCCACTGATTGTGGAAAGTCTCAAATATACTCCTGATATTCCTATAAACTCATGGGACCTTTCTTGGTCAACTGTAGTTTTGATAGCTTGCTTCCACTGAATTAATTCAAGTCAGGGGTTGTTTCATTGTCTTATGTATGTTGTCCACATTTCATGACATAATCATACTAGATATGAAATTCAGGCCCTTTCCTTGATTTCTTCAAATTAACAAAGAAAACACACACAAATATACACACACAACAATTGTCTTGCATATCAGATTTTACTGAAGGTTGAAAGAAGTGCAAGTATTTACCATTCAAGTGTGGAGACAACCTAAAGTACTAGTTATTCACATTTTTAAGAAAAATAAATCCACCACTTCTATAACTTGAGTTACATCTTTCCCTCTTCCTTCCCTCTTGTGTTGTTGGATCCACACATTCTTCTCGCTGTAGAATACAAAAGAATGCCTTTGTCAGCCTCAGTTACAAACTCTGTAACCAGCCACCATCTCAGATCCTTTTAAGAACCTTCAATATGAGAGCCTTCAGTTTAAGATATTCTGCCTCCTTAAAAGTAACTGTAGCCAGTCTCCTACTCCATTATGCATGTTGACTTCCCTCAGGGGTTGTGCACTCTTAAAAAACAGGCAGTTTATTCAGTTGTTCTTTAAGCCTCAGTAATTAACATCAGGCCTGTCATATATCAGCATATAACCAATTTTTTCCCTTGAATACACTACATATACCTATACGGTTTACAGACTCATGCTTTTCACATTTATTTTGAGTAGTAGAAAACATGTATATAGCAGTTAGTTTGTGTCAGGTTATGATCTAATCATTTCACATGAATCAGTGCACATAATCTTCATGACAAACCAATGAAGTAGGTGCCTTTATCAACCCCATTTTACAGACAAAGCAACTGATGCAGAAACAGTTGGATAACTTGTATCATATCACACAGTTAGTATGTCCAACTTGAATTGCAATCCAGCCCACTGAGTTCTAGAGTCCATGCTCTTAAATACTGAAGGATAATTCCTTTGTATGCCATTGTTATAAAAATTCTCACTGATCAATAGAATGAAATGTTTATAATTTTATGATCTTGATATGTCCAGCAACTGTCATTCTAATTAAAAAGAACCTTAAACATGTTGCATCCAAGTATAAAAGTATGGGTAAATGAAGAGATTTTTGGCAACTAAAGAACCTATCTTATTGAAGAGACCATGAAAACCACATATTGCCATCCCTTTCAATTTAGCTAATGTGAATAAATTGTCTTCTGTATGACAAGTTCATCCACTTGTGTTATCTCATTAAATTTATACAATAAATCCCTTCTTAGCTCAATACTATTGTCAATTTGGGGGTTGATGTTATCCTAGATTGTGTTAATTTTACTGTCACACAGAGACAAGATTATTTCAAATTTCTCCTATGGGCCATAATATTATCACTAAGTACAAAGGTCAGTGGTTTTGTCCTGAATTAGGAGAAAAGGAAAAATGTAGAAAACCTGAGATTACAGTCCCATTTGGAGTTGGATATTTCTTATTTTGTAGATGTGATATTATGACCCCTGGACACAAACTGCTTGAAGTGTGATTCCCATCTCTGCTTAAAGTCTGGTGTAAAACTTTAAACAAGTTATACAATATCTCTGTCTCATTTCCTCAACTGCAAAGTGAGGATAATAACAGGACTAGCCTCATAGGGCTACTTTCAGGATTAAGACATTTAATACATGTAGAGTGCTTAGAACAGAGTCTGAGAGTGTTTGTTGAATCAATAAATTATTATACCTGCTCTCTAAAATCTTCCTAGGTAGTTATAACTGTAATAGAACAACAATAAAAATGATTAAAAAAAATCTTCCTGGGTAGTTATAAATCTTCAGTGGTTCCAGAATGCACTCATTAAATAATGGTGTCATGAGCTCAGGTTCTTTTTCTTTAATAAAAAATAAACATCTGTATGTTCTCTTTGGAGAAGCATCTATTCGATTTTTGCCCATTTTAATTGGATTGGTTTGTTTTTAGCAGTTTTATAAGTTTCACCTTTCTCCAAAGAAGCCCTTTTTTTTCTTTTTTCCCTAATGTGGAACATTGAAAAATTAATCCCTGCCTTTTGTGATCTAGTAGTTATGGATTGAATGATGTCTTTTTACCCTTTTTGCCAAATCTGTTGCCCCCAGAACACAACAAGGATGCCAGCCTGTTAAACCAAGCACACCGTTGTCCGGAGACAGCCAACTGACCTGGAGTCTGCACGATCCTTCCCCATGTGGGAAGGCCACCCTCCCCTCCACATACCCACTCTTATTAGCGATTTCTGGACCCAAGGGTAGGTAGGACGACGACCATGTCCAGCTTGAAGCAGCTAGAGGAGCTTGAGACTTTTGCCCATTGTCATTTATAAGATTACAAGGGGTCTTAATATCTGAGAGGGAGGGATTGTTATTTTTTATTGTTAAAGTAATTAATTAATCACATATTTACTAAAAAAAAGAGAGAAGAAAAAGAATATATGAAAGGGTGAAGCGGGAAAGCTTGTATGTACGAACCATGGGTATGGACTTGGGGGGGATTGCTGGGAGAGGGAGATGCTGGGTGGAGGGGAGTAAAGGGGAGAAAATTGGAATTATTGTAACAATATAATCAATAAAATACATTAAAAATAAAATAAAATAAATAAATTTTTGATATTAACTCCTTATCAGATGTATTAGTGAATATGATCTCCCATTCAGTGGAAGGCCTTTTCATTTTGTTGTTGGTTTCCTTTGCAGTGCAAAAACTTTTAGCTTGATAGCCCATTTGTTTATTTTTTTCTCTTGTTTCCCTTGCCTGAGGAGATATATCAGATAAAATATTGCTATAAGAAATGCCCAAGATTTTACTGCCTATGTTTTTTTCCTTAGTATTTTTAGGGTTTTAAGTCTAATATTTAAGTCTTTAATCCGTTTTGAATTTATTCTTGTGTGTCATGTAAGAAGGTGACCTAGTTTCATTTTTCTGCAGGTATCTGTCCAATTTTCCCTACACAATTTGTTGAATAAACTATCTTTAGCTTACTGTATTTTTTTGTCTTCTCTGTCAAATATTAATTGACTATAAAAGCATGGGTTTATATCAGGGCTCTTCATTTTGTTTCATTGATCTATATATCTGTTTTTATGCCAGTACCATGCTGTTTTGGTTACTATGGCCTTATAGTATAGTTTCACATCAGGTAAACGTGATTCCTCCAACTTTTTTCTCTTTGTCAAGATTGCTATTGCTATTCGAGATCTTTTGTGGTTTTACATAAATTTTAGAATAGTTGTTCTAGTTCTGTAAAATACATCATTGGTATCTTGTTAGGAATTGATAGATTGCTTTTGGTAGTATGGACATTTTAATGATATTAACCTTTTTTATCCATGAACATGGTATATGCTTCTCCAAAGAGGACATACAGATGGCAAACAGACATATGAAAAGATGTCCAACATCACTAATTATCAGAGAAATGCAAATTAAAACCACAATGAGATATTACCTGTCGGAATGGCTATCATCCATAAATCAACAAACAACAAATATTGGTGAGGATGTGGAGAAAAGGGAACCGTTTTGTACTGGTAATGGGAATCCAGATTGTTGAAGCCACTGTGGAAAGCAGTATGGAATACCTCAAAAAATTAAAACTGGAACTGTCTTATGACCAAGAGATTCCACTTCTTGGAATTTATTCAAAGAAACACAAAACACAAATTCAAAAAAAAATATATACACCCTTATGTTAATTACAGTGTTATTTTCAATATCCCAGTAGTCAAAAATTGGAAGTAGCCCAAGTGTCTGGATTCAAAAGCAGTGGTACATTTACACAATAGAATACTACTTGGCCATAAAAAATAAGAAAATTTTGCCTTTGGTGACATCATGGATAGACCCGGAGAACATTTTGCTAACTAAAATAAGCCAGTGAGAGAAAGATAAGTGCAATATGATTTCACTCACATGTGGAATCTAATGAACAAACTGAACTAACAAGCAAAATAGAGACAAACTCATAGATAGCGAGCATGCTGACAGCTTTAAGTTGGTTGATGGGGTGGGGACATCAAGCAAAAAAGGAAAAGAAATCATGAACACAGACAACAGTGTGGTGATTGTAGGAGGGTGGGAGTGGGTAGAGGTAGAAAAGGACATAGGGGTGATAAATGGTAATGGAAAATACAATAAAAACAACGCATTAAAAAAATAAAAGTTTTAAAAAATAATTGTTTAAAAAAATAACAATATAAGAATGAGGCCCACTTCTGGCCAAGATGGAGGCATAAATACACACGTTGCATCTCCTCACAACTAAGAAGTTTACAACCACTTCAGAACTAAAAAATTCCAGAAAATGGAAAATACAGGGAAGTTCAGCAAAGAAATAAAGAAGAAAAATCAGCCAGAAAGGTAGGAGGGGCAGAGCTAGGTTGGAAAGAAAGAGAAGCAGAGCAGTGGCTACAGGGGCGGTGCTTGGTGGCAGCACAGCTAGAAGTGGAACAGCTGCAGGAGCTGTGGCTAGCAGTAGCCATAGAGAAAAACATAGTCATTCAGTTTAAACCCAAGAAGCAATCCCAGCCGCAAACTAGACCATGTAGCTTTCAGTTCCAGTGCCAGGGAAAATAGAGCCTCATTGCTTCTGACTGTGAAAGCAAGTGGGGCCTAGGGTGGAGGAAGAAACTACTGGTCTTGAAAAGAAGGCAGCTTGCTTAGTACAGGAAGGGGGAGAAGTGCCTGGAAAAGCAGCGGCAACCAACATTTCTCCCTCTCAGACCCCTCCCCACATACAGTGCCAAAATGCAATGAAAAGGTCGCCAGCACTAACGAATACCTAAGACTCAGCCCCCTATAACATAAGAGGTGTGACAGCCTCACCCAAATCACAGAGGCAATCACAGAAAATTGTCATGATGTGACAGAGAAGTATGGCCCAGAAGGGGGGGGCAGATCAAGGTCCCAGTGACACAACTAAACAATGAGCAGATAGCATGCCTAACAGTTGAGGAGATAGAGAACTTCACAGATGCACAGTTTAAGACATTGGTGATAGAGATGCTCATGGACTTGACAGCAAAAGTTAAACAGGATGGGGAAAGAATGAAGGCTATCCTGGCTGAAATAAAGGAAAATCCATATGAAACATGTGGTGAATGAGAGGAAATCAGGGTTCAAATCAACAAATTGGTATGTAAGAAAGAAATAAACAATCAACCAGCACAGAAGGAGGAAACAAGAATTTTAAAAAATGAGGAGAGGCTTAGAAACCTCTGGGACAGCTATAAATGTGCCAACATCCGAATCATAGGGTTGCCAGAAGGTGAAAAAGGAGAGCAAGAAATTGAAAAAGTACGTGAAAAAATAATGAAGAAAAAATTTCCTAATTTGGGCAAGGAAATGGACATATGGGTCCAGGAAGCACAGAGAGTCCAAAACAAACTAGACCCAGGGAGGACCACACCAAGACACATCATAATCAAAATGCCAAAGGTTAAGGATAAAGAGAGAATCTTAAAAGCAGCAAGAGAGAAGAGGAGAATTACTTACAAAGGAAGACTTCCCAAATTTGGCTTAGGGAAGAGACATACAAGTCCAGGGAGCATAGAGAGTCCCAAACAAACTAGACCCAAAGAGGACCACGCCAAGACACATCATCATTAAAATGCCAAATGTGAAAGATAAAGCAGCAAGTGAAAAGCAGAGAGTTACCTACAAAGAGGTGCCTATAAGACTCTCAGCTGATTTCTCAAAAGAAACTTTACTGGCAAAGAGGGACTGGCAAGAAGTATTCAAAGTGATGAAAAGCAAGTACCTACAACCAAGATTACTCTATCTAGCAAAACTATCATTCAGAATGGAAGGGCAGAGAAAGTGCTTTCCAGACAAGACAAAGCTGAAGGAGTTCATCATCACCAAGCCATTATTATATGAAAGGTTAAAGGGACTTATTTAAGAAAAAGATCAAAACTATGAACATTAAAATGAAAACAGTATCACAACTATCAACAACAAAGGCAAACTAAGCAGACAGCCAGAGCAGGAACAGGTCAGCTGGAAGGGGGAAGGAGGAGAGGGAAGGAAATGGTGCAGGAATTAAGAAGCATAGTAGAAAGGTGTGAAATGGACAGGGGGAAGTTGAGAAGAGCTTTATGCACAACACATGGACATGGGCTAAGCAGGGGGGGCGGTGACTGCTGGAAGGAGGGGGGATGCTAGGTGGAGGGGAGCAAAGGAAAAAGTAATTGGGGAAACAGTAACAGCACAATCAACAAAACATACAAAATTTTTAAAATATTAAAAAATAACAAAATTAAAACAAACTGTTTTGATGTGTAGACTCAAATACTAATACATGAGGACCTTATTTTATCTCTAAAAGAAAAGCAGATATTTTAGGATTGACAATTAATAACAGTTGAAACAAAGATAGAATTCAATACATAAGAGTATAAATGTATTTTTAAGATACTAATTTAAATTTTTTTGTGGCAGAGGAACATTTGAGGGGCTAATTTAAGTAAATATTCAAATGGGGAAAAATTAGGGGATAAAAGTCTATTTCCCCAGCTGGGAAATGTCTGCAGATTTAGTGAATACTTAGTCAGCAGATCTCTATTTTTATTCAAGCAGCTTGCCAAAAAATAGAGTGGCTGCAGTTTTCTCCCCTCTCTAATGTGAACTGGAGCTCAGCTAGGAATACTGAAAATGGATGCCCATCCTTTAATGTGCCTGAGTGGGCAATGGGTAGCATGCAGGTCAGCAGATTCTCATCCTGCTCTCTACTGTGGGAATTGGCCCAGTTAACAAAGGTAAACTGGATTAGGTCTGGGTTGACAATATGCTGTTACTATTTGAGTATGCTTCATGGAAAACAAGCCAAAGCTCTCTTGCAAAAATTATTGTGCAACACTCTGGTTTCCTATTTATCTTAGAAAGCAATAATGTATATGAATGTTTTTCTGGGAGAGCCAAAAGGTCCAAGCCTTAAAATGTGAAGATGAGCATTTTCCAGTTTATGGTGGTTTTATGTATATGACTCGTCTTAACTACCTTCATACTTTTCCTCATGCTGCCTGACACCAGGAATGGATTTGTTCTTTTTCCCATATTTTTCATCTCCAAATCCTAGCGTCCCTTTAGGTCCTGAAGTAAATGTTAGTATATACATCAAGCCCCTATTGATAGCCCAAGTGGCAAGTGATCATTTCTTTCCTTGAATTCATGAAATGTGTCATATGTACCTGTTTTAGCACATGGTAACTTTCTACAGTGCATTCTACCAGCTTATGCACTTATTTTTATCTCCCTTTCCAGATTTTAAGCTTCTTGAGGTGTTTCTGAATCATTTTGATATAGATATACTGTGTATTAAATGCTACCCAGTATATAGAATGTACATAGTGAATATTGACAAGGAAATATATAAATATATCATTTAATACTGACAATAACCTAGAAATAAGGAAGTTTGTATAATATTAAATAAATATCAATAATAATAATTAAATTTAACATTGAACAGAATGTGCTGGACATTGATCTGTATGTTTTAAGAATGTCATCCCATCTAATCTTTATAACAATTGTATAAAGTAAGTACTATTATTATCACGATATTCATTTTACAGGAGGGGAATTGAGGCACATAGCAGTCATGAAATTTGCCAAGGTAGTATAGAACCAGCATTTGAATTTTAAGTAGTCTGTTCCAGCCCATTCTCTCTTAATCATCACACTATTATACCCATTGTTTCATAGCAACTCAGTATAGGAGTTTAGAGTTAAAGCCAAGAATTCTCATTCCACATCTAGCACATTTCCTACTGTAAATACCTAGTGCCTTGCACATAGTAGTTCAAGAATTTGGCTCTACGAAAACCACCTCCTCAGTTCCTAGCACCTATAGCTGGATCTCCTGGTTTCACAGGCCATCCCCTCCTAGTCTTCATTTTCAATTTCTTGCTCTTCCTCTTCTTCTTCTGGCACCCCTATGATTTGGATGTTGGCACATTTAAAGTTGTCCCAGAGGTTCCTAAGCTTTTCCTCATTTTATGAATTCTTGTTTCCTCATTCTGTATTGGTTGACTTTTTTCTTTCTTTCTTATGTTCCAAATCATTGATTTGAACCCCATTTTCCTTCCCTTCACCACTGGTTTTGTGTGGATTTTCCTTTGTTTCATTCAGCATAGCCTTCACTTCTTCCCTTATGCATTTGCTGTACTTAAGCATATCTGTGAAGGCTGTGAGCATCTTTATTACCAGCGTTTTAAACTCTATGTCTGTTAGGTTGGCTATCTCCTCATCGCTTAGTTCTCCTACTGGGACCTTGATACATTTCCTCTTTTGGCCCATACCTTTCTGTCTCCTCATCTTGACAAGCTCCTGTGTTTGCTTGCCTCTGTGTCTTAGGTAGAGCTGTTGTACCTGTTACGTTGTGAGGGGCGGAGCCTTAGGTATTCATCAGTACCAGCGACCTGTTTCACCATGTTGTGGTGCTGTATGTGGGGTATCGGTCTGAGAGGGAACAATGCCACTTGCTCAGTATTTGCCCCTTTTATAGGCCCTTCTCCCACTTCTGTATGGGACTGGTACCTCTCTAGCTGTTGCCCTAGCTGTTGTTCCCAGAGTGGGTGGGACTGCAGATGTTCTAGGACTGTTGGGGCCCTTTAAACAAGCAGACTCTGCTGAGAGACTGGCAGTTTCTTCCTCATCCCCAACCCCCCACTGGTTTTCACAGTCAGAAGTAATGAGGCTTGATTTTCCCCAGTGGTGGAACCGTGAGCTGTGTAATCTGGTGAGGAGCTGGGAATGCTCCCCAAGTGTCCCTCCCTACATTTTAAAACATATGATTTCACTTTCTGCTGGCCTGCCACTGCTGCAGCTGCTGCCACCACCACATTCATGTTGTCTCTGCCCCGGCTCCGCTCCTCCTACCTGTCTGGATGAGTATTTCTTCTTTATATCTTTGTTGGACTTCCATGCTTCTCAGTTTTCTGGAACTTCTGGTTGTCTCTAGTTTTGAGGTAGTTGTATTCCTTCTTAGTTGTGGAGGGATATGCAGCGTGTCTGTCTAGGCCTCCATCTTGGCCAGAAGTCCAAAATATTATACATTTTAAGTAAAAATAATAAACAATTAACTTTTCCCAGAAATCAGAAAGAAAAAATTAAAAAAATTTAATCTGATGAACAGAAAGCAGACATCAAACAGGCAATGACAAAGATATTTTAAAAAGTTATTTGGATCATTGAATAAAATGTTGGGGAAAATACTTAAAATGCCAGGAAAATGAATAGAAAATTAATTCAGAGCTATGAGTTCCATCAGTATATATAAATGATAAGTCCTTGATGGAGCATACTTCTTACATACATGTAAAGCATATTTGATGAATTTCAAGAAAAATGAGCAAGGTGAATCCTAATAATTCATTAAAAGTGCAATTCCTGCAAATTCAAGAACACGGCAGTGTAATTTAATTATTGAATGATGGAAGACTCTGTGGAAAAGTATCCATCTTAGATAAAAAAAATTACTTTGAAAAGTGTAGGAATTTTCCAAAACATTCACATCAATTCTTCCAAATAATAGAAAGCAAAACATTACTAGATCTTGGTTAATATATTCTTCCTTAAAGGATTTAATTTTCTCTATGTTTTCCACTCTTTGTAGACTGAAAAATAAATTGAAGATAATTGGGTGTATATTTTTAGAAAATGTGAGCAAAATAAAATGCATACCAATAGTAGGCTTCAGTATTTATAACTGAAGTCAGCTATAGGACAGAAAGAGTTTGTCAGAAAAATTCTAAAAAATTGTTGAAAATAAAATATGCATGATTTAATTTTTTTATTGACAGAATTACTGAAATATAATTCACATACTAAATTACCGACCTATTTAAAGTAATACAATATTTTTAGTATATTCAGTCGTACATCCATTGCACAATCAATTTTAGGAGCCACCATTTCCTACAATACTTGCTTACCCCTCTGATGTAAGCAACTGTATTAGTCTACTTATGTTGCCATAACAAAATACCACAAACTACATGGCTTGAACAATAAAAATTTATTTTTTCACATGCGTGGAGACTAGAAGTCTAAGATAAAGTTTTGGCTGTTTCTGAAGAGAACTCTCTTCTGTCTTGCAGATGTCCTCTTTCTTGTTATGCTTTCACAATGTCTGTTTTATGCATGAGCATAGGAAGACAGAGGCGGGGCTGCACTTTGGTGTTTATTCTTACTAAGACACTAATTCTAACAGAGAAGGGCCCACCCTCATGGCATAACCTTAATTACTTCCTTAGAGGTCCCATCTCCAAATACAGCCACACTGCTGGTTAGGTCTTCAACAAACAAATTTAGGGGAGATACAAATGTTCAGTCCATAACATTGTGCTCTAGCTCCTCAAAACATATGTCCTTCTCACTTGCAAAATGTATTCATTCCATCTCAATAACCATTCAGATTTTACTCATTCTAGCACAGAGTCTAAAGAACAAAGTTCCATCTAAATATCATCCAAATCTAAATCAGATATGATATGATTCATCCTGGGACAAATTTCTCTATAGTTGTGAAACTAGACGTCAGTGTTTCACAAATAGAGTGGTGGGACATGTATGGTACAGACATTCCCAATACAGAAGGGAGAAATTGGAAGGAAGAAAGGGTGACACGTTTCAAGCAAGTCCAAAACTTAGCAAGGTAAATTCCATAAGATCTTAAGTCTTGAGAATTACCCTCTTGGCTTCCATGTTCTGCCCTCCAGATCCATTGGGGGTCCCTGTAGAGCAACCCTTCCCTTTAGCTCTGTGGGGAGGCCTGAATTGAAGTGGCCTGGCCCCTTGAAACTAAGGAGGAAGTATTGTCCTCTGAAAATTTTTAGACTGAGTAGAAAACAGGCTTTACTTCCTGAGCTTGTGGTGGGAGGGACTTCCTTGAGGATCTTCAGTCATTCTTCCTTTTTTTGCTATTTCTTAAAGTCACACATGTTTTTAACTGAATAACTATATTTTCCTGTCCTTCTCAGTCAAACCAAGAGTGTGTCCCTCCTGTTACATTATCATTACTAGTCCTAGCTTCTGCTGAGATGTCTAATGAAAATCATGGTTCATACCCATACTAATCTTATCAAATGGTTGTTCAGACAAACTCTTTGTGTTCCTTTGAAGCATGTACCCTTTTGCAATATGAGCAGGCTGTGAATTTTCCAAATCTTCAGGTTCTCATTCCTTTTTGTTTAACAATTTCTTCAATTTACTTTTCTCCTTTAGTGTTTTACTGAGGTAAAAAAAAACAACAAAACAAAACAAAACAAAAAAAAGAAAAAAAAAACAAGTCATTCCTTTAACATTTTGCTTAGAAATCTCAGCTAAATAACTAACTTTATCTCACACAAGTTATACCATTCACAAAACATTAAAACACATTTTGGCCAAGGTACTTATCACTTTATAACAAGGATGACCTTTTCTCCAGTTTCTAGTAAGCTGTTCCTTGTTTCTGTCTGAGACTTTACTGGAATGGTCTTTAACATATGCATTTCTATCAACATTCTGGTCATGATGATATATGTATTCTTTAAAAAGATGAAAGCTTTCTTTCTATCTCTCTTCTTTTCCTTCTGAACCCTCACTAGAATTGTCTTTAAGGTCCATATTTCTACCAACAATCCTTTCATGGCAATTTTGAAATTTTCTACTATATGTCTCAAAATTCCTTCAGCATCTTACCATTGTCCAGTTCTAAAGCCACTTTCACATTTTTAAGTATTTGTCACAGCAAAGCCCCACTTCTCAGTACCAAAATATGTATTAGTCTCCTCTAGCTGCCATATCAAAATACTATACATTGAGTGTCTAAAACAATATAAATTTATTTTCTCACAGTTTTGAGACTAGAAGTCCAGGATCAAGGTTCCAGATAATTTGGTTTATAGTTTTGACTTTCTTCCTGTCTTTCAGATGTTACCTTTTCTCCATGTTTTTCCCTATCTGTTCCTGGATGTGTGAGTATGAAGAAAAAGGGAGTGACATAAATCCTAAAAGATCAGGGCCATACCTTTATGACCCCATTTGACCATTTTTAGAGGCCCCTTTTCCAAATATAGCCACACTGGTGGTTTAGGACTTTAACATACAAATTTTCAGGATACTACCTAGACAGACCTTTTATGGCTGCCCTTATGCCACTACTATCAGTTTTGATTGGTGTAGCTTTATAGTAAGTTTTGGGAAACATGATTCCTCAAACTTTATTCATTATTTTGGCTACTTTTGGTACTTTGTTTATATATATATATATATATATATATATGACTTTAGGGATGAGCTTGTCAATTCTTGGTAAGAAGGCGACAAGGATTTTGATAAAGATTGCATTGAACTTATAGATCAATTTGAGGAGTACTGTCATCTTAACAAAAACATGTCTTCCAATTCACGAATGTGAAGTATTTTTCCATTCATTTAAATCTGCTTTAATTTACTTCAATAGTATTTTGAAGTCTTCAGTGTCCAATTCTTGAACTTTTTGTGAATGTTGTTCCTATTTTGTTTGATGCTATTGTACATGAAATTGTTTTCTATTGATCAGTCTACAAAATTGCTGATTATTTTTTCTGTCATTTTAAATCTGCTCTTGAACTTTCTACTGAATTTTTCATTTCACTTACTGTATTTTAAATATCCAGAATCATTTTGGCTCTTTTCCATAATTTCTATCTCTGTATTGATATTTTCTATTGAATAAGAAATTGTCATTATAACTTCAATACTTCTTTATTTTTGACATTTTTATACATAGTTTTACTCAATAACATACTTAATCTAATTGAAAATATCCAAAGGAGAAGTAAACAATCAATAATATACAAAGTTTTATTTAATTAAACTAAAACAAATTCATTTTAATAAATAAATGGTACTTAAACAGCTTCAAAGCAATTGAGTACATAGAATACTAACTAGTTATATCACATTAATATTGCACAGCATATAGATTTTGACATTCTCAACATGCATATAACTATCATGAAGTGAGGAAAGTAAGAATCACAGAAGCTATTTCATAGTAATGGAGCTACTATAGGCAACTGTGTCTAATATAAGGAAGAAAATAAAATATGAGGCAAGAAATTAAAGGACCGTCAAAATGTGAAAATGGATAGTTAAGCTAACCAACCATCCATTAAAAATTGAAAGGTCATTTTGTTCATTAGATTCCTGGGAGGGGGTGGAAGGATTGGACATGGACAATAGCATGATGATTGCTGAGGGTGGGGAGGGTGGGGAAAAGTGAAGGTGGAGGAGGGTATGCGGGGGATAAATAATGATTGGACAGAGACTTGACTTGGGGTGGTGAACCACAATACAGTGTACAGATGAGCTGTTGTGTAATTGTGCACATGAAAATTGTATAATTTTTTAGGACAGGAAGATGGCAGAGGAGTGAGGGGACGCTGCGCTTTCTGGCTCCTGGGACCCATCTGTATTTGGACTAACTGCAGACAGAACATCTCAGTGAGCAGCTGGCAGGAGTCGAGCCTTGGCACTGCTGGATTAGAGAAAAACCATCTGAGAATGACCTGTTTGGTGAGGATAGCAGAGGAAGGAGGGACAAGATGGGATTTCTGACTGGGGTGACTACCTGAACTGTGGCTGGAAGTACACAAAGGCTTTTTGGCGACCACAGGCTTCCCCAGAGAGGAATTGGGAGGAGAGTGGATCTCTGCCCATTGGCAGAAACAGGACAAGACCAGGTGGAATTGGCACTGAAAGACAAGAAACAGCGTACTGCTGTGCAAGTGAGAACATAATTTGAAGTGCCCTCATTCACTGGCCCAGGTGCATGGGGCCGCGTGTCCAGGTGCCCCTTGGAAACACCCCAACAGACATAAGATCAGTGCCCCAACAGGCTCAGGGAGGGCCCACTGGACATGCAGAAGACTGTGCGCAGATACCCCTGGCCAGCTCCAGTGGGGGCCAGGCCGGAGCGCAGACCACTTGCTCAGGCTCTGCTCATGCCTGCCAGGCGGGTGCGGGAATGGCTGGCAGCTGCAGCGGGGGAACAGCAGGCAGCAGCGACTCACAGATGATCACTTCCACTGTGCACAAGTGTCTGTGGCACCGCCCTAAGAGTTGAGAGACCAATTCCTGGAGCGAGGCTCAGGATGCCTGAGACTAGCTCTCAGATTGCCTTGTGCACGCATGGGCACTCATGCAAAAGCACCTCAGCTGGCTCAAACAGGCACCAAAGGAATGCACTGCGCCAGCAACCATGGGTGCACACGGCTGCTGCAAGGAACAGGAACCTCTTGCCTGCCTCATTAGAGTAAAAACATTCCTTTTATATACTATTTTAATTTCTATTTCTACTTTAGTTTTTTATTTGTATTTTATTATATTTTAATTTTTTTATTTCTTATTTTAATTTTAATTTTAATTTTACCTTTTACTTTTTATTTTATTTTATATTTTTTTCTTAAACAAATTATATCTCTAATTTGTTTAATAAAATCTCTCCTTCTCATCCTTCCTCTTTAATTTTTGTTTATTTCTTTGTGTGTCTAGTTTACCTTCCCTTTCACACTAAATAAATAGAATATAACAACTATATAAATCTAATACTATACAATCCCACTTTCTTACTATATTCTGCATTCTTCACTCCTTTTCTTCAATCATTAACATACAATGTAAATATTACTTACTGTCTTGCATAGTCCAAACTATTATTAATCTATCATCCCTCTGTCAAAAATCATATTTCTCCTCCCTAAAAACAACTCTTATCTATTTTTCCTATAGTATAAAAGCTCTAATCTCTCTATATTTATATTAATACTGGCTCGTTAGCTGACAATAGTGGGATAGGGGGTGGGGGATATTTTTGAGGGTGTGGGTCTCCTACCTTGGTTGTGTGTTTATGTTTTTAACAGCATCTCCACAAAAGAACTCAAGACAAAGTGGATAGTGTGACTCTCAATCAACTAGCCAGAGGGAAGATCCTACCAAAGAGCATCTGAAATTTAACCAGACAGCATAAACAATGGGTACCCCAAGTACATCAGGCTTAGGAGATCAAAGAGACTGCACCACTGAAACCCCCAGATCTCCTATAAAGAATCTCATACCACAAAGGTGGGAAGTCAAAGCAAACAAATCCAAAAAACAAAAACAAACAAGAAGAATCCAACATGGTAAGATGCAGAAACAGTCTCTCAATAAAAAGAAAATAGGAATCCCCAGAAAGAGAGGTAGATGGAATAGACATAGCCCAAATGTCAGACACAGAATTCAAAACAGTGATGGTGAAGAAACTAAATATACTCGACAACCTCAAAAACAACTATGACAACCTCCAAGAAAGTTACCAACAGCTCCAAGAAAATTACAGGGAATTTACAGAGAACTGCATCAGCATAAAAAAGGACATAGAAACTATTAACAAGAACCAGGAAGAAATGAAGAATTCAATCTCGGAACTAAAAAACATAGTAGAATGAATCAAAAGCAGACTAAACGAAGCAGAGAATTGGATTAGTGAGCTAGAAGAGAATGTAGAAAAAAATTCCTAGACAATACAACAAAATGAAGAAAGATTGAAAAAGAGTGAAGAAGATGTAAGGGAGTTACAGGATAGCATGAGGAAAAGCAACATCAGAGTCATAGGAATTATAGAGGGAGAAGAGGAACAAGGAATAGAAAAGCTGATAGGAGAAATAATGACAGAAAATTTTCCCAACCTGATGAGAGAAAAAGTTGTGCAAGTTCAGGAAGAACAGAAAGTTCCAATGAAGAGGGTCCCCAAAAAACCCACTCAAAGGCACATGATAATTAAAATGGCAACATTCAAAGACAAAGAGAGAATCCTAAAAGCAGCAAGACAAAAACAGCAAATAGTATACAAGGGAGCTCCAATAAGGCTATTGACCGATTTCTCAACAGAAACACTACAAGCCAGAAGGGAATGGTCAAAAATATTTCAAGCAATGAAAAACAAAGGCCTACAACCAAGAATACTCTACCCAGCAAGGCTCTCATTCAAAATGGAAGGTAAAATAAGGAGTTTCTCGGGCAAGGGAAGACTAAAAGAATACATCTCCACCAAACCAGCATTGCAAGAGATGCTAAAGGAAATGCTTTAAGAAAAAAGAGGAGAGGAACACAGGTACAAAGGGAAATGAATAAACACATGTCATTAATAACCTTAAATATAAATGGATTAAATGTTCCAATTAAAAGATATAGGGTAACGAAATGGATAAGAAAACAGGAATCACATATTTGCTGTCTACAAGAAACACACCTCAAAACAAAAGATTTACACAGACTGAAAGTAAAGGGATATAAAAAATATTCCATGCAAACGGACCTGAAATAAAAGCTGGGGTAGCAGTCCTCATATCAGACAAAACGAATTTCAAAGCAAGGGCAATAAAAAGAGACAAAGAAGGACATTTCATAATACTTAAAGGAACAATCCATCAAGAAGATATAACACTGATAAACATATATGCACCGAACACAGGAGCACCCAAATACATAAAGAAAATACTAGAAGACCAAAAGAAGGATACTAACAACAACACACTCGTAGTAGGAGACTTCAACACTCCATTACTAACAATAGACAGATCTTCGAAGCAAAGAAACACTAAGGATATACAGGCATTGAACACCCCAATCCCAATAAACCACATGGACTTAACTGATATATATAGAACTTTTCACACCAAAGAAGCTAAATATACATTCTATTCAAATGCACATAGGACAATTTCAAAGATAGACCACATGATAGGACACAAAACAAGCCTCAACAAATTCAAGAAAATTGAAATCATTTCAAGCATCTTTTCAGATCACAATGCCTTGAAACTAAAAATCAACCTCAGAGAAAAAAATCAAAGACATCCAAACTCAAGGAGAATAAATAACATGCTATTAAATAATGAATGGGTTAACAATGACATCAAAGAGGAAATTAAGAAATTTCTGGAAACTAATGATAATGAACACACAACTGCCCAAAAGCTATGTAACATAGCAAAAGCAGTCCTCAGAGGGAAGTTCATAGCAATACAGGCATATCTGAAAAGACTAGAAGAATCTCAAATAAAAAATCTAACCCTGAAGCTACAAGAACTAGAACAACAACAAACAAAGCCTTGGGCAAGAAGAAGGAAGGAAATCATCAAGATCAGAGCAGAATTAAATGACATAGAGACCAAACTAACAATTCAAAGGATCAAAGAAGCTAGGATCTGGTTCTTTGAAAAAATAAACAAAATCGACAAGACTCTAGCCAAGCTCATCCAGAAAAAAAGAGAGAACACCCAAATAAACAAAATCAGAAATGAAAGAGGAGAAATCACTACTGATATCTCAGAAATACAATTATAAGAAATTACTACAAACAACTATATGGCAAGAAATTTGACAACCTAGAAGAAATGGACAAATTTCTAGAAACATATATCCTTCCAAAACTGAATCAAGAAGAAATAGTGTCTCAACAGACCAATAACAAAGAAGGAAATTGAAACATTAATCAAAAATCTCCCTGCACACAAAATCCCTGGAGCGAATGGCTTCACAAGCGAATTTTACAAAACATTTAGGGAAGAACTAACTCCTATCATCCTCAAACTATTCTGAAAAATCCAAGAAGAGGAAAAAATCTCAAACTCTTTCTATGAAGCCAGTATTACCCTAATCCCAAAACCAGGTCAAGACACAACAAAGAAAGAAAACTACAGAGCAATATCACTGATGAACATAGATGCTAAAATAATAAAATGTTGGCAAACAGGATACAGGAACACATCAAAAAGATCATACACCATGATCAAGTGGGATTCATACAAGGGATGCAAGGATGGTTTAATATTCGCAAATCAATAAATATAATACATCACCTAAACAGAATGAAAGACAAAAATCACATGATCATATCAATAGATGCAGAAAAAGCATTTGATAAAATACAACACCGATTTATGATAAAAACACTAAGCAAAATGGGAATAGAGGGAGCATAACTTAACATAATTAAGGCTATATATGAGAAGCCTGAAGCCAACATCATACTCAATGGACAAAAACTGAAAGCATTCCCCTTGAAATCAGAAACTAGAGAAGGCTGTCCACTCTCTCCACTCCTATTCAACATAGTGTTGGAAGTCCTAGTCACAGCAATCAGACAATAAAAAGAAATAAAAGGCATCCAAATTGGGAAAGAAGAAGTAAAACTCTCATTATATGCAGATGACATGATAGTATACATAGAAAACCCTATAAACTCCACTAAAAGACTACTCGATATAAGTGAATTTGGCAAAATAGCAGGGTACAAAATAAATATGCAGAAATCTAAGGCCTTTCTGTACACCAACAATAAAATATCAGAGACAGAGACAAAAAAGAAAATACCATTTACTATAGCAAGAAGAAAAATAAAGTACATAGGAATAAACTTAACCAAAGAGATTAAAGACCTGTACTCTGAAAATTACGTAATTTTGAATAAAGAAATTAAGGAAAATACAAACAAATAGAAGGAAATACTATGTTCTTGGATGGGAAGAATCAACGTCATCAAAATGGCCATACTACCCAAAGCAATTTACAGATTTAATGCAATCCCTATTAAAATACTAACAATATATTTCACAGACCTAGAACAAATACTCCAAAAATTCATATGGAACCGAAAGAGACCCTGAATAGCAAAAGCAATCTTGAGACAGGAGAACACAGCAGGAGGAATCACAATACTAGACATCAAACAATAGTACAAAGCCGCTGTGATCAAAACAGCCTCGTACTGGCATAAGAACAGACATATAGATCAGTGGAACAGAACAGAGAGCCCAGAAATAAACCCAGGCCTCTATGGTCAACTAATATTTGATAAAGGGGAAAGGAACATAAAATGGAGTGAGAAGAGCCTCTTTAACAAATGGTGCTGGGAGAACTGCACAGGGACGTGCAAAAAAAACTGAAACTAGACCACCAACTTACACCGTCGTCGTCGTCGGCAGCCATCCGTCTCGAGAAACGGTGGTGTAGCTTCTTAAGACTCTATCTGCACCGCCGAGAATGGTTGTGCAGTCCGACTCGGGAGTGACACGGTATCTGTCTCCTCCCGTGTTGAATCGACATCTTGCGATGACGCTGGAGTGTCCTCTCCAGTGAAGCTGAAGCTACAGAGCCTGGGCAGGGTGATATGGAGGGTCTGCTGTTCCCCATGCAGCAGACCCCCCCTCTCTTTGCAGCTGAAGGGTCCAAGGGAAAGACGGAGTCAATACAGCTTGGTTTCAGGTGCGCCGCAGGAGTTGCCGGTGTTGACTACAATGTCAAACAGCCTTAGGGACTCCGGCTCCGGATTTTCTGTCGGGGTTTACTCCCTTAGCCTTTCCCCTGAAGAGGTATGCCGCAAGGCAGCGGAGGTATTTTGGAGTCAGAGTTTTCCTTCTCTGATGTACCCTGACTGGAAGATCGAACCAGCGACACTTAGTTCGCAGGCCGACGCTCAATCCACTGAGCCAAACCAGCCAGGGTGCAACTTACACCACACACCAGAATAAACTCCAGATGGATAAAAGACTTAAATGTAAGCCATGGCACCATGAAAGTCCTAGAGGAAAACATAGGCGAGAAAATTTCAGATATCTCACATAACAATATCTTCATGGATACATCTCCTAAGGCAAGAGAAATAAAGGAAAAAATAAACAAATGGGACTACATCAAACTAAAGAGTTTCTGCTCAGCAAAAGAAAATATCAGCAAGATGAAAAGGAAGCCAAGTATATGGGAAAACATATTTGCCAATGATATCACAGAGAGGAGACTGATCTCCAAAATATATAATGAGCTTATACGACTCAACATCAAGAAAACAAACAACCCAATTAAAAATTGGGCAAAGGATCTGAACAAACATTTCTCTGAAGAGTACATACAGAATGTCCATCGACACATGAAAAAATGCTCAGTATCATTAGCCATCAGAGAGATGCAAATAAAAACCACAATGAGATACCACTTTACACCAGTCAGAATGGCCATCATCAACAAGTCAACAAACAACAAGTGCTGGCGAGGATGTGGAGAAACGGGAACCCTACTGCACTGTTGTTGGGAATGCAGACTAGTGTAGCTACTGTGGAAACATTATGGAATTACCTCAAAAAACTAAAAATAAAACTGCCTTTTGAACCAGCGATTCCACTGCTAGGATCATACCCAAGAAATCCTAAAACCCTAAATCAAAAGAACTTATGTACCGGTATGTTCATAGTAGCACTGTTTACAATAGCTAAGTGCTGGAAACAACCTAAGTGCCCATCTGTAGATGAGTGGATCAGAAAACTGTGGTACATTTACACAATGGAACACTATGCAGCAGAAAGAAAGAAGGAACTCCTGCCATTTGCAACAACATGGATGGAACTTGAGAGAATTATGCTTCGTGAAATAAGCCAGGCAAGGAAAGAAAAATACCATATGATATCACCTAATACAGGAACCTAAAGAACAACATAAACAAATTAACTAAATAGGACAAGGAGCATAATAGCAGTCAATGGGGGGAGGGAGAGAAGGGGGATTAGGAAGGGAAGGGTTTAGTCAAGGAATGTGTATAAATGACTCATGGACATGAACAACGGGGAGGGATATGATTGTGTGAGAAGGGGTGAGCTGGGTGGGGGGGAGCAGTGGGGGAAAAATGGGACAACTGTAATTGAAAAACCAAAAATAAAAGAGAGATAGAAAAAAAGAAAACTGTATAACTTTTTAAATTAGTGTCACCTCAATAAATAAATTAAAAAGGAAAAAAATTTAAAGGGCTACCTCTAAAATAATAATGGACTATTTATTGATGAGAAAATTGGCACTCAATTCTCAATAGCCTCGATGGAATTTTATAAATGAGAATACTAATATATAATTTAAAATGTGAAATTATATTAAAATATTTTAAATTCAATTTTTATTGATATATAATTGAAATGGTGTATAATTTAAAGATGTACAATGTGTTGATTTGATATACGCACATATATTGATATATTATTACCACCATAGTATTAAATAAAACCTCTGTCTTATCACATAATTATTATTTCCTTTTATTGGTGAGGAGAAGTAAGATCTAGTCTCATAGCAACTTTGAAATTTATAATATAGTATTGTTGTCTGAAATCACTATACTGTGCAGCTGATCTCCAGGACTTATTTATTTTCTAGTTGCAATTTTGTGCCCTTAAACATCTCCCCAAATCCCCTAGGACCTGGTAACCACTGTTTTCATGAATTCAACTTATTTAGATTCTACATACAAGTGACATTATACAATATTTGTCTTTCTCTGTATGACTCATCTCACTTAGAATAATGCCTTCAGGGTCCATCCATGTTCTTGCAAATGACAGGATTTTCTTCTTCCTCATAGTTGAATAATATCCCATTGTATATACAGGGTTGAGGCGGATGTGCCTCACTTTGGAAGCTGCTCTGTCCAGCAGAGTCTTCATGACCACAGCAGAACAAACTTTTACCCAGGACACTTTATTATGTCTGGTGAACAAACTTTTTTTTTTACCCAGGACACTTTATTATGTTTGGGGGAAGGAAGGTGGCTGCCTCTCTAGGGGAGAACAGCAGCCAAGCCTTCGTTCCTCATGCCTTTTATTGAGGAAGATACACACGAGAGATACAAAGTCAGAATTCATAAATCATCAATAGCTTTTAAGCATTTGCCAGTAACAGATTACATGTATCAGTACAAGGGGCACAATGACCAGTCTGTCAAAGTCTAAAAAACATCTTGACACCACACCGGCACCAGGTGTAAGGTTTCATACACTCCTTGCTAGAGAATGTTCATGTTACATTAATGATAAAGAAAGCAGCGGAAGTTCTAAAGCATAATGAGCATAATAAACATGCTTTAATCCAACACCCATGGTAACCCTCTAAGTGGTCTTCAGTATGTTCCACACACAGCCTTATGTTGAGACTTAAAGACAAGCACAGCCAGAATGCTGGCAGCAGGCATGCTCAGGCTGAGGCTACAATTCACTAAACCACGAGGAGCGTCTGCCTACACTGTGTGAGGCAAAAGTAGGTTTATAGTTTTTACCATGGAAAATAATATAAAAATTCATAAATAATAAAACAAAAATAAAATGTTTTACATACAGATGTAAACCTACTTTTGCCACACCCTGTATGAACTACAACTTTTTTTATCCATTCATCTGTTGAAAACACTTACATTGTTTCCATATCTTGGTTATCATGAAAATGCTACAGAGTGAGAGCAGATGTGGGGTATTTTTTCCTTATATCTTTGTTTGTTGAAATTCCATGAAGCTCAGTTTTCTGGAACTTCTGGTGGTCTGTAGATTTGAGGTAGTTGTAATTCCTTCTTAGTTGTGGAGGGAGATGCAGCATTTCTGTCTAGGCGTCCATCTTACCGGAAGTGACATTTAGGCTCTTTTAAAGTCATTTTCTCTTTCCTGCTTTCCCCTCCCTGAGTGTGTCACGCTTTTCCATGTCTTGCTTTTAAAAACTGGACATTTTAGGTAATAAACTGTAGCAATTCTGGATACTGATTCTCTTCTTCACATTCTGGGGCTTGTTTTTGTTGTTGGTTCCTAGTTCAACTTCTAAGAAAAAGTCTAGCATTCAAAGGATAACCATATAGGATAGTGAATTTTATTCATTTGGAAGAAACCACAACCATATTTTATAACATTATGGCAAAATATTTCTACAAGAGCACAAGCATCAATCCCATATAATATATTATTTGGAAGTTTAGATACAAAACTAAATAATGAAAAGTAATGGTGATAAGAAGAATGAAATAATTTTGACTAATGTAATACATTTTAGACATTATTCAATTATTTTGTACATATGAATTATTATAATCGCTATTGAGCAGATAATATTTTTGTTAAATTTATGTATTTCCCAATATCAAACATTTCTATATGTGTAGATTTTTGGAATTTTTTATGATGCAGGGAATGACATATCTGGAAAGAGATAATTTTCTTTTTTTTTTTTTTTTGACTATACAAAGACTAAATCAAGTTAAAACTATTTGAGGCGCTAGAGATTCAATAATTCTATGTGTATAGAAAACAATGAATTATGCTTCAAAAACTCTAGATTCTAAACTCTTCTATATGTATTCCCTGGTATGCACTTTTTTCTACTTGGAGTTAATAATGCATCAAATATTTGACATCACTGACTTCTAAAATATAATAAAAAAACAAACAATATGTCTTAGTTTCAAGAAATCTAGGTGTGTATTGAAAAACTTTTACACTACATAAATTTGAAGCCTTTGTCAAATACTTAATGAAAAAATAAAGGTGATGCTAGCATGCCACTAAAACTTCAATTAGAGGTATATGAAGTGTTTTTTAAGACACTTTTGATTCTGTTAATAGTGATTGATAAACACAATACAATATACAGATGATATATTATACAATGGGACCCCTAAAACCAATATAATTTTATTAGCCAATATCATCCCAATGAATGCAATAAAAAATACTGATTGATATACATTCTAGACTGTAAGCCAAAAGCATACTTTTGAAAATGTCTAGTTTTAAAGTTATTAGTCAGTACTGATTTGTTAGTGTTTTTAAATTTTTATTTACAATTTTAAATTTATTTTTATGTGATAAACATGACATTAACATTTGTAAATTTAAGGTATACAGTGTGTTATTATGATGAATTTATATTTTATGATATAATTGTAATTGAAACAATATTTACCACATTACAACACTATTGTATAGTATTATTATCTCTATTCATTATACTTTTCATTAGATCTCTATGCCTTTTTTACTGCTTGTTATAAATTTATACCCTTAAATACCACCGATCTTATCTCCCCATTCCTTATCCCACCATTTTACTTTTTTTTTTTTTACAGGATTGCCCCTTTTTTTTTTCAGATTGCACATAGTTGTGACATCATACAGTACTTGTCTTTTTCTGTCTGATTTATCTTGCTTACCATGATGTTCTCAAGATCAATCCATATTTTCACAAGTGCCAGGATATCTTCCTTTCTACTGTCTGAATAGTATTCCATTGTGCGTTATAGCGTTTTATAAAAAATAACATTATAAAGACAACTGTACAGGAACCAAAAATCTACATGCATAATTCCCTTGTATGTACATAAGAGTTTTAAAGTTACTTGAAGACAACAGCTTATGAAGTTTATTAAAATATATTAGTGATACTAAGAATTTGCCGTCTTTTTTATATCAACACCAACTTCTCCACTGTAGAAAATTCTAGAAAATTAAGCAAAAAAGTCCATTTGATTCTAAATTTTACAGTTGGCTTATTGATATTCTAAAATTAAATATCAAAATCAATGTATTGTTCCATATTAGATATAACATTATCCTTAAATAAGAGGTCTATGATAACAAAATAATGACATCGCCTTTTTAGCGCTCTAAATGACATGCATAATTTAAAGAGTTATAATGATTATGAATTTCTGCAGCTATGTAAAATTTTACAAGTAAAACTGAGTGCTATTCATGGTAAAAACAGACTATTGATAGGACATTGCTGTATGAGTAAATGAAAGCTTTAAGCTGTTTTCTCAAACCCAGTGTTGTCTTTATTAATGCATCACAACAATTTTGCAGCAGTTATTTGTCCAGTGTATTTCAAAACATTTATCACTGTCTGGATATATTTAACCTTACAAATGTTGATAGACAGAAGACAGGGTAGTCTCCCATAATTTAAATTTACTAAAAATGACTTCTGGTCTATATGCACATCAGAAATATAATCATCACTGGTGACCATTTCTATTAAAAATAAGACATTGGAGCAATCAATCAATCAATCAATAGGATAGTAATTGATGTTTCAATCTTGAGGCAGAATTTCTTTTCTGGGAAACCTCAGTTTTCTTTATACAGTCAACTGATTAGATAAGATGTATCCAACTTATTGATGGTAATCTTTTTACTTGTAATAATTAGGAAAAAATCAATTTTCGAAAAAAGTCATGATGGTGATTTTTCTTTACTAACCTAAATAAGGACTTCTGAGAAAGTGTACTTTCCAAAATATAAATCTGATCATATTATTCTCCTCTTTATAAATCTTTTATGAACTGCAATTGAAATAGTGTAGTCTCAAATGTAATTTTCTCTAAGACCTGGCTCCAATTTTTACTTGAACCATTCTTTCCCCTTTGCTCTGTTCCAGTTACACCAAACTTCTTGCCATTTCTTATCATACTATGCTCATTTGGAATTCCATAATTAAAACTTGATTCTTGTTTTCTGTACTCTATTTATTCTGAGAAAACTTCTTGTTCTTCAAGGTATATCTTCTTAGTGCAATGTTTCCCACTCTTGTATACAGCCAATCAAGTTATATACAGCCTTATGTCTAGTTTTCCAAAACACATTATAGGTGGCTCTATTAGACTAGAATCAATTTATGAGTTTTGTTTAACTTTTATTCTTTTATGACAAAAAGATAAAACTTTGAGGTGAAGGTCTCTGACATTATTAACTTTTAGTGAGTGGTGGGTACATAGCTGTTGCTCTAAAAATGTTTGTGCAGAAAAATCATTCTAAAATAAAGATTTGTGGGGAAACTGCTCCTTGTGGTTTCAGGAATTGTAGCCCTGGCTGTGAGCCAGACTTGTCCCCCTGGTTTGTCTTTAAGTCTCAACAGCATACTGGAAGACTGTGCGGGAGACATGACCAAAGGCCACTCAGAGGGTTTCCATGGGAATTGGATTTAAAGAATGCTTATTATGCTTTAGAGCTTGCTCTGCTTTTCTTATCTCTTAGTTAACTATAAACAATCTCTAGCAAGGAATATATGAAACCTTGCACCTGATGCCAGTGTGGCATCAAGATGTTTAATAGACCCTGACACAGACTCATCACTGTGCCCTCTGTACTGGTAATTGTAATCTGTTATTGTCAACTGTAATCCAGGCACCTAGAAGCTATTGATTACTTATGAATATTGACCTTGTATCTCCCATGCATACCCTTCTCAATAAAAAGCACGAGGGATGGAGGTCTTGCACTTCCTTGACTAGAGGGAACAGCCACCTCCCTTTCCCCACCAGGCCAAATACAGTGTCCTGGATAACTCTGTTCTTCCATGGTCATAAAACCTCTGCTGGACAGAGTAGTTTCCAACCAAGCTGGGGAATTGGAGGCAACTCTGCCTCATCTGGCACCCAGACGTGGGGCCTCATCTGGTGCCTGGACAAAGGGCACTCAAGAGAAGTGATGCCTGGAATGGCTTCAGGGCCAAGAACCTGACCACAGACCATCACAGTGCATGGATAGGAATTTTGGTGCCTCTGTCCATGGTAAGGGCTTGCAGCCCCCAGGCTCTTTCTGGAAAAGGCTGCCTGTGTGGTTAAGATAGGAGAGGGAGGATTTTTCTTCTTCCTTCCACTCTCTCTGGCAGAGGTTTTGGTTTCACCTTTGTCTTCTCTCACTCACCAAAGGATCATTTTGGCTTCTCTCCTTCAATAGATCACCACAATCTTACAGGTACGGGACAAGCATGTAATAAGCCTATAACGCGTTTGCCATTTATAAGACTCCCATGAAAAGATAAGCTGGTATATGGACCAGGTTAGAGCACTAGGTTCCCGCCAGCTGCAAGTCAAGGTCCATGCAACATCAGAAACACAGTCACAAGCACTTACTGCCCAACCCCGTGGCATCTCCCCCCGAATAAGATTTTATGAGAGCAAGAGAAGCTTTAGGCCAGAAATAGGATTTATATGAGGGCTCTGGTGATGACCAAGTTCTGAAAATAGGAGGCACTTCCTCCCTCTGGCCCGAAGTCTTGGGTGTCCCTCCGTGAGTTGGGATCTAGCAGAGGTGGCTGGGGTCAATCACCGAGACATGTAGGTGCATTGTAGGGAATTCCACTCACAGTAATATGATTCTTGGCTTGTCTGAGGGCATGCAAAATAAGAACTGGTCATCAGAACTCCGAGCCCTTCCAGTTGTTTTAGATGACTGGGAGAGAAATCAAGGCACACTAGAGAGGTAGGGATGACCAAGGAGTGACATCCTTGGGAGCCCTCCTCACAAGCAGATCACTCCGACCCACTACACTAATTAATCCTTATTTTAGAGTTAGGGAAATTACTGGTCCACTTTAAACAAGAGGCAGGAGAAAAGGGCAAAACCAAAACTGACAAAAAGGGACCCACTACCCATGAAAGAATGGGATCAGGGTTATCCAAAGAACAAAAACTTTACTTTAGGTTACTGTAGCAACTAATAAAAGGAACTGAATGTCAAATTAAGGAAAGGCATCTGACTAATTTACTGCATACTACTGTCACTCAAAGCACTGTGGTCTCAGAAAAACAAAGGGAAAGTAAGAAAAATAACTCAGGCTTTAAAGGTGCCACAGCCGCGATAGAAGTAGGAAAGGGGGAAGGAAAGGGGAATATGCAGAGTACTTCCAAATGATCATCTCTGCAGACCCCTTCCTCTGGGATCCTGAAAAGCCACAATGTCTTTCTCCACCTATGCCAGCTGACACAGGTCCACCTACTCCTGCCTGACCCAAACTTTGACACAAAAACTGTAAAAAAGTTTTCCCTACAATTGCCTAAAAACTAAGGTTCTGTTTATTAAAATAATTATATATTGTGGTATATTACTCAAATACTTAGCTAATATTAAAAAATTTTTGTCTCTCAATGCTAAGAACTGAATTTTTGTCAGTCTATATTAATATTATATGCCTTTTATTATCACTTTAAGTAAGTAGTCAAATATCACTTCATAATATATATTATCTAGTTGACAAAATTTCCAAGATTTAAAATTTAAAAGACTTTCTTATAGACTTGAGGTATTTCAAAGGGCCCTTGAAATATCTCAAGGATTTATTATTTTCTTCTTACCAAAAAGAAGAAGACTCTAGACCAATCAGGCTTAATACACTTTGAAATACTTGGAAAACTTTGTCAAATAAGAAAATTTTACAAAAAAGCTTAAAAACAGTTGGCTAATACCTTTGCTCATTTACAGTAATCTATAGCCCAGGCAGGCTTACAAGTAACTCCTAAGAAAATACAACAGTCAAAGCCTTGGCAACCTCAAGTGCTCCAAACTAATTCTCCAAAGTCTTTAACTCTCAATAATCTTCAACAACTGTTAGGTGTTATCAATTGGCTAATGCCTGGCCTTGGTATAACTCTCTACCAGCTTATTTATCTTTCAACACCCTTAGCTCAAGTTTATTTACAACTCTTTAGTCAATCCCTAAATTTTCAATGCATAATAGCTAATTATGTTGAAAAACTCAAATCAATCTTCCTTCAGATAAACTTTTACAAAATATTCCTCAATTAAATTTATGTGTTAAAAGTAAAATTAATCCAACCCTAATATCTAGAGCAAAAACTATTTTTATAAATGGGTCACAAAAAACTGAAAAGCAGTCATAACATGCAGGAAAGGACAAAGTTGGAAAGATTGTGTAACTCACAATCATTCATCCACCCAGAGAGCTGAACTCTCTGGAGCCATTATGGCCCTCCAACAATGGCCAATAACCCCCTGAATCTAGTCTGTGATTCTGACTATATGGTGTATACTGTACTCCACATAAATCAAGCTTTACTTAAGGAGTCTATAGACCCCTAGTTACTCAATTTATTCCTAACTTTACAAAGTTTAATTAATAGGAGAGCACATCTCATATTTGTCACCCATATTCACTCTTATTCAGCCCTTCCAAGCCCTATAGCAAAAGACAACAAATGTGCTGACAGCTTAGTCAGTGTATTAACTACCTTCCAAAAGGCAATTGCCTCTCATCAATTTTACCTCAAAAAATCTGGCATTCCTCACTCTCAAGCTAAGCAAATTTTCTGGGAATACACAAACTGCCAGGTGCTGGGTGCAGCACCACCCAGCAGTGGACCAACCCTTAAGAATTGGCCCCCCAAGTAATTTAGCAAACAAATGTCACTTATTAACCCCCCTTTAAAATTTTGAATACCTCCATTTATCAATAAATACTTACTCTGAGGTGTTATATGCCTCTGCTCTTACAAAAGAATCAGCCAAGCATATTTAAGCACATTATCTCAAAATATTTAATTTCTTAGGCAGACCACAGCAAATAAAAACTGATGATAAACAAGTCTACATAGCCCATCAGACCTTTAAAAATCTTTAGAAAAATGGGGGAGGGGAAGTATGGAGTTCTCCCCAAAGAATATAACTAATTTAGCAACCTAATTAGACTTAAGTTTAAAGTATTTTATTGTGTTTCATGTAGAATGTTGGGTCAAAAAAATTATGTATGTTGCAGAAAATCCAAGTAAGTCATAGATGGTCTGTGCAAGTTGAAGAAGGATTGTGTAAGGAGAAGGAAGTAAAAAATAAAGTGAGGAAAAAGAAGGAATTAAGAAGGTAAAGCAAAGATAAGAAGTAATAAAGGAAAGAGATTGTGTGTGGCATGAAAAGAAAGGCATTTTGAGTGGGTAACTCAAGAATAGAGATGGAAGTAAAAATAAATAAATAATAAGAAGGAAAAGTAAGCATATAAGTCTTTGAAACATTGTAAATTTTAAACCTAGAAGATGCAGTCCCAGGAATAAGCCGTGCCAAGTTTGCTATCTTTCCTGCCTTCTCTAGCCTCTGTGAAAATTTTCAAGGTCTCTAGATAATAAAAACAGCCCACTTTTGAGCACATTAAAAGAATGCAGTAATCACCAAAAATAAAATTGTTTCTCTCTAGCTTCAAAACAGAAACAGGGGGGCACTCTATACTCCCAACACCCTCCCAGGAAATAGCTGCCACTGTTTAACCCCTTAATTATGAAAATAGTCTTGTCTCTGCTTTACATGCAGAAAGTCCTAGGTCTGTAACATCATCAAAAATGCTATCATTCCAGCAAAGGCCCTGTGGCAGGGTGTCTCCACAGTCTTACAACCTCAAGGTCTGGTTTGTAAGTTGTTATGTAAATTAACAATTTTGTAAAAGTTTACTTATTACAGGTTTATCCATCCACCTGACAAACTCCTAGATCCACTCCAATTAGGGGACCAAATCTTACTGAAGACCTAGAAGACTCAAGACCCTAAAGAGCCACTGACTAAACAATAGACTGGTCCCTATGATGTCTTGTTGCAGACTCACATTGATCAGGAAATCCTAGCCCAACTCTTAGCCACGGAATTGGCCATACTGGCTGGGGGAATAACAGGATACCATGGTCACCCAACAACAGCTTGCCTGCAACCCCAGGTTCTTAAGACTATGTGTCACTCCATTAAAATGGAACTCTAGTCAGCATTCTTGGGCTGACAATATAACATCATCTATGGAATACCTTTTCCACCACCCTAAAAGGCCAAATTGATTGTCTACAATTTGAACTCTATTAGCATCTTATGGACATCAAGCAGCTTGCTGAACAAAAAGTGTTTCAAACCTTAAGTAATAATATTCAATGGCTTAACCCTAAAAATTGGTTTCAAGGACTAAATTCATGTATATGAATAATAGGAGCAGCTGGATGTTTATTGATCATTGTTATAATACTCTGTGTCCTCCGATGTGTGTATACAAGTTATTTACCCATGATCATATTCGAGAAAAACAAGAAGCAAGCTTTATAGGCCTTTCTATTATAGGTGTTATAAAAAGCAAAAAAGGGGGGAGGCATGGGGAACAGCTCCTTGTGGTTTTGGGAATTGTAACCCTGGCCATGATCCAGAGTTGCTCCCCTGGCTTGTCTTTAAGTCTCAACAGCACACTGGAAGGCTGCATGGGAGACAGGACTGAAGGTCACGCAGAGGTTTTTCATGAGAATTGGATTTAAAGAATGCTTATTATGCTTTAGAGCTAGCTCTGCTTTTCTTATCTCTTAGTTAACTATAAACAGTCTCTAGCAAAGAATATATGAAACCTTGTACCTAATGTCAGTGTGGTGTCAAGATGTTTAATAGACCCTGACACAGACTCATCACTGTGCCCTCTGTACTGGTACTTGTAATCTGTTTTTGTCAACTGTAATCCAGGCGTCTAAAAGCTATTGATGATTTATGAATATTGACTTTGTATCTCGCATGCATACCCTTCCCAATAAAAAACATGAGGGACAGAGGTCTTGCGCTTTCTCAACTAGAAGGAACAGCCACCCCCCCCCCCAGACAAAATATAGTGTCCTGGATAACTTTGTTCCACCGTGGTTGTGGAACCTCTGCTGGACAGAGTAGTTTCCACTGAGCCGGGGCCTAGGAGGCAGCTCAGCCTCAAAGATTAAGAGAGAATTTGATAAATATAACAACCTGTGATACATTCTCTTCTATTGTGACAAGACCTTTAAATTTCTGTTCAAAAGTTATTATATGATTATCAAATTATTTCCTTAAGTTCATCCATGATATTTAATGGCACTCTCAGTCAAATATTATCATTTTAGTAGCCCCTTGCATTCGGATTCTTCACATTTTTAGCAAGAATAGCTCATAGACAAATATCACGAAACTGTGGCTAATAAGTACAAATTGATGTTTTTTTCATCCTGTGAAACTTTCATTTTTATATGCTCTATGATTGGAGAGCAATTATTCACACAAATGCAAAGATATAAAAGAACAAATTCAAAAATGGTGAGGTCATAGATTTTCTCTAATTCTCCATGGCATTGTATTGATTCACTTTTTAAAATTGTCGTTCTGTTACAGTTGGCCCAATCTTCATATTTATATTTTGATGGTATCTTTTCAATTTTAATCTAGAATTTGCCTTAATGTGTTTCATCTTTTTTTCACTAAATCTGTTTCAATTCTTTCCTGAATGTTTAGTGTGATCCCCCTTCTCCAAATTCTGATTCTTCTTAAAGACGAAGCAATTATATTGCTTGTTCATTTGTGGGCATAAATAGACCCACCTACTCATTTGTTAACTCCAGCATCTCTATATGTTAAACTGCCAGAGTTTTATAGGCAGTGGTGAGTCAGTAGTTAGTGAGACATAGTGAATAGGAAGGGAAGAGCTCTCCAAATTATAATATGGTGGATTAGTTAAACTCAGCTGGCAAGTCTCCTTAAGACCAACTCACATCAACACGGCTTCTGAAGGACTAGAAGCAGACAGTGTTCAAGGTTGATTTTCACCCACCATCTAGCCATATGGTGATCTCTATCTAGCAAATTTAGATTCTTCTAGAGATATAAGACATACTCCAAGCAACATATTCCTCATTCATGTCCCACCACTCCACTTAAAATAAAAGTAAAATATAACCTACTTTCTAATGGATCATATCTATAGGACATGAACAAGAAACTCAGAAGGTGGACTAAATGTTGTTGAGCCACTTTTGCACATTAAAAAGAGAACATTTAACATGCAGATACTTAGAATACCCTAAGCTATAACTATAAATTATTGCTGTAAAGCAGTAATTCAAGAGGTATTTGTGAGAATCTGGGCACTAGCAGAGCTCCTCCAGAGACTAGGTCGATATGTATCTTAGACTTGATTCCCATCCACAGACTACCGAGCATAGGACCCAGCAACACTTGGGCATGTTGTAGATTTCATTCTATGAGAATTTCCTGAGATGACAACCCTTATTATGCACATAGATATGACCATGGAAACTTATGTCATCCATGAATTTCTCTAGGAGACTTTCTAGCAGTATATGTGAACAAGTAGAAAATCAAACAACAAAGCAATATCTAAGTTAATGCTATGTAATGACTACATCTTCCAAACAGTCAGACTTGATTGCGATTATATCTGAGACATCCTTATTTCAGAAATTCTATAAATAAATGAGCACCTTTCCAGTGAGAGGACTGAGATTTTTGTTCCTATATCTAGGTAGCATGTTAATAATAGCCAAACTTATCAAGTAAGTGATTTCTGTGTGCCAAGAAATGTGCCAAGTGCTTTTTTATACTTGAATTAACTTATTTAATTCTTGTACCTAACCTGAAAATTTGTTACTATTGTTATACCCTCTTTATTTTACTGGTGAGGAAACTGAGATTTAAGGAGTTTAAATGACTAGTCCAATGTCACAAATCTTAAAAACCTGGGCTCTCTTAATCTCCACATTCTATATTATGTACATTAGAACTGGGAATGTCACACTAAGTAGATATTGAGGTTCATAACAATATCTGTTTGTAAATTAATGGGCACTGAAAAGAGTTTAAAAGATATAGAAATACCTCCTAAAAGAAATGAGCCAGTTAAGGAGAGGGTAAGTTGTCAAGTATATCAAAGACTACCATAACCAGAAGCCAATCACAGACCATCTACAGAATCAGATAAGTGACATGTGTTAAACATATTATAAAAATTACTAAAGACACACCATGTGAAGTTTCCAAAGGCCCCCCATTTTTCCCATTTTATTTAATTTATAAGGGTGACACTGGTTAACCAAATTATACAGATTTAAGGTACACAATTATATAACACATCCTCTGTACAGTGTAGTGTTTCCAGAATCCCAAACCAAGTCTCCTTCTATCAACATTTACCCCTGCTGTGCCCTCCTCCACTTCTCCGCACCTCCTTCCCTCAGATAATTACCACGTTGTTGTCTCTGTCCATGAATTTTTCATTTTTCCCCTTAGACTAAAAATGTTGTACTAACCTATAAATTAAATCCAACTTTGATAAGGCAAGCACTTAATATGTACCTCAGATCCCACTGAAAATACACTGATGAATTCTCATGAGAAGTGCAGAATGACTGAATTTGACAGAGATATTAGACAAAATATTTAAACAACATGTTTTCAAAATCTTTTACTGTGGAAATAAAAGGACCATTTCACAGGAAATGAAGCTATCCCCATTTATAATTTACTTTCTAAAAAGGTTCCCAAGGAAAATTCAGAAACGCTACTTTGAATGAGCTAAGCTAGCCAAGTACTGGGATTCAGATCCTTGAACTGGACTAAATCTTCTGAACTGCAAGAACCAAACAACCAATTTCTCTTTGTGCTTATATGAGATTCTTTAATAATAATAAAAAATCTTAGGGATCTCAACACAACCTTATTAAGTGTAATTTCTGTCAAACTGAATGAATGGAAATTAATTCATAAAGTTCCTCTTTTAGAGTTCACAATATAAATAGGTTATAGAAGGTAGATCCAGACATTTTAATTTATGAGTAGAGATGCACGGAGTATGTTTCAGAAAAGTCATCATTCACCAGAAACAGAAACAAAGAAAGTGAATACCCAGTCCCAATGGTTCTTCATTATAAACAAGTTAGTATTTAATAAGTGATATATCAAAGTGTTGTGTATAAAATATCAATATACATTTGGCTGTTTATTTTGCTATCAATTATGTAGTCTTCCCATAATAGTCATATTATCACTGTAGTTATAGAAATAGGGATATAATGTAAGTGTTTGTGTTTGGTTAATCACTAAAGCCATTAAATTATAATCCACCCATTTATTTATTCAGTCAAGAAATATTTCTTGATTTCTTGCTATGATACATGGATAGAACAGAAAACAAGACAGACAAGAATTTCTTTTTTTCCTAAGCAATACTGAAAAAATTATTTTTGAAGAAAATAATTTCCCTTTTCCTTATTAGTGAGTAATATTTTCAGGGCTCCTGTCTAAGAAAAGTGTCATTATAAACAAACATAGAGAAAATTTCATTATTCTTGACCAGGGGTTTGAAAACCTTTTCTACAAACGTCCAGATAGTAACTATTTTCAGCTTTTCAGGCTATGCGTTTTCTGTTACAAATATTCTACTTTGCCCTTGTGGTATCAAAACAACCATAGATAATATTGTAAATGGATGAATATGACACTGTTCCAATAGAACTTTATTTACAAAATCAAATGGTGAGCTAGATTTGGCCCATGAGCCCTAATTTTTTAAGTCCTGATTTTACTACTGTTTTTATTTTAAAGAAAAAAGTTTATTAGAAATGGATTCAGATGAAGTGAGTTACTTTCATAGTCAAATTGTATGTACATAGATGGCCTAAATAAAAATACTAAATTGTGTAAACTTGCAATCTACACATTTATGTATCATAAATGGATTATAGTAATTACAGACAATTGATGGCAGAAAGCTGTTGCATTGTGATTCCAAGAAAACCCATGGAAAATCTCTTTAGATCAAAATCATATTAGAAGTGACTTTTCCCACAAAAAGGTTATAAAAATTGCCTTCAATTACAAAAACTCCACTCTGGTCACACAGAGAGCAGTGGAACTACCAAAAAATACAAATACAGTTAAATATTCTGGTTTGAAATACAGAACTGAAGCAATACAGTTTCAGGAAGGGAATTAAGCCTTTTGTACAATTGATAAAAACTAAACTATAAGTACTCTGTTCTGAGCCAGTATATAAACAAAAAGCCAGACTTAGCAATAAAATCCCTGAAGCCAACATTACTAAGTATGAGCAAGGGAGGAGAAACAGGACTCACAGACTAGGGCCCATATGAACCCATAATTCTTCCCTTCACCATTACTAATTAAGGGCTATCAGCAAATCCTTACTGAGGAAGAATCAGGGAATGAGATTGAGAACTCCCTGTACTTATGTTTCTCTTTTCAGAAAATAGCGTTAGCCATTACCAACTGGTCATTTTCTAAAGTCCAAAGTCAAAAAGCCCTTTGGGGTGCAATTAAATAATGATACCTTAATTTTTCAGACCCTACTTGATTATTAGCATTAACGCTTGGTTGCCCACAGAAGCCAACTTTAAGGGCTTTCCACTGAACCATGGTGGTACAACAATTATCAATAAATATAATAAATACATTGAATTGCATTAAATACATAAACAGCTTTGAGTTTAAAATAATGCTAAACAAAAACAGGTACATCATTGGAGGTTCTGGATGTCATCACACTCTTATGAAAATAAAGAGTAAAAAGTAAATATTTACCTTGTCTTTCTTATACTACTATACCTCTGGGTACCCAAATAGTTGAAGAGGGACACTTATTTATTTTACTTATATAATTTTTAAAACATTTATTGTTGTTCTATTAAGACATTTATTTTTTATAAAAAGATTCTAACAAATAAAGGTAGAATGAAGAACAGTATTGGAAAAAAACACTTTTGCAACCTTAAATATCATAATAGAGCAAAGCCATTATCCTCATGGTTGTTAAAACCATCAGATAAAATATTGATGGGAACTTCATGTTGGAGGCTAATATATTTGAAGGCATTGATGAATTTTGACATCACTAAAAATAGGACAACTAGGTATTATATGTCTTTTCTTACAAGATACATTATTAAAAACTGCATATGAAATACTTTTATAGAAAATATAATTTAACCTGAATACAATCATGCTTCCATATCTAACTCACAGTTAGCATGAAATATAAGCTAGACATATCACAAAATATCAGCCAAATCCAGAATGCAAGGCATTCTATAAGACAAAGGACCTATTTATCTATTTTTCTCCCAATAAATCAGTTGCATGATAAAGAGAGAATTGGACAATATTTCAGAATAAATGAGATTTAAGAGACAAATCAATCAAATGCAGACCAATTGTAGACAGACATTTTGAGACAATCAAGAATCTAAAAAGGGACTGAGTATTGGATGATTTAAGTAGTTATTAATTTTGTTATATGATAATGATATGACAGGTATATAAAATGTCAATAAATTAGAGATGCATATGGAGATATTTATAAGGCAAATTATACGGTGTGTGTGATTTAATCTAAAAAACTCCAACAAAAAAGTGGAGAAGCTAGGTGACACAACAAGGTAAAATGTTGGTAATTGTTAAAACCGGTTAATGGATGCATGGCAGTTTATTACAATAGTATCATTTATTCTAATCAAATTTGGAGAAGAAGAGTGCTCTTACCCAGAATGGTGAAACCAACCAAGTAAGCTATACTCAATCTAGAAAGTTTCAAAATGAGACCAGTTTTGAATTGGATAACTTTATATGCTATAGTCATATACTATCAAGTATGCTATTTTTTATTTGAAATTACCCAGTATTTTTGGCTCAGTTTACTAGTCATTAATTACTAAATATTCAATTAGCTAGACTTACATTTCATAAGGTCATTTCCTGCTTTCCCATTATAAAGAAAAAGATCTGTGTTTCATTCTGTGTGTGGATATTCACGTTAACCAAATTACCAATATCTGTTCAAATCTCAGATACTAAATATCATATGAAGACAAAGAACTGTTGATTATAAAGAAGTCAGAGACAGGTCAATGAAGTGAGAATGTGTTTTTGCAGACACAGAGTTAGTCACTCCTTCATTACTAAAACCTAAATATGTAAGCGTTAATGGCATTTTAATATAGAGGCATAGAGAGGGGGTAGTGGTAATATGGAGCCCAATACGGATGCAATTCAAAAGATGATAAGAAAATACACCAAATGCCAGGGGTAGTATCTCTCCATGGAGTAGTAGTCTTCATAGTGAGACATTTTATTTCTTCTATAATTTCCTTCACACCTTAAAATTTCTTCAACAAAGGTATATCATTTGTGAAATAAAAATTAATTGTAAAAAATAAATGCAAAATACATATGTAAGGATTATAATACCTAGATGACATACCATGAATGTGAGTTCAGTCTATATATACATTAAATATAAGTAAAGGGTGATTAAAATCCAAAAGAGCACAAGATACTCATGTTTGCAAAGTCTCTCTTCTTTAAAAATATCAAGGAATAAAATAACGTAACTATAGGTAACCTTTTTAAAGGGAAACAACAAAGCTTTCCTTGTTGAGATTGTATTATAAAACATGTTATGTACAAAGAGAATGAGGTCAGGAACTTTTGATTGTTTTTGTTTATTGTACCATTCCTGAGACTTAGAGGAAAATGCGCTGCATAGTTGGCACTTAAATATATGCTGAATGAAGAAATAAATGACTGTATTTTTTTCAGTATCTCAAAATAATCCTTTCAAATAGGTAATGATAGAGGGATGGTAGAGAGATCTAGTGACTTGCACAGGATCACACAGACTGGAACCAGATCCCCAAAATACTTGTGTTGTTCACTCAAATTGACTGAAACTATGTGTCTTGAAATATTATTTACATGTTACTAGTAAAATTAAGGTATTATTTGGAATCAAAACCCTGGCTGGTTTAGCTCAGTGGATTGAGCGTCGGCCTGCGAGCTAAGTGTCGCTGGTTCGATCTTCCAGTCAGGGCACATCAGAGAAGGAAAACTCTGACTCCAAAATACCTCCGCTGCCTTGCGGCATACCTCTTCAGGGGAAAGGCTAAGGGAGTAAACCCCGACAGAAAATCCGGAGCCGGAGTCCCTAAGGCGGTTTGACATTGTAGTCAACACCGGCAACTCCTGCGGCGCACCTGAAACCAAGCTGTATTGACTCCGTCTTTCCCTTGGACCCTTCAGCTGCGAAGAGAAGGGGGGTCTGCTGCATGGGCAACAGCAGACCCTCCATATTACCCTGCCCAGGCTCTGTGGCTTCAGCGTCATCGCAAGATGTCAATTCAACACGGGAGGAGACAGATACTACCATGTCACTCCCGAGTCGGACTGCACAGCCATTCTCGGCGGTGCAGATAGACTCTTAAGAAGCTACACCATCGTCTCTCGAGACGCACGGCTGCCGACGATTTGGAATCAATCAACCTATGATGCAACCAATAAATACTATAAAAATCAGTCTTACTCTTGCAGATTATAGCATGTAACAAGATTATATGAAAATCAAGAAGTTCAAAGTTGTGATAGTGTGACCAAACAGAAGAGTAAAAAAAAAAAAAAAAAAATCTAGAATATAAATCTATGCAACCTACCTTTGTACATGTGCTAAATTGTATAATACAAATTTTAAGGCTTGTAAAACTTCAGAGAAGGGAAAAAAATCCCATAATGTTAAAAAAAAAAAAACAGACTTTTAAAGTCATAGAGAAGAATATAAAAGGGATGTCAGATAAGGGGAACAAATAAGTAAATGTAGAGGAATTTATGATGATGGCAGAGTAGGTAGAAGTTATACTCACCACTTCTTAGGACCAAAATGGAATTACAACTACAATATAGAATGATCAACTTGAATAACCAACTGAAGAATAGCTGAACAGAAGTATTATATCTAAGGATTTACAGAAGAAGTCACATTGAGACTGGTACAAGGGAGGGGATGGGGAAAAGCTTGGTCCTGCTCCAAAAGGCAGTGGCTGTGATTCTGGAGGAATATCTGCAAATGTTCCCCATAATGAGCATGGGGTCTCAACGCATGTCAGTATCCCCATTCCAGAGCACCAGCGCTGGGAAGAGACATTCAAATAACCTTGGGCTATGATAATCAGAGCGGATTCTGTCTGCCAGAGAGAGTTGGGAGTCTGCTAGAGACTCAAGTGCCCTCTTAAATAGCCAATGCACAAAGTCTTATTTGCAACCATTCACAATGGGCTCTGACAAAGGAAGGGTGGAACAGACTAGTTGCATAAAGAGAAATTGGGGTTTGTAGCTCTGGGGAGAGAACTGAATGTATAGTCAACAGGATCTCTATTCTGAGTCCCTTTCTATACCACAGACACCATTTCTCTTGAGTGGAACACTTCCTTACTTACAGCATCAGCCTGGGGGATGCAATAAGCCTAATTTCTGGACTCCCGGTGACACCCACCATATGAAACTCATGCCCTGCTGAGGAGTCAACAGCATGGGCCAAATGTAGAGGTAGGGGTAAATTCATGGAGTGTCAGTAAATGAGTTGTGTGGCTTTGAGGAGGGGATCATTCCCCACAAATTACTGTGAACCTGACTGGTACCTTCCCCTCACACAGATCTGCTAGCCTCACCTCTGAGGTTTCCAGTGGTCCCGTCCTCCCAACTCCTGGTGGTACCACCTTCCCAAGCTCCAGCTCCACAGAAATTCTGGGCAGAATCCAGGACAGATTTAATTGTGTGGCTCTGAGGAAGGGGCCACTGCCCCCAGCTTTCCCCAAGACTGACTGGTGCCTCCTCTCACACTCCTGACTCCTGGAGACTTTGCCCTGCTAAGCGCAGGCTCCCAGAAGAATCTGGGACAGACTTAGTTGTGCAGTTCTAGGATGAGGGCTATTTCACTCTCATACACCCAACCGGTGCAGGTGGAGGCAGATCTTTGGGTGCACTGGGCCTTTTGGTAAACTGCCCCCAGGCTTAGTGCTGGTTGAAGCCAATCTTAGTGCATAACTTGGTCCTTTGCTTGCACACCCAATCCCGGGAAAGGCAACTATGGATGGATCACTTTGTAACTCCAAACAGGCTGCCTGACACCAGTCACTGGCAGCATCTCATATTGATCTGCACCAGAGTTCCTCCCAAGCGGCCCAAGAACAAATACACCCACTGGCCTTTGCCACACAACATCAGAGCAGGATCTAGTTAGCTTCACAAGCATCACATCCAAAGCGAGATCTCAGCAGGCAACAGACCCAGCTGAGGTGAATTCTACCTTATGTAGTCAGCAACCACAAAGCAGCTCATACACTGTGGTCAGGATTAATCCTCACAGTCAGCAGGCTGAGGGCCAACCCCATGCATGAAGGGGCCAATAGCAATGGATTACAGCAGGAGGGTTCACATAACCCAGAGAAGGGAAACCTCTGGAGCACCCAGCTCAGTTGATCAAAGACTGTGCCACAGGGTCCCACAGGATGCCTACTACATAAGGCCATCCTGCCAAGACTGTGAGTCATGGCAGATCTAACTGGTACATAGAAACAAACACAAAGAGGCAGCCAAAATGGAGAGACAAAGGAACATGCCCAAAATGAAAGAACATGTGAAATCTACAGGAAAAGAGCTAAATGAAATGAAGGCAAGCAATTTACCAGATGTAGAGTTCAAAAAAATGGTTATAAGAATGCTCAAGGAACTCAGTGAGAACTTCAACAGTGTGGAAGAACTACATAGAAACCGTAAAAAATAACCAGCAAAAATGAAGAATACAATATCTGAAATGACATATATACTGGAAGAAATAAACAATAGGTTAGATGAAGCAGAAAATCAAATTAGCAGTTTGGAAGAAAAAGTAGTAGAAAACACAATAAGAGCAGCAAAATAAATAAATAAATAAATAAACACATAAATAAATAGCTAGGCAAATAAATAAATAAATAAATGAAAGAAAGAAAGCAAGAACCTACAAAAAAGAATATTTTTGTGATTAAAAAATATCAACAACATGAGAAAAGAAGAAAATATGTTTCAACATAATAAAGGCCATATATCCTGCTAAGTGTCGCTGGTTCGATTCCCAGTCAGGGCACATGACTAGGTTGCAAATCAGGTGTCCCCATTTGGGGGCACGAGTGAGAGACAACCACACAATGATGTTTCTCTCCCTCTCTTTTTTCTTTCCCCTCTCTCTAAAAATAAAATAAATAAATAAACAAAAAATAAATAAATTATTTTTTAAAAATAAAATAAAATAAAGGCCATCTATGACAAACCCACAGCCAGCATCATATTCAACTGAACAAAACTAAAAATGTTTCCCTCAAGGTCGAAACAAGACAAGGGTGTCTACTTTCACCTCTTTTATTCAACATGGTAGTGGAAGTCCTAGATGCAGCAATCAGACAAGAAGAGGGAATTAATGACATCGGAATTGGAAAGGAAGAAAACTGTTCTTATTTGAAGATGACGTGATACTGTATATGGAGAATCATAAAGATTCAACCAAAAACGTCTAGAACTTATAAATGAATTCAGTAAAGTAGCAGGTCATAAAACAAATATCTAGAAATTAGTTGCAGTTTTATACACTGATAATGAGCTACCACAAAGGGAAATAAAGGAAATAATCCCATTCACAATTTCTTTAAAAAATACATAGGAATAAAGTTAACCAATGTTGTAAAAGACCTATACTCAGAAAATTATGGGACAATGAAGAAAGACATTGAAGAAGACAAAAGTAAGTGGAAAAATTTATTGTGTTCATAGATAGGAAGAATTAACAATATTAAAATGTCCATACTACCCAAAGCAATCTATAGATTCGATGCAATTTCTATCAAGATATCAATGGCATATTTCACAGAATTAGAACAAATATTCAAAAATGTATATGAACCCCCAAAAGATGCCAAATAGCCACAGCAATCTTGGGAAGGAAAAACAAAATTAGAGGAATCGTGCTACAGTAATCAGAACATGATACTAGCATAAAAACAGACATATAGATCAATGGAACAGAATAAAGAACCCTGAAATAAATCCATGAATTTATGATCAATTAATACACATATTTGACAAAGGAGGTAACAATATAAAATAGATTAAAGACAGTCTATTCAATAAATGGTGTTGGAAAAATTGGACAGATATGTGCCAAAAAAAAAAGAGAGAGAGAGAGAGAGAGAGAGAGAGAGAGACTAGACCACATGTTTACACCACACACAAGAATAAACTCAAAGTGAATTAAAGAGTTAAATATTAGACTCAAAATCAGAAAAATCCTAGAAGAAACATAGGCAGTAAAATCTGGCACTTCTTATAGCAATATTTTATTCTGATATATCTCAAGCAAGGGAAACAAAAGAAGATATAGACAAATGGGACTACATAAAACTAAAACATTTTTGCACAGTAAAAAAAAATGAAAAGACAACTTACTGAATGGGAGAACATATTTTCCAATGATACATCTGATGAGGGGTTAATATCCAAAATTTATAAAGAAGTTATAAAACTAAAAACACACACACAAAAAAAAAAACCTGAAACAATCTAATTTTTAAAATAAACAAAGGACCTGAATAGATACTTTCCCAAAGAGCACATAGAGAAGGCCAATAGACATATAAAAAGATGCTCAACGCCACTGGTCATCAGAGATATGCAAATTAAACCCACAATGATATATCACCTCACATCTGTCAGAATGGCTATCATCAATAAGTCAACAAACAAGTGGTGGTGAGGATGTGGAGAAAGGGGAACCCTTTTACACTGCTTTGTGGGAATGCAAATTGGTGCAGCCACTATTTAAAACAGTATAGTTTCCTCAAAAAATTAAAAATGAAGTTGCTTTATGATCCAGTGATTTCATTTCTGGGAATATAACCGAAGAAACCTGAAACATTAAATCGAAAGAATATATTCACCCCTATATTTATTATTTACAATAGTCAATATTTGGAAGCAGCCTAAGAGTGGATCAGTAGATGAATGGGGGACTTCCGGCCAAGATGGAGGCTTAGACGGACTCGTTCAGTTTCCCTCTACAACTAGAGAGGAATACAACTACTTCAAAACAAAAGATAACTAGAAATTCCAGAAAATAAAACTACACAGAAGCCCAACGTACAAAGTTATAAACCAGCGGCGCTCTTTGGGCAGGTAAGAGCGAAAGTAGGTGGTGCTGTTTGTGGTAGCACCAGGGACAGCGGCAGGGAGAGCGATCCCAGCTGCAGTCGAACCCCAGCAGCTCCCGACCCCAAAGCTGGGAAGAGCAGCCACCACATCGCCAAACGGTCAAGCCCAGAGAGTGAGAGGATGGATCCCGGTCTCCTAGCAGAATAACTGCAGGAATCCATCTTGGACCCCCACCCCCACACAAAACGCCACAGCGCTGCGAAATAGGTTGCGGATCACCACTGGTCACTGGGCAGTGACGACAAAGCGCCACAGCGCGGCAAAAAAGGTTGCTGGTCCGCCGCCGGTTACTGGGTAGTGACCACAAAGGGACACAGTGCAGCGAAAAAGGTTGCGGATCGCCGCCGGTCGCTGGGCAGTGACGACAAAGCGCCACAGCGCAGTGAAAAAGGTTGCGGATTGCCGCCAGTCGCTGGGTTGTAACGAGTACACAGGCACTACCCCCTATAGCCGGCCCAAGAAAACAAAACGCATCTGTCAAAATGAGGCAGACAACTATAGAAATCCCGGTGGCGCAGCTCACCAGGCAACAGATGAAGAACTTGACAGATGAACAAATAAGAAACCTGTCAGAGGCTCAGTTCAGGGCCATTGTTATCAGGTGGCTTACAGAATTAACAAAAGATCTGGAAAAAGATGAGAAAGAATTGAAAAACACTCATACTGAAAGGAAAAAAACCACATACGAGACAGATGGTGAGGAAATAAAACCCAGAGTTCAAATCAACAAACCAGAACATAGAGAAGGAACAAACAGTTAACCAGTGCAGAGAGAAAAAACAGGAAGCAGGGAAAATGATGAGAGGATCAGAAACCTCTGGGACAGCTATAAAAGACCAAACATAAGAATAATTGGTTTGCCAGAGGGCGAAGAAGATGAACTAGAAATTGAAAAATTAAGTGAAAATATAATAAAGCAGAACTTCCCAAACTTGGGGAAGGAAATAAACTTACAGGTCCAGGAAGCACAGAGAGTTCCAAAACAACTGGACCCAGGGAAAACCACTCCAAGACACATTATAATCAAAATGTCAAAAGTTAAAGATAAAGAGAGAATCTTAAAAGCAGCAAGAGAGAAGAAAAGAATCATGTACAAAGGGGTCCCAATTAGACTATGAGCTGACTTCTCAAGGGAGACCCTGCAGGCAAGAAGGGACTGGCAAGAAATATTCAAAATAATGAAAATCCAAAACCTACAACCACGAATACTTTATCCAGTGAAGCTGTCATTCAGAATAGAAGGGCAGAGAAAGTGTTTCCAGGACAAAATAAAACTGAAAGAGTTCATTAGATCCAAACCACTGTTATATGAGATGTTAAAAGGACTGGTTTAGAAAAAGGAGGATCAAAGCTATGAACACTAAAATGAAAACTGCATCACAAAAAACAACAGAAGCTAGGGAATTGAAACAAAGGAAAACTAAATAGGCAATGAGAGTGGAAAAGAACTATAGGTATGGCGAGCATATTGGGGGTGGTCAGCAGGGAAGGGGAAGGGGGAGAGGGAGGGAGATGGTATAGGAATTAAGAAACATCGTAGGAAGGAATGGAATAGACAGAGAGAGGTTGAGAAGAACTATATGTACAACCAATGGACATGGACTAAAAGGGGGGGGACAAGGGGAGGGAGGGGGGCCACCGGGTGGAGGGGAGCAGAGGGAAGGGAAATTGGAACAAATGTAACACTGTAATCAATAAAACACATTTAAAAAAAAGTAGATGAATGGATAAAAAAAATCTGTGGTACATATACACAATGGAATACTATTCAGTCATAAAAAAGAAGGAAATCATTCTCTTTGCAACAGGATGGATTAACCTGGAGAGTATTATGCTAACTAAAATATACCAGTCAGAGAAAAGACAAATACTGTATCATTTCATGTATATGTGGGATTTAATTAAAAAACAAACAGACATAAAAAGAGATTCACATATACAGAGATCAGACTGGCAGCTGTCAAACGCATGTGGGTTTTGTGGGCTGGTTGATAATGGTGAAGGGATTAAGCAAAAAAAAAAAAGTCATAGACACAAACAACAGCATGGTGGTGACCTGAGGGAAAGGTGGGCGGGGGGAGTTAGAAGAATGTAAAGGGGACTTGATATTGTGTGGTGAATATGCAATACAATACACAAATAATGTATTATAAAATTGTACATTTAAAACATATAATTTTGTTAACCAGTGTTGCCCCAATAAATTCAATAACATGAAAGAAATGAAAAACTAAAAAGAAAAAAATAGTAAACGTAGATGGGAAAACTGAGAATTGACCACTCAGCTTTACTCTGTCATCTTAGTGAATCCTATTCCTCTAGACAGAAGATTTCTCACATCTAAACAAGTGGCTATATTAGTATAGTAGGCACATATTTATCTGATGAGCTATCCTAAAATCTATTGTTTTCTTAAAATTTCCCTCTCCCTCTGCCCCCTCACTCCCTTGTCTAGTATACAATGTTACAGAAGGTACAGCCATGTTTCTACATTAACACCCCATCTTCTTTTATTATAATTTTTGTCCCAGATTTAGGTTCCTAAACCAAAAATGAGAAACACTCCATCATGAATTTGAACTACAATTATGAAATTCCAGTCTCAAAATGACTGATATCTTGAAAAATAGGAGATGCAAAACCCAAGAGTTCTGCAAAATTAAAGAGCTATCTTGTATCAGTATTGAAGAATCAAGCAGACAAGCAATGTAACAAGACCAGAGGAAAGGAAAGACAGTCTCTGGGTCTATAACGTCTCACTATCCTTACAATAAACTCTTCTCTCTTTTATTAAGCCTGATAAAGCAGAACTTAGTCATCTTCAACTGAATTCCTGTCTAGTATAACTAGAAATGCTTTACACTAATTTTTGTATTTCACATTCTCAAATTGCACATTATTATTATATATTTATGAAGCATCATGCACAAAAAACTGAATCAAGTGTGATTAGATTACAAGTTTCAGGAGGGCAAAGATCTTCATTTTGTTCACGGGTGTATCCTTGTGGCTGCATTGAATGAAGATAAAGGCGTATCTTCATATGTCAGTAGAGCCAGACTGTAGATAATTTGAAATGGAACCATAAGTATAAATGTTATCTAGAAAGATTTAGGGACCCTATGCGGAATCACCATTATAATTGAAATTCAGTTTTGTGTGTGTGCATGTGTGTGTGTGCGTGCGTGTGTGTGTGTGTGGTATTCATATATTATAAATCCTTGAAAGCTTGACTAAATTCTTACAGTCAGTCCTGCAAAATAATTTCATAATCAGTTCAGGTTTAAGAAAAATATGTCAAAGGATTCCCATTAATTTTGAGATAAATAGAAAAATCCTTGAAATTGACTATAAAAGTCTATGTGAACTGGCTCCTCACCACATCATCCACAAAATTCTCAGCAAGCTGTTTGTCAACTCAATGCTTAAACTACACAGCTTTCTTCAAAAAAAAAAAAAAAAGAAAGAAAGAAAGAAAGAAAAAGGCCAAAAAGCCAGATACATTTATACTGTAGAGAATTGTTTTTGCTATTCCCCTACCTAGAAAAATATTCTCTTACCAACTTTCTGGAGTAACTCTTACTCATCAGTAAGATTTTAGCTCGATATATTACTTCCTCTGGAATGTTTCCTTTGTTATCATAAAGTTTAACTTGTATGTTTGGTCCTGTAATTTGAAAAAAAAACTTCTATATTTTCCACTGGACTGTATGGGACAGAGAATGTGTCTCCCTTTACTTCACCAGAGATTTCATACTGTTGATGAGATTCAGGAAAATATGATGGGGCAACTGATGGCAATTGGGAGAACCATGTGAGGTCACAAGGTGCCTACTTTGAAGGGGACTGAGGCGTCGTTGTCTTCTGTACAATGTTTCTTGTATCTTCTTCAATAAATATCTTTATTTTTCTTATTACATAGCTGGATACCTTCTGTACTGACTTCATATTTTGAATATCTTGGACTTCTGTGCATATCAGTACAAAAAGACAGAATAGAAAACTTTTGGAGGGGAAATTAGTTGTGGGGCTTTTGAGAGGTGAGACAGACTGAACTATATATTCAAGCTCAGATACCTTGGATAATAGTGGTATCACTGATAGAATTAAGGCCCTGCGTAGGGGGAGCTGGATTGCATAGAAGGTAATACTGAATTTAGAAAAGTCTATGAAGTACTTGGAAGTAAATCCTTAAGGATTAGATTAGAAGACATCACCAGGAACCATGACGAACTTTTGAGAAAAAGACAGTGTCTTTCGTGTGGACTTGTTTAAGCTTGTGCTGCTGAAACAAAATACCATAGACTTGAAAAGCATCTGGACGCTGGAAACTAAGATCAAGTGCCAATAGGATCAGGTTCTGGTGAGAACTGCCTTTCTAAATTACAGATGTCTGCCTTCTCATTTTGTGCTCACGGAGCCTTTCCATGGTACATTCACAGAGAGGAAAAGAGAGCTAGAGTGAGAGCAAGAGCAAGAATGAGAGAGAAAACTCTTCTCTTATAGAGCCACCAAGGTCCCCACCCTTATGACCTCATCTAAACCTAATCACCTCTACAAGGCCCCATCACTAAATACTATCACACTGGAGGCAAGAGTTTCAACATATGAGTCTGAGGAACACAATTCAGTCCACTGTATTCTATTCCTGCCCCCCCCCAGTTTCATTTTATTTTCACATGAAAAATACATTTATTTCATCCCAACAGACCATGGAGTCTTAATTTGTTGCAGCATCAATTATAAAGTTTAAAGTCCAAAGTTTCATGTAGATATTATCAAAATCTAAATCAGATATGGTATAGTTCAGCCTAGGGAAAACTTCCTCTCCAGCTGTTAACCTGTGAAACCAGACAAGTTATGTGCTTCCAAAATACAGTGGTGGGACAGGCATGATATAGACATTTCCATTCCAAAAAGGGGAAATCAGAAAAGTGAAAAATGTTACAGGTTCCAAGCAAGTCCAAAACCTAGCAAAACAAATTCCATTAAAACACAAATGCTGAGAATAATCCTCTTTGGCATAACGTTCCACCTTCTAAGCTTGCTGAGGCAGTACCATTACCCTCATAACTCTAGATGGGGAGTAGTTCTCTCCCTGAAGCTCTGCTTGGTTGGACTCTTGTTGGATGGTCCCCAATATCCCAGCTCTTTTATGTAAAAGTATTTTGGCACCACTGCAAAAAATAGCTTTCTAAAATACCAAATGATCTATAATAAGACAACATCAACCAATTTCTAATAGTTATACTATTTTCTGTCTTCACACTATGATGAGAATAAAGGATGTATAGAAGTCAGAAATTGATGACTTCTGGCCAAGATGGAGGCTTAGACTGACACAATCCATCTCCCTCCACAACTAAGAAGGAATACAACTACCACAAAGTCAGAAATAACCAGAAGTTCCAGAATATAAAACTACACGGAAGTCCAATGTATGAGGTTATAAATAAGTGGTGCTCATCTGGATGGGAAGGAGGGACAAAGCCGGGGCAGAGAGCTCAAGCAGTGCTGGTGGCGGCGGCTGCGGTGACCGTGGCAGGACAGCGTTAAGCACAGACACCCTGGTGAGAAGCACCTGAGGAGCACCCCTGGCTGCAGACCAGACCCATCATCTTGTGATTCCAAAGTTGGGGAAGGCAGACCTCCATTGCCTTGGACTGTGAGGCCCAGAGTGGGTGGGGATGGAGGAGGAGGCTCCCGGTCTCTCAGCAGAGAGTAAATGGCAGGAATCCATCTTGGATCCCTGCCCCCACACAAAATGTCACAACATGGTGAGAAGGGTTGCCCGATAGTGATGAATGCACGAGGCTCCGCCCCCTATAGCATAGGAGGTGTGACAGCCCTGCTCAGGAAGCAAAGGTAAACACAAAACTGTCATGATGGCACAGATCATGACAGAGATCCTGGTGATGCAGCTAACTAGACAGCAAATATCTAATCTAATGGATCAGCAGATAAGAAATCTTTCTGAGGAAGCGTTCAGAGCTTTGGTTATACGAATGCTTACAGACCTAACAGCAGATCTTAAACAAGATGGGGAAGGAATGAAGGCTAGTCCTGCAGAAATGAACAAAAACACATATGAAACAAATGGTGAGGGAAAGAAAAACAGGGATCAAATCAACAAATCGGGACATAGGGAAGGAACAAACAGTCAACCAGTGCAGAGAGAGGAAACGAAAAGTGAGTAAAATGAGGAGAGGTTTGAAAACCTATGGGACAGCTATAAGCAGGCCAACATCTGAATCATAGGATTGCCAGAAGGTGAAGAAGAATAATTAAAAATTGAAAAATTATTTGAAAACATAATGAAGCAGAACTTCCCTAACTTGGGGAAAGAAATAGACTTGCAGGTCCAGGAAGCACAGAGAGTTCCAAAAAAATTGGACTCAGGGAGAACCACACCAAAACGCATTATAATCAAAATGTCAAAAATTTAGGATAAAAAGAGAATCTTAAAAGCAGCAAGAGAGAAGAAGAGAATTATGTACAAAGGGGTCCCAATAAGACTATCAACTGATTTCTCTAAAGGAACTCTGCAGACAAGAAAGGACTGGCAAGAAATAGTCAAAGTAATGAAAAGCAAAAACCTCCAACCATGATTACTCTATCCAGCGAAGCTGTCATTCAGAATAGTAGGGCAGAGAAAGTGCTTCCAGGACAAAGTAAAACTGAAGGAGTTCATCAGATCCAAACCACTGTTATATGAAATGTTAAAGGGACTTGTTTAGGAGAAAGAAGATTAAAACTATGAACATTAAAATGAAAAATGTATCACAACAGCAAACACAGAAGCTAAGGAATCGAAACAAAGGCAAACTAAGTAAGCAACAAGAGAGGGAAAAGAATTATAGGTATAGGGAACATTTTGGGGGGGAGGTCAGTGGGGAGGAGGGAAGGGGAAAGGGAGGGAGATGGTACAAGAATTAAGAAGCATAGGAGGAGGGAGCGGAGTAGATAGGAAGATGTTGAGAACTATATACATAACCAATGGGCATGGACTAAGGGGGGGAAACAACTGGAGGGAGTGGGGCCATTTGGTGGAGGGGAACAAAAGGAAAAGAAATTGGGACAACTGTAACGGCATAATCAATAAAGCATATTTAAGAAAAACAAACAAACAAACAGAAAAGGAAGTTAGAAATTGAGAAAAGGAAATCGATGGAGCAATAATTAGCTATTAGAGAGAGTCAGGGATGTCTGTTGACCACTTTACCTAATACTTCAAAAATTACTTAACATGTTGACATTTGGTGTCTTATCAAAATGGGTGTGACAAATAAGTATAATTAATTGTTGATATTTAATTCTGGTTAACCACTTTATTCCCTCTTGGCTTAGCTAAAACATTCTTTTATTTACTCAATTCATTCAATCATCAATTCAACAATTATATTTTGTTCAGCATTTTTTGTATCAAATAAAAGTCTGAACTTTTTTGATACAGTAAAGAAAAAGACAGCTGCTATCCTTGTGGAGCTTAGATACCAGTAGGGGGCACAGACAAGTAAACAGGGAAATTATAGTAACGTGTGATTCATATCAGTAGGGAATGATCTGGGGTGCTACAAGAACACAGAGGAATATCTATCTAACAGTAAGAATTTGGGATGGAAAGTGTTGGGATGGTTTAATCACAGAGGGAGTAGAGTGTTCTAGGGAGAGGGAACAGTGTGTGCATAGGTTTTGAGTTCACAAAAAAATAAAACATGGCATGCTTAAGGAAATGGAAAATATTTGAGTGTTAAACAATTTAATTAATTAATGGTAACCTTGGTCTAGAATGTTAATCGTCAACCAGGAGTGATTTTTGCCTGGAGGGGACATTTGGCAATGCCTGGAAATATTTTTGGTTGTCACAACAGGGTGGAAAAGGCTACAAGTAGTGGCTAGGGTTGCTGTTAAACATCCTACAATGCACAGGACTGGCTATCACAACAAAGAATTATCTGACTCAATATGCTAATAGTGCCAGAGTTAATACACTCTGGACTAGATCCGACCATGTTCCAAAAGTCACTTATTACAAGTGGAAATAATTATGTTATTAATATTAAAATAATTTCTTCAATGGCTATCTCCTCTACTATACTGAAACTTCATGAGGTCCAAGAATAAGTCCTGTTCATTGCTATGCCCATAATGTCTAGCATAATGTTTTAGCACACAGTAGGTATTAAATAAGCTTTCTTTCACTGGTTTGAAGGGTGATTAATAATTGACCAGAGATGAGAATGGCTAAGAGTGACATGAACTGTGAGGAGGTGCCACATTATATAGGGTCATGTGTCAGGGAATAGATCCAAAAGGTGGTTTGGAAGAGGGGAAGCCTTTTCAGCAATATATTATTAGCCACCTTCCTAGTCTTTGACATAAAAATCTGATATTTTCACAAAGTGTTGCAAAGTGCTATGCAAGACCAATTTTAAGATGAATTCTCTACCTCCGAATCAAAGCACTTTATCACTATAACCCCCTCATAACTGTGAAAGCATTTATTATTGGTGTAGAATTTTTGAAGGTGCACTTTTATTAAAGGGCTTAGACTTTTTCATGAGGAGAATGGGTAGTGACATGATCAAACTTGCATTTTAGAACATTAACTATTGCTACAGTGTTAAAACGGTTTAAACGAAAATGATTGAATGTAAGGAGAACAGTTAGCAGACTGCACCCTAATCCAACAAGAGATTGGAAAGACTGAGACTAAACCAGGGTCAGTAGAGTTGAAAAAATGTGGATATAATTTTAGATTTATTTTAAAATATTAGGAGAAGGCAAAAGAAGTAAAAAATAATTCTAGATATCTCCCCTGGAAAATTATGTACATGTGACAGGAGATAATGTGGAAGAGGAGCAGATTTGAAGGTAAAAATGATTTCTATTTTAAATATGTTAAGATTATAGATATGAAAAACATCTGAATAGAGATATATGGTATTCTGCTCCATATGTTACTCTGAAGTCAAGAGGCTAATCTGGGCTGGAAATTACTTTGTAACTCATGAGGATTTTGCTAAATTAAGCACTGGAAGTCTATAAGAGCACTCAGGTAGTTGGGTATACATTCTGACAAGAAAAGAGTGAACAAGAGAATCCTTAAACATAGCAATATGTAAGTATTAAATCAGAGGCAGAGGAGATCAAAGAAGAGTTTGGAACAATCTGCAATGTTTGAGGAAAGTAGAAGAGTGTGTAGTAACAGTTTCCCAAGAAAGAGAGATTTTCAAAAATAAGAGAGTGAACAACTGTATAAAGTAAAGGTTGAAGAGTGGGTTTTGAATTTGGTGGTCAGTGGAGAAACAACATTTTGAACATTTTTAAAAACAGCAATCAAGAACATATTCAGAGAAATGATAAGCCAGGGGAGAGTGGGTTGAATTGTAAATAGAAACAAAGGAAATTCAAAAAGGTGCCCACATTTTAAGTTTCACTCCAAAGGTGAGGAGGTAGATAGGGCTAAGGTTGGAAGGAGTGTGGCATTGAAAATGGGATATGAAAAAAATACAATAAAAAAAGACAAAAGATACTTGAGTATGTCTAAATGCTAATAAGAGAAGTCAGGATTCAATGGAGCTGGAGCATTCATCATAGCCAATGCAAATGAGTCTCTTGAGACTCATTGGCAACCTGGAGGCACGGTCTTAAGGGGAGGGCATCCACAGCAACCACTTCAAATATCTTCCTTTCTCCTCCAGGCTCTTATTTGATTACCTGTTTTTTCACACTAAGAGATGGTGTTTATTCCTGCTTCAGAGCAAAGAAAGACTTTCATAAGTATTACACCTGAGCCAGAAACCAGAAAGGAAAACATCTGGCTACAAAATGTTTGTGTAGAGGATGTCAGTGCAGTAGTTAAGAGCAAGGACTCAAAGGCCAACAGATCTGGTTTAGCACAATGTGTCTGCCATTCACCATCTACCTGACTCAGACACATTGCATAACCTCACGTTTGTCATCTACAAAACTGTATATAATAATAGAGCCTACTTACCCTTGGTGTTTTTTTTAAGTCTAAATGAGATAATAAGAGGTTTTGCAAGTTTCTAGTACATAGTAAGCATGCAATCATAAAGATAAACATGATGTAGAAAAATGGGAATGGCCGTAAGAGGAATTACAATGACCAATGCATTCAAGAAAACTTGTTTCACATAACTGATAATCAACAAAATGGTTATGAAAATGTCCATGAGAGTTCTTTTTCTATGATATTGAGGAAGTTTCAAAAATAATGCTTACAGTTGGCCAAGTATATGGAAGAAAGCAATACAATCATGCATTCACTTTCCATTGAAGCAAATATGACATAGCATACTTGAATTAATAGATTAGCAGGGCAATCTAATATTATTTCAAAGTCTTTAATGGACGCCCTTTGACCCCAAAATTCTATTGTTAGAAATTTATACTAAGGAAAAAGTCATTTTTTAACCGATAATTGTACATAGATGTATGAAAACTGGTATTATTATAATGTTAATGATAGAAGAAAAACCAATCTAATACCCTTCAGTGGAGAATTGTTTAAATAAATCATGGTATATTCCTTCTATGAAATAGTGTGGAGCCCTTGTAAGTGATGATATAATGCATGTATGGAAATGTGTTTATAAAATATTGAAATGCAAAAATGAAGGTTACTAAGGTATATGTTATATCATATAGGATGATTTTCTGTATAAGTAAAAACACACTTGTATTTACATATTTTGTAAGAAGTCTGAAAAAACCAAAATATTAATTGAAGACAGCTCTAGGTGAGAGAAAATTAAAAATTATCTTTATGGTATTTCTTTTTATGACATTTTTTAATTCTTCACTGAGAATATATTAATTTTATAATTGAAAACTGAGATATTTTTAAAGGTAAACCACATTCATAATTATCTGATTATTTCATCTGCAGAGTGACAAAAACAAATTGGCCTTGTTTTAATGGCAGTCATTTTTTTTTTTTTTTGTTCTACCTATGGATATGACTGATTGAAACAGCTTAGAATGTCAGAAACAGCTTGCTTTTAAGAATTTAACTGTCTCTAGTTAAAGCTAGTTTATAATATTCATTCTGTCTGTCTCTCCCTCTCTCTCTCTCTCACACACACACTCACACACACACACACGCACACATTAGAAACACCTAAGAATCTCTATAAAATAACACACATACTATAGTAGAGATTCTGAGATGTTTTAATGTATAAATAATTGATTCTGAAAGATGATGTGGAAGTGAGCAGGACAGCTTAAGAACATCTTGAGGATGCAGGCTTTGTCTACTTGGGCAGAACAAGACCAGTTCTATGTGGAAACATTCTATGGATGCCTATTTACTCTTGAGACTAGGTTCTAATTCACAGTGTGATCTCAGGTAAGTTCCATTCTTTCCTGAGGTTTCAATTTCCTTATCTGTCAAAGAAGAGTGGTGCACTAGGTGCTCTCAGAGGTTTCTTATACACTCAATTTATAAAAATCCAATTTACACTAAAATAAATGAATAATAGTCTACAATGTCAAAATTGAAGAAACAGGGACTTGAAAAGTTTCAAAGCATCTACAATTTCTCCATTAATCCTGAGTAAAGGGCTTGGAGAAGCCAGGGGCATCTTTTAATCTAACAACTATCTATGGTCCCTAGGGTACCAGTAGCTTTGCTATGCTTTACAGTATTGCATTGTCCCCTTTTCAAAATTAAAGCTAATTAATTGTTTCTTAAAGGTCAAACATTAGAGCTTTTGTCATAGGTAATTAAATATTTACAATAACTCTCAATAGCTCAATCCCCCTGTGTGTATACACCTCTGTATGGGTGATGGACAGGTAGCATATGCTCCCTAAAGTAAGTGTTTGGGAATTTAGATGCAAACAAGACTTGGCTCAGTAATATGTCCATTTTGGTGTTTTTCCCTTTGATGGAATGTGATATGATATTCTAAGTATACAGAGCATGTGAACTAGCAAATAATTATAGCCATGGTAGATTTATTTCCAGTTTCTGGAAACATAATCAAACGGCTTGTTCACATTAAGACAACTCCATGTTCATAGCACTATAAACACTCAGAGGTGAGGATATCCTCTCACACATATAATATATGCTTTCCTTTCTCCCCACATATTTCAAGAAGTTTGTGTGCAAGGGCATGTGCATGTGTATGGAGGGGTGGGAGGTTTTGACATTGTTTGCTATTTATTTGTTTTCTGAGGTGATTTTGCCTGTTTGGAAACCAGAAGAAGAAACTTTAAAACATTTTATTATGTATAAATTAGTTACTACTGATCTTCCAAAGGGAAACATGGCACCCTCTTTGTCTTCTACTTCTCTGACTCACCTAAAATACCTAGTAACTCTCCCTGTTAACAGTATCCATCCAAACAGAGAAGCATTATGACCAATATTACTGAAATGGGACATTCTTCATTTTTTCTCCCCACTTAGAGAGCAGACTTCTCACCAGTACAAATCACAGAGCCCTAAGGCAGGTTTTTTATTCAAGTCATTTACAAAGAGAACTATGGTCAGTTGAGGAAAGTAATTATTTTTCTCTCTCAAATCCAGAGAAGTAAATATGTTAGCTTTGTCCTCCAGCTGGGGACTAAAATTCTCCTAATGCCCAGTAGATGTGGAAATAAATTAATCAATTAGCTATTATCTCATCACAAAATCTGAATCACCAGATATGTTTTCTAACTAATCAGGCCCAATAACTGCCTCAGCCTCAAATGTTTTTTCATAAAGTATTAATTGAAACATAATAAGTATTCAACAGATAAATCTCATTCCAATCTAATTAAGTCAAGTATGAAAAAGTCATACATGAATGATTATACTACTTTAATTCATTATCACTTTAAGAAATGTTTGTTTCATATAAGAATGACTTTGTAATTATTATAGAGAATGATAAAATTGTGGTGCATAGACAAGAGCACAGAAACAAGAAACAGCTTTTCTAAGTATGAAATCTAAATTGAAAGATAAAAATATTATCCAGAGCCTTTTCATTAAACCAAACATTTTTCTTGCATATTTTTAGAGTTGACCTCTCTACAGTAGGCCCCAATTGACTACTGTAATGCTTTCTGACTAATGGAATGTTTTTTATCTTTTCCAAAATTTTATATTATGAAATCACAAAGTATATAATCTTTTATGTCTGGATTTTTCAATTAGTTTAATATTTTTCAGATTTATGTTGTTTTGTGTAAGAGTACTTTATGCCTTTTATTGCCAAGTAGTATTTCATTGTGTAGATATACCACAGTTTATCCACTAATTTATTGGATGACATCTACATTCTCTTATTTTAGGCTTCTATAAACAAACATGCTATGTAGATTCATGTATAAGTGTTTGTGTGGACATAAATATTTATTTGAATTTCTTTTGAATAAATATCGACTTGTATAATTACTCTTAAATAAATATCTACTAGTGTAGTTGAATACAATCGAATAAATATATAACCTTTCTCATTGTTCCATGGACATATCTAAGATGAGCATAAAGGAGGATGCTCCTCCTTTCTGGTAACCATCACTCAGCTGCCTATTTTTAATTGATGATAGCTGGAACTTAAGAACAAACCTAGGTGTTATGTGATCATACATCGTTGCATGACAACCTTAGTATTTTAATAGCACTGTTACTCCAATAAATACTTTAAACATTAAAAAGAAATGTTCATTTCATGGGTATTATCATTTGTTAAGAAAATAAAATATATTTAATTAACCTAGTTAAAATATTTTGATTAATAGTAAAGTCCAAATACCTTTCTAAAGTTTACACAGTGAAAAAATGTTGCTGAAACATTCAATTATAAAGAAAAGAACAATAGATTAGACATGCATATAGCAACAAGGATAGATTTAAAAAATAGTTCTGAGAAAAATAGCAAGAAACACATAAAACAATAAACACTTACATTTAAAATACATGCAGTATTACCCTAATCCCAAAACCAGGTCAAGACACAACAAAGAAAGAAAACTACAGACCAATATCACTGATGAACATAGATGCTAACACCCTCAATAAAATATTGGCAAACAGGACACACCAAAACATTAAAAAGATCATACAGTGCTGGAAACAGCCTAAGTGCCCATCTGTAGATGAGTGGATCAAAAAACTGTGGTACATCTACACAATGGAATACTATGTAGCAGAAAGAAAGAAGGAACTCCTGCCATTTGCGACAACATGGATGGAACTAGAGAGAATTATGCTTAGTGAAATAAGCCAGTCAAAGAAAGCAAAATACCATATGATATCACCCAATACAGGAAACTAAAGAGCAACACAAACAAATGAACTAAATAGGAAAAGACTAGAATAGTAGTCAGTAGGGGGGAGGGAGAGAAGGGGGATAAGTAAGAGAAGAATCTAGTCAGGGAACGTATATGAATGACTCATGGACATGACAACGGGGAGGGATATAATTGTGGGAGAAGGGATGGGCTGGGAGGGGGGAGCAATGGGGGGAAAATGGGACAACTGTAATTGAATAACCAAAAAATAAAATTAAAAAAATAAATAAAAAATAAATAAATAAATAAATAAATAAAAATTAAAAGATCATACACCACGATCAAGTGGGATTCATCCCAGGGTTGCAAGGATGGTTTAATATTCGCATATCAATAAATATAATACATCACCTAAACAAAATGAAAGACAAAAATCACACGATCACATCTATAGATGCAGAAAAAGCATTTGATAAAGTACAACACCCATTTATGATAAAAACACTCAGCAAAATTGGAATAGAGGGAGCATACCTTAACATAATTAAGGCTATATATGAGAAGCCTGAGGCCAACATCATACTCAATGGACAAAAACTGAAAGCATTCCCCCTGAATTAAGGAACTAGACAAGGCTGTTCACTCCCTCCACTTCTATTCAACATAGTGTTGGAAGTTCTAGCCACAGCAATCAGACAAGAAAAAGAAATAAAAGGCATCCAAATTGAGAAAGAAGAAATAAAACTATCACTATATGCAGATGACATATAGCATTCCTAGAAAACCCTATAAACTTCACTAAAAGAGTACTCGATATAATAAGTGAATTTGGCAAAATAGCAGGGTACAAAATAAATATACAGAAATCTAAGGCATTTCTGTACACAAACAATAAAATATCAGAGACAGAGAAAAAAAAGAAAATACCATTTACTATAGCAACAAGAAAAATAAAGTACCTAGGAATAAACTTAACCAAAGAGATAAAAGAACTGTACACTGAAAATTACACAACATTGAAGAAAGAAATTAAGGAAGATACAAATAAATGGAAGCAAATACCATGTTCTTGGATGGGAAGAATCAACACCATCAAAATGTTCATACTTCCCAAAGCAACTTGCAGATTCAATGCAATCCCTATTAAAATACCAACGACATATTTCACTGACCTAGAACAAATACTCCAAAAATTCATATGGAACCAAAAAAGACCTCGAATAGCAAAAGCAATCTTGAGACAGAAGAACACAGCAGGAGGATTCACAACACCAGACATCAAACAATACTACAAAGCCACTGTGTTCAAAACAGTTTGGTACTGGCATAAGAACAGACATATGGATCAGTGGAACAGAATAGAGAGCCCAGAAATAAACCCAGGCCTCTGTGGTCAACTAATATTTGATCAAGGAGGAAGGAACATAAAATGGAGTGAGAAAAGCCTCTTTAACAAATGGTGCTGGGAGAGCTGGACAGGGACGTGCAAAAAAATGAAACTAGACCACCAACTTACACCACACACAAGAATAAACTCAAGATGGATCAAAGATGTAAATGTAAGCTGTGACACCATGAGAGTCCTAGAGGAAAACATAGGCGAGAAAATTTCAGATATCCCAAGTTACAATATCTTCACGGATACATCTCTTTAGGCAAGAGAAATAAAGGAAAAAATAAATTGGACTACATCAAACTAAAGAGTTTCTGCTCAGCAAAAGGAAACATCAGAAAGATGAAAAGGAAACCAACCATATTGAAAAACATATTTGCCAATGATATCACAGACAGGGGACTGATCTCCAAAATATATAAAGAGCTTATGCGACTCAACATCAAGAAAACAAACAACCCAGTTAAAAATTGGGCAAAGGACCTGAACAAACACTTCTCCGAGGAGGACATACACAACGTCCATAGATACATGAAAAAATGCTCAACATCATTGGCCATCAGAGAGATGCAAATAAAAACCACAATGAGATACCACTTTATACCTGTCAGAATGGCCATCATCAACAAATAAACAAAGAACAAATTCTGTTGAGGATGTGGAGAAATGGGAACCCTACTGCACTGTTGGTGGGAATGCAGACTGGTGCAGCCACTATAAAAAACAGTATGGAATTTCCTCAGAAAACTAATAATGGAACTGCCTTTTGAACCAGCGATTTCACTGCTAGGATTATACCGAAAAATTCTAAAACTCTAATTCAAAAAAACTTATGCACCCCTATGTTCATACCAGCCCTGTTTACAATAGTTAAGTACTGGAAACAGCCTAAGTGCCCATCTGTAGATGAGTGGATCACAAAACGGTGGTACATTTACACAATGGAATATTATGTAGCAGAAAGAAAGAAGGAACTCCTGCCATTTGCGACAACATGGATGGAACTAGAGAGAATTATGCTTAGTGAAATAAGCCAGTCAAAGAAAGAAAAATACCATATGATATCACCTAATACAGGAAGTTAAAGAACAACACAAACAAACGAACTAAATAGGACAAAGAGTAGAATAGCTGTCAATAGCGGGGAGGGGAGAGGGAGAGAAGGGGGATAAGTAAGGGAAGGATTTAGTCAAGAAATGTGTATAAATGACTTATGGACATGGACAACGTGGAGGGATATGATTGCGGGAGAAGGGGTGGGTTGTGTGGGGGGATCAATGGGGGAAAAATGGGACTACTGTAATTGAAAAACCAAAAAATAAAAGGAAAAAAAATAAAACGCATGCTCATAAGCCACAATGCATATCTATTAACAACACTGAAGCAAGGGAAAAATATGGATAAAATTCATTAGAATGACTGTGAGCAAAAGGGAAATTAGAATGAAGAGTGGAAATGAAGGAGAATAAACGAGCAAGAAAACAGCAGGGAGTCCTGAACAATTAAGTCTCAAGGAATATGATTAATTCAACCCTCTATATTGATACTAAAACTTTCCACTATTAGCCCAACAAAGAAATACTTTGGGAGGCAGTAGAGTAATGACTAGCATTATTTAGAAACTCCCTCCTTTAAGAGCCCATTGCTTTACCCCAAGCTTCTTAGCAAGAAATTACCCTAATTAGTGTTAGAATTATGAACCAGAAATTCAGTGTGATGAACTTTTTTGTCATTAGTATCAGATGACATGTAACAAACATTACTATGAGGTATGTGGCCTAAAGGTGATTTGTCTGGCTTTGAGGGGTTTGCAATTGTCACCTCACACACAGACATGCAGAAACTCCAAGTCCTTTTCCTCCTGTCTATTGGATAAAGGGTTAAAGAGTAAACTTCTCTTCAGTCCTCAGTCCTCACCTTATCCTTATTCCCCAGTGTGACTAATTGTGGAACTGCAAGTCTGGTCCCTGGCATTGCAGGACCCTCATGTCCCTCCCTTCTCATGTACTTGCTTCTTCCCTTCATTTTCTCTTTGCACACAATAAGAGAATTCACAAAATCACCCATATCTCTTTTTCACATCCAGTTGATTTTAACTATCACCATCTGTGTATTTTAATGTTGTTAATATTTGTTCTCTATGTGGTTGGCCATTTCTCCATAGTCTTCTCTAGAGGCTCTGCAGATAGTTGAAGATCTTTGGGCCTCTTTATACACAGTGAATTACTTGGATCAGTGGAGTTCTCTGGGCTCTCTTAGTTCCTGTTCTGCCTAAAGCTGTGGTCTCTTATTTTGAATTACTATCTTTATCAGGTGCTGGTAACAGACAAATATTGTTGGTGTTGTTTCTCTCTTGCACTTTCTTGAGCAGTGGAAATTTCAGAGGATCTATTGGTAGCATATATTTTCAGGGCCATCTCCACCTGTGTGGCTGTCTTTGACACATGGAAGGGCAATAGAGTAAGTGCAGAAGGGCATTGATTTGGAGGAAAAGAATATAAAGGTGCTTCATAAGAATGGGTGCAGGGTGAGGAAGAAGTTTTTTATGGCAAGCAAGGACTTGGTAGGGATCTTGGGTGGAGCATCAATGAAGGAAGAGAAACATGGGTAAAGTCCTCTGACTTGGGCAATGTCTCTGCACTTGTATTTATAAGGGGTCATCCTCTCCTTCTTTTCTTGGATGTTTCTATTGGCTGTTTCTTGCTTGTGGTTGGTTCTGTACTTGTGGTTTGTTGTTCCATGCTTGAGATTGGCTGTTCCACGAACTACTCACAAACATAATTAAATTATTAACTGAAATAATATATGTAAGCTGTAAGAGACTGTGGGTCCCTTGGAGTGCATGAAGAAGCTACTTAGACACTCTCCACCTGAAGAAGGAAGAGAGGGGGTTTTCTCTGAGGAAAATTGTCCTCGTTTCTTTATTAGCCAGGGTTTTTATCTACTTTCCACATGCAGAAATGCATAAGGAAAACATGCAGCCCTTCCCCAAATGGTAGGGAGTGAAAGGGGAATGCCGATCAATACAGGGTTGAAACGTCCAGGTATTTAATACAAGGTCAAAAACATTTTCTCTTATTTAATCATCCTGTTTTTCACATTGTACTGACAAGGATTTGAGGCTATACAGAGAAAAACAGAGCAGATTCCCTTTTCCTTAAAAGCCACTTTGTATTTCTATTCTGTCTTTAAAATCCCCTGGAGGGTGGGATTCAGAGCAAGCATGAAAGATAAGAAACCTGCTTGTTAAGTTCCAAGTTCCCATTTTGGGGCAGGTCTCCACACAGCTGTAGTCAAAGTCTTTCAAACCATGCCTGCCTGTGTCCCACAGTAAGTAAGCCACATAGCAAATACTCAGTAGATGGCAAATAAAGTTAGTGTCTATCTCTTCTTCAATGTTGCATGCAATCACACTGTAAATGCATATCATAGTGTCTTTAACCCACCCTGCTTACTAGTTTCAAATTCTTTAATATTAAATAAAATACTACGATGACCATCCTTACACATTACTTTTTACCTATATACTCAATTTCCCCCTAAAAATAAATATCTGTAAATGAAACGTTGAAGTTAAAGAGTATGCACATTTTAAAATACATTTTGCCAAGTTTACTTCTATAAAGTTTTGCATTAATTTGCATTAACAGCAGCTCTGCATAAGAATGTTGCCTCTTTTTCATATCCTAGGTGGTAGTGAGTACACCTTTTTTTTTGCTTTAATCTTTTTTATCTGACAGGTAAAAAGCAAAATTTATCTTTCCTTTTTTATTCTTTCACAAAGTCCTTTAAACTTTATAAAAATGTATTGATTTTAGAGGGGGAGTGAAAGGGGGTTGAAGGAGGGAGAGACGAGGAGAGAGAAAGAGAGAGAGAGAGAGAGAGAGAGAGAGAGAGAGAGAGAGAGAGAGAGAGAGAGAGAGAGAGAGAGAGAGATTTGTTGTTCCAGTAATTCATGTATTAATTGGTTGATTCTTGTGTGTTCTCTGGCCAGGGATAGAACAAAACCAAAACACCTTGGTGTATTGGGACAGCACGCCAATCAAGTGAGAAACCCAGCTAGGGACCTTCTAAACTTTTAAAAGATGTGGTTACAAAATTTATAACCCATTGGGGAGTTATGGAGATCATTTTATAAACAGGTAGGGACCTGATAGCTTTAGATTTTGATAGGCACAAATTTTGTTATCATTTCTCATTCCTTATTGGTATAAACTTACTTTGATTTAGCTAGCCCCATCCACCATGTGGCCATATGACTGTGGAGTAATCAACATAGAAAAGGGATGAGGACAAGTCAAAAGAAAATGCAAAGGTTTTTAAGACTCTGCCCCACTCAGCTTAGTGAAGTTCCATACAGCTCAATTTTACTCTCCACAGAAATATTCTAGAGAGGGATAAGTAAACATAATATTGAAAAATTTCATGACCTACCCCCTGATTAAGAGTGTGGTTGAAGGAGTCAAGTCATAAGAAAACTTGGTCAAAGAGGCAGACATTTCCATTATTTAAAAAGTCCAAGGCTAAAGCCCTCCTTCTCTAACCTCAGTTCATAAAAACTGGTAGAATTTGCAAAGATTCTCAATTCTCCACCAGGAAGAGAGGTGAAGAGGAAAAGCAAAAGGATTATAAAAACTCAGAACTAATTATCATCAACAATAAATAGAAATTTTATCAAATAAAGCCCAAGGGAGTGGGATGGAAGAAATTACATCTGAAAATACTTGGCATTTCCAAATGCAAAGAGTCTGTAACTCAAAGCTGCCTTCTACTTGGCTTTTTATTCTTCTTTTTGGAAAGGTAGAAATATTTCTTAATAGAAAAATGGAAAAAGGGAAAATAAACCTGGTTGACTCTCTGACACAAGCTAAGAGTTAATGCTTCACAAAGGAGAGCTTAAACTATCTGATGTGCTAAGTTATGTCTCACTGGATAGGTAAAGTAAAAGTTACAAGACATTTAATCAGATCTTAGAAAATTAAACAAAGCTGATGTTTGGTAATGAATTCTACTTATAGACCCAGACGGGGCCTTCCTTTCACTATATACACTACTGTAGTCTGTAGAAAACTCAACGTCCAATTGTTCCTCTCTGGGAAAGAAAACAATTGCCCAAGAAAGTGGAATGGGAGTTAAGAAAACTCGTCCAAAATATATCAACAAAAATAAATTGACTGGTTAGAGCTATCCATTTTGAGTCCATGGCCATACCACACTGGACACACCTGATCTCATCTGATCTCATAAGCTAACTAAGTAAGTTCAGGCCTGGTTAGTAATTGGATGGGAGAGTTGTTCATTCTTAATATAATTAATGTAAAAATGTTAAGATATATATGTAAAGATTCTATGGAAGAGGGTAGAGGAAGAATGAAAAAAATAGCAAGCAAAACAAATATTTTGTTCCAAAGGAAATACAAAAAACAATCTATCAAGAAAATGTTTATTGTTATATTGATTAAACAGAATGCAACTTAATATCATAAAGGCTCAAAATGAGATGATAAAACACAAGAATGAAACTTAAAATTGAAAGGAATGGTACAAAGCCAAGATAATAGTTGAGAACTAAGACACTGGTATTAGATTATTATATAATATAGAAATAGCAAGTAGCTGAGCAGTCACAAATGAAAGCCAAACATAGCTTGAAGCAGAATTCCTAACACCTGGAAGTGGAAATGTAATCAAAGACATTTAAAAAAATCAGAAACTGCAGATAAAAATGTCATGCTGCACTTAAAAATGGACACAAAAGGATCAACATTTAGTTATTCTGATTGTGTTATTTAATTTCAAAGACCAAAGGTAATTATTTAGTCATCCAGGCAAAAAAAGTAAGATAGGATAAGGCAGGCCTCAAAGTTCTCCACAGCGACATTCACTTGACAAAGAAGCGATGACTACACAATGCTAGATTTAAAAACCATAAGCCAATAATGTTTATTTAACTATGACAAAGATTGCTAGTTTTTCACAAATACCTGTTCTTACATAGTAATCTATTTTTTAGTTGAGCATATGTGTGTAAAGCTATATCAGGCTGGCCCTGTCTTTTACAGCAGAGTGTGACTATAAAATTAAGAATAAGTATTGGACTGTGGGATATGAGTGAAGTGTCATATTTCATTCTAAATTATGTACATCAAGGCATGAAACATCCCATGTCTTTTCACTTTTTCTCCTTTCTTGCTGTCTAAAATGTGGTCATAATATTAGCATTCATTTTGTGTTGAATTGTGCCTTTCCACAGAATATGTTCTTATAGGAAAACATAGGGGTAAATCATCATTAGCTTGGATTTGGCAAAGAACTCTTAGAAATGACACAAAAACCATGAGCAATACAAGAAAAATATATAAATTAGATGTCATGAAACTGAAAAACTTTTCTGCAAAGGACATTATCAAAAAAGTGAAAATACAGCCTAAAGAATGAGAGACAATATATGCAAAACATATATCTGATAAGCTCTAGTATCCATAATATACAGAGAACTCTCATAGCTCAACAACAAAAAGAGAAACAACCAAATTTTTTAAATGGGCAAAAAAATCTAAATAGACATTTATCCACAGAAGACATACAAATTGCCAAAATATATATGAAAAGATCCTCAGCATCACTAGTCATTAGAAAAATGTAAATCAAAACAACAATAAGGTACAACTTCATGCCCACTATAAAAAAAAAAAAGAAAGAAAGAAAGAAAGAAAGAACAAGTGTTGGCAAGAATGTAAAGAAATTGGACCATAGATTTTGCTGGTGGAAATACAAAATGGTTCAGCAGCTGTGGAAAAAACAGTTTGACATTTTCTCAAAAAGTTAAACATGACTCTGAAACGCACTCGAAATAATTAAAAACAGGAACTCAAACAAGTATATGTACACACATGTTCATAGCAGCACGATTTATAACAGCCAAGGAGTAGAAACAGCTCATATATCCATCAACAAAATAATGGAAAAATAAAACATGGTATACCCACACAATGGATATTTCTTAGCCAGCATAAGGAAGTATTGATACATGCTGTAATGTAGCTGAACCTTGAAATCATTATGTTAAGTGAAAGAAGCCCAATGCAGGAGATCATATGTTATACGATTTTATTTATATAATATACCCAGAACAGATGAATTCATAGACAGAGAATGCAGATTGGTAGTTGTTAGCGGTTAGGGGGAGCGGGAATTGGGAGAAACTGTTTAGTAGGTAAGTGGTTTTATTTTTGAGTGGTGAAATTTTTTTGAACTAAACAAAGGTGGTTGTTGTACATCATTAATGTACTAAATATCACCGAATTATTCTCTTAAAAATGGTTAATTTCATGTTATGTGAAATTCGCCTCAGTAAAATATATTTTTTAATTTTTAAAAAATTAATATTTAAGTTCTAACCCTGGGTACCTGTGAATGTGACCTTACTTAGAAATGGAATCTTTACAAATGTAATCTAATTAAAATAAGGTCATGCGTGATTGGGCAAGCCCAAATCCAATGACTGATGTCCTATTAAAAAGAGACAAATTTGGAGAGGAGGAAAGATGGCAGTGGAGTAGGTAGCAAGCAGTGTTGTGTGCTTGCTCCCATCGCGGAAGGACTTGGAGTGCAAACATGGGGAGGAGTGACTGAGTGCAGATTTCAGACAGCGCAAACAAGGAAGGGAGTGTGGGAGCCGCGTGAAGGAGGGCAGAAAGTTCGGCCTTGTTCTCCAGGCTGAGTTGCTGGGCCTCCCAGCCCAGCAGTGCTGCTGCACCGAACCTGAAAGGGACAGCTGCTGACCGACTCATTAGATGAGATCTGCTTGGAGGCTTCCCCCTGCGAAGGGCGCACCAACCAGCGAAGTCCTAGAGGGAGTAAGCAAGAAAGTATGGTTGAAACAGCCAAAGCTGTGGGAAGACGGTGAATAGCCTGGACTGTGAGAAACTGTATGAACTGAGTCTAGGTGGGGACTCCCTTGGCTGGCAACCCTGGGCTGACAGCTCTGAACTCTGGGCGCTCGCGCCAGGGCTCCACCAAACAAAGGGGCAGAACTGAGCCAGGGAGAGGGGCCCATGCGGGAAAGCTGCAGCAAAACTGCAGACTCGGTAAGGACCCCAGGCAGGCAGGTGGCACGCGCAGGCCTATGGGCAGGGATATGAGCCAGTGCTGCAGCTTGGGAACGAAGACAGGACTTGAGGCTGGGCAGAGGCTATTGGCATGTGCATGCTGGCCCACCAGCAGAACAGCATTGCTAGACAAGCCTGAGGAGGGCTGAGGGTGGTTCAGAACAAGGAGGGAGGGGACTCAACTAAGTGCGGCTCACAGCAGAGCTGCAGTAGGCCCACAAGTAAGAGACTAGCAACCCCAGAATCAAGCTGGATCTCCTCAGAGCCAGCCAGAAAGAAAATATTTGAAACCCAGGGAATTTTGACCAGGGGTGGATCCAGAAAAAGGAGACTGCACCCAAAGGCTGTACTGGGTAAAAATTCTTTCTTTAATCTGTTTCCTACTTTCTCTCCCTCTTATTCTTCTTTAATTTTTGTTTGTCTGTTTTTTTATCCTCCCTCTCACATTAAAAATATAGCATATAACTGATATATAAACCTAATACTATACACTTCCACTTTCTCACTTCATTCTGCATTCTTCTCTCCCTTTTTTAACATACAATGTAAATATTACTCTCTTGCATTGCCTTGACCCTACTTGCTACTGTTATTATTCTATCATCTTTCCTCTCAAAAATCATCTTTTCTTCATTAAAAACAACTCTTATCTCTTTCTCCTACAGTATAATAGTCTTTTAAATATGCTTTATTGATTATGCTGTTACAGTTGTCCCAATTTCTTTTCCCTCTGCTCCCCTCCATCCAGTGACCCCCTCCTCCCTCCAGTTGTCCCCCTCTTTTACTCCATGTCCATTGGTTGTGCATATAGTTCTTCTCGACTTCTTCCTGTCTGCTTCATTCCCTCCTACTATGTTTCTTAATTCCTGCATCATCTCACTCCATTTTTCCCCTTCCCCCTCCCTGCTGACCTCCTCCCAATATGTTCCCCATACCTACAAAACTTTTTCCACTCTTGTTGCCTACTTAGTTTGCCTTTGTTTCAATTCTCTAGCTTCTGTTGTTGGTTGTTATGATACAGTTTTCATTTTAATGTTCATAGTTTTGATTCTTCTTCTTCTAAACCAGTCCCTTTAACATCTCATATAACAGTCGCTTGGATCTGATGAACTCCTTCAGTTTTACTTTGTCCTGGAAGCACTTTCTCTGCCCTTCTCTTCTGAATGACAGCTTCGCTGGATAGAGTAATCATGGCTGTAGGTTTTTGCTTTTCATTACTTTGACTATTTCTTGCCAGTCCCTTCTTGCCTGCAGGGTTTCCCTTGAGAAATCAGCTGATAGTCTAATTGGGACCCCTTTGTACATGATTCTTTTCTTCTCTCTTGCTGCTTTTAAGATCCTCTCATTATCTTTAATTTTTGACATTTTTATTATAATGTGTCTTGGTGTGGTTCTCCCTCGGTCCAGTTTTTTTTTGAACTTTCTGTGCTTCCTGTACCTGTAAGTCTATTTCCTTCCCCAAGTTAGGAAAGTTATGCTTCATTATCTTTTCACATAATTTTTCAATTTCTAGTTCTTCTTCTTCACCTTCTGGCAACCCTATAATTCGAATGTTCATTTGCTTATACCTGTCCCAGAGGTTTCTGAACCTCTCCTCATATTCTTCACTTTTTGTTTCATCTTTCTGCACTGGTTGACTGTTTGTTCCTTCCCTATGTTCTTATTTGCTTATTTGATTCCTGGTTTTCCTTTCCTTACCACTAGTCTCACATGTATTTTTGTTCATTTCAGCAGGACAAGACTTTATTTGTTCCCTGTCTTGATTAAGTCCCGCTGTTAGGTCTGTAAGCTGCCTTATGACTATAAGGCTCTGATCTGAGCCTCAGAAAGGTTTTCTATTTGTTCATCTGTTAGGTCCCATATTTGCTGTCTGGTGAGCTGCATCACCGGGATCTCAATCATGATCTGTGTCATCCTGACACTTTTGTGTTTATCTTTGCTTCTTTGGCAGGGCTGTCACACCTCCTATGCTATAGGGGGTGGAGCCCTGTGAATTCGTCACTACCGGGTGACCCTTTTCACCTCGCTGTGGCACTTTGTGTGGGGGCGGGGGTCCAAGATGGATTTCTGCTGTTACTCTCTGCTGAGAGACCAGGAGCCTCTTCCTCCGTTCCCGCGCCCTCTGGGCCTCACAGACCGAGGCAATGGGGTTCTTTCCTCCCCGGTGTTGGAATCGCGAGATGACAAGTCTCAACTGCTGCCGGGACTGCTCCCCTGGCATTTCTTGCAGTCCCACCATTATCCACACTGCTGCCACTGCCAGCACAGCTCGACCTCTCCGCTCCAGTTTCGCCCCTGCTACCCGTTTGGAGGAGCACCACTGGTTTATAACTTCATACGTTGGACTTCCATGTAGTTTTATTTTATGGAACTTCTGGTTGTTTCCAGTTTTGAGGTAGTTGTAGTCCTTCTTATGTGGAGGGAGACAGAGTGTGTCAGTCTAAGCCTCCATCTTGGCCAGAAGTTCGATAGTCCATATAGTATAATAGTCTTAACCTCTCTAAAATTATATTAATATTGACTTATTTGCTGCTGATAGTGGGATTGTGGGTGGGGGGATATTTTGGAGGGTGTGGGTCTCTTGCTTGGGTTGTGTGTTTATGTTTTAACAGCATCTCCACAAGAGAACTAAGGACAAGGTGGGCAGAGTGACTCTCAGTCAACTAGCCAGAGGGAAGGATCCACCAAAGAGTAACTGAAGTACAGCTAGACAGCTTAAAAAAACGGGAGAAAGTGCATCCCAAGAGCATCATGCTCAGGAGATCAAAGAGACTGCACCACTGAACCCCCCAGGTCTCCTATACAGAATCTCATACCACAAAGAAGGGAAATCAAAGCAGACAAACCTAATAAACAAAAACAAGGAAGAAGAATCCAACATAGGGAGACACAGAAACAACCTCCCTATGAAAGAAAAAGAGGAATCCCCAGAAAGTGAGATAGATGGAATAGATATAAGCCAACTATCAGACATGAAATTCAAAAAGATGGTTATAAGGAAGATCAATGAACTTGACAAACTCAAAGAAAACTATAATGAACTCCAGGGAAACTACAAGGAACTCTAAGGAAACTACAAAGAATTGCAGGGAAGCTACAAGGAACTTATGCAGAACTACATCAGCATAAAAAAAGACATATAAACTATTAATAAGAACCAGGAAGAAATGAAGAATACAATTTCTGAACTGAAGAACACAACAGACTCAATCAAAAGCAGGCTAAAAGAAGCAGAGGATTGCATCAGTGACTGAGAGGAAAATGTAGAAAAAAACATCCCAGATAATACAACAAAATTAAAAAAAAATATTTAAAAAGAATGAAAAGGGTTTAAGAGAACTGCAGGACAACATGAGACTAAACAACATTAAAATCATAGGGATACAGGAAGGAGAAGAAGAGGAGCAAGGGATAGAAAACCTGATTGAAAAAGTAATGACAAAAAATTTTCCTAACTTTATGAGAGAAAAAGTCATGCAAGTTCAAGAAGCACATGAAGATGAACCCAAAAATGCCCACTCCAAGGCACATCATAAGTAAAATGGCAATATTTAAACAGAAAGTGAGAATCCCAAAAGCAGCAAGAGAAAAACAACAAATAACATACAAGGGAGCTACAATAAGACTATAAACTGATTTCTCAAGAGAAACACTACAAGCCAGAAGGGAATGGCAAAAAGTATTTCAAACAATAATAAACAAAGGCCTACAACCAAAAATGCTCTATCCAGCAAGTCTCTCATTCAAAATGGAAGGTGCTATATAAGTACTGCGTGACAACATGGATGGAACTAGAGAGAATTATGCTTAGTGAAATAAGCCAGGCAAAGAAAGCAAAATACCATATGATATCACCCAATACAGGAAACTAAAGAGCAACACAAACAAACGAACTAAATAGGCAAAGACTAGAATAGTAGTCAGTAGGGGGAAGGGGGGAGGGAGAGAAGGGGGATAAGTAAGGGAAGGGTCTAGTCAAGGAACGTGTATGAATGACTCATTGACATGGACAACAGGGAGGGATATAATTGTGGGAGAAGGGATGGGCTGGGAGGGGGGAGCAATGGGGGAAAAATGGGACAACTGTAATAGAATAACCAAAAAATAAAATTAAAAAAAAAACAAAAAAATAATCAAAATGGAAGGTGAAATAAGGAGTTTCTCAGACAAAGAAACACTAAAAGAATACATCTCCACCAAACCAGCATTGCAAAAGATGCTAAAGGAAATGCTTTAAGAAAAAGAAAAGAGAGATAAAGAGGAACACAGGTACAAAGGGAAATGAATAAATACATGTCAATAATAATGTTAAATGTAAATGAATTAAATGCTCCAATCAAAAGAAATAGGGTAGTGGAATGGGTACAAAAACATGACCCACATATATGCTGTTTACAAGAAACACACCTAGAAACAAAAGATTTACACAGACTGAAAGTGAAGGAATGGGAAAAAAGTATTCCAAGGAAACAGACATAAAAAAAAAAAAAAAAAAGCTGGGGTAGCAATATTTATATCAGACAAAACAGATTTCACAGAAAAAGCCATAAAAAGAGACAAAGAACTACATTTCATAGTACTTAAGGGAAAAATCCATCAAGAAGATGTAACCCTGATAAACATAAATGCACCCAACATAGGAACACCCAAATATATAAGGAAAATACTAGACCACAAGAAGGATATCAGCAACAACACACTCATAGTAGGGGACTTTAACACCCCATTGTCAACAGTAGACAGATCTTCGAAGCAAAGAAATAAGTGAATTTGGCAAAATAGCAGGGTACAAAATAAATATACAGAAATCTAAGGCATTTCTGTACACCAACAATAAAATATCAGAGACAGAAACTAAAAGAAAAACCATTTGCTATAGCAACAAGAAAAATAAAGTACCTAGGCATAAACTTAACCAAGGAGATAAAAGACCTATACTTATACTTGTAAAACTACATAACATTGAAGAAAGAAATCAAGGAAGATACAAATAAATGGAAGCAAATATTATGTCCAAGGATGGGCAGAATCAACATCATTAAAATGTCCATACAGTATTCCATCATTTATCACGGGTATTATGTTCTAGACACCCACGTGATAGGTGAACAACCGCGAAGTAGGAATCTTACATTTATTTTAGTATTTATTTATATATTTAAGACTTTATAAACCCTTCACACACACTTATAAACTATTTCCCGTCCCCTATTAGCCTTTCCAACTTCCTTATTAACCTTTCCACACTTTTATAAACACTACTTATGTTCTTAAACATATTCTACACTCTTAAACTTACATAACTTTAACAACATATGTATACAGTACTGCAAAATCCCACAATGGAGTGAAAAATGTGTAATAAATAATTAAATATAATATTTTAAAAAATCCTGCGGTACAGTAAGGTCATGATAATTGAACTGCAATATAGAGAGGGACTACTGTACTACCCAAAGCAATTTACAGATTCAACACAATCCCCATTAAAATACAAATGACATATTTCACAGACCTAGAAGAAATACTTGAAAAATTTATATGGAACCAAAAAAAGACCCTGAATAACCAAAGCAATCTTGAGACAGAAGAACACAGCAGGAGGAATCACAACCTGACATCAAACCATACTACAAAGCCACTGTGATCAAGAGAGTCTGGTACTGGCATAAAAACACATATAGGTCAGGGGAACAGAATAGAGCCCAGAAATAAACCCAGGATTATATGATCAACTAATATTTGACAAAGAAGAAAGGAGCATGAAATGGAGTGGAAGAGCATCTTCAACAAATGGTGCTGGGAGAACTGGACAAGGACATGCAAAAAAATGAAACTAGACCACCAACTTACACCACACACAAGAATAAACTCAAGATGGATCAAAGACTTAAATGTAAGCCGTAACACAATAAAAGTCCTAGAGGAAAACAGAGGCAGAAAAATTTCAGATATCTCATGTAGCAATATTTTCACCAATACATCTCCTAATGCAAGGGAAATAAAGGAAATAATAAACAAATGGGACTACATCAAACTAAAAAGTTTCTGCTCAGCAAACAAAAAAAAAAAAAAAAAAAAAAAAGCAAGATGAAAAGGAAACCAACCATATGGGAAAATATATTTGCCAATCATACTTCAGATAAGGGGTTGATCTTCAAAATATATAAAGAACTTACACATCTCAACACCAAGAAGACAGACAGCCCAATTAAAAAATGGGCAAAAGTCCTGAACAAACACTCATCCAAGGAGGATACACAGAGGGTCCATAGACACATGAAAATATGCTCAACATCATTAACCATCAGAGAGACGCAAATAAAAACCACAATGTGATACCACTTTATACCTGTCAGAATGGCCATCATCAGCAAATCAACAAACAAGTGCTGGCGAGGATGTTGAAAAATGGGAACCCTAGTGCATTGTTGGTGGGAATGCAGGATGATGTGGACACTATGGAAAAGAGTATGGAATTACCTAAAAAACAAAAATGGAACTGCCTTTTGAACCAGTCATTCCACTGCTAGGATTATACCCGAAGAATTCTGAAACCCCAAATTCAAAAGAACTTATGCACCCCTATGTTCATAGCAGTGCTGTTTACAATAGCTAAGTGCTGAAAACAGCTTATGTGCCTATCTGTAGATGAGTAGATTAAAAAAACTGTGGTACATTTACACAAGGGAATACTATGCAGCAGAAAGAAAGAAGGAACGCCTGCTATTTGCAACAACATGGATGGAAGTAGAGAGAATTATGCTTAGTGAAATAAGCTAGGCAATGAAAGAAAAATAACATACGATATCACCTAATACAGGAGACTAATGAACATCACAAATAAATGAACAGAACTGAACAAGGAACAATAAAAGTTATCAGGGGATGGGGGGAGGGAGAGAAGTGTAATAAGTAGGGGTAGGGTCTAGTTAAGGAACATGTATAAATGACACATGGACATGGACAACGGGGTGGGGAATGACGCTGAGAAAATGGGTGGGGTTGGTGGGGTGGGAGAAACAGAGGAAAAATTGGACAACTGTAATTGGAAAACAATAAGAATAAAAATAGACAAATTTGGATACAGACACAAGAAGAAGGCTATGTTATAACTCAGTCAGAGATTGAAATGCATGGATCTGCAATCCAAGGAATGCCAAGGATTGCTGATAACCTGCAGAAGCTCAGAAAAAGGCAAGAATTCCTCCCTAGAGCATTAAGAGGAGACATGGCACTAGAGACACCTTGACTTCAGACTTCTGTGATTGTGAGAAACTAGATTTCTGTTGTTTAAGCCATACAGTTTGTGGTAGTTCATTATGGCAGTCCTAGGAGATAAATAGAGATCTGGAGCATAGATAAAAGACTCTAAGATACAAGACTCATGTTGAGAATGGCTGAATAATAAGTTATAACGGGCTGGGGCATAAGCACTTACTATGCAAACAAAGCTTATCTTTGTTAAAAGAGTATGGCTTAAGACCTCCGAAAAAGACCATTGTAAGAAGTACAGAAAAGATCTGTAATGGAAATCTTAGTGAACTGAATAAAAAAGACTGCAATTTAAACTTTTAAAATGTAACTAAAATAAATAATGCCATTGTGAATGCTGTTAAGTGAAAAAAAATAAAATCACAGCATCGAAATGTACAAATGGGAAGTTTACAAAGAGCGCCTATTAAGCATAGCAGAAATTATGTGTCTTGAACAAAAATAAACTGTTGCAAATTTCAGTTTCACTAGTAACACTGCTACTCAGCATATTAAGTAGACTACTTAGAGCTTACAAGAAAGGTTTGTGAAATGTTAAATTATTCATGCTGTCTTCTATTTCTAGATATAAATGTTAACATAAAGGCTAAATTTTTATTTTTTTATCTTTTTATTTTTTGGTTTTTCAATTACAGTTGACTCATTTTTCCCCCATTTCTCTCCCCCACCCAGCCCACCCCTTCTCCCGCAATCATATCTCTCCACGTTGTCCGTGTCCATGAGTCATTTATACAAACTCTTTGACTAAACCCTTTCCTTACTTATCCCCCTTCTCTCCCTCTCCCCTCCCTCCTATTGACTGCTATTCTGCTCTTTGTTCTATTTAGTTCTTTTGTTTGTGTTCTTTAGTTTCCAGTATTAGGTGATATCATATGGTATTTTTCTTTCTTTGCCTGGCTTATTTCACTAAGCATAATTCTCTCTTGTTCCATCCATGTTGTTGCAAATGGCAGGAGTTCCTTCTTTCTTTCTGCTACATAGTATTCCATTGTGTAAATGTACCACAGTTTTTTGATCCACTCATCTACAGATGGGCACTTCGGTTGTTTCCAGCACCTAGCTATTGTAAACAGTGCTGCAATGAACATAGGTGTCCATAAGTTCTTTTGAATTGGTGTTTCAAGATTCTTCAGGTATAATCCTAGCAGTGGAATGACTGGTTCAAAAGGCAGTTCCATTTTTAGTTTTTTTAGGTAATTCCATACTGTTTTCCATAGTGGCTGCACCAGTCTGCATTCCCACCAACAGTGCAGTAGGGTTCCCGTTTCTCCACATCCTCGCCAGCACTTGTTGTTTGTTGATTTGTTGATGATGGCCATTCTGACTAGTGTAAAATGGTATCTCATTGTGGTTTTTATTTGCATCTCCCTGATGACTAATGATGTTTGGCATTTTTCCATGTGTCTATGGACCTTCTGTATGTCCTCTTCGGAGAAGTGTTTGTTCAGGTCCTTTGTCCATTTTTTAATTGGGTTGTTTGTTTTCTTGATGTTGAGTCATATCAGCTCTTTATATATTTTGGAAATCAGTCCCCTGTCTGTGATGTCATTGGCAAATATGTTTTCCCATATGGTTGGTTTCCTTTTCATCTTGCTGATGTTTTCTTTTGATGAGCAGAAACTCTTTAGTTTGACGTAATCCTATTAGTTTATTCTTTCCGTTATCTCCCTTGCCTTAGGAGATGTATCCATGAAGATATTGTTACGTGGGATATCTGAAATTTTCTTGCCTATGTTTTCCTCTAGGACTTTTATGGTGTCATGGCTTACCTTTAAGTCTTTGATCCATCTTGAGTTTATTCTCGTGTGTGGTGTAAGTTGGTGGTCTAGTTTCATTTTTTTGCAGGTCCCTGTCCAGTTCTTCCAGCACCATTTGTTAAAGAGGCTCTTCTCACTCCATTTTATGTTCCTTCCTCCTTGATCAAATATTAGTTGACCATAGAGGTCTGGGTTTATTTCTGGGCTCTCTATTGTGTTCCACTGATCTATATGTCTGTTCTTATGACAGTACCAGACTGTTTTGATCACAGTGGCTTTGTAGTATTGTTTGATATCTGGTGTTGTGATTCCTCCTGCTGTGTTCTTCTGTCTCAAGATTGCTTTGGCAATTCAGGGTCTTTTTTGGTTCCATATGAATTTATGGAGTATTTGTTCTAGGTCAGTGAAATATGTCATTGGTATTTTAATAGGGATTGCATTGAATCTGCAAATTGCTTTGGATAGTATGAACATTTTGATGATGTTGATTCTTCCCATCCAAGAACATGGTATCTGCTTCCATTTATTTGTATCTTCCTTAATTTCTTTCTTCAATGTTATGTAATTTTCAGAGTACAGGTCTTTTATCTCTTTGGTTAAGGTAATCCTAGGTACTTTATTTTTCTTGTTGCTATAGTAAATGGTATTTTCTTTTTTGTTTCTGCCTCTGATATTTTATTGTTGGTGTACAGAAATGCCTTAGATTTCTGTATATTTATTTTGTACCCTGCTATTTCGCCAAATTCACTTATTATATCGCGTAGTTTTTTAGTGGAGTTTATAGGATTTTCTAGGTATACTATCATGTCTTCTGCATATAATGATAGAGTTACTTCTTCTTTCCCAATTTGGATACCTTTAATTTCTTTTTCTTGTCAGATTGCTGTGGCTAGGACTTCCAACACTATGTTAAATAGGAATGGAGAGAGTGGACAACCTTGTCTAGTTCCTGAATTCTGGGGGAATGCTTTCATTTTTTTGTCCATTGAGTATGATGTTGGCCTCAGGCTTCTCATATATAGCCTTGATTATGTTAAGGTATGCTCCCTCTATTCCCATTTTGCTGTTTTCATCATAAGTGGGTGTTGTACTTTATCAAATGCTTTTTCTGCATCTATTGATATGATCATGTGGTTTTTGTCTTTCATTTTGTTTAGGCGATGTTTTATATTTATTGATTTGCAAATATTAAACCATCCTTGCATCCCTGGGATGAATCCCACTTGATCGTGGTGTATGAGCTTCTTAATTGGTTACTGGATTCTGTTTGCCAATATTTTATTGAGGATTTTAACATCTATGTTCATCAGTGATATTGGCCTGTAGTTTTCTTTCTTTGTTGTGTCTTGACCTGGTTTTGGGATTAGGGTGATACTGGTTTCATAGAAGGAGTTTGGGATTTTTTCCTCTTCTTGGATTTTTCCGAATAGTTTGAGGATGATAGGAGTTATTTCTTCCCTAAATGTTTTTTAAAATTCACCTGTTAAGCCATCCGGTCCAGGGCTTTTGTGTGCAGGGAGATTTTTGATTACTGTTTCAATTTTCTTCTTTGTTATTGGTCTGTTGAGACTTTCTACTTCTTGATTCAGTTTTGGAAGGTTGCATGTTTCTAGAAATTTGTCCATTTCTTCTAGGTTGTCAAATTTCTTGCCATACAGTTGTCTGTAGTAATTTCTTACTATCATTTATATTTCTGTGGTATCAGTCGTGATTTCTCCTCTTTCATTTCTGATTTTGTTTATTTAGGTCTTCTCTCTTTTTTTTCTTGATGAGCCTGGCTAGAGGCTTGTCGATTTTGTTTATATTTTCGAAGAACCAGCTCCTAGTTTTGTTGATCTTCTGGATTGTTTGTTTAGTCTCTATGTCATTTAATTCTGCTCTGATCTTGATAATTTCCTTCCTTCTTCTTGCGCTAGGCTTTGTTTGTTGTTGTTGTTCTAGTTCTTGTAGCTTTATGGTTAGGTTTTTTATTTGAGATTCTTCTATCCTTTTCAGATATGCCTGTATTTTTATGACCTTCCTTCTTAGTACTGCTTTTGCTGTGTCCCATAGCTTTTGGGCTGTTGTGTGTTCATTATCATTAGTTTCCAGAAATATCTTGATTTCTTCTTTGATATCATTGTGAACCCATTCATTATTTAATGCCATGTTATTCATTCTCCATGAGTTTGGGTGTCTTTGATTTTTTTCTCTGAAGTTGATTTTTAGTTTCAAAGCATTGTGGTCTGAAAAGATGCTTGATATAATTTCAATTTTCTTGAATTTGTTGAGGCTTGTTTTGTGTCTTATCATGTGGTCTATCTTTGAAAATGTCCCATGTGCATTTGAAAAGAATGTATATTTTGCTTCTTTGTGGTGGAAAGTTCTATATATATATCAGTTAAGTCCATATGGTTTAGTGTGTTGTTCAATGCATGTATATCCTTGGTGTTTCTTCACTTTGGTGATCTGTCTATTGTTGATAATGGAGTGTTGAAGTCCCCTACTATGAGTGTGTTGTTGTTGATATCCTTCTTGTGGTCTTCTAGTATTTGCTTTATGTATTTGGGTGCTCCTATGTTGGGTGCATATATGTTTATCAGTGTTATATCTTCTTAATGGAATGTTCCTTTAAGTATTATGAAATGTCCTTCTTTGTCTCTTTTTATTGCCCTTGCTTTGAAATCCATTTTGTCTGATATGAGGACTGCTACCCCGCCTTTTTTTTCTGGTTTGTTTGCTTGGAATATTTTTTCTATATCCCTTTACTTTCAGTCTATGTAAATCTTTTGTTTTGAGGTGTGTTTCTTGTAGACAGCAAATATGTGGGTCCTATTTTCTATCGTCAGCCAACCAGCCAGTATTAATATAAATGTAAAGAGATTAGAGCTTTTATACTATAAGGGGAATAGATAAGAGTTATTTTTAGGAGGAAAATATGATTTTTGATAGAGACGATGGTAGATTAATAATAGTTGAGGCTATGCAAGCCAGTAGGTAATATTTACATTGTATGTTAATAAAAATTGAAGGAAAGGATGGAAAATGCAGAATATAGTAAGAAAGTGGGATTGTATTGTATTGGGTTTATATAGTAATTATATTCTATTTATTTAGAGTAAAAGGGGGGCTAAAGTAGACACACAAACAAATAAACAACGATTAAAAAGGATGAGGAGAGATTATATGAAATGCATTAGAGATATAGTTTGTTTTTCTTTTCTTTTTTCTTCCCCTCCTCTATTCTCCTCCTTTTTCCTTTTTTTAAGGAAGTGGAAAAAAAAAAAGAAAAGAAAAAAAAAGGAATGTTTTTACTCAGTTCAGCCTTGGTGTGTCATCTTCTTTTTCTGCGTCCCCAGCTGATCTAATGTGGCAGTTCAGAGGTTCTTGTTCCTTGCAGCAATGGTGTGTGTCCCCGGTCACCAGCAGGGCAGGCTCCCTTGCCACCCACTGGAGCCAGCTGAAGTGCCCTTGCGCACACGTCCCTGCATGCGCAGGTTGGCCCGAGAGCTTGCCTGGGGCTTTTCCAGTCGCGCTGCGCTCCAGGAGCTGGTCTCTCACCTCCCAGGGTGGGGTCCCAGACACTTGGGCACAGTGGAAGTGAGCAATTGGCGCCTATTTTAGCCAGGCTGGGGTGTTTTCACGCTCCTGCACCCGTGAGCACGTAGTGCAGCCCGAGAGCTAGCCTTAGTCTTGCTGAGCGGAGCTCAGGGAGTTGGTCTCTCGCCTCTTAGGGCAGGGCCCCAGACACTTGTGCACAGTAGAAGTGAGCGTCCGTGAGTTGCTGCTGCCCACTGTATCCGTGCCGCAGCTGCCCGCCTCCCCGCACCCGTCTAGGTGAGCATGAGCAGAGCCTGAGCAAGTGGTCTGCGTTCCGGCCTGGGGCCTGGCACCCGCTGGAGCTGGCTAGGGGTGTCTGCGCACAGTCTTCTGCGTGTTCAGTGGGCCCTCCCTGTGCCCATTAGGGCACTGATCTTATGTTTGTTGGGGTGTGTCCGAGGGGCACCTGGACTCACGGCCCCGTGCACCTGGGCAGGTACATAAAGACTAAATTTTAAAAAATATTTAATTTCAAAGTTTATGAAAATGAATTTATACTATTTAGTTTAATATTTTCAATTCATGTTGATAGTATAAATCAATAGACACATACAAGGTAGGACAAAAGTAGATTTACATTTGTAAGTATATGTGAAACAATTTATTATTGTATTATTATTTATAAGTTATTGTATTATTTTCCACATGAACAACTGCAAACTTACTCTTGGCCCATCCTGTATAAAAGTTGTTGAAGTGCAATATAATAATATCCTGGGGAAAAAAAATACAAGAATTCTACAAATAAGTCAGGACTAGTAACCCTAAATATAAAAATATGCAGATTCTATCTGCATTTGTTATACTTTAAATGGATGAGCTCAATGTCATTAAGCTGCCTGTGTCTGTGTCTTCCTCTGAGGAAGTTTACCCAGGCCTCTTCATGACCCTCAATGAACTCCAAAGTTCTTTTCCTGTTCTTGCTTTACATAACCTCAATCAATGACTTCTGTTAGAGCAAGCGTTCTTTACCTGGTGCCTATGAACTTAGATAAGAACAATTCCATCTTTATTTTAACTAAACTCTAACTAAAATTCAGCCTTTCCTTTTATGATGAATGGAGGTCAACGATATTAGGAGTAGCTGTGACTTTGTCACCAGCAGAAATCACAGATATTATGATCACATAACAACTGTTGAAGATGGCTTTAGATGTTCAGAATTAGACCAGCTGATAGATCTTGTGTAATTAACTGAAAAAAATATAATAGTTTATCAAACATTTTTCTCTGCTTAAATATTTCAGGGCTGGTGGTCACATAGATTCCTCATTACCTATTTCACTTGCCATAAAGGTAACAAAAATCTGTTTATATCTAAATAGCATTTTTCTGTCTGTTTCATAAAATTTTCTATTACCTTAAATATAGTATATTGGTATCAATAATATGACATTATATGATAGAGTAGAGAAAATATAACTTCTCCAGTGAAAAATAACACTGCTTGCACAAAGTTTCTTCACAGCTATCCAACCTGTAAAACTGGGATCACTTGTACGCTTGCGGTGATAATTAAATAGCATAACGTGCACACAGGGTGGTGTCTGGCATATACGACAAATATGGCACCTATTATTATTAAGAGTATTGTTATATCTTGTATGCATTGAAAATTAACTGTAATTCATGAGTTCTCCTTACATTTATATAACCATGTTTTCTAACATACAAAAAGCCACATTTCTAATATTTCAATTGAGTTCATAATTAAGCTGTCAACATTCTGAAGGCAAAATACCAAAAGGTTTTATAAGGACAATATTGAGAGAAAGACATATTGATTTGTAATAAGTAAAATTCTGATCCTCTAAAATTCATATTTTTAATTATTCTGTAGTTGAAGAAAAGCCCACAATCTTATTTTAGAGAGAAAAAAATGTTCTGTAATTTTAAAGTACATTTTCAGGACTCCCTTGATTATGTATGATTATGTTGGGTAAGAAACTTTTAAGTGAAGTTGAAAAACTAAGATTTTGACCATGGCAATTATGAAAAATAAATTCTGACTTCCAAAAGCAGTATCAGAAAGGAATTTATTAAAACTTCCCTATACCCAGGTCCCCATTGGCAGGGATTCAATGTATTCATCTTTGTATTCCCAGCATCTAGAATGATATATGGCACATTGTAGTTACCTAATAAATTTGCATTGAAAAATACTGTTGATTGCTAGAGAACATGGAACATTGTTGTGAATTCCATCAAGAAAATCACTTTAAAACACAGATACAGGATGATGGGTAACTAGAGAAAAATCTACACAAGCAGAGAGCTTGTCAAAAAAATTGTATTTCAATTCAGATATATCAACCTGTTGCAATCTGTCTCCACACCAGCCTGGGAATAAATAGGTAGAACACTTAATAGAAGGCACTGAGGTACTGTTGTAGAGGAAGTGAAGGGATGTATAGAGAAGTTAAAAGGAGAAAAAGTAATAATTTTGAGTTCTTTCTTTTCAAGAGGCACTACAGTTATAGACTCTTCAAACAACTGTTCTTCCTTTTCTGAGCTGGAAGGAGGGAGAGAGAGAGAGTGAGAGGAGAGGGAGGATAGGTGGAACAGAAATGAAAGGAAGAAGAGGAGGAGGAGAGAGGGTATGGGCAAGGAAGGGGAGGACAGGAAGAAAGGGAATGGAAGAGAGAGAAGGGAGTGAATAAGGGTGGGAGAAGTTAAACCTGGACATGGAAAAATGACACATTTCATATATACTTTTATCTTCTTTGCACTGGCACCATGAAGAAGTGGTGGAAGTGGGCTCAAATAGGCACCAGAAACTCTGTGGTACCTCTTGTTTTCTGCTATTCCATAGTGCTTGATGCCTCTACATTTCCTATAGCCAAAAAGTGAAAATCTCCATTTTAGTTATAAACTGATGCAAATATTTACCACCCCTGTCTTTCGACAGGCATGGGATTGTTTGAATATTTTTAAAAACATTTTTAGTAGGCTTAACTTTTAGAGCAGTTTTATGCTCACATCGATATTGAGAAAATACAAATATTTCCTATATCTCCCCTGCCCCATACACGCACAACCTCCCCCATTATCATCATCTTACACCAGAGTGGTACATTTGTTACAATTGATAAACCTACATTGACATATCATAATAATCCCAAATTAATTGTTTACATTAAGATTCACTCTTGGTGTTGCACATTCTGTGGGTTTGGACAAATATATAATGACATGTATATCCATAATTCCAGTATCATACAGAATAGTTTAACTGCTCTAAAAATTCTCAGTGCTCTGTCTATTCATCCCTCCCTCCCTCATCACTAACCTCAGGAAATCACTAAATATTTTACTGCGTACATAGTTGTGCCTTTTCCAGAATGTTATATAGTTGGACTCATAAGGTATGAAGCCTTATCATTTTGGATTGTTTTCACTTAGTAATAGGCATTAAAATTTTTTCCATATATTTTTATAGCTTGATAGTTCACATCTTATTAGCACTGAAAATTATTCTATTGTCTTAATGTACCACAGTTTATTTATCCATTCACTTACTGATGGACATATTGATGCTCCCAAATTTTGGTGATTATGAATAAAGCTGGTATAAACATTTATGTTCTCTGTAGATATGACATAAGTTCTCAATACTTCGGGTATATACCAAGGAATGTGACTGTTGGATTGTATGGTAAAGTATGTTTTGTTTTGTGAGAAATCAACAAAATGTCTTTCAAAGTAGCAGTTCAATTTTGCCTTTCCCCCAGCAATGAATGAGAGTTCATATTGCTCCGCATCCTCACCAGCAGTTTGGTATTGTCAATATTCTGGGTTTTTGTCATTTTAATAGTTGCGTTTTGGTGTCTTACTGTGGTTTTCATTTGTACTTCCTGATGACATATAATGTAGAGAATCTTTTATTGTGCTTATTTTCCATCTGGAAATCTTCTTTGTGAGGTACTTGTTAAAGTCTTTGGTCCATTTTTTAATTAGGTTGTTCCTTTTCTTATTGCTGAGTTTTAAGGGTTCTTTGTACATTTTGAATAACAGTCCTTTAACAGATATGTCTTTTGCAAATATTTCTTCCCAGCCTGTGGTTTGTCTTCTGATTCTATTAACAGTGTATTTCACAGGGAAGAAGCTTTTAATTTCAATATAGTACAACTTCTCAATTATTTTTTTTCATAGATAATGGCTTTGCTATTGTATGTGAAAAAGTTATCTCCAAACCAAAAATCATCTAGACTTTCTTTTATGTGATCTATTTGGACCCAAAATTTGAACCATGGCATTTTTCTACCAACTCCTGATAGCAGGGAGAGAAAGTCTGCCTTGGCAAAGCTGGTCTGTTTTTCCACTCATGTATTCTCTGATGACATATGACTTTTTCATCACTTCACTGTAGGAAGATGGCTAATGTCCTCTTTTATGCAATTTACCAGCTCCTCCTGTGCAGGTTTTAGTCTCTGCAAAACTAAGGAGAGGTTCTCCTTCCTGATGCATTTGACTAGGAGATGAATGTTCTTACAAAAATCTCAAAATAATGAACTACAGACTATACTTTGAATCCTCAAGTTGTGATAAAGAGTAGTGATAAAGGTTTTTACAAAGAACAGTGATAAAGAGCTCTGACTGCTGTCATCCATAAAACTCAATATTTGTGGCTTCATTATTTAGATTCTGCTTAAATTGTTGAATTTTTTAGTTAAAACACTGACTATATTGTTTCCTTTTCATGTTTCACCTCACATATATTGACATTACCTGGAAGCTAGAGGGTCTTCCTTTAGAAGTGATTCTTATTCTGCTTCTGGGTGTTACAATAGATAATTTTGTGTCAAATGAAGTGGTCCATGAGATGCACAGATATTTGGTCAAATGTTATTTCTCAGTGTCTCTGTAATGGGTTTTTAAAATGAGATTAACTTTTTTTTAGATTAACTTTGAAATTGGTAGGCTGGGTAAAGAAGATTGCCCTCTCTTATATGGGTGGGCATCATCTAATTAGTTGAATGCCTGAATAGAACAAAAAGGCTAATTCTTCTTTAAGTAACAGAGAATTTCTCCTGTATGACTACCTTTGAATTGGGACATCTACTGTTTCCTGCTTTTGAACTCGAACTGAAACATGGGCTTTTCCTGATTCTAAAACCTGCCAGCCTTCTAACTGGAACTATACTATTGGCTCTCCTGGTTCTTAAGACTTTGGACTTAACTGGATTTACATCATTGGCTGTCTTAGGTCTCCAGCTTGCTAACTCATTCATTCTGTATATCTTGTCAGCCTCCAAAATCATGTGAGTTTATACCTGTGATTGTGTTTCTCTAGAAAATTCTTATTAATAGCTGTCTTCTCCACACTTAGACAGAAGACTGGGTGTACTGGCCTACAAATATGCTGGCCTTTCCCTTAGGTTCCCTCAGATTATTAAAATCTTTATTTTTCCTCACCCTTGGGTGCCTTCCATATTGGGAACCTGACATAAATTATCTAAGTAGTAGCATTCCAATGTAAATAAATACTTATGCCTTACTTATTTCAATAAGTCTGGGTTTTTCGGTTTCTGTGTCACCACCTTTTTCTTCACAGCAAGGATTAGATTATTATAAGAAAAATTAGAATTCAATGTCAATGCGCCAAATGAGCAGATATATTAATGAAAAGATAAAAGTCATGAATCTTTATGTAGTTGAATAAGATTGTATTGAAAGATATAAGATGAAATTATGTCAAAAATACAAGAAAAATTGATAAAAACCTAACTATGGTGTAAGACTTAAACACATTTATCGAAGTTATTTTCTGATGAGTTAGGCAAAAGAATTAAATTGCAGAAATAAGAGTAATAAAGTTAATAAGGTCAATTTAATAGTTGCATAGCGTACTATGAACCAAATAAACAGAAAACATGACTTTGTTTTCAATCCCTCATTGATCATTAACAAAAATAAATAAACAATGAGCTAAAAAATACCTTGCATAAATAACTAAATACAGATATAGTATAGGCCATATTATCTGATAACAATGTATTAAAATAGGAATTAATAAAGATTCAAGCAAATAAACACCAGCAAAATAAAACTGACTGGATTTGAAAATTTTTATTTAAAAAATATGTCAGAGTTAACAAAAGCTACAATAATATAGTATTTAGAAATAATTTAAGAAAATATTCTATATTAAAATGAATAGAATTAAAGGCTTTTCTTATTAACTAAGAGAAACTAAAGGAAAATAAATAAGCATTTAACTCAAATCTATATCTAAGATAAGAATAAATAAAAATTTAATAAAATAAAAATCTCTAACTAGTGGATATGGACATTTTTTAAATTATAGAATTAATAAATGCAAAAGCTATTTATTGAAAACCACAACAATGGAACAGAATGATTTCTACCTAGTTCAATCATGAAGGAAAGGGGGGATATAGTAATGCCTACTCTTAAGTCTTATCTTCATAAGTTATTTCAGTTGTGCTTTCTAAACATACACACATATAAACACACATATGGTACCTTATGAAAAGGTTGCAACCTTGAAAAAATATACGTAAACTAAAAACATGTACATCGAAGCATTTTTGGGGAGATTTTATTTATTCGTTTTTAGAGAGAGGGGAAGGGAAGGAGAAAGAGGGAAAGAAACATTGATGTGTGAGACAAACATTGATCCGTTGCCTCTCACATGCACCCACAACTAGGGACCGAGTTCGCAACTCAAGTGTGTGTCTTAAACAGGAATTGAACTGGTGACCTTTTTGTTTTGTGGGATGACACACAACCCACTGAGCCACACCAGTCACGACACTTTTTTCTTTTCCTTTCCTTTCCTTTCCTTTCTTTTCTTTAATTTTTCTTTATTCTTTTTTTTTTTTTTGGCTTTTTGTATTGTTCTTTTACAATTGTTTCAGTTTTTCCCGTATTGCTCTCCCCTGCCCACTTATGCTCTCCATTCCCAGAGTTGTTCATGTCCATAGGTCATTTACACATGTTCCTTGACTAGACCTTTCTCTTTCTTTCCCCCTTTATCCCCCTCCCCCCTCCCCTCTGGTCACTGTCAATCTGATTTTTGTTTCCATGCCTCTGGTTCTGTTTTGTTCATTAGGTTCCTCTTATAGATGAAATCATATGGTGTTTGTCTTTCCCTGACTGGCTTATTTCACTTAGCATAATATTTTCCATTTCCATCCATGCTGTGGCAACATGTAGGAGTCCCTTCTTTTTTTCTGCTGTGTACTATTCCTTTGTGTAAATTTACCACAATTTGTTGATCCACTCATTTATTGATGGACACTTAGGCTATTTCCAGCACTTGGCTATTGTAAATTATGCTGCCAGGAACTTAGGGGTGCATAGGTCCTTTTGAATTGGTGTTTCAAGTTGTGAACCAAGGCCAGCTTTTATTAGCACCAGTCCTGGGAACAGGTTATCAACAACCCCAAAGCACCCTGATATCTGCCTCCACCTGCAAGTCTACTCCCTGGAAAAGGCAGCTGACTCCTCAGCAGGGAGTTATTTGCAGTGTAGAGCTAGAGGGAGTCCACAGGGCTGGGTTATTTCTTTCCCCCAGGCTGATACAATAAGTGCTCTACCTAAGAAATATGGTGTCTTTATTGTTGGAGCATTGTTCAGCACAGAGATCCCCCTGTCCACTCAGCTCTCTCCCCAGAGTCACAAACCCCAGACCTTCCTCATGTGACTCTAGTCTGATCTACCCTCCTTCTGCCAAGGCCCAGAACGAGTGGCTGAGAACAAAATTTTGTGTGTTGGCCTTTTAATAGGTGCCTGTGTCTCTAGTGGACTCCTGTCTTTCCCTGATGAATAGAAACCCCACTACTTTCATAGCCAGATGTTATGTGGGTGTTTCTTCCAGGCTCTGGTGCTTTGGGCTAGAGAGCCCACCTTGTGGTTGAGATCCCACATTTCTCAGTGAGAACCTTTGCAACTAAGATATCCCTCCAGAACCTCAACTTCCACCTGTGGGAGTGGGGCCAGCTTTTTTCTATCTCCACCCTTCCTACCAGTCTCAATGTGGGGTTTTCTGTAAATCCCTGGCTACAGGATTTCTTTTCAGCTAGTCATTAGTTGGTTATTCAGGATGGCTGTTCAGTAATTTAGTTGTAATTTCAGTTTGCCCCTGAGAGGAGGTAAGTGTAGCTTCTTCCTACTCCACTGCCATCTTGGATCCTATCCTGAGATGCTTTTAAAGAATAGGGAAAGCCAACTAATCTTTGAGCTATCATCTATCATTAATCTATTTATTTTCATTCTATACTCCAAGTTGTATATCACAAATGGGAGTATACCCAAAGTGCTTCTGGGAAATTAATCTTAGTATTCTACTCACTCACCAAAATTATATTCTATAAACAATATTCAAACTATCTATCCCAAAAATTATTGGTACTGGATAAAGATAATTTCTTAGTTCTACTATGAATTAAACCAGAATTTCCCGTTGTTCTTATCTATATATTTAAACCTTAAACCTGCAGCTTCATTGAACTAAAAATAAGAATATATATTTTATTTCCCCTCTGTATCATGTAGCTTATCATAATGAGGACTTTTACAACTATTTTGAACAATGTCAAGACTGATTATACGTCTGCTATTTACTGCCAGTTTCTCCATCAGCTTTTCTTTCTTAGGACACATTCATGACATTCAAAATACCAAAGACTGTTTATTTGCTTGTTTCAGGATTTTATTTAGAGATCCCAGTAACAACTATCTTTTTATGCATCACGTTCAGCTTACATTAATTTTTCTCATTAAATTTACCCATTCAAAAATTGACAATCCAAGGCTCCTGTAAGTTCTGTCTTTTCTAAATTGTAACCATTATTTTAGAGCCTAGTATGGGCCTCACTATTTTTTATTTGTTTAGTTGGTTTGCTTATTCAATTACAGTTGGTATTCAATGTTATTTTGTATTAGTTTCAGTTGTACAGAATAGGGGTTAGACATTTATGTAATTAATGTAGTGATCCCCCTGATAAGTTTTGCATCCACTTGACACCATACATAGCTATTATAATATTATTGACGATATTCTCTATCTTGTACTTTACATCCCCATGACTATTTTGTATCTACTAATTTGTACTTCTGTCAAGGTGAGGCCACTGGTGATATGTGGCCAAGGCTTATGATAGAGTCGGGCTTACTTCCGGAGTGTAACTTCCGGATAGCTGATGCAGCAGCTGAGTTCCAGTAGCTGACACAGCAGCTATTGTATAACCACTGATGTAACCACTTTTGGTGACTGATGTAATTCTAGGCCAGAAGCCACCTTTGTTTATAATTGTGTATAAGCCTGCTGCCCTGTACAGTAGGCGTGAGAGTGTACTGCCAGCAGTCTTGGCCATACTGCACCAATAAAGAATGCAAAAGCTCCCGAAGTCTCCACAGAAGTTTTTCTTTACCATCAGACCAGAGCCTACCTTGCTATTTGGGGGTCTCAGACCTGAAAACTTCTCAATTCCATCTCCTTTTTCAGGCAGTGGTGTGGGTATCACTATTGTGAGGCTGAAGGCATTTGCTAGTGGCTTAAATTCTAAATGGAACTTAATTGTTTGGTATAACTTTAATTACTTACGAGATTTAGGTTTAAAATTATTTTATAACTTATTTTAGATATCAAAATGAATAAAAGTAGGCAGTCTCTATATATTTTAAACTTAGATGATTCACTTTGACAATAAAGCATCAAATAGAGACAAGTTGTAAAAGATGAAAAAGAATAAATAATTACTTTGGTCAGAGTTAGTTCAAAATTCACATTAGCATATAAGATATATTTCAGTGAATTATTTAGTAGCTTAAAACAATTCAGCATTCACTATTTCCATCACATATAGATAGTAGCGATTTATCAAGTTCTGTTGGATGATCAATTTGTAACAACTGAATAGGTTGTCTTTGTTTGCCTAGTGCAGTGGTACTAAATAATTTCACATATGGAGCAAGGAGGCCATGTAAAATAAAGTTCAAATAACCTTTTTCTTCCACACAGGTGTGAATTACCTATATTTAGCAGCTCACAGTTAATAGGTAAGAAATGTGGTTTGCTATTTGGATGGACTACTCTAAGTAATTCAATCTTCCTACCCAGCACTCTTACATGTTTTTAAAAAACTTTTCATATGGTATGCTACCAAAATAAGACAGTGAGAAGAAACAAATACTTAAATGTGGTGAAAAATAAGAGGCAATCATAGTTAATTATTATGTCAAGTCTACATAATTATGTTTGTGTTATTTACATTCCAAACAAATTATGACAAGGGCACCATGCCCACACTCCTAAGCATTTAGTATTTATTTAAAACTCAAAAACTGAATGGATATGAATAGAAGACACAAACTTCAGGAGCTTGTTATAAAATGCCAAATAAATAACTGTTACAAAGACCTAATATTATTGGAATTGTTAATGTCAAAAAGCAGACACTGAAATGAACCAAGCTGCAGCACCTTATTTTTTATGAACAAGATGAAAACAGCATATTAATATCAAGGGGAAACTAAGGAGTTCCAGTCTAAGTAATATGCCAACACAACACATACATACATGGGCACACACACATACGGATACAGTGCAAACATGTCCTGTGTTTGGTTATTGTTAAGGATTAAAAAAAGAGTCTCAGAGAGATTGTGTGAGAAGAAGAGCACATATATTTGTATGCCTTGTCAAGTGATTTTTCCTTTTGCTCTCATTAGACAACCACAGTTACATGTGGACATAATTCTAAGCAGACCATTTTGTCTTTGTTTATTATAGATATTTAAACTCACAAGTTTTACTTCAGCACAAAGTAGCCTCCAAGGAAAAAAAATTCAATGCATTCACAATTTTATAGGGAATAATAAATGTATTAGTAGTAGTAAGAGTAAAGAAATAAAGTAATAATATTTTCCTGGTGATAAGTTTAATAGTAAAATTTTACTTAACCTCCCCCCAAATACTGAACAATATGTGCCTTTATTGTGCTAGGTCTTTTGGAGGATAGGCATTTAAATTTCACAATACTTGATTGAATGCCAACCACAGCTATATCAAAGGGCTTGTGGTGAAATACAAGTTGTATTTGACTTGGCTGTCACACTCTATTACCTTCCAAACTATCAAAATACATAGTTCACACACAAATGACTGAGAACATTAAAATAAATCATATAAAAGATATTTAAACAAACTGCTATAGGATGAAGGTTAATTCTGCTGGTAAAATCTGCCAGGGTTCTTAGAGCAAGTATGATTAGAAGAGTATGAAAAGGATGGTTAGGGTTTGTAAGTGGAAATTAGGAAGTTGGACCTAAAAATAACATTAGCAAAGAACTGGAGATTGGAGAGTGAAGGACATATTCTGAAAAGCAAGAAATAAGAAGAAGGGAGAGGAATGGATAAGACATGTGTGTGTTTCTATGTGCCTGTGTATGTGTGTTTGTTTGGAGGGAAGTGTATTATACAGATATAGGAAAGAAAAATATAAAGGTTACTTGGATTTTGGAGAATGATAAAGGCACTATCGGAACAAACCAAGAATTATCTCTACATGAGTCAGATCATACTTGACCTAGGCCTAGATATTTAACCCCAAGTTCCTTCTTTTCCTTCTTTAGTCATTACTGAATGGAAAAGGAGGAATCAAATATTCATGGTCTCCAAAATATGCACTTCTCCGTTGCCCCAAGTTGGTGATCGAGTACCATAGCAGTAGTACCACAGATAATATGGTATATCATATTCAGATGAAAATTCTCTATGATCTTATAGCAAAGAAAGATCAGTGATTCCTTGTGGGCAGGAAGGGAGAAGTAGAGATCAAAGGATACTGCTAACAGAGAAGACAAGAAAACAGTGATAATATAAATGTATAGTAAACCAATTCTTACCACTATGGGTCCATGTTATTTTTAAGTATATTTTATTGATTATGTTGTTACAGTAGTTCCAATTTTTTCCTCTTTGCTCCCCTCTGCCCAGTACCCCCTTTCTCTTTGGCAATCCCATCCCCCTTAGTTCATGTCCATGGGTCATGCATATAAGTTATTTGGTTTCAGCCTTACCTATATTATTCTTAACTTCCCCCGGTCTATTTTTTACCAACAAATTATGCTTCTTAATCCCTGTAGCGTATCTCCATTTCTCCCCCTCCCCCTCCCAGCTGATAACCCTCCAAATGATCCCCATACCTATGATTCTGTTCCTATTCTGGTTTGCTTAGTTGGATTTTGTTTTTATTTTTTAGGTTCAGTTGTTGATATCTGTGAGTTTGTTGTTATTTTAGTGTTTACAGTTTTGATCTTTTTCTTAAGTAAGTCCCTTTTAATTTTCATATAATAATGGCTTGGTGATGGTGAACTCCTTTAGCTTTACCTTGTCTGGGAAGCACTTCATCTACCCTTCCATTCTAAATGATAGCCTTGCTGGATAGAGTAATCCTGATTGCAGGTTGCCTTTCATCACATTGAATACTGCTTGCCAGTCCCTTCCTGCCTGCAAAGTGTCCTCTGAGAAATCAGCTGATAGTCTTATAGGCATCCCCCTGTAGGAAACTCTCCACCTCTCTCTTGCTGCCCCCAGGACTCTTTCTTTATCTTTCACCTTTGGTATCTCAATCATGATGTGTCCTGCTATGGTCCCCTCTGGGTCCAGCTTGCCTGGGACCCTCTGTGTTTCCCGGACCTGTATGTCCATCTCCCTTGCAAAATTTGGGAAGTTTTCCTCATTTTTTTCAATTCTTGCTTCCTCATTCTGCACTGGTTGACTGTTTTTTTTTTTTTTTCCTTATGTTCCAAATCATTGATTTGAACCCCAGTTTCCTTCCCTTCACCATTGTTTTTTTGTGGATTTTCCTTCATTTCACTTAGCATAGCCTTAATTTCTTCTCTTATGCATTTGCCGTACTCAAGCATATCTGTCAAGTCTGTGAGCATCTTTATCACCAGTGTTTTGAATTCTGCATCTGTTAAGTTGTCTATCTCCTCATCTGTGAGGTTGGCTATCTCCTCGTCACTTAGTTCTCCCACTGGAACCTTGATACATTCCCCCTTTGGGCCATACTTCTCTGTCTCTTCATTCTGACAGGCTCCTGTGTTTGTTTGCCTCTGCATCCCAGGTAGAGCTGTCGCTCTTGTTCCATTGTAAGGGGCAGACCCTTAGAGATTCGTCAGTGCAGGGTGACCTGTTTCACCACGTTGTGGTGCTGTATGTGGGGGAGGGGTCCAATAGGGAACAATGCCGCCTGCCCAGAACTTGCCACTTTTCCAGACACCTCTCCCACTTCCGCATGGGACTGGCACTTCTCTACCTTGCTACCCTGGTCATCATTCTCAGAGTGGGTGGGTCTGCGGACATTCTAGTTCCATGGGGGCCCTTTAAACAAGCGGACTCTGCTGAGAGACTGGCAGTTTCTGCCTCCACCCGAACCCCCACTAGTCTGCACAGTCAGAAACAATGAGGCTTGATTTTCCCCAGTGTTGGGACAGTGAGCTGTGAGGGCCAGTGAGGAGCTGGGAATGCTCCCCAGGTGTGCCTCCCAACTTTTTGAAAAATCTGACTGTGCTTTCTGCCAGCCTGCCACTGCTGCCGCCACTGCAGCCACCACACCACATCCTCTCTTCCCTGGCTCTGCCCCTCCTACCTGTCTGGATGAGTATTTCTTTTTTTATCTTTGTTTGCTGGACTTCCATGCACTTTGATTTTCTGGAACTTCTGGTTGTTTCTAGTTTTGAGGTAGTTGTATTCCTTCTTAGTTGTGGAGGGAGATGCAGTGTGTCTGTCTACGCCTCCATCTTGGCCAGAAGTCTCTCCATATTGTTAAATGGCATCAACATCAATCTTGTTGTCCAAGCTAGAAACTAATAGTTATCCTTCATTCCTGACTTTTTCTCTCCTCTACATCTAAGTCATCAAGTATTGCCCTTTCTACCTTAATAATCTCTTTCATTCTATTTTTCTCAATCTCTACCACCACTCTTCTAGTCTCAATCACCATCATTTCTTAGTTGGGCTACCTCAACAGAATCCAGTTTTATCATTACTCCATTCCTATGCCTTCCTCTGCATTGGAAAGATAATTTTCTAAAATAAAAAATCTTTATAATCAAGTCACTTCCCTGTTTAAAACCTATTAATAATGCTTTATTTCAAAAAAAATAATGCTTTATTTCTCCTAAGATGAAAGCAAAATTCTTTACCATGTCTTTAAAAGCCCTACATGATCTAATCCCTCTATCTTTCCGGTCTCATCTTATACTTCTCCCTGAACATGTATCCTGTACTTCAATTATACCAATCAATTTGTTGTTTTATAAACATGCCTTGTTAATCTTTGTCTCTGTACCTTTTTTTCAGTGTCCTCTGTCTAGATTCCCTTCCCACCATGTGTTGTCAGAAGAACTTTATATCATAAAACTGATGCCTCTGCTTCTTTTACTGTGTCTTCCATTTGTGAATGACACAACTATTCACAAATCTCCAAAACCAGAAATTGGCGATTCATCCTAAAATTCTCCTTCTTCCTCGTCTTCCACTTTCAAATTGTTTCCATACTCTGTGGAACTAAACCATTTAGAATCTGTCACATCTGCCCTCTTGCTTTCAGGTCTTTCATTTTCCCTAGTTCAAACTCATCAAATGTCACACCTGGATTCTAGCAACAGTCACTTAACTGGCCCCATGAACCCCCGTTAACTTCTAGCACTCCCTACATTCTACAAACAGGAAGATGTGTATTTCTTCACTTCAAAGAAGTCTCCCGGGATCAACTAGAGAGCAGCTGAGATCAAAGTAGTTGTACTTCAAAGGTCTTAAGCTTCATCAGCTGCAACGGCAACCAGGGAACCAAACACAAGCCTCTCTAATGCCTTCACTATGATGGATTTTGCCCTAGCCACTAGATGTAGATTGTAAATATACACACATCTTGCTATCATTGTGATTTGATTACATTCCTTAGCAGTTGAGATTGACACAAAAGAATGAGAGACCAACAGAGTATCAGACATTTTCATGAAAATAGAGGAAGGTTTCCTGATGTGTGGTGGAGTAGAGTGAAATGGGTAATGAGAGGACTTAGGAAAAGACACTGGATCAGCAGAAATTCAATCTGCTATATGTCAGAGGGTCAGAATATAACTACTACTATTGCCTAATTTTTCCTGCCAACTCTGCCACTAAATAGCTGTACCTCCTTGGGAAAGTAATTCACCTTCTCTGAGGCTGTTTTCTTATTCTTAAAATTGTGATAATACCAAAATTTTCCTTGAGTCTTAAATAAGGTAACATGAGTTACACACTTAACTTGGCACATAGTGTTCAATAAATGCTTTCACAACCTTCACAAGTCCTTTGCCACAGATATTCACAGGTTTAATTCTTGTTTTATTTCTTCCTCTCTAGTAAATTAGAGTCAACGGTGAGAGATGACCAGGCCATAAGACACAATATGCTTCTTATTTGTGCTTTGCTGAAACTGTGGTAATGCATCAATCTATCAGCTGGAAAACTAGTTTAATTAATTGGCTTCCCTGTGCTGCTGGAGTAGATGAAAATTTCTTAAGCCACAAATATCCACCAGTAAGCAATCAAGCACTTTGTCCAAATCCAGGGCAGAGAGCATCTTTTGCAGTAATGAAGATGCAGACATACTTTAGCCAGGACCTAGGGATTTCCAGAAGCCCTCCGTATTATGCGTTGTACCTCCCTACATGCCTGCATATTGCTAACAAATCTCTGGTTTCCTCACACTGTCCAGAGGATAGGATATCTGTAGTGTAATAATATATGGTGCAAAGAGCTTGGTGTAAAGATCTTACAGTAGACTTTCACTGTGCTATAACCAATGGCCATGTGTAAAATAATTTCCATGATTAATGAGTGGTTATGACAAGATAATCACCAGGAGAAATGGGAAAAAAAAAAAGAGAGCTACTGGAGTGGAAACTCCCAGGAGTTTTGTGAAGATAAGTGCTAAATTTAAACTGAAAATCTGTAGGGAATAGTAAAATGACCATAAGAGGAGAATGAAGAGCTTGTTTTCAAAACATAAAACAAACACACACACACATCAGCCACTTTCCTGTAGAGCTGCTCATCTCCCATTAGTCAGAAGAAAGATCTGGAGTTAAGATGTGGTTCTCAATAAGATTTCTAAAATAACCAAAGAAGGTCTATTTTTTAAGCCTTATTTTGTATAAGAGGCAAGGTGTATAAGTTGGGGTTTTCCAGAGAGACAGAACCAATAACCAATAAGATATTATATAATATGCTATAATATTATATTAACTATATTAATTTTATTATATGTATTAAAAGGGTTGCATTAAGAAATTTGCTCATGCATTTGTGGGGGCTGGCAAGTTCAAAACCTGTAGGGCAGACTGGAAACTCATGCAAGACTTGTTTACAGTCTTGAGTTTGAATTCTAAAGGGTAGGTCACCAGGCTGGAAACTCTGGATATCTATGTTGCACTCTTAAGGCAGAATTCCTTTGTCTCCAGGAAGGTTTAGTTTTTACTCTTAAGGCCTTCAACTAATTGGATGAGGTCTCACATTATGGAGGATAATCACGTTTACTTAAATATCATCTGATTGCAAATGTTAATCATACCTCTGAATTATCTTTACAGTAACATATAGAGTAGTATTTGATCACCCAACTGAGCATCATAATGTAGCCAAGTTGACACATTAATTTAACCATCACACAAAGGAAAGATTATCAAGGGATTTTTAAAAATAGCTAAAAAAAAAGATGGACTACATCATGTTAATGAAGGTGATGTGCATGCAGTCCAAACTCAGGCATGAATGAATAAAAGAAAAACCTATGGCATATTAGAAGTAAAGCTCTAAGTAAAAACAGTCACTTTAAACTCACAATAGCTACTATGTTGTAGTGAATACCTATGCTGCATTATATGCTTACATAAAATATCTCAGTTAATTCTCACAACTATTGACATTGCTATAAAAAAATACCCTTTTACAGGGGAGAAAATCAAGTCTCATAACATTTGAGTGTTTTTCCCAATGCCAAGCAAGTAATAAGTGACCAACCTTGGTCTAGAATGTGCATTTGTCTGACCAAAGAACCTTTGCTTTAGTCATTGCAAACATTCCTGGAGCCACAAATTGAAAAGATTCATATTTCAGAGTTAAAAATAGTAAGTTTAGCTCTAAGGGCAAATATTTTATACTTACTATATTCTAGGTACTGTTGTAAGAGCTTTATCTATATTATCTCCTTAGATACTAATAATAATGGGCACTGTGATTATGCCCATTTTGGATAAGGACACAGGCTTATATATTGTCTGCACAGCAAATAACAAGAATGTTCAGAGCAAAATGAGAAAATGTTTCTTTTGTTGCGCAAGAATTAATATCTCCCCCAGATGTCAGTTACTTTTATGAGGAGCATTAGCCAGTTGAGGAACCCCATCCTGGTCTGTCCTGTATAGACTTAATTATAAGAGAACAAGACTGAACACCAAAAATCCTCAGCACTAACCTCTTCTCCATTACTAAATAACCTCTCTCTAGACCCAAATTTCTCAATCCTTCAATCATAGGTGCTGACTGAACATTATCCTGGGTTCTAAGCACTTTGTCCCTGAGGAGCTGATGGTTAAGACCAACGAAAGAATTGTAGTTATTACAAATAAACAAGATTAAAGACAGTATGTGCAGAGCTTAATCTCTAGGGACATCACAGGAAAATATATGCTGAATAACTTTCTGGAGGTTTCAAGCCTCTCTCAGTTGGTATTCGGTTTAGCTGTATGTAACAGAAACCAGACTATAGTGACTTAAGCAAGCAGCGATTTTTTAAATGCAACTAAGAGTCTGGAAATTCAATCCAAGGCTGATATAGCTTCTCCTTAAAGGCTCCTTTGAGCTTTCATCTCTACTTTCTGCCAACTTTAGAATGTGACTTTTTTTTATAATATCCAAGTGACTGCAAAGATGGTTGTTCTACCTCTCGGTACTATTTACATGGCTAAGCCTAAATAAGTGTTCATGTCAATCAAGTCTGGTCCTTTTTATCAGGAAAACTAGTTTTATTGGAAACACTACCCAATAGATTTCTGATTACATCACATTAGATAGAACTATTTCACATATATAACCAAAACTCCAAGGAAAGTATGGAAGTTGAACTTTTAGCTGGCCACAGTTCTGCTATGGAGGAAAATGATTCTTTGGTTTAAAAAAAAGGAAGGGAGAACATATTTTGAGTAGGCAAATGGCAGCGTCAGCTACACCCATTTTTATTGCCAAATAGCTCTGCAATCTTGAGCAGGTTAGGCCACTTATGTGAACATAGGTATGAAGTCAGCTAGCCCGAGCTCAACCATGTCTAGCTTTGTGAACCCAAACAAATTTCTAATCTTCTCATGTACAGTAATTATAGGATGTAAAACCCATCATCATCTTATTTTATAGATGGAGGAGATGAGGCTTTGAGATATTAGAAAATGTGTGCTCGGTCAAACAGTTAACCAGGAGTGGAGCTGGGACTCAGACCAAGGTCTGAATTACTTCAAAGACTTTTCTCAAAGACAGCTATTCCCAATTTTCTGTGCCTTTGCAAAGTTCACCAGTTGAACAGGTAAGATAAAGTGATCCCCACAAACACATGATTTATCAATTACACAGACATAACCAGAGTTAGTGGGAGAAGAAACAGGTCTAAAGTATTCCTGAAGGTCTCACACATAGTTATACAATACGTACATTCTTATCCTTCTTGTCTTTTTTCTTTTGACTTCACCTAGGTTCCCAGGCAGTAAGTTGTGCATTCAGGTCAGTCTCACAGTGGTATTCTTTAATCCAATTTAGCTTTTATAGGATCCTGCTTTTCTCATTATCCCATAACACTATAAGTTGTGGTTGGGCACCTTAAAACCACCTTGTTTAGGATTCCTTCCTGAATGATAAACTTCATGTTAGTTGGTTTTCTTCCAAGGGGGTACTGCAAACCATAGTTTCTGTCTATGATCGTCGTCGTCGTCGTCGTCGGCAGCCGTCCGTCTTGAGAGACGATGGCGTAGCTTCTTGAGAGTCTATCTGCACCGCCGAGAATGGCTGTGTAGTCCGACTCGGGAGTGACAATCCCTGCCGCACTTATTACAGGTGAAGGCAGATGGCTGTTGTTGCTGCTGTTGACGCTGCTTCTGCCTCGATCTTTTCTGGACCGCCTCCTCGTTGCACGCAGCCTCTGCGTGTGACGTACCTTGCCTGACCGCGAGCCTCCAGGCTAGGCGGTCGTCTGCTTGAACTTCCCATGTGTTGAGATTGATGCATAGATGCTAAAATCCTCAACAACATATTAGCAAAACAAATCCAGCAATACATTAAAAAGATCCTACAGCATGATCTTGAATGATTTATTCTGGGGATGCAAGTTTGGCAGCAAATCAGTAAACATGATACACCACATAAACAAAATAAGAATAAAAGCAACATAATTATATCAATTGATGTAGGAAGAGTATTTCATAAAGTCCAGACCCCATTTATAATAAAACTGTAAGAAAAGTAGGAATAGAGGAAGCATACCTCAACATAATAAAAACCATACATGACAAACCCACAGACAACACTATACTCAATGGGCAAAAACTACAAATCTTTCCCTTAAGAACAGAAATAAGGCAGGTGTGTTTGCTTTCACCACTCAACATAATACTGAAAGTACTATCCATAGCAATCAGACAAGAAGAAGAAAAAATAAAAGGCATCCAAATTGTAAAGAAAGAAGTAAAACTGTCATTATTCACAGATGACAGAATATTGTATGTAGCAAACCTTAAAAAATATTAGATCTAATAAATTGATTCAGTAAAGTAGCAGGATACAAAATTAATATTCAGAAATTGGTGGTATTTTTATATAACTATAATAAGATATCAAAGAGAAATTAAGAAAACAATCCCATTTACTACTAAACAACAAAAAAATAAGGTACTAGGAACAAATTTAAACAAGGAGGTAAAAGTCATGTGCTAGAAAATTTTCAGGTACTAAAGAAAGAAACTGAGGAACATACAAATAAATGGAAACATCCCATGTTCATGGATAAGAAACATTAATATCATTAAAATGTCCATACTACCCAAAGTAATCTACAGATTAAATAAAATTACTCTTAAAATACCAATAGTATATCTCACAGTTATAAAACAAATATTCCAAAAATTTATATGGAACCACAAAAGACCTTGAATAGCCTCAGTAATCTTGAGGAAGAAGAACAAAGTTGGATGTATCACACTCTCTGATATCAAATTACACTACAAAGTCATAGTAATCAAAACAGCATGATACTGGCATAAGAATAGGCATATAGATGCCTGAAACAGAATAGAGAGCACAGAAATAAACCCATGCCTTTATGGTCAACTAATATTTGACAAAGGAGACAAGAACATACAACATGGTAAAGGAAGTCTTTTCGATAGGTGGTGTTGGAAAAATTGGACAGATACATGAAAAAATTGAAACCAGACCACCAACATACACCATACACAATAGACTCAAAATGAATAAAGACTTAAATGTAAGTAACAAAACCATGAAAATTCTAGAAGATAAGTCTCTTTAACGTTTCACATAGTAATGACTTGGTGGTGATGAACTCCTTTAGCTTAGAAAAAGATCACAACTATGAACATTAAAGTGGCAATAAATTCACAACTATCAACAGTTGAATCTAAAAAATAAACTAAGTAAACAAGCAAAACAAAAACAGAATCATAGATATGAAGATCATTTGGAGGGTTAACAATTGGGAGGGGGAAAATAGGAGAAAAGGTGCAGGGATTAAGATGTATAAATTGGGAGACTTCCGGCCAAGATGGAGGCATAGACAGACATGCTGCATCTCCCTACACAACTAAGAAGAAATACAACTACCTCAAAACTAGAAACAACCAGAAGTTCCAGAAAATCAAAGTGCATGGAAGTCCAGCAAACAAAGATAAAAAAAGAAATACTCATCCAGACAGGTAGGAGGGGCAGAGCTTGGGCGGAGAGAACATGGTGTGGTGATGTCACCAGTGGCGGCAATGGCAGGCCAGTGGAAAGTGCAGTTACACATTTTTAAAAGTCAGGAGGCACACATGGGGAGTGTTCCTAGCTCCTCACAGGACCTTGCAGCACAGGGACCCAGCACCAGGGAAAATCAAACCCCATTGCTTTTCACTGTGCAAACCGGTGGGGGTTGGGATGGAGGTCAGTCTCTCAGCAGAGTCCGTTTGTTTAAAGGACCCTCACAGACCTAGATCACCTGCTGATCCACCCACTCTGGGAACAATGGCCAGGGAAGCAGCTAGAGGGGCGCCAGTCCGGTGTGAAAGTGGGAGAAGTGCCTAGAAAAGGGACGAGTGCTGGGCAAGCGGCATTGTTCCTTCTCATACCCCTCCCCCACATACAGTGCCACAACGTGCTGAAACAGGTCGCCCATTACTGACCAATACCTAAGGCTCTGCCCCTTGCAACCTAGTAGGAGCGACAGCTCTTCCTGGGACATGGAAACAAACAAACACAGGAGACTTCTAGCCAAGATGGAGGCCGAGAATGACACGCTCCATCTCCCTCCACAACTAAGAAGGAATACAAGTACCACAAAGCCAGAAATAACCAGAAGTTCCAGAAAATAAATAGAAGTCCAATGTATGAAGTTATAAAGCAGTGGTGCTGGTCCAGAAAGGTAGGAGGGGTGAAGCCAGGGAGGAGAGTTCAAGCTGTGCTCTCCATGGCAGCAGCAGCAACAGAATCAGGACAGTGGTAAGCACAGACACCCGTATTTAGGGGGAGGCAAGAAGCACTGGAGGAGCACCCCTGGCTGCAGACCAGACCCGTCAGCTTGCGATTCCAAAGCCTGGGAAAGCAGACATCCATTGCCTTGGACTGTGAGGCCTGAAGGGGGTGGGGACTGAGGAGGAGGCTCCCAGTCTCTCAGCAGAGAGTGAACGGCAGGAAGCCCTCTTGGATCCCCACTCTCACAGAAAATGCCACAGCATAGTTGTGACGAGTGCACAGGGCTCTGCCCCCTATAGCATAGGAAGTATGACAGCCCTTCCCAGGAAGCAAAAGTAAACACAAAATGGTCAGGATGACACAGATCGTGATAGAGACCCTGGTGACACAGCTGACCAGACAACAAATATCTAATCTAAGGAAGCAGCAGATAGGAAATCTTCTTGAGGCTCAGTTCAGAGCTTTGGTTATAAAAATGCTTACAAACCTAACAGCAGATCTTAAACAAGACGAGGAAGAAATGAAGGGTAGTCCTGCTGAAATGCACAAAAACACATACAAAACTAGTGATGAGGGCAAGAAAACCAGGGATAAAATCAACAAATCGGAACATAGGGAAGGAACAAACAGTCAACCAGTGCAGAAAGAGGAAACGAGAAGTAAGGAAAATGAGGAGAGGCTCAGAAACTTAATGGACAGCTATAAGCGGGCCAACATCACCAAATCATAAGGCTTCCAGAAGGTGAAGAAGAACTAGAAATTTAAAAATTATGTGAAAAAATAATGAAGCAGAACTTTCCTAACTTGGGTTAAGGACTTATAGGTCCAGGAAGCAGAGAGTTCAAAAAAAACTGGACCCAGGGAAAATCACACCAAGACACATTATAATCAAAATGTCAAAAATTAAGGATAAAGAGAGAATCTTAAAAGCAGCAAGAGAGAAGAGAATTGCATACAAGGATGTCCCAATAAGACTATCAGCTGATTTCTCAAAAAGAAACTGCAGGCTAGAAGGGGCTGGCAAGAAATAGTCAAAGTAATGAAAAGCAAAAACTACAACCACAACTTCTCTATCCAGCGAAGCTGTCATTCAGAATGGTAGAGCAGAGAAAGTCCTTCCAGGACAAAGTAAAACTGAAGGAGTTCATCAGATCCAAACCACTGTTATATGACATGTTAAAGGGACTTGTTTAGAAGAAGGAGGATCAAACTATGAACATTAAAATGAAAACTGTATCACAATAACCAAAAACAGAAGCTAGGAAATTGAAACAAAGGCAGACTAAGTAGGCAATGAGAGTGGCAAAAGAATTATAGGTATGGGGAACATTATGTGGCAAGGTCAGTAGGGAGGGTGAATGGGGGAAAGGGAGGGAGATGGTACAGGAATTAAGAAGCATAATAGCAGGGAGTGGAGTAGATAGGAAGATGTTGAGAAGAGCTATATGCACAACCAATGGGCATGGACTAAGGGGGGGAAACAACTGGAGGGAGTGGGGTCACTGGGTGGAGGGGAACAAAGGGAAAAGAAATTGGGACAACTGTAATAGCATAAACAATAAAGCATATTAAGAAAAAAAAAGGAGTATAAATTGGTAGGTACAGAATAGATGAGGGGATGTTAAGAACATTGACATGAACTAAGGGGGAATATTGCCAGAGGAAATAGAAGGTACTGGATGGAGGGGGTGAAAGGGAGAAAATTGGGACAACTTTAATAATCTAATCAATAAAATATATTTTAAAATTTGAGAAGAAAACATAAGCAGTATTAATCTCAGACATTGCTCATAGAAATATTTTTGCCTATGTATATCTCCTCAGGCAAGGGAAACAAATGAAAAAAAAACTTAAAAACCAGACTTGATCAAACTAAAAACTTCTGCACAGCCAAAGAAACCATTAACAAAATGAAAAGAGAAATCACTGAGTGGGAGAACATATTTGCCAATGATATATCTGATAAGGGGTTAATCTCCAAAATATATAAAGAAGTTATACAACTCAACATCAAAAATATATATATATAATTTTAAAAGTGGACATAGGACCTGAATAGATACTTCTCCAAAGAAGACATGAAAAATTTCTCAACATCACTAATCATCAGAGAGGTGCAAATTAAAACTACAGTGAAATATCACCTCATGTCTGTCAGGGTGGCTATCATCAGTAATCAACAAACAAGTGCTGGTGAGATTGTGGAGGAAAGGGAACCCTTGTGCACTGTTCATGGGAATGCAGACTGGTGCAGCCACTGTGAAAAACAGTATGAGTTTCCTCAAAAAATTTAAAATGGAACTGCTTTTTGACCCAGAGAACCTACATCTGGCAATATATCTGAATAAACCCAAACTAATAATTTGAAAGTGTATATGCACTCCTATATTAATTGCAGCATTATTTACAATAGCCAAGATTTGGAAGCAGTCCAAGTGCCCATCAGTAGATGAGTGGATAAAAAAATGTGGTACATTTATACAATGGAATACTGATAAGCAGATAAAAAGAAGGAAATTTTACCTTTTGTGATGATGGACCTGGAGATCATTATACTATATGAAATAAGCCAGTCAGAGAAAGACAAATACCATATGATTTTACTTACATGTGGAGTCTAATGAACAAAATAAGCTAACAAACATAATAGAACCAGAAGCATGGATACATGGAACAGACTGACAGCTGTCAGAGGGGTTAGGGTTTGGGGCCCTGGATGAAATAAGGTAAAGGGATGACGCAAAGAAAACAGACACACACATGCACACACACACACACACAAATATAATCACACACAGATAATCATGTGGTGATGGAGGAAAGAAATTGAGGGTAGGTGGAGGTGGGCAAAGGTAAGATAAATGAGGATGGAAAGAGACTGCTTGTGGTGGTGGGCGCATAATGCAGTCTGCAGATGGTATTTTATTGAATTGTACACTTCAAATTTGTAATGTTTTGTGAATCAATGTCACCTCAATAAACTCAATTTTAAAATAAACAAGTTATCAGGTTAGAAAACTGAAAAAAGTAACCTGCACTTAAGCTTTTCAAGTGCCCACCGAAGAGGACTGAACCAGCTGAAATGGCTACTTCCAGTGTGTTTAGATACTGTGAGGATGAAGAACTTGGCATTTCTGATTAGGTCTCATGTCTCTAACATGGTAACTTGTTTTCATTAATATAAGAGGCTAATGAAAATGTTTTTTTCCTTCAGCAATAGACCCAAAAGACTAGGAAAATCACATAAGACTTAAATTTGGCATCAAGATGGATGGAATATTGATAATTTTTAATGTAATCATGTTTCCTTTATGTATCCACATGTATATTTAATATATAGTGAATATTTTTCAGTGCTAAGACTCAGTTGTGGTATTACTACATTCTAATTTGCCTCATGAGAAAGTATTTTCAGCAATTTATGACTGAATTGAAAATAAAAATAACATAATTCTTAGTGATGACTAGTGGAATTCCATCAAATTCAAGTCCAGAAGAAAAATGACATTGCACACAACCATAAACTTTGAGAGAAAGACAATTTTCAACAGTGTGATTTATGGTCATAACATTCCAGAATTCTGTCTTTCCAACAAAGCTTTGCAATCATTTGAGGATGGCAGTCCTGGTATGCACATTATTCTCTAAACCTGGCATTGCCTTCTTGCATGCCATTGTAAATAAGGAAGCTACCTCAGTACTTGACATGTGGGGTGCCAGAGGGCAAGTTACCTCAAAATTAACTTCTGTCTAATATGATTAGCAATCTGCAGCTGTAGGTGACTCAATGCCTCTGACACTCCAAGGAAGACATAATTGCTTCTTTTCAAGAATATGTGGAGACTTTGAGCATGAAGTTATTTGGGGGGCTCTTCTGAGGATTTCAGAACCCCTCAGTTCTCTTTAAGGAGAATAACTTAACAAAAACAATCTCATTACTGTAAATTGGCCATAGGGGAGCTATATATCCTACAATGTTAAGTGAAAAAAAGCATGATATTAAATTGCATACATAGTATGATCTCAAATAGTTAGCATGCACATGCATAGTCAAGGCATTCAGGGTAATAAATCATAATGTTAGTTACAGCTTATCTTTAGGCAGTGAAATTATGGGAAATTGTCATTTTCTTGTTTGCATCCTTATGGGTGTTTAAATATCTTTTCAGCTTTAATGTGTTACAGTTTTAAGCAGGAAAATGGTCACTATTTCAAAACAATCAACTGGAAACATTTCTTCATGTCTGTTACCTTTTATTTCCAATGGTTTATAAAAAATTGAAGTTCTCTTCTCTTTAGCCTAAAAGAAAAAATTCCTCGTCTATAATTTTCTGGTTTTATGATGCCACAATGAACTCTTCTGAGAAATTCTTCTTGCACTTGATGTTTTTGATGTAAGCTCACTTAATAGATACTTTGTGAAATGTATTTATATATTTTCTTTTAGATACCTTGACCTCCAGATACTTTCATGATCGGAAATGCATTTAAAAAATGAGTGAGTCCCCTCACCTTTGCTTTCTCACTTAACAGTGAAATTTGGTCTCAGAGTTGCTCTCAAGACCAAGAAGTACTACCCAGAGCAATTTGCAGGAACAAGAAGTCAATATTAAGAGGAGGGCACTGATATATATATAATCTTCTGCACAGTATAGTCCTAAGCAATATGGGTGTAGTATGGTCCATGGAATCACATGGGACCTATCTCCAACATGCTGAATCAGAATCTCTAAAGTTTAGATCCAGAATTATGCAATGGTAAACAGGTGTTTCTTTTTTTTATATAATTTCTTTTATTTTTTGGTTTTTCAATTACAGTTGTCCCATTTTTCCCCCATTGCTCCCCCCACCCGGCCCATTCCTTCTCCCACAATCATATGGAACGTGTATAAATGACTCATGGACATGGACAACGGGGAGGGATTAAACAGGTGTTTCAAGTCATTCTAATGTACAACAAAGTTTGACAACTATTCTAGTAGTAATTGAAAAAATGGTAGATATTTTTTATTATTGCAGAAATTGTGGTCTCTTTTCAGGATCACAACCATAGCTATGAAGATATAAAGGCTAGTTCAGGAGTCATCACTTATTGTTCCTTTTTTTTTCAATATTTATGGTCATGACTCATTGGTTTACTCTCATTAGCTCAGGGAAGAAGATGCATAGAAATCCTTCTCTTCCCAATACCCTAGTTGAGTGGTTCTTTCTCTGATTATGAAGCAGTGTGCTGTAATTTTTATTTACTTGTGCAAGAAACAATTTCTGAGCACCTATTATGTGCTTGCTTCATACTTTGCTAGTTATAGGAAACACAGAAGTGACTAAGAAATAGTACATACCCATTTTAGTTTCTTATTACTTCTGTAACAAATCACCACAAACTTAGTAGTTTAAAACAACACAAATTTATTACATAATGGAAGTGAGAGGTTTAAATAGGTCTTACTTAGCTAAAATCAAGGTGTATAGAGGGCTATTTTCTTCTGGTAGCTCTAGGGGAATATTTGTGTCTGCCTCTTTTCCAGCTTCTAGAGGTGATCTGTATTTCTTGTCTGGTGGCTAATTTCATCCATCTTCAAGGCCAACAAATTGCATCTCTCTGATACTCCTCCCATCATCATTATTTCATCTTCCTCTGACCACAGCCAGGAAGGGTTCTCAAATTTTAATGCTGCAAGTGATTAGATAGGACTCAACTGGATAACCAAAGATAATTTTTCTGTCTTTAGGTCCTTACCCTTAATCTCATCTACAAAGTCTCTTTTACAATGTAAGGTAAGATATTCACAGTTCTAGGGATTAGGATATGAACATCTTTTGGAAGTCATTATATTCCTATCATACAACTCAAAGAAGTACAGCTCTGGCAGTGAGAACAACATATAAACAATCACGGAGAAGTATGCTGCATCTCATAATGACATGTACAAATGCCTATGACAGCATAAAACAGGGAGCAAATTCAACTTTGGGTAGAGAGTAGTCTGGATAAATTTTGCAAAGGTCATGCTTGAGCTGGGTTTTAAAGGGTTATTAAGGAGAGAAAACAAAATAAGATGTGAGACACATTCAGATTTAGACTCCAGCTCCACCACTCATGAGCTATATGATCATGGACACATTTCTTAACAGTTCTGAGCCCAATGTCCTCAGTTATATTTATAGAGTGAATAATTTATTTCTCTTAAGTTTGTGGCATGTATTAAATAAGTCAAAGGTGGTAAAAGTGTTATGTAAACTATGATATCCAGTAAATAAAATGGGTTACAATAATAAATGTGGCTTTTAATGAGGTAGGGTTTCTAGATATTGCAAGTAAAATATATAGGGCAGCCAATAAAAATTGAATTTCAAATAAGCAATAATTTTTGGTATAAATATCCTCCATGCAATACTTAAGACATACTTATACTAAAAAGGTATCTGTTTATTTATCTGAAATTCAAATTTAATGAGGCATCTCATATTTTTTTCTGGCAACTCTTAAAATGGGGTTGTAATTAATCACTCTGGGCTCCAAAAAAGACAGTTGCCTGGTATGTCTGTTTTTTTCTGGAAGAAAAAAATCTAGGAGAGCATCTTTATTATGCAAGAGACAAGCCATTTAAATGGATGCAATGTGAGAATTCAGAAGGAGCACTTTAGAAGTCAAAAGGTCACAACTCCATGAAATGCTAGCAGGGCAAGTTCTTCAACTCCTCTGAGTTGGATGATGGTATAGTGGAGAATGCCTTTGGAATAAGACAACCCTTGGTTTCAAACACAGCTTATCTTTTTAGAAGCTTTGTGGCCTTGGATAAACTATTTAATCTCTAAATCTTCATTTCTCCATCTATAAAACTGAGATGATAGAATCTACTTCATAGAGCTATTTTAAGGATTATATGAAGTCATTCAGGTAAAGAGACTTAGTACAGTCCCTGTGCATAATAGTGCATTAAATATCAATATAACAGAAATAATAAAGAGTTTTATATGCTTTATGATAGAATCTAGACTGTAATCAACTTTCGTTGTATAAACAATATTGTCTCTAATATACCTATGAGATGTAAAGACCTAATTATTCTTTCATTACATCAATAATCATTGGGCCAGGCATTTGAATGGGTCCTGAGGAGAAACAATAGAAAGAGTCCTTTAGTCTCGCAGAGCTCACAGTTTTGATGGCTTATCAGATAATATTATAGAATGATTGGAACGGTGTGAAGTTTCAATGAATTGCAGGGACTTCAAGACTAGAAACTTTCCCCCAGGTTCTGTTGCCAAGGACCTTAAGATACAGCTTAGGTTCTGCCAATGTGAAACATAACTTGACATTTGTAAGGCGGAAGAGAAACAGAAGCCACACTACCCTGCCTCTGGAGCAGCAAGCAAACACCTGGACCTTAACAGGTTTGAGATTTTTGTAGCAGCCTGTAGGTACTTCCACAGGAGTAACCTATGTCAATGCTACATGACAGTTATGGTCATATTCACCAGTTCTTTTTTTGTTTCCTGACTCAGGAGAAGGGGTACATGAGGTTAGGGGGAGCAAGAAGCAACTTCTTGATTCCTGAAAGCTAGAATTGAACTGGAAATCTAGTAGTGGCCTTTTTGACATTCTTTCTTCTAGCTCTTCCAATTCATTAGTAAACAACTAAATTCCTATGTTGAATCTCTTACCTGACATAGCTGCAAATAATGTCTGTTTTTCTGACCAACACTGACTGCTAAAATAAACTAAGCACAAAGTAATCCAGATACTTATAATACAGATACCTAATAGAAAGTTTAATGCACAGGGAACTTTCTTTGGAAGCAAAATACAGTCAACCATTGAACAGCATGGTTGTTAGAGGTGCTGCCACCCTGCATGGTCACAAATCTACATATAACTTTTGATTCCCCCAAAACCTAACTATTAATAGCCTGCTGTTGACTGGAAACCTTATCAATAGCATAAAGAGTGAATTAACATATTTTGTATGTTATATGTATTATATACTGTATTATTGCAATAAAGTAAGCTAAAGGAAGGAAAATGTTATTAAGAAAAATCATTAGAAAATATGCTTACAATATTTATTGGAAAAATCTGCATATGAGTGGACCCAATATTTCAAACTCATGTAGTTTAAGAGTTAGCTGTATAGCTCATAAAAGGAACATTAAGTATTCCAGTATGGCTGAATTCGGTGAGAAAGGAGGATTTGTGAAAGACAAAACTAGAGAAGTAGGAGTGGTAGGGAGTGTTGAGATTGCAACGGTCTTTGTATGACTATAGATCACTGGATAGAGGTAGAGCAACTGGGAGAGTAATAACATGATCATATTTGAGAAAAATCATTCTGCTGCTGCAGAGAAGGGTCTGAATGGCCTAACAACAGAAGCAGCAAACCAGTTAAGAGAGTATCATGGATGATCATGTGAGAGAACATAGCGGATTTTACCGCAGGCATAGAAATAAAGATGAGGGAAGTGATAGTTTCAATATAGTTTTCCATTAGAATTGACAATATTTGCTGATAAGTTAAATGTGGTTGGTGAGAAAGATTTTTAAAAGTCAAGAATAACACCTGTTTCTGGCTTTAGGAATCATATAGAAGTGTTATATACTGAAATGTGCATGTAAAATGAATCACCTAATTTAGGGGGAAAAACAGACTTGAGTTCTGAGTATAATAAAGTACAAGTGTTTTTGAAGCATCCATTTGGAGAGAGCCAACCAGCAGTTGGCTATAGAAGCCTAGAATTTGAAAAGAGGTATCTAGAGGGCAGGTACCTAAATTCAGGAGACATTAGTATTTAGCTCATATATTGTCATACATGAGATAACTTAGAAAGGAATTGCAAAGTGAGAACAAAATGATGGCTTACTACATATATCTTAAGAACTTAAAATTTAGGCATTTCAAAAAGAGTATAATAGACTGAGTTTAAAACTATAAATGTATCAAGGGACAGTAGTGAGGTTAAAAATAGAGGATAGAGGATGATTGAATAACGTTCCCAAGAAGTGAGGAAGAAGTAAAATCTAGAACATTAGCGCAAGTTCAGCCTCAGACTGGATAAGAGCTTTTAAAAAAGGATGTCCAGAAGAGGGGTTGCTGGGTCATATGGTAACTCTATTCTTAATTTTTTTGAGGAGCTTTCATGCTGTTTTCCAAACTGGCTATACCAGTTTATATACCACCAGCACTAAGTGAGTGTTCCTTTTTCTCCACAACATCTCCAACATTTGTCATTACCTGTCTTGTTGATAATAGCCATTCTAACAGGTGTGAAGTGGTATATCATTGCGGTTTAGACTTGTATTTCCCTAATAGCTAGTGAAGTTGAGTATTTTTTATATATCTGTTGGCCATTTGTATGTCTTTTTGGGAGAAATGTTTATTCAAGTCCTCTTTCCATTTTTTAAAATTGGATTGTTTGTATTTTCCGTTATTGAGTTTATGAGATTTTATATATTTTGAATATTAACCCTTTATTGTAAGTGTTGTTTACAAATATCTTTCCCCATTAAGTTGGTTGCCTCTTTGTTTTGTTATTGGTTTATTTTGCTATGCAGAAGCTTTTTAGTTTGATATAGTCTCATTTATTTGAAAACATTCATAAATATATATGGACTCCTATGTTCATTGTACTTTTACTCACAGTGGTCAAGACATGAAAATAAACAGCATGTCCTTTGGTTGGATAAGAAAGATGTGGTGCATATGTATAATGTAATACTACTCAGCCAACAGAAAAGATGATAAAACTGAAAACAACAAATGAAAAAATAAAACAAACAAAAATTCATAGACACAGACAACAATAAGATGATTCCCAGAGGGAAAAGGGGATAGGAGATATGTAGTAAAGGGTGTCAAATATATGGTGAGGGAAGGAGATTTGACTTGGGGTAGTAAACATACAAAGCAATATACAGATGATATATTATAGAACTATATACTTGAAATCTATATACATTTATTAAACAATGTCATTATTCACCAGAGAATTGTTTCTATTTTTACTGAAAAGTAGAAAACCACTAAATATATTGAAAGGAGTGGCAGAGGTATAAGGAGAGTAGACTTAGTTCGAATTAGCCACATTTTAGAATTTGTGTAAAATGGATAAATAATTAATCAGGAAAACAAAATGATTTAATGAAGGCCCAAATTTGTAGCATCTGATAGTTCAGAAGCCATATCCTTGTAATGACTCTTATTACTGTGTGACTGGTAGCATGCTAATTGAATTATATGAGTCTCAGTTTCCTTATCTGTAAAATGAATGACAATATCCATATCACAGAGCTGTCCCAAAAATTAATTTACTAGTAAAGGGACTTAATTTCCACAGTATTAAAAGTAATAAAGTAAAAATCTATTTCTTTCATTTGAGCATATAGATGAAGCTATAACTACAGATGTATCAACTTCTGGACTTCTTGACTCCAAGAGCCAGTGTTCTGTTTTGTTTTTCTTACTCTATTTAAGGTTAGTTTTCTGTCACAAACTAAATAAACCCAACAATATAAAGTGCATAGAAGTTGTGCCTGGCACAAATATTGGTTAAACTACAGGTATTATTATTGTAGCAGTAGTAGTAATTATAATTGTATAAAAACCACAAAATGTTTTTCATTTTGCTGCAGAGAAATGAGGTAGCTAAAGTTGCTAGAAGCTTCCTTGGGATAGTGGGACAATTCAAAGAAGGTACAGAAAAAAGGTTGAAGTTGCCTCTCTGCTGTTCTAGCCAGATTTCAATGACACTGGAAGATGTGAGTTGTCTTTCTGTGGGAAGGGATAAAAAGATATACTGTTTATGGAGGAAGAAATTTCTTTCAGGCTATAGTGACCCTTAAATAAACCAATATAATGGATAGACTAACAAATTAAAGAAAGATTACATTTGACATGATCAGACAAATGTCAAGGTTACAAAAGGTAACTGAAAGAGACAATGTCCCATGAGTAAATATAGAACAATTAGTGCTGGTAAAGGTTGATTGGCACAATACAAATTATCCCAGGGAGAAACTAAATACAATAGTAAAATGGAGCAGTAGGAGTGCCAAAAGCTCTGAATAGTGAGGAAACAGGTATATCTGGAAGATAGTATCAAAGAGAAATGATTGATGAAGCAGTGGGTCTGTGTGTGCTCAATTTTTAACAACACTGGTCTTGGCAGGATCCAGGTGCAAGCTGAGTTAGATAATAAAAGTCTAAAACGTGTCTGAAACTCGCTCAAAACCATTATAAATATCACACTGTTATCTCTCTTCCATTGGATAGTTGTCATTACAATAATATAGTTTGTACATTCTCAACTATCTAAGAAACCCAAAAAGAATTATTATAGAACATGACTTCACTATTACAGTAATTAACCTGAGTCAATATGATTGCTGATTAGTAGGATACTGAAATTTCTTTACATCCACCACATTGTTTTTTTTTAAATCAAATTTTCTTATTTTTGGATGCTTGGATTTTGTTGGTTTAGTTTCTTCAATGAGTATTCCTCAAGAAACTGATTTTGTCTATATTCAATAATTTGTTAGATTGCCTTAGATCTCAGTTTTGAGCTAAAGAGATGTTGAGCTAAAATTTTTCTAGGTATACTGAGGGACAATGCATGTTCCAATGCAGGATGGGGAACCAGAAAGCTCAATCCTAAAGAGAGTCACTCCTTTTCATCTCTTTATTAATTAATAAAGAGCTCCTAAATCTGACAATACTGTAAGAGCAATACTAGGGTAACCAGAAATCTTCCACCTCAGCCTCCACTTGGTGATGCTGACACCTTCCCAACACTTTGATATAGTCATAAATCATCTGCCCATTTCCTAAATGGGGATGAAACTGTGGTACACATAAAGAGAGGAGAGTTACCTTTACTCTAAAAAGGCTTCCCTTAGTGAAGATGGAACACAGCACAAGCTATAAGTTATCATTCTTTTTCATATTTAGCAGTAATTTATTTTATGCCTATTAGGATGTGGCAAAGGCTTTAAATAATCAAGTAACTATTTTTTTGTATATTTATTGATTATGTTGTTACAATAGTTCCAATTTTCCCCTATTTGCTCCCCTCCACCCAGTACTCCCCTTCCGCCAGCAATCTCACTCCCCTTAGTTCATGTCTATGGGTTGCACATACAAATTCTTTGGCTTCACCCTGTCTTGTATCCTTCTTTTAAAAAAATTAATTAATTTTTTATAACAATAAAAAATAACAATTCTCCCCTCTCATACTTAAGACCCTTTATAATCTTATAAAGGACAATGGTCAAAGGTGTCGTGCTCCTCTAGCTGCTTCAAGCTGAACATGGTCACCATCCTACCTACCGTTGGGTCCAGAAATCCCTAATCCCCAGGTGTGGAGGGGAGGGTGGCATTCCCACATGGGGAAGGATCTTGCAGACTCCAGGTCAGTTGGCTGTCCCCGGATCACGGGATGCTTGGATTAACAGGCTGGAATTCTAGTTGTATTCTGGGGGCAACAGATTTGGCAACAGGGTTAAAAGACATCATTCAATCCATAACCACTAGATGACAAAAAGCAGGGATTAATTTTTCAATGTCCCATATTAGGGGAGAAAAAAAAGAAAAGGCTCTTTGGAGGGAGGTGTGCAATGCACATCACACCTGTCCAAAACCCTTTTGCCCACTGTACTTAGTTTTGGCTGAGGGAAATATTTTAGGTTTCCCCCCTCTCAGACCTCTGGGCCCTTTCTGTCCAAGCCTTTATGATAGAAAATAAAGACCAGTTTTAAAGTGAAGCCCACAGACCACTCCATACTTCACCAACCCAGCCACTTAGTTCAGCCAAACTTTTGAGTCTCAGGAGGCAACAATGCAGACAGGATTAAGTAAGGCTTATGTGTACGAATATTAACTTAGGTAATGAGATCATAGGCTTATGCCCTATGAAAACAGAACACACATGTTAATTTATGCAACATAACCCACAAACCAGTCTCTGTATCTGCAAGACTCTCTTATTGGAAAGACGTTCAGTTGTAAGGTATTTGATATTATTCTTGACTGTAAATTAAGCATCTTTGATGATCTCACAGAACTAGTTTAACTTTCAAATGAAAACAAACTTTAAATGAAAAGAAACTTTAAAGACAGTTAGCTGCACTACTTTACAGTCTACCACTGAGCATTGTGGTTTTCCTTGAATCGTGATTTTTCTCCTTAATATTACCCTCCTTGTCATTAAAGGGACCGTAATAAGTCCAGCTTTAATGTATCCTGTTCATTTGCATAAACACAACAAGAGCAGCAAGTAATTACATATGATCTTTATGTCTGATTTGCTGGAACTTACACAAGGAAACTTTAGGGTGATTTTCAGTCTGCCCTTCAGGGCTCAGAAGCTGAGCCACATACCTGCCATTAAGCCTTGCCTGTAAACACCTGTCTTTTCCAAGTCCTTCAGGTTTTCGGTTGTGCTTTAAGGCCCTCAAGTAACTAATATTTGAGTGCTTACCATGTGCCTTTGTGCCAAGTGATATTTCAAAGAGATTATTTTATTTAATACTCATTTCAAAAGTTTCTGAACTAGGTACTAAAATAATCCTGAGAATTTGGGCTTTTTAAATTTTTTTTCAAAAACTAAGGCTAATAATGAATATCTAATTACTTGTCACATGTTATCATTAGTAATCCAATATTATGTAAAATAAGAGCTTTACTTATGTTCAATGCATCACACTGCCTACCTAGAAATTCTAGGGTATTCTCAAATGTGCATGTTACTAAACCTGCCCTGATACTGATTGAGTCCCTCTTGTCTCCAGAGCTCTTCCAACTACACAACTGAGAAACTTTTGACCCCTTATCACCACAACCAGTACTCTGACCCTACTAACATATTCCTGACATCATAATTTCATTCCCAGATTTTTTTTGATAATCTTATATTTGACCTGTCTCCATTTTCTTCTAGGTCAAATTAATCAAATTCATACTTCCAAATGAATCTCCCTGAAGTAATACTTTGCTTACTCTGTTAAGATTAAAGGCCAAGCTGCACAGCACAATGAAAACCTAAGATTGGATTCATCTCTAAATTACAGAGAAATAAAAAATTTTAGCAGTTTAAATAAAGGAATAAGTTTATATTTTTATTACATAAAATAAATCCACAGTTAAGCTATCCATGAACAGTATGGTGACTTCAGAAAAATCACTAGAACCCAAGAGCATTCCAACTCACCTCCTACCACCAATAGGAGATGGTACATGTTCTCATGGTCCAAGATGGCTACCAGAACTACAGCCATCATATCCAAGTTTAATATTGGAAAGAAAAATTAAGAAAGCTTTAAAAATGTGTTATATAGCACTTCCATCTCAATGACAAAAGTTTAGTCATATAGTAACACCAAGCTGAAAAACTTGCTTGGGTATGTAGTATTTTAGCTGTGGGGTGGTTTTCCATGATAAAAAGCAAGATTCTTGTTACTGAGGAAGAAGTTACAAACTAATAATGATAGACAACTAGCAGTCTCTACTCACATTTTATGGAAGTCTTCATGACTAGTCCTTTGTTTATCAGTTCAGATGAGACCTTAGCAGTTTTTAAAACGGTCACAAAATTCTTAAGCTTGCTCGTATTAAGCCCTTAAATGGAAAAATTCTCAAAATAGATATTCAACTCTTAAAAACAAAATTCTGACAATGCAAAAATGAATAATTCTCATGACAAAGAAAAGGGAGAAGTAAAAAAAGAACATAGAGCTGTACACGAAGCAGCCTGAACACTGCTCTCTAGTGATTTGAAATTGTAAGAGAAAAACAGATGGAATGAATGATGCATAACTAAAGGTAGATCCAGAAAAGTATTCAACACCTATAGTAGTACTGATGAAAGACTGCAAAATAGCATTTACATTTATATTCAGGAAAATGGAATATAGAATGCATTAGACTTATATTGGAAGCCTTCTCAAATTCTATCCTGTTTCTATCATCTCAATAAAAATATCTTCAGGCAGGAAACAAAAAGAAAATCTTGGTTTAGGAGTGGGGTTAAAGTTTAAACAAAGAGAAGGGTTATAAGAAAAAAATCTAAGGTGATTTAATGATCTTCAATTTAATAATATATCTGATATGTAGTCCTTAAAGAATTTCATGCAACTTTTTAAACTCAAGAGTTCTTTGAATTCTTTTCCCTTCTCTTTCAAATCCTTCACTATCATGGATTTGTCCACAGCCAGCAGGCTTACTCTGGCATATTTTTGCTATGTACATACCCGATATGGAACTTGGATCATCATCAACTACAGGTTACAGATTTGTTATCATCTAGCAAAGAGAAATTGTTTAAAAAACATATATATTTATTGGTGAAAGAGAGTAAAGCTGCCAGTGTCAGTTCTACCCCATTATTTGTCACTTGGCCTAGAAATTGAAGATCTGTACAGAAGTGAGGGATCTGCAGCCAGAATCATGATTTTTCTTTGAATGTTAAAAATCTTAGAGTGGGGACATATTATAGAATGAGAATCATAAGAAAAAATAACGAAAAGAAACATCCAAAGGGATTTGTCAGAGTATTGATGGTAGTGTGCTGAGGAGTATGATCAACACAGCACTCTGAGCCTGAGGTTCATCCAAAAATTATGACAGTGGATATACTGTTGAAGGCACCAGTAAGAAAAAATAATTCTTAAATTATCAGCAGTATAATATAAAACATTAATAAAAATGTACAAATATAGTGAAATAAAGTTAGGAAGGAGAACAATGTAGTACAGATAAATGCTCAAATGTTAGCTACTATCATCACAAGTATAAAGTAAAAGTCACTGTGCTGATTTCAATATGAGATGTAAGAAATAGATACATTGATATGTTCTTTAAAAATGATAATACAGTAAAAATAAGTATATCTTCCAAATCTCTAAAACAAAATTCAGATTTACATATAAGTGGACCTGTGCAGTTCAAATCCATGTTGTCCAAGGGTCAACTGTAGTCATATATATATTTTTTATATCCATTTTGAGGAATCTGAGTATGCAGAGAGACAACATAATTTATACACAGATTTTTGAGGACTTCATAGGGGTCAGTTATGTTCAAGTGTCAACTGTATATCTATTACTTCAATCTTAATCGCTACATAATTCAGATTCTCAAAGTCTTTGCTTCTCGATTTGATCTATTAAAAACTGAGAAAGGCATATTAAAGTTTCCCCAACACTTTCTGTCAGATATTATTTTTTTTGTTTCTAAGATTTCCTGCATTGTTTTTTTTCTTCTGACTATCGTAAGGTTTTATATTTGCATGTTTTTGATGGGGGTGGCAAGAAACAGGTTATTATTCTACATTCTGGGATCCAGTAACAGCATCTTCTATATCTCTCCAGCCCAGGAGGTGAATGGCATTTACCTTTTACTAATCCCTATATTGTCTCACTATTCTGTTTAGTATTTCAGCTATTCTATCAACTGTGTAACCAAATTTCTGCATTAATATGTCTTAGTTTAAAATAATTAGAATGGTTTTCTTTTCATAATTGGAACTTTCCTCTAAAGTAAAGTTGCATCTGTTTCCAGTGAATTATTCAGGCAACTGTGGTCAGAGCACATAAAAGCACAGATAAGTAGAAACTCACTAAGCTCAGAAAACATGTTGTATGAACTTGTTTGTGCCTGTTTGTCAATAAATGCTTTTATTTAACAAATATTGATGTATTGGAAGAATGTGGTCCAAGATAAGTTCCCATTATAATTTGGAAATGAGGTTTTGACATGGTAGCTAACCCTCTCTTACTTCTAAAATTGCTGCTATTGTTATCTACCAGAAAGAACCTAAGGGTTGCACATGAACAAATTGTCTTGAGTGAGTTAGAGAAGCAGGTCATCATAGTATGAACAAAGTGACAATGGAAGAAGACGCTGACCTGAAACTGAATTTCCTCTCAACAGGAACAGAGTCTGGGATAAGAATAAGTGTGAAAATAGGACCAACCAACTTGCATTATTTTCCCTTCTGCATAGAATTTTAACATTTATTTATCGTCCTTCAAGTTTACACATATTAAGTCACTAGTTTTTATACTACAGTGTACTTCAAATCTCATATTTTGACCATCTCTTCCCTTATTCCGTTTTACCTCCTTATTTCCTCTTCTTATTTTCAATTTAAATTCTATTTTATTTCTTGCTATGACTTATTTCAATTCCACATTCTTACTATTTCTCCCCTCTCCAGCCTCTCAAAACCATTGTTTTAAAATTTTATTTTTAGAGAGAGGGGAAAGGAGGGAGAAAGAGAGGGAGAGAAACATCAATGTGTGAAAGAAACATCAATTAGTTGCCTCTCACACGCTCCCAACTGGGAACCCAGCCAACAACTCAGGCATGTGCCCTGACCGGGAATCAAACTGGCAATATTTTGGTTCACAGGTCAGCACTCAAACCACTGAACTGCACCAGCCAGGGCTCAAAACAATATGTTTTTGTCATTAATCATTTTCCATTTTTTTTTTGTTCTTAAAGTACCCTTATTCTTTCTCCACCTTAAACAACCTTTGCTTATTGGTTGTGGATATGGTAGTCATTGCTGCATTTCTTCACTTTTATATCTAGATATTCAATATTTTGTATTTCAAATATCAAATTTTATCATTTTTTCTTCCTACTCCATTCTGCCTTCCTCCTGTCATTTCTTTCTTTCTTTTTTTTTTTTTTTTGCTGGGCCGCTGGTTTATTTTGCACTGGAGGTAGTGGGTGGTGGCGGTGGGAGGGGCGACCTGCCCCTGTCATTTCTTTCTTGTTTGTTTAAAAATTTTCCCTATCCTAGCCTGGTTTACATTCCTCACTCTTAGTATTCCTTCTCCCTCTATCCTCACAAAATCACTTCTCTCTCCACTAGATCATCACAAGATTTTCTTTATATTTTCCCTATTACTCCCATCGCATCTATATTAGTCTTTGCTCATTTGTTGTTGATAGTGCTGTGGTGGGTATTTTTTTTCCAACTTGGCTCATATTTTTATTTCTTAATTTTTTCCTCTCTCACTATATTTTTTAGATTTCTGTTTAAACCTAATACTATATGCTTCCATTCTTACACCAGTCTGCCTTATTCCTTCTCTTTTCTATTTACTATGTAAGTTTTACATTCTTTCTCTCTTTGACTTGTCTCCATTCACTACTCTTATTATTGCTTCTCCCTCTACCTTCTCAAAATCATTTTTCTTTCAATTAGCTATATTGTATTTGTTTTTCCTTTCTTATAAGTCTTAATATCTTCACATTTTTATTAATATTTTCTCACTGCTGTTGATAGTGGGTCATTTTTGCAGGTGTGGGTTAGTTTCCTAGGCTGTTTGGTTTTGTTATGGTAGCACATCTACAATAGTATACAGGACATAGTGGGTGGAATGACCCTCAGCCAGCCAGCAGGAGGGAAGGACCCACCAAAGAATGACCTAAAAACAACCAAAACCCAATTACAACCAGAGATCCCACATAAATAGCATAAAGAGCACCCCAAGAGCATCAAGTGTAGGAGAACAAGGAGATTGCACTACTGAATCTCACAGGTCTCCTACCACAGAAGGTCATACCATGAAAATAGGGAGTCAAAACAGATCAATCAAGCAGAAACAAACAAGCATCACCAAAAATGATGAGACAAAGAAACATCCCTCAATCAAAAGAAAGGATGAATCCCCAGAAAGAGTGCTAAATGAAATAGAGGTGGCACAGTGCTTGGAACTGGTCACTTTGGAGTCAGAGCTAAATTCAGAACATGGTGGTCAGAGTGACTCTCAATGAACTAGCCAGATGGAAGGTTCCACCAGAGTAACACAACCAAAACTGAAATATAACCAAACAGCCTAAATAAACTGCATAAAGAGCATCCCAAGAGCATCAAGCTCAGGAGATCGAAGAGAATGCACCACTGAATCCCCCAGGTCTCCTATTACAGAAGGTCACACCACGAAGGTGGGAAATAAAAGCAGACAAATCTAAGAAACAAAAACAAACAAGAAGAGGCACCACAAATGGAGAGGCAAAGAAACAATTCCCAATGAAAGGAAAAGAGGAATATCCAGAAAGAGTGCTAAGTGAAACAGGGGAAAGCAAACTATCAGACATGGAATTCAAAAGAATGGTTATAAAGAAGCTCAATTAACTCTACAAACTCAGAGAAAACTACAACAAACTCCAGGGGGATTACAGAGAACTCCAGGGAAACTACAAAGAACTTCAGGGAGGCTATAAGGAACTTACTGAGAAATACACCAGCATTAAAAAGGACATAGAAACTATCAATAAAATCCAGAAGGAAAAGAAGAATACAATTTATGAAGTGAAGAACACAGTAGAAGGAATACAAAGCAGACTAGGGGAAGCAGAGGATCAAATTAGCAAGCTGGAGGACAATGTAGAAAAAAATTTCCAGACAGTGCTACAAAATGAAAAAACACTGAAAAAGAATGAAAACAGTTTAACAGAGCTTCAGGACAACATGAAACATAACAATATCCATATCATAGGGATACCAGAGAGAAAAGAAGGGGATCAAAGGATATAAAACCTGATTGAAAAAGTAATGACAGAAAACTTCCCTGACTTGAGGAGAGAAAGTCACACAAGTCCAAGAAGCAGAGAGGGTCCAAATATAATATAATATAACCCATGTATTCACTATCTATATTTAAAAATTGAACATTTTGCTTTATGCTTCAAGTATTTTTTAAATGAATATATAAATTTTATATAACTAAAACGCCTCTTAACATTCTACTTCTCTCTTTCCCTCTGCAGATGTGAACACTTTCCTGAGTTGATATGCACCATTTTCATTCATTTATAAAGTGTTTTTACTACATGTATAGGTGTTTATAAATAATACAGAATATTGTTTCACATTTTTAAATGGACAAAAATGTCATACAATATTACATATTACTTTGTGTCTTATTTTTTAACAACATTTTAAAAAGGATTTGTCCAAGTTAAAGTATAAATAAATGGATAGATAGGTAGATAGATATAGATCTAGTTTATTTTTTTTAACTGTAATCAACCATGGATACCCCTTATGGCAAAGACTCATTGTAGAAGATTTAAAACCATTAAATGTTAATTTCTGAAATTAGTGTATAAATTTAATGCAATTAAAATTAGGATCCCAACAGATTTATTTTGGGAAATTTGTAAAACCGTCTTAAACTTATATGATTATATATGCTCTAAAATAGCTAATAAAAATAAAAATAATTGCTTTAATAGATATAAGAACCCAATATAGAGTCATTATAATAAAATAAATAGAAAAACATATTACTAGAACATGCTAGGAATATATTAGTTATATATGATATTTTAATATATTACAGTTGTAAAGAGTTCAATTCTGTCAGAATATAATTAATTATTTAATAGTCCTGGCACAATTGGTCATCTACCTGGAGGATATTAGACATGGATTGCCATTTTATAATATACCCAAAAATATATTCCATTGTATGAAATACATATATAATTAATCTATAAAATCTTATAAGGCAACAAATAAGATTAAATGTATAATTTGGGATTCATGGGCACTTTTAAAATTAAATTTATTTGGTGACAATTGTTAATAAGATCATACAGGTTTTAAATATACATTTCTATGATACATGATCTCTGTATTGCATTGTGTGCCCACCACCCATTTTGAAACTTTTTAACTAACACTGGAAACTCAAATGTCATGAAAGAAAAGATCAATATATTTGACAATACAAGTAGAAATTTATTTTATTTTATTATTTTATTGTTTTTCTTTTATAGTTGTCCCATTTTCCTCCCTTTGCTCTCCCCTGCTCTTCCCACTTTCCCCCTTCCCACAGTCAATCCCTATTTAGCTGCCCATGTCCATGGGTCATTTATACTAGTTCCTTTACTAGATCCTCCCCCCCCCCACTTTTCCCCCTCTGCACACCTCTCTCGCCACTGTCTGTTCCTTGTTTACATGCCTCTATTTCTATTTTGCTCATTTGTTTGTTTTGTTCCTTAGTTTCTTGTATTAGGTGAGATCATATGGTATTTTTCTTTTGCTGCCTGGCTTATTTCACTAATCATAATACTCTCCAGTTCCATTCCTATTTTTGCAAATTAGAAACTTTTATTGTAGTAAAACCACAAACAAAGTACATAGATAAGTGACCAAAATGAAAAGGAATATTTATGATACTATAATATAAAGACAGCTGTTCCAAAATGACATGAAAAAGTTAATCCAAAAGGAAAATGGGCAAAAAATGATTAATAGACACTTCACAAAAGAGTAAATCGAAAGAGTCAACATGTTTTTGAAGAGATATCAAATTTTACTTTTAGTTAATAAATCTAAATTAAAGTAATAAATAAATACCATTTACACCGTTATTAAATAAAATATTTAATAGTAATTATTTATTTAATTATTTATAATTAATAATAATACATTAATTACTTAAAAGAAGATTACTTATTCATAGTGGAGATGTGAAGTATTACAAATACTCTTGAAAGCAATCTGATGATTTATGTTATTTATATTTACAGTATTTCCTCACTTATGGTGAGTATTACGTTCTAGATCCCCCCCCCACGATAGATGAAAATCCGCCAAGTAGGGACCTTACATTTATTTCAGTATTTATATATATTTTAAGGCTTTGTAAATTCTTCCCACACACTTATAAACTATTACCAGTCCCTTATTAACCTTTTCCACTCCCTTACTAACCTTTTCCATACTTTTATAAACACTACTTATGTTCTTAAACATATTCTACACTCTTAAACCTACATAATTTTAACAGCATATGTATACAGTACTGCAAAATACTGTGATATAGCAAAAAAACCTGTGATAACTGAATATAATATTTTAAAAAATCCCATGATACAGTGAGGTCTTGATAAGTGAACCACGATATAGAAAGGAACTACTGTATATTTATATATATATATATTTATATGTCTCCTTTGGCTCTGCAGTTTCACCAGTATATAAGGCTTAAGTAATGAAATGTCAATTTCAGTATTGCTCATAAAAAAACTGAAAACAAAGTAAATACCCATTAATAGAAGAATGTTCAAATAAATTATATCCATATGATGGGATAGTTTACAGTAATTAAAAACACCAAAATAAAGCTATCTGATTATACTTCCTCACATAAATATTTCTCATCAAATCTTTCTCCTTCTGCCATTTAAAATGCAAAAGCGTTTCAGCATATAAATGGAAATAAACATGAGCATGTGTGAGTGTGTGTAGGAGGCAGGCAGATATGTTCTATAGTAAGAGCAACTAAATCCTGAATCTGGACTGAAGCTGTGAAATATCACCTGTTGGGCCAGACAAAAGGGATTTGAGTATGGTTCCTTGGAGGAATTATTAGGTATAGCCATGGGAATCCATCAAATATTGCTAACAGGTATCTCACAGGGATCAAGAATCCTGTTCTTAAGATAAAGACAGTAGGGGTGTCTGTAACCCATGGAGAATTAAACTGATTGTCAGAAAATAAGGTGGGGATAGAAACCAGAATTACTTGGTAAGTATAAGTACACGTTACTTTTCCATATATTCAGAATTGTTGAGGAATTCTCGGGGTATATTAGATGATGGCCTATAACGGTGAGATAAATTTCAAAATCTGCCTGTTACATGGGTGTAGTTTTCTATTATTTCCCATCTGGGATGATTGATTTTAGGAGAGCCTCAATTGAGAATGATTTGGGAAGGTGGCTAAGACAACTAGATTAAAATAATATGTTGATCTGGTGAGGCTGAGCAAGTCAGAGGAGAGAATTAACTAGATACAAAGGGGTAGAATGAATTGATAACTAACTCTATGACCTGCTTATTTAGTATTCATGAATACTTTCCAGCAGTAGGCCTGACTGTTTGTATTTAAAATATGTTTATATTTGGAAAATTTTAGTTCTTTAGGAAAATTGTATGCATTTTTATTTTAGCATGTCTGTATTCAACTTCCTTTACTGTATATAGTTAATAAGGCTTATAGGCCAGTCGATATAACCATCCTGTTTTAGGGGGCAGAAAATTATAGATGAAAACAATTTCATATTGAAAACTAGTACCAGCTTCTATATCAATGACCAACCAATTGGCAAGGTTGTTATGGGCTTCTCATTGTCCCAGATTTATAAGGAACCTAAATATATCCTGTGTGTAAATTATGTACTTCAAGTCTTGGACAGACAGCCACACAATAAATGTTTTCAACAATTAACATATGAGAAAACATTCAACTGCACCAGTAATCAAATAACAAAACACAAAAATTAATCAATAATTGCAGTATCGTTTTCATGTCTCATACTTTTTTTATCTACTTGTTTTACCACAATTGTCTGCTATTGACTGGCTGTTACCAAACAGCAAGTTGGGGTCCTGCTGCCTGTTGCCACCTTTAGGCAAAATTCCAGAGGCAAACATTTGGTGGTAAAGAAACGGAGTCTTGATTCAAAAGCAGTCACTTGAGCCTGTCAAGTCACAACTTTAATTACTTAAGCCTATAAATTAAGGCCAAATTCTAACACCTGGGTTCTCCTAGCTTTTCCCCTATTAGTTTCTATGTGGTTAGTTTATAAACTAAAACAACATAATACTCAAAAGTTACACAATTCTGGAAGAATGGCAGGCATCTGCCTCTGAGTCTGTTTTTTTTAGAACACCCAAAGAATAAACCTGCCACCCTCTGCCAGGTCAGCCCCATTATAGGCTGTGCCTAGAGTTCCTCGTTAAAAAGTACCATCTGATAGAAATGCAGGCATGTACAGCATGATCATCGAGGCATTGTCAAGAAAGAAGAGCCCAAGAGCCAGAGAGAGCCAGTCCAGGAGCCACAGGGCCCAAGCCAGAGCCAGAGCCTGAGAGAGAGTCAGCTCAGGAGCCAGAAAAGCTTGTGAGCCAAAGAGCCAACCCTCTTTTTATTTCCATTGACTAGAGGCATTCAGTTTCTCAGCCAATCTCATCCTAGACTGCTTTCCATCGCCTCAGGAAACTCCTGCTATGGCCCTTCCTACTTTTCCCCAGAGATCTTAATCAGATTTCTCTATATCATGGCTGCTAAAAAAAGTGAACCCATATAAAATATCAGGTTCTAGGAATATAATATTGCTCATGAAAACTTATGTATAGCTAGATTTATATCCTTTACCATGATTTTTTTTTTTTTGGATGTGATCTTGGTATGAGGCTTTAGAAAAGGGAGATGAGATGCATGAGAAATTGGAATTTTTTTGAGGTGATACTAAAGGACTTACACATTTCCAGTGGAAATTAGCTACAGATGCTGCAGAAAGAAACCCATCTCCATCCATGCCCTTTGTTCTAGAGTCCTCTGACTAACACTTAGAGGAGTAAGAAATTAGGAAGGGCAAACATTTTTTAACTTTAATTTCTTTGGACTTTCAATTCAGGGAGATTTTATTTTTGCTCTTTAATTTCTCCCAGGGAAAGAAATAATTGAGGGAGAGGCAGAGTGTTCAAATTTCGGGCATTTTTCATGTTGTAATTATTTGGGCTAATTGCATAATCTCTGGTGAGCTATGTTAAACAATGCAGATGGGCATAATTTGAAATGGAAAATAGAATAAAGATAAAATACTCTGCCTAGGGTACAATGCAGCCTTGAAGTTAATTTTATTAATGTCTTATTCTGACCTACTTCATAGTCTTCTGAGAACAAAAATTTGAACTGTCTTCACAGCTGGTCCCAGGAAGATGCATAAAATAGAAGTCGTTGATACTAGGGATGCAAAGGTGAGCTACTTCATCAGGTTTGGAGCATAGTTCCCCCAATATGTTACTAGTTTGCCTTCCCATGGGGAATGGCCACACCATATGCTTTATTACTAAGCTCAATGGGTTAAGACACTTGTTTTTATCCCTATCTGCACAGGAGAATTATCTGGGGAGTGTTTAAAATACTTAAGCTTCATCCTAGACCAATTAAATCAGAATTTCTGAGGTCAGGGTCCAGCATTATTAAAAGCTCCTGAGTATTTCCTGTGTTCATTTGTCTTGGGTTAAGTTCCCCAGAAAAGAAGCTCTATGACAGAGATGTGCATATAGGAAGTTTATTGGAAAATACCCTCTCCAACCACATGTATAAGACTGTGAACAAAGAAGAATTAGTCAGATGAAGCTGGACTTCATCTGTTATAACTGAAGTCTCTTCCAATGCCACAAGGAGGTCTGGAGCTGGGACCATCTTTTGTATTTGTCTCAAATTGAGGCCAAGTAACTGGACAGCTTTATTCCCTTACATCCCAACTTTGGATTTCAGCTGCCTTTGGAGAATGAGTGTGACCTCGGGAATGAAAGTTCTTCACTGAATGGAATTTCCAGGAGGCATTTAGCTATAAGCTGTCAACAGCCAACACTACATATGTAGTCTAGTTCCTCCTAGAACAATGAAGTATTAAACTTAACCTTTCTGACCTCTGTCTAAAGCATATAGCTCAGGTCTCCCCACCAGAGGAAGAGGTATATGTATGTCTGATGGGTGAAAACAGGTAGGTACTAATACCTAGTGGGCCATGTCAATCAGTGATGGAGTCACTGGGGAAAAGTCAAGCATCATGGGCATGTCTGCCCCTTCTTCTGTCTTACCTTAGACATTTATGCCTTCAAAAACTATGTAATTTGCATCATATCTACCACATAATAATACAGCCTACTACAGGAGTTGGTCCATACTCTGCAGCCTCTATGCCTCCTTTGTGCATGTATATGGCTGGCTCTGTAAGTTCATATCAGGAAAAGGATAGAAGGCTGATGCATTGTCAATGCACCTTTAATTGAATTCAAGTTGCTAGATTTTTACTCCACCTGTACTTGTATTTTTATAATGTTTCTCAATTGCTTACAAGCAAGAGAGTTAAAGAAAAGAAACTAGTCGTCCCAAATCATTTCCTCAAAATAAAATACACAAAAACAGACAGAAAGAAATACTTAAAAATTTAGTGAGTGAATAATCAAGACAATCTGGGGTGGAGGTCAATAAATATAAATAAATGTCATGTATAATGATTATGATATAAGACATAAAATATGTTAAAATTAGTTTCTATGATACATAGACACAGAAATGAAAATAGGGAAAGTGAAGGGAGGAGAGAAAAAGAGGGGAGAATGCTATATTCAATTATATGCTTATAAATTATAAAGTTTAACTAAAATAGATAATTTTCTCAAAATATATAAATGACCAAAAATCGTCAAAAGTTAGAAAATATTAATACATCAATAACTATGGAAGAAAATTATAGCCGATAACAAACTGGCACCAAAATGTTCCAGAATAGACAGTTTCATGAGTGATTGACTTGTGCTTTGTTCATAAAATGTGTGAAGTTATAGAAAAATACATAACTTTCTCAATTTGTTTTAAAATAAAATTACAAGAGTTCTAGCAAGGTGGTGGCATAGGTAATCATGGCTCACCTCCTCACACAATCAATCAAAATAGCTACTAAACTATAGAACAAACATCACTCAGAACCATCAGAAATTGAGTTGAATAGATGTCTGACAACTATGGAATTGAGGAAACCACATCCATCCAGACAGGTAGTAGTGATGGAGACATAGAACTGGCTGATCTCACATCCGCATATGGTGGATAAAAATTCAGGAGGGATATCTTGGGAGTGAGGAGTCTCAGCCCAACACAAGGACCCCAGCCCAGGGTTCCAGTTCCAGAAAGACAAGTCCTCATAGCTTCTGGCTGCAAAAACCAGTGGGGATTGAGTCAGTGGAAAACATTTCTAGAGTCCCAAGAGTTTCCTTTTAAAGAACCCACACACAGACTTACTCAGACTCATTTCCTCTGAGATCCAGCACCAGGGTAGCAACTTGAAAGGCACCAGTGGCACACAGGGAGGAACTGAAGTGTCTGGCATCAGGGCGCGAACTGGGGGATACCTTCCTTCTAGACAGGAAGATGGACAGAGGCCATTGTCCCTTTTCTGAGCCCTCCCTACACAGAGCCACAGAACTGGCAGGCAGGTGTCATATCTGAGACTCCATCAACCAGGCTTACACTGTTTTCCCTGCCCTGGAGATACCCTGAAGCTCTGCCCCACCCAACTTATGGGACCACCCAAATGGTTAACAGTAACTTTTCCATATCAATGGCTTATCTTGTCCCATGCTCCACAACTTCCTAAATCCTCTCAAACAAGCAACAGTTGGCTTCAGTAAACTGTAAGGCCTGGCACTAGCAGCAGCCAGCTTAGATTCAACAACTTGGCTGCGCCTGGGAATCTCCAAGCCCAGTACAAGTAGCAGTCATCTCAGATTGCTTTATATCTCAGGCAAGGTGGCCCTGGAGAGAACACAGATTGGGGCTAACCTAGACCCTCAACACCCAGGAAAACAGAGTGTGTGCACCTAGTGGACAGCTACAGACCATATTAGAGCACCACCACTCTGCCCCTGCATAGCCGGTCCTCTACAGAGGGTGGAGGTTGGTGGTCAGTGGTCACAGCCAGTCCCTGCAGATGACTGGCAAGGGTAAATCCCTCCCATTGTAAGGAATAAAGAAACCAGTGACTCTCAAACCAGTAGGAGATAATTAACAGAAGAATCATGGAAAAGTGGTGAGGAAATACATTCCGCAGTTCCTCATACATATCTCTGGAATCAAAAGGAGAAAGATTGTCATCATCAAGCACAGATAAATGAGAAGGTGCAGCTAAATAACTGTAAATAAGTTGAAGATAGACCTATAACTAGATTACCCTTAGTTAATCACACCCTTAGTTAAGTAGTTAATCGCATTAGATTGTGAATCTGGATTAACCAGTAATGGAGAAATGGGGAAGAAGGAGAGGGGAGGGGGAGCTAATTGCATTATGGAGGGGGAGCTAATCGCATGAGTATAAAACCAGTTTTCTTTGTCTACTTTGTGCGCACATGCCCCTACTGGCTGTGCGTCTGACTCTGCAGACTTGTAAATAAACACCTTGCTTTGTTGCTGAAGTCCTGTGTCCCAGTGTTTTATTGTGAGTGTTTCTCACATCACTGACCTGCCAATAGCAATCAAAGATCAACTAAAAGAAGAGGGTGTACTCAGCCCACATGAAGGGTGAACCTCGAGTACGTAGCTTGGGTGATAGGGGAGACTGTGCCATTGGACCCTATAGGACACCTACTACATTAGACCATACTACCAAGGCAGGCAGTCATAACAGCTCTACCTAGATAAAGAGAAACAAACACAGGGAGCCTGCCAAAATGAGGAGACAAAGAAACCAGCCCAAATGAAAGAACAGATCAAAACTTCAGAAAAAGAACTAAACAAAATGCAGATAAGCAATCTTTCAGATGCAGAGTTCAAAACATTTGTTATAAGGATATTCAAGGAAATTTCCCTGGCTGGTGTGGCTCAGTGGACTGAGCACTGGTCTGTGAACTGAAAGGTCACTAGTTCAGTTCCTGATAAGGGCACATGCGTGGATGCAGGCCAGGTCCCCAGTTGGGGACATGTGAGTGGCAGTGGATCAGTTTTTCTCTCCCTCTCCTTCTCTCTCCCTTCTAAAAATAAATTTTAAAAAAATATTTTAAAAGGAACTTAGTGAAGACCTAAACAGCATAAAAAAGACCCAGTCAGAAGCAAAGTATACACTAATTGAAATAAAGAACAATTTACAAGAACCAACAGTAGAGTGGAGGAAGCCAAGAATCAAACCAATGGTTTGGAACATAAGGAAGCACAAAACAACCAATCAAAACAGCAAGAAGAAAAAAGAATCCTAAAAAACCAAGGATAGTGTAAGCAGTCTCTGGGACAACTTCAAGCGTTCCAACATTTGCATAATAATGATGTCAGAAAGAGAAGAGAAAGAGCAAGAAATTGGAAATCTGAGAGAGACTCTGGGTCCCTCGGAGTGGATGAAGAAACTACTCAGACACTTTCCATCTGAAGAAGGAAGGAAGGGGGTTTTCTCTAGTGGAAAATTGCTCCCATTTCTTTATTAGCTAAGGTTTTTATCTACTTTCCACATGTGGAAATACATAAGGAAAATATTCAACCCTTCACCAAATGATAGGGAGTGAAAGAGAAATGCAGATCAATACAGGGTTGAAACATTCAGGTATTTTACAGAAGGTCAAAAATATTTCCTCTTACTTAATTGTTCTGTTCTTCACATTTTACTGACAAGGATTTGAGGCTATACAGAGAAAAACAGAACAGGTTCCCTTTCCCTTAAAAGCTGCTTTGTATTTCTATTCTATCTTTAAAATCCCCTGGAGGGTGGGATTCAGAGCAGGCCTGGAAGACAACCTGCCAGCTAAGGGCCCAGCAGGGGGGTGGCTCCGCACAGGTATCAGAGTCTTTTAAACCAAGTCTCTCTGCTTCCCACATCTCCCTGTGTCTGTCTGTCCCCCATATAAATCTATGTGAAATAATAACGAAAGAAAAATTCCTTAACTTGGTGAAGGAAATATAAGTGCAAGTCCAGGAAGCACAGAGAATCCCAGTCAAGATGGATGCAAAGAGGCCCACTCCAAGACACATCATAATTAAAATGCCATGGGTTAAAAATAGAAAATCTTAAAAGCAGCAAGAGAAAAGCAGTGAGTTACTTAATTGGAGTTCTCATAAGACTGTCAGCTGATTTCTCTAAGGAAACTTTTTAGACTAGAAGTGATTGGCAAGAAATATTCATAGTCATGAAAAGCAGGGACCTATAGCCAAGACTGCTCTATCCAGCAAAGATATCATTTGGAATTGAAAGGCAGATAAAGAGCTTCCCAGACAAGAAAAAAACTAAAGAAGTTCACCATCACCAAACCATTATTATATGAAATGTTAAAGGGACTTATTTAAGAAAAAGAAGAACAATAAAGTGGCAATAAATACCTATCTATCAACAATTGAATCTAAAAAAACAAACAAGAAGAACAGAGAGGGTTTTGATGGCTGCCAGATGCAAGAGGAGTGGGAGGGAATGCGTGATGGGGTGAGGGGATTAAGAAGTACAAATAGGTAGTTAAGAATACCCATAAGGATATAAAGTACAGTATAGGAAATGGAGTAGTCAAAAAACTTATATGCATGATCCATTAAAAAGGTAACAAATTCACAGCTATCAGAAACTGAATCTTAGGAAAAAGCAAAACAAAAACAAAATAAGCAAACAACCAGAACAAGAACAGAATCATAGATATGTAGATCATTTGGAGGGTTATCAGCTGGGAGGGGAAAGGAAAAGAATGGGGAAATGGTTCAGAGATTAAGTAGCATAATTGGTAGGAACAAAATAGGGGGAAGTTAAGAATAATATAAGACGTAGAGAAGCCAAAGAACTTACATACACACTCCATGGACATGAACTAAGGGAAGGATTGCTGGGTGGAAGGGGAGTACTGGTTGGAGGATGGCAAAGGGCAAAAATTGGGACAAGTTTAATAACAAAATCAATAAAATATACTTAAAAGAGAAGCATATAATAGAATGAATGACATAAATGTGTTAATTATTCCCAATTTAATTTATTGGCTTAATAACAATCCAACTGAAATCCCTTGTAATTCTTTTAATTTGACACAATGATTCTAAAACCCATTTGGAAAAACAACTCAAGTTATTTATAAAACAGAATAGTAATAAAGTGACAGTGTACAAGATATTAAGGAATACAGTATAGTTTTCAGTATTCAAAATGTGATATTGGCACAAGAATTGCCAGAGTCATGAAACTGAACATACTGATATTTGATACCTCATATTTATCTGCATTCATGTATTCCTTATCTGGCTATGTATCATTAATTTTTAGGCTCTTATGATGTGCTAAGTAGTTACTCTATTCATCAATTTATATGTGATATTACATTTGGTTAGACTGTGACAACAAATAAACCCAGGCATATAGTATCTTGTTTATATAATAGTCTTGAGTACAGATTCCAGTTGAGTGGTTTCTCTAGTCTGTATAAGTTATTTGGGAGTCGAAGCTGCCAGATGTTCTGCTTTCTTTTTTTTTTTTTCCAAAATACAACATGTGATTTTCAATATTCCCATGGTTACCACCTACACAATTAGCCAGAGGCAGAAAGAGTATAGAGGAGTTTTAGGCCTGATCTGTAAATTTCATGTATTACTTCTTCCTTTACTCCTCTGGGGACAATTTAGTCCCATGGCTATACCTAACTGGATGAACAGCAGAGAAAAAGTAATCAAACTGTGGGCTTGAAGATGGGGGAGGTGGATTTTGAGGGACAGCTAATGGCTTCTGCTACACCTGCACCTGTTATTTCTCTTTTAATCTGAAGGCAACATTATGATTCACTATTATTACTATTATTACTCCTATTTTATATAAAAAAAACTAAGGCATAAAGAATGTAGGGACCATGTTCACAGTCACATAGTTATGTAATGGTTGATATAGTAATCCAATCCAATTAACTAACTCCAGACCCCATGCACATCACCATTACTATTATTATAACCACTGCTATAACCAACATCATTACTACCACTACTGCTACTGCTATACACAAACACACAGACGTACACATGTGTACATGGGCATGGATTAAGTTTATGAGAAATATGACATTAAAGATGAGAGAATTAATGCTTATTTAAAAATTAATCAAATGTACTATTTGAAAAAAACATAAGTATGATTCATTTTCTTATACCTGATAACAAAATCAGGCAGCTCAAATAATTTAATGTAGAACATCGGACCATTTAAAACTCCAAGAACATATTTACTATTGGTAGCTTTTCAAAAATTATAGATGTAATATGAAGTAAATTTTAAATGTAATATAGAGTAAATGGCAAAGATTAACACCAATATATTTGATTACATAAGGATTAAATATTTCACGTCCCAAAACCAATAACATTAGAGGTAAACAACAAACTAGTGAAATATGTGTAACATATCTGACAAATGGTTAATATATTTAACACTTAAATTCAATGAAAAACAGTCATATAAATGAAAGCACTGATAACTTACAAGAAAAAAAGCAGACATGAAGCACTTATTTCACTATAGGGATAGAATAGTGACAGAAATTTAAGTGCCTACTATGTATTTGAATAATATTCAATATCGTTAGAAAGCAAAGTAATGCAAATTAAAACAAAAAAGATGACCTTTCTATCTGACTGGCTATAGTTACTAAAAACAAAACACATTTAATAAAAAAATATTTAAGAGAAAACGACTTTGTGTCAAGTACATTTTGAAAATTTAGGACCTTCTTATTGAGCAAGGCATGTAGAAGCCATGCTTCCATGGAAATTACTTTCAGTGGGGTGGGTTTAGTCTAACAAAAGCAAAAAAAATAAGGAAAGTATTGGATATAGATTAAGTGCTGTTCATAAGATTTAAAGTGGGATATCACTATAACTGGGTGACTTTTTAGCATTAGGTGGTTAACAAAGGCCTCTGAAGAGATGATATTTAATTGCAGATCTGAAACACAAATCAGTCGTGTAAAGATAGAAGAGAACTCCACCAAAAAGGAAAGTTAGATGAAAAGTAAACATGGCCAGATATGTAAGCTTATAAAATAGGTTAAGAAGCAAACTTTATTTAAAATGCCATGAGATATACCCTTTGAAGGTTTTAAGCAGGAGAGTGATATCATCTGAGTTCTTTTAAAAAATATTGGCCTGGTTTTTTTTTTTCTTTTTCTTTTTCTTTTAGAATTGTTTGTAGGAAAGAGCAAGATTGGAAGCAAGAAGACCAGTTCGGACGCTTTGCAATAGACCAAGTGAGAGAAGTATGTTTGCCTGCAACTAAAGTAGTAGCAGTAAGGCCTGAGGAGGAAATAGATTTAAGAAAGATATATGTAGAAGGTAGAATGGGTTGGATGGCTAGCTGACTGAAAAACAAGGCGGACAATGGTAAATTTAGTTCTGGACATAACCTACTGAATAGCATTTAAAGCAGTGGTTTCCAAACTTGGCTGCACATTGGAATCTGTGGAGGAGTTTTGCAACAATACATATTCTAAAATATCAGTCCTAGACTAGATTTTCTGATTCTAGGGTTGCAAGACTACTCTTGGGTTGCAAAATAGGTATCAGCATTTTTAAATCTCCAATGATAATCAGAATGCACAACCAGAATTAGAGCTTTTTCTGTGGAATATTGTTCAATGTAGAATTAGTGATTTACTAGCACATAAATTGATAGAGAAAAATATCTTGGGTATGGTCCCATGGCCCCTGTCATTTCAAGTGTTTTTAGTAGAGATCTGAGTATTCTCTTCCATTTCTATTCTTAGCAGATGTTCACCCTCATTCATGAAAAATTAGGGTTTGAATATTCTGCACCTGTTGCCAAATCTTACCAATGGCAGATTCTCAACATTTTTCTCTATACATCTATTAATCCAGTTCAAAATGATTTATTTTATGTTTAGCATGTGCTTTTCCTGGCACAGAAAGATGTCCTCTGTATAGCCCAGCTTTCCCTGTACACAAATGATTATATCAACAGATGTTCAACACAATGGTTTCCACCAGAGAACTGTATCCTGAAGATTAAACCATTTTGCCTTGAGAAATGTCCATATTTTTTTTTCTAATTTACTAAAATCCCTGTTAGTAAGTTAGAATAAATCCCTATATAAGGTGCAGAGTGTGGCCCAAACCACTAATCATAAATACTACTGTTTAAAAAATTAAAATACATTGATCCATCTATGGCGTTTCCAAAAGTGAAGCTTCACTGTATGAAAGATATTGTCCCTTTATGTAAGTTGCACTTACTAATATGCTCTTCCCAGAATTTTTAGTAGATCTCTACTTACTTTTGTGTACTGTTCACTGGTTTTGTCACTAGATGTTTTCTTACTTGGTGCCCACTCTGAGGATTAAGTAACCTCTCTCCAGACACTAATGACAGATACAAGAATCACTTCAAATCAATTTTTTTAAAAAAAAATCAATATTAAAATATTTTCCCAATAATTTTAAGCTATTTTGAATGATGATCAAACACATGCATGTTAAAATAACACTGCCAACACAAAGCATTCAGACTCCACTGGAATCATCTCTGTTGGTTTTCTTAAGTTGCATTGTAACTACACCCTAGAGGTACAGATTCTGCTACCTTTCTTCATAGTCAGAAATCAGGAACACTCTGCTCATCTGAAGACCTATATATTTGTTTTGTTGACAAATGGATTCACCACTAGATTTGAAGCATATTGTTCCCAGAAGAGTTTAAACTCTCTTTGTCAGAAACCATAGATATGGAAAACATTAGTGGTTGTCAGAGGTTAGAGATGGTTGACAGGAGCAGGAGAGTAGTGTGGCTATAAAGGAAAACAGGAGAGAGATGTTTGTGGTGCTTGAATAGTTCTGTATCTTGACTGAGGTGCTGGTTTCACCAAGCTACATATGTGATCAAATGACATAGAGCTATACTCACACATTACATCAATATTAATTTCCTGGTTTTGATATCATATTATGTATAAGAAATAGCTATCGGGGCAACTGGGTGAAGAATATTTGAAAGTAGGAAGTTAAAAAAACTCATCAGAGTTACTGTTCATTAGAGAGCAAAAATCCCAAGCTGTGTGGAGCATGTTTCTTCCAGAACTGACAATATCAGATTTGCCTGTATTTTAAATACCACATACCAATGAATGTATCACGTCACTCATCTCTTTGCCTGGCATTTTGTAAATGCATAGCTTTCCCAATTCAGGCAAGATTTCACCTTTTATATTTTCTCTTGTTCAACCAACAATACCTAGCAGTGTCTTGCATGGAGCAGGCATTTTGGCTGAGTGGATAGGGAAGGAAAGATGGCTTTATCTATCCTGAGTTTCTTGAGAGCTGGAACAACAGATTCATCTATACTGGAAAAACATTCAGCACAGTAGGCATTCAGTAAATGTTTTAAAAAGTAATAAATGGAATGTTATAAAATCAGTGAAAATTATTATTATTCATATTTTAAAGTCTCTTGCAAATATCTGCTAAAAGGAACTTTTATTTCTATCAACCTCTTTTCTTTTTAAGACCTTTTATACTTTTGAACATAACTGAAGGCAACCTATTGTTAGCAAAGTAGTTTACTTCGGCATGTATCTCTACAAAATAGTACAGTTTTCTAAGATAGAAAATTACATTCAAAGCTTTTTTTGCAAATCATATCCTGCAGAGCTTCTAGATGGTTATGGCATCTATGCTGCTACTTCTAAAAATAAATTAATGGGACACTTGTGATCCAGAAAGTGGTTGCTTAATAACTGGTTGCTGAAAAGATGGGAAAAGTGAGGAATGCCACTAGAAAACCAATGAGATGCTGAGGCCCTGTGTCCATACTTTTTATACCTTACTGGCCTGTTGGCAATGTTTGAATCTTCCAGAAACCAGCAAGTATCTTATCCAAGCTATACCTAATTTTCTAGACATTTATTCCCTTATTTGGCTTCTTGTCCTGCAATTATTAGACAGGAACTCTTAGATACAAATGACAGAAAACCTAACACATACAGGCCTTGAAAAAGGAGAATTTGTTGGCTTATGTAAAAAATGTCCCGAGCAGGACCTGAGCTAGGAACCCAAACAATATAATCCTGGCTTGATTTATCTTCATTCTTAGCTTTGCCCTCACCTCTGTTGTCTTCCTTATCAGGCTCCACATGGTGACATGCGGAATCTCCAGGATAATGACTTCCCAAATTAAGTAGAGTAAAAAAAGAGTTTATCTTCCCAGTAAATCCTGTATAAGGCTAAGAATTTATTCTAACTGGACTAGCTGAGGTCACATATTCACATATGAACTAACCACTGTGCCTAAAAGTATTCTGTGAATCAATTGGCCAGGCCTGGGTCTTGTGATCCACAACTGGAGTCAGTTCAGTTCCAACTGCACTAAAGGAGCAGAACAGAGAATATCAATTCCAAAATGTTCTACCATTACTAGAACAAAGAGGTTAAGAGATGTTACCATGCCAGAAAAAATAAACATAAACTATATCCAGTACATTTCCTCATGTCTGCTGGTCAAAATACTGTCCATTCCTCAAGGAAATGTCCAGCTTAAATATTTCTTTCTTTTCTAATCCTTTCTGCAATACTCAGTCAAATGAATTTCTCCTGCTGTCTTCCTATAGTATTTTGACCCTCTGCTCTGGCATCCATGATAGTTTGTTTAGTATTGTAATTACCTGAATTTGTGTCTTATTTCCCTAGGAAACCAGTATTATGAAGTTAGGTACTGAATCTGTTATTGCTTTGCATTGTACACAGCATGCCAGGGACTCTACCATACCCCCAATATATTCTTGCTGAATTATTGACTTGAAGTTAATTTGAATAATTGATCCTTTTTTCCCATTTCAACATGATCTATCAATGGCCTGTGTTCAGTCTTTAAAAACTGCTCTAGGGCATTTACTTATTTTTGAAGTTCTATTTTTCTTTGACTTAAGGAAATACATTGATGCTTATTTTTATATAAAATTGTCTATGAATTTCTAACTCATCTGCACTAAGATTGGGTATGAATGAGTTTCTGATTTCATTGAGGTTTGAAGTCTTTGACTTCCCTTCCCATTGCTTATATCCTCCATAGATTTTGTATTAAAACCCCAATTCATTATACATGGTATGGCTTTAGCTATATAATCAGCCAGAATAAATAACAATCAGGATAGGGTGTTTATATTGCAAATGAATTTTTAAAGATACATTTTTTATTGTTTTTCTATTATAGTTGTCCCATTTGCCCCCTTCGCTCCCCCCTACCCTTAGCACATCCTCCTACATTCAATCCCCACACTGTTGCCATGTCCATGGATCATTCGTATTAGTTCCTTGACTAGACCTTTCCCCTTTTTTTCCTCCTTTTCCCTCTCACCCCTCCCCCATGGTCATTGTCAGTCTGTTCCTTGTTTACATGCCTGTGGTTCAATTTGCTTATTTGTTTGTGTTGTTCATTGGTCTCCTGTATTAGGTGATATCATATGGTATTTTTCTTTTGCTGCCTGGTTTATTTCACTAAGCATAATACTCTCCAGTTCCATCCATGTTTTTGCAAAAGATAGGAGTTCCTTCTTTCATTCTGCTGCACAGTATTCCACTGTATAAATGCACCACAGCATTTTGATCCACTTACCCACTGTTGGGCACTTAGGCAGTTTCCAGCACTTGGCTATTGTAAATAGCGCTGCTATGAACATAGGGGTGCAGAGGTTCTCTTGAATTGCTGTTTCAGGATTCTTTAAGTATAGTTCTAGCAATGGAATCTCTGGATCAAAAAGCAATTCTACTTTTAGTTTTTTGAGGAAATTCTATACTCTTTTCCATAGTGGCTGCCCCAGTCTGCATTCCCACCAACAGTGCACTATGGTTCCCTTTTCTCCACATCTTTGTCAGCACTTGTTTGTTGATTTGTTGATGATGGTCATTATGACCAGTGTGAAGTAGTATCTCATTGTGGTTTTTATTTGCATCTCTCTGATGGCTAGTGATGTTGAGTATTCTTTCATATATCTATGGACCCGCTGTATGTCTTTCTTGGAGAAGGGTTTGTTCAGGTCCTTTGTCCATTTTTAATTGGATTCTCTGTTTCTTTGGTGTTGAGTCATATAAGTTCTTTATATATTTTGGAGATCAAACCCTTGCCTGAGGTAAATATGTTTTCCTGTATGGTTGGTTCCCTTTTTATCTTGCTGATGTTTTCTTTTGCTGAGCAGAAACTCTTTAGTTTGATGTAGTCCCATTTGTTTATTTTTTCTTTATTTCCCTTGCTTAGGAGATATATTGGTGAAAATATGACTACATGAGATATCTGAAATTTTACCACCTACATTTTCCTCTATGATTTTTATGGTGCCATGGCTTACATTTAAGCCTTTCACCCATCTTGAGTTTATTTCTGTGTATGGTGTAAGTTGATGCTCTAGTTTCATTTTCTTGCATGTCCCCATCCAGTTCTCCAAACACCATTTGTTGAAGAGGCTATTTTCACTCCATTTTCTGCTCTTTCCCCTTTATCAAATATTAATTGACCATAGAGACCTGGGATTATTTCTGGGTTCTCTATTCTGTTTCATTGATCTATATGTCTATTCTTATGTCAGAAAAAGACTGTTTTGATTACAGTGGCTTTGTACTATAGTTTGATATCTGGTATTATGATTCCTCCTACTTTGTTCTTTTTTTTTTTTTTTTTTTTTTGGAGATTGTTGAGGCTTATTGGGATCGTTTTTGGTCCCATATGAAATTTTGAAGTATTTGTTCTCAATCTGTGAAATATACCATTGGTATTTTAAGGAGGTTTGCATTGAATCTATAAATTACTTTGGGTAGTATGGACATTTTAATGATGTTGAATCTTCTCATCCATGAACATGGTATATGCTTCCATTTATTTGTATCTTCCTTAATTTCTTTCTTCAGTGTTCTGTAGTTTTCTGAGTACAAGTCTTTTACCTTCTTGGTTAAGTGTATTCCTAAGTACTTTATTTTTCTTATTGCTATAGTAAATGGGATTTTTTTTCTAGATTCTATCTCTGATATTTTATTATTGGTGTACAGAAATGTCTTTGATTTCTGAATATTGACTTTGTACCCTGTTATTTTTCCAAATTCACTAATTGAGTCGAGTAGTTTTTGGTGGAGTCTATAGAATATTCCATGTACACTATCATGTCATCTGCAAATAATGACAATTTTACTTCCTCTTTTCCAATTTGGATGCCTTTTATATCTTTTTCTTGTCTCATCATTGTGGCAAGAACTTCCAAAACGATGTGAATAGGAGTGGAGAGAGTGGACACCCTTGTCTTGCTCCTGATCTTAGGGGGAAAACTTTCAGCTTTTGCACATTGAGTATGATGTTGGCTTCAGGTTTCTTGTATATGGCCTCGATTATGTTGAGGTATGTTACCTCTTTTCCCACTTTGCTGAGCATCTTTATCACAAATGGGTGTTGTACTTTATCAAAAGGTTTTTCTGCCTCTATTGATATGATGATGTGATTTTTGTCTTTCATTTTGTTTATGTGGTGTATTATGTTTATAGATTTGCGAATATTAAACCATCCTTGCATCCCTGGGATGAATCCCACCTGATCGAGGTGTATCATCTTTTTAATGTGTTGCTGGATCCAGTTTGCCAATATATTGTTTAGGATTTTAGCATTGATGTTCATCAACGATATTGGCCTATAGTTTTCTTTCTTCATTGTGTCTTGACCTGGTTTTTGAATTAGTGTAATAGTGGCCTCAATGAAAGAGTTTGGGAGTCCTCCCTCTTCTTAGATTTTTTTGGAATAGTCTGAGAAGGATAGAAGTTAGTTATTTCCTAAATGTTTGATAAAATTCACCTGTGAAGCCATTCGATCTGGGGCTTTTGTGTGCCAGGAGTTTTTTGATTACTGCTTCAATTTCACTAGATGTTATCAGTTTCTTCAGGCTTTCTGCTTCTTCTTTATTCAGTTTTGATAGAATATATGTTTCCAGAAATTTGTCCATTTCTTTAGGGATGTTAAATTTTTTGTTATATTGTTGTTCATAGTAATTTTTTATAATGCTTTGTATCTCTGTAGTTTTGGTTGTGATCTCCCCTCTTTCATTTCTGATTTCATTTATTTGGGTCCTCTCTTCTTTTTCGTGATGAGTCTGGTTGAAGGTTTGTCAATTTTATTTATCTTTTTAAAGAACCAGCTCCAGGTCTTATTGATCTTTTGAATTGTTTGCTCAGTCTCTATGTCATTTCATCCTGCTCTGATATTTTTGATTTCCTTCCTTCTTTTCGCTCTGAGCTTTGTTTGTTTTATTCATTTAGTCCTTGTAGATCTCACATTAGATTTTTTATTTGAGATTCCTTTATCCTTTTTAGGCAGGCCTGTATTGCTATGAACTTCCCTCTTAAGGCTGCCTTTGCCGTGTCCCATAGGTTTTGGGCTATTGTGTGTTCATTATCATTTGTTTCCAAAAACTTTTTTGATTTCTTCCTTGATGTCATTGTTAACCCATTTATTATTTAATAGCATCTTATTCATTCTCCATGAATTTGAATGTTTTTGAGTTTTTTCCTTGAGGTTGGTTCCAGTTTCAAGCCATTGTGATCTGAGAAGATGCTTGGTATTTCAATTTTCTTGAAAATTTTGAGGTTTGTTTTCTGTCCTACCATGTGGTCTCTCTTTGAAATGTTCCATGTGCAGTTAAAAAGAATGTATATTTTGCTTCCTTGGGGTGAAAGGTTCTGTTTATGCCAATTAAGTCCATTCGATCTAGGGTGTTGTGCAATGCCTCAATATCCTTAGTGTTTCTTTGCTTCAAAGATCTGTCCATTGTTGACAATAGGGTGTTAAAGTCACCTATTATGAGTGGTTTGCTGTGGATATCTTTCTTGAAATCCTCTAAGATTTTCCTTAAATATTTGGGTGCTCCTATATTGGGTGCAAATATATTTACAAGGGTTATATCTCCTTGATGAGTTGTTCCTTTAAGTATTATGAAATGTCCTTCTTTGTCTCTTTTTATGGCCTTTGCTATGAAATCTATTTTGTCTAATATAAGTATTGCTATCTTAGCTTTTTTTCATGTGTATTTGCTTGGAATACCTTTTTCCATCCCCTCAATTTCAGTCTGTGTAGATATTTTGTTCTAGGTGGGTCTCTTGTAGACAGCATATATGTGGGTCATGTTTTCTTATCTATTCAGCTACACTATGTCTTTACTGGAGCATTTTATCTATTTACATTTAAGGTTATTACTGATAACTATTTGTTCATTGTGATTTTCACCCTTTGCATCCATGTTCCCCCCCTTTCTTCTTTTTAAAACAATCCTTTTAGCATCTCTTGCAATGCTGGTTTGTTTGAGATGTATTTTTTAAGCTTTCTTTTGTTTGGGAAACTCCTTATTTCACCTTCCATTTTGAATGAGAACCTGGCTGGGTAGAGTATTCTTGGTTGTAGGCTTTTGTTTTTCATTGCTTGGAATACATTCTGACATTCCCTTCTGGCTTTTAGGGTTTCTGTTGAGAAATCAGCTTATAGCCTTATCATAGCTCTCTTGTATATTATTCACTATTTTTTTCTCACTGTCTTTAGGATTCTCTCTTTGTCTTTGAATGTAGCCATTTTAATTATGATGTGTCTTAAAGTGGGCCTCTTTGGATACATCTTCATTGGGACTCTGTGCTTCCTGGACTAGTGAGACCTTTTCTCTCATCATGTTCAAGAAGTTTCCTGTCATTACTTTTTCAATCAGGTTTTCTATCCCTTTTTCCTCCTCTTCTCCTTCTTGTATCCCTTTGATTCTAATGTTGTTTAGTCTCATGTTGTCTTGCAGTTCTCTGAAACTCTCTTCATTCTTCTTAAATCTTTTTTCATTTTGTTGTATTGTCTGGGAATTTTTTTCTACATTGTCCTCTAACTCACTGATCTGATCTTCTGCTTCATTTAGCCTGCTTTTGATTGATTGTACTCTGTTCTTAAATTCAGAAATGTATTCTTCATTTCTTCCTGGTTCTTATCAATAGTTTCTATTTCCTTTTTTTATGCTGGTGAAGTTCTCCGTAAGTTCCTTGTAGCTTCCCTGCAATTCTTTGTAGTTTCCTTGGAGTTTTTGCTAATTTCCATGTAGTTTGTTGTAGCTTTCTTTGAGGTTGTCAAGGTCATTGGGCTTCTTTGTAACCATTTTTTTAAAAATTCCATGTGTTATAGTTGACTTATGTCTATTCCATCTATCTCTCTTTCTGGGAATTTCTCTTTACCTTTCATTGGGAGGTTGTTTCTGTGTCTCCCCATGTTTAATTATTTTTGTTTGTTTTTGTTTATTAGATTTGTCTGCTTTGATTTCCCACTTTCGTGATATGAGATTCTTTATAGGAGACCTGGGGGATTCAGTGTTGCAGTATCTTTGATCTCTTGAGCTTGATGCTCTTGTGTTGTCCTTTATGCCATTTGTTTATGCTGTCTGGTTGTAGTTCAGTTACTCTTTGGTGAATCCTTTCCTCTGGCTAGTTGATTGAAAGTCACTCTGCCCACCTTGTCTTGAGTTCTTTTGTGGAGGTGCTGTTAAAGCATAAGAACACAACCCAGGAAAGAAACCCACACCCTCCAAAATATCCCTCAACTACAATCCCACTATCGGCAGCAAACGAATCAATATTAATATAAATGTAGAGAGATTAAGACTCTTATATTATAGGAGGAACAGATAGTAGTTGTTTTAAATGAAAGAAAGATAATTTTTGAGAGGGAAGGTGGTAGAATAATAATATTAGCAAATAAGGTCAAGGCTATGCGAGACAGCAAGTAATATTTACACTATGTTTAAAAAGGAGGGGAAGAATGTAGAATGAAATGAGAATGTGGAAGTGTATAGTATTAGGTTTATATAGAAGTTATATGCTATATGTTTAGTGTGAGAGGGAGGATAAACAAAACAGACAAACAAACAGAGAAACCAACAAAAATTATAGCAGAAGGATCTGAGGGATAGAAGATAGGAAACAGTATAAAGAAAGAGTTTAAAAATTATTTTAAAAAAGGAAATAAAGAAAGGGAAAGAGAGAGAGAAAAGAATGGGAAGGGAAGACAAGAAAGAAAGGAAGGGGAAGGAGAAGAGAGAGGGGAGAAAAGAAAAATAAAAAAGAATTTAAAAAATAGAAAGAAAGAAAGGAAGAGAGAAAAGAAGGGGAAGGGAAGAAGAAAAAAGAAAGGAAGGGGAAGGAAAAGAGAGAGGGGAAAAATTTAAATTAATTAAAAATAGAAAGAAAGAAAGAAATGAGAGAGAGAGAGAGAGAAAGAAAAGGGGGGGAAGGGAGGAAGAAGATAGAAAAAGAAAGGACAGGGAAGGAAAAGAGAGAGAAAAAAAAGAAACAAAGGGTTTTTACTTAGTTCAACTTTTAGGCGCAGTCTCCTTTTTTTCTGGATTCACTCCTGGTCAAAATTTCATGAGTTTCAAATCTTTTCTGGTTGGTTGGCTGGCTGTGAGGGGATCCAGCTTAATTCTGGGGCTGCTACTCTTACTTGTGGGTCTACCGCTGCTCTGCTATGAGCCACATTTAGTTGTCTCCTCCTGTGGTACCCTCAGACCTCCTCAGGCTTGTCTAGCAACGTTGTTCTGCTGTCGGGCCAGTGTGTGCATGCCATTAATCTCTGCTCTGACTCCAGTCATGTCTCTATTCCTGAGCTACAGCATTCACTTGAGTCCCTGCCTATATGCCTGCGCATGCCACCTGCTGGCCTGGGGTCCCCACAGAGCCTGCAGATCCGCTGCAGCTTTCCTGAATGGGTCCCTTTCCTTGCCTCAAAACTGTCCCTTTGTTCTCTAGGGCCTTGGCACGATCGCTCAAAGTGCCAGAGCATGCGCCACCCTCTGGCCGAGGGGTCCCCCTCCCTGACTCTGCAGTTCCACCACAGCTTTCCTGTGTGGGCCCCTCTCCTTGCTTCAGAACTTCCCCTTTGTTCGCTAGGGCCCTCGCACGAGTGCTGTGTGCACCTAGAGCACAGAGCTTTCAGTCCCGAGTTGCAGCCAATGAGGTCTCCACCTGGACTCAGTTCATACAGTTTCTCCCAGTCCAGGTTGTTCACTGTCCTCCCACGCCTCCGGCCTTGTCAGCCAAATCCTCTCACTGACTCCCTGCAAGACTTCACTGGTCAGTGCACCCCTGGCAGGGGGAAGCCTCCAAGCAGCTCCTGGCTAATGAGCCGGTCAGCAGATGCCCCCCCTCAGGTGTGGTATGGCAGACACGCCAATCCCAGAGGCCCAGCGACTCAGCTTGGTGTGCGTGGCCAAACCTTCCTCCCTCCTTCACACTGCTTCCATATTCCCTTCTCTGTTCACGCTGTTTGAAACCCATACTCACTCACTCTCTCCTCTCCGTGTTTGCACCCAAAGTCCTTCCATGGTGGGAGCGAGCAGATAACACTGCTACCTACTCCGCTGCCATCTTCTATCCTTCTCACTCCTGGTTCTTATTGTTAGTTTCTATGTCCTTTTAAATGCTGTTGTATTTCTCAGTAAGTTCCTTGTAGTTCCCCTGGAGTTCTTTGTAGTTACTTGGGAGTTTGCTGTACATAGTTTTCTCTCAATTTGTTGAGTTCATTGAGCTTCCTTATTATCATTATTTTGAATTACAATATATGTATGATAGTTTGCTTGCATCTATTTCATCTACCACTCTTTCTGGCAATTATTCCTGTCTTTTGGGTGGGATGTTGTTTCTTCATCTCCCCATTTTCGGTGACTCTTCTTGTTTGTGATTTTTAGATTGATCTGCTTTGACTTCCTGCCTTTGTGGTGTGACTTTCTGTAGTAAGAGTCATGTGAGATTCAGTGATGTAGACTCCTTGATCTCCTGAACTTGATGCTCTTGGAATGCCTTTTATGCCTTTTAGTTGATCTCTCTGGTAGTAATTTGGTTTTGGTTGTTGTCGTGTTGCTCTTTGGTGGGTCCTTCCCTCCAGCTAGCTGAGAGTCACCCCACCCACCACATCGTGTAAACTGTTTTTGAGCTTCTGCTAAAACAAAACCAGCAGTCCAGGATAGAAATCCACATGCACAAAGATATCCCTCACCCTCAGTCACAGTGTCAACTGAAAATGAGCCAGTATTAATAAGGATGTAAAGAGACTAAGATTATTATAATAAAGGGAAAACCAGTAAGAGTTGACTAACTGAAAGAAAAATGATTTTTGAGAGAGGTGGGGAAGGAGCAATAATAGTAGCAAGTAGGGACAAGGCAATGAAAGAAAGAAAAATTTATATCACATATTAAAAAGGGAGAGAAGAAGGCAGAATGAAATGAGAGGGGAAGTGTGTAGTATTATGTTTAAACAGAAGTTATTACACACACACACACACACACACACAGGAAGATGAATAAGAAGAAAAAATAGGCATCAGATTAGATAAAAATTTCACCAGAGCACTATCAACTACCTATGATCTAAGATTAATATAGTTGCGATGGGAGTAAGAAGTAAAAAAGAAGGAAAGAGAAGTTTAAGAGATATCTGGAGGAAAGGGAAGTGCTTTTATAGTGATGGAGAAGGAGTACTAAGAGTGAGGAATGAAAACCAAGCTAAGACCTGGAAAAATTCAAATTTAAAATGAAAGAAGGAAAGAGCTAGAGGAAGGTACAAATGGAATATGAGAGGAGGATGGTAATATTTGAGATTTTCAATATCAAAATAGTGAAGATCTATGACTAAAGTTTCAGGAATGTCACAACCACCACCATATAACACTCAATGGGCACAGATTAATCGAGGTGGAGAGAGAATAAGTGTATTTTATGAATGGGAAAAAGAATGTGAGATGACTAATGACAAGAAAAGTGGTATGGAGAGGCTAGAGTGGTGAGGAATAATGAATGCAGATTAGAAATGAGTCATAGCAAGAGAGAAAATAGTATTTAAAACAAAAATAATAAGAAGAAATCAAATAGTAAAATAGAATGAGAAAAGAGAGGAGCTAAATATAAGATTTGAAATAAGCCATAATGTAAAGACTAGTTACTTATAATACACAGACTGGAAGGACAAGAGATGACTATTGAAAGGATGTGCAGGTGACAAATAACTCCTGTTGAAGATCACAGCAAAATTTGTGTCTGTAGCTTCTGGTTTCTTCCACTTTCTTCTCTTTCTGGATCTGCTCCTGGTGACATCAGATTGTGTCCCAGTCTGGATCTAGGCAGCCTGTTAGAGACTATCAGCATTCTACTGCCTGTGTCTTTCTCTTTCAATTGGTCTTCCTCTAGCCGTTCTGTAATCTGCAGTCAGGCTTAAGCACCATGGGGCAAGACTGAGTAATTTCTTCAGGCCAGGCTATTGCTCTCCCTCCAGCTGATGTCACTTGGAGGGGAGTGGTCTGCTTAAAATATTTTTCCCAAAACACGGGGGATGTGTCTGCACTGGGGTCCAGTCTGCAGCTCCTCCAGCTCTCTCTCCCCAACACCACAGCCCCAAACTCTTCCCAGGCACATCTAGTTCACTTCGCTCTCCCTTAGCCACAGCCTAGGGCAAGCAGTGTGAATTTAATTCTGTGTGTACTACCCTCAAGAATCTCATCCCACCTCAAGCTGTTCCTCCCTGGTCAGCAAGAAAACCACAAAAAAACGCTGTTCTTTTTTTGCCTCTGAGAATTAGATGCCACCAGGCTCAATCTTAGCTCTGCTAGCCGGCCCAGCCTGATTTCCATCTCTGACTCTTCCCAAGGGGAGTCATTTGGGCACTAAAAAACCTCTCCAAATGCCCAGCTGCTTCCCACTGGAACCAAGCTGGCACTCGCGTCTCTCCCACATCTCCTCTGCGATCTTCACCAGACAGGTCACTATGAAGCAGCCTCCTCTGGCTTGCCGCAGCTACAAGGCTTAACTCTAGCCAGTGTCCAGTTGGTCATCCATATGATTTCTCCACAATTAAGCTGAAATTCCAGACCGGTCTCAGGAGGAGGCAAGTGCAGCCTCCACTCACTCCTCCACCATATTCCTCCCTTCACAAATAAAATTTAACATTTTATAATCAAGCAACAAAATCTGACTGGCATGAGAACTCTTCTGAACATTTAAGGAGTTGATATGTAAAATAGTACATTTTCATTGTTAATTGAAGCTGCCAAGACCATTGGTTAGCCCTATACAATTGAGGTAACTGGGATGAAAATTCAGTGTAATAAAACTTTGCTGAACACTTACTATGGTTCATTTCATGACCTTTTACATGTGTGGATGGTAAATAGATGAATAGGACATACATGGTACATACCTATGCACAGAACCTTTAAAAATAATGTAAGGCTAGTAATAGAGTTTCTCATACTACTCAAGGAGAATGAAGAAGGGAAACTTAAGAGTAGGGACATAAGAAGCGTTTCTGAATGCAGTCAATTATCTGAATGTTTCCAAATAAGTCCAGGTTTGTATTGTATAGAGACAGTTTGTGCCTTGGAGAGGTTCAATAACTTGCTCAAGTTTACACGTGGAGACAGTTTGCTTGGCATCCAAAGACTTGCATTTCCAGTCAGTCTCAACTGTAGTAGAGTCTTTCTATAACATAATACACTTAAAAGAAAAAAATCTTTATAGTAAAATAACTAAGAAACTTGAAAAACATCTTATTTGTAAGCTGAGATGAGTTCCATACCTACCATATCAATGGAAAAATAGGTATTAATTAAACTGTATCTGTGCCAGGTGTCGAATTTGGCAGAGTGCATACAAAGAATAAAGTTCCCAACTTATGTTTTCTTTACCTGGAAGCAGAAGTTAGAATAAAATGTATATACAGCTTATATGCCACATTGACTTAGTAAACAAATGTGATATAATATTTTCTAAAAACTTTATTCATGGACACAGACAGTGATTACCAGAGGGAAAGGGAGGTAAGGGTACAAGAAGGTAAAGGGAGGATAAATGTTGATTGATGAAAAAGGACTTGAGTTTGGGTGGTGAACACACAATACAATATACAGATGATTTATTATAAGACTGTACACTTGAAAGCTATATATTTTACTAACCAATGTTACCCCAATAAATTCAACAAAAATAAAAAATAAATAAAGTGTTAACAAGTTCTTTCTCACCAATGAAATGAATTGAAGTTGATTTATAAGGTTTATACTTTCCAGTGCTCCATAAAGGCCACCAACCTCAACCCATCAAGATAAACATAGGGTACTGTATATCCAAGATGATTATATATTGTAGTGAGTAATTTTCAAGCATATAATAAACCAAGTCAAAAAATTGTTTATTTTTCGGTGAAAAAAAAGTATATCATTTAGAATTGTCATTCAAAATGTGTTGGTTTCTTTAGTACTTATTTCTCCTTTGAAATAGCCTTTGGCATTTTATTGAATTACAGAACTATTTTGTAGAACTTTGATACACACAGTATCACAGAGATGCAAAACCTTTTCAACTAATAAAACTGTATACTTTATGATTATATATTTAATATAGGAAAATAAAAACATAAATATAGCTTCAAAAAGTGCTCCCTTGTTTGAGAGCTTACACAAGGCTTCTATACAATAAAATGCCTTAAATACAGTTAATCCTTCAATTAATCCTCTCTCTCCAGCTTCCATACAACACATATGCACTTGGATATTTCACAAGTAAAATGTATTCAAATCTAACTATTACCTTACCCATAAACTCATCCCTCCTTTGTTTCTAGTTCTGTATATGATGCCACCATTGACCTATTCACTCAATAAAACATTTATGAGTGATTCTTAGTATTTTCCTAGGTTTTATATTCATACCCTGTTAATTACATATTATTAATATCCCTAAATACACTATTGCTTTCTTATTTTATACATTTATTTTTATCTCACTTGGACTATTATAATAGTGACCAACTTTATCTCTTTTTATTAATATTATTCCTTAAAATCTTCTTACTCTCATTAAAATATAGATCTCTTCATGTCTTTCCCAATGGTCCTACTTTGCTTACAGGAAAACATTCCAAACTCCTTAAGATAGCATTTAAGACATTTCATGATCTGACCCCAGCCTCACACTGGTATCAATAACAAGGGACATTAAAAAATAGATCCATACTTCCACGATTGCACTGAAAGTTTTTTCCCTTCCACTAACTCTTTATGTTTCTTCTTCCTATTAGAGGCAAACTTCTCAAGAGTTGCCTGTATTTGCTATCTTCATTACCTCATGATCTATTGGGATGGCTTTTTTCCATAAGATGACTCTAGTAGTGATAAGTTGTCTTTAACTTCATTTGAAACCACTTTGTTACATTGCATTGTGACAGCTGTCATATCAGCCTTAATTTTAACAAAACTTATCAAAATCAGTGAATTTCTGTGTAGTCATTTTAATATTAAAGATAAATGAAAATATGCAACATTTTTTGGCATATTATGCTTTATTATTTCAAAAAAGGTAAAAATACAACTGAAATGCAAAAAAAAAAAGGACTTTTACAGTGAATGGAGAAAGTACTGTGACTGATAAAACATCAAAAGAGGTTTGCAACACTTCCAGCCAAGATGGAGTCCTAGACTGACATGCTCCATCTCCTTCCACAACTAAGAAAGAATACAACTATTGTAAAATCAGAAATAACCAGAAGTTCCAGAAAATAAATGGAAGTCCAATGTATGAAGTTATAAAGAAGTTGTGTTCATCCGGACGGGTAGAAGGGGTGAAGCTGGGGCAGAGAGGTCAAGTTGTGCTAGTGGCGGCAGCAGGGGTGCCAGCTGCGGGACGGCAATAAGCACAGACACCTATATTTAAGGGGAGATGAGAAGCACCTGGGGAGCACCCCTGGGTGCAGACCAGACCTGTCAGTTTGCAGTCCCAAAGCTGGCGAAGGCAGACCCCCATTCCCTTGGACTGTGAGGCCCGGAGGAGGTGGGGATGGAGGAGGAGATTCCCGGTCTCTCAGCGGAGAGTGAATGGCAGGAATCTATCTTGAACCCCCACACCTACAGAAAATGCCACAGTGTGGTGAGAAGGGTCACCCGGTTGTGACGAGTGCAAAGGGCTCCGCCCCCTATAGTGTAGAAGGTGTGACAGCCCCACCCAGGAAACAAAGGTAAACACAAAACTGTAAGGATTGCACAGATCATGATGAAGATCCAGATGACACAGCTGACCAGATAGCAAATATCTAATCTAATGAAGCAGCCCATAGGTAATCTTTCTGAGGCTCAGTTCAGAGCTTTGGTTATAAGAATGCTTACAGACCTAACAGCAGATCTTAAACAAGACATGGAAAGAATGAAGGCTAGTTCTGCTGAAATGAACAAAAACACATACAAAACTAGTGATGAGGGAAAGGAAACCAGGGATCAAATCAACAAATTGAAACATAGGGAAGGAACAAACAGTCAACTGGTGTTGAAAGAGGAAACAAAAAGTGAGGAAAATGAGGATAGGATCAGAAACCTATGGGACAGCTATAAGTGGGCCAACATCTGAATCATAGGGTTGCCAGAAGGTGAAGAAGAAGAACTAGAAATTTAAAAATTATGTGAAACAATAATGAAGCAGAACTTCCCTAACTTGGGGAAGAAAATAGACTTACAGATCCAGAAAGTATAGAGAGTTCCAAATAAAATGGACCCAGGGAAAGCCACACCAAGACACATTATAATCAAAATGTCAAAAGTTAAGGATAAAGACAAAATCTTACAAGCAGCAAGAGGGAAGAGAATTACGTACAAAGGGGTCCCAATAAGATTATCAGCTGATTTCTCAAAAGAAACTCTGCAGGCAAGAAGGGACTGGCAAAAAATAGTCAAAGTAATAAAAAGCAAAAACATACAACCACGATTACTCTATCCAGTGAGGCTGTCATTCAGAATAGAAGGGCAGAGAAAATGCTTCCAGGACAAAGTAAAACTGAAGGGGTTCATCAGATCCAAACCACTGTTATATGAGATGTTAAAGGGACTTGTTTAAGAGAAAGAGAATCTAAACTATGAACATTAAAATGAAAACTGTATCACAACAACCAACAACAGAAGCTAGGGAACCGAAACAAAGGCAAACTAAGTAGGCAACAAGAGTGGGAAAAGAATTATAGGTATGGGGAACATTATGTGGGGAGGTCAGTGGGTATGGGGAAGGGGGGAAAAGGAGGGAGATGGTACATGAATTATGAGCATAGTAGGAAGGAGTGGAGTAGATAGGAAGATGTTGAGAAGAACTATATGTACAATCAATGGGCATGGGCCAAGTGGGGGACAACTGGAGGGAAGGGGGTCACTGAGTAGAGGGGAACAAAGGAAAAAGAAATTTGGACAACTGTAACAGCGTAATTAATAAAGCATATTAAAAAAAGTGGTTTGCAGAATTTTGTGTTGGAGATTTTTCACTGGATGTTGCTCCACAGTAAGGTAGACCAGTTGAAGTTGATAGCAATCAAATTGACACAGTAATCAAGAGCAATGAATGTTATAACACACATGAGAAAGTTGACATACTAAAAGTATCCAAATCAATAGAGTTATTGGTTATAATAAAAAATGTGCCTTTTATGTCATGGAAAAAAACAAATGGACTTTTTGGCCAACTCAATATTTGCTTCTTAAACCACCATAGTCTGCTCCTATTTCTCCATCCTTAATTTTTCCACAAAACATCTTACTCTATGGTTACCAATGATCTCCATATTTTTCTAATTAGTAATGGTTTTAGCTTTCCTTTCACTAGACAAGCTCTATTACATATGACAGAATTTACTATTTGGTTGTAAACACTCCTTTGCATTCTGAGAAGTCCCTTATTTCTGGTTCTCCTACTTCTCTAGCTGCTCTTTTGAATTTTCCTTTGTAGACTCATGATCTTTTAGCGAGCCTGTAAATATTGGAGTTGCTCAGGTATCTGTTCTTGTCCCTCTTCACTTCTCACTTTTGCCTTAGGCAATCTCATATACTCCCTGAGTTCAGTTATAAGCAAATGACTCACAATATTGGATCTCTCTAGCACAAATCTTTTCTCTGAGATGCAAAACTACTCAACTGTCTACTTGACATATATACTTGAATATAGACTAGGCACTTAAATTCAACATATCCAGAACTAAACTTTTATTATCTCTACCAGACAGCTTCTATATCTATATTTCTTGGCTCAATGGATGGTACTAATGACATACCCAATACTCCTAGTCAGGAATCTGGGCAACATCCATGACTTCTCCTTGACCATTTAGATCCAAATAATTGCTAAGTCCTTACAATATTAACTCTTATATATTTACCTAATGTTTCTTGTTCACTACATACATACAACCACCATCCTTATTTTCATTTGCCTAGACCAGCACAATAGTCTTCTAATATCTCTCTGTCTTCCTCATTTATTGCTTATGTTAACTCTGTCCTGTAGCATATTTAGGGCTTTTTTTCTCCTTTGGCTTCTGAGATGCTATTTTCTTTTGGTTATCCTACCATTTCTGATTTTTTTCTTCTTAGCTTTTTTGTCAGCTTCTTTCAATCTCTTCATATATTAAATATGGTGTCCCTCAGTGTTTTGTCTGAAGCCTCTCTTTTTCATTTTTTATTCTTTCCTTGGGTGTTCTCTTCTCTTTTGTAGTTTCAAATAACAACTACACATTTTAACTATTAGAGTCATACCTGCAGGCCAGTTTTCTCACCTGAGATATACTTGAATTTTATTCTGAACTTCTCTGCTTGCATGTCCCACAAAACTGAGGAAATCTGATCCTCCTCCTATCTCTCTTGGCTACTGATATCATTCTGGCTACAATATTATGTTTCTTTCTTCTTTGACAGGTGATACTCTACTTACCTTATAATCTAGAAAACACATTATCTTCTACAGTCCTCTTTACCCAAAGTTTTCCTTGTTCTCTGTCTAGTTTGGTTATGGCTACCTTTATTTCCATGTTAAGACTTTTTTGGTTGCTAATGACACAAACTTATGTCTAACCAGCTGAAGTAAGGAAGAAGATATATTCTAAAGCTCATGTAACCATAGAAATGGCAGTAGTTCAAATGGTTTAAAGGACAAGTGGAACAATGAACTTCAATATCACCTGGATCCTCTGTATGTCTCTCCTTTCTACTCTCTCTGTGTTGGTTTTATTCACTTAACCTGATTTTCTCCATACTGTAGAAAACTCATCTACTAACAGTGCTTATGCATATCATTTCAGTATTGTACTTAGAAGAGGACTGCACTGCTTCCTTTCATCTGTACTTTGAAAATAAAAAAGAAATTCAGAATTGTTTGTCTAAGCTTCAGTTATGTTCCCAACTCTTGGTTAAAGACATGTTGTTGAGTTAGTTATTCAATTTTTCCCCTGTTTGTTTAACTGTGCAAAACCAATCAACTGTGGCCAAGGAGAAAGAGGTATGAACAGAGAGAAGGTTTCATTAGAGTCTTCTAGTTTAAATGAAGGCGCATGGGATTTGGGGGAGACTTTTCCATAGGAAGAATAAGAGTCCTGGGGTACAAAATGGCTTTCTACTAATCTTCTTCTCCAGTTCTTGAACATAAATTAAGTGTGCGTGTGTGTGAGTATACATGTGTGTGTAAGAGAGAGAGAGAGAGAGAGAGAGAGAGATGAGAACGATGTGAGTGCATTAATTCCATGAAATGCATATAGGAGCTATTTTATTTAAAAATTTTTTCATATGTTTTAAAGTGGTGATCTTGCTTTTAAAAGTTTCTAGTAATTTACTTTTCCCTCATGAATAAAATAATTAATAATATGGAAAACTTTCCTTTGATATGGAAAAATTAAAACACCAGAACCTTAACTGTGTACCTATTATTGTTCTCTGGGTGGGTGGTGGTGGAAAAGATCATTTAAACTGAGCAGGTCTTTGGGTTTTGTATGCTGATGAAGTCATGTAATTCCTCTTTAATTGTTGGGTTAGGGTTAGGTACGTTTTTATAGAATGAAGATTCAACTAAAAAAACTGCAGTTGCAACAAATTGGGACAAGCATAAGACTAACCTACTGCCTTCAGTTTTGTGGTAGTGCCTTGGCTTCCATGGTGATTCTTATGGCAAATGGAGCTCTAGACAAATTTGAGTCCAATTAGAGAGGCAGTTAGAGCTCCCTTGGTGTTAATCTAGGTGACTGAGAAGACATAGACCCAATAGGGATATAAATCACCTTTAGTGACTTAACCAATGTTATCTCAATAAAAAAGGAAATGAAATGCCATATGTCAAAATATGACCTATGCACACATTTTATGGTCAGATTCTTGGTCTCAGCATCTTTCATTGAGTGCATGTCTGTTATACTCACTGATCTAATAATATCTTTCATCTGCCTTCAGAGTTTGGCTTTCTGATAACCTAAGCAAATGAAGTAGACAGGTAGTGACTTAATGGAGGTTTACTTAAATGCCTGAATCACTATTTCCCCCTGAATTTTTTCAAAGATCTTCATATATATCCTTAGACATCCCTTCAAGTCTCAGGTAGGCAATTGACAATTTGTCTCAGCTTTCACTTCCTACTTGTATAGAACCCTCTGGTCAGTCTGAAGTGAATGCTTTCAGTCCTTTCATGTATTCTCTGGGCACTCACACAAGCCTTCACATATCTATTGACTTTGAGATTATCAGAAAAATATGTCGTTTTTGAAAGCCCTCTATGGATATACCATTTCCTAAGTATTTGTTTTAACTATTGACTAATCTCTTATTTGCCCCAAATGATTATCACTATTTAATTACAGTGGCATTATTAAAAAAATTGCTGCTGGTTGTTTTGGCAAACACCTTGAGGATAGGACTTTTCAACTTGAAAGTACTCTGAACCCCACCAAATAAAGGCAAGCACTGCTAATGGGGCTTTTCCAGGGAGCTGTCAACAGTTCAAATAGTAACTATTCTTTAGACATTGGATGTTATGGGGAGTTACAAACACATACTACCCCCTACGGTGACTGCCAGTTTGATGATCTTAAGAGCTGTTGTGGTTATAAGGCTGCTAGTCTTAAAGCCTACTGTGGACCTTGGGAAAAAGGGGTGGGAATAGGGTAACTAAAACATCATCAAGCTTCCTGTTCTCACTGAGATGCAGCCATTTTTCTCCCATAAGCACTCCTTAAGTGGTTGTGAGGTTTTTTTTTGTTAATCTGTAATTCTGAAAGAGTTGATTTTGACAATTTTTCTATTATTTTCTTTGCTTTTCTGGAAGAATAGATTTTAAAATTTCTTAATCTACCACTCCAGAAGTAATATATATTTTTTACTTTATTTATTTATTGATGTTTACTTTTAAATTTTTTAAATTCTTCTTATTTTTTAAACTGTATTATTTTATTACAATTGTCCTAATTTTTTCTCCTTTGCCCTCTCCACTCAGCCCACCCCTCTCTCCCAGAGTCAATACCCTCTCTGTTGCCCATGTCCATGGGTCATTCATACATGTTCTTTTATCAGTCCCTTCCCCTTCCTTCCACCATTATCTCCTCCCTCATCCCCTCTTACAGCTATCAGTCTGCTCCATGTTTCCATGAATCTGGTTCTATTTTTTTAATTAATTTATTCTATTCATTATATTCCAGTTATAAGTGAGGTCATTTGGTAATTGTCTTTTGCTGACTAGCTCATTTCACTAAGCATAATACTCTCTAGTTCCATCCATGCTGTCGCAAAAGGAAGGAGTTTCTTTTTCCACTGTAAATGTACCACAGTTTTTAATACACTCATCTATGTCAGGTAGTCTTGCCCTGAGAAATCATCTGGAGATCACTGTAGGTTTAGACAATGAGTTTATCGATGAAAAAGTGGAAAGGGGGTCGAGGAAAGAGGCAAATCTTGGATCGATTTGAGGGCCTGTAGGAGCAAGGGGAAAGGGAAAAGGGGAAGGGAGAGTGGAAACTCCCAGTCACCCACACAGGCCTGTAGGAATCACTTGGCTGGACTTCTGCAGGCACATTTTTTATACTTGTCCAAACACACATTTCAGTTAGGGTGAGCTTGCTTATCAACACATTTAGTAGGTCATTTACATAATTTAGCTTCCCCTCCTCCACGAGATTAGTTAACATATTGAGCTAGGTCCATTAACATTTCCTCTGGGAATGAGCTAAGTCCATTAGCATTTCCTGTGGGAGGGGCTAGGATCAGGTTGAGTTGCATATATCAAAAGTCCTGGTGGGCATTCTAGCTGCCTCCATGTTCTGAAAATTTACTGATGGGCACTTGGGCTGTTTCCAACACTTGGCTATTGTAAATAGTGCTGCTATGAACATAGGGGTGCATAAGTTATTTTGAATTGGTGTTTCAGGATTCTTAGGGTATCATCCCAGCAGTGGAATCACTGGGTCAAAAGGCAGTTCCATTTTTATTTTTTTGAGACAATCCCATACTGTTTCCATAGTGACTGAACCTGTCTGCATTCCTACCAACAGTGCACTATGTTTCCCTTTTCTCCACAATTTCACCAGCACTTGTTGTTTGGTAATTTGTTAATGATGGCCTTTCTGACCTATGTGAGGTGATAGCTCATTGTAGTTTTAATTTACATCTCTCTGATGGCTAGTGATGAACATTCTTTCATATGTCTATGGGTCATCTGTGTGCCCTTAGAGAAGTGTCTATTCAGATCCTTTGTCCATTTTTTAATTGGGTTATTTATTTTCCTGGTGTTGAGTTGCGTGAGTTCTTTATATATTTTGGAGATTAAACTTTTGTCCAAAGTATCATTGGCAAATATGTTCTCCCATACAGCCAGTACCTTTCCATTTTGATGATGGTTTCTTTAGTAGTGCAGAAACCTTTAGAAGTGATTATATTTTAGATGGCATTTCAAATCAAGGGCTCTCTTGATGTTTTACATGTGACACCATTTTCATAAATGAGGTATATTTGGTATCATTCAGCTGGACTCAGTTATTGAATGCATTTCATTTTATGTTTATTATCCACCTGAATTTATTTCAGATTGGCATGGAAGAGTTGGTGGCATGTTGGGAAAAATGCATCACCATTTCAGGCTCTCATTCTTTTTTATCTGCAAAATGTTGGAAGTGGAGTAGCTAATCTTGAAGGTATCTTTTAACTATGATATTGTCTTGGCTTTTTGCTTCTGAAGCTTAACCTACCCTGAAGGTAAATTAGACTTGCCAAAGTCAGACCTATAGGCCTGATTATGACAAATAGCAGAAAGCTTTTTGAAATGAAAAGGACATAGCAGTTAGTGGATACCCTAATGAAGTTCTATATTTATAAGTAGGGCATTCTATGTTCCCTACATAGGCATGACTTTTAGTAATGTCACTGATGACATATCGACCTCATTCATTAAGAATGAAACATCTTCAGATACTAATTTTTTGCCTTTAAAATCATGACACAGTTCTTATGGCTGACAGGCTCACATGGACAGGCAATTAAGTCCTCTGGTAAGTGGCTCCAATAGATTTCAATGAAGCACATACACTCTCAGGAGGAGTTTGTTTTAACCCAGCAAAATTGGCTCTGAAAATGTGCTTTACATCCTTTCAACTGAGAAAATAGTCCGAGTATCCTATAGTATTCTGCTGAAGGTCCTGGGTTGAAAATGGTTTGGGGAATATACTAATTTTTGCCCTCTCAAGTAGCCCTAGAAACATTCTAGGGAAATGGTGTCATACTTGTAAAAATAAGCTAATTTCTCCCCAAAGGATGTGATTCTCATGTAAGGAGACTTTAACTGTCAGAGCTTCCACACTGAGCCTCCAACAATTCATCAATTCTTGTTCAGGTTTTTCAACCTCAGCACTCGCCCCTGTGATGGTTTCTACTTACGTGTCTCTGCTCTGTTAAGTCAAGATTCCCTGAATTCACCCCTCTCCAATCTTGGGAGCAGTGGTTTGCCCTGTGTCTTCCCCTCTCTTTTGGATCTTAGAACAGTGATTGACTTTTCAGATTGTTCATATTTTTACTTGTTGCTAGAACAGTGGTGTCTTCCAGTATTTTTACATGTGGAATAGAAAACCAGAAATCCTAATTCTATTTTGTTTGGCAGATATTTATATTTTATGCTGGAGTAAGTAGCTACTTCCTAATTTCATTGAGGTGGATGGATTCTTTTTTTCAGCTTTATTTTTTCCCCCCCATCAGTGTGTTACCACTTTTTCTCTGCATTGTCTTAGAAGTCTCACAAAATACCTTTAAAAAATAGGGCAAGTACGGGGTAGAAATACCTTAGAATGAAAGTACTTTATGGTTTTAACAGTCATCTTTTGAACTATTCTATTTCGCAAACGTTTATTGAACAGATACTTTAGTGTCAAACCCTGACTTAAATTCTAACTGGTTTAAGCGATGGGTTTGTATGTGTCCTTAAATATTGTTAAACAAGTGTTAGAAAATTCTGCCTAAAATTTTTACATAAATTGCATTATGTGAGGAAAGTCATGATTCATATACTCACAAAAAGGAAAGAAGAACTTCATCACATAGCAAGGCACCTGGTAACTATTAATAATGTTGAAATAAATATAAACCAAAGAGGGAATCATATTTGAAAGAAGATCTGAAGACATATTATATTCATAATTATAGGTGAAAACAGAGGATGATCATCAGTTCTAGATAGATTTATCGTGAGCAAATATGTGATTTTACGATGTCATGAGGGCATATTCAGGGAAAAACCAGATTAATTTGTACAGAGAAGGAATGAGAGATAAGACTGGTGTTAATACTAAGAACCAACAGTATTTTTCTGATCCTACTCTACTAAAAATTCATTAACCTTTATGAGATGTTAGGGTACTTCCAGAAAGGAAATAGGACACCTACTCTGATATTACATGTAATCAGCCGCTACTGCTGGTGCCAATCACTGATAAGCTATAGCACCAGGAGATAACAGTATTGATGTATCTTGAAACCAAGTTGAGGCTAACAACCTCAGGTCTGAACTTTTCTTTCTCTGCAGGCCTGGAAAATTCTAAGACATCACTATTACTACTTCCATGCTTATTGAAAGGGCAGATGCACAGAACTCAATTCTCTTAGGAAGCCGAGCATTGAGTGAGCTGCCTTCTATACACCAAACCTCTGAGAATATGTCTGTAATGAACCTTGGTGTCAGTCAACATGACCTGTTTGAGAGCATTAACCTGTTTCTGGCCCACGATCTGCTGAGGGTGAGTTCAAGAAGCAATTGTCATTCCTGCATGAATAATACTGGACTTTCACCCTTTACACAGTAGCTACACTTAGAGCACAGCAAGAGATCTGCATCCCTACCCTCTTTCTACTTTTTAGTTGTCACCCAGAAGACACAACATAGGATAAATCAGGAAAACTGAATATTTCATATATGCCACAATAAATCAGGTGATTTTTATGGACAGAAAGAAATTGGCAATAGATGCCATGGGGAGAAGAAGCTTTTAATACTGCGTGTGCTCCTGCTTTAATCAAATTGAGTTTGTAATTTATGTTTAGGAACTATAAATGTTACATTCTAGTTGATGTTGATTTGCATTTGGCTTCTGAGCAAATACAGCAGAAATATATAAGAAACTGAAAAAAAAAAACCTCCCCGAATCTCTGCATTTTACATGATAAGAAGGCATTTTAATTGACTGTGTGCTAAGATTAGTGGCTAACTATTACTGTATAGGTTAAAATTTAAAACCCTGAAATTTCAGAAGAGGTAGAGTATTTTTGTTTGGGATCTTTTCAGCTGTTGAAAGTCTAGTCTATTAAGTTACATAACTTCTTCTGCACCAAAGCATTATTAAGGGACCAATTGATAATAATAATGTATAGTAGATTCATCGAGCTTAGTCATCAGAATAAAATATTCAGTAAGCTAAATAAAAATATCTTGCCTTAATACAATTTACTTTGGGCATTATATAAAAATTTTGGCTAATTACATTTCAGTCTCCCAACTTATATGATTAAATTCAACACATTGACCTCTTACTCAACTTTGTTCATTAGCTATTGTACCTTAAAGTCACTAACTCACAGTTTTGGCACTGCAAAATTGAACCAACAAGGTTGTAAACAATGTTTAACCTAGGTATCATTGAATGAAGGGCTCAGATTCTTATATGTGTGTGCTCAAAATTTTCAAATTATATATTTTCACTCTGACATGTTATTTTCAATTTATGAAGTCAAATCATTTGGAGAACTTCCCGGACTATATATGGATCTAGACACTAAAAGTATTCAACAAATTCTCAAACAGTTTTACTAGTTACTCTTTTACTCTGTCATGTTTATTGTCTTTACAAATTACAAAGTGATACAAATAATTGTAAAAAAATTCAAAGGAGAATTATGTAAAATGAGAACCCCTTCAATCTCATCTTATTCCTAGTGAAACTTCATAATTGGAGGTTACTATTGTTAAAAGTAAGGTATGATTGTTTTTCTACAAGATGTTCTATGCTTTCTTTTCTTCTCCTTCTGTTTCTTCTACAAAAGTAGATACATAGATTATATTTTCTTTTGCAATTTGTTTTTTAAAATCTTAATACATTATGGACACCTTTCTACATTGGTAGAGATAAAATTGACAAATTCTTGTCATTCTTTATTGTATATATTAATATTGTATTTAATTATTTCCCTTCTGGTTGAAAATTGGACTGTTTCTAGTTTTTATTATCAAAATCAATAATATTTGTAAATATAATCTTGCACAATTTGGGGAGTATTTTAAAAATACAGTTAAGAGTAAAATTGTTATGCACAGTGAAAATATATATGAATACTGCCAAATTATCATCTAAGAGATATGCAATTTTACATTAGTATTATAAGTATATGTGTGTTAATTTTCCCTCTACTCTTACTATCAGATGTATATTATAAATCTTCATTTTTTAAAAAAATATTAAAGTTAATAAATTATATTTAGAACTGTTTTTAACAGTATTTAGCCACCTTCCAAATGCACTTTCATATTTTTTCTGTCAATTGTGTGAATTTTTTCTTTTTTGTTTCATAGCTGATCTTTATATATTGTGTTTTAAATATATATTTTTAAATTTGTTGTCCTTTATCATAGCTTACAGATTTTTTCAAACCAAGGTTTGTAATCTGTCATCAAATCTACCAGTTTCCTTCTTTATTATTTCTGAGTTTGTCATATCTTGCTTGGGAAATTCTTTTCAATAGCATAACTTAAATAAACCTATATATTTTTCTATTATATGTATAGTTTCTTAGATATTATATTTTATTTACTATTATTATTTTTAATCCTCACCCATGAATACGTTTATAGATTTTAGAGAGAGATAAAAGGAGAGAGAGAGAGAGAATTATTGATGAGAGAGACAAACACCCATCAGTTGCCTCTCATATGTGCTCTGACTGAGAATCAAACCTGCAACCTAAGTATGTGGTTTGACCAGGAACTGAATCCTCAACCCCCTTTATTTTGTGTGTGTGTATATGGGATGATGTTCCAACCAACTGAGCAACCTGGCCAGGGTATATATATTATATTTTATATGTGAATGGTATGAGGTAAACACACAACCTTTTTGTCTTTTCTCAGCTGTATAGCCATGTAATTACAGTTGACCCTTTAAAAATGCAGGGGCTGGGGCACTGACCCCACAGAGTTGGAAATCCACATATAATTTTCAACTTTCCAAAAACTTAGCTACAGTCAGCTCTTGGTATCAGTGAGGGATTTGTTCCAGGACTGCCCCTCATAGATAATGAAATCCACAGATGCTTAAGTATCTTGTTTAAAATGACTTAGAGCAATGCATATAGTTGGCCTTCTACCTCTGTGGATTCCCAGTTGTGGATCGATAATACTATTTCAGATCCATGGTTGGTTGAACCTGTGGATGTGAATTCAATGTCCAGAGGGCCAACTGTGTACTTGTTGAAAACATTCCACATATAAGTGGACCAGTGCAGTCAAAACCCATGTTGTTCAAAGGTCAACTATAATTTGAAATAGTATGCTTATCATATATTACCTTCTCTAATAGTGTCCTCTTGCTCAGATTCTGGGATTAGGCACAGCATGATTTGTTTTGGCAAATGGGATGTTAAGATATGTGATACTACAGATGCTTGAAAAATGCTTGCAAAATTGGGTTTGCTTGCTTATGCTTCTTCAACGAGAACGTGCCTGAGCTGGTCTGCTGAAGAGATGTGAGAGAAACATAAAACAGAATATAACTGCCTCAGCTGACAAAGTCTACTCCTGGACATGTGAGGGAACCTAGCCAAGATTAGCACCTAGTGCACCTGAGACTGAGAGACCCCACTAAATTCAACTGAACACAGATCAGATCAGCTGAATACCAGAGGAAAATAAGGAAAATAAACATGTACAGTTGTATGTCACTGAAGGTTTGTGTTTTGTTGTCAAGCAATGTTATTTAGTTGATAGTTAACTGAAATAGAAATAAATCCATAATAAAGAAGAAGATGGTAAGGGGACCTATAGTGATTAAAGTATTTCAACAAATTTCTAGAAGATAGAAAATATAAACATATTGGAAAATGAAGTTGAATGGAAGATGAAACAGCCCAGAGGAGGACTGTGGTGACTGCCAATCAATTTTCTAGGTGCGGTCTTAGAGCTGGCAGGTACAAATAATAGGATTTATTAGTGGTGCTGAAAACAAGGGGATTATTTGAAATTGTTTGCAGAATAACTTTGAGAATTGCCTTTAGTGTTAACTCCCTTACCCATGCAGAATGATGAGTGACAGAATGACAGGCAATTCTGAATGTACTTTTAAAGAAACGATAGAAATATTATTTTCTAGAAAGACTGGGTGTTGATACTGCAGCCACAGGTATATGAATTGATGAGACCATGAGAAACAGGAGAAAATGTAAAAAGAAAAGTGGAGGTCAGTAATATCATATAATATTTTTTACATAATGGAGTACCAAGAGCTATTGTTAAGAATAATGAACAAGAAATAAGGACTTATGCATAAGACGTAAGGTTAGAAAGTTTACATATATAATAAAACAACCCACATTTTGGAGGAGGATGGAATAAAAAAGTGCCAGTGGTATAAATAAATATTGTCCTCATTTATTAAGTTAATAAATCAAGAAATAGTAATACAGAGATATTATTTGGTGCAAAGGAGGTAAGCATGAGAACTAAACACAGATGTCCAACATAGGTTTCTTCTGGAGTGAGTCTAAAATATAGATGCTTGGGGTGGAAGACTTTAGTTTTCATTATAAGTTCTTTTATTTTAATCTATTTCTTTTAATGTGTGTGTGTGTGTGTGTGTGTGTGTGTGTGTGTGTGTGTGTGTGTGTGTGTGTCCACACGGGGAAAGGTCTTTGGCAGAGCAGGATTCAGACATTTCTGGATCCATGACCATAATACTATCTAAATTCTAAAGAAACTGAACTTTTTGTTTTTCATAATTACAAAATCCCAATCTAACTTGCAGTATATAGAAAGACAGCAAGGGAGTGATCCTCTATGTGATAAAGGCATATGGAAATAGAAAAAAGAACAGAATTGCTGTTTCCCCATTAAAGTGAATGATATTAAAACTGGATAGAGGCAACAACATGGATAAAAAGGAATTGAAGTACACTAAGGAATTTGGAAGGGAGCATCCAAACTCCCTAAATAAGTTAAAGGCTCTATACACAGAAAAATTATAGAAGGCAGAAGAAAAACTTTTATCCTTGAGAAGCTATAAAACTTAAACAATATCCAGGTGACTGGGGGTGGACAAATACTGCTTCCTTTATAAAAAAGGGGAAAATGCTAGAGTCTGGAGAACAAGGATGAGTGAGTATGAGAGCAATCCATGGCAACATTCGGAATAAATTATTCAACACATGGTTAAGTGTAACAGTATTACTACCAGTCAAGAGCATGGATTCTTCCCTGGTGGGTGTCACTCAGTGGATTGAGTGCCAGCCTGCAAACCGAAGGGTCACTGGTTTGATTCCAAGTCAGGGAACATGCCTGGGTTGTGTGCCAGGTTCCAAGTTGGTAGCACGTGAGAGACAATCATACCTTACATTAATGTTTCTCTCCCTCTCTTTCTCCCTCCCTTCCCCTCTCTCTAAAAGTAAATTTTAAAAATCTTTAAAAAATAGCTTAGATTCTGTAGACTGCCTAGGTTCTCATCTGTTCTCCTGCCATGCACTAACTGTTTGACCCTGTGCATGCTATTTACCCTCTCAGTGTCTCAGTTTCTTCATCACTAAAATGATAACAGTAATACCTATTTCATTAGGTTGTGTTAAGATTAAACAAATTAATACAAATGCTTAAAACAGTCCCCTGGATGTAGAAAGTGCTATGTAGTTTTATATAATAATAATTGTATGTTTTTGTTATATTTAGAAAGCACTTGGAGAAATTGATAATCACTAAAAATCAGCCTGGTTTAAGTAAGAAAAATTCATTCAAACTAGCTACACTTGCTTTTTGATAACATTATGAGTGTATTAAATAGGGAAATGCTATTTCTATAAGGCATTTGACCAAATTGGACCTCATTTCATTCTGAGGTCTAGACCAATGGTAGAGAAAGTGGATATAGAATTGGCCAGCTATCAGATGTCATCAAAAGAACACATGTGTCTGGGTCAAACAGATTTAGAGTCACAGTCTGAATCTGTAACTTCTCAGTAAAATTTGAGTAAATTATTTAATCTCTGACATTTAGCTCTATCATGTGTAAAATGAGGATAATCATATCTACTTTGCAGGGCTATTTTAAGAATTTGTTGTTCGTGGATGCTGCATGAAATAAGAGTTTAGATGGGGTAATTGCAATAACTTCTTTCATTCCTCTTTTTTTTTTTTCTTTTGGTTTTGGACTTTTACTTAGTATCATCTTTGATGGGTGTATATAAGATTACATAATTTTTATAAATAAATGATTTACTTTTTAAGCCTGTTATCTTTATAGCCCTTCTTCTCCTCACTTAGAAAACTTTGTAATGATGTGAATATAGAAAAAGGCATAGACCTTTCAGCCGGTCATAGTTCTCTGACTTTTTGAGACTATGGCACTGCCTCTTTCTGGTGATAAGAAAAAAAAAAAAAAAGGCCATTTTACATAGAAAAAGTACTTCAAACAAATAATGTACAATATTTGGATAACTATCATAAGAAGCAAATTGAAAAGTCAATTTTCATAACTAGTCACTGATATGTTGTGGTTCAAAGATTTTCATGCAATGGAGGACTTAGTATGTGGCAAGAATTATTAAGTTGATACCCTCTTAATCAACATCATACATCAGGCACTTTATGATTAACACAAGTTGAAATTGTTCAAAAAAAGCTTTTCTACTTAATATTGTTAATTTAACTGATGAATTTTAAAATACTGATTACCAGGCCATAGATTAGACTATTTGCACTTAGAATATGTAAAAGAGAAGAGACTTTTAGCTAATGTTTTTAAATGCCATGACTTCTGATACATGCCACTCATTACTGGTCACCTATTATGCACAGCAAGCTTGTGATGAGTAGGAGTCCTTCATATTGTAGAACAAAGATAGATGTTGCTTTTTAACTGAATGTGTAAAATGTAACTTTTGTCTGGTCAGTCAAATACATAGAACACTAAAGGACTATTACAAAAGTTCAGATCTTTCAAGATTAAACTGATCCTGCTGCTGGAGAGGGTTTTTTTTTTTTTTTTTTTTTTTTTTTTATCTGTCACACGTTAAGTAACTATCAATTTCTATTCCAAATAAAAACAGTGCTCTCTTAAGAAGAAGCCAGTTGATCAGCTTTTAAAATGTAGTTTTCTTTCTCTTTCATTATATAATTAAATAACAAATGGAGGAAATGTAATATAATATGTGTGTAGTATAATATGAGCAATGAAACTGAGCAAGACTTCACACAAAACTGATAAGACAAAAATAAAAAATAAAAAAACTGATAAGACAGTCTGAGCTGAGCACTGAAGAAAAAATAGGACCTTCCTGAGTACAGAGTGTAGAAGAGGACTCCCAAGTAGTTTTATTTTTTGTATTGAATATTCTTCATGGAATTGATTAAAGCTGCCAAGGAGATATTTTTTCTCTCCACTTCATTTTGCTCATGTTGTGTGTGAAGTATGTATTTAAAACAACCTTGATTGACTTGAGGAAAGAAAGAAATGCAAGAGAATTAAACATCAAAGCCATGATTTCTAGTGTGGCAATTTTACTTAATCTTGTAAGAGCAAAGTATCAAGGCAAAGGTACTCTAGCACAGATCATCTTAATTCCAGTTCCTTAGGGGAGGAAATGCTTTTTCTTCATGTGAAGATATGCTCTCAGTTAAACATATAGATATGGCAACACTGAATAGCTAAAGCTGATACTAGACTGTTGACTTGAATAATATGGAATCAATATTTTAAATTTAAGCAAAATCCATGGTTCTCCAATTCATGTGGAATTCTTGAAGGGTACTCTTAAAATTTTGGAAATATTGTAGATTTTTATGAGTTTTAAGGATTCCAGGATTAGTAACCTAAAAACTTCCTGTACCAGCCACCAATCCACCCAAAGATTTATTAAACAATTTTCCTGCATCTTACACACAACAGATGGCTATTGGTTTATTCTGGTTTGGTATTTTAACTACTTAGAACAAAAGTAAGCTCTAACAGAATCACATGCTTATAAAAATAAAGAATAGATAATACATGGAAATCCCTAATAAATGAGCTTCATATAAAATCCCCTTTACCTGTTATGTCTGATCCAAACTCAGCTCAGAGGGCAATTTAGTAACACATAATTTGTTTTTATTCTATTTGTGATATATTAGAGATACAAACACACTCAATCTTTCCTGTGTGTTAGACTTTTAAACTTGTATTTGATATAATAGTTACCTCAGATGTGAATTTCATCAACAAACAATTAAAATATATTAAACTAGATAGAGCAACCATGATAAAAGAAAGTCAACAATTTGCTAATTTAAAAAGACTTTATGCTATGCCTTGAAGGCACCAGAAATTGGATTTTCACTTCACAGGAGATGGAAGAAAAATAATCAACAACTAGCCCCTTCTCCTCTTCCTTTCTGATTTCTCATTCCAGAAGGACAAATCCTTATGGGTATTCTCTGAGGGCTGACTCAGTGCTAGGCTTGTCTTTGGTATTGGAATCACAAAGCTGAACGTCAGACTTTCTTCCTTTAGGAACTCACAGTTTGTGGAGGAAAGTAGACAAATAAACAGATAATTGCAATATTATGGCAAAGAAGTGACCAAAGTATGTATGGGAGTGATGGGCAAAGTATGTTTGATCATACATGTAGAAAGCATGGATGCCTAAAATAATTAGATTTTGAGTCTGTACTGGTGAGGAACATATCAACTTCTGTGGACCACTAAAATAGTAGTCAGCCCAGGCAGAGAATGAGGAAATTAAACATTGTGTTTTTTTCCTGTTTCCTTTTTTTCTGTTTATTATTGTACATTGTGGTATAGGACATAAGATTAATTGGGGCATTAGACAATACATTTAGGATACTTGTCACCTAGTGCTGGGTTAAGAAAATTTCACACAAAAATGGAGAATAGTAATTAAAAACATCATTTAAAATAAATTATAAGAAACATAAGTAGCTATTTTTATAAATCCCACAAAGCACAAGTAAACATAAATTCAAAACTGTTATCCAAAGAGGTGGAATAACTAAACATATCAAAGGACATAGAAAAAATAAAACTATCAAACTGCAAATCTACCTAAACAATTGCATAGGTTAGGCTCTGGTAAAATTCTTTCTCTTTTTGTAAATTAAATTTATTGGGGTGACATTGGTTAATAAGATTATGTAGACTTCAAGTGGTACATTTCTATGATACATGATCTGTATATTGCATTGAGTGCCCACCACCCAAGATCAAATCATCTTCCATAATCATACATTTGGTCCTCTTTATCCTTTACTACTTCCCCTGTTGCCTCTGGTAACCACCATATTCTTTTCTGTGTCTATGAATTTTTTGTTTGGTTTTTTATTGTTTGTTCATTTGTTGCTTTCAGTTTTATATTCAACATATGAATGAATTTCTATGATTTTGAACTTTTTCTGACTGACTTATTTTGCTTAGCATGACATTCTCAAGATTCATCTCTGTTGTTGCAAATGGCAGTATTTCAACTTTTCTTATGGATGAGTAGTAGTCCATAGTATATATGTACTACATCTTCTTTATCCAATCATCTATCAAAGTTCACTTTGGTTGCTTCGATATCTTGGCCATTGTGATTAGTACTGCAATGAACATAAGGATGCATATATTTTTTTAAAAGAGGGGTTGCTGGGTCATGTGGTAACCCTGTTCTTTATTTTTTGACAAACTCCGTACTGTTTTCCATAGTGGTTGTACCAGTTTACATTCCCACCAGCAGTGAATGAGGATTCCTTTTCTCCACAACTTCTCCAACAGTTGTTATTATGTGTTGTTGATAATGGCCATTCTAACAAGTGTGAGGTGGTATCTCATTGTTTTGATTTGAATTTCCCTAATAGCTAGTGAAATTGATAATCTTTTCATATGTCTATTAGCCATTTCTATGTCTTCTTGGAAGAGGTTCTGTTCAGGTTCTTTGCCTATTTTTAAATTGGATTATATGTTTGTTGTTGAGCTGTACGAGTTCTTTATGTATTTTAAATATTAACCCCTTTTTGGAGCTACTGTTTGCAAATATCTTCTCCCATTTGGTTGGTTGCCTTGTTGTTTTGTTGGTGCAAAAGCTTTTTAGTTTAATATAGCCCCATTCATTTATTTTTGCCTTTACTTCCCTTGTCTTTGGGGTCAAATTCATAAAATCATCTCTAAGAAGAAGGTCCATAAGTTTAGTACTTATGTTTTCTTCTATGTAACTTGTTGTTTCAGATCTTATAGTTAGAATTTTGATTTATTTTGATTTAATTTTTGTACATGAGGACAAACTGTAATCTATAGTTTCATTTCTTTGCAGGTAGCTTCCCAATTTTTCCAGAACCATCTGTTGAAGAAATTTTTTCCTTCATTTTATGTTTTTGGCTCTTCTGTCAAAAATTATTTGCCCATATACATGTGGGTCTATTTCTGGGCTCTCAATTCTGTCCCATTGGTCCATGTGTCTGTTTTTCAGCCAATACCATGCTTTTTTTGGTTACCGTAGCTTTGTAGTATAATTTGAAGTCAGGGAATGTGACATCTCTGGCTGCTTTTTTTTTTTTTTTTCCCCTCAGTGTTGCTTTGACTATTCAGGGTTATTTGTGGTTCCATAGAAATCTGATTATTTCTTGTTCTATTACTTTAAAAAATGATATTGAGTGTTTGATGGTGATTGTGTTAAATGTGTATATTACATTGGGTAATTTAGCCATTTTAACTATGTTGATTCTTCCAATCAATGAACACGGAATATCTTTCCATTTTACTGTCCATTTTCAATCTCTTTTAATAATGCTTTGTAGTTTTCAATATATAGGTCCTTCACATTTTTTGTTAAGTTTATCCCTACGTATTTTATTGTTTTTGTTGTAATTTCAAAAATAATTGTTTTTTCATTTCTTTTTTGAAATTTTATTGTTAGTATATAAAAAGTCAGTGAATTGTACATTAATCTTGTATCCTGCAACTTTGCTGTATTTGTTTATAGTTTCTAATAGTTTTTTGGTGATTTCTCTAGGGTTTTCTATATGAAGAATCATGTCATCTATAAAAAGTGACACTTTTATTTTTTCATTTCCAATTTGAATGCTTTTTATTTCTTCATGTCTGATTACTCTGGCTAGAACCTCCAGTACTATGCCGAATAAGAGTGGTGAGAGTGGACATCCTTGTCTTGTTCCTGATCTTAGAGGAAAAGCTTTTAGTTTTTCATCATTGAGTATAATATTAACCAAGGATTTGTTATATATGATCTTCATTATGTTGAGGTACTTGCCTTTTATACCTGTTTTATTGATTGTCTTAATCATAAATGGGTGTGGTATCCTATCAAATGTTTCTTTCCTGCATCTACTTATAAAATCATGTGATTTTTATCCTTTCTTTTGTTAATATGGTGCATTACATTGATTTATTTTTATATGTTGAACCATCCTTGTGCCCCTGGGATGAACCCTACTTGATTGTGATGTATTATTTTTCTAGTGTATTATTTTAGTCAATATGCTAGTATTTTGTTTAAGAGTTTTGCATCTTTATTCTTCAGACATATCAGATTATACATTCTTCGCCAGTGCACATGGAACTTTCTTGTGGAGAGACCATATGTTGGGACACAAAACTAGCCTTGACAAGTTTACGACCATTGAAATCATACTGAGAAGATTCCCTGACCATAATGCTCTGAAATTGAAAAGCAAGTGCAAAAAAGAAGTGAAAAATCTCACAAATATGTAGAGATTAAACAACATATTACTAAAAGGTGACTGGGTCAAAGGAGAAATAAAATGTGAGATCAGAATATATAAAGAGACAACCAAGAATGACAATACAACCTATCAAAACTTTTGGGCTGCAGTGAAAGCAGTAATAAGAGGGAGGTTTATAGCATTACAAGCTTATTTAAAGAAACAAGAAAAATCTCAAGTAAAAAACTTAATATTACATCTTTAAAAAACTAGAAAAAGAAGAACCAAAGCAACCCAAAGTGAGCAGAAGAAAAGAAATAATAAAAATTAGAGCAGAATTAAATTAAATAGAGAGCAAAAAGACTATACAAAAAATTAATGTAACAAATAGCTGGTTCTTTGAAAGATTCATAAAATTGTCAAAACTCTGACTAGACTCACTAAGGAAAAAATAGAAAAGACTCGTATAAACAAAAATCAGAAATTAAAGAGGAGAAGTTTCCATAGAAATCACATATACAAAAGATCATACTAGAATACTATGAAAGACTATGTGTCACCAAATTCAATAACCTAGAAGAAATGGATAAGTTCATAGATACATATAACCTTCCTGGACTGAATAAAAAAGAATTGGAAATTAAAGCAGCCATCAAAAAACTCTCCAAAAGTAAAAGTCCAGGATCAAATAGCTTCACTAGTGAACTCTAACAAACATTCAAAGAGGAATTGACACATATCCTTCTGAAACTCTTCCAAAAAAATTAAAGACGAGGCAATATTTCCTAACACATTTTATGAGGCCAACATAATCCTGATACAAAAACCTGGCAAAGATAACATGAAAAAGAAAAATAAAAACCAAAAGTTTTTCTGTAATGGAAAGGCCTTTTTTTTTGTTTGTTTCCATTTACTTTCACATTCATTGGCTGATTCTTTTTCTTAAAATTTGCATATTTTTAGTTTTTTAAAATGGTGATTGAAGGAGACGACTTGGGTGGTGAACACACAGTACAATATACAGATGATATAGAATTGTATACCTGAAATATATATAATTTTATTAACCAATGTCATTCCAATAAATTCAATTAAAATGAATTAAGGTCTAAAAAAATGAATTAAGGTCTGATTGGGTGTTTCAGTTGGTAGAAGCATTCTCCTGTACAGTAAAATGTTGTGGGTTCGAATCCCGGTCAGGACACATACCTGGGTTGTGTGTTTGAACCCCTGTCAGGCATGTAAGGGACGCAACTGGTCGATGTTTATCTCTCACATCAGTGTTTCTCTCTCTCCCCTTCCCTCCTCCCTCTCTTTGTAAAATCAGTAATACATATCCTCAGGTAAGGATTTTTTTTAAAGAGAAAATTTATTAAGAAGGACATAATGCCCTAGGCATCTTTCAACATAGCTGTTTTCCCTCTCCTCCTGCTTGAAGCATGAGGGGATTTTTGTCTCATTTTCACTTTGAGTACCTGGTAGGACTCCTGCAGGTAAAACTCACACAAGTGTGGCCCTCCCTTTCTCACTTTTTCAGCATTTTATCCATTACTGTTTGTGTTTTTTTACCCCTGGACTGACTCTAGAAGCAGACTTTTACTCATGAATGCTGATAAGCCTTGATTCTCTAAACCTGCATGTCTCCCTAATTTGGGGTTAATGGTTTGCCCTGTGACATCCTAACTAAAATGAATCTCTTGCATTATTTTCAGTAATAACTGTTATCTTCCACATTGCTTCTAATTTTCCATTTTACTTTTTTATTGAGATATAATTAATGTTTACATTGTAATAATTCTAGTTATACAGTATATGATTTGATATATGTATATATTGCAAAATGATCACTACAATACGTTTAGTTAACATCCATGACCACATATAATTACAATTTTATTTTGTGATGAGAATTTTTAAGATCTACTCTCTTAGCAGCTTTCAAGTATACAATGCAGTATTGTTAACAATTATCACCATGCTGTACAGCATATCCCCAAGGTTTATTTACTTTATAACTAGAAGTTTATACTTTTTGACTAACTTCACCTATTTTGCCACAAAATGGCAAAATGTCTACATTTTATTTTTAATATTAATTGTACTATTTAATATTTTACTTCAATTTCTTTCCTGAATTCTATACTTTATATTTTATTGTTGGTTATTGTTACTATTGTTGTTTCTCCGTATTTTTGGAATATTGTATTTCTTCTTTGGGGGTTTTTTAATAGAAATAATTGCATTAGAAATTAAAAAAAATTCTTAGCAGTATGCTTAATCACAATTTATATTGGCTTCATGGCAACATTTTTGTTGATGTTGTTGGATTTACTTTACCTAATATTTATTTTCTAATCTTTGATTCTTCCTTTTATGTTGTACCTTTGTCCTGGATACATGGTTACATTTTGGACAAATTATATGAAGGAAATCTGTATATAAAGAGGTAGGGTTCTGTTCGTATTATGAAGGTTTTCCTTCTCAGATTTTTTTTTTTTTTGAAAGTTCCTTAAACTTTTATTTTTCACAATTTGCCCTGATGAGGAGCTGGCATTTCTGTTTCCCTTTTGTCCAATATCTTACTGCCTTACTGCTCTTTGTTAATATAACTTTGCTTATTTGATTTCTCAAGTACCATCATTTCTACTTTTCAGAACCGAATATAGTTTAGGAAAACTATCTTTTGCCAACTTTTGATTCCATTCCAGTTTAGGACATAAGAATGTGAGTGGATTTTACATATCTTGGTTACCACATTCAAAGGAGAAGTGTGTTCTGCATATTTGTCTTTGGAATCCATATTCATGGGCTTAATCTGCTTTCATCATTCTGCATACTATTTGACCTGAACTACTTCTTGCAATTTTTCCTTTCTATTTTGTGTTTCAAATAGTTATTTTTAACATGCACTTTGTATTATTATGTCTTTTATATTCTGGCTCTTGCATGATTTTTGAAATGAGTGGGGAACACTCAAATTTAATGTGCTGTGTTAAATCTAGAAGTCTCTCATTTGGGGGTTATATCTGAGCCTGTCTTAAGACATATGTTGTTTTTCTTTAATCAATTGTACTTTTTTGGTATGTTTTGTTGATTATGCTGTTACAGTTGTCCCAATTTCTTTTCCCTTTTCCCCTCAGCCCAGCAAGTTCCCTCCCTCCAGCAGTCCCCAGACTTAGTCCATGTCTTTGGGTTGTGCATAATGCTCTTTTCAACATCCTCCTGTCCATTCCCCACCCTCTTACCATGCTTCTTAATTCCTGCACCGTTTCTCTCCCTCTCCCCCTTCCCCCTCCCAGCTGCCCTCTCCCCACATGCTCTCCATACCTATGATTCTGTTCCCACTTTAGTTGTCTTCTTAGTTTACCTTTGTTCCATTCTCTAGCTTCTGTTGTTGATAGTTGTGATACTGTTTTCATTTTAATGTTCATAGTTTTGATCCTCTTTCTCCTAAACAAGTCCCTTTAACATCTTATATAACAGTGATTTGGATATAATGAACTCCTTCAGTTTTACTTTGTCCTGGAAGCACTTTATCTGCCCTTCCATTCTGAATTATATATTTGCTAGATAGAGTAATCTTGGTTGTAGGGCCTTGCTTTTCATTACTTTGAATATTTCCTGCCAGTCCCTTCTTGCCTGAAAAGTTTCTTTTGAGAAATTAGCTGAGAGTCTTATAGGTACCCCTTTGTAAGTAATTCTCCTCTTCTCTCTTGCTGCTTTTAAGATTCTCTTTTTATCCTTAACCTTGACATTTTCATTATGATGTGTCTTGGTGTGGTTCTCCCTGGGTCTAGTTTGTTTGGGACTCTCTGTACTTCCTGGACCCGTATGTCCATTTCCTTCCCCAAATTAGAAAGTTTTCCTTCATTATTTTTTCACATAATTTTTCAATTTCTTGCTCTCCCTCTTCACCTTCTGGCAACCCTATGATTCAGATGTTGGCACGTTTATAGCTGTCCCAGAGGTTTCTAAGCCTCTCCTCATTTCTTAAAATCCTCATTCCCTCCTTTTGTACCGGTTGACTGTTTCTTTATTATGTTCCAATTTGTTGATTTGAACCCTGGTTTCCTTTCCTTCACCACTTGTTTCATATGGATTTTCCTTCATTTCAGCCAGGATAGCCTTCATTCTTTCACTCTCCTGTTTAATCTTTGTTGTCAGATCTGTGAGCATCCTAATCACCAATGCCTTAAACTGTGCATCTGTTAAGTTGTCTATCTCCTCATCCATTAGGCATGCTATCTGCTCATTGCTTAGTTGTGCCACTGGGACCTTGATCTGCCCTGCTTCTCGTCTCCTCATCTTTCTGTGTTTGCCTCTGTGATTTGGGCAAGAGCTGTCGCACCTCTTACATTATAGGGGGCGGAGCCTTAGGTATTCCTTAGTGCCGGTAACTGGTTCACTGCGTTTTGGTGCTGTCTGCGGGGGAGGGGTCTGAGAGGGAAAAGTGCTGTTCGCTGCAGCTTTTCCAGGCACTTCTTCCCCTTTCCACACTAAGCAAGCTGCCTCCTTTTTGTGACTGGCAGCTTCTTCCTGTGGTCCCGCCCCCACTTGCTTTCACAGTCAGAAGTAATGTGGCTCTATTTCCCCAGGTTCTAGAACTGCAAGCTGTGTGTTCTAGTTTGAGGCTTGAATCATTTCTCAGGATTAATTGGTATGACTGTGTTTTTTGTCAGGGCTGCTGCTAGCTGCGCCTGCCCACTGAGCTCCCACGAGCCACGCTGCCTTTAGCGGTGCTGCAAAGAACCACCGCCCCTGCAGCCACGCTCTACTCCTCTTTCTCTCTGGCCGGGCCCTGCCTCTCCTACCTTTCTGGTTGATTATTTCTTCTTTATTCTTGCTGAACTTCCCTGTAATTTTGGTTTTTTGGATTTTCTGTTTTTGGTTTTTTGTTTTTAGTTTTGAAGTGGTTGTAAATTTCTTCTTAGTTGTGAGGAGAAGCAGTGCGTGTAGCTACGCCTCCATCTTGGCCAAAAGTCCCTCATCAATTGTACTTTTGATGTTCTAAGAAATCCTATAAAACACAACTAAATAAGTAAGCTGCTATGTTGATCCTAGGCTGGCTACACATTTTGTGTGAGCCAATGTACAATAAATATATAATACCTTTTGTTCAAAAAGCAGGAAAAAGCATTTCTTTTGTTTTCTTCAACCTGTCATAGTGATTTTATTTGCATTTAATGGTGTGGTTCTTTGAGTACTATGATTCTTAAGAAGCAAATACAGACTCTCACAGGTGCCTTGTGGCTTCATAACCTTTTCATGCCTAAGCCCCTGCCAAGGGCAAAGGTGATAGAAATTGCTGTGCATGAGGGGTAAGCAACAATGGAGACCTTATCCTGTGTAGGTAGGTTGATCAAACCAGCTATGTGTTGAGATTTCGACCTTAGGAATATGTTCCATTGTCCCATAAGACGTCATTTACAAAACACAAATTCGAAGAGAAAATTATGATTTTTTTTTTTTTTTTTTTTAGAATTTGGTCTGCCAAGCATTAAATCCTAAGAGTGAGAGGCCTTCTGAGGTTGGGGCTTTGTGCGACCACACTGGTTGCACATCCATGAAGCCAGCCTTACGTTGACAAAAGAAAGTTTTAGTGCAGGCATAATACGCAATTTTGCTGGATCTCATGGACATTAGCTACAAATTATTCATCGTCGTCGGCAGCCGTCTGTCTCGAGAGACGATGGTGTAGCTTCTTAAGAGTCTATCTGCACCGCCGAGAATGGCTGTGCAGTCCGACTCGGGAGTGACACGGTATCTGTCTCCTCCCGTGTTGAATCGACATCTTGCGATGACGCTGGAGTGTCCTCTCCAGTGAAGCTGAAGCTACAGAGCCTGGGCAGGGTGATATGGAGGGTCTGCTGTTGCCCATGCAGCAGACCCCCCCTCTCTTCGCAGCTGAAGGGTCCAAGGGAAAGACGGAGTCAATACAGCTTGGCTTCAGGTGCGCCGCAGGAGTTGCCGGTGTTGACTACAATGTCGAACCGCCTTAGGGACTCCGGCTCCGGATTTTCTGTCGGGGTTTACTCCCTTAGCCTTTCCCCTGAAGAGGTATGCCGCAAGGCAGCGGAGGTTTTTTGGAGTCAGAGTTTTCCTTCTCTGATGTGCCCTGACTGGAAGATCGAACCAGCGACACTTAGCTCGCAGGCCGACGCTCAATCCACTGAGCCAAACCAGCCAGGGCATATGAACATTTATTAGACATTGTTAATACATTAAGACTCCTCTAGGCAAATTATTTTTAAAGAAATTTTTCCTGTGGAGAAAAGAGAACCTTAGTGCACTGCATGTGGGATTATAAATTGGTGCAACCACAATACAGTGTAGAAGTTCCTCAAAAAATTAAAAATATAACCACCATATGACCCAGCAAGTCTACTTTAGGAATGTACCCAAAGAAATTGAAGACAATAATTTGAAAAAATATATGCATCTTTAAGTTCATTGCAGCATTATTTACAGCAGCTAAGTTATGGAAGCAACCTAAGTGTTCATTGATAAATGATTGGATAAAGAAAAAGTGGGACTTCCAGCCAAGATGGAGGCTTAGACTGACACACTTGGTCTCCCTCTACAACTAGAAAGGAATACAGCTACCTCAAAACAAAAGATAACTAGAAATTCCAGAAAATAAAACTACACAGAAGCCCAACGTACGAAGTTATAAAACAGCGGGGCTTGTCAGATGGGCAGGAGGGACCAAATTGGACATTACTGTTTGCGGTAGCAGCAGGGACAATGGCAGGGGGAGCAATCCTGGTTGCAGTCAAGCCCAGGCAGATCACGACCACAAAGCTGGGAAAGGCAGCACCCGCATTGCCTCGGATGGCAAGGCCCAGAGGGCAGGAAGATGAATTCCGGTCTCCCAGCAGAGAATAACAGCAGGAATCCATCTTGGACCCCTGCCCCCACACAAAGCGCCGCAGCTCTGCGAAAAAGGTTGCGGATCACTGCCGGTCACCGGGTAGTGATGACAAAGTGCCACAGCGTGGCAAAAAAGGTTGCGGATCGCCACCGGTCACTAGGTTGTGATGAGTACATGGGCTCCATCCCCTATAGCCTGCTCAAGAAGCAAAGCAAAACACAAATACGTCAAAATGAGGCAGACAACTATAGAAATCCTGGTAGTGCAGCTCATCAGGTAACAGATGAAGAATTTGACAGGTGAACAAATAAGAAACCTTTCAGAGGCTCAATTCAGAGCTATAGTCATTAGGTGGTTTACAGAATTAACAAAAGATTTGGAACAAGATGAGAAAGAATTGAAAGCCACTCATACTGAAAAGAACAAAAACACATACGAGACAAGTGGTGAGGAAATAAAATCCAGAGATCAAATCAATAAACCGGAACATAGGGAAGGAACAGTCAACCAGTATGGAAAGAGGAAACAGAAAGCAAGGAAAATGAAGTGAGAATCAGAAACCTCTGGGACAGCTATAAGAGATCGAACATACAAATTATATAATTGCCAGAGGGTGAAGAAGAACTAGAAATTGAAAAATTATGTGAAATAGTAATAAAGCAGAACTTTCTGAACTTGGGGAAGGAAATAGACTTACGGGTCCAGGAAGCACAGAAAGTTCCAGAAAAACTGGACCCAGGGAGAACCACTCCACGACACATTATAATCAAATTGTCAAAAATTAAAGCTAAAGAGAAAATCTTGAAAGCAACAAGAGAGAAGAAAAGAATCGTGTACAAAGGAGTCCCAATTAGACTATCAGTTGAATTCTCAAGAAAGACCCTGCAGGCTAGAAGGGACTGGCAAGAAATATTCAAAGTAATGAAAATCAAAAACCTACAGCCACGAATACTCTATCCAGCAAAATTGTCATTCAGAATAGACAGGCAGAGAGAGTGCTTCCAGGACAAAATAAAACTGAGAGTTCATTAGATCCAAACCACTATTATATGAGATGTTAAAGGGACTGGTTTAGAGAAAGGAGGATCAAAACTATGAACACTAAAATGAGAATTGCATCACAATAACTATCAACAGAAGCTAGGGAATAGAAACAAAGGCAAACTAAATAGGCAACGAGAGTGGATAAAGAACTATAGGTATGGGGAACATACTGGGGGGAGGTCATTAGAGAGGGGGGAGGGAGGAGAAGGAGGGAGATAGTACAGGAATTAAGAAGTATAGTAGGAGGGAATGGAATTGACAGGAAGAGGTTGAGAAGAACTATATCCACAACCAATGAACATGGACTAAAAGGGGGGGCAACTGGAGGGAGGGGCGCCACCAGGTGGAGGGGAGCAGAGGGAAGGGAAATTGGGACAACTGTAACAGTATAATCAATAAAACTTATTTTTAAAAAAGAATTAGACTTTTTTTTTTGAACAGCTTCCAGCACTGCACAAGGATTTCCTTTTCTCCACAGCCTCATCAACACTTGTTGTTTGTTGTCTTTTTTATGATAGCCATTTTAATAAGTGTGAGGTGATATCTCATGGTTTTGATTTGCATTTTCCTGATGACTTGTGATGTTGAACATTTTTCAGGTATCTGTTGGTCATTTGTATGTTTTCTTTGGAAAAATATCTATTCAAATCCTCTGCCTGTTTTTAAATAAAATTGTTTTATATTTTTGCTATTTAGTTGTATGAGTTCTTTACATATTTTGGACATTAATCCTTTATTAGGTAGAGGTTTGCAAATATTTTCTCTCATTTTGTAGGGTTATTTTTTGATTGTTTGTTTTGTATGCAGAAGATTTTTAGTTTGATTTAGTTCTTTTTTTTTAAGTATATTTTATTGATTATATTGTTACAATAGTTCCAATTTTTTTCCCTTTTGCTCCCCTCCGCCCAGCACCCCCCTTCCCCAACAATCTCCTCTCCAAGTCCATGCCCATGGGTCGTACATACAAGCTCTCCTGCCTCACCCTTTCATATATTCTTTTTCTTCTTTTTTTAAAAATAATTAATTAATTCGTTAAATATTTTAACAATAAAAAATAACAATCCCTCCCTCTCAGACTTAAGACCCTTTACAATCTTATAAAGGACAATGGACGAAGGTCTCGAGCTCCTCTAGCTGCTTCAAGCTGGACATGGTCATTGTCCTACCTACCCTTGGGTTAAGAAATCCCTAATAAGAGTAGGGGTGTGGAGGGGAGGGTGGCCTTCCCACAAGGGGAAGGATCGTGCAGACTTCAGGTTGGTTGGCTGTCTCTGGACAATGGCATGCTTGGTTTAACAGGCTGGCATTCTTGTTGTATTCTGGGGGCAACAGGGTTAAAGGACATCATTCAATCCGTAACCACTAGATGACAAAAGACAGGTATTAATTTTTCAATGTCCCACATTAGGGAAAATAAGAGCTTCTTTGGAGGAAGGTATGCCAGGTACATCTCACCTGTCCAAAACCCTTTTGCCCATTATACTTAGTTTGAACTGAGGGAAATATTTTAGGTTTCCCCCCTCTCAGGCCTCTGGGCTCTTTCTGTCCAAGCCATTAGGATAGAAAAGAGAAACCAGTTTTAAAGTGAAGCCCACAGACCACCCCGTTCTTCACCAATCCAGCCACTTAGTTCAGCCTAACCATTGAGTCTCAGGAGGCAGCAATGCAGACAGGATTAAGTGAGGCCTATACGTACAGACAATCACTCAGGTAATGAGATCGTAGGCTTATGCCCTTTGAAAACAGAAAACACATGTTCATTTATGTAACATAACCCACATACAAGTCTCTAAATCTGTAGGACTGTCTTATCGGAAAGACATCTAGTTGCAAGGCATTTGACATTCTTCTTGCCTGTAAATTAAACATCTTTGATAATGCCACAGACATAGTTTAACTTTCAAATGAAAACAAATTTTAAATGAAGAGAAACTTTAAAGACGGTTAGTTACACTACTTTATAGTCTACCACTGGGCATTGTGATCTTCTTTGAATCGTAATTTTTCTCCCTAAGATTACCCTCCTTGTCATTAAAGGGACTGCATCAAGTCCATTTTTAATTTATTCTGTTCATTTGCATAAACACAACAAGAGCAGCAAATGATCACTTATGATCTTTAGTTCTGCTTTGCTGGAACTTACGCAAGGAACATTTAGGGTGACCTTCAGCCTCCCCTTCAAGGCACAGAAGCAGATCCACATACCTGGCATTCAGCCTTGCCTGTAAACACCTGTCTTTTCCAGGTCTTCCTGGTTTTCCATTGTGCCTTAACGTCCCTTCTAGCCATCTTTCAGGAAAACAACCTTCATTCGTTCCCTGGAAAGATTGCTATGGACCGCTCATCCATCCAAGGTACCAGGCCTTTTATCTCGTGGACTTTTATTACCTTTGAAAGTCAGTCCCAGTTGGTCAGGGCTTTTTGGTAACAACCAAAGCCCAAGCATGTCTCCTTTAGGCATGACATTCCATTCAAAGTCTTAGTTATAAAAGAAAAAAAAAAACCCTCTATTAACAACTGGTCTTATTAGTTTTATGCAAAGAAAGTTAGGTCATTACTTCTTTAGAATGCCAAATTCTGGAGGGATCAGATAGGGAGAAAAATATACAGTGTGAAGGAAAATCCTTGTCCTTCTAATATTCACTGAACTTGCATTTCTATTCTTTATATTTTTATTTTTCCCCCCACTAAAAAATTTTCTGTTTGTTTGTTTTTACATTACAGTTGTCTCAGTTTTTATCCCCTCTTGCTTCCCTGCACCCTGCCCCCCCTTCTTCCACATTCAGTCCCCACCCAGTTGTCCATGTCCATGGGTCATTTATACATGTTCTTTGACTAGACCCTTCCCCTTCTTACCACTTCTCTCCCTCCCATCTCCCCCTTTGTTACTGTTAGTTTATTCCTTGTTTACATACCTCTGGTTCAATTTTGCTCATTTGTTTGTGTTGTTCATTAGTTTCCTGTAACAGGTGATAGCATAAGGTAATTTTCTTTTGTTGCCTGGCTTATTTCGCTAAGCGTAATTCTCTCTAGTTCCAATCATGTTGTTGCAAATGGTAGAAGTTACTTCTTTCTTTCAATAGTTATTCATTTTCATTTTCCCCCTTTGTACTCATGTTCCTCTCTGTCTCTGTCTGTTTCTTCATCTTCTTAAAGCAGACCCTTTAGCATCTCTTGCAATGCTGGTTTGGTGGAGATGTATTCTTTTAGCCTTCTTTTGTCTTGGAAACTCCTTATTTCACCTTCCATTTTGAATGAGAGCCTTGCTGGGTAGAGTATTCTTGGTTGTAGGCCTTTGTTTTTCATTGCTTGGAATATTTTTTGCCATTCCCTTCTGGCTTGTAGTGTTTCTGCTAAGAAATCTGATGATAGCCTTATTGGAGCTCCCTTGTATGTTATTAGTTGTTTCTCTCTTGCTGCTTTTAGGATTCTCTCTTTGTCTTTGAATGGTGCCATTTTAATTATGATGTGTCTTGAGGTGGGCCTGTTGGGGTTCATCTTCATTGGGACCCTCTGTGCTTCCTGGACTTGCGTGATTCTTTCTCTCCTCATGTTAAGGAAATTTTCTGTCATTAGTTTTTCAAAGAGGCTTTCTATCCCTTGCTCTTATTCTTCTCCTTCTGGAATTCCTATGATACGGATATTATTATGTTTCATGTTGTCCTGCGGCTGTCTTAGAGCCTCTTCAGTCTTGTTCAGTCTTTTTTCATTTTGTTGCACTGTCTGTGAGTTTTTGTCTACATTGTCCTCCAGCTCGCTGATCCGATCTTCTGCTTCCTCTAGCCTGTTTTTAATTCCTTCTACTGTGTTCTTCAATTCAGAGATCGTATTCTTCATTTCATCCTGGCTCTTATTGATAGCTTCCATGTCCTTTTTGATGCTGGTATAATTCTCAGTAAGTTCCTTATAGTTCTTCTGGAGTTCACTGTAGTTTTTCTGGAGTTCTTTGTAGTTTCCACTGAGCTCATTGAGCTTCTCCATAATCCATGCTTTCAATTCCATATGTGATAGTTGGCTCCCCTCTATTTCATTTAACACTTTTCTGGGGACTCTACCTTTCCTTTCGATGGGGGGTTGTTTCTCTGTCTCCCCATTTTTGTGACTCCTATTGTTTGTTGGTGCTTCTTAGAGTGATCTGCACTTCCTGAGAATTAGACATTTTTTTGTTAAATAAATGTGACCTGTAAGTTCCTCAAAAAAAGAAAAGAAAAGAAAAAGTGGTACATATATGCAAAACAGACTATTACTCAACCATAAAAAAGAATAAAATTTTACCATTGCAACAACATGGATGAATCCAGAGAGTATTGAGCTAAATGAAATTATACAGAGAAAGACAAATACTATATGATTTCATTTATATGTGGGATCAAAAAAATTAAACAAAACAAACTCACTTGAAGTTTCAAAAACTGTAGAGAGAAAAAAACTGATGATTTTCAAATGGGAAGGGAGTTGAGGGGCTGGGTGAAAAATATGAAGGGATTGAGAAGTACAAATTGGCAGTTACAAAATAGTCATGGGGGTATAAAGTACGGCATAAGGAATATTGTTGATAATATTAGAATAACTGTGAAATAAAAATGAACCTTTTCCTTTAGGTCCTGCTCATCTAGCTTATTCTCCTACAACTTTTTTTTCTGTCATTTTTGCTTTATTCAAAACCTATGTATGTATTAAGTATATTCAAACTCCCAGATCTGAGGCATTCATAGGCAAATACACTTTAACCTAAACTTCAAACTTATACAAAAATGAACTCAAAATTGATTATAGATCTAAGTGTAAAACAAATCTGTCAAAATTTTAGAAAACCACATATGAGAAAATTTTCATGATCTATATTTAGAGAATGGTTCATAGATATTGTAACAGGGTGCAGTGTGAGGTTCCCCTGAAAATAAGAGAAAATCTCCACAACCCTTCTCATGGGAAAGTGGATGATACAGCATTTAAGATAGTTTGCATAACAATGGCAAGCTAATAGCCATTTCTTTCCTAAAGGGAAGTGGACTGCTGCCCAAGGCAGAAGGTGTACATAAATTTAAGAGTGAATGGTGACTCATGACATAGCCAGTGGAGTTGAATGCCCACCCTGGATGTCCATGTGTCATGGGGAACTCTTGTCTTGACTAAAGATGGCAGCCAAAAGAAGGTAAAAGAAACAGGGAGAAGTGGCAAAAGTGACACATCATAGGAGGGGCCCAATATCAGGTCACATAGGAAGTTCAGGGCTAAACATTTAAAAATAAGGGTGGGCTGAGAGAGAAGGAAGCAGCCATGCAGTCTGGGGTATAGGAAAGCAGCCATGTGGAGGAAAGGGTATAAAGAATAAGCCACATTGTTTGGAGTAAGGAGGCCCATGGCAGAGCTAACAGAGTTGTGTGGGGACCTACGTAACCATGGATGGATTCTTGGGAGATTCTTGGTGCTGAACTGTAACCAGGAATGTTGAGCTGCAGACTTCTGCTTCTCTGAAGGATGTATGGAAAAGTTACTCTCTTTGGATGTGTGCCTCCTTGGACTCCAACATGATCCAGTGTAACACGTCACATGTTTCACTGAACATGGAGGCTGAGAACAGCATACCCCAGATCCTGAAGGAGAGAGCTGCTGTGAGAGGATGGTGACTATGAAACCCACAAGGATACATTCTGGGAAGGATGTAGACCTGTTTGTGCAGCTGGCTTAAGAACAGATAAGGACATGGGGAACTTCTGGGCATGGTTTTGCCTTATTGCCTTTTGGGGAGTGAGGGAAGTATTGGGTCTTGTGGGAGAGGAGGGCTCTGAGCAGGAGCACTCTCAATATGCTGAGGTTGGAATCCTGTTAATAAAAACCTGTTTTCTTCAACACTAATTGTTGGGTCATATGTCTAGGTGCCATATTGCTCAGTTACAATATGATCATAAAGTTGTGGCCCATCAAAAAAATTTTTTTGAAGTTACACAAAGATCCTGTTAAGAGGATGAAAAGACTAGCTAAAAATAGAATTACAGTATTTAGAAACTGCATACCTGAAAAGGTCTTGTTTCTATAATGTATATATTTAAAATCCTCTAAACTCAACAAAAGGAAAATGAACCATCCAATTAGAAAAATGGGCAAAGAAATACAGAGAAATCTTAGTGAAGATAACATATAGATTAAAAATAAGCACATGAAAAGTTGTTCAATATCACTAGCTATTAAGGAAATGTAAACTAAGACCACAACATGATATCACTATACACCTACTAAAACAGTTAAAATAAAAATTGGTAATAGTACAAAATGTTCTCAAGGATGCAGAGAAATGATTTCTTATACATTGTTGGTAGATATATAAAATGGCACAGCCAGTGTGAAAAGAATATGAGTTTTTTTTAAACAAAACAAAACTAAAACTGCAACTAAAATAAGACCCAGTAACTTTATTCATAGGCATTCATCACAAAGAAATAAAAACTTTTATCTGCACCAAATCCCATATACCATTGTTCATAGGATACTTCATTATAAAGGGGTACAGAATTAGTCACCCCAAAATATGTCTCTTTGGCATAAGAATTATTATAGGCTGATTATTTTTAAGAAATAGCAGGAAGAGATCTGAAAATGGAGTAAAAGTTACCCTTTTGTGAGAGATATTTTTATGTATGAGAAAAATATCCATTTGTAAGAGAGTCTCCCTCTCTGGACCAGGAAGACAATGATGACTCTAAATTATAAGAAACTTGTCACCAATGGCAAAAAGAATGACCTAAATCTGCATAATACTCATACTATTGTTTATTGTGATTTGCCTGATTATGTCCCAAAGCTGGCTCCATTATCTCTAACATCTTTTGTCATTGGCTGGAGATAATATATATTATTTAATAAACAGAGCAATTTTATGGAGATAATATTTAAGTTGGTGGCTTGGACCACTTTGGGGAGTTACTCAGTTTTCTTGGGTCTCTCCCATGTATACAGGAAGTATCCATGTTATTAAACTTGTTTTCTCCTGTTAATCTGCTTATTGCAGTGATGTCTCAGCCAAAAAGTGTAGAGGGAAAATTACTTGTTATAACCAAAAACTGTAAACAACCCAAATGTTTTTCGACTGGTGAATGAAAAAACAAATGGCACACCTATACAATAAAATTTCTATTCAGCAATGAAAAAACTCAAATTATTGGTCAGAAAACACCTCGAGAAGATCTCAAGGGTATTATGCTGAACAAAAAAAGTCAATCTCAAAGGTAAAATACTGTATAATTTCACTTATATATCATCATTAAAATTATATAGGTATAGAGATGAACAAAAGACTTGTGGTAGTCAGGTATATGTACTGGGGCAAGGGTATAACCATTATGGGTGGATTAGTCAGGGTGCTCCAATAGCAGGTATATGTATTTCTATTATCTCTATCTCTGTATATCTATGTGTGTCTATTTATATGTGCATATGTATGCATATGTATGTGTATGTATGTTTATAGGTAAGTACATATACAGATAAATAATATAATATTTATTATGAGAAATTGACTTGTAGTTATGGAAGCAAAGTCTCATGATTTTCCCTCTGCAAGCTGGAGTCTCAGGAGAGCTGGTGGTGTACAGTTATTTCAACTTGAGTCTGAGGGCCTGACCACTATTTGAGCTGATGGTATAAATCTCAGCCTAAGAGCTGGAGAAGACTGATGTCCCAGCTGAAGCAGGCAGGCAGAAAAGAAGGGAATACTTCCTTCCTCTATTTTTTGTTCTATTCCAGCTCTCAAAGTACTTGATGATAACCATTTGCATTGGGGAGGACAGTGCTCTGATTCTGATCCTACATATTAAGATGTTAATCTCTTCTGGAATTATCTTCCCACACAAACCAGACAACTTAATCAGACATCTGGGCATCCCATCACCAAATCAATGTGACATAAAATTAACCAACACAAGATGGTAACATAAAGCAGCTTCTTTGTGGTAATGGGACAATTTATAATCTTGATTTTAATGATGATTACTTAAATCTACACATGTGATAATATCACATAGAACTATGCACACACACAAAGTACAGGTAAAAACTGGTGAGAGCTGCATAATTTAAGTACTGGAGTGAATAGTATTGTGTTAACATCCATTTCCTGATTTTGACAATGTATTATGTTTATTTAAGATATCTGCAGGGCAAGTTGGGTGAAGGGCACATACAAACTCTAATATTTTTGAAACTTCTTGTGAGTCTTAAACTATTTTGAAATTTTTTAAAGTTATAATAAAAATGAAACTATGGGAATAAAAACCTTCCAGATCCACCCAAAAGCAGCTATTGGATTTATTAGGACATGGTTAAGGCACATGTTTTACCAAAGCCCAAATTTTTCTTAAGATAAATTCAGTAATCAAAGCAAATATGGACAGTATGCATTCTGAGTGTTAAGATACTAAAATGAGTAAGAGTGATCCTTATCCAAGAAGCTCCTGTTCTCATGCAGAAGACAATGGTTAATCACAATCAATGTGAGATTACTTAGTTCTTAATGCAAGGCAGTTAATTCTTTCTGTGCTTGTTTGTCCACATCTGTAAAGTGGAAACAAAAATAATACCTATTTTACAAGTTCATTATGAAGATTTCAAAAGAAAATTTATGAAAAGTTCTGGAACATATTAAATGATCAGTAAATAAAAACAGTTATTATTCTGATGTCAACAGTGCTCAGGCATTTCCCAAAGGCTCTTCTCTGAACTTGTGTTTAAATCATTCTATAGGCCCTTTGTTTGCTGTGAAAAACATGCTTTATTATTGTTCACATCTGGAAAAAAATATCCACAGTCCTTGTCAGGTCAAAAGTACTACTATGAATTCTAATTAAAACTCCTTTAAATTTTCAGAGCCAGAGATGTTTGTTTGAAAAAGTGAAGAGGCTAAAATAGCCCCAAAGTGTTAGCTCTGTGATCCTGGATAAGTGACAATTTTTTGAGCCTGAGTTTCCTTTCTAAAATGAAAACTATAATGGTGTTTACTTCATAAGACTGTTGTGAAGCTTACATGAGACAGTGTCTCTAAATTGCTTGTTTGTTTCCCACATGTTCACTTCAGTTCCATCTCTTTCCTACTAGCCCTAAAAGCATAAAAACTTGGAGTTGGTCCCCAATTCGTTCTCTCTCTATTCAGAAACACTTGCCTCAATCAAAAAAATATGTTAATCTTATACTTTTTTACTCCCTTTGTACTAAAATCACATTAATTGGCCAGATTTATGGAATGCCATAGCACCTAACAGGATAATTGTTGTTTAGTATGTGTTTCCTAAATACTGGTTGACTAATTGAAGATAAAGGATTGCCTAGAATGAGTACATTTCTAAGATAAACTGAACATTATTGTGGAATATATTATATTTAGTAATTTTAAAGGAATCAGCCTTTAGTGATATTACCAGTAAACTAAGGCTAATTCCCTAGAATGTTTCTTCCACACTACCACTGAAAAGAATCAGCTTGCTTGACTCCATATATTGGCCTTACCTTGTCTTTTAAAGATTGCCTTTGATGTCCATGTTAATCATAGTTACATGCACAAAAAAAAATGTGTTTCCTGGTTGGGGGACAGAGGATGAGAAAGAATGGTTTTCTCCTGATCTACTGCAGCTCTAGAAGTTTATGAGGGATAAATAAGATACATAGATACAGAGATTTGTTGCAAAGATACTTCTACTCAGGAGATAGATTATGTTAGGACACAACTACACCTTACTTTTACGGAAATTTAGAAACTAAACCCAATGGGATTCTACCCTTAAAGATCTATATATACACCAAAATATATATAGGTATGTGCAGTTAACTTGGAGTCAGACACAAAAAAATTTGTGCTCTAGATACGCCATGTTATTTTATTATTCTGAACCTTGATTGGCACATCTTTTACAAATTTTCTGAGAAAGAAATTTGGGTAAAGTACTTTAGACATTAACATAATTGAGAGCACAATTTCTAAGTGCTATCTACTTGTTAATATAGCTCATCAAGCTTTGTGTAAGGGGTGGGTTTACAATCACTTGATACATGAATCTCTCTGACATTTCAGTATGAACAAGCACTGTCTATTAATAGCTAGCTTTAAAGCCACTCTGTCCACTCACAGGGATGGCAGGCCTGAGAGTGGACAGTGCATAATGCCAGGTTTTTCCACTGAGAGGAGAATCTATCAGTGTAAATTATTCCTGTGTTTTTGTAGAGGTGGGCACAAATTCAGGTCTCTAACCTATTCCCTAATCAGTTCCCCCAAGCCCCACAAATCCTGAAAGAGAATTTTGTAGAGTTCAATGGGCCAGTAAAATGACAGGTTTTGACTCAATTTAAATATCTCCTTTGCTTCACCTCTGGTATTATATGCACTGCTGAACACACAAGGGAAGTTGTAAAAGGGAATACCTCTTAAAGGATAGTCCTGTTTATTAAGGCAAAATCTAAGAAGTAACTGGGGATTCTGACCTGAGGAGTCTACAAACACAATGGTATTTAAATCATCCTGCCACCCTGACCTTCCCAGCCCAGGCTGGCTCCAAAATGCATTGTTTAGAATACAGTGTTGTATAAAAACATTCTGGAACCTGAAAAAATTCAAGGGCATTAGATTCACATAGTTTTCTCTAATTGTTGAAAGTGAAAACAAAAACTTTGTAGTTTGATGTAGTCCCATTTATTTATTTATTCTTTTGTTTCCTCTGCTTGAGGAGATACATCAGGTAAAATATTGCTATGAGAAATGTCCAAGATTTTACTGCTTATGTTTTCTTCTAGGAGTTTTATTGTTTTCGGTCTAATCTATTTTGAATTTATTCTTGTATATGGTATAATAAGGTGGTCTAGTTTCATTTTTCTATATATATATATATATATATATATATATATATATGTACAATTTTTTAACATAATTTATTGAATAAACTGTCTAGCCCATTGTATGTACTTGCTTCCTCTGTCAAATATTAATTGACTATAAAGGTATGGGTTTATTTCTGGGATCTCTCCTTTATGCCAGTACCATGCTGTTTTGTTTACTATGGCCTTATAGTACAGTTTAATATTAGATAGTGTGATTTCTTCAACTTTGTTCTTTTTTATCAAGATCACTGTTGTTGTGCGAGACCTTTTGTGGTTCCATATAAATTTTTGAAATATTTGTTCTAGTTCTGTGAAATTTGTCATTGAAATCTTGATAGGAATTGAGTTGAATCTACAGATTGCTTGGGTAGCATGGGCATTTTAATGATGTTAATTCTTCCTCTTCGTGAACATAGTATTTGCTTCTACTTATTTGTATTTTTTTCAATTTCTTTTTTTAGTGACTTATAATTTTCCAAGTGCAGATCTTTTACATTCTTGATTAGATTGGTTCCTAGGTATTTTATTCTTTTAGGCACAACCGTGAATGAGATTATTTTCTTAATTTTCCTTTCTGATAGTTCATTATTGGCATATAAAAATACAACTAATTTCTGGATATTCATTTTGTATCCTGTTAGTTTGCTGAATTCACTTTTCAGTTCTAGTAGTTTCATGGTGAAATCTTTGGGGTTCTCTATGTACAGTATTATATCATCTGGAAATAGACAGTTTTACTTCTTCTTTTCCAACTTGGATGCATTTTATTTTTTCTTCTTGTTTGATTGCTATGGCTAGAACTTAAGTTTTTGCACAGCAAAGGAAACCATTAACAAAATAAGAAGATAACCCATGGAATGGGAGAACGTATATGCCAATACATTTGATAAGGGGTTAATATCCAAAATTTATAAGGACCTCATAAAACTCAATGCAAAAAACAATCTAATTTAAAAAATGGGAAAAGAACCTGAATAGACATTTCTCTACAGAAGACACACAGTTGTCAATAGACATATGAAAAGATGCTCGACGTCACTAATAGTCAGAGAGATGCAAATTAAAAGCACAATGAGAGAACTTCCGGCCAAGATGGAGGCTTAGACGGACACGCTAGGTCTCCCTCTACAACTATAGAGGAATACAACTACTTCAAAACAAAGGATAACTAGAAATTCCAGAAAATAAAACTACACGGAAGTCCAACATATGAAGTTATAAACCAGCGGTGCCATTTGGGCAGGTGAGAGTTAAAGTGGGCAGTGCTGTTTGCGGTCGCACCCGGAGCGGCGGGCGGCGAGGAATCCGGGCTGCGCAAGCCCCTGGCGGTGCGCGACCCCCGGCGAGGAGTCCCGGCTACGCAAGCCCCTGGCGGTGCGCGACCCCGGCGAGGAATCCCGGCGGCCAAGCCCCTGGCGGTGCGCGACTCCGGAGCTGGGGAGAGCGGCCGCCGCATCGCCTTGAACAGTGAGGCCCAGGGGGGCGGGAGGACGGATCCCGGTCTCCTAGCTGAATAACTGTGTGAATCCATCTTGGACCCCCGCCCCCAAAGAAAGCACCACAGAGCTGCGAAATAGGTCGCGGACAGGCAGGCGCCGGTCGCTAATTTGTGACGCGTACACAGGCACTGCCCCCGACAGCCAGCCCAAGAAAACAAAACGCATCTGTCAAAATGAGGCAGGCAACTTTAGAAATACCGGTAACACAACTCACCAGGCAGCAGATAGAGAACCTGACAGATGAACAGATAAGAAACCTGTCAGAGGCTCAGTTCTGGGCCATTGTTATCAGGTGGCTTACAGAATTCACAAAAGAGCAGGAAAAAGATATGAAAGAAGCGAAAAACTTTCATAACGAAAGGAACAAAACAGCATACGAGACAGAAGGAAAGGAAATAAAATCCAGAGTTCATTTCAACAAACTGGAATATGGAGAAGGAACAAGCAGTCAACCAATGCAGCGAGAGGAAATGGGAAGCAACAATGAAAGGATCAGAAACCTCTGGGACAGCTATAAAAGGCCCAACATAAGAATCATTGGTTTGCCAGAGAATGAGGAAGATGAACTAGAACTTGAAAAATTGAGTGAAAATATAATAAAGGAGAACTTCCCAGATTTGGGGAAGGGAATAGACCTGCAGGTCCAGGAAGCAAGGAGAGTTCCCAAGAGACTGGACCCAGGGAGAACCACTCCAAGACACATTATAATCAAAATGTCAAAAATTAAAGATAAAGAGAGAATCTTAAAAGCAGCAAGAGAGAAGAAAAGAATTATGTACAAAGGGGTCCCAATTAGACTATCAGCTGACTTCTCAAGGGAAACCCTACAGGCAAGAAGAGACTGGCAAGAAATATTCAAAGTAATGAAAATCCAAAACCTACAACCACGAATACTCTATCCAGCGAAATTGTCATTCAGAATAGAAGGACAGAGAAAGTGTTTCCAGGACAAAATAAAACTGAAAGAGTTCATTAGATCCAAACCACTGTTATATGAGATGTTAAAGGGACTGGTTTAAAAAAAAAACAGAAGCTAGGGAGATGAAACAAAGGCAAACTAAATAGGCAACGAGAGTGGAAGAGGAACTGTGGGTACGGGAAGCATATTGGGGGGAGGTCAACAGGGAGGGGGAATGGGGAAAGGGAGGGAGATGATATAGGAATTGGGGATCAAGGTAGGAGGGAATGGAATAGACGGAGAGAGGTTGGGAGGAACTGTATGCACAACTAATGGACATAATCTAAAAGGGGGGGACAACTGGAGGGAGGGGGGCCACCGGGTGGAGGGGAGCAGAGGGAAGGGAAATTGGCACAAATGTAATAATTTAATCAATAAAACACATTAAATCTGAAAAAAAAAAAAAAGCACAATGAGATATCACCTCATGCCACTCAGAATGACTAACATTAATAAATCAACATACAGCAAGTGCTGGCAAAAATGTGGAGAAAGGGAAACCATTTTTCACTATTGGTGGGAATGCAGATTGTTGCAGACACTGTGGAAAGCAGTCTGGAGAAAACTCAAAAACTAAAAATGGAACTTGGTTTTGACCCAGCAATCCCACTTCTGTGAATTTATCCAAAGAAACCCACAAAACTAATTTGAAAGAACATAAGCACCCCTATGTTCATTTCAGCATTATATACAATAGCCAGGATGTGGAAGCAGCCCAAGTGTTCATCAGTAGTTAAGTGGATAAAACAACTATGGGGTATTTACACATGGAATACTACTTGGTCATAAAAAAGAAGAAAGTTTTACTTTTTGCAACAGTATGGATGAACCTGGAGAACACTATGCTAAGTGAAATAAGCCAGTTAAAGAAAAACAAACACCATATGGTTTTACTCATATGGTAACTAATGAACAAAGTGAACTAACAAGAAAAATAGAGACAGACTCATAGGTAGAAAACAGGATGACAGCTATGGAGGTGGAGAGTTCTAAAGTGAGGGATTCAGGAAAAAGTAAAACTGACTCTTGGGCATGGGCAACAGTGTGGTGATTGTGCAGGAAAAGAGGTATAAGGGGGGATAAATGGTAATAAAAAATACAATAAAAATAAAAAAATAAAAATATAGTAAATGGACCATAGCAACATGAAAAAGAGAAGATGAGTTAGGTAGTAAATCAAGTTTATTTTCTTCCTTGCATTGCTGAATATTTGCAATAGTGGTGTTCACTTGATCTTTTTAGCCTGTGGTATCATGTTGTGCAATATAATGTGAGTAGTAAAATAAGAAAAAGAAAAGTAAGTAAAAGCAAGGAGTCAAGAGATATCCTTTACATATGCAGCTGTAAGCTTAGGGATTTAGAAGTCTTGAGGGTGTCTTTATGTGTATTGGACGGGATGATGGTTTGGAGAAGTGTAGAGCAAAACTCATTAATATGATTATTCTTAAAACTGTCTAATATGGTAACCACTGAAAACATATGGCTATTATATTTAAATAAAATTTTTCCACTGTCTCACTAACCCTATTTCAAGTTCTCAATAGTTATATCATGACAGTGGCTACCATATTGAACATCACAGATACAGAGCTTTCCAATCTTCACAGAAAGTCATATTGGACAAATTTAAACCACTATGTTATCCTGCACTCAAGTCCATAATATCCAATGGAATAGAAGGCCCTAAGTTATATTCTCTTTTGTGTATTTTTTACTGCCAAACTTGTAACCAGCTTTTAGGACTTAGCTCTAATACCATTCCCTAACCCTCCTGGTGAGAATTTAGACTATACAATGACTTTGTAAGAATTTCTTCAATTCTGCCTTGTACTATATAGTTGGTTACAATGATGGCTCTCCTCCCTACTATGACTAGAGAGCTCCTTTAGCAGGAAACATTTCTTTTTCTTAGTTTTATTTAAGTATAATTGAAAAATACAACTTAATACATTTAAAGTGTACAAAGTGATATTTGATATATGTATACACTGTGAAATGCTTATTACAATTAAGTTAATTAACACTTCCATCACTTAGCATATTTACCTTCTTTACTATGTAGTAACAACACTTAAGATCTGTAATTTTAGGAAAGTTAAACTACATAATACATTATTATTAATTTTAGTCACTATTCAATACATTAGATCCATATAACTTATTAATATTATAACTGAAAATCTGTATCCTTTGACCATGATCTCCCCATTTCTTCCATGACTTAACCCTCGACATCACCATTCCACTCTGTTTCTGTGAATTTGACTATTGTAGAGTCCACAAATAAATGAGATCATGCATTATATGTCTTTATTTGTCTTTCTGTATCTGTCATATTTCACTTAGTATGATATTTTCCCTGTTCATCCATGTTATAAGTGGCAGGATTTCCTTCTATTCTGTGGTCAAACAATACCTATGTTCTCTTGTATCTCATTGAGTTTCTTTGAGATGATTATTCTGAATTCTTTGTCAGGTAATTTATAGATCTCTACTTTTGGGAGGTTGGTTGATGGACTTTACTACTTATCTTTGGTGCTTTTGTGTTTGTTTACTTCTTCATGATCTCTGTAGCTTTGCATTGGTGTCTGAGCATTTGAAGCATAAATACCTATTGCAGTTTTTACAGACTGGTTTCAGTAGGCAGACACTGTCTCATGTCAGGTTTCTGGACTTATGCAATTGCTTTTGTGATCACAGCTGAGCAGAGTTGGGGCTGGGTAATGTGGATGCTGCTGAGTCTACAGTGGGGTACATGTTTGTCAGACCTGTTACTAGAGGCTTGAGTGGACATGGATCCTCTTTGGTCCCTGTGTAAATAGAACTGACACTGGGAGAAAAGTTCACTTCAGGGCCTGCAGCTGCATTTGCAAATGGCAGGCCTTTTACCAGGTGCATAGATGTATATGAATCCTGGACAGTCCCTGGGAGGGTTCCTACTGAGTTACTGGGTAAGTCCCTGGGAGCACAGGACTGTTCCTGGACTGCAGCTGAGAGAGATTGGAACAAAATTACAGGGTCATTTCAGCATCCTCGGTTGGACTGATGTTGGTGTCCTGCCTTCAGGACATGCATGGGTATGTCTTCTGTTTAGTCCCTGTGTGGGCAATCCTTTTCCCAGACCACAGCTGGAAGGAGCTGGAGCAGAGTTATAGGAGCTGCAGTCGGACTGATATTGGCAGGCCTGCCTCTGGGGCACAGATGAGTGTTTCTACTTGTGGGTCCCTGGGATGACAGGACTGCTCTCAAATTGTTCCTGGAGAGGCTCAAATGGAAATACAGGGCTGCTTCAATATCCATGGTCAAATAAAAGTTGGCAGGCCTGTTATCCAATGCATAGTCAGGTGTGACTCCTACCAGGTTCTCTGGCAAATGGTATTGATAGCAAAACCATGGCCAAATATTTCTATAGCCAATTACAAAATGAGATTGGGCAGTTATTGGGATTGTAGCTGGGACCATGGTTGGTGAACCTGCTATGTGGGTATAGGCCTGCCTTTTCAAAATAGCTCTGCTCAGTTTTGCACCTCACTGGTATTTTATAACCTCCTAACTGGTTCCTAAAGCTCCCACAAAGACACATTTTTTTCTGTGTATGGCTGCCAAATAATTGTTGTTATGGGGGGGCGGTTGTGACTGGGGGGCCTCTTATTCTACCATATTGATGATGTCACTCTAAGAGCCTTGTTTTTAAAAAGCGTTTTGTGCATATGTGCACACATACAATATTTAAATCAGTGGTTCTTCAACTTTAGCATGCATCAAAATCAGGATTGTTAAAACACAGATTTCTGCCTCTAATCCCCAACTCTACATTTTCTGATGTAGTAGGTCTGGAATAAGTCCCAAGAATGTACATTTCTAACAAGCCCACATATGTTGCTGATGCTACTGGTCCAGGTACTACACTTTGAGAATCATCAACTTCGATTGGAGGCGTTGCAACTCAGAAGTGTCCCCTAAATATGGTCTGTGCTGAGCTTCAGCTTTAGAATCTCTAGATATTTTACTAATTCAGGATGGAGGAACAAAAGGCTTCAAGGTTCTTTACCACAATATTGGCCTTTGATTGATGAAGGAAAGTACTGCTGAGTCTTGGACACAGGAACTCTGGCTAGAGGAAGTGACTGCTTACTAACCTAAACCTCATCCAAATTGGTGAGTCCCACCTATATTGGATGTGATTTCTTTGCTTCTAGCACTTAATCTAAACTACCTACTTATTTTAACCCTAAATTGGTCAATCTTTCATTTCCTTTGAAGTAACACTATGTTGCAAACAGTTAATTGCTGGTATTTGGCTCCAGGATAGAATATTGCAGATCAAAATTTCTTTTGTATAAATCAGAAAAGGCTCTTGCTAATATACACATAAGCGTTGGCAGAGTTAAAATAAAAGCCTATTATTTCATTGAATCACATGGCACTTTTCTGAGTTTCTACCTTTGAAAGCTCTCCCAAACCAGTTGTAATTAATAATTGAAAATAGCTTGCATGAAAACACTATAGCATTACACATAACTGATTATTCTATCATGCTGAGTTAGCTCACTTTATTACCTTGTTATACATTTGACTGATTATTTTTACTTAATTGGATAAATTCATCAATGATGTGGTATTTTTAAATACTTCCAAAAGCATGTGCATATGAAAATGGAGAGAGGGAAAGTACCATTTGCTGAGCAATTTCTATAAACCAAGCACAAATCAACAATTTACATGTATCAACACATAAGACCCTTATGAATTTGCCTGGTTGGGATTATTATCTTTCATCACATATGAGAAAACAGAAATCTAGTGTATTACATAATTTGGTCATGTTTATGTAGCAAGTGCTGTAGCATTAAGTTAATGAGGTATCTTCAATGCTTAATACCATGATCTTTCTTCTATATTGGCATCCTTATAATATATTCAATAGAATGGGCATTTCAATGGAGGAAAAAGTTTATTAACCAAACAAGATATGAAAATGTTGAATCTTACAACCATTTAAGATTTCTGATGCTCATAGTATTTTAAGGGTCCTGAACAGGACTCTCAGTGGAGAAACCATATATTCAAGATGTTCTTGAATTTAACTGATAGTGGAATTCTTTATTTAAAAAAAAAACATTTAGAAAAATGCTATTTGGTACTAAGATCCTTTCATAAATATAGAACAAATATACTTTTAAATTTATTTTTATTGAATTTATTGGGGTGACATTGATTAATAAAATTACATGGTTTCAGGTGTACTATTCTATAATACATCATCTGTATATTGTATTGTGTGTTTATCACCCAAAGTCTAGTCTCTATATATTACCATTTATACTTTCTTTATTCCAATTTCTTAATGAGAGTTTGGGAGAGGTCATGGAGAAAGTTCCTTACCTGTCTCTGATTCCTAAATTCCATCCTCACTGAATACAAAAGTTGACTTAGATTCAGGGGCATAGAATGGGACTCTTTACTAGTTAGTGAGGTTATTCTGATAAAAGGTGATGCAGACTTTTTGGAGATCCAAGAGGGCAGAGGAGTAGTGGAAGCTACACTAACCTCCAGCCAGGACCAATCTGGAATTACAACTTAATTGTGGTGAAATCATCTGGAATAACCAACTGAACACTAGTTAGAGAGAAGCCTTATAACCATGGACAGAAGAAAAGGCTGTTTCATCACACTGTGACTGGTAGAAAGTGTGGAGACATGAGAGGCCTGACTGGGCTCCCACAGGTGGCAGCTGAAGGGATGGAGACATATCTCAGCAGCTGGAGGTTACCCCTGAGAAGGATGGGGTTCCCATACTACAGCAATAGAGCCAAGATTAAAATAGCACCCAGCTGTCAAAAGCGGAAAGCAAAAAGCCATGGGGATTTTTGCTGACCTGAGACAGATGGCTGAAGACATAGAGAGTCCTTAAAGGGACCATGTACAAAAATATATTGGCACTCACTTTCCATGAGCTCTAGCAGAGGAGGGCAGAGTGGACTAGAGACACTTAAGGGAGCAGCCAATCGGGTACCATGCTGACTCATCCCCTATACTGCAGGCAAACCAGTCCCCTCCAAGTGGTGTCAGGCTGAGGGGAAGCAATAGCCCTGCTGGCAGAAATTAATCTGCTGTGCCCTCGGAGCTTAAGCCTGACAGCTGATAACAACTGAATATATTAACAACTAAAGGAGACAGACAAAGACTGTAGATCTCTGGAAGTCTCAAACAGGTTACCTAGGCCCAGACTGGGACATGATCTGATACCCCCAGGGGCAAATCCAGGAAGTAAAGAAAGTGCACATCTACAACAGTATACAAGACCTGGTAGGAGGAATGACACTCAGTCAGCTAGCTGGAGGGAAGGACCCAAAAAAGAGCAATACAACAACAACCAAAACCCAAGTACAACCAGACACTCCAAATAAGTGGCATAAAGGGCATCCAAAGAGCATTAAGTTCAGGAGATCAAAGAGACTGAACCACTGAATCCCATATGTCTCCTACCACAGAAGATCACAACAGGAAGACAGGAAGTCAAAGCAGATTAATCTATGAAGCAGAAATAAACGAGAACAGTCACAAAAATGGGAAGACAAAGAAACAACCTCCCATCAAAAGGAAAAGAAGAATCCCCAGAAAGTATGCTGAATGAAATAGAGGCAAGCAAACTACCAGACACGGAATTCAAAATAATGGTAATAAAGAAGCACAATGAGCTCAGTGAGCTCAAAGAAAACTACAAAGAACTCCAGGGTAACTACAAAAAGCTTCAGGAAAGATACAAGGAACTTTCTGAGATCTACACCAGCATTAAAAAGGACATAGAAACTATCAACAAGAACCAGGAGGAAATGAAGAATACAATTTCTGAATACAAGAACATGGCAGAAGGAATCAAAAGCAGGATAGATGAAGCAGAGTTCAGGTCAGTGTGCTGGAATACAGAGGAGAAAAAATTTCCAGACAGTGTAACAAAAAGAAAAAAAGACTTAAAAAGAATGAAAAGGTTTTAAGAAAGCTTCAAGACAACATGAAATGTGCTAATGTCCATATCATAAGGATACCAGAATGAGAAGAAGAGGATGTCCACTCTCTCCACTACTATTCAACACAGTTTTGGAAGTTCTAGGCACAGAAATCAGACAAGAAAAAGAAATAAAAGGAATCCAGATTGGAAAAGAGGAAGGAAAACTGTCATTTTCTGCAGGAGGTATGATAGTATACATAGAAAACCCTATAGACTCCACCAAAAAAAAAAAACAATTTGACCTAATAAGTGAATTTGGCAAAATAGCAGGGTAGAAAGTCAATATTCAGAAATCAAAGGCATTTCTGTACAGCAACAATAAAACATCAGAAATAGAAACTAGGTTTAAAAATCCAATTTACTATAACAACAAGAAAAAATAAAGTACATAAGAATAAACTTAACCAAGGAGGTAAAAGACCTGTACTCTGAAAATTACATAACATTGAAGAAAGAAATTAAGGAAGATACAAATAAATGGAAGCAAATACCATGTTCTTGGATGGGAAGAATCAACATCATCAAATGGCCATACTACCCAAAGCAATTTACAGATTCAATGCAATCCCTATTAAAATACCAACGACATATTTCACAGACCTAGAACAAATACTCAAAAAATTCATATGGAACCAAAAAAGACCCTGAATAGCAAAAGCAATCTTGAGACAGAAGAACACAGCAGGAAGAATCCCAATACCAGACACCAAACTATACTACAAAGCCACTGTGATCAAAACAGTCTGGTACTGGAATAAGAACAGACATATAGATTAATGGAACAGAGTAGAGAGCCCATAAATAAACTCAGATCTATATGGTCAACTAATATTTGACAAAGGGGGAAAGAGCATAAAATGGAGAAGAGCCTCTTCAACAACTGGTGCTGGGAGAACTGAACAGGGACGTGCAAAAAAAAGAAACTAGAGCACCAACGTACACCACACACGAGAATAAACTCAAGATGGATCAAAGACTTAAATGTAAGACATGACACCATAAAAGTCCTAGAGGAAAACATAGGTAGGAAAATTTCAGATATCCCACATAGCAATATTTTCATCTCCTAAGGCAAGAGAAATAAAGGAAAAAATAAACAAATGGGACCACATCAAACTAAAGAGTTTCTGCTCAGCAAAAGAAGACATTAGGAAGATGAAAAGGAATCCAACCATATGGGAAAACATATTTGCCAATGATACCTCAGACAAGAGATTGATCTCCAAAATACATAAAGAACTTACACATCTCAATGCCAAGAAGACAGACAGCCCAATTTAAAAATGGGCAAAGGACCTGAACAAACATTTCTGCAAGGAGGTACACAGAGAGTCCATAGGCACATGAAAGAATGCTCAACATCACTAACCATCAGAGAGATGCAAATAAAAACCACAACAAGATACCACTTTACACCAGTCAGGATGGCCATCATCAACAAGTCAAGAAACAACAAGTGCTGACCAGGATGTGGAGAAACTGTTGGTGGGAATGCAGACTGGTGCAGCCACTATGGAAAACAGTATGGAATTATCTCAAAACACTAAAAATGGAACTGCCTTTTGAACCAGTGATTCCACAGCAGAATTATACCCAAAGAATCCTGAAACACCAATTCAAAAGAACCTATGCAGCCCTATGTTCATAGCAGCGCTGTTTACAATAGCTAAGTGCTGGAAACAACCTAAGTGCCCATCTGTAGATGAGTGGAGTATAAAACTGTAGTACATTTACACAATGGAATACTATGTAGCAGAAAGAGAGAACTGCCATTTGCGACAACATGGATGGAACTATAGAGAATTATGCTTAGCGAAATAAGTCAGGCAATGAAATAAAAATACCATATGATATCACCTAATACAGGAGACTAATGAACAACACAAATAAATGAACAAAATTGAACAAGAAAAAGAATAACAGTTATGCAGGGGGAGGGAGAGAAGGGGGACAAGTAAGGGAAGGGTCTAGTGAAAGAACATGTATAAATGACTCATGGACATTGACAATGGGGTGGGATATGACTGTTGGAGAATGGGTGGGCTAGGTTGGGGGGAGCAATGGGGGAAAAACGGGACAACTGTAATTGAAAAAACAATTTTAAAAAAGACTGTGAAGTACAAACATCTGCTACACATAAATAAATGGAGCAACAATAGGGTCACCACTACAATAAACTGTCAAAATAGCCTCACTATTGTTCTGTCCTATAACTTGGTGTTAGTAGTATTAAATCTCCAATTTTTTTTTTTTATAAAATTTCCTGGATCTTATTTAGAAATTACTGTGAGCATTCTTAGTTCTCTTAGAAGAAGAAAACCAACACAATAAAATGATTACTGTGGTGAAGACAGACACTCCTGTGGGGTAGAGGAGGTGGAGAGTGTCATCATTAGAGGTTGAGTCATATGGTGTATTGCTTATCTTGATGTATGGAAGGAAATATAGTAAAATAATTTTGGAATATAGACATGCACAGAAAGGAAGTAAAAAGAAAAAATGAGGTCAAGAAAAGTTTGGGTTCTGCCCAATAAAAAAAAAGAAAGATAAGAAATTCAACAGTGGGAATCCATATTTAAGCAATTATTAAGAAAGGTAAATAGTGCATTTGGAAACTCTAGCCCTTAAAACACACCACAACAGTTTTAATTAACTTTAGAGTTAAAAAACAAAAAGTGTGTTCTAGATTTTTTATGAGAAAGTAAAGCAACCATCTTAAAACACTATGTAATTTTTGGCAACCATTTTGTGTACAAAATTCTAACAAATAGGACAGAAATGTAATTAGGTGTTACAAACTATGAAATGTATAGTCACCTCAGTGCCTGGTCTTCTCACTGGATGACAAATGGGTTAGAAAGAGCCCATCGGGATTGAGTAATGTTCCTGGCAGATTAAAATGCACATGATACAAAACACAAATAATGTACTATAGAATTGCATACCTAAAACCTATATAATTTTATTAACTAATGTCACCCGAATAAATTCAGTTTAAAAAAGCAATAAAAAAATGAAGCATGTGAAATGCACAGTGGGAAATGCAAGTGTGTAGGATTACTGATGCCAGACTACAGCAGTGGCTCAAGAGTAAGAGGCATTGATGAGAAGGTTTGAATTAACTATGCCCTTGAAGTTACCCCTGGAAAGTGAGTAGCACTAGGATTCAAAGTATTCTATAAGGGGTAATTTATTAAATTGGTCATAATTTCTTCATAATGTGCATTCCAAAACTCACTTGACTATGTTATGATTAGGCCTGGGATTTGCCAAGTGCTGTCATTCTCTTTGTAACTACATAATGGAACTGTAGGATGTGGGTAGCTGATCTATTGTAGAGCTATAATATATATCTAATTGGGGTTCAGAGTCCTACCAACAAAGCCAGGCAACCTTTTATTTAATTTTCCAGTGTGTAAACATAGAGATAGAAATTGATACACCTTGTAGTAAAATGTGCCTTTTTACTAAATTACATATATTTTAATAAAATATGGATCATTTGTTATGTTGTTTTTGAAAAGATAGACACATTTTTAAGATTTGTGAATTTGTCCACTTCATTAAATTCTTTCATAAAAACAAATAAATAAATAAATAAATAAATAAAATTCCAAGAAACCCCATTCCATGGATTATTTACTCTCTAAATATTGTAGTGTCTATCTCTGTCAGATTCATCTTTCTTAGTCACTATCCTTGTTCCCATTGGTCAGTAAGTTTGTAAGTTCAGGCAAAGAATCCTAATATCCAACTAGTTGCCCCAAGGGAGTGGGGCCTTAAGAGACATCTTTCCATAGAAGCAGTTTTGTGAATAGTAGGGGAGAGTCACTTAATGAAGTAACCAGTCTAAATATTAAACTTTATTAAGATACAAATAGACTTTGCTATGTGTATTAGTTTTCTGGCTGCTGTAACAAAGTGCTGCAGACTTGGTGGCTTAAAGCTACAGAAATTTATTCTGTCACAGTTTTGAAGCCTACAAATACAAAAATAAGGAGTCATCATGGCCATGCTCTCTCTGAAGTCTTTTGGGAGGATCATTCCTTACTTCCTACAGTTTTGGCAGCCCCAGGTGTTCCTTGGCTTGTGGCAACATAAATCCAATCTCTACCTCCATCATCACAATGCGTTCTCCCTGTGTGTGTCTCACTGTCTGTGTCTCTTTTCCCCTTTTTGAAAGACACTTATCACATCGGATTAGGTCCCAACCTAGTGAATATATCTTAATTTGATTATATCTGCAAAGGGTCTATTTACAACCAAGTTCACACTCACAGATATCAGGGGTTAGGATTTCAACATATCATTTTGGGAGCACAATTTAACCCATAACACTATCCTTCTTTTGGAAACCCTCCTGGATTATACGGATTCAAGGGGAAATTCTAAACAAGCCTGCATATTATAGAAAACACAGTATGAGTGGTCTGTGATGAGACTTGGAAGTGGTACTAATAAGATCACCTTCACATACTCTCTGCCTACATGGACCAGATTTTAGCATAATGATTTCAGATGCCATGAGTGGGTTTTGTCTGAGTTATACCTTCCAAAACCTAGCAACAGTTTTAAGAGATACCACATAACCTGCATTAAAATGTCACCCCAATTTATCAGCAGTATTATAAACATAATCTTTTATGAAATTCCCCTATGCCAAAACAATATTAGGAATGATCATAATTACTGAATAGAACAATTACTGAAAGTAAAATCTAAAAATACTATAAATACTGAGTTAAGTTGAATAACTCCAGAAAAATCTTTCTTCTTGATTCAAGTAATTACTTTTTTCTCATCGGAGTGGTTCCCAAATCCTTTTTTTTTTTTTTTTAATATGCAGAAAACATTTGCTTTTTGGGTTTATGTAAATTCTGACTTCAATAATTTTCTCTTTATTTTTAAATGACTCAGTCTTTGATGGAGTCCTTATCTAAAAAGGAGGCTCAGAAGAAACTTGATTTTTGACAGGCATTCTCCATAGCAAATATATGTATTCATTAATCCCAATAAACTTAAATGAGACTAAAAGACAATTCTACAGTTACTACATTTCAGAGAAATTCTAAAGCACCCACTGAGGACTGGAGTGAGGGTGTATATGTTAGGAAACAAAATAACCTTTATTTTAGGTTCTGAGATTGTTACTGGTCCTTATAAGAAGGTGTGTTCCTAAAGTGAGACCAATCAGGGACATGCCTAAATGGCTCACACAAGCTCACAAGACCTGATTCTGTACCCCACCTCCCAAATCTGCATTCAATGATGTCACACTGATAGTTTAAAATCAACCATTGTGAAAACTGGTAAATGTTACTAATCAGGAATTCCTGTCCCTTCTTCTGACACCTAGTGCCAGTTGATTTACATTCACTAGCATACCACTGTTTCAAATTATCTTCGCAACATCATCACTTATGCTTGTCCTTACCTCCCATGATGCATGGAGCTATAATAATTCACTCTACTACATAGACACCCTGAAATTTTTCATGTCTCTCTTTTGGCACATGCCTTTCCTTCCACCTAAAATGTTCTTCTTTTAATTCCTCATCAGCATATGAACTAAGCTCTTCATCTTTTAAGTTCTAAAACAAATGTTACTTTTGCAATGAGCACTCCCTTTCAACAACTTCAATGCCAAGGATAAAAATAACATAGTTGCCATAGGCTCTGTTACAAATATCTAAAAAGGAAATACAAGTGTACCCAAGTTATTACATATTCAATAAAAACAATTCTTCCAGGTTGTTTTTTATCAGGAGGCATAGAGTGCTTTCAGATAACCACTTTCTCTTTTACACCATAAAACTCCTTCCCCAATATTTATTCTGGCACCTATTATTTCTTTAGTGAGAGATGGTTATTCTGTTTTTATTGTTAATTTAACTTCATTGAGGCATAGTTTAATGTATAATAAAATAAATCATTAAAAAAGTAAAATTAATGGTTTTAAGATGGCCGCGGAGTAGGAGCAGTGTTCTCAGCTCGCTCCTGTTAAGGAGACAATCCAGGAGGAACAAACTCGGGGAGGAATGACTGAGTGAGTGGGAATATCTGATAACGTGAACGGGGAGGAGATCGTGGGAGCAGCGTGGAGGGGGGTGGAGGGGTTTATCACAAACTGCAGGCTGAGTCATTCTGAGACTCCGTGCATTTGCAGTATCAAGCCGGAGAGCTCACTAGCCGGGAGTGAATTCTTGTAGGGAGTTAGGGAGAGGATTTGGCCGAAAAAGACAGAGGAGGGAGAGAACAATGAACAACCAGGACTGGGAGAAACTGTGATCTGAGTCTAGAGAGAAACATCCTCAGCTGCAACCTCCGACCGAAAGCTTGGCATCCCGGGCGCGCCCAGCACTTGCGCTAGGGCCCTACAGAACAAAGGAGCAGTTTTGGGCCAAAGAGACGGGCCGCACTGAAAAGCTGCTGCGGAACTCCGGACCGGGGGAGAACTGTGTTCTTGAAATCAGAGTTTGCTCTTTAGTCGCGCTAGAATCCCACAGAACAAAAGGCAGGTTTGGGGCTAAGAGAGAAATAGGACGTGCAGGGTGTGTAAGTAGGGAAAAGAGCGGAGGCGGAGGTTCTGGAGGGGAGACGGTTTTAGGGCAAGGAGAAGGGCCCGCAAGGAAGGGTTGCTGCGGAGCTCCAGACCAGCAGAGAGCTCCGGGGAAGGAGAGTGCTGCGCTGACCGACCACACTAGAGTCCCACAGAACAAAGGGACGGTGCTGTGGCGGGAAGAAAGATAGAGCGCGCAGGCCGATAGACAGGGAAGCCAGCGGAAGCGGTAGCTCGGAATAGAGAAAGTTTTGGGGCAAGGAGAAGAACACAGTCAGGAAAGCTACTGCAGAGATCCAGACTAGGGGAGAGGCCCTGGGCAGGAAAGGGCCACTGGGCCTGGCACTTTGACCGACTGTGCCAGAGTCCTGCAGAACAAAAGGGCGATCTTGAGACAGGGAGAGAGGTAGGGTGCGCAGGCATATAGACAGGGAAGAGAGCAGAAGCTGTAGCCTGGGAACAGAAACAGGGCTGGAGGTAGAGCGGGGATTGCTGGCAGGCACAGGCTGGACCAACAGTGGGAAGGAGTAGCTGGACAAGCCTGAGGAGGGCTGAGGGTGCCTCAGGAGGGGACTACTAAAGGCAGCTCACAGCAGAGCGGTGGTAGGCCCATGAAAAAAAGACTAGCAACCCCAGAATCAAGCAGAACCCTCCCACAGCCAGCCAACCAACCAGAAAAGATTTGAAACTCATAGAATTTTGAATAGGAGCAGACTCAGGAAGGAAGCAAGGAAAAGCCAAAAAACAAACAAACCAAAAATAGCCAGAGACTGTGCATAAAAGTTGAATTGAGTTAAAATCCTCATTCTTTTATCTCTCACTCTCTCTCTAACTACCCCTACCATCAGTCCCTTCTTATTCTCACTCCTTTTCTCCCCTCCCCTTCCCTCCCTTCTCTCCCCTTAGCATTCTCCCCTGCATCCTATTCTCAGTTAATTTCATAATTTTAAGTTCTCTCCCTTTCTCACCCTCTCCTTTCTCTGCGCTACGCACCTTCAACTTTATTAAATTTCTTTCTTTATTTTGTCCCCCTTCAGTCTACATTCATTTTTCTTTCATCTCTTGTCCTTATTTTCCTTCTCTCCCTATACATAATCTCTCTCTCTCCCTATTACACTTTATATTCTAATCTCTTAATATTCAAATTATAATTCTAATCTATCCCCCTCTCCCTTTACTCTCCCATTCTTACCCCTTCTCTTTTTCTACCCCACCCCCCCACTTCTTTCCCTACCTCTTGTATTTCTCTCCTTCATCCTATTTTTTGCCAACTCTTCAATTTCAATCCTCCCCTCCCTAATATCTCCTCTTCCTCCTGATTTCCTTCCCTCCGCTGAGCTCTTTTCCTCCCAAATCCTCTTGCTTTCCTATCTCCTATTCCTCTCTCTCTATACTCACCTTTTCTCTCTATCTTGCAACTTTATATCATGTTTTAATCTCCTAATCTTTTTTATAACATATAATTTAAAAAAAGAATTTTAATCCAGTCTCCTCTCTTCTACCTCCCCTTCTTCTTTTGTTCTCTCTCCTACCCTTCTCTTCTCTACTTTCTCTCTCTCTTTCCTCTCTCCCTTCCTGTCTTGCTATTTTCTACTCTGTATTTTTACCCTTAAAAAATTCTCTCTCAATCTATTTCCTACCTTCTAACCTCCCCAGCCCTCTCCTTCAATTTCTGGCTGTCTGTCTACTTGGATGTCTGTTGTGTCTACCCTACCTCCCACACTAATCATATAGTATATACCGATTATATAATCCTAATACTATACACTTCCACTTTCTCTCTCTACACTGTAACCCTCCCTTCCTTTTCAAACAGACAGTGTAAGTGTTAATTGCTCTCTTACATAACCTTGATCCCAATTGCTAATATTAATACTCTATCAACTTCCAGCTCAAAAATTACCCTTCCTTCATTTAAAACAACTCCTTTCTGTTTCTCCTACGAAATAAGAGTCCCAGTATCTCCACAAGTATATTAACACGGGCTCATTGGCAGCCTATAGTGGGATTGTATTTGGGGGAGACATTGGAGGGTGTGGGTTTCTTGCCTGGGTTGTATAATTATGTTTTAGCAGCACCTTCACAAAAGAACTCAAGACAAGGTGGGCAGAGTGACTCTCAATCAACTAACCAGAGAAAAAGATCCACCAAAAAGTAGCTGAAATACAACCAGACAGATTAAAGAAATATCATCAAGGACAACACAGACGGAAATCCAGGAGGGCGGAGGAGTAAGTGGAAGATACACTAACCCCCTCTCACGACCAGCCAGTGCTGACTCAGCCCCAGTACAGCAGACAGACCATCCCCCTCCAACTGGTGTCATACTAAGGGGAAATAAAAGCCCTGCCTACAGAAATTAAGTTGCCACACCCACGGTCATTAAGCCTGACGGCTGATCACAGATTGAGTATAGTAACAACTAAAGAAGAGAGACAAAGGCAGTAGATCTCTGGAAGTCTCCAACAGGCTGCCTAGGGCCAGTCTGGTACATGATCTGACGCTACCAGAGGCAGATCCAGGAAGAACTGATCATTCTAAGAAGCACAAACAAACAAAAGGAATCACAAAAATGGGGAGACAGAGAAACAACCCCCCATCAAAAGGAAAGGTAGAATCCCCAGAAAGAGTGCTAAATGAAATAGAGGGGAGCAAAATATCAGATACAGAATTTAAAACATGGATTATGGAGAAGCTAAATGAGCTCAGCGGAAACTACAAAGAACTCCAGAAAAACTACAGTGAACTCCAGAAGAACTATAAGGAACTTACTGAGAATTATACCAGCATCAAAAAGGACATGGAAGCTATCAATAAGAGCCAGGAGGAAATGAAGAATACGATCTCTGAATTGAAGAACACAGTAGAAGGAATTAAAAGCAGGCTAGAGGAAGCAGAAGATCGGATCAGCGAGCTGGAGGACAACATACACAAAAACTCCCAGACAATGCAACAAAATGAAAAAAGACTGAACAAGACTGAAGAGGTTCTAAGACAGCTGCAGGACAACATGAAATGTAACAATATCCGTATCATTGGAATTCCAGAAGGAGAAGAAGAAGAGCAAGGGATAGAAAACCTCTTTGAAAAACTATTGACAGAAAACTTCCCTCACATGAGGAGAGAAAGAGTCACGCAAATCCAGGAGGCACAGAGGGTCCCAATGAAGATGAACCCCAACAGGCCCACCTCAAGACACATCATAATTAAAATGGCAACATCCAAAGACAAAGAGAGAATCCTAAAAGCAGCAAGAGGGAAACAACTAATAACATACAAGGGAGCTCCAATAAGGCTATCAACAGATTTCTCAGCAGAAACACTACAAGCAAGAAGGGAATGGCAAAAAATATTCCAAGCAATGAAAAACAAAGGCCTACAACCAAGAATACTCTACCCAGCAAGGCTCTCTTTCAAAATGGAAGGCGAAATAAGGAGTTTCTCAGACAAAGGAAGACTAAAAGAATACATCTCCACCAAACCAGCAATGCAAGAGATGCTAAAGGGTCTGCTCTAAAAAGATAAAGAAACAGAGAGAAACAGAGAAGAACATGAGTACAAAGGGGGGAAATGACAATGAATAAGTTCTTATCAGTAATAACCTTAAACGTAAATGGATTAAACGCTCCAATTAAAAGACATAGGGTAGCTGAATGGATTAGAAAGAATGACCCACATATATGCTGTCTACAAGAGACCCACCTTAGAACAAAAGATCTACACAGACTGAAAGTAAAGGGATGGAAAAATGTATTCCAAGCAAATGGACATGAAAAAAAAGCCAGGGTAGCAATACTTATATCAGACAAAACAGATTTCACAGCAAAGTCCATAAAAAGAGACAAAGAAGGGCATTTCATAATACTTAAGGGAAAAATCCATCAAGAAGATATAACCCTTATAAATATATATGCACCCAACTTAGGAGCACCCAAATATGTAAGGAAAATTTTGAAAGACTCCAAGAAAGATATAGGCAGCAACACACTCATCGTAGGGGACTTTAACACCCCTTTGTCAACAATGGACAGATCTTCAAAGCAAAGAAACACCAAAGATATTGAGGCACTGAACAACACTTTAGATCAAATGGACTTAGTCGATATATATAGAAGTTTACACCCCAAAGAAGCAAAATATACATATTTCTCAAGTGCACATGGAACATTTTCAAAGATAGACCACATGGTAGGACACAAAACAAGCCTCAATAAATTCAAGAAAATTGAAATTATATCAAGCATCTTCTCAGATCACAATGCCTTAAAATTGGAAATCAACCTCAAGGAAAAAACTCAAAAACATTCAAACTCATGGAGAATGAATAACATGCTATTAAATAATGAATGGGTTAACAATGACATCAAGGAAGAAATCAAAAAGTTCCTGGAAACCAATGATAATGAACATACAACAACCCAAAACCTATGGGATACAGCGAAAGCAGTCTTAAGAGGAAAGTTCATAGCAATACAAGCCTACCTAAAAAAGCTAGAAGAATCTGTAATAAAAAATTTAACCCTACAGCTACAAGAACTAGAGGAAGAACAACAAGCAAAACCCAGATCAAGTAGAAGGAAGGAAATCATCAAGATCAGAGCAGAATTAAATGACATAGAGTCTAAAGTAACAATTCAAAAGATCAACAAGAGTAGGAGCTGGTTCTTTGAAAAGATAAACAAAATTGACAAGCCTTTAGTCAGGCTCATCAAGAAAAAAAGAGAGAGAACCCAAATAAGTAAAATCAGAAACAAGAGAGGAGAAATCACAACTGATACCACAGAAATACAAAGAATTATAAGAAATTATTACGAACAACTGTATGGCAAGAAATTTGACAACCTAGAGGAAATGGACAGATTCCTGGAAAACTATAGTCTGCCCAAACTGAATCAAGAAGAAGCAGAAAGTCTGAATAGACCAATAACAGCTAGCGAAATTGAAGCAGTAATCAAAAAACTCCCAGCACACAAAAGCCCAGGACCAGATGGTTTCACAAGTGAATTCTACAAAACATTTAGGAAAGAACTAACTCCTATCCTCCTCAGAGTATTCCAAAAGATACAAGAAGAGGGAAGACTACCAAACTCGTTCTATGAAGCCAGTATAACCCTAATTCCAAAACCAGGTCAAGATACAACAAAGAAAGAAAACTACAGACCAATATCGCTGATGAACATAGATGCTAAAATCCTCAACAAAATATTGGCAAACCGGATCCAGCAACACATTAGAAAGATCATACAACACGATCAAGTAGGATTCATCCCAGGGATGCAAGGATGGTTTAATATTCGCAAATCAATAAACGTGATACACCACATAAACAAAATGAAAGACAAAAACCACATGATCATATCAATAGATGCGGAAAAAGCATTTGATAAAGTACAACACCCATTTATGATAAAAACTCTCAGCAAAATGGGAATAGAGGGAGCATACCTCAACATAATAAAGGCCATATATGAGAAACCTGAAGCCAACATCATACTCAATGGGCAAAAACTGAGAGCATTCCCCATGAGACCAGGAACAAGACAAGGATGTCCGCTCTCTCCACTCCTATTCAACATAGTCCTGGAAGTTCTAGCCACAGCAATCAGACAAGAAAGAGAAATAAAAGGCATCCAAATTGGAAAAGAGGAAGTAAAACTGTCATTATTTGCAGATGACATGATAGTGTACATAGAAAATCATTTAGACTCCACAAAAAAACTACTCAATCTAATAAGTGAATTTGGCAAAATAGCAGGATACAAAGTCAATATTAAGAAATCGAAGGCATTTTTATACACCAACAATAAAAACTCAGAGATAGAAACTGAAAGAAAAATCCCATTTACCATAGCAACAAGAAAAATAAAATACCTAGGAATAAACTTAACCAAAGAGGTAAAAGACCTGTACACAGAAAACTACATAACACTGAAGAAAGAAATTAAAGAGGATACAAATAAATGGAAGCGTATACCATGCTCATGGATGGGAAGAATCAACATCATTAAAATGTCCATACTACCCAAAGCAATTTATAGATTCAATGCAATCCCTATTAAAATACCAGCAACATATCTCACAGACCTAGAACAAATACTTCAAAAATTTATATGGAACCAAAAAAGAGCCCGAATAGCCACAGCAATTTTGAGGCAGAACACAGTAGGAGGAATCACAATACCCGATATCAAACTATACTACAAGGCCACGGTAATCAAAACAGTCTGGTACTGGCATAAAAACAGACATATAGATCAATGGAACAGAATAGAGAGTCCAGAAATAAGCCCAGGTTCATATGGTCAAGTAATATTTGACAAAGGGGGAAAGAACATCAAATGGAGTGCAAAGAGCCTCTTCAACAAATGGTGTTGGGAGAACTGGACAGGGACATGCAAAAAAATGAAACTAGACCACCAGCTCACACCATACACCAGAATAAACTCAAAATGGATCAAAGACTTAAATGTAAGGCGTGACACCATAAAAGTCCTAGAGGAAAAAATAGGCAGGAAAATTTCAGATATCCCACGTAGCAACATTTTCACTGATATATCTCCTAAGGCAAGGGAAATAAAGGAAAGAATAAACAAATGGGACTACATCAAACTAAAAAGTTTCTGCTCAGCTAAAGAAAACATCAGCAAGATGCAAAGGAAACCAACCATATGGGAAAATATATTCGCCAATGACATCTCAGACAAGGGATTGATCTCCGAAATATATAAAGAACTCATACGACTCAACACCAAGAAGACAGACAACCCAATTAAAAAATGGGCAAAGGACCTGAACAAACACTTCTCCAAAGAAGACATACAGAGGGCCCATAGACATATGAAAGTATGCTCAACATCACTAGCCATCAGAGAGATGCAAATTAAAACCACAATGAGATACCACCTCACACCAGTCAAAATGGCAATCATCAACAAATCAACAAACAACTTGTGCTGGAGAGGATGCGGAGAAACGGGAACCCTGGTGCATTGCTGGTGGGAATGCAGATTGGTGCAGCCACTGTGGAAAACAGTTTGGAATTTCCTTAAAAAACTAAAAATGGAACTGCCTTTTGAACCAGCAATTCCATTGCTAGGATTATATCCAAAAAATCCCGAAACACCAATTCAAAAGAACCTATGCACTCCAATGTTCATAGCAGCACTATTTACAATAGCCAAGTGCTGGAAACAACCTAAATGCCCATCTGTAGATGAGTGGATCAAAAAACTGTGGTACATTTACACAATGGAGTTCTATGTAGCAGAAAGAAAAAAGGAACTTCTAGCATTTGCAACAACATGGATGGAACTAGAGAAAATTATGCTTAGTGAAATAAGCCAGGCAACAAAAGAAAAATACCTTATGCTGTCACCTATTACAGGAAACTAATGAACAACACAAACAAATGAGCAAAATTGAACCAGAGGTATGTAAACAAGAAGTAGACTAACAGTAACAAGGGGGGCGGGGGGGAGGAAAGGAAAGGTGTAAGGGGATGGGTCAAGTTAAAAAAAATATATATATATATATGAATGACCCACAGACAGGTGCAACTGAATGGGGACTAAATGTGGGGGAAGGGAGGGACAGGGTGCAGGGAAACAAGAGGGCTAAAAAAGTGAGACAACTGTAATGGAAAAACAAACAAAAATTTCTTAGTGGGGGAAAAATGAAAATTTGAAGAATGGAAATGCCAGTTCAGTGAATATTAGGACAAAGATTTTCCTTCACGTTGTATATTTTTCTCCCTATTTGATCCCTCCAGAGTTTGGCATTCTAAACAAGTAAGTAATGACATAAGTTCCTTTGCATAGAACTAATAAGACCAGTTGTCAACAGAGGTTCTTTTTTTTTTGACCAAGTCTTTGACTGGAATGTCAAGCCTAAAGGAAACATACTTGGGCTCAGATTGTTACCAGAAAGCCCTGAGGAACTGGGAATGACTTTCAAAGGTAATAAAAGCCCGTGAGATAAAAAGGCCTGGTACCATGGTTGGTTGTGCGGTCCACAGCAATCTTTCCAGGGAAGGAACGAAGGTTGTTTTCCTGAAAGATGGCTAGAAGGGACCTTAAGGCACAAGGAAAGACCAGAAAGACTTGGAAAAAACAGGTGTGTACAGGCAAGGATGAATGCCAGATATGTGGCACAGCTTCTGTGCCCTGAAGAACAGACTGAAGGTCACCCCAAATATTCCTTGGGTAAGTTCCAGCAAAGCAGAACTAAAGATCATAAGTGATCATTTGCTGCTCTTGTTATGTTTATGCAAACGAACAGGATAAATTAAAAATGGACTTAATGTAGTCCCTTTAAAGACAAGGAGGGTAACCTTAGGGAGAAAAATTATTATTCAAGGAAAATCACAATGATCAGTAGTAGAGTATAAAACAGGGCAACTAACCGTCTTAAAAGTTTCTTCTCCAGATTTAGAGACTTGTTTGCAGGTTATGTTACATAAATTAATACGTGTTTTTTGTTTTCAAAGGACATAAGCCTATGATCGCATTACCTGAGTGATTATCTGTACGCATAAGCCTCACTTAATCCTCTCTGCAGCGCTGCCTCCTGAGACTCAACAGTTTGGCTGAACTAAATGGCTGGGTTGGGGAAGAACGGGGTGGTCTGTGGACTTCACTTTAAAACGGGTTTCTCTTTTCTATCCTAATGGCTTGGACAGAAAAGGCCCAGAGGTCTGAGAGGGGGAAAAACCTAAACTATTTACCTCAGCCCAAACTAAGTATAATGGGCAAAAGGGTTTTGGACAGGCGAGATGTGCCTAGCACACCTTCTTACAAAGAAGCCTTTTTTTTTTTTTTTCTTTCCCTAATATGGAACATTGAAAAATTAATCCCTGCCTTTTGTCATCTAGTAGTTATGGATTGAATGATGTCTTTTAACCCTTTTCGCCAAATCTGTTGCCCCCAGAACACAACAAGGACACCAGCCTGTTAAACCAAGCACGCCGTTGACCGGAGACAGCCAACTGACCTGGAGTCTGCACGATCCTTCCCCATGTGGGAAGGCCACCCTCCCCTCCACACCCCCACTCTTATTAGGGTTTTCTGGACCCAAGGGTAGGTAGGACGACGACCATGTCCAGCTTGAAGCAGCTAGAGTAGCTTGAGACCTTCGCCCATTGTCCTTTACAAGATTACAAAGGGTCCTAATATTTGAGAGGGGGGGGATAGTTAATTTTTATGAACCAGGGGTATGGACTTGGGGGGGATTGCTGGGGTGGGGGTGCTGGGTGGAGGAGAACAGGGGGGAGAAAATTGGAACTGTTGTAACAATATAATCAATAAAAAACATTATAAAAAAAAAAGTAAAATTAGTTAAATGAATCAAGACAAACATATACAACTGGAGAACTCATATTGCTACAGAATGTTCCTTCATGATCTTTTTCAGGCCATCACCACCACCACCCTGCCCCCAAACAACAACTAGTCTGATGTGCATCCCAATATATTAGATTTGTCTATTTTTAACTTTGTGTAAGTAGAATCAGACAACAAGCACTCTGTCGTACCTAATTTCTTTTGTTCCACAATTTTGATGAAGAAACTTATGAAATTTAAGTATACTTTAATTTATTTAGATTTTATACATAAAATTAAGATTGGTCCATGTGCATCTTAACAGTTGAATTTAGCCCTTGAACTTAGCAGTTGTTGGGTGTAGTATTTTATAAATGTCAATTAAATCAACTTTGTGGATAGTATAATTTGTGTTCTAAGTACCTTTACTAATTTACTGAGTAATTGATCTATCAGTTTCTGAGAGAGGATCATTGATATCTACAACTATAATCATTGATTTTTTTTTTCTTTTACTCTTGTCATTTTTGTTTTATGTGTCTTGAATCTATGTTGTTACATAAATAGTGTAAGATAATTGTCTTCTTGATGGATTGACCCTTTTAGCTTTGTGAAATGCTTGTTTTATAATCATTGGTAATCTTCATCTTGAATCCTTGTATCTTCATAAATATACCCATACCGGCTTTCGTATGCTTGGTATTTCCATGATATAGCTCCTTCTATCCTTTTATTTTTAACCCGCATGTCTTTTTATATTTCATTGTGTTTCTCATAGTCAACCTGTAGTTAAATCTTCCTTTTGTAGTCAGTCTGACAATCTCTGATTTTTTGGAAGTGTCTAGTCTATTTATATTTAATATAATAATTGGTTTGCTGGGTTTTAATCTACTCACTTGTCAATTCTGCTGATTTCTACAGATCAACCCTGAAACAATGAGGGAGAAAACTATACAAGAATATAAATATCAGAAGGTGGGAAACATTAGGGACCATCTTAGACGCTCACTACTACATGGGTAATTTTTTAAATTTAATAAGTGAAATGAAAAAAGTAAATATAAAACCCTAGAATAAACTATGGGAGAAATCTTTTATAGCATTTGTGTGGGAAAGTCATTCTGGAGTTCACAAAACTCATAATCCATCAAGTAAATAATAGATATATTTTGATATATATTAGTAATAAGAAACAGATGTCAAACCCACCATAATAATTCCAAAAGAGAAACAGTAAACTAAAAATGTAATTATTTTATAAAGACTATTCATATATTAGATGGACTAAATTATATGAATAAGCAGTTAAAAGAAAAGAATATACAAAGATCTTAAACAAGAAAAATAGTGTACTTCACTAATAATATGATAAGTGCACATTTATTTAAACTGCATTAAACTATATTTAAACTATACTAAAAGTCTATTCTTACCTTACCAGTTTGACAAATATCCCAAATTTTGAAAACATATTATGTTGTCAAGAGACGTAAGTTGGCACAACTCCTATGAAAGGTACTTTTACAATTTCAATTAAATTATATATATATATGTATATATGTATATATGTATGAAATATGCATATATTTTTACCTATCACTTTCCCTTTCATTAATTTATACTGCAGATATACTCCTACATACTCAAATAAAGTTTGCATGAGGTTATTTACTACAATATTATTTATACTAACAACACATTTAAAACAAAGAGAGTGGCAGTCAAAGGGAATGGGATGAATACAGAGTGGTATACCCAACAATGAAATACTATGGTAGTATGTAAAATTTGATGTAATTTTTTGTATTCCAATATAAAGTGGTCACCAAGAAATACTTAACTGAAAAAAGTGAATAATAGTATACATAGTATATTATCATCTGTATAACAATGGAAATATATTTATATGTGCTTGTATGTGCATGAAATATCTCTGTACAACATGTAAGAAGCTAAAAATAGTGCTTACATAAGGAACAATGTAAATAAGTGGGGACTAGAGAAGCCTTTTAGACTTAAAAAATTTTAAACTATGGAGATTGCTGTGGACTGAATTGTATACCCAAAATTTGTATGTTAAGCCTCAAAACTCCAGTGTGATACTATTGGAGATGGAGACTTTGGGAGGTAATTTAATTAGATGGGTCATGAGTATGGGGGTCTTGTGATGGGATTAGTGGTGTTATTTAAAAATAAACAGAGAGAGAGATTGCTCTCTCTCTGCTATGTGAGAATACAGGAAGAAGGCAGTCATGCAAGCTAGAAAGATAGTCCTTATCAGGAACTAAATTGGCTGACACCTGACCTTGAACTTCTCAGCATTCAAAACTGTGAGAAATAAATGTCTGTCATTAAAGCCACCCAGTCTATGGTATTTTGCTATAGAGCCTGAGCAAACAAAGTTAAGGATGTATTGTTGGTTCAAAAATCAAATAAAGAAAAATGACTCAATTAATAAGATAATGCTCTTCATGCCAAATTCCAAGTAATCCTAACAATATACCCAGAAATTTTTAATCTTACCCAAAACACTGCTGGTCCAAAAATGTAACCATAACAGACGTATCTTATCTGCTTTCTTATTCAGCGATAAGTGCTGACATACTTATGCTTCTAACATTTTCCAAGATTTTGTCATATTTGTCAGTAGTGTTACAACTTAACTGTAGCAAGTAGTGATGTAGAAAAATAAAAAACCTGTCTTTTTCTCATTGTGTCATACACAATCCTTTAGTTGTATAATCATCGACAATAAGCAGCAGAGCTTATAAGAGATTAGTCTGTGTGAGGTAACTATAACAGAACCTAGGGAGACCCTCACCTATCTGCTTTCTGTCACAGATATTTGGTTCTTGTGTGTGCTATATCTCCCTTATTTATTTTACTTATATATCTATGTATTTGAATTTACTGATGATAATTATAAAAAATTGGAATTATGATTGGTATGGGCTAAGAGAGATAAATATGTGTAGATTTGGAGTTGATGTTTTAGTAATACAGCCTGACGAAAAATTGAGGGTCCACATTATTTTGTTACAGATGGGGGAGATGAGCAATGAGTGAGGGAGCTGAACAAGTTAGGTCACAAAGCTCTACTATACTCTGGTAGAATGTTTTAAGAAAGAAGCTAAAGCAATATTAACCTGTGAATTTGCCAAAATATTGTAAAAGTACCTCTGGATATTATGCTAAGCAAAATAAGATAAATGCTCTCCCAGATTTCCTAACTCAAACATCCATGACCCTTGATATCCAAAATTATGGTTAGATTAAGAATGGGAGTCAACAGAGATTAAATGAGGTGAGTGATTGGACATAGAATATTGTTAATGACAATTTATGCTAGTGACAACTCTTCTCTAATAACTCTGGGGGACTCTAAACTTGACAGATACATTTATATGCCCCTGGAACGATCAGTAAAGGCTTCAAAGAGTAGGTCATCATTGACTTGCATTGAAAAGATGAATGGAAGTTTTTCAGCCAGATTGGAGATTGGATGGGATGGTGTGGGAGGGAGGCAAAGTCCAGAAAAAGGACATTGCATTCTATATGTAAACTCAAGGAGGTTTTAAATTGATAATTTCAGGTAATTCAGTATGGTTGACATGTCAGAATTTAGGATAGATGTGTATCAAATTTTGGAGTTTACAATGAGGAAGAAAGCTTATGATATATGCATAGTTTAATACTAAAGACCTCATATACTATTTTAAGAAATTCTGTTTGTTACATGTAAGAAACTAAGGATTATTTGATATGATCAAACCTACATTTTGGAAACACTTTCCCTTTTGATCTGTGGATGATGGTTTGCAATTAGGATGTAGAGGAAAAGAGGTAATGAGGAGACAAGTGAGTAAGTTAAGAAGAAGTGGAAATAGTATGAGAGAGGGAGAGGGAATGGTGAGAGAGAGAGTGTGAGTGAGAGAGAGAAGGAGAGAGAGGAATAAAAGGTTAGAATGAAGTTAGGTATAACGGACATAAAATAAGGAAAGTGGAATGCTAAGATTGCATTATAAGAAGTTTTATTTGAATTATCCTAATTTCAATGAGTTTCAGGAGAGTCACCAAAGCATGGGAACAAAGCAACAGCTGTCAAGTAAAAATAAAAGCAGTATTTTAAAGATGGATATTAGTTCATTTTTACAACATTTGCAAAGGGATTGCCAAAAATTGATTCTGCCAGCAACAGCCTGGCAATTATAGTCTTAAGAAAGGCAAAGAGTTCATGTGAGGTTAAAGAAACCAGGGACTCATATTTGTTTGGAAAATGTTCTGGGTGTACGTTGCTTCCCATGGATGAGGAGAGGAGAAAACTTCCACCTACCTCAAATCAAGTGCGGGGGTGCTTCAAGAGCAGTTTGACATGCATTCCCTGGAGTGTTAAGGGATTCAGGGACTCTGACTCACATCTAAAATGTTGGAAGTGAAAAATACTATGGTTTAAATTTGTTTGCATTTCACAGAATACAGACACAGGGCTACACAGTGAATGACCTATACCTCTAGAGTTCATCAGTGAAAAAGATGGAATTTTGTTTCCTGTGGGCCAACTGGGGAGCCCAAAAGAAAGGAGACAGAGTCCTCTTAGTTAGGGACTTTTCCCAAAAGGACTACGTATTGGAAAACTACGTGATCCCAGAAGAGGAGTGGACCACTAGACAGCAAAGCAATGAGAGAAAACTCATCTGGGAAATAGCAGCAAGCAAAGCAAACAAAACCAAAAAATGATCCCATCCTCATGATAATTTGAAGTTGACTGAAAAACCAATTGGAAGTACCCAATGATTTCATCCACTGGAGTTAAATAATTTATAAGAATGAGTTTGAAATAGAAAGTGGAAAGAAAGAAAGAAGTTACTGTCGGCATGTATTCTACTAAGTATAGCTCCTTCAATATACTTGCAGCTTTCTGACGTGGATAAATGGTAGGAATAGAGAAAGAATGCAAAATGGTTCCCATTCACAAAATGGGGGACTCTAGAGTAAGAAGATGTGGAGTTTAGGAGTGGTTGCAAGTGTGTGTGTGTGTGTGTGTGTGTGTGTGTATAGATGATGAGTTCAGTTTTATATATCTTGAGTTTGAGAAGACTATGGACCATATAGTTGAAGATTCTCGGTGGTTAGTTGGAGATACAGGTATGGAACTCAGGAGAAAGATTTGGCTACATAATTTAGATTTTGTCATTACTGTACAGATAGAAACTGAAACATTAGGCAAAGCCAAAGTTACCCATGTCAAGTGCAAAAAGTGATAAAAATAAAAAGAAGCTAGGAAAAACCTCTTGGAATCGTCAATATCTATTTGACTGAGGAAGGAACAGCAACTTTACTAGGAGATTAATAAAGAATGGGCAGAGAAGCAGAAGAAAAGACAAGAGAGACTTTTCAGCAGTCAGAAGAAAAAAGAGCTTCAAAATGAAGAAAATGAAAACAGTTCCAAATATCTGAGAAGATTCACTTAAGAGGAGGACTAGTAAGAGGCCAAAAAAACTGGGAAAGTATTGAATAGAACAACATCATATGATATTTATCAGAGTGGTTGGGGGTCAGGAAGGCCTGGTGGATAATGACACGTGGCATAAGAATGACGATCATTTTCAAGAAAAATTATCATGTAATTTAAATAATTTTTATCATGTTATTTAAATGTTTTCCAACCTAAAATCATGTATATGCTATTATCAAGAGTTACAGTTTAATCATATACATACAAGTTTTGGCAGAAGTGGGTTATAGTTGGGAGAATACAAAGCACAAAGTTTATTCTTGTATTATTTATTTATTAATTATTTTATTATTTTTAACAACTATAGAGCTACTTTTTTCTTACCCTATATACAGTTCAAATAACTTAATGTAATGTTGTTGTTTTACTGAAATCAAAGTACACCCCAGAGCTGAAACATAGTTATATAAAGTACCTTGTCAAATCTGTGAGCTTTGTAATAAGTAAGTTCACCTATGACTTGTTTCTTTTCACAGTTTTTGTTTGCATATCACACAATACAAGGATTTGACCTTTGCAGAGCCTGAACTCGTTATCTGTATCACAAAACTGTTCCTTTCATTTGTACTAGAGAACAGAAGGGGTACTAACAGGCACCATCCTGATTAAAAACACAAACACAGACCTGGTATTGGCCTCCTTTAAAACAAAAACATAAATGTGGGCTTTGAAATTTTGTTATAATAGTATAAAATATCATGTGTTATGATAATGTATACCTCTACATGATCCAAAAATAAGCTTGTATTACTTAAGTTTATGACGAATCATGCATATGTATGACTCACAATCTGATAGATTAATTCCTGAACCCTGGGAACATGTTCCCAGGCCCTAATTTGTAGATCATTACATTGAGATATGCTTTTCCTTCCTAAACTGTAAGTTATGATGAGCATAGTCTCATATATATTATTAATCTTTGCATGCTGCCCTCAGTGCTTACTACAGTTTTTGAAATAGAAAGTTGTCTAAAATTTTTGATAAATGAATGGATGAGTAAATGCATGACATATTCTTTGTTTCCTAATATGAAGCAGAGATTAAATCAAAGACATTGATGGGAACCAGTTGCTTTCAGTAACATTTTTTCTGATCATTTTGGTCCTGAATCAACTCATTAAGGTATGCCATCAAAGAAGAAAATAGCAATATGAAATGACAACCTTAGACTACAATCAGATTCCCATGAAGCTCAGTCTCAGGATGGTGCTTCTCCCAATGGGCATTGTGATTCAGGTAGGCTCCTGATGTGAGATGCCATCATTATTTGATGACACACACATCTATAGCAGCAGCATTCCAGCAGGGCTTCAGAACTAGAACTACAGTGTTTTTAACAACAACCTGAAATCTAGCTGCCCATTGGGTAAGCTTTCCACAGATGGATGTTATTTTCACATAAATTAAGCCACAGCCTGTTTACCCTTTCACAGATTTCTAGGAACACCCAACTAATTAAAAACTTGGGCATAGATGAAAGTGGAAGAAGTAAATCAACCATATGATGATGACACATCCCAGCTAAGGTTCCCAGAGTTTCACTGAATGAAGTAGGGTTACTATTCTGCAAATTAGAAGCCTTTAGTGTCTTTCAATATGGCTGTGGGTTCCAGACAGCCCAGTCTCTTTCATACACTTCATTGTGTGCTCATTCCTATTTCAGCGCATTTGCTGATGTTTTCTGTTCCCTTTTCCCTTTCTTTTACTTTTTTCCCTGTCACATATGTCCACCTGGAAGAGTTTCTGTCAGTTCAGATTTCTTGCTTTCTTCCACACTCATGGTTCACCTCTTCCCAGAGATTTTCTCAGGCTAGTATCTATGACTCTCTAACTTTCCTTCCTTAGTTTTATGAAAAGGTTTTGTAAGTGGTAGGCTGGAGTTAAAGCAGAAACTGAGCTTTGAAATGAAAGAGATATGTGTTCAATTTCTATCTGTAATAATTTTATTTTGTGACACTGAGAAAATATCTTCTATTTTATTTTTCATTATTTAAAAATTGTTATTCTATTACAGTTGTCCCAGTTTTCTCCCTTCGCTTTCCTCTGCCCATCCCACACACTAAAAATATCCTAAACTCACATTCTATATCCTTACATAAAATTTTGGAGTAACCATCTCTACCTTATATAATTGTTATGAGGATTAAATGAAGTGACAGGTGTGACCTACCCAGCTCAGTATGTGGCACATAGTAAATGTTCAATCAAGGCTATCTTTAGCTTTTGTTATTTTGTCATTCTGTTCATTCAACCTTTAGAAATGGATATTAAACTTCAATTATTTTTAATTATATTTTATTGGTTATAGTGTTATAATAGTTCCAATTTTTCCCCTTTGCTCCCCTCCACCCAGCACCACCTTCCCCCACAATCCCCCACCAAATCCATGCCCATGGTTTGTACATACAATCTCTCCCACTTCACCTTTTTATATATTCTTCTTCTTCTTTTTTTAATAAATAAATGATTAATTATTTTAACAATAAAAAATAACAATCCCTCCCTCTCAGATATTAAGACCCTTTATAATCTTATAAAGGACAATGGGTGAAGGTCTCAAGCTTCTCTAACTGCTTCAAGCTGGACATGGTCGTTGTCCTACCTACCCTTGGTCCAGAAGTCCCTAATTAAAGTGGGGGATGTGGAGGGGAGGGTGGCCTTCCTACATGGGGAAGGATCGTGCAGACTCCAGGTCAGTAGGCTGTCCCCGGACAACAGCGTGCTTGGTTTAACATGCTGGCATCCTTGTTATATTCTCTGGTTCAATTTTGCTTATTTGTTTGTGTTGTTCATTAGTTTCCGGTAATACGTAACAGCACAACGTATTTTTCTTTCGTTGCCTGGCTTATTTCGTTAAGCATAATTTTCTCTAGTTCCACCCATGTTGTTGCAAATGGTAGAAGTTCCTCCTTTCTTTCTGCTATATAGTATTCCAATATGTAAATATACCACAGTTTTTTTGATCCACTCATCTACAGATGGGCATTTAAGTTGTTTCCAGCACTTGGCTATTGTAAATAGTGCTGCTATGGACATAGGGGTGCATAGGTTCTTTTAAATTGGTGTTTCAGGATTTTTCAGATATAATCCTAGCAATGGAATTGCTGGTTCAAAAGGCAGTTCCATTTTTAGTTTTTTGAGGTAATTTCAAACTGTTTTCCATAGTGGCTGCACAAGTCTGCATTCCCACCAACAATACACCAGGGTTCCCATTTCCCCGAATCCTCTCCAGCACAAGTTGTTTGTTGATTTGTTGATGATGGCCATTCTGACTGGTGTGAGGTGGTATCTCATTGTGGTTTCTATTTGCATTCCTCTGATGGCTAGTGATGTTGAGCATTCTTTCATATATGGAACCTCTGTGTGTCTTCTTTGGAAAAGTATTTGTTCAGGTCCTTTGCCCATTTTTTAATTGGGTTGTTTGTCTTCTTGATGTTGAGTCATATAAGCTCTTTATATATTTTGGAAATCAATCCCTTGTCTGAGATGTTATTGGTAAATATATTTTCCCATATGGTTGGTTTCCTTTACATCTTGCTGATGTTTTCTTTAGCTGAGCAGAAACTTTTTAGTTTGATGTAGTCCCATTTGTTTATTTTTTCCTTTATTTCCCTTGCCTTAGGAGATATATCAGTGAAAATGTTGCTACATGGGATATCTGAAATTTTCCTGCATATTTTTTCCTCTAGGCTTTTATGGTGTCACGGCTTACATTTAAGTCTTTGATCTATTTTGAGTTTATTCTGGTGTATGGTGTAAGTTGGTGGTCTAGTTTCATTTTTTTGCATGTCCTTGTCCAGTTTTCCCAACACCATTTGTCGAAGAGGCTCTTTTCACTCCATTTGATGTTCTTTCCCCCTTTGTCAAATATTAGTTGACCATATAGACCTGGGTTTATTTATGGGCTCTCTAATCTGTTCCATTGATCTATATGATTATTCTTATTCCAGTACCAGACAGTTTTGATTATCGTGGCCTTGTAGTATAGTTTGATATCAGGTATTGTGATTCCTCCACTGTGTTCTTCTTCCTCAAAATTGCTGTGGCTATTTGTGCTCTTTTTTGGTTCCATATAAATTTTTGAAGTATTTGTTCTAGGTCTGTGAAAAATGTCATTGGTATTTTAATAGGGATTGCATTGAATCTACAAATTGCTTTGGGTAGTATGGACATTTTAATGATGTTGATTTTCTTCATCCATGAGCATGGTATATCCTTCCATTTATTTGTATCTTCCTTAATTTCTTTCTCCAGTGTTATGTAGTTTTCTGAGTGCAGGTGTTTTACCTCTTTGTTAAGTTTATTCCTAGGTATTTTATTTTTCTTGTTGCTATGGTAAATGGGATTTTTCTTTCAGTTTCTATCTCTGAGATTTTATTGTTAGTGTACAGAAATGCCTTCAATTTCTGAATATTGTTTTTATACCCTGCTATTTTGCCGAATTCACTTATTAGTTCGAGTAGTTTTTTTGTGGAGTCTATAGGGTTTTCTATGTACATTATCATGTCATCTGCAAATAATGACAGTTTTACTTCCTCTTTTCCAATTTAAATGCCTTTTATTTCTCTTTCTTGTCTTATTGCTATGGCTAGAACTTTCAAGACCATGTTGAAGAGGAGTGGAGAGGGTGGACATCCTTGTTTTGTTCCTGATCTTAGGGGTAATGCTCTCAGTTTTTGCCCATTGAGTATGATGTTGGCTTCAGGTTTCTCGTATATGGTCTTTATTATGTTGAGGTATGCTCCCTCTATTCCCATTTTGCTGAGAGTTTTTATCATAAATGCTGTTGTACTTTATCAAATGCTTTTTCTGCATCTATTGATATGATCATGTGGTTTTTGTCTTTCATTTTGTATATGTGGTGTATTACATTTATTGATTTCTGAATATTAAACCATCCTTGCATCCCCGGGATGAATCCCACTTGATCATGGTGTATGATCTTTCTAATGTGTTGCTGGATCCAGTTTGCCAATATTTTGTTGAGGATTTTAGCATCTATGTTCATCAGCGATATTGGCCTGTAGTTTTCTTTCTTTGTTGTGTCTTGACCTGGTTTTGGAATTAGGGTATTACTGGCTTCATAGAACGAGTCTGGGAGTCTTCCCTCTTCTTGGATCTTTTGGAATAGTCTGAGGAGGATAGGAGTTAGTTCTTTCCTAAATGTTTTGTAAAATTCACATGTGAAGCCATCCGGTCCAGGTTTTTCATGTGCCGGGAGTTTTTTGATTACTGCTTCAATTTCACTAATTGTTATTAGTCTATTAAGGCTTTCTGCTTCTTCTTGATTCAATTTGGGAAGACTATAGGTTTCCAGGAATTTGTCCATTTCCTCTAGGTTGTCAAATTTCTTGCCATACAGTTGTTCATAATAATTTCTTACAATTCTTTGTATTTCTGTGGTATCAGTTGTGATTTCTCCTCTCTTGTTTCTGATTTTACTTATTTGGGTCCTATCTCTTTTTTTTTTTTTTTTTTTTTTTTTTGATGAGCCTGGTTAAAGGCTTGTCAATTTTGTTTATCTTTTCAAAGAACCAGCTCCTACTTCTGTTGATCTTTTGAATTGTTAGTTTAGTCTCTATGTCATTTAATTCTGCTCTGATCTTGATGATTTCCTTCCTTCTACTTGATCTGGACTTTGCTTATTGTTCTTCCTCTAGTTCTTGTAGCTGTAGGGTTAAATTTTTTATTAGAGATTCTTCTAGCTTTTTTAGGTTGGCCTGTATTGCTATGAACTTTCCTCTCAGGACTGCTTTCACTGTATCCCATAGGTTTTGGGTTGTTGTGTGTTCATTATCATTAGGTTTCAGAAACTTTTTGAGTTATTCATTCTCCATGAGTTTGAATGTTTTTGAGTTTTTTCCTTGAGGTTGATTTTCAATTTTAAGTCATTGTGATATGAGAAGATGCTTGACATAATTTCAATTTTCTTGAATTTGTTGAGGTTTGTTTTGTGTTTTACCATGTGGTCTATCTTTGAAAATGTTCCATGTGCACTTGAGAAGAATGTATATTTTGCTTCTTTGGGGTGAAAAGTTCTATATATATCGACTAAGTCCATTTGATCTAGAGTGTTGTTCAGTGCCTCAATATCTTTGGTGTTACTTTGCTTCGAAGATCTGTCTATTGTTGACAATGTGGTGTTAAAGACCCCTACTATGAGTGTGCTGCTGTCTATATCTTTCTTGGAGTCTTTCAGAATTTTTCTTGCATATTTGGGTACTCCTAAGTTGGGTGCATATATATTTATAAGGGTTATATCTTCTTGATGAATTTTTCCCTTAAGTATTATGAAATGTCCTTTTTTGTCTCTTTTTATGACCTTTGCTGTGAAATCTGTTTTGACTGATATAAGTATTGATACCCCACCTTTTTTCATGCCCATTTGCTTGAAATACTTATTTTCATCCTTTCACTTTCAGTCTGTGTAGATCTTTTGTTCTAAGGTGGGTCTCTCATAGACAATACATATGTGGGTCATTCTTTCTCATCCATTCAGCTGCCCTATGTCTTTTGATTGGAGCATTTAATCCATTTACCTTTAAGGTTATTACTGATAAGTACTTATTCGTTGTCATTTTCCCCCTTTGTACTCATGTTCCTCTCTGTCTCTCTCTGTTTCTTTACCTTCTTAAAGCAGACCCTTTATCATCTCTTGCAATGCTGATTTGGTGGAGATGTATTCTTTTAGCCTTCTTTTGTCTGGGAAACTCCTTATTTCACCTTCCATTTTGAATGAGAGTCTTGCTGGGTAGAGTATTCCTGGTTGTAGGCCTTTGTTTTTCATTGCTTGGAATATTTTTTGCCATTCCCTTCTGGCTTGTGTTTGTGCTGAGAAATCTGATGATAGCCTTATTGGAGCTCCCTTGTATGTTATTAGTTGTTTCTCTCTTGCTGCTTTTAGGATTCTCTCTTTGTCTTTGAATGTTGCCATTTTAATTATGATGTGTCTTGAGGTGAGCCTGTTGGGGTTCATTTTCATTGGGACCCTCTGTGCTTCCCAGACTTGCATGATCTTTCTCTCCTCATGTTAGGGAAATTTTCTGTCATTAGTTTTTCAAAGTGATTTCCTATCCCTTGCTCTTCTTCTTCTCCTTCTGGAATTCCTATGATATGGATATTATTACGTTTCATGTTGTCCTGCGGCTGTCTTAGAGCCTCTTCAGTCTTGTTCAGTCTTTTTTCATTTTGTTGCACTGTCTGTGAGTTTTTGTCTACATTGTTCTCCAGCTCGCTGATCCGATCTTCTGCTTCCTCTATCCTGCTTTTAATTCCTTCTACTGTGTTCTTCAATTCAGAGATCGTATTCTTCATTTCCTCCTGGCTCTCATTGATAGCTTCTATGTCCTTTTTCTTGCTGGTGTAATTCTCAGTAAGTTCCTTGTAGTTTTTCTGGAGTTCATTGTAGTTTACCTGACGTTCTTTGTAGTTTCCACTGGGCTCATTCAGCTTCTCCATAATCCATGTTTTGAATTCCACATCTGATAGTTTGCTCCCCTCTATTTCATTTAGCACTCTTTCTGGGGAGTGTACTTTTCCTTTCGATGGCGGGTTGTTTCTCTGTCTCCCCATTTTTTTCTGACCTCTATTGTTTGTTGGTGCTTCTTAGAATTATCTGCACTTCCTGGACCTGCCTCTGGTGCCATCAGATCACCTACCATTCTGGCCCTAGGCAGCCTGTTGGAGACTTCCAATGATCTACTGCCTTTGTCTGTCTTCTTTAGTTGTTAATCTATTCAATCTGTGATTAGCTATCAGGCTTAAGGACCATGGGTGTGGCAGCTTAATTTCTATAGGCAGGGTTTTTTCTTCCCCTCAGGCTGACGCCACTTGGAGGGGAATGGTCTGCCAGTCACGTTGTAATGTAGTGGCCTTTTCTGTCTCTCAGTGGTTATAAGACTTTTTTTCCAGCTAGTGTTTGGTTGGTTATTCCAGATGATTTCTCCAAAATTAAGTTGTAAATCTAGACTGGTCCTGGGAGGAGGTTAGTGTGCTTCCACTTACTCCTCCGCCATCTTGGATCCCCCAGTAAACTTCAATTTTAAACTGCTTTGAGCTTCAAGCTTCATATCTTTAATTAGGTAGTAATCTACCTGAGAGCAAGAACCATCTTATTTTTGCATCACCAGTACCCAGTATAGTATTTGATACCCATAGGTACACAGTGAATATTTACTCAATAAATAGATGCAGGCATGCATGAACTGTGGAAACTGATTCCACAATTCATGTCAGTGTTTAAACAACCATCTAGCATTGTATGTTGGCAGAAGCATCCCTCAGCATCTGCTTCCTATATCATAGCTGTGTTAGCAAATTATTTGTTAATTTTACTTAGTTAGTTTCATAGACTATCACCTTATTGGAAAATCTCCCCAGCTCTAGTAGGTATGTCTGAAATACAAGAGACATACTCTTGCTGTAAAATGATATCCATATATTAAGATAAAACAATCTTAGCTCAGTGATGAATATACAAAGCTGCCAACACCAACCTTACCATTATGCTGTTACTGTCTTAATTTTATGAGTATAAACCTGATTTAGCCTCAATGAATTTCTGGAAAGTCATTCCATGTGTGCTGCCTCCATGACTCTACAAGCTCTTCTGACTTTTGACTCACTGTTCATCTGTGGTTATTTTATATTCTACACTTTTGTGTCTCAAAGACCACATAGAAGTCTGCTGCCATTTCAGCTGTGTGCCTAGCTCACCTAGGCTGAAACCATGACTTGTATACTCAGGGCTGAAACTTTCTTATTTCTCCATGTACAAGTAGACTAATGTCTTTTCATTAGAAGCCTCTGTCTTTTACTTACACATCATTTTTGAGTATGTCTTGCTCTATTCTTTTTCTATGAGGAAGAGTGATCAGTTTCAGTATTTTTATTTCTCAGTCTATGAGTAGATTCTTGTTTAGGGAAATATCTTTGGCAACACCATTGCTGTAACTTGATTACAGTCCGTTGTCACCCATAACAGAAACTTGAGAATCATTCTAGATTATTTCATACCCATACTCTCTCACTCATCCAATCAGTTAAATCCTGTTGATCTCATCTTTGAAATGTTTGCCTTGTTAGTCCCAATTATCCCATTTCTTTCTATTTAAATTACCACTACCTTTGTTCAGATACACATCTCTCTTCTGGACTAACTAGTATCCCTCTCTTCAGTCTCTTACCTCCTTAGGCCAATTTTCATACTGTTTTCAGAAATGTCTTTGTAAAGCAAAAGTGACACCTCAGATTCTGTTTCTTAAAATTTGTAAATGACTCCTAATTTCCTTCACAATAAATTCCAAACTTCTTAGCATGATATTTCCAATTAGACCCCAAACCACCTTTTCTGTTTCAAATCCAAATTCACCTTTGTTTTGATACTAAAGTCAAGCCTTAGCAAAGTATTTATTCTATGGACCCTAAACACTTTTTTTGCCTCAGTATTTCTGTTTAAACTATTCCCTCTGCCTAGATAGTCATGTGCCCCATTTGGTTTCTGTCTACTAGAATTGTCTTCCCTCAGGCTCAAATTCACTGCCTTGATCTCTCTATTCAGAATTAATAATTTGTCTTTTTGTATTTAGAGTGAAAACTTATACATGGATTTAACTTTTATTTCGTTTCATATAATGCAAAATATTTATATGTTCTAATGTACAAACACAGAATATCTCTACATTCTCACAACACATACAACAACTGGTACATTAAATGAACACAAGAAATATGTATTACATCTAATCAGATAACATGAAACATTTTCAACTCTATTTGAAAACATGTTTTTTTTTACATGCGTTGACGCCAAAAATCTCTTCAATTTTGTGTATTCCTTGTCTATTCTGAGAATGAAGCTTCAGATAAAACTTTATTTTTTGCAAAAGGAAATTATCAAAAAGTTATTTCTTGCTCTCATTGAATTTGAAACACTTGGGGGTCATATACATGATTTTGTAGATTTTCTAAATGAATAATATCTTGATACTTTATGGCAGTGCCAGAATGGGATCCTTTTTAGACTGATGGACTGTGAATGATTCAGTTAAGCTACTACTGTGCTAGAAAATAACAAATAACAAATCCATTATCAAGTAGCAAGCCATGATTTCATAGTTTAAGAAATTGAAACAAAGAGGAATTTGGAGCAAGAGAACTGAACTGTAATGAAAGAAAATGCAACATCTGAGGCATCTCACTATATGATTGAGAGAGATAAAATGTTTAACATCACATTCCTGAAGAGACTGAAATAGATTTTAAATTTAAGCCATGCATTTTAATCATAGGTTGGGAATGTATACTAATTTCTATAAAGAAAAAACAAACAAACAATAAAACCAAAGCATATATAAAATGATAAAATGTTGGGATTTTCTCCTTGTCTATTTATGTGGATATAGATGGATTATATCAGAATTTCCAAATGTTTTATTTCCTCTTTATAATGTAGACTAGACTTTTGTCTTTAATAAGGTAACACAGCCCTGGGTGGTATGGTTCAGTGGATTGAGTACCAGCCTGCAAACTAAAAGATCACTGGCTCGATTCCCAGTTAGGGCACAAGCCTGGGTTGTGGGCCAGCTCCCTGGTTGGGGCATGAGAGAGGCAACTGACTGATGCATCTCTTGGACATAAATGTTTCTCTCTCTCCCTCTCTTTCTCCCTCCCTTCTCCTCTCTGTAAAAATAAATAAATAAGAATATTTAAAATAAAATAAAACATAAGGAAATACAGTTAACTGATACGTTAAAAGAAAACTTTATTCATATTTTTAGAAAAAAACATTTCAGTCCCTAAAGCATTTGAATAGATTAACTTAGTGTGTATTTATGGAGCTATGAAGATTTGTTTTAACAACACCTAACATTTCCACAGATTTCAAGTTGCCAAAGCTCTTTCACATTTATAATTCCATTTGAACCTCAAATAACCTTGTGAAAAAATATTATTATCCATTATCTCCATATTCAAATGAGGTCACTGAGCTTCTTCTAAGCTACTAAATGAGCCCTGAAGTGACACATTGTTATTCATAGTCCTATATTATTTCTACTCAGCTCCGTTCTGTTTAGCTTTATACTATGTACCTGGTTCCGCAGGAAGGATACAAAGATTGAGAAGAAAGGCCACTTATCCTCAAGTAGCTTATATTCATTTAACTTAATAAAATTCATTCAAATAATTCATATTTGTGAATGTATAAATGAATAAATGGGCAGAAAGTAATGGGTTGATAGGGGTATGGAGTAAATTATACAGCTAATTGTAACTGACATATATTAAATTCTCTTGCCCTGAATATGTACTGTCTGAATAATAATTTGGTTATCCAAAAAATTAAGCAAGATCAGTCAAGATGGGTCTGGCCAAAAATAAAGGTCATTTAACAATTATTAAAAGATGTATGTAAGGTTACTCTAACACTACTTCTTACCTGTCTCTTACCTGAATTTCATCCTTGACTCATTGCTGAACCTCACTCTACTCTCACCTTATTCCTGAGCTTCACTTCAACTCTAAGCACCAGAACATCCTTTATCTGGTCTACCTCTAACCATTTGAATAGAAGATAACAATAGGAGAGTTTGAATTTGTGTGATCTCTGCATTATTTGATTATTAAAAAAAATATTTCATTTATTTATTTTTAGAGAGGGGAAGGGAGGGAGAAAGAGAAGTAGTGATACATAAATGTGTGAGAGAAACATCAATCAGTTGGTCCTCTCGCACTGGAAACCAGGGACCAAACCCACAAACTAGGCATGTGTCCTGACCAGGAATTGAAATGACAAAATTTTGGTTTGCAAGAAGACACCCAACCCACTGAGTCACACCAGTCAGGGCTATTTAGTTATTTTTTAAAGAGAGTTGAACAAAATAGAATTGTCAAAATGCACTACATTAAAATGCCTATGACAAACTGATTTAAAAAATATTCTTGACATCAACTTGGCTGTGTCAAAATGGTTAGCTAAAAGAGTAAATAATTTATTGCTGTGTAAACTATAATCCAAAAATTTAGCAACTTAAGTACAACAAATATTTATGACCTCCAAGTTTCTATGGGTGAGAAATTTTGGAATTGCTTAGCTGAGTGGTTTTGGCACAGGGTCTCTCTCATGAGGTTGCAGTCAAGTGGTCCTCAGAGATGCAGAGTCACTTATAGGCTTGGCTGAGGCTGGAGGCTTCACTTCCAAGATGGCTAACTCATGTGGCTGTTGGCAGAAGGCTTCTTTGGTTCTTTTCTGGTTACTAGAAGGAGGCCTTAGTTTCTTACTAAGTGCCCTTTTCCACAGGGCCACTTGAGTGTCCTCACTATATGACAGTTGCCTGCTCCCAAAGCAAGTCATCTAAGAAGGAGAGTGAAAGCAAGGCAAGCAGTACAATGTCTTTTATAATCTAGCCTCAGATACACACTTTTATTTTCAATTTATTTTTTATTGTTCTATTACAGTTGTCCCAATATTTCCCCTGTTGTTCTCCACTGCCCCACCCTCGCACTTCCATAGTCAATCCTCATCCTGTTGTCCATGTCCATGGGTAATTTATACATGTTCTTTGACTAGACCCTTACCCTTTCTATCTCTTTCTCCCTTCCCCTCTCTGCTCTGGTCACTATCATTCTGTTCCTTGTTTTCATGTTTTTGGTTCTATTTTGATCATTTGTTTGTTATGTTCATTAGATTCCTGTATTAGGTGAGATCATATGGTATCTTTCTTTCACCACCTGGTTTATTTCACTAAGCATAATACTCTTCACTTCCATCCATGCTGTTGCAAAAGGTAGGAGTTCCTTCTTTCTTTCTGCTGCATAGTGTTTTATTTTGTAAATGTACCACAGTTTTTGATCCACTCATCCTTGTGCCACATTCTACTGATCATTTACAACAATTATGGTACAATGTAGAAGGGAACAACACAAAGCTGTAAATACCAGGAGAAGGAGGATCATTGGTGCTATCTTGGAAGCTGACTGTCACAAGGGGCCATGTACTCTCAGAAGCATAGAAATAATAAGTCCAACTTGAGAGACCTTAACACTGTGATTAAAAAAAAAACTTCGGTGAGGAGGAGTGGAAAGCCTCTTTAAGATCATCTAAATAATTTCCTTCAGTTTGGTGTTGAATTTTTCATTGAGCTTTGAAACTGTCACCATAGATCAGGGGGCAGCAAACTATAGTCTATGAGTCAGATTTGGTTTGCAGTTTGTTTTCATACGGTCACTGAGCTAAGAGTGTTTTTCTACAGTTTGAAGGGGTTATAGAACAAGTATGTGAATAGATAGATAGATAGATAGACAGACAGATAGATAGATGACAGATGCATGAGATGGAGACATATGTAGTCTGCAAAGGGTAAAAATATTTACTAAGTAGCACTTCAAAAAATTTTGTCAATACTGTCATAGATAACAAAATACATGTAAAACATCTAGTAAAAAGTAGAAGTTTAAACTCTGTTATATTCTCTGGTAAGAGATATATGAATACATATGAGTCATGAAGTATTTTTCTCCCTAGCTAGATTAGAGATCATGGGATGCTAGACCCTTAATTCTTCCACTTAAACTAGTTAGAACTAAAGTTAAATATCTTGAGATCTCCTTATTCTAGCATATCTCAACTCTTTGAACATCAATCAGATGCACACACACAAAAAGTTTCCATGGTGAAATATATTTCAGAAGTACCACAAACTGTATCTTATTTTTGGGGATTCTGAATTTATTTGAATGATAAGTGTTCCGAGAACTCCAGTAATTCATTTTTGACTACTTATTCCAGCATCTCCAAATCCAGTTTTTCAGGGACCATTTTTATTTACACATTAACATCTCCTGATGTATCACATGTGTATGTACATTCCAAACTGCCTTTCATAGGCTTACTTCAAATCTTGATTATCCTGGTATACATGTGGAAGTTCCTCCCATCATCTTTCTAGATAGAAGTCCCTTTTGGATTTGCAAGGATCCTGGAGGAATTGTCTTGAGATATCTCTACAGGGAAACAATATGGACTGAGCCAATACTCTTGTAACAGGCTCATATTCCCTCTTACTTGGCTATTGAGGACACTATGTCCTTATTGAGTCAAGTTTCCATTCATGTGATTAACTGAAAGTTGAGTGGCATAGTTCTTGGAAATTGAACAATACGTTGATCAAACCTCTCATTCACCTCGGCTCCTGAACACTTGAATAATATTGCTTTGTGGCAGTCTCATGTTCCCCATTTTCAGACCATTTTCCTTTTCTTATAGATGGCACAGGAATCTATAGTTTAATAAAATCTCAGCTGATTCAGATATAGTAGGGTTACTGATGAGTATGTGAAAACACATAATGTTAAACAAACTGCTTCATAAGAATGCCAGGTTTTACTGATTTGCAGCATTAAATACAGCCCTTGGCCTTTTTAAAAAATTCTAATACATATAATAATGACACATGTACGGCAGAGTGTCCTAATAAAATAAATAAATTCATTTGCAAGTTCATAAGTGTGCTGATATTTTAGGGATAATCTGAATCCACGTTAATGAATATAAAAATTGAAAAGATTCTCCAAATTTTAATTCTGCAGCTATGAGAAGTACTATTGCCAGTATGCTGGAGTTGGCTTATACAACTCAGGAAAGCCAGTTGTGAGCATCTCTTCCCAACTGCCTATTCAGCAACTTCACTTGAGTAGCCCAAAATCAACTGCAGAAGGAATATCTACACCACAGAAATAAGCAAATGCTACAAATCAGGAAACTTTTAAGCAATTATCAGCACACCACTGTTGAGATGCATATCAAAAGTAGTCACGACACACTGAGCCTGAGAATGGTTCCTTTCCTCTGTTGTTTTGTTTTTGTTTTTGCAATCCGAGTACTATAGTAGATCAAGTCACAATGACCTTGGTACAAATTCTGCTGTTTTCATTTTCTAACTTCGCAATGTTTTGAAATTTATTCTGAGATTTAGTTTCATAATGTAAAATGTGCATAATAACATGAATTTCTAGGATGTATATGTGGGGATTGCACCTGGCTTAAGTAAATTGTATCACATAGTATCTGACATATGGTAGCTATTATTGTAATTCTTTTTTAAAATATATGTTTTATTGATTATGCTGTTACAGTTGCCCCAATTTCTTTTCCCTCTGCTCCCCTCCACCCAGTGACCCCCCTCCCTCCAGTTGTCCCCTCCTTTCAGTCCATGTCTATTGGTTGTGCATATAGTTCTTCCGAACCTCTTCCTGTCTATTCAATTCCCTCCTACTATGCTTCTTAATTCCTGTACCATCTTCCTCCTTCTCCCTCTTCCTCCCCTGCTGACCTCCCCCCAGTATGTTCCCCATACCTATAGTTCTTTTTCCACTCTCGTTGCCTACTTAGTTTGCCTTTGTTTCAATTCCCTAGCTTCTTTTGATGGTTGTTGTGATGAAGTTTTCATTTTAATGTTCACAGTTTTGATCCTCCTTCTTCTAAACTAGTCCCTTTAACATCTCATATAATAGTGGTTTGGATCTAATGAACCCCTTCAGTTTTACTTTGTCCTGGAAGCACTTTCTCTGCCCGTCTATTCTGAATGACAGTTTCGCAGGATAGAGTAATCGTGGCTGTAGGTTCTTGATTTTCATTACTTTGAATATTTCTTGCCAGTCCCTTCTAGCCTGCAGGGTCTCCTTTGAGAAATCAGCTGATAGTCTAATTGGGACCCCTTTGTACATGATTCTTTTCTTCTCTCTTTCTGCTTTTAAGATTCTCTCTTTATCTTTAATTTTTGACAATTTGATTAAAATGTGTCTTGGAGTGGTTCTCCCTGGCCCAGGTTTTCTGGAACTCTCTGTGCTTCCTAGACCTGTAAGTCTATTTCCTTCCCCAAGTTAGGGAAATTCTGTTTCATTATTTTTTCACATAATTTTTCAATTTCTACTTGTTCTTCTTCGCCCTCTGACAATCCTATTATTCGAATGTTCATTTGCTTATAGCTGTCTCAGAGGTTTCTGATCCTCTCCTCACTTTCCTTACTTTTTGTTTCCTCTTTTTGCACTGGTTGACTGTTTGTATCTTTCCTATGTTACGGTTTGTTGATTTGATCCCTGGATTTTATTTCCTCACCACTCGTCTCGTATGTGTTTTCACTCACTTCAGTATGAGTAGCTTTCATTCCTTCCCTGTCTTGTTCCAAATCTTTTGTTAATTCTGTAAGCCACCTTATGACTATAGCTCTGAACTGAGCCTCAGAAAGGTTTCCTATTTGTTCATCTGTCAGGTTCATCATCTGCTGCCTGGTGAGCTGCGTCACCAGGATTTCAATAATTGTCTGGTTCATTCTGACAGTCTTGTGTTTAGCTTTGCTTCCTGGGCAGGCTATAGGGGGTGCAGTTCCACGCACTCATTACTACCCGGTGACCGGCAGTGATTGGTGACCTATTTTGCCGCACTGTGGCACTTTGTGTGGGGGCGGGATTCCAAGATTGATTCCTACCATTATTCTTTGCTGAGAGACCGGGATCTGTCCCCGCTCCCACCCTCTGGGCCTCACCGTCAGAGGCTATCGGGGTGCTGCCTTTCCCAGCATTGGAATCACGAGTTCAGGGTCTCCACTGCAGCCAGGATTGCTCCCCTGGCATTTCTCACAGTCCTGCCACTATCCCCGCTGCTACCACAGACAGGACCGTGATTTCTCGCCCTTCGTACCCATCTGGATGAGCACTGCTGGTTTACAACTTTATATGTTGGGCTTCCATATAGTTTTATTTTCTGGAATCTCTGGTTATCTTTTGTTTTGAGGTAGTTGTATTTCTACTTAGTTGTAGAGGGAGACTGAGCATAACTGTCTAAACCTCCATCTTGGCTTGAAGTCTATTATTGTAATTCTTATCTTTACTATAGGAGCACTAATATCAGCTTGAGCTTAAGCTGAGATTCAATATATGGGTCTTTACTGAAATCTCCTTAGTGTGGCCCTCACCTTCTTACATTAGTCCATGGTTCACTCCATGCCTTCCTCATTCTGAATGCAGGGCCTCTCTAGGACTGCTAAATCAAAATAGCATGTCCACATGTTCTCTGTTCATCTAGAAGACATTCCATTCCCTAGTAGTCTAGAATGAGAGGTAAAGGTAGGAATGAAAGTAATTTAGGCTGTTAAACTTCATTGAATTTGTTAGTACTTCAAAATGTTATCCTGTTCTGCCATACACATACCATCACACACACAAGTTTTCATAACACAAATATAAAATGGGAACAGTAATAGATAAGGCCCTTCAAATATGCTAAACAAGGATATTTTCAAATATATTGAAGGCTTTCTTGTGATATGTCAGAACATGGTGGTCCAGTGAATGTGACTGGTGGGAGGGAGTGCAGCTTCTACCGTGTCTTCTATTGCAGCTGTGCAAGCTCTGGGCATGGCGGCTCATCTCATTCCAAAGGTTCCTCCCTCCATCCCAGTTCCTTCGGGACATTTGTGTTTCCTACCATTTCCATTCTCTCATTGTCAAAACATGGCAGCGGCTGGACCACCCGCCCAGACTTCTGACATATGCAAATGAACCATATGCAAATTAACCTGGTCCCAGCTTCTCCTATAAGAAATAAAAATGGACTTTGCTCATTCCCAAAAGAAATGTTGATGGACCCAGTATGACATATTGACTGGGTAAAAGCAGGGTAATGTAAACAATCTGTTGAATGTGTTGATGGGTAAATCACCCTAACCAAAATGTGTGTTCAGGGAGGTGTTGGAGACGGTGCCTGCAGGCACATAGGCAGGAGACTCCAATGAGCCCTCGAGGTGGATTTGGAGATCTCCTTTCACGCTTCCTTTGTTCCTACATGCTCTCGAGTTGGACCAGAAGTTTCCCTCTTACCTCTACTCCCTTCCTTCCCTTCCTTCCCTTCCCTTCCTTCCCTTCTTTCTCTTCCTTCTCTTCCTTTTCTTCATTTTCTTCCTTTCTTTCCTTCAATAAACCTGGTGTAAAATCCTACATGGTTCTCTAAGTGATTTATCAGAGCAAAGGCAGCCTGACAGGAATGTTTGGTGTTACATATTTACATACAGTATTTAATCACCTCTATAGAGAGTCAATCACTGATCCTTAGGTCATGGTCTGACCTTGGACACCTTGACAATCCAGGGGAGTTTTCTCTCTCTTTTTTCTTTTTAACCAAAAGCTATATCCTTGACCAACTTCTACTGGCTGACCTCCAGGTATTTGCTGTTGATTATACCAGGAATTAATTCTGTTTCATTCAATAGGCACTTAATAAGTGCCTGTGTGCATTTTTAACTTCAATTTCCTTTTCTGAAAATGCAAATCAATTATTTTAGGCTTCAGGGGGATTATTTGAGATGTAATTGTTATTCTTCAGCCTGGATGTGCTGCTGTTTATTTTTATGCAACTATACAAGCACTGGTGTGTATTTGCTGATATATTGCTTATTTGGGTGAGAAAATAGGAATCATTTCCAAAATAGCAGACTTCTACAATCTCTTTGGACTAGAAACTAGGTCTTAGTCACCTTTCTATTCTCTCATAACTGAGTAGAGTGCTTTCTGTAAGAAGGTGCTCAATAAATGTCTGCTGCATTTAATTATTCCTTATACCTCTGGTATCCTCACAGAAGATGCTACCTTCACATTGAAACCTATCATTTAAGGTCCTGAATGCATTGTCATCATTTAAAATGCAGTGAAACCTCATGATGAGGTCATTGAGTATTTTGCAATGTCATTAGATCATAAAGTAAATATAGTTTGACGTTTTTAGTTCTTGCCTGGATCATCACAACTATATACCTCCATTATAGAAAGATAAGTTGACTATCTCCTTCATTGATCCTGACTCCTGTCCTGAGTTGAAGCATATTATGAACACTTGCTTTAGTAAAAATTAGCCGAGTGCCCCTGGTCATCCTTATGCATGTCTTAAGTTTTCTGCATAAACTCTTTAGCTAGGTTATAAATGTCATTAATTATACTCTCTGTATATACATTAATAAATTCCTCTGAGCTACCCTTTCTTCCTTCTTAGTCTCTTTCTTAACTTCCTTGCTTCCTTTATTCCACAGATTATTTTTTTAAAAACTATATATAGGTGCCCAGGATTGATGTGAAACACTAACAATTCAGTGATAAATAACATCACCATCTTTGAGGAACAATCAATCTAAAAGAAAAACAAAAAACAAAAAACAGGAGATCCAAGATGGCAGAGGAGAAAGTGGAAGCTACACTAACCTCCTCCCAGGACCAATCTGAAATTACAACTTAATTGTAGAGAAATCATCTGGAATAACCAACTGAACACTAGCTAGAGAGAAGTCTTATAACCACAGAGAGACAGAAAGGGCCACTTCATCACAACATGACCAGTATGAAGTGCAGAGATGTAAAAGGGCTGGCTGGGCTCCCACGGGTGGCAGCTGAAGGGACTGAGAAACAGCTCAGCAGTTGGGTGTTCCCCCTGAGAAGGGCAGGGTCTAAACCACCAGCTGGGCTTCCCAGCCTACAGCAACAGAGCAGAGAGTAAAATAACATCCAGCTGTGAGAAGTGAAAAGCAACAGGGTTTTTTTGCCGGCCTGAAAGAAAGAGCTGGAGACAAAGAGCTCTTGAACGGATCACGTATGAAAATATCTTGGCACCCACTTACCCTGGACTCAAGCAGAGGGAAGGCAGAGAGGACTAGAGATGCTTGGGGAGAACTTGGGGTGGTGGCTTTGAGGAGAGAACTGAGGGAGCAGCCAGCTGGGTCCCATTGCTGATTCATTCCCCATATTGCCAGCAGACCATTACCCTCCAAGTGGTATCAGCCTTAGGGGAAGTAAAAGCCCCGCCCGCAAGAATTAATCTGCCACACCCTCAGTGCTTAAGCCTGACAGCTGATCACAGATTGACAAAGACAAAGACAGTAGATCCCTGGTAGTCTCCAATAGGCTGCCTAGACCCAGACTGGTACACAACCTGATGCCACCAGGGGCAGATCCAGGAAGTGCAGATCAATCTAAGAAGCAGCAACAAACAAGAAGAGTCACAAAAATAAAGATACAGAAAAACAACCCCCCATCGAAAGGAAAGAAAAAAAATCCCCATAAAGAGTGCTAAATTAAATAGAGGAAAACAAACTATCAGACATGAAATTCAAAATATGGATTATAGGGAAGCTCAATGAGCTCAGTGAGCTCAAAGAAAACTACAAAGAACTCCAGGGAAACTACAAAGAACTTCAGAGAAACTAAAAGGAACTTACTGAGAATTACACCAGCAATAAAAAGGACATAGAAGCTATCAATAAGAGCCAGGGGGAAATGAAGAATACAATTTCTGAATTGAAGAACACAGTAGAAGGAATTAAAAGCAGGCTAGAGGAAGCATAAAATCGGATCAGTGAGCTGGAAGACAACGTAGAAAAAAAATTCACAGATTGTGCAACAAAAGGAAAAAGACTGAAAAAAATGAAGAAGATTTAAGAGAGCTGCCGGACAACATAAAACATAATAATATCTATATCATAGGAATACTAGAAGGAGAAGAAGAAGAATAAGGGATAGAAAACCTGCTTGAAAAAGTAATGACAGAAAACTTCCCTAACTTAATGAGAGAAAAGGTCACACAAGTCCAGGAAACACAGAGGGTTCCAGTGAAGATGAACCCAAAGAGGCCCACTCCAAGACATATCATAATTAAAATGGCAACATTGAAATACAAAGAGAGAATCCTAAATGCAGCAAGAGAGAAACAGCTAATAACATACAAGGGAGTTCCAATAAGGCTATCATCAGATTTCTCAATAGAAACAGTATAAGTCGGAAGAGAATGGCAAAAAAATATTCCAAGCAATGAAAAACAAAGGCCTACAACCAAGACTACTCTACCCATCAAGGCTCTCATTCAAAATGGAAGGTGAAATGAGGAGTTTCCCAGACAAAAGAAGGCTAAAAGAATACATCTCCACCAAACCAGCATTGCAAGAGATGCTAAAGGGTCTGCGTTAAGAAGATGAAGAAACAAAGAGAACAGAGAGGAACACAAGTACAAAAAGGAAAAAATGACAATAAATAAATACATATCAATGATAACAAAAGAACTTATGCACCCATATGTTCATAGAGGCACTATTTACAATAGCCTAGTGCTGGAAACAACCTAAGTGCCCATCTGTAGATGAGTGGATCAAAAAACTATGGTACTTCTATGCAATGGAGTACTGTGTAGCAGAAGGAAAGAAGGAACTCCTACCATTTGTGACAACATGGATGGAACTAGAGAGAATTACGTTTAATGAAATAAGCCAGGCAATGAAAGACAAATACCATATACAGGAAACCTAATACAGGAAACTAATGAACAACACAAACAAATGAGCAAAACTGAACCAGGGGGATGGAAACAAGGAGCAGACTAACAGTGATAAGGGGGGAGGGATAAGGGAAGGCAGATAGGTAAGAAGGGGAAGGGTCTAGTCAAAGAACATGTATAAATGACCCATGGACATGGGCAATGGGGTGGGGCTTGACTGTGGGAGAAGGGGTGGGCAGGGTTGGGGGGAGTAATGGGGAAAATGTGGGAAAACTGTAATAGAAACACAAACAAAAATTTTTAGTGAAAAAAAAAATGAAAACAGAATAAATAAATAATGAGCCAGCAAATCCCCCAACCCCCTAAAAAAAACTTCACATGTAGTAAAGTGAACAAAAGAAAATGTAAAGTATCGAAATGCAGTTTTAGTGAATATTAGAAGGACAAGTATTTTTCTTTACACTGTATATTTTTCTCTTTACCTAATTTCTCCAGAATTTGGCATTCTGAAGAAGTAAGTAATGACATAAGTTTTTTTGCACAAAACTAATGAGACCAGTTGTTAATAAAGTTTTGTTAACCAAGACGTTCACTGGAATGTCATGACTTAAGGAGTCATGCCTGGGCACTGGTTGTTAACAAAAAGCCCCAAGAAACTGAGATTGACTTTTGAAGGTAATAAAGCCCATAAGAAAAAAGGTCTGGTACCTTGGTTTGTTGTGCAGTTTATGGCAATCTTTCCAGGGAAGGAAGAAAGGTTGTTTTCCTGAAAGAAGACCAGAAGGAACCTTAAGGCACAATGGAAAACCTGAAGGGCTTGTTAATGGTAGGTGTTAACAGGCAAGGCTGAATGGCAGGTATGTGGCTCAGCTTCTGTGCCCTGACAGGCAAACTGAAGGTCACCCTAAAGATTACTTGTGTAAGTTCCAGCAAAGCAGACGTAAAGATCATATGTGATCATTTGCTGCTCTTGTTGTGTTTATGCAAACAAACAAGATAAATTAAAACTGGACTTAATGCAGTCGCTTTAATGACAAGGAGGATAATCTTAAGGAGAAAAATCATGATTCAAGGAAAATCACAATGCTCAATGGTAGACTATAAAGTAGTGTAGCTAACAGTCTTTAAAGTTTATTTTCATTTAAAATTTGTTTGTATTTGAAAGCTAAACTAGGTCTGTGACATTATTCAAGATGCTTAATTTATAGGCAAGAAGAATGTCAAATGACTTGCAACTGGATATGTTCCCAATAAGACAGTCTCACAGATCTAGAGACTGGTTTGTGGGTTATGTTGCATAAATTAACATGTGTGTTCTTTTTTCATAGGGCATAAGCCTATGATCTCATTACCTGAGTGATTGTCTGTACATATAGGCCTCACTTAATCCTGTGCGCATCACTGCCTCCTGAGACTCAACGGTTTGGCTGAACAAAAAGTGATTGGGTTGGTGAAGTATGAGGGGGGTCTGTGGGCTTCATTTTAAAACTGGTTTCTCTTTTCTATCCTGAAGGCTTGGACAGAAAGGGTCCAGAGGTCTGAGACGGGGGAAACCTAAAATATTCCCCTCAGCCCCAACTATGTATAGTGGGCAAAAGGGTTTTGGACAGGTGTGATGTGCCTTGCACACCTTCCTCCAAAGAAGCCTTTTTTTTTCCCCTAATGTCCCACATTGAAAAACTAATCCCTGCCTTTTGTCATCTAGTGGTTATGGTTTTAATTATGCCTTTTAACCCTGTTGCCAAATCTGTTGCCCCCAGAATATAACAAGGATGCCAGCTTGTTAAACTGAGCACGCCATTGCCTGGGGACAGCCAACTGACCTGGGATATGTAATATTTTTCCCCATGTGGGAAGGCCACCCTTCCCTCCACACCCCCACACTTATTAGGGATTTCTGGACCCAAAGGTAGGTAGGACGATGACCATGTCTATGTGAAGCTGCTAGAGGAGCATGAGACTTTTGCCCATTGTCCTTTATAAGATTATAAAGGGTCTTAACTCTGAAAGGGGAGAATTGTTACAGAGTAGGGGTCACCCCCCCAAAATTAATTAATTAATTAATTAATTTTAAAAATGTTTAAAATCCAACTAAGCAAACCATAATAGGAATAGAATCATAGGTATGGAGATAATTTGGGGGGTTATCAGCTGGGAGGGGAGAGGAGAAATGGGGAAATGGTGCAGGGATTAAGAAGTATAATTGGTTGGTACAAAATAGACAGGGGTAAGTTAAGAATAATATTGGAAAGGATGAAGCCAAAGGACTTATATGCATGACCCATGGACATTACATAAGGGGGGGTGGGATTGTTGGAGAGACATTGTTACAGAACCCCTGGGCTGCTCCAATTGAAACCTAGCACCCACGGGCTGTTTAGTTATGTGAGAAACAAGGACATAGTGACTCCCAAACCAGTAAAAAGTCATTAGTAACAAAGGGCAAATGTAATTAGAGGGTCTCTGAGAAGGGAGCTGACAGCACTGGCATATCTACAAACCACAGAAGGGGCAATTAGATAACCATGTTAGATTGTAACTCCGGAGTAACCAGTAATGGAGAAACGGGGATGAAAGAGAGGGGAGGGGGAGCTAATTGCGTTAGGGCGGGGAAGCTAATCGCTCTCACTTTAGGGCAAAGAAGATAATCACTTTAGGGTGGCAATTTTAGGGTGGAGAAGATAATCACTTTAGGGTGGCAATTTCAGGGTGGGGAAGCTAAGACTATAAAACCAGTTTCCTTTGTCTACTGGGCGCGCACATTCTCCTGGCTGTGAGGGTTCGCCCGGCTCTGCAGACTCGTGAATAAAGGCCTCGTTTTACTGCTCAAGTCCTGTGTCCCAGTTTTTATTGTGAGCGTTTCTCACAATTTGGGGGCTCGTCCGGGATCCTCTGCCTGTGTGCGGGAAGGGCTCTGAGCCAAGGCAGGAAGACGCGTCCTACCCGCTTTGGGGTGGCCTGCTTGACCCAGGGCCCACCCGCCTCAGTGTCCGGAAACGACCCGAGACTTCTTGTTGGGACAGCCGTGGATCAACGCAGGGGGAAACGAAAGCAAACACCGTGGCAACCAGGCAACCTTGTGCACGGGCCAAGGTAGGAAAATTGGACTTAAGTACTGCCTTGGTGGTTGGGCATCCTCGGGAAGCTGATTGTGCATGTGGCTGGTACTAATTGTGTGTGTGGCTGGTACGAGTGTGGAGTACCTCTCCACTGGGTCCGCTGTCCCGTGAGGGAAACGGCCGGAGTGCACCTCCGCTGGGTCCGTCCTCCCATGAGGGAAACGGCCGGAGTGCACCTCCGCTGGGTCCGTTGTCCCGTGAGGGAAACGGCTGGAGTGCCCCTCTGCTGGGTCCGTTGTCCTGTGAGGAAACGGCCGGAGTGCACCTCCGCTGGGTCCGTTGTCCTGTGAGTGAAGCGGCCGGAGATGAACGAAGCATCTCGGTCTGTGTGCAAGTAAGCGAGTGTGGAGTGCCCCTCCGCTGGGTCCGTTAGGTTGAGAACACAACCGGATTCAGCCACGGGAATCAGCTGAAGATGGGAAATAGAAATTCTAGGCCTAGGGGTGGGGCCAAGGAAGGCCCCACAAACATCCCATCAAACAGTCCATTAGGGAGAATGTTAGAGCATTGGGGAGAGGATCCCCAGACCAAAAGTAAGGAAAAACAGACAACGGTAAAATACTGTTGTCTCCTTTGGCCAAAGGAACCCATTAAGGGGAGATCTGTCTTCTGGCCCCAGTTTGGGTCTGATGAATGTTGGGTTTGTCAAGCCCTGGTTTTTTATGTGAATGATTGGGCATCAGCTTCTAGGGAAGAGAAAGAATATGCTCTCTGCTGGTTGCAACCTACCAGCTGGTCTACGGGCCTGTTCCCTGTAAATTGAAAAGGAAAAAAAAGAGGATAAAGCCTGGGACCCTCTGTCATGTCTTCCACCACCTTGCGGCCCTGGCCAGCCAGCAGTCAACTGGGCGGAGGCACCGCGGACAGACAGTACAGATGGAAGAGGCCAGGAACGCCTAGCAGATACCCCACCAGTATGCGCCCCCACAACACCTACAGCGCCGGTGGGAATCTATCCTAGATTAAGAAAGGAATTAGAACAATGTAAGAAAGACCTAAAGAACTTCCCCATTCCCTCAGAGCAGCCGATGTTTCCTCTCAGAGAGGTCCCTATAGGTCCGGGGCAAATTGGATATGTTAATGCTCCTCTAACAAGCACTGAAGTCAGAAATTTCAAGCGTGAGATGAAGTGCTTGATAGAGGACCCCCTTGGACTGGCGGAACAGCTAGACCAGTTCCTTGGACCATGCACATACACGTGAACAGAATTAATGTCTATTCTAGACATCCTTTTTAGTGGAGAAGAGAGGGGAATGATCAGACGGGCTGCTATGAGGAAATGGGAAAGAGAACACCCTCCTGGTCTGGGAGTTATCCCGGCTGAACAGAAATTCCCCAACGTAGACCCTGAGTGGAATCATAACAGGCCAGAAGATAGGACTCAGATGAGAGACCTTAGGAGTCTCATCATCAGGGGAATTAAGGAGTCTGTCCCTAGAACACAGAACATCTCAAAGGCATTTGAGATACACCAAGAAAGAGATGAGGCTCCATCTGTGTTCCTACAGAGGCTCAGGGACCAGATGAGAAAGTATTCTGGTCTAGATCCAGAGGATGCTGTGGGGCAGGGACTCCTAAAGGTCACCTTTGTAACAAAAAGTTGGCCAGATATTAGTAAGAAATTACAGAAGGTAGATGGGTGGAATGAAAGAACGGTTGAGGAACTCCTCAGGGAAGCTCAGAAAGTGTACGTTTAGGAGGGAGGAGGAGAAGCAAAAGCAGAAGGTCCGGATCATGGTCTCAACCGTTGAGAAAGTCATCCAGGGGAAGCAAGGACTAGAAACACCAAACAGAAGGAGTCGCCAGGGGCCCAGACAAGGGGGCAACGGGGAAAGAAAGTCTTTAAGGCCTGGGGTATGTTACAAGTGCGGGAAACCCGGCCATATTAGGCAGGAGTGTCCTGACCTCCAGAAAGAGAGAGATCTTACAAACCTCATGAAGAGTAGGGGTGTCAGGGGCTCCTTTTAAGTAGATCCCACCAAGAGCCCTTGATAAATTTAAAGGTGGGACCCCATAAAGAAGAAACTACATTTTTAATAGATACAGGGGCAGCCAGATCATCTTTAACTTTTCAACCCCAAGGGGCAGACTTCTCTAAGGAAAAGATATTAGTGTCAGGGGTAAAAGGGGAGGGATTTCAAGTGCCAGTTTTCCAGCAAATGCAACTACAATTAGGAGAAGAATTAATTGAGGAGTCTCTTCTATACGTCCCTGAGGCTGGAGTAAATTTATTAGGTCGAGACTTAATTGTCAGGCTAGGCTTAGACCTCGGGGTAGAAGAGGGACAAATTAAGGTCAAGCTGAATCTCCTAACTGAAGCAGAAGAACAGCAAATTGATTTTATAGTGTGGGCTAATGAAGGAAATCGGGGGGGGGGGCTGAAGATTGCTGCATTTGAAATTGAACTACAAAAACCAGGGGAAACTGTCTGCAGACGCCAGTACCCCATTTCCAATGATGGAAAAAAGGGCTTAGAGCCTGTTATTCATAAATTCCTGCAGGATGGGCTTCTGGAGCCATGTGTGTCCCCTTATAATACCCTCATCCTCCCCATCAGGAAATCTGACGGCAACTACCGGCTGGTACAGGACCTAAGAGCCATAAACCAACTCGTCGGGACCCGCCATCCTGTCGTCCCTAACCCCTACACTCTCCTTAGCAAAATCCCCTTTGAACATCAGTGGTTTAGTGTAATAGATCTCAAAGATGCATTTTGGGCTTGCCCCCTTGCTCTAAAAAGCAGAGACTTGTTTGCCTTTGAATGGGAGGACTTAACTACAGGAAGGAAACAGCAATATCGCTGGACAGTCCTGCCCCAGGGCTTTACAGAAGCTCGAAATCTGTTTGGCCAAGCTCTTGAAGAAATCCTTACAGAATTCCTTCCTGTGGGACACACTCAATTACTTTAATATGTGGATGACTTACTCCTCTCTGGTCCTGATCAAGAGGAAGTGAGACTCTCTACTATTTCTCTCCTAAACTTCTTGGGTCAGAAGGGATTGCGTGTGTCTAAGGAAAAACTGCAGTTTGTAGAACAGGAGGTAAAATACTTAGGCCATCTAATAAGTGCAGGGAAGAGAAAAATCAGCCCTGAGAGGATAGCCGCTATTACTACCCTTCCCTTACCTCGGACTAAGCAAGAATTGAGAAAATTTTTAGGGCTAACAGGGTATTGCAGGCTCTGGATAGAGTCATATGCTCAGAAAACCAGACTATTGTATTCAAAACTGTTAGAACAAGAACCAGATCCTCTTCAGTGGACGACTGAGGGGATAAATACGGTCAATGAGCTAAAACAAGCTCTAGTAACGGCCCCAGTTTTAGACCTTCCTTCCTTAGAGAAACCTTTCCACCTCTTTGTCATGGTGGATCAGGGCACGGCACTCGGGTTTCTGGCTCAGGAGTGGGCTGCAAAGAAACAACCTGTTGCCTATCTCTCCAAACTCCTTGATCCAGTTTCTCGGGGGTGGCCAGAATGTATCCAGACGGTGGCTGCTACAGCTTTGTTAGTAGAAGAAAGCAGGAAATTGACCTTCGGGGGGCCTCTCACTGTAACCTCCCCTCATCAAGTCAGAACAATTCTAAACCAGAGGGCAGGACGGTGGTTAACCGACTCCAGGATTCTTAAGTATGAGGCTGTCCTCCTAGAAAAGGATGATTTTTCTCTCTCTCAAAGCCCAAATTTGAACCCTGCTAGCTTCCTTTGGGCAGGAGGAGAGGGGACTCAAGAGGTTTTAGAGCATAACTGCCTTGATGTCATAGAATACCAGACTAAGGTCAGACCGGATTTGAGAGAAAAGCCCTTACAGGGTGGACAGTCCCTCTTCATCAATGGCTCTTCCCGAGTAATCAATGGGAAAAGGCATAATGGATATGCCATTATTGATGGGGACTCTCAAGCGCTTTCTGAGGGAGGGAAGCTGCCTAATAATTGGTCTGCACAGACTTGTGAACTCTATGCTTTAGGGCAGGCATTAAAACTACTAAAGGACCATGAAGGAACCATCTATACGGACTCTAAGTATGCCTATGGGGTAGCCCATACCTTTGGAAAAATTTGGCTAGAACGAGGACTAATAAATAGCAGGGGGAAAGAACTAGTACATGAAAAACTAGTCAAGTCAGTCTTGGATGGCCTCCTACTCCCTGCAGAAGTCACTATAGTCCACATCAATGGGCATCAGACCGGGGGATCATATGAAGCTAGAGGAAATAGGCTGACTGATAATGCAGCAAAGCAGGCTGCGTTAGAGGGAGAAAGTAAAGCCCTCTACCTGGTTCTGTGCTTCCCCCCTGTGTCAATAGCTCCTACCTTTTCCTTGGAGGAAATAAGGAGATTAACTCAGATAGGAGCCTCCAAGGATGCAACTGGTAAGTGGAAACTCCCAGATAGGAGAGAGATGCTGAATAAGCAGGTCCTCAGGGAGATTATGATAACACTACATCAAGGCAGCCATTGGGGACCTCAGGCTCTCTGTGACACAGTCCTCAGACAATATGGGGGATTTGGAATTTATACTATAGCTAAGCAGATCTGTCATGGATGCCTCATATGCCAGAAGGTGAACAAACAGGCAGTACGAAACATGCCAGCTGGGGGAAGGCCACCGGGACTCAGGCCCTTCCAGAGCATTCAGGTTAATTTTACTGAAATGCCAAAGGTGGGTCATCAAAATTTCTCTTAGTTATAGTAGATCATTTCTCTGGGTGGGTGGAAGCCTTACCACTTCCATCAGCCACAGCAAGCAAGGTGGTTAAAATAATCCTTGAACAAATTATCCTCAGATTCGGCTTAGTCGAAAATATTGACTCAGACAATGGGAGTCATTTTTCCTCCCAAGTGCTAAAGGGTGTTATGAGGTGTCTGGACATCAAATGGGAATATCATACCCCCTGGCACCCTCCTTCCTCGGGCAGAGTAGAACGCATGAATCAAACCCTAAAGAAACAATTAGCTAAACTGATCTTGGAGACCAAGTTACCATGGACCAAGTGTCTTCCATTGGCTCTCCTCAGGATCAGGACAGCTCCTAGGAAGGATACTGGGATATCACCCTACTAGTTCCTGTATGGACTCCCTTACCTGGGGGGGAGGACTGAGATACCCACTTTGGAGACCAAGGATCAGTTCTTAAAGAAATATATATTGGCTATTACATCTACCCTTGCTTCTCTCAAGGTGAAAGGCCTCCTTGCCCAGACCCCACCGCTCGAGTTCTCGGTTCACTGCTTCCAGCCTGGCGACAAGGTCCTGATCAAGTCCTGGAGAGAAGAGAAACTTCAGCCCAAGTGGGAAGGACCTTTCCAGGTGCTTCTGACCACTGAGACTGCCATGAGAACTGCTGAAAAGGGGTGGACTCATTATACAAGGGTGAAGGGACCCCTAGAAGAAAAGGCAGAGGCTGAGTGGGAAGTAACCTCAGAGCAGGGAAGGGACCCTCTGAAGTTAACTCTCAGGAAAAAGTCATGTTCCCCAGGTGGGGGTGTGGGCCCTTTATAATGCTCTGTTGGATAACCGTCTCCTTCCGGGGCACTCTGGGCTGGGTCAGGCCGATAACCCTAATTATTAATGTAACTGAAAGTACAAATCCCCGAACCCTGAAGTTTGATGCATGCCAAGTTTTGTCTTGTGGGGACCTTACTTATCAACGCTGGCTGTCATCTCAGGAGAAGTATCTCTGTCCCTATCTAGAAAACAATGGGATTCTTACATATTTAGAAAATGTCCCTTGTCCTACATGGGAGGATATTTGGTGGACAACTAACTCCAGTGGGCAAACGGCCGCTCCCCCTGAGCCAGTAAAACTGCTCCTGCCTAAAATAACGTTCAGCAAAGGAGTTCCTCCCCCAAACTACCAGCCTCTCCAGTGCAACCCTCTTTTTCTGACACTGAACCAGCCACAGCCCTTAAGTCAGGAACCCCATGGGGCTACCGGAGTTTACAGCCTAGGAGCTGATGTATCTGGCATAGATCCAGTAGGTTGGCTAGGTCTCTACTTAGTGACAACTACTCCTTCCCTAGAAAATCTAACTTCCCCCAGCCGGACCTCAGAAACACCTCAGAAAAGACCCCAGAATAATCCAGCCAAGGTAAAAGTTTTTGAGGTATTAGATATCAGACAGACCTTAGAGATAGAGACTGGATATGGGGACGCAAATGCTTGGGTAGAATGGGTCAAATTTACTGTTAGATCCTTGAATAAAAGCAACTGTTATGCTTGTACCACAGGGTGACCCCAGGCACAGGTCGTACCATTTACACTAGGTTGGTACTCTGACCCCTCGGGAATGGCCTGTATGCTCGCTCTCTACCAGGATGAGAATGCATGGGGAAATGAGACTTGCAGAAGCTTGTCTCTCCTCTTTCCCTCTATAGGGAGTAATGGGATTCAATCCCTCCCTCCATACTCAGTGGGACCCATGAATTACTCTTCTTGCCTCTCTAGGTGGGAAGCGAATTTGGGTACCCCTGTGGGAGAACTCCTAACATGCACTCATACGAGAAATGCGAGCCACCTTCACAGTGGGGCCGGCAACTATATTCCCCTCCGAATCCCCAGAGCAGATGTCTGGTGGCATTGTGGGCAGAGGAGCCTCTGGAAAATCCTACTTGACAGGTGGAGTGGAACCTGTGCCCTGGTTCAATTGGCTATCCCTTTTACCCTTGCATTTCCAAAGCCGATCCAGACTGCCCCTGTTAGGAAAAAGAGGTCAATGGCGCCTGGTGGATCCTTTGATCCTCATATCTATATTGACGCCATTGGGGTCCCCAGAGGAGCTCCAAATGAGTTTAAAGCTAGAAATCAGATAGCAGCAGGGTTTGAGTCAGTGCTTTTCTAGTGGTCAACCATTAATAAAAATGTTGATTGGATAAACTATATTTATTATAACCAGCAGAGGTTTATCAATTATAGTAGGAATGCCATAGAAGGAATCGCTCAACAATTAGATGCCACCAGTAGAATGGCTTGGGAGAACAGGATGGCACTGGATATGATGTTGGCAGAAAAGGGAGGTGTATGTGTAATGCTCAGGGAGCAGTGTTACACCTTTATCCCTAATAATACTGCCCCTGATGGATCTATCACTAAGGCTCTGCAGGGACTAACTACCTTAGCAAATGAGCTGGCGGAAAACTCAGGTATTGACAATCCCATAACAGGATGGTTAGAAAACTGGTTTGGCAACTAGAAAGGAATGATCTCATCAGCTCTGGTATCCCTCATAGTGGTAGCAGGTGTCCTAACAGCTTTAGGCTGCTGTATTATTCCATGCGTCAGAGGTTTGGTTCAAAGGCTAATTGAGACTGCACTAACTAAACAGATGCCAGCAACTTTTCATAATCTCCTCCTCCGAGAGACCAAAGGGAATCCTAACTATGAGGAAGAAAGTTGAGAAATCCTCCTTAGATTTGAAGGGATAAATAGAATGGTTTGAGTAGTCAATTTTCCAAAAGAGACAGGGGGGAATTGTTAGAAACGAGGACATAGTGACTCCCAAACCAGTAAAAAGTCATTAGTAACAAAGGGCAAATGTAATTAGAGGGTCTCTGAGAAGGGAGCTGACAGCACTGGCATATCTACAAACCACAGAAGGGGCAATTAGATAACCGTGTTAGATTGTAACTCCGGAGTAACCAGTAATGGAGAAACGGGGAAGAATGAGAGGGGAGAAGGAGCTAATTGCGTTAGGGCGGGGAAGCTAATCGCTCTCACTTTAGGGCAAAGAAGATAATCACTTTAGGGTGGCAATTTTAGGGTGGAGAAGATAATCACTTTAGAGTGGCAATTTCAGGGTGGGGAAGCTAAGACTATAAAACCAGTTTCCTTTGTCTACTGGGCGCGCACATTCTCCTGGCTGTGAGGGTTCGCCCGGCTCTGCAGACTCGTGAATAAAGGCCTCGTTTTACTGCTCAAGTCCTGTGTCCCAGTTTTTATTGTGAGCGTTTCTCACAGTTAGGGGCCTGATTGCTCGCTGCCAGAATTATAACTCTCAATACCCGAGTTTAGTAAAAATAAAAAGTATTGTTTATTTAATAGTTATATAGATTTAGATTAGCAGATTTCTGTCGTTAAGTCTTATGTTTCTGAAAACACCCACAAACACATATCCTTGCCTCCCCCTACCAAACCAGACTAGTTTTAGAAAAGTTAGAGATACCGTTTCCCTACTTTCTAAACACAGTTCAGCTTTACCAGTAGCTGCCAATCATTCAATTCTGATTGGGGAGGCTTTGTCTGTGTTAAAGTGCTCACCCAGCTTTTAATCCAAAAACCTCGTGGATTCTCGGCCTCCTTGTAAACTGCATGTAGTTTTCCCTTCTTAAAGCAGCATGGTGTACCCTTTTAAAACTGCATGGTGTACCCCGCTTTGTAATCTGCATGGAGAACTTCCCTTTCAAAGCAGCATGGTCAGTCTCGTTAAAATGTTTGCCACTTATTTTTAAATCCCTGACTGCGTCCCGTGATGCAGTCGGCATGGTCCCCAGTTCTGACCATTCACAGAACCTCATGCAGGCTCTGTGTGTTTTTTCCATACCATCCCCCTGGTCCAAGACCCCTCCCATCTCCTTGAGGCCTTGGAAACGTCCAACCATTTGCATAACAAAGAAACTAGCTCCTAGCCTCAGGCATGTGAAGGCATCCTGAAAGCTGTTTCCTTCTCCCCATCCCCCAGCCGCAAGCTCTGGGGGTTTTTGGACACTCCTGTTCTGTAACAACATGGAGTACTGGGAAGAAAAGAGCAAAGGGAAAAATATTGGGAGTACTGTAACAATGTAATCAATAAAATATACTTAAAAAAAGAAAAAGAAAAAAATATAACAAAAAATTAACTATCCTTTTACAATTTATTAAAATACTTTCACAGGAAGGTAAATATGTTAAGTATGTATTGATGTTATTCAGCCCTGGCTGGTTTAGCTCAGTGGATTGAGCGTCGGCCTGCGAGCTAAGTGTCGCTGGTTCGATCTTCCAGTCAGGGTACATCAGAGAAGGAAAACTCTGACTCCAAAAAACCTCCGCTGCCTTGCGGCATACCTCTTCAGGGGAAAGGCTAAGGGAGTAAACCCCGACAGAAAATCCGGAGCCGGAGTCCCTAAGGCGGTTTGATGTTGTAGTCAACACTGGCAACTCCTGCGGCGCACCTGAAGCCAAGCTGTATTGACTCCGTCTTTCCCTTGGACCCTTCAGCTGCGAAGAGGGGGGGGGTCTGCTGCATGGGCAACAGCAGACCCTCCATATCACCCTGCCCAGGCTCTGTAGCTTCAGCTTCACTGGAGAGGACACTCCAGCGTCATCGCAAGATGTCGATTCAACACGGGAGGAGACAGATACCGTGTCACTCCCGAGTCGGACTGCACAGCCATTCTCGGCGGTGCAGATAGACTCTTAAGAAGCTACACCATCGTCTCTCGAGACGGACGGCTGCCGACGATGACGGGGTATTGATGTTATTACACTTTGGCACATGTATTAGTATTTGCTTGCCAAGGTTGCCAAAAAGTAATACCACCAACTGAGGATTATAGACACAGAAATGTACTTCGTCTTATTTCTGAGGGGTAGAAGCCTGAGATCAAGGTATCAGTAAGGTTTGTTTCTTCTAAGGTTTTTTTCCTTAGCTTGTACATTGGTTTCCTTTCCACTATATTCACATAATCTTCCCTGTCTGTCTTTCTTTGTCCTAATCTCCTCTTTTTATAAGGACACAAGTCATATTGGAGAGGGCCCACTTTAATCATCTCATTTTCACTTATCGTACTTTTTGCTCCATAGATGCACTTTTTCCCCCAAAGTGGGGGGAGGGGAATGTCTGTGCATCTTATGGAGCAAATATTGCATTACAGACCTTGATGTGTATTACCTGACCTGTCAGCAGTGGTGACAACTGTTAAAAGAGGAAGCGGTGGGCCCATGCGAAACTCCTGGGGGTGCTTAAATGTCCCACTTTACTGCTGAATATCAGGGCATCTGGTCAGTGTGAAGATAGCGAAGCAAGTGACATCAGTGATTGTGAGCAACTGAGCTTTATAAATTTTGATACTAGCGATGATATGTTCTTGGGGTTCCCAGAAAACTAGAAGAGTATTTGAACCTTAACATCTCTCCTCATTTGTTAATGACAGTGATGATAGTTCTTAATACCGCTGTTGACTGCTGTTCACTTCACATGGTTGAAATATTATCCTGTTGTGTTTTATTAAATATTTTAGTACATCATTTGGTTCAGAGTATTTTTTTCTTGTTTACCTCCTCTAAACCTAGGTGTGTCTTATGGCCAGGTGCATCTTATAGTGCAAAAAATATGGTAATTCCTTTTCAGAGACCCTATCTCCAGAAAGAGTCACATTCTGAGGTACTGCAAGTTAAGACTTCAACATATGAATTTAAGGCGCACAGTTCAGCCTTAACAGCACACAAAGAAATTCAGCACCAGAGAAGTTTTGTAACATACCAAGATACCCTAGTAAGTAAAGAGTGGAACTGGGAAATAACCTCATATCTATATGATTCTAGAATTCATGCTTGTATTCTTCCTATATCTCTGTGCTGCCTTTTCAAACTCCTATTAAAGAACTACTGAAATTGGATCTTGCCCCTTATCCCCTGACACTTTTATTTGATAAAGTGGTTTTTGCTCCAGTTTTTCTCTAGGTCTGCAGCTTAATTTTATAAACCATCATATTTGACTTTGCCTATCTGGTTATAGCTTTAATTTTTACCAACTTTGTTCAGCTTGCAATAATCTTCCTCTATTTTCAGTCAGACCCTGGGTCAGAGATACTTATTGTTTATTAATATACACATAGTGCGCCATATTTCCCAGATCGTAATTAGGGAAATAAGAAAATTGTAAAATTGTAAATTTTGCAATTTTCCATTGTAATTAGGTGGGGCTACATAGTTTGTTCTAGACTGTGATCTATTAGTGGAAATAATATGTGCTTATTCCGTGCATACTAAGATCCTTTATTTCAAGCTCCCACTCTTCTCTCTCTTCTCCTACTGTAGAGACCTCACACTATAGACTGACATGATAACATTATGAGGTGAAATATGCCTGGATCCGAGTACTTGCACTGTGATTTAAGGGAGCGACACATACAAGTCCATTATGTTAAGCCAGTGAAATATTTGGATTAATTTGTTACCACAGCATAAACTTGTCTATCCTAATACATGCTAGTCAGATTGGAATTGTATTGCCTTCCTGTAGTCCCTTGAATTACCAGTCCACACTTTCTAAGGTTATTTTCCTCACCCATTGAAGGAATTTACCTTGTTCCATACATTTTGCTCTTTACAACTGCCATATCCATCAGATCTCTCTGATTTAATTGGACTGCCAGTGACAGCCCTGCCTTGGTTGACTGCCATTCAAGTTCCAGTTCTGAGGAGGGTACATCTCTAATACCTGGATGCTCAGTTTTCTGACTCCTGCACCATAATGGAATGCCAGTTTGCCTTAAAATAAGGCAAGAACCAGCCTATAAAGAGACAACGTCAAAAAGAATATTCCCAGTTGTTAATTTAGTGAGAGTGGAGTTACGTTCGCTCATTGAAATTTAATAGCTAATGGGTTATAAGATCTCCGAAACTACAGGCCCAGCATCTGTCTCTTTTTAGTGACTCAATTATCACCACAATAATTCAATGGCATCCTGTTGAAGAAGCATCATTGACATGCTAATGAATGACACCCTGCTCATTTCCATGAACTTCACATCCTTAGGTGATAATTTTAAGCCTGCCATTTTAGATTTCCATTATTACACCACTGACCACACAGACTGGCTTAAAGTTGAACAAAATTGTGTATTGAAATAACTTGCTTAACACTAAATTGCAAATGTCTTAAGTGGTCATCACTTATAATTTTATAAACAGGCACCAATATTGAGACAAATTATGAGAACCCTACTAACTACTTTATTATCTAATTTAATCATCACCTTTTGTATTTAAATTAATCTATTTGGTGGTTTCATCATTGTTTAATGACTGGCCCCATCTTTAATATTTTGATATTATAATTAATTCTTTATTTTCTTTCTTAAGGATTTTATTTATTTTTAGAGAGGGGAAAGGAGGGAGAAAGAGCACGTGAGTGAGGGAGAGACAAACATCAATTTATTGCCTCTCATATGCTCCTGAACCTGGGACCAAACCCACAATCCAGGCAAGCGCCTTGAGCAGGAATTGAACCACAGACCTTTCTCTTTGTGGGATGACACCCAATCAGCTGAGCCACACTGGTCAGGGCTGTTCATTTTCTTTACATTTATATTTTTTCAGTTTGTACTGTTATTTGCTTTTTATTCATTTTTAAAAATTTATCGTCGGCAGCCGTCCGTCTCGAGAGACGATGGTGTAGCTTCTTAAGAGTCTATCTGCACCGCCGAGAATGGCTGTGCAGTCCGACTCGGGAGTGACACGGCATCTGTCTCCCCCCGTGTCGAATCGACATCTTGCGATGACGCCGGAGTGTCCTCTCCAGTGAAGCTGAAGCTACAGAGCCTGGGCAGGGTGATATGGAGGGTCTGTTGTTGCCCATGCAGCAGACCCCCCCTCTCTTCGCAGCTGAAGGGTCCAAGGGAAAGACGGAGTCAATACAGCTTGGCTTCAGGTGCGCCGCAGGAGTTGCCGGTGTTGACTACAACGTCAAACCGCCTTAGGGACTCCGGCTCCGGATTTTCTGTCGGGGTTTACTCCCTTAGCCTTTCCCCTGAAGAGGTATGCCGCAAGGCAGTGGAGGTTTTTTGGAGTCAGAGTTTTCCTTCTCTGATGTACCCTGACTGGAAGATCGAACCAGCGACACTTAGCTCGCAGGCCGACGCTCAATCCACTGAGCCAAACCAGCCAGGGTTTAAAAATTTATACTACACATAATAATAGTACACTCTGGCTTCTTATTAAAAACTGAGAAGTAAAAACCTAAATTCCCAGCCACGTTACAGCCTTTATAGAAGTAGGGAAGATCTAAATAAGTATATACATTTAATTTTTACTTTTTAATTTCAAAAACATAGAAGTTGTTACACTGAGATCTGTAACTGCTTAAAAATGCTTAAAAGTAATCATTTCAAGATTTCTACATGATTTTTTAATTTTAAGTATATTTTATTGATTATGCTGTTACAATTGTCGCAATTGTTTACCCTTAGGCTCCCTCCACCAAAGACCACCCTTTTCTCCAGCAACCCCCCTACCTTAGTTCATGTCCATCGGTTGTGCATGTAAGTTTTTGGCTTCTCCTTTTCCTTTACTATTCTTAACATTCTTCTATCTATTTTTTTCCCTACCAATTATGCTTCTTAACCCCTGTACTTCTTTTTCCCAGTTCTCCTCCTTCCCCCTCCCAGCTGATAACCCTTCAGATGATCCCCATACATATGATTCTGTTTCTGTTCTGGTTATTTGCTTTATTTGTTTTTGTTTTTGTTTTTGCTTTTTAGACTTGTTTGTTGATAGTTGTAAGTTTTTTGTCATTTTAACGTTCATAGTTTTGATCTACTTCTTTTCCTTAAATAAGTCACTCTAACATTTTATGTAATAAAGACTTGCTGATGATGAACTCTTTTAGCTTTTTCTTGTCCGGGAAGCACTTTATCTGCCCTTCCATTCTAAATGATAGCTTTGTTGGATAGAGTAATCTTGTTGTAGGCCCTTGCTTTTCATCACTTTGAATACTTCTTGCCAATATCTTCTTGCCTGCAAATTTTGTTTTGAGAAATCAGCTGACAGTCTTATGGGAACTCCTTTGTAGGGAAATAAATAAATAAATAAAATATTATATTACTTTATTATATAAAGTAATGTATAACATGCTGTGAGGGCTGCAGAAGCAGTTTCTATTCTAAAGAAATTTATAATTTGGTGAGGAAGTGAAATAAACTAATATTTGTTTAAACTTTACATGCCAAACATCGTGCTAGGCAGATTTGATGCATTATTTAATTTAATCATTGCAGTTAAATAATGTTGTCTCCATTTTCTTATCTCATAGCTGAGGAAAGTCAGGCACTGAGAGATTAAATTATTTGCCCAAAGTTACACTTTTAATATAATGAACCAGCCAAGATAGCATGCAGGTACCTATAACACAAGGAATAATGTGACTGATTTATTGGGAAAATAAATAAACCATTATAATGTGTTTTAACATAGTTATTCAGATCAGCGACTCAGTTCTTAGCTTATCAAGGTATGATATTTTCCTGGTCTTTATACCTGGGACTTAAACTAGTCTCAGTTTTCATTTCAAAATAAAATCTCCTCTTCTAGGTCTCCCTGTCTGGTTAAATGACAACTTCATCCTTCCAGTTGATCAGACTAAGATGCTTAGTCATTCTCTTTATTTAGCACTGAATAGTCAGTAAATCAACAATTTATATCAGTACCAACCTCTGTTTTAAGTCAGTACCATCTCATGCTCCTTTTCTCTATCATTGTAGTAGTCTCCTAATGGGTCTTACTGCTTCTGCTCTAATCCTTCTTTAGTCTCTCCTCAACACAGCTGCAAGAGTAACCCTGTTAAAACATGTTATGCTATGTCTTTTCTCTGCTTAAAACTTTTCATTTGTGCTCTAATTCATTCAGAGTTAAAGTTCTTATAATGAACACCCCATCATTTAATTCCCTAATATCTCTATGATTTTATTTCCTACCACTTTCCTTTCACTCACTCAGTTCAGGCCACATTTCCCACCTTATCATTCCTTAAATTCACCAAACATGTACTTACCTCATGGTGTCAGGTTCCATCTCCCAGGAACGTTCTTCCACCAAATATTTTCCTGGTTTTATAGTTCATACTTGCATAAAATACAAATTGACACAATTCTTTTAGAGGGAAGTGTTATGAGATGTCTTAAAATATTCATATTATTTGAACCATCAAATTTTCTTTTCAGAATTACTCCTAAAGAAATAACCCATTATACATGCAAAGATTTATAAGCAGAGATATATGTTTAGTGTAATATATTTGTGAATATTATCAAGACAAAGGGAAAATTATAAATGCCAACATGATGGGCTTTTAAAAATAAATTATGACACCTTGATCCTGTGAACTACATTTTATCCATTGAAATTCATGTTGTAGGACAATATTACTGAAAACATTCTAGCATGTTAACATTTTATAAAATGACTAAAATATGTCCTAACCAAACAAAGGGGCAAACCAGTCAGGTAGCTCCCTAGTTGTCAATATATATGAGAGACTGGAACATGACTGTGACTATAATGAGTGAGAAAAATATATTTGTCACAAAAAATTTTCAGGCAACATACTATTTTGAGTGGCTAGATGCCTCAATGTGGCAATTCAGTTGGATCTGGTATGGTGAGATCATGCTCCAGTCCTAAAACATGACCATGTAATTTCCTATTAAGTAGAATAGGCCCACTTAACTGTATGATTTTGTTTGGATTTAGAAGATGTACAAGTATAGGGCCTGAGAAGCAAGAAGAGTAGATGAAACCTACCCCATGCCAGTGAGACTCTCTGATCTTCTTCATCTGGTACTTATACCCTCCCTTCCAAAGAAATAGCGATGTGAAGGGGTGCCAAATGATTAACTTGCCTGGTGGTGCACATGAGTTTCAGAAGTTTTTCTGTATACATGTTATTTGATATTTTTGTAAGATTCTAGGATTTTCATTACATTTAATTGTGCTTATTAAGTTTGTTTCTTTGGTGCCTTGCACAGGTTAATTTTGTAATGGGGAGAAAGATACTTTTCAAACAAATAAAATATTGTAAGTCCTACTAAGAAAGGGTAGATCCAAATCAGGACAAAATTTGCAAAGATAGATTGTTCAAAAGTGTTTAAAGAATCATTGAAAGAAAATGGACAAGAGAAGAAACCTTTAGATTTCATGGTAAAATGCTGAAGGCAAACAGCTGAGTTGCAAAAAAAAGATGACAATACATTGGGAAGTGGCAGTAAAAAAATTTCACCAAAAATTGAACAAATGAATTTCTAAGCACCACTGAGGATAGAATTGACTTTTCTGAAATATTGATGAATATATATTTTAGGTCTAGAAAGAAATAATGAACAACATAATTTATCCAACAAACACTGATATACTTAATGCATGGCAGGCATTATAAAAAAACCATCTACAACTAATTTGACCTCATGCATTATAACCATATGAGATTAAGCTTATTATCATCCATATTTTACATGTGACAAACTGAGACACAGAGGTTCAATAGTATGCCAAAACTAACACACACAGTTAGTAAATAATAAAGATAGGATTTGAACTTAGGCACTTTCAGCATTTTTCCTTGGCCCCTTAACTATTATAGAACATCACATCTCCAATATGACTAAAATAAGCTACAAGGATAATAGAGAAGGAAGTTGGGCATTGGCAGTAACATACATAGATAAAAAAGAATTGTCAGTAAAAGATCAAAAGAAGAAGTATCCTGTCAGAATGAGAAGATAAAATAGGGTGCATACATCTTATGCCAGAGTGACTTGTGTGAAAGGTGCATTTTCAGAATGGGATGAACATTAGGCTGGTGTCACATCTGGGGAAGAGAAATTGAGGGGATTTCTATGAAAATCCACATAATAAATCCATAGAGTGATGGCTTGCCTTCCAGGACAGATATATGTAAAGAATCTTGTCCAGAGACTCAATGATGGAATTTTGGAGGACTCAGAACACTAACAACAGGTAAAAAAGTACTGACAAAGGTTTTCGATAAACTAGAAGAGAGAAGTTAAATACAATTTCCATTGTAAGATATTTAAATACCCACAAGAATGAGATCTTGTATCTTTCTAAGATGCTCTTCGAACACCCAGACTGATAATGAAGGCAGTGCCTAGTTCTAAGATATTTGTCCTCAGTGTGTAGTCTCCAGATGTGCAGCATCAGGATCACCCATGAACTTGTTAGAAATGTTAATTATTAGTTGTCTCTCCCCCACAAGATCTAGTGAATCAGAAATGCTTCAAGTTTCTAGACATGGGTAGGAGGTGGCTGAAGGGACCCTTGCCTGGCCTAGCTGAATCCAGGTTCTGGAAGAAGACTATGAAGAGACTAAACAGATATAGCTGATTATATATGGGGGAAATTGTAGTGCAGTTGAGTAAAAAAAAGTAACATCAAAATAAGACTCTTTTTTCTTTTACACCCAAGGAATGTGTGCTCATCATTTACATCTTATCTCATTCATGATCCTCAGAAATGTCACAAATATCTGGTATAGATAAGACTCAAGGATGAAATGAAAGTCAAGGATGTACATTGCTCATATTACTTTGATAATAAAGAAAAGTGTTCTCACAACTTATCATAGCTGTTTTGCTTCAGCCACATCAAAATATCCCCAGCCTCAAAATGTTCATGTCAAATCGACCATTTAAAATCATCCTGTTTCACAAGCAGGATCTCAGAATCCAACAAATAAATAATATTGATTTCAGAAAAATGACATTGGCACATTACAAGAATTAAATGTTTTTAACATAATTAAATCCAACCTCTTTGGCAAAATAGCTCAGTTTGTGTTTTCTAGATCTAGATTAAAAATAAAAGATTATGCGTTATTAATTGTTTATCATTTTTCTAAACATTCCAGAATATATTATCAAAGACATATTCAGAGGTTTGAGATTAGAGTCTTCTCTCAGGGTCAGGGGTATAAATCTGGCCCAGGTTGATTGGAGAAGAGTGAAAGTAATTACTACTGGAGGATCTCTGATGGATTAATTAGCTGTGAATGAAGCAACAGCTTGCAGTTTACCATATTTTATAAGCAGTTTCTATTAGATGGATAATCAGTTGCATACAAAATTCCTTTTTCAGGTATGACCAATGTCTCTTTACAGCAAGGTGACAGCATCATGTGGCAGTTTCTTAAACTTATCCGTTGAAGATTCCTAAAGGTATAGAAGGATCTATGAATATGATAAATTAGGGATGTCTTGGGGTTTCTATGAACACATCAGTCTTCTATGAACAAAAAATTTCTGTAAATGTTTTCTTATTAAAAAATTAAGTAGAGTTTAATTTTATTTTATACCTATGTTTATTTTGATCTAAAAATAATGATTTAATCTACTACTATCAGAAGAAAAAGACATTTTAAGTGGGTCTGAGCTTTAGAATTTGCTAATGATCTGGCACAGTTTCCGTGATTTCTCTATCTCATGTCTACATCTGAGACATCAATAACACAATGGAACAATTTTTAATATAATTCCGGTTGAGTTTGATTTCTCAGCTGTTTTAGACTTAAATTGGCATTCTGATTTCAAAACTGCAGTTACTTTTCTACTATCACATCAAGTTTTTCTCTACAGCTTATATTAATGTGACCACTCTAAGCTGGATCAAGCCTGGATCGAGGGAAGCACTAGTGTTCTCCTATTAGCTGAGAGCAAACCTCTCTCGAGTGGGGAAGGGTGGACAACATAGGAGACCAGCGACAGGTTCATACTTGTCTAGGCTATTCAGTTACACATGACACAGTGTGCTGAGAGGTTGTGTTCTGCTCTATATAGTGAGTTGTATTCCAAAGTGTAGTCCGAGTTCTTGTCTGTATACAAGGAGTTAGCAGAATTTATTTTTTTATTTACATGTGTACTTATTTCCTTTCCTTCAGATCATGTCTGCCTCTGCTATTTCTTGTCATAAGTGCCGAAACAACCCTGATTCGTTTTGTTATATCTGTGGTAGTTTCACCATTCCCAGTGAAAGGACAAACAGAGCATTTGTCAGGCAAGCCTATTTTGCATACTTTAAAGTAAAACTTGGTGATGATGATAACTTTGGGGCCCCTCACAAGGTGTGCAAGTGGTGTGTCAAGAGTTTACGGATGTGGATGAAGGGAACACATGATAAATTGCCATTTGGTATGCCGATGGTTTAGCAAGAGCCCAGAGCTCATTCCAGTGACTGCTACATTTGTATAGCAAAAACGTCAAGATATAACAAGAAAAATAAATGTAAAATAGAGTATCCTAGTCTACTATTAGCTATACACCCAGTGCCTCATTCAGCTGAAATCCCAGTGCCAGTTTTCATTGAACTACCCTCTTTAAAAAAACAGGAGTATGGTGAAGAACTAAGTGACAGCAACGATGAAGATTTTGAAATTGAAGATGACTCAGTTCGTAAGGGATTTGATCAGCAGGAGTTGAATGATTTGGCACGAGATTTGGGACTATCCAAAAAGGCTTCAGAACTCTTAGCATCAAGACTGCATGAGAAAAACTTGCTTGAAAAAGGAGTGAATGCATCCTACTTTCAATCAAGAGAAAATGCATTTCTGCAGTGCTTTTGAAGTGACGGTGGCTTTGTGTATTGCCATAACATACATGGTTTAATGGAGGAATTGGGAATTCCAATCTATAATGCAACTGAATGGTGACTGTTCATCAATAGCTCAAAGTGAAGCTTGAAGTGTGTCCTTCTCCACAATGGCAATTTGTTTGGTGCATTCCCAATCGGCCATTCAGTTTGTTTTCATGGAGAATATGAAGACATAAAGAAAGTCATAGATCTGTTGCAATATCACAAGCACAATTGGATCATCTGTGTTGACCTTCAAATGGTCTGCTTTCCTTCTTGGTCAGCAATGCTAATAATACACCAAGTATCCCTGTTTTCTGTGTATGAAGGACAGCAGAGCTCATGAGAAGCATTGGGTGGAGTTGAATTGGCCTCCAAGGTCTGACCTCAAACCTGGTGATTCAAACATTTCTACATGAGCCACTTGCTGACAGAAAGAACATTATATTCCCACTTCTGCACATAAAACTGGGTCTCATGAAGCAATTTGTTCAGGCTTTGCCAACTGAAGGAGACAGTTTCAAGTATCTAATTTTGGCATTTTCTAGCCTGTCATTTGAAAAGATAAATACCTTAATATTTATGTTTGGTAGCAGAACTTTACTACTTGTACACAGTTTGACTTACAGTAACAATATATAGCCTTTATATGAATAAAATAACTAAATAAACAGTATATTTGGGTAATTTTTTCTTTATTTTCCATTGCATGTATGTTTTGTATGATTTTGGGGACAAAGGGTGGGTATTCTGTACCTTAAAAAGTTGACATGATGGAGAAAAACTGGGGTCATTTTTGGATTCAGATGCCAAAAGCTAGTCAAAAGCAAGTGTCAGATATAACTCAAAAAAATTGTGTTCCCCAGTGTAATAGCTGTTGTTTAATCATTTTTAGTAACAGGAAGCTGACCACATATCAAAACAGCCCATGCAAGCTTTTCATAATCGGAAATGTTGCAAAGGTTTTTTTTTATTGTTGTTGTTGATTTGGGGCCACTCACTGTTATGACATAGATTGTGCACCCTCACCCCAATTCATATACTGAAGCCCTAACTTCCAGCATCTCAGAATGTCACTGCATTTGGATATAGGTGAGTAAGTAAAAAATGAGCTCACTGGATTTTGATAGACAACTAGCAGTCACTGCCATGTGCGGTCTCTTTTAATCTACACGTAATTTATGACCCAGTATTAATATTATTCTCTTATAACACACAAAGCACTAATGTGTAAAGAAGTTTGAGAACAAGTCCAAAGTCATATGGATTCTAAATGGTTGACCTACCAATTCAATCCAGTTAACTAACTCCAGAGTTCACATACATCATTATTACCATTACTACCACTACTACTGCTGACACCACAACTATTACTACTACAATTACTACTGCTGCTGGTGGTACTACTTTGCTACTACACACACACACACACACAAACACGCACATGCACAAATAAGCTTCTTTATACCAAAGACTATGTTTTATTTGCCTTTAACTTTAAGTACTTGTTATAATACTAGGCCCTAAGTAATTAGTCATTGAATGAAGGGATGGATCAGTAAATGAGTATTATTAGCTCATTCAATCAGTTAAAAATCCACTTGAATTTACTGTCATTTAGTTTATTTTCCTTTCTTATATAAATATATATGAAGTGATACTATCAAATCATTTTTTTACACCAAGACAAAAATATATGTGTGCACACACAAACTTTTCTACTAAATTAACCAATCTATTAATTTAGTATCATTAGCACAACATAGTGTTATTGAACCTTTCCTGACTGCTAGTAATTTCTACGCTATCAGAGCTATAAAGTCACCTGATTGGCAGTCTGTTTGGGATTTTCTTGTGCATTGATATTAAGATCATGAGTGTGGAATTTATGGGGTTCAGCATTTTTGGGAAAGGAGAATTAAATATTGTCTACCTTTTGTCTTCTGTCAGTGTATGCAGGTTTATCTCTTGGGCAGACCAAGGACAGAGGCCACCAGCAAGGCAGAGATAATAAAAAAGTTCTTAGAGAAAAATCTATATTTTAAAAGAAAACACAGCATCAGAGTAGTCAAAAGAAAAAAACATTTTGTTTTCTATTGTCTTAGTGATTATTTTGTCATCCAATATGCCTTTTATTTTCATTACAAATGGGAGCAGTAGGTATCAACATCTCATCTGTGCCCAGGGCCTCTAAAAGTTGTACCCAGTCTTCTGGCACTCCTCTTATTCTACACATATCAGTAATTATCACTGTTAAAGATTTCTGTTCACATGTGAAAGCTCCTTTGGAGAGTTTGATTTAATTTAACCTGAAGTAGGATACTTGACTGTATTTCAAGTTTTCACAGAAAACAGTTAAATTCTAAAATAAAATATTTCTCCATGAAGTGTTTGAAATTTGTGTTTTAATGACATGTCCTAATTTTAACTCATAACGTTACACTACATTTTTTTCTGATTGGCAATTTATAACATTCATTCACTTGCTCAAACTATGTCGTGACAGTTATTAATATTAGAATTTTTTTCAATATAATACAAAATCTGCGATGTATTTACTAAATCTTCTCTAAAATTTCTTCCAATAAATAATCAGTTTTTTAAATATTGTTTTTCTATTTCAGTTGTCCCATTTTTTCCCTCATTGCTCTACCTTGCACCGCTGACCTCCTCTCACTCCCACAGTCAATCACCACCCTGCCACCCTGTTGTCCATGTCCATGAGACATTTATACATGTTCCTTGACTAGATATTTCCCCATTCTTTCCCCTCTTATCCCCCTCCCCCTGGTCACTGTGAGTATGTTCCTTGTTTACATGTCTCTGGTGCTATATTGCTCCTTTGTTTGTGTTTTTCATTAGTTTTCTATTATTAGGGAGATCATATGGTAGTTGTCTTTCACCGCCTGGTTTATTTCACTAAGAATGATACTCTCCAGCTTCATCCATGTTGTCAAAAATGGTAGGAGTTCCTTTTTTATTCTGCTGCATAGTATTCCATTGTGTAAATGTACCACAGTTTTTTGATCCACTCATCCACTGATGGGCATTTAAGCTGCTTCCAGCACTTAGCTATTGCAAATAGAACTGCTACAAACATAGGGGTGCATAAGTTCTTTTGAACTGGTGTTTCAGGATACTTCGGGGATATACCTAGCAGTGGAATCACTAGATCAAATGGCAGTTCTACTTTTATTTTTTTTGAGGTAATTCCATACTGTTTTCCATAGTGGCTGCACCAGTCTGCATTCCTGCCAAAAGTGCACTAGGGTTCCCTTTTCTCCATGTCCTCGCCAGCACTTGTTGTTTGTTGAATTGTTAGTGATGGCCATTCTGACTGGTGTGAGGTGGTATCTCATTGTGGTTTTAATTTGCATCTCTCTGATGGCTAGTGATGTTGAGCATCCTTTCATATGCCTATAGACCCTCTGTATATCCTCCATGGAGAAATATATGTTCAGATCTTTTGCCCATTTTTTAAATTGGATTGTCTGTCTTCTTGGTGTTGAGTTGTATAAGTTCTTTATATATTGTGGAGACCAAATCTTTGTCTGACATATCATTGGTAAAAATGTTTTCCCATATTGCTCATTCTTTTTTTATCTTGCTGATGTTTTCTTTTGCTGAATAGAGACACTTTAGTTTGATGTAGTCCCATTTGTTTATTCTTTCCTATATTTCCCCTGGCCTAGGAGATATATATCAAAGAAAAAATTGTTACATGAAATATCCAACATTTTACTGCCTATGTTTTTCTCTATGACTTTTATGCTGTCACAGATTACATTTAAGTCTGTGATGAAGCGGATGTGACTCACACACCCTAGGCTTGGTTGGAAGCTGCTCTGTCCAGCAGAGTCTTCATGACCATGGCGGAACAAACTTACCCAGGACATTTTATTATGTCTGATGAAATAATTTTTACCCAAGGACATTTCATTATGTCTGGGGGAAGGAAGGTGGCTGCTCTCTCTAGTGGAGAACAGCAATTAGACCTTCTTCCCTCATGCCTTTTATTGAGGAGGATACACATGAGAGATACAAGGTCAAGATTCATAAGTCATCAATAGTTTGGAGGTGTTAGGATTACAGTTGACAGTAACATTACATGTACTAGTATAGAGGGTACAGTGACCAGTCTGTGTCAGGGTCTATCAAACATCTTGACACCACACTGGCAGTAGATGCAAGGTTTAATACATTTCTTGCTAGAGATTGTTTATGTTATATTAAAAGATAAGTAGAGCAAGTTCTAAAACGTAATAAGCATTCTTTAAATCCAATTCCCATGGGAACCCTCTGAGTGACTTTTGGTTATGTCTCCTGTGCAGCCTTATGTTGAGACTTAAAGACAAGCACAGCCAGAATGCTGGCAGCAGTCATGCTCAGGCTGGGCTACAATTTCCTAAACTACGAGGAGCCGTTGCATACATTTGATCCATCTTGAGGTTATTCTGGTGTGAGGTATAAGTGAGTGGTTTAGTTTCTTTTTCTTTTTTTTCCATGTTCCTGTCCAGTTCTCCCAACATTATTTGTTAAAAAGGCTATTTTCACTCCTCCATTTTATGCTTTCTTCCCCTTTGTCAAATATTAATTGACATAGAGACCTAGGTTTATTTCTGGGCTCTCTATTCTGTTCCATTGATTTATATGTCTATTCTTATGCTAGTACCAGACTGTTTTGATTACAGTGACCTTGTAGTATAGCTTGAAATCAGGTAATGTGCTTCCTCCTACTTTGTTCTTCTTTCTTAAGATTTCTGAGGCTATTTGGAGTTTTTTATGGTTCCACAGAAATTTTAAAAGTACTTGTTCTGAGTCTGTGAAATATGTCATTGACATTTAAATAAGGATTGTGTAGAATCTATGAATTACTTTGGGTGGTATGGACATTTTAATGTTAATTTTTCCCATCCACGAACATATTTCCATTTATTTGTTTCTTCCTTAATTTCTTTCTTCAGTGTTATGTAGTTTTCCAAATATAGGCCTTTCACCTCTTTGGTTAAGTTTATTCCTAATTATTTTATTTATTTACTTTTTGTTGCTATAGTAAATGGGATTTTTAAATTCCAGTTTCTATCTCTGCTATTCATTGTTGGTGTACAGAAATGCCTTCAATTTCTGAATATTTACTTTGTACCCTGCTTTTTTGCCAAATTCACTTATTAGGTCAAGTAGTTTTTTTGGTGGAGTCTATAGGGTTTTCTATGTACACTATCATTTATTCTGCAAATAATGACAGTTTTACTTCCTTTTTTCCAATTTAGATGCCTTTTATTTCTTTTTCTTGTCTGATTGCTGTGCCTAAAACTTCTAAGACTATGTTGAATAGGAGTGGAGAGAGTGGACATCCTTGTCTTGTTTCTGATCTCAGGGAGAATGCTTTCAGTTTTTGCCCATTGAGTATGATGTTGGCTTCAGGTTTCCCATATATGGCCTTTATTATGTTGTGGTATACTCCCCCTATTCCCATTTTGGTGAGCGTTTTTTACCATAAAGAGGTGTTGTACTTTATCACATATAGTGGAGGTACCACACACACCCTAGGCTCAGTTGGAAGTTTCTCTGTCCAGCAGAGGCTTTGTGACCACGGCAGAACAAACTTTTACCCAGGACACTTTATTATGTCTGGGAGAAGGAAGGTGACTGCATCTCTAGTGGAGACCAGCAGCCAAACCTTCATCCCTTATGCCTTTTATTGAGGAGGGTACATGTGAGAGATACAAGGCTAAAATTCATAAATCGTCAATAGTCATTAGGCATTTGACAGTAACAGATTACACATACCAGTATAGGGGTCACAGTGTCCAGTCTGTGTCAAGGTCCATAAAACATACTGGCCAGGTGCAAGGTTTCATATACTCCTTGCTAGAGATTGTTTATGTTACATTACTGATAAGGAAAGCAGAGCAAGTTCTAAAGCATAGTGAGCATAATGAGTGCTCTTTGATCTAATTCCCATGGCAACCCTCTGAGTGGTTGTCACTCATGTTCCACATGCAACATTATGTTGAGACTTAGAGGCAAGCGCAGCCAGAAAGCTGGTGGCTCTCCATGCTCAGGCCGGGTCTACAATTCCTTAAACCATGAGGAGAGGTTGCCCACAATCACATGCTTTTTTAGCATCTATTGATATGATCTTGTAATTTTTGTCTTTCATTTTGTTTATGTGTTGTATTATATTTATTGATTTGTGAATATTAAGCTACCCTTGCATCCCTGGAATGAATCCCACTCGATTATGGTGAATGATCTTTTTAATGTGTTGCTGGACCCAGTTTGCCAATATTTTGTTGAAGATTTTAACATCTATATTCGTCAGCGATATTGGCCTGTAGTTTTCTTTCTTTGTTGTGTCTTGACCTTGTTTTGGAATAAGAGTAATACTGGCTTCATATAAAGACTTTGGGAGTCTTCCCTCTTCTTGAATATTTTGAAATAGTTTGAGAAGGAAAGGCCTTCATTCTTCCTTAAATGTTTTGTAAAATTTGCCTGTGAAGCCATCCGGTCCAGGGCTTATGTGTGTCAGGAGTTTTTTGATTACTGCTTCCATTTTACTAGATGTTATCAGTGTATTCAGGCTTTCTGCTTCTTCTTGATTCAGTTTTGGGAGATTATATATTTCTAGAAATTTGTCCATTTCATCTAGATTGTTAAATTTCTTGCAGCACACTTGTTTGTATTAATTTCTTACAATCTTTTGTATTTTTGTGGTATTGGTTGTGATTTCTCCTCTTTCATTTCTGATTTTGTTTATTTGAGTCCTTTTTTTTTTTTTTTTTTTTTTTTTTTTTCTTGATGAGCCTGGTTAAAGAATTGTCGATTTGTTAATCTTTTCAAAGAACCATCTCCTGGTTTTATTGATATTTTGAATTGTTTGTTTAGTCTCTATGTCATTTAATTCTGCTCTGATCTTGATGATTTCCTTCCTTCTACTCACTGTAGGCTTTGTTTGTCATTGTTCCTCTAGTTCTTGTAGCTCTCTTGTTATATTTTTTTTTATATGAAATTCTTCTATCCTTTTTGGTGGGTCTGTATTGCTATAAACTTTCCTTTCAGGACTGCTTTCACTGTGTCTCATAGGTTTTGGGCTGTTGTGTGTTCATTACCATTTCTTTCCAGAAACTTTGATTTCTTCCTTGATGTCATTGTTAATCCATCATTATCTTATAACATGTTATTCATTCTCCATGAGTTTGAATATTTTTGAGTTTTTTCCTTGAGGTTGATTTACAGCTTCAAGCTATTGTGATCTGAGGAGATGCTTGATACAATTTCAATTTTCTTGAATATGTTCAGGCTTGTTTTGTGTCCTACCATGTGGTCTATCTTTGAAAACGTTCCATATGCACTTGGAAAGAAAGTATATTTTGCTTCTCTTGGGTGGAAAATTCTGTATGTATCAACTAAGTCCATTTGATGTAGAGTGTTGTTTAATGCCTCAATATCCTTGGTGTTTCTTGTTTTGAAGATCTGTCCTTTGTTGAAAATGGTGTGTTAAAGTCCCCTTCTATGAATGTGTTGCTGTCAATATCCTTCTTGTAGTCTTCCAATATTTTCCTTGTATATTTGGGTGCTCCTATATTGGGTTCATATATGTTTATCAGGGTTATATCTTCTTGATGGATTATTCTCTTAAGTATTATGAAATGTTCTTCTTCATCTCTTTTTATGGTCTTTGCTGTGAAATCTGTTTTGTCTCATATAAGTATTGCTACCCCAGCTTTTCTTTCATGTCCATTTGATTGGAATACTTTTCTACATCCCTTCACTTTCAGTCTGTGTAGATCTTCTGTTTTGAGGTGGGTCTCTTGTAGACAGTATATATGTGTGTCATGTTTTTGTATCTATTCTGCTACCCTATGTCTTCTGATTGAAGCATTTAATCCATTTACATTTAAGGTTATTATTGACATGGATTTATTCATTTCCCTTTGTACTTGTGTTCCTTTCCTCTTTTTTTCATCTTTTTCTTAAAGCATTCCCTTTAGCATCTCTTGCAATGCTGGTTTGGTGGAGATATATTCTTTTAGTCTTCCTTTGTCTGAGAAACTCCTTATTTCACCTTCTATTTTGAATGAGAGCCTTGCTGGGTAGAGTATTCTTGGTTGTAGGCCTTTGCTTTTTATTGCTTGAAATATTTTTGACCATTCCCTTCTGGTTTGTAATGTTTCTGTTGAGAAATTGGTTGATAGCCTTATCGGAACTCCGTTGTATATTATTTGCTGTTTTTCTCTTGCTATCTTTAGGATTCTCTCTTTGTCTTGGAATGTTGCCATTTTAACTATGATGTGCCTTGGAGTGGGTTTTTTCGGGTTCCTCTTTATTGGAACTCTCTGTGCTTCCTGGACTCGTGTAACTTCTTCTCTCATCAGGTTCGGAAAATTTTCTGTCACTATTTCTCCTATCAGTTTATCTATTCCTTCTTCTTATGATCCCTCTTTAATTCCAATGACTCTGATATTGTTCTTCTTTATGCTATCCTGTAATTCCCTTACCTCTTCTTCATACTTTTTCAATCTTTTTTCATTTTGCTGTATCGTCTGATAATTTTTTTCTGCAGTATCTTCTAACTCACTAATCTGATCCTCTGCTTCATTTAGTCTTCTTTTGACTGATTCTACTGTATTTTTCAGTTCAGAGATTGCATTATTCATTTCTTCCTAGTTCTTGTTGATAGTTTCTATGTCCTTTTTTATGCTGGTGTAGTTCTCTGCAAGTTTCCTGTAATTTTCTTGGAGCTGCTGGTAACTTCCTTGGAGGTTGTCATAGTTGTTTTTAAGGTTGTCGAGTATATTGAGCTTCTTCACCATCATTGTTTTGAATTCTGTGTCTGACATTTGGGCTATGTCTATTCCATCTACCTCTCTTTCTGGGGATTCCTCTTTTCTTTTCATTGAGAGGTTGTTTTTGCATCTTACCATGTTGGATTCTTCTTGTTTATGTTTGTTTTTCGGGTTTGTCTGCTTTGACTCCCCACCTTTGTGGTGTGAGATTCTTTATAGGAGATCTGGAGGTTTCAGTGGTGATCTCCAGAGCCTGATGTTCTTCGGTTACCTTTTATGTTGTTTGTTTATGTTGTCTGGTTATATTTCAGATGCTCTTTGTTAGGATCTTCCTTCTGGGTAGTTGATTGAGAGTTACTCTATCCATTTTGTCTTGAGTTCTTTTGTGGAGATGTCAGTTCAGCTTTTGTGTGTCGTCTTGTTTTTCTGTGTCTACAGCTGGTCTAATGAGGCAGGTCAGAGTTTCCTGTTCCTTGCAGCAGTGGTGTGTGCCTGCACGGCGCGTTCCTTTGGTGCCTGTTGGAGCTAGCCAAGGTGCCCTTGCACGCGCGCCTGTGCACGCACATGGCGGCTCGAGATCTTGCCTCAGGCTTGCTGCGCAGCGTTCTAGGAGTTGGTCTCTGGTCTCTTAGGGTGGGGCCCCAGACACTTGGGCACAGTGGAAGTGAACGATTGGTGCCTATTGAAGTCGGTGAGGTGGTTTTGTGCTCGATCGCCCGTGCGCGCACAAGGCTGCTGGAGAGCTTGCCTCAGGCCTGTCGCACAGCATTCTGGGAGTTGTTCTCTCCAATTTTCTTATTTTTTATGACCAAGTAGTATTCCTTTATGTATATGCCCCATAAGTGTTTTGTCCACTCAACTACTGATGGACACTTGGGCTGCTTCTAGATCGTGGATATTATAAATAATGCTGAGATGAACATAAGGGTGTTTATGTTCTTTTGAATTAGTGTTCTAGGCTTCTTCCAATATATTGCCAGAAGTGGGATCACTGAGTCAAAAGAAATTTTCATTTTTAGTTTTTTGAGGTATCTTCATACTGCTTTCCACAATGGCTGCAATAATCTGCATTCCCACCAACAGTGCAAAATGTCCCCCTTTCTGCACATCTTGACCAGCACTTGTCGTTTGTTGATTTATTAATGAGAGCCACCTAAAAGGTGTGAAATTATATCTCATTGAGGTTTTTGCAGAGCAAAGTAAATTATCAACAAAATGAAAAGACAACCCAGAGAATGAGAGAACATATTCACTGATACATTGGATAAGGGGTTGATATCCAAAATTTACAAAGAACTCACAAAAGTCAACACCAAAAAACCCAAACAATCTAATTTAAAAATGGACAAAGTACCTGAATAGACTTTTCTCCAAAGAGGACATACAAATGGCCAATAGACATATGAAAATATGTTCAATGTTGCTATTTTACTCTTTATACCAATATTCCTCTCTCTCTTGATTTCCTTTTCTTCTTAAAGCAAGCCCTTTAACATTTCTTGCAATACTGGATTGGTGGTAATGAGATTGTATAGTTTTGTTTTGTTTGTTTGTTTGTTTGTTTTGTTTTTGTGTGTGTGTGTGTGTGTCTGGGAAGGTCTTTATTTTGCTTTCAATTTTAAATGATAGCCTTGCTGAATAGAGTAGTCTTGTTGTAGGTCCTTGCTTTTCATCATCTGAATACTTTATGCCAATCCTTTCTGGTCTGAAGTGTTTGAGAAATCAGCTGATAGCTTTATGGGAGTTCCCTTATAGGTAACTAATTGCTTTTAATATTCACTCTTTCTTTTTAACCTTTAAGATTTGAATTTTGATGTGTCTTAGTGAGGTCCTCTTCAGTCTCATTTTGATGGGGATTCTCTGTGCTTCCTGAACTGTGTACCTTTTTTATTCACCAGATTCAGGAAGTTTTCAGCCATTATTTATTCATACAAGTCCTCTATCCTTTGCTCACTCTTTTCTGTGCCTGGTAACCCTACCATGTGGATGTTTCAATGCTTAATGTTGCTTCATACGTCCCTTAGTCTTTGCTCATTTTTAAAAGTACTGTATTATATTCTTTTGGATTCTGTGCTTGGGTGTTTATTGTTATTTTGTCTTTTAAGTTGTTGATTTGATCCTCTACTTCATATAACCTACTATTGATTCTTTCTAGCATATTGCTTATTTCAGATATTGCATTCTTCATTTATGACTAGTTCTTTTTTATGGTTTCTATGTCCTATTTAATGCTTACTATCTCTTTTTTTAAGTTCTCACTGAGATCATTCATTCTACTCCTAAGGTTCTTAAGCATTGTTATAACCATTGTTTTAAACTCTGCATCTGGTGTTTTGGTTGCTTCCACTTTATTTAATTGTTTTTCAGGATATTTCTATTGTTCTTCCATTTGGGGCATGTTTCTTTGTCTCCCCATTTTATCTTTCTGTGTTAGGTAGATGTGCTATGACTTCCAAACTTGGTATGATGGCTTTATGATGAAGATGTCTTATTGGGCTCAGTCGCACAATCTTCCAGATCATCTGAGCTCAGTGCTCTAGGAATGTTTCTTTTAGGTTGTGTGAATCCTCCTGTTGTAGTTAAGTCTTGAATGCTGTTGGCCCTTTTGTGGGTGAAGTTAACTCTCAGGCTGGCTGGTTATAAGGATAAACCTCAATCACCCTGTATGAGTTATTGTGCAGAGGCTGCTTCCCTCTGAGGCAGAGTTATTCCCAGCAGGTTCTGGTGCCTGCAGGAATTCCCCTTTGGGTGTGCTGTTTGCATGATAAGTTGTGTTGAGCTCTGGAGTGGTATGAAGCCTATCATTTGTTGTGTTGGTTTTTGAGTCTAATTTTGTGGGTTTCAGGTGCAGGTCGATGTCAATGTTGGGTGTAACCAGCCTTGATATATCTGTCTGGAGATGCCATGCTATTCACTGTTTGCACTTGTGTCTACTGGGCCTGGGTGTGTGTGTGTGTGAGGGGCCAATACATGTACAAGGGTCTACTTCCTTCAGCATGGAGCTGGGCAAAGATCTGTAAAAGGTTCTGTGCTACCTAAGGTCTGTCTCTATCTGTCAGATATTCACCTCCCTGTGAGGTTGCCTGGTCTTCCAGAGACTTCTGAAAAAAGACTGTAGAGTTAACACAGGCTGGCCACAACCCTCATACCCTTTTATAGGTTGTGAGCTTGGTAACGCAGGTGACCAGGATCAGGAGGATTGGTCTAGTGGTTCCCCTACTTAGGGATCACATGGTCAGGCACTCAAACAAGAGAAAGTGGCCTCTGCTTCAGAGCCAAATCACTCAGTCTGCCAGAGTCTCCAACTCTAACTCTTCCAGGAGGAACATGCCACATGTTCATGTTGGGGGCAGCTTACCGTCTCCTCTGCAGTAACACACTCAGCTGGGTAAAGCCACCGGGCTAGAGAGGACAGATCAAAAGTCTCCCATTAAGGGTGATTCCAACTGAGCCCACAGGAGGGGGCCAAACACTTCATCTTAGTACTAGACAATAGCCCTCGAGGGACACACACTTCAAATGTCCCATCTCCCAGCAGCTCTTTCTTCTTCCCATGAAACTGAGCTTAGAAGTAAGGGGTATAGGGGACTTGGAAGAGCAGATCCAGTGTCTCATTGGAGATGGTGCCCTGAAACCTATAGGAGAGAGGCAAACACTTCTTTCTTTTTCCCAAGATAGCATGTGCTGAGCTTGCAGTGGAAATAGGAGTGGTCCGCCGTGATGTAGTCACACAACCAGCACACACTCGTCTGATTCCTGGATAAAAGCCTATCCAGGAGACATACTCCTAAGAGTTCCAGCTTTGCACAGCCCCCTGATCCCCTGTGTAACTGAGCTCAGCAGGATGAGGCTGGCCATGTTATTCAACACGTGGGATGAGAGGGTGTCGGCTGTGTGCTTGAGCTTTGTAAGACCTGTCTCCTTTCCAAAACCCACAAAGTTCAGCCTCTATCTGAATTTCCATCAAAAACCTTCTCAGAAAAATAACACCCCAAAGGTCATTTCTGGGTGCATCCAGCAAACCCCTCTGTAGAATCCAATCACAGCTAAGTGGCCTTGCCAGCAGCCAGAGAATAGAGCCGTGCATTCCTCAGGCTGCTGCTGTAATGATAAGAGTGCTTCATCCTGGGAAGGTGGCATCTGGGTCTAGAAGACTCCCTTATTTCCCTGGTGGATTGAATTTCCAACGACTTTCACCAGTAGATGCTATGCTTGCTCCTCTTCCTGTCTCTATGCTCTGGATTGGGGTTCCTTAATTTGGTTTTATAGCCAAGATATCCCTCTGGCTTCTCAGCTGCCACATGTGGGTGCAGGGGCAAGCTCTCTCTGTGTTGTCACCCTTCTTGCCAGCCTCTATGTGGTTTCTTCTGTAAATTCTCAGTTATAATATTTCAATTCACCTAGACTTCAATTTGCTGTTCAGGTTGATTGTTCTATAATTTAACTGTAAATCCAGTTTGGGGCCAGAAGCAGGTGTTTATAGCTTCCACCTACTCTGCAGCCATCTTGGAATATCCCTTCTTATATGCTTTAAACCATCTCTAGATTACTTATAATGCTTAATACAATGTAAAAAGTTGTTATATGGTGTCATTTAGGGAATAATGACAAGAAAAAATGTCTGTACACTACATGTTCAGTACAGATAAAACCACCATAGGCCTAACTACATAGCACACACCAGCAACAATATAACTTTTTTTTGTGAATATTTTCTGTTTGAAGTTGGTTGAATTCATGGATGTAGTACCCACAGATATGCAGACCAACTAACCCTACAATGAGAACCACAAAACACTAATGAGATAAATTGGTAAATACAAAGTGAATTGAAGGACATACCATTTTTATGGATTAAAGACTCAATGTTTTAAATTCTCCTGAATTTCAATAAAAATTTTGACAAGTTATATGTGTCTGTGTACGAGGTAATTTTACAACTTACACGAACATTTAATAGAACAAGATTACAAAACAATATCAAAGTTATACAAAGAAAATCAAAGCTGGAATAAATAAGTTTCTATATGTAAATATTTGGAAGTCCACGATAATTTGGACAGTGTGGTATTTGTGCAATAATGGAAAAATAACCCAATGGTGAGTCCAGAAAATATCCCACATGTATATTAACCTGATTTATGGCAATAATGCTGCTGCACTATAGTAAGAAAAGGTTACTATTTTCAGTAAATGGTACTTGACCAATTAACAGTCAAATGTAAAAAGTATTTTACTTGATACATAAAAATAAATTCCAAAGCATTCAGATCTAAAAGTGAACATTAAAACAATAAAGCATTTCAGAGAAAACATAGCAGAATATCTTCATGATCTGGAGGTGGCAAAAAATAGCATTTTTATACATAAAAATATTAATACACTGTACCTTATTACAATTAAAAAATTATATTCTACAATATTCACATTTAAAAGGTGAAAAAGTAAGCTACAAAGTAGGATTAGGTAGTTGCAATATATATCCAACAAAGGACATGAATACAAAATATATAAAAGATTACAAATAAATTAAAAAAAGACTAACAACCTAAAACAAAAATGAATTGAACTTAAATGAGCATGCTATGAAAGAAGATAGTAAAATGGCCAATAAACATGTCAGAATGGTACTTAGAATAATTAGTACTCAAAAAAATTATTAAAACTTCAATGTGATACCATCTACATCAGGGTGGTTAAAATTGAAGACAGGCAATTTCAAGTATTGGCAAGGACACCCAGCAATCAGTTTCTTATCCATTGCTGACAGAAGTGTATAGTGGTACAGCTGCTTTGGCACACTGATTGAGACTATATACTAAGGTGGAATATATGCAAATTCTATGATGTAGCATTACTACTTCTAGATGGATATCCCCAAAGATAAGTATATATTTCTATCAAGACATATACAAACATGTTCATAGCAGAATTATTTGTAAGAGCTCAAAAGTTGAAACTTTCTAAATGTGCATCAACAAAGAGAATGCATAAATATAGTATAATAATGACAAGTGCAATCCTGTACAGTAATGCACATGAACAAACCACAAAAACCTTTAACAACATGTTGAGCAAAGGAATTCAAACACAAAAGAGTACATAATGTACATATTTTATAATTTCATATTGTGTTCACTGATGTCCAAGGACCACTATTGGGTTAATTTGCAAACACCATGCAACGTAGCATGTCAAGTAACTTCACAAAGATCAAGTGAACCTCTCCACATTAATTCTTATTTATTAGCTTTCTGAGTATCTGTACCTGAGCTACATTGCTTTTCTTATTTTTTTTTTTAAAGTAGTGAAGCTTTTATCTGTTCCGATTCCATCTTAGATGCTATTCTTTCTATGTGGACCAATTTTGCCCACAATTACAGAACAAGTACTCCCAGTCTACTTTAACATAGTGCCTCTGACTTGTTTTGACACTTTGGATTACATCAGCATCTATCACCAAAGTAATCATTTAAGAGATCAAGGGAAGAAAAATGAGAAAGCCTGCATATAATGTGGATATTACTTTCAAAGTAATAGCTCTACCACTTTAGCAAAATAATAGAGGGCCCATTTTAAATTGTGACTTTGTAGACAGATGTTCGGGAAGGACCAGATGTAGCTTTCAGAGTGACCATAAGAGCAATGGGGAAAAATGGGACAACCGTAATTGAAAAACAAAAAAATAAAAGAAAAAAAATAATAAAAAAAGAAAGAATAACAGTTTTACCTTTTATTAAGAACTGCAAAACATTAACTTCATTATACTCAAAGAAAACATAAACTATGAACTTACTAAAAGCATGCATTTACACATTTTTGTTATTATTTTATTGAGGTGTAGCATAAATTAATCATTTTGGAGTGTACAATTCAGTGGCATTTAGTAGATTCACAGTGTTTTACAACTACTATTTTTACCTAGTTCTAAAACATTTTCATCACTGCAAGAGGAAACCTTGTACCCACAGAGCAGTTACTCCCCACATATATTTTAACATAGTAAATTTAAATGTGTGATTGGTGCTTATGCTATGTATGTATTTAGGAGACAAAACTAGATTGATATTTTGAAGTGATTACAACTAAATCTTTTACTGTTGCCACTAACCAATTACCTTATTATCAATACTTTTGTAGTTCAGTTTCATTTGGACAAGATAACTAAACAATGAGTGACTAAGTGAAAAATAATAGCACAGCTAAGCATTTAGTTTCTCAAAATAAAAGCATTATGGAAAATTCAATATTTTTTGAACTTTCTAGTTTGTAATACTTTAGAAAACACTCAGAATATGCAACTACTACATGTGTGTGTGCGCTCACACACACACACACACACACACACACGCACATGCACATACACATACAGATACACATAACCTCTAAACCCCAAGGTGGGCAGCTTTCATTACTCTATAGAGCTAGGATAAAAGAACCTCGGTTAGCTTTAACTAACTGGTGAAGCTTTTAATCTGGAAGCTCTGAAAATCCCACCACAGTGGGGCCTTGCACTACACAATTTATTAATTGGTATGCTGCTTCCCAGTATTGCAAAGTTGATAATGTCCTCTGGTGTTGTGTGTATAGCAAGAGACTGTCTTAGAGGTAATATTTTTCTTTTGGTAACAAATAAAACAGAGCAAATTGAAAGAAAATAGTTATATTTATTTACACTTAACCTTCTCTAGTAATCCCGTCAGTTTGTATAATCATATCACCACATGGCTACATTCTGCTTTAATAAGGTCTAATGGAAGCTATGCAGGTTATTAATTATTTATTCCTCCCTCAATTATTCTTTCTAATTTCCGTTTCCACTTTTATTCTTCCAGTCAGTCCCTACCTAAGCTGTTTCAGTTTCTAAGCAAATGCATATTTATTGTGGGATGTATTTAATATGCCAAATCAATGCCTTCTGTTTTCGGGCCTTAAAAAAAAATGTAGGTAGTTTTAACGCTCCCCCACTCCCCGACCAACCAAAAGTAGAGTGCAGGGAGTAGGGAACTGGATAATATATTTATATCTGTTGTGGATGAGATTTACCTTTACTCTTGGAACTTAGCTGTTTAATGCATATTATTTATAAAGAAAATACATAGTAAATGAGATTTAATGCATGTCTGAGTTCATTAAAAGGGAGCTGTTTCAGAGAATCATGGAATCTTAGCACCAGAAGAGATCTTTTGGCATGCATCAAATTCAACCTTCTCATTTTATTTTAGAGGAAACCTAAATGCTTAGCATAGAGCAGAGCTGAACAAATACTCTTCCCTTTGCAAAATGAAAATTGGCTGAAGAACCTGAGCAGATTATTTGTGGGGAACCTAAATGACTAAAAATACTTGTGAAGCACTTATTAGGAGTCAGGCACTCTTTTAAGTGTTTTTAAACAAATTAAAGTAATTCATCTTCACCTCAACCCAATAAAAGGAAGGTATTTTATCACCTTTTTACAGATGGGAAAATGGAGGAACATAGAATTTAAGTGGCTTGACAAAAGTGACACAGATCAAGACAACAGATCCAAGATTTCAACCCAGGTATATTGACTCTATAGTCCAAATTCTACAGGGAGAAAAAGAACAAGGCTAATACAGAGAGAGAAGCAGAAAATATATACCATGTGACATCAGAATAAAAGAAGATAAAGGGGCATGTTGGGGTCAGAGGAGAGCAAAAGAATTATTTTCTTTTTTCCATATTTCCTGAAAGAATTTCTGTGAGATTCCCCTGTATCCTTATAATGAATTTGTTCTTTCTTTGATCTTGGGATAGATTTCTGTTTCTAGGTACTTGCATCTGAATAATTCTTAAGATGCATAGAAACTGAATTTGGTCTTTCACATGAAAGATGATTTCCATAAATCTTTGAGAAGGGTCTGAGAGTAAAAGCTATGACACCCACACTCTTACTCTACTCCATCTTTATTTCCTTTCACTCTTAGTTCTCTTGTACTCCTGCTTTGATGCCACCCTCATACATTCAAAGCTTCATGTTTGTCACTGCAGTCCTCTTCTAGACCTTAACATGACTCCCTTTCAAACCACTTTTTAAAATCTTCTCACCCTCATTCTCTGTTATTCCAAATCTTTATTCCTCCATTCTCTTTTGTCCCATTTCAATATTGTCAAATATTTCAAATGAAACTAACAAAATGATCACTTATGGAGAAAAATATTTCCTATATCAATACACCAGTTTCAATGCCATATATTTTTTGCAAAAGGTCTCATGCTAATACCTGTATATATGCACAGTAAGTTAGCACTTATAAAACGATTTCACATAAGCTCCTTCATTATAGTCTCACAATACATTGATGAAGCAATTAAGTTTTTTTTTTAAGTTTAAAATTTTATCTACTTAATTGAAAGTACTTTTTGTGAAGGGGCTATTTTTTAATAAAATTTTTATGATCCACAAAGTGACTGGAGTCCAGTGAGTATTTCATGTTCTTCAAAAACTGGATGGTAAGTTAATAAATGAATAACTAAAGGAAGAATCAATGAGTGAAAACGAAGCATTATTAATATTTATCCACATTTTCTTGATACAAGGCCAAACCAGTTCTAGAACCAAGGTGTCTGAGTCCTGGCATAGACCTTTTATCCATTATACCAACTTGCCAACACTCAGCATGAATTCTACTTATGCACCTCTAACAATTAGAAACTTTTTTTTCTTTTCTTTTTTGGTTTTTCAATTACAGTTGTCCCATCTCTCCCCCACTGCTCCCCCCAACCCAGCCCACCTCTTCTCCCCCAACCACACCCCTCCCCGTTGTCCATGTCCATGAGTCAACCATACACACTCCTTGACTAGACCCCTCCCTTACCTATCCCCCTTCTCTCCCTCCCCCCTCCCCCCTATTGACTACTATTCTACTCTTTGTCCCATTCAGTTTGTTTGTTTGTGTTGTTCTTTAGTTTCCTGTATTAGGTGAAATCATATGGTATTTTGCTTTCTTTGCCTGGCTTATTTCACTAAGCATAATTCTCTCTACTTCCATCCATGTTGTCACAAATGGCAGGAGTTCCTTCTTTCTTTCTGCTACATAGTATTCCATTGTGTAAATGTACCACAGTTTTTTGATCCACTCATCTACAGATGGGCACTTAGGCTGTTTCCAGTACTTAGCTATTGTTAACAGGGCTGCTATGAACATAGGGGTGCATATCTTAACTCCATTAATTGAAAAAGACTATCTCAAACTTTGTATCTTATTTCAAAGGCATTTTTCCCAACACTGCATTCATTTTAAGGAAAACCTGTAGATAGGCATTATAAAGATATACGAGAGCAAAGAGGAGTCATGAATAAAAATAATAGTGCATTTTAAAAGCAAACAAACCAGAATTTATACATATAAATGAGTGCTATCTTTCTAAGTAGTCCCCCTGGGAGAATACACACATATTCCAGTGATGGTACCTTTGCTCAAAATGCCTTTGGAACTCTTGTATGGGCAATGACTTCTAAGACATATTGAAAAAAATGCACAAGAAATTCCATTTTATTACTTTATATTCACACATTACATATAACAAATCTTTTTAGACATATCACTCTACAGGATATCAGGTAAAATTCTAATGAAATGTACTTAGCAATGTTCCTTAACACATTACAAATTTTCTCTTGATAATAAACAGGCTGTGCCTTGTCTGGTGTGGCTCTGGATTGAGCGCTGGACTGTGAACCAAAATGTTGCCAGTTTGATTCCCCATCAGGGCACATGCCTGGGTTGAGGGCCAGGTCCCCAGTTGGGGGCTTGTAAGAGGCAACCAATCAATGTTTCTCTCCCTCTCTTTCTCCCTCCCTTCCTCTATGTCTAAAAATAAATAAATAAAATCTTTCAAACAGAAGGTTCTTGTCCTTTAAAAATATAAATAAACAGGCTTTAAATGAGTATCTTCCATAGGTGGTGACCACTGTCAGAGCTTCTAAATATTATCTACATTAAAAGTATCCATTTCTATGGAAAACAGTATGGAATTACCTCAAAAAACTAAAAATGGAACTGCCTTTTGAACCAGCGATCCCACTGCTAGGATTATACCCAAAAAATCCTAAAACCCTAATTTAAAAAAAACCTATGCACCCCTATGTTCATAGTAGCCCTGTTTACAATAGTTAAGTGCTGGAAACAGCCTAAGTGCCCATCTGTAGATGAGTGAATCAAAAAACTGTGGTACATTTACACAATGGAATACCATGTAGCAGAAAGAAAGAAGGAACTCCTGCCATTTGCGACAACATGGATGGAACTAGAGAGAATTATGCTTAGTGAAATAAGCCAGGCAAAGAAAGAAAAATACCATATGATATCACCTAATACAGGAAACTAAAGAACAACACAAACAAAGGAACTAAATAGAACAAAGAGCAGAATAGCAGTCAATAGGGGGCAGGGGAGAGGGAGAGAAGGGGGATAAGTAAGGGAAGGGTTTAATTAAAGAGCCTGTATGAAAGACTCATGGACATGGACAACGGGGAGGGATATGATTGTGGGAGAGGGGGTGGGTTGGGTGGGGGAGAGAAATTGGGGGAAAAGGGGACAACTGTAATTGAAAAACCAAAATAAAAAAATTAAAAAAAAAAAAAAAAAAGAAAATAAAATGACCTTTCTCTGTAGGGCATCTCTAAGAATACCTTTTGTATCAACAATTCAACCTGGATAAATGAAGCCTTATGAGCTGAAAGTATTAATTTTTGTGTTATAGCTGCCCAGTATGGTTACAGCACAGGAGTGCATGATTCTGCACACTGGACAATCAGACCTGTGTTGCTGGGGCAATTCCAAAGCATATTCCAGAGCAGATGACAAGTTCATCCGGGCTTGTTTATGTTCCAACTGAGGCTACCCCTATCAGGACAAAGTTGCAAGGGCTATCATTAGCATTTTTGAACCAGGGATAATTACTAACAGGTCAGTTTGTCATAATGAGAAGAAATCAGTGTGGCAGCAACAGCTGATATCAGGGAAGAATAGTTCACAGAGAAATTTATTAAGACCATTTCCATTCAAAGAAACAATTTATTAAGAACTCCCACCAGAAAGTGAATCCTGCCAAATTAGCAATTACTATAAAAAGCACTCTGCTCAAATGGAAGCTGAAGCTCACTTTGAATTTGACTGCACATATATAAATGATCAGGAATGACAGGCTACATCTATTTAAATATAACTGTAATGTTCAATACAAATATTCTGTCATATTCTTTTGTTTTCTGAATCACTGTTTTAAAATTACTAGTTGAAAAAAATCATTAGTTGCTCACCACTGTGTATAAATAAGCATATTAATCATACAAACCTACAGTTTGTGCAGTTCTATCATTCTCTCAGATTTACCCTTATGTTAAGCCAGCTAATCCGCAAGTGCATCTGCATTTTGGTGTGATACCATCAATGTATATTGAGGGACATATGAGACAGTGCTATAGATGTTAAGCTGTGTTAACTCTTAGTATTATCTTCTACATATCTCAATTCTGGTCACTTTTCTCAGTCTCTATTGCCACTGACCAAGTTAACATCATCTTGTATCTGGGCAACAGAAATAGCAACATGACTCAGATTCACCCAGATCCCCTCTAATTCACTTTGACAAGAGCATAAAAGTAATCCAGGGTGTTTCACTCCTCCCCAATAGTTTCCTTATATCTAGAATACATCTAAATTCCCTAGCATGATCTCAAAGTTCTACGGAATTTGGTTTCCTCTGATCTCCTGAACATGACTTACTACTTGGAAAAAAACCAACAAGTTCAAATGTATTTTGATTATAAAGAAATATGATCAGTTGCTTAAAAGGCTCATTAGGATGTATCCATACAAATGGATGTTCTCCCTTTGAGAATAGACTCATTGGACAGGTTCACACCTATGCTGCTTTTGCCAACAACCTTTCTTGTGGGTCCCTTTGTAAGGGACCTATCAGAGTGAAATTTCTGGACACATGAAAAACCAAGTTTCATTACTTTATTGTCTTACATCCTTTTGGGTTCTCAAGTATTAATAATTAGCTTACCTGATTAATTCATCAAAAACAGGTTCCAAGTATAATTTGGCTGCTGCAAACAATCTAATTATAAGTTAAGAATGGTATATGGCTGACATGGAGAAGGTTCGATAGAACATAAGTTAATTTTCAAAAGGGGTTTCAGAAGTTATGTGTGCACTGACAACATTACTAGTAGAAGTCTAAAATTCCAGAAGAGACTTCTTTTTGAAAAGGAAATACCCCACATAGGCATAACATTTCTTACATTTTTTGACAAGTACTCTGTGTTATTACCTTGCCGCCTGGCCTTGTATGTCACCATAAACTTTTGACTTGTTCAGGAGTTTTGGGGCAAAGCCATAAAGAGAGTCAGAGTCATAGTTATGCCTTTCAAATATTCTGTAGTAATCCCTTAGCATTGGCTAGGGTCATGGGTCTCAAACTCCACCTCTGAAGAATACAAATAGAGGTAGTAAATCTAGGTTCCTATGTTGTCATCAAAACTAATGCCCATATCCCATCTCTCAAGCAGAAAATAGTGTGCCATGAAAATCTTAGAGTACAATGACTTTCTACTAAGCACTTTTCAGATCACAGAGAGAACATTTCTTCTACTCACTCAGATCTAGCAGAATGTTTCTTTAGTTTTAATGTAGGCAACTCTTTGAGGGCCAAAGCAGCTTATCAAAGACTCCCCAAGAGTATAATTAACTGGATCATTCACAGCAGCTCTAATGTCAAGACAAGCAAGATGTTCTGCACACTTACCAATCTGTCTTTGACAGTTCCCAGACAGTTTTCACAGCATCCTCTTTGTGACTTCTGGGCTGTTAACAAGCTCTTCTGCCATAGCTCTGCTATCTTTAAGCTCTGCTAGTTTCTCAGTTAGAGTCAGCAGTCATACATGTGCCTTGCTTATTCATTATATCACTTTCCTCAAAGAATAGCACAGGCCTGGAAAACAAGGATGTATTAGACAAACAGCAGTTTAAGGGTGACTTCCTTGGGTAAGAATACATGCTGCCATGTCACAATGAGTAATGATGATCTCTGAAGTAACATCTGCTCATTTTTACACACTGGGTTCACAAGCTCCCCTCAAAAGCTAGAGCAGCAGTATATAGTCAGAAAGCATTAGCATTAATTTGAGCGACTCAGCAAGAAACTTAAAACAGTTAAGTGCTACCTTACATGAAATGTGTCTTCTCCAAGAAATGCTGGGTAAAAAGGCTTATGAAAGGTCAAAGATTGACTTTGATACCAAAGTATGACAGAGAACTCCAGATCAGGTTTCTGTGGTGGGTATGCAAGGAGAGAAAATGAGGTCTTTCCTGTTGTGTCTAGTCTTAAAAGGACACTAATCCTATTGGATCAGGGTCCCACCCTATGATTTCATTTAACTTTAATTCCCTTTGTAGAGGCTTTGTTCCAAATGCAGTCACTTTGGGGGTTAGGGCTACAACATATGAATTTTAGGGAGGCACAATTCAGTTCACAGCAGTGTCTTTAAGTATATCCTGGGTGAATTGGTCTAGGTTACTATTTTTGAACACCAAATTAAGTAAGTTTGATTATTTCAGTGAGAACAACCTAATTGACATTATCTATTAATGTAGGGGATGGGGAAGGAGCCAGGGAAGAAAAATGGTAAAAAAAAAAAAAAAAAAAAAAAAGTGAATAATACTTATCCTGCAAATGGGAGCCTAAAAAGGTCTCTAAACTTCAATCTCAGCTTTAAACCCTGCCATTATAATTTTGTTTCACTAGATATTAAAATTCCAGATAAAATTTGTATAAACAAAGGTTTCTAGTACTTAAAAAATAATTTTAAGTTCATAAGTTCCAGCTAGGAGTAGGACAAAATGTATCTTGTGATGCCACCTGTTATTGTCATTATAGTTTTATTGGCAAAGAGTCATACCTGTTTGTTCATGCAGTCTATGACTACTTTTGCTAGGAGGACAAATTTGAGTAGTTGTGACAGGAGCCATATATGACACAGAGCTGAAAATATTTACTATCCGGCTTTTCACAAAGAAAAGTTTGCTGGCTCCTAGTTCAGAAAATGTGCTTTAGAAATCACTAACTTTATGTCTTTTTCTTCAGGTTTCAGAAGTGTCCCCTGATCCTACAGTCTAGTCAAAGGCTCCACAGTTACTTGTGCTTATTACTACCTATCTTATTTCTGTATTGCATTATAATGTAAATGCACATTACCTTGACTAGTTTGTACATGTAAATATAAGTGTTTTGAGTGTAGTGATAATGTGAGTTTTGTCCTCTATTGTTTCCTTAGTATGTAGCATATTGTCTGGGATATAATAGGTGCTAATAAGTATTTGTTAAGCGAATGAATGAATAAATGAGAAATGCGTTCAGTATTCAATTCAGTAATTATTTATTAAGTATTTATTACATAGCAAACACTTATTTTGAAGCCCTGAGTTTCCATAGAAACAAAGAAAACACACAGAAAGTGTCGCCCTCCTGTAAATGTAAATGTGGGGGAAGCAAATCACAGACAATATAAAAAATGAAAATAAAATAATATGTTTCTAGTTCCTGTAGTTTCAACAAAGAAAAGGGATCATAGAATAAATAGTTACAGACCATTCCACATTAGCATTAACTGGGGATCCATATATGTTGAAATGATCCAGTCTGTCATATATTATTTTCTTCTCTTTATTTTAACATATAGGTGCTGTAGAAAAGAGGGCATACAGGAAAAGGGCAGGGATTGGTAAACAGTAGTTTTTCTTGATAAATTATGAGCACTCACTTTCCCATATTAAGTCCTTCAGGGTAACTCAAGAGTGTGGTTCACAAGTCTAATAGAGTGCTGGCGGGGGGGGCGGGAGAAATGTAGGCATTTATTCTTACGTTCTTTTATTTGTGTAATTCACCTTGTTGTATGGATGGCTCAGGGGAGAATATGCCCTCAAGAAGTTTCTCTTCTTATAAAAGGGAGACAATATGATATGTACACAGATAATGAAAACATGAGCTCTGACTAGAAGAGGTGGTGATGTACTGTGAAGTATGTGGGCTCTGGAACCAACATTACTGGGTTCAAGTCTTGGGTGACGATATTTTCATTGTGAATGTGGTCATTTATATATCCATTCTTTCTATCTTTTGTGAGGCAAATTAAACAGACTCTATTTCATGATGTAATACTTGGTTGGGTTTTATTGTTTTTGTTCTAAGTATAATTTTGCCCTATACTTTTGTGGAAATTCCTATAAATAAATGTAATCATTATTTGAATATCAATCTAATGTTTTAGTGTTCTTTTGAGTTTTTATGCATTTAAAGCCTTTTTATATGCATTTGAATAAGGAGATTTGAGAAGCTGCCTCAAATCTGCCAGGCAGGTGACACTTTAAATCAAAGACAAAGGTTTCTCAGCTATCTTTAAATTCAGCCCGTCCCATATAATTCTGTCTTTGACTCTTTTTAAAACTTTGTCTTTAACTTAGACTTCAATAACCACTGAATTAGAGGATTATGATTATAAAGTTAAAATGCAATCAATCAGCATGATTGTGCATTCTCCAGAGATGTTTAGTGATATGGTGTAGGCAAAGACAGGTGGAAATTTATTTTAACTAAAGTTGTAGTTGCACCAACAACTAAGTCAAAAAGACAGGAGTTGAATGTGTATGGAAGGAAACACTTATAATGATTGATTATAGAATTTTAGCTAGAAAAGGAATAAAGAGAAAACATTAAAGGCATGGAAAATAGTGAAAAAAAGAGTAGTATCAATGTATCAGAGGTCTTGTTGGTATACTAAAGGGCATGAGCTGGAAAGGCAGGAGGTAGTTATCAAAGAGGTTAAGGTATTAAAATGAGACTATGGAAAGTTTGTAGTTATTGGTCATGGGGATGTCTTACAACAGAGCTGCGCAATAGAAATATAATATGAATCATTAATGTAATTTTAAAAATGTAGTACTCTAAAATATTTACTTAATTGAAATAAATAAATCATCATTTTAACATTAACAAATATAAAATATTAATGAGATAGCTTACACTTTTCATACTAAAGTATTTAAAATTCATTGTGAAAGTTACACTTATAGTACATCTCATTTTGGACTAGCTGCATTTCAAATGCTTAGAAACCACAAGGGGCCAGTGATCAACATACAGGAGAGCACAAGTCACAAGTATGATAATAGGGAAGACTGTTGGGGTAGGTTGGTGGGCAACATCATTGGACTAAAGGAAGTTAAAATTGTGGAGTTGGAAGACTTATCTACTGAATATTTAAATTACCCTGAATTAAGGCAGGAGTAGTGCCAAGAAGGAGTGTAAGTGAATGTATACCAAATGAGTAAGGGAGTAAATGACAACAACAATGAAGGATTGTGAGCAACGTACTGGATGACATCAAATTCAAATCTGTGTTGTTTGCTTTTTAGATAAGAAGAATGATCTGGAGGCAGAGATGTTGAAAAAGAAGGACACCTATTCCACTTTCAGGTCCAGTGGTAAGGTATAGATATGGAAGAAGAAATAGCCACCACTTGAAGAGGCTGCAGCAGTATCCTTGGAGGAAGGGGAAAGTCAAATAAGAGACTGAATTGATAAAATATTTTGGTGCTTATAGGCCATGAGTTGCAGAAGTTACAGTGGATAGATTTTAGAAGTTAAGGAAGAATTAATAAAGACAAAACAGGCAATGTACAAAGACTTATTGGGAATTAAAGTGTGGAATATTAGGGAAGATATGAGCAGAGGGTTTGTAGTGGTGACTGACACAAAAGTTAAGGGACTCAATAAAATTGAGTATTCAAGCAGGTGAGAGTGTGATTTCCAACGTACAGAGAGGCAAGGGTATCTGGGGCTCTCTCTGAATCTCTACGGGTGAAGGTAAGAAAGTTATACTGTGTAAGGCTCACAATTTATCTTTGGCAAGGGAAAAGCAGACTTATTCAAAGGCTTTGTGACTCTCTATTTGACACTTGTTGATGGAATTGAGGCTATCTAAGGAGGGCAGGTGTTATTCCAGTTGTGTGGGCCCTGACCTTGACATGTGGTATTGTGGTATTGAAGGGTATATGGAGATGAGAGAGAAAGGTAGGGGGAGGGAGAAAGAGGGGGAGAGAGAGGGTGAGAAGAGAGAATTTTAAAATGTAAAAAATGGAATGCTCTTAGATTATTGAGTAGATCCATAGATAAAGAGCTGAATTAGAAAATGGCCCTAATATTAAGGAATAGCAACATGTAAATTTAAATTAGTTCTAAATTTCAATTTTATGTTGGCACCAGACTCCAACTTTTAAAAGGAAATATTGGCCTTCTGTATTTTACTTTATGAATCTGTGTTAATTAGAACAATCGCTTATCCAGGAAAGCTAGAAATCATTGTTCAGTGAAACTTTCTGTTGCTGGGGTTTTGAAAAAATATCTTGCAACTGGTCAGATCGTCGGCAGCCGTCCGTCTCAAGAGATGATGGTGTAGCTTCTTAAGAGTCTATCTGCACCGCCGAGAATGGCTGTGCAGTCCGACTCGGGAGTGACACGGCATCTGTCTCCCCCCGTGTCGAATCGACATCTTGCGATGACGCTGGAGTGTCCTCTCCAGTGAAGCTGAAGCTACAGAGCCTGGGCAGGGTGATATGGACAGTCTGCTGTTGCCCATGCAGCAGACCCCCCCTCTCTTCGCAGCTGAAGGATCCAAGGGAAAGACGGAGTCAATACAGCTTGGCTTCAGGTGCGCCGCAGGAGTTGCCGGTGTTGACTACAACGTCAAACCGCCTTAGGGACTCCGGCTCCGGATTTTCTGTCGGGGTTTACTCCCTTAGCCTTTCCCCTGAAGAGGTATGCCGCAAGGCAGCGGAGGTTTTTTGGAGTCAGAGTTTTCCTTCTCTGATGTACCCTGACTGGAAGATCGAACCAGCGACACTTAGCTCGCAGGCCGACGCTCAATCCACTGAGCCAAACCAGCCAGGGTGAACTGGTCAGATATCCCAATGATTACTTTTAGATTTTCTTCATATTTAGCCTTACTCCATAACATTGTTCTGAATTATGAAGGGATATAAAAACATCCTCATTCTTCCACTGCTCTGTGCTTTGAGGGGATTACTGCTTGGTAATATGCACAACTCTTGAAGACTAGTAGGGAATACAAGTGATAAAAGAACACTCTGAGGACAAGAAAAATTATAATCATAGGCCTTCTCCTGATTTACTGACCTTATAATTATCAGTTTGACAGCAAATAGGGTTCATGTCACCTGGAATACAGTGTCAAAGTATAGGAATTTTATTTTTAAGAAATATCTTAGTTCCCCACTAAATTTAGAATAAAGATTACTGACACAGATGTGAGAGAAGAATTTGAAATTATTATTTTGTTACTAAACTTGTACAAAAATATTTATAAATTTGATTACACAAAAATAAGACATATCTAAATTTTAAAGTTCCCATGAACAAAGTAAGAAGATTAAAAGCAACCTGGGGATACTATTTTAAACTCATATGACAGCGACTATTTTTTGTGTGTGTTTTATTGATTATGCTGTTACAGTTGTCCCAATTTCTTTTCCCTTTGCTCCTTTCCACCCAGCACACCCCATCCCTCTAGCAGTCCCACTCCCCTTAGTCCAGGTCCATGGGTCATGCACATAAACTCTTTGACTTTACCTTTTTCGGTACTATTCTCAACATCCTCCTATCTATTCTGCACCCTCCTATGATGCTTCTTAATTCCTGCACACTTTCCCTCCTTCTTCCCACTTCTCCCTCCCCGCTGACACCCCTCCACATGCTCCCCATACCTATGATTCTATTCCCACTCTCATCTGCTTAGTTTGTTTTTGTTTTTAGTTTTTAGATTCTGTTGTTGATAGTTGTGAGATTGTTGTCATTTTAATGTTCATAGTTTTGATCTTCTTTTTCATAAACAAGTTCTTTAACATTTCATATAATAATGGCTTGGTAATGATGTACTCCTTTAGCTTTCTTTGTCTGTGAAGCACTTTATATGGCCTTCCATTCTAAATGGTAGCCTTGCTGGTTAGAATAGTCTTGGTTGTAGGTCCTTGCCTCTTACCACTTTAAATATTTCCTTTCAGGCCCTTCTTGCCTGCAAAGTTTCTTTTGAGAAATCAGCTGCTAATCTTACAGGTAGCCCTTTATAGGTAACTATCTTCTTTTCTCTTGCTGCTTTTAAGGTTCTCTCTTTACCCTTAACCTTTAGCATTTTGATTATGACATGTCTTGGTGTGGTCCTCCCTGGGTGTAGTTTGTTTGGGACTCTCTGTGCTTCATGGACCTTCCCACATTAAGGAAATTTTCCTTCTCCTAATTAGGGAAATTTTCCTTCTCCAAATAAGGGAAGTTTTCCTTCATTATGTTTTTGCATAATTTTTCAATTTCTTGCTCTCTTCCTCACCTTCTGGCAACCTTATAATTCAGATGTTGGCATGTTTCAAGCTATCCCAGTGGTTTCTAAGCATCTCCTCATTTTTAAAAATTCTTGTTTCCTCCTTCTGTACTGGTTGACTGTTTATTTCTTCCTTATGTTACAATTTGTTGATTTGACACTGGTTTCCTTTCCTTTACCACTACTTTCGTGTGGATTTTCTTCATTTCACTTAGTATAGCCTTCATTTCTTCCTTGTCATGCTTAATCTTTTATGTCAAGTTTTTGAGCATCATTATCATCAGTGATTTGAACTGTGCATCTGTTAAGTTGGCTTTCTTCTTGTCTGTTAAGTTCACTATCTCCTTGTTGCTCAGTTCTCCCATTGGAACCTTGATCTGTTCCCTCTTTTGGATCATACTTCTCTATCTCCTCATATTGACAGCTTTCTGTGTTTGCCTCTGTGTCTTAGGTAGAGCTGTTGCACCTGTTATATTGTAAGGGGCAGAGCCTTAGGTATTCATCAGTGCTGGTGACCCATTTCACCAAAATGTTGGCACTGTTTGTGGGGGAGGAGTCTGAGAGGGAACAATGCCACTTGCCCTGCACTTGCCCCTTTTCCAGGCACTCCTCCCCTTCCCAGTCTAAAGAAGCTGCCTCTATTAAGAGATTGGTAGTTTCTTTTTCTGCTCCAATCCCCCACTTGTTTTCACAGTCAGAAGCAATGTGGTTCTGCTTTCCCCAGTGCTGGAACTGTAAACTGCATAATCTGGTTTGGGACTGGGATCACTTTCCAGGTTTAAAATGTATGATTGTGCTCTTTGCCATTACTATAGTCCCTGTGCCACTGCTGTTGCCACCAGCCCCACTACTACTAGCCATGCCCCCAGCTGCCGCTGCCAAGCACTGCCCCTGTAGCCGCTGCCACTGCACTGCACCTTGTTCTCTCCATCTTGGCTCTGTCCCTCCTTCCTTTCTGGCTGAATATTTCTTCATTATTTCTTTGTTGAACTTCCATGTAGTTTTGATTTTCTGGACTTTCTGGGTTTGTTTGTTTTTTTTGTTTGTTTTTTTTTTTGTTTTTTTTAGTTTTGAAGTGGTAGTAAATTCCTTCATAGTTGTCATATAAAGTACTGTCCTTGTAAAACTAATTTTATTTTCTTAAATACTATTTGTATAAAATTAGCATTTTTTTCCTTTTAGACCTGTAAGTATATTCAAGATCTCCATAATGCAATAACTTGTACTTGCTTTTTAGTTTTACACTTCATTTTGTTTAATATGGAATTATCTCAAGTATACAAAAAAAAGCAAATATAATTTTGTTCTGAACCATGAGAGTAAGTCAGCATCATGATTTCTAATCAACACTAAATGTTTTCATGTGCACTTGTTATGCATAAAAACATTATCTTATAGAATCACAATATAATCATCTAAATCAGGAAATTAATATAAATACATCAATACCATCTATTCCTCAGACCCCATTGAAATTTTGATTTTTGTCCCAATAATTTTATAAGAAATAGGTGCATGTCAGAATCATGTTTTGTATTTAGTCATCATGTCTCATTACTATCCTCTATACATGGACAATTCTTTAGTCCAAGTATATTCTTTTGACTTTAATAACACTGAGTCTTTTAAAGATTATAAGCCAATTTATTTGTTCAATGTCTTTCCATTTAAATTTGTATCATGTTTTTGCTTGACAACATCCATGTCGCACATTTTTGGAAGGCCAGAAATTATGTTGTGTTCTTATTGCATCCTATCAAACATCGCAAAATTTCATTTTGTCCTATAAGTAATGATGTTGACTTTGATGACTTGATTAAACTGGTTTCTGCCAAGGTTATCCACTCAGAAGTACTTTTTTCCTCCTTTTTAAGGAGTTGTTACAATGTAAAGACCCTGCTACTTATCAAAATTTATATATTATCTGTTATTTATTATTTCCCTCTAAATTATCTATTTGTATGGAATAATTCTCTTACATTTTATTTTAATTAGTTATATTTATCACTATCATTATTTATTTTGATGCTCAAACTGTTACAGATTTAGCCAGGGGACTCCTTAAGTCTTATTTCAGTGTTTTCCCTGATAAATCCCCTTCATTCTTTTTTTAAGTTTTGTTTCTTAGAGCAATTTTAGATTTACAACCAAATAAAAAGAAAGGTACAGAAATTTTTAATATAATATCCACAGGGCCTCCCATTATCAACATCATTCACCAAAATAATTCTTTTTCCACCAAGGATAAACATCTATTGAAATACTATGATTACCCAAAATCCATAGTTTACAATAGGGTTTAACTCTGGTTTTGTGCATTTTATGGGTTAGAGGAAAATCTAGTGACATGTATTTATCCTTATAGTATAATACATTATTTTTTACTGCACTAAAAATCCTCTGTGTTCTACCTCTTCATCCCTCTTTCCAACCCAACCCCTGGCAACCACAGATGTTTTCACAAATTTGCCTTTTCCAGAATGTCATATAATCAGAACCATAGAGTGTATAGGCTTTTGAAATTGGCTTCTTTCACATAGTAATATGCATTTAAGTTTGCTCCATGTCTTTTCATGTCTTGATTGCTCATTTCTTTTAAAGTGCTAAATAACAGTCCATTGTATGACCACAGTTTATTTATGCTTCCACTAATTGAAGAACATCTTCGTTACTTCTAAGTTTTGGCAAATATAAATAAAGTTGCTATGAACATCCACATGCAGGTTTCTGTGTGGATATTATATGTTCAATGCCTTTGGGTAAATACCAAGGAACCTGATGCTGCATCAAATGGTAAGAGTATGTTATAAAAAAACCACTAAATTGATAAACACGCTAGATCAAATGGACTTAATTGATGTATATAGAACCTTCGTCCCAGAAAAGCAAAATATACATTCTTTTCAAGTGCATGTGGGACATTTTCAAAGATAGACCACATGATATGAGACAAAACAAGCCTTAAAAAATTCAGGAAAATTGAAATTATATCAAGCATCTTTTCGAATCACAATCGTCTGAATCTGGAAACCAACCTCAAGGAAAAGACTCAAAAACATTCAAATTCATGGAGAATGAATAACATGCTGTTAAATAATTAATGGGTTAAGGGTGACATCAAGGAAGAAATAAAAGTTTCTGGAAACAAATTATAATGAACACAAAGCAGCCCAAAAACCTATGGGACACAGCAAAGGGAGTCCTGAGAGGTAAGTTCATAGCAATATAATCCTATCTAAAAAGAATAGAGGAATATCAATTAAAAAATTGAACCCAATAGCTACAAGAACTAGAGGAACAACAGCAAACAAAGCCCAGAGTGATAAGAAGGAAGGAAATCATCAAGACCAGAGCATAATTAAATGACACAGAGACTAAACAAACAATTCAAAAGATCAATAAAAGAAGGAGCTGCTTCTTTGAAAAGATAAACAAAATCAACAAGAAAAAAAGAGAAAGGACCCAAATAAACAAAATTAAAAATGAAATAGAAGAAATCACAGCTAATACCACAGAAATACAAAGGATTGTAAGAAATCACTACAAACAACTGTATGACAACAAATCTAACACTTGAGTGAATTAGACAAATTTCTGGAAACAAATAACCTTCCAAAGCTGAATCAAGAAGAAGCATAAAGCCTGAATAGACTGAAAACAAATACTGATTTTGAAGCATTAATCAAAAGACTGGCATGCAAAAGCCCCAGACCAGAGAGCTTCATCGGAGAATTTTACCGAATATTTAGGGAAGAAATAACTCCTATCTTTCTCAAACTATTCCAAAAATATACAAGAAGAGGGAAGACTTCCAAACTCTTTCAATGAAACCAGTATAACCCTAATTCCAAAATCAGGTCAAGACCCAACAACGAAAGAAAGCTACAGGCCAATATCACTGATGAATATAGATGCTAAAATTCTCAACAAAATATTGGAAAACTGGACCCAGCAACACATTAAAAAGATCATACACCACAATCAAGTGAGATTCATCCCAGGGATGCAAAGTTGGCTTAATATTTGCAAATCAATAAACATAATACACCACATAAACAAAATGAAAGACAAAAATCACATGATCATATCCATAGATCCTGAAAAAGCATGTGATTAAGTACAACACCCACTTATGATGAAAACACTCAGCAAAACAGGAATAGAGGGAGCATACCTCAACATAATAAAGGCCATATATGAGAAACCTGAAGCCAACATCATATTCAATGGGCAAAAACTGAAAATTTTCTTCCTAACATCAGGAAAAAGACAAGGATGTCCACTGTCTCCACTCCTATTCAGCATAGTTCTGGAAGTTTTAGCCATGGCAATCAGACAAGAAAAAGAAATAAAAGGCATTCAAATTGGAAAAGAGAAAGTAAAATTGTCATTATTTGCAGATGACATGATAATATACATAGAAAACCCTATACACTTCACTAAAAATCACTCAACTTAATAAGTGAATTTGGCAAAGTAGCAGGGTACAAAGTCAATGTTCAGAAATAGAAGGCATTTCTGTACACCATAATAAAACATCAGAGATAGAAACTCAAAAAAAATCCCGTTTACTGTAGCAACAAGAAAAATAAAGTTCTTAGGAATAAACTTAAGCAAGAAGGTAAAAGACCTGTACTCACAAAACTACAGAACACTGAAGAAAGAAATTAAGGAAGATACAAATAAATGGAAGTATATACCATGTTCATGGAAGGGAAGATTCAACATCATTAAAATGCCCATACCACCCAAAGCAATTTATATATTTAACGCAATACCTATTAAAATAACAATGGCATATTTCACAGACCTAGAACAAATACTTCAAAAATTTTATATAGAACCAAAAAAGACCCCGAAGAGCCACAGCAATCTTGAGGAAGGAGAATGCAGTAGAAAGAATCATAATACCAGATATCAAACTATACTACAAGGCTACCGTAATCAAAACAGTCTGGTACTGTCATAGAAACAGACACATAGATCAATGGAACAGATTAGAGAGCCCAGAAATAAACCCAGGTCTATATGGTCAACTAATATTTGAGAAGGGGGAAGGAACATAAAATGGAGTGAAAAGAACATCTTCAACAAATGGTGCTGGGAGAACTGGACTTGGATATGCAAAAAAATGAAACTAGACCACCAACTTACACCACATACTAGAATAAACTCAAAGTGGATCAAAGACTTAAATGTAAGCCATGACACCATAAAAATCCTAGAGGAAAACAGGTAGGAAAATCTCAGATATCCCACATAGCAATATTTTTGCCAATATAGCTCCTAGAACAAAATAAATAATGGAAAGAATTTTTAAAAATGGACTTTCATCAAACTAAAGAGTTTCTGCTCAGCAAAAGAACACATCAGCAAGATGAAAAAGGTACCAACCATATGGGAAAACACATTTGCCAATGATATCTCAGACAGGGGACTGATCTCCAAAATATATAAAGAGCTTATATGACTCAACATCAAGAAAACAAACAACCCAATTAAAAAATGGGCAAAGGACCTGAACAAACACTTCTCTGAAGAGGACATAGAGAAGGTCCCTAGGCATATGAAAGAATGCTCAACATCACTAGCCATCAGAGAGATGCAAATAAAAACCACATTGAGATACCACTTTTCACCTGTCAGAATGGCCATCATCAACAAATCAACAAACAACAAATGCTGGGAAGATGTGGAGAAACGGGAACCCTACTGTACTGTTGGTGGGAATGCAGACTGGTGCAGCCACTATGGAAAACAGTATGGAATTTCCTCAGAAAACTAAAAATGGAGCTTCCTTTTGATCAAGCAATTCCATTGCTAGGATATACCCAAAGAATTCTGAAACACCAATTCAAAAAAACATATGCACTCCTATGTTCATAGTAGCACTATTTACTATAGCCAAGTGCTGGGAACAGCCTAAGTGCCCATCTGTAGATGAGTGGATTAAAAAATTGTGGTACAGTTACACAATGGAATACTATGCAGTAGAGAGAAAGAAGGAACTCCTGCCATTTTCAACAACATGGATGGAACTGGAGAGTATTATGCTTAGCAAAATAAGCCAGGCAGCCAAAGACAAATACCATATGATATCACCTAACATAGGACACTAATGAAAAATACAAACGAATGAGCAAAATAGAACGAGAAGCAAGGAAACAAGGAGCAGACTCACAGTGATCAGGGAGGAGAGAGGAGGGGAGAATTGGGGAAACAGGAGGAAGTGTTTAGTCAAGGAACTAGTATAAATGACCAATGGACATGAACAACAGGGTAATGGGGTGGGGATGTAGTGTGGGAGAAGGGGTGGGCAAGGAGCAATGGGGGAAAAAGTGGGATAACTATAACAGGACAAAACAATAAATAAATTAAATTAAATAAATATTTTTTTTTGCACAGCAGAGTAAACCATCAACAAAATGAGAAGACAACCCCTGAATGGAAGAATGTAATCATTGATACATCTGATAAGGGGTTAATATCTAAAATTTATAAAGAACTTATAAAACTCACCACAAAAAGAATAAAAAATTTTAAAAGATGAGCAAAGGACCCAAATAGACTCTCCTCTAAAGAGGACATGCAGATTGTTCATATACATATGAAAATATGTTTAACATCACTAATCATCAGAGAAATGCAAATGAAAACCACAGTAATCATGTCTAGTTTTAAGAAACCAGGTATTTGGCAGAGTTTGGACTATCCTTTGCATTGGTCTCCCAATCTGTCTGCCTCCTTGCCTCCTTTCTTCCACAAAACATTCTTTACAACTATTTCTAAAATATACTTTCATTTTTGTCACACTTCTACTCATGAACCTGCACGTGTTTTTCATCTGCTCCCCCTCCCATGTCTTTTCCACTTGTCATCCAGGTTTTGTTTTTTTTTGTTTTTTTTTTCAGATTTAATGTGTTTTATTGATTAAATTATTACATTTGTGCCAATTTCCCTTCCCTCTGCTCCCCTCCACCCGGTGGCCCCCCTCCCTCCAGTTGTCCCCCCCTTTTAGATTATGTCCATTAGTTGTGCATACAGTTCCTCCCAACCTCTCTCCGTCTATTCCATTCCCTCCTACCTTGATCCCCAATTCCTATATCATCTCCCTCCCTTTCCCCATTCCCCCTCCCTGTTGACCTCCCCCCAATATGCTTCCCATACCCACAGTTCCTCTTCCACTCTCGTTGCCTATTTAGTTTGCCTTTGTTTCATCTCCCTAGCTTCTGTTTTTTTTTTTTTTTTAAACCAGTCCCTTTAACATCTCCTATAACAGTGGTTTGGATCTAATGAACTCTTTCAGTTTTATTTTGTCCTGGAAACACTTTCTCTGTCCTTCTATTCTGAATGACAATTTCGCTGGATAGAGTATTCGTGGTTGTAGGTTTTGGATTTTCATTACTTTGAATATTTCTTGCCAGTCTCTTCTTGCCTGTAGGGTTTCCCTTGAGAAGTCAGCTGATAGTCTAATTGGGACCCCTTTGTACATAATTCTTTTCTTCTCTCTTGCTGCTTTTAAGATTCTCTCTTTATCTTTAATTTTTGACATTTTGATTATAATGTGTCTTGGAGTGGTTCTCCCTGGGTCCAGTCTCTTGGGAACTCTCCTTGCTTCCTGGACCTGCAGGTCTATTCCCTTCCCCAAGTCTGGGAAGTTCTCCTTTATTATATTTTCACTCAATTTTTCAAGTTCTAGTTCATCTTCCTCATTCTCTGGCAAACCAATGATTCTTATGTTGGGCCTTTTATAGCTGTCCCAGAGGTTTCTGATCCTTTCATTGTTGCTTCCCATTTCCTCTCGCTGCATTGGTTGACTGCTTGTTCCTTCTCCATATTCCAGTTTGTTGAAATGAACTCTGGATTTTATTTCCTTTCCTTCTGTCTCGTATGCGGTTTTGTTCCTTTCGTTATGAAAGTTTTTCGCTTCTTTCATATCTTTTTCCTGCTCTTTTGTGAATTCTGTAAGCCACCTGATAACAATGGCCCAGAACTGAGCCTCTGACAGGTTTCTTATCTGTTCATCTGTCAGGTTCTCTATCTGCTGCCTGGTGAGTTGTGTTACCGGTATTTCTAAAGTTGCCTGCCTCATTTTGACAGATGCGTTTTGTTTTCTTGGGCCGGCTGTCGGGGGCAGTGCCTGTGTACGCGTCACAAATTAGCGACCGGCGCCTGCTTGTCCGCGACCTATTTCGCAGCTCTGTGGTGCTTTCTTTGGGGGCGGGGGTCCAAGATGGATTCACACAGTTATTCAGCTAGGAGACCGGGATCCGTCCTCCCGCCCCCCTGGGCCTCACTGTTCAAGGCGATGCGGCGGCCGCTCTCCCCAGCTCCGGAGTCGCGCACCGCCAGGGGCTTGGCCGCCGGGATTCCTCGCCAGGGTCGCGCACCGCCAGGGGCTTGCGTAGCCGGGACTCCTCGCCGGGGTCGCGCACCGCCAGGGGCTTGTGCAGCCGGGATTCCTCGCCGCCCGCCGCTCCGGGTGCGACCGCAAACAGCACTGCCCACTTTAACTCTTACCTGCCCAAATGGCACCACTGGTTTATAACTTCATATGTTGGACTTCCGTGTAGTTTTATTTTCTGGAATTTCTAGTTATCCTTTGTTTTGAAGTAGTTGTATTCCTCTATAGTTGTAGAGGGAGACCTAGCGTGTCCGTCTAAGCCTCCATATTGGCCAGAAGTCCCGTCATCCAGGTTTTGGATGGTGGTCAATGAAGTACAGAAAAGAGTATCAGGAGAAAAAAAGCTGAGATAGGAGAAGAGGAGATGAAACAATCAAATGAGGTAAACATTTGGGTACTTGGATACTCAGGACAAACAACTTATAATTTAGTTTGTATTATGCTGCAACTTGGAAATAGTGTCTTAAGAATCTCAAGATGGGTTCTAGTTTAGAGTATGAACTGGATTGATTTTCTTTGTTAAAAAATTATGGGGACTTCTGGCCAAGATGGAGGCATAGACAGACATGCTGCATCTCCCTCCACAACTAGGAAGGAATACAACTCCCTCAAAACTAGAAACAACCTGAAGTTCCAGAAAATCAAACTGCATGGAAGTCCAGCAAACAAAGATGTAAAGAAGAAATAGTCATCCAGACAGGTAGGAGGGATGGAGCTGAGGCGGAGAAGATGCTATGTGGTGGTGGTAGACCAGCAGAAAGAGCAGTCACACATTTTAAAGTCAGGAGGGACACCTGGGGAGCATTCCCAGCTCCTCACCGGACCTAGCAGCTCACCGTCCCAGCATCAGGGAAAATCAAGCCTCATTGATTCTGACTGTGCAGACTGGTGGGGGTTGGGGTGGAGGCAGAAACTGCCAGTCTCTCAGCAGAATTCACTTGTTTAAAGGGCCCCACAGTCCTAGAATGACCGCAGACCCACCCACTCTGGTAACAACAGTCAGGGCAGCAGCTAGAAGGGCGCCAGTCCAGTGCGGAAGTAGGAGAGGTGCCTGGGAAAGGGGCGTGTGCTGGGCAGGCAGCATTGTTCCCTTTCAGACCCCTCCCCCACATACAGTGCCGCAACATCGTGAAACAGGTTGCCCTGTGCTGAGGAATCCCTAAGGCTCTGCTCCTTACAATGTAACAGGAGTGACAGGTCTACCTGGGATGTGGAGGCAAACAAACACAGGATCCTGTGAAAATGAGGAGACAGAGAAATAGGGTCCAAAAGTGGGAATGGATCAAGGTTGCAGTGGGAGAACTAAGCGATGAAGAGATAGCCAACCTAACAGATGAGGAGCTAGGCAACCTAATAGATGAAGAATTCAAAACACTGGTAATAAAGATGCTCACAAGCTTTACAGATATGCTTGAGCATGGCAAACGCATAAGAGAAGAAGTGAAGGCTATGCTAAGTGAAACGAAGAAAAATCCACACAAAATCAATGGTAAGGGAAGGAAACAGGTTCAAATCAATTATCTGGAACATAAGGAAGAAATAAACAGTTAACCAGTGCAGAATGAGGAAGCAAGAATTGAATAAAATGAGGAAAACTTCTAAAATTTTGTGAAGGAGATGGACATACAGGTCTGGGAAGTACGGAGGTTCCTGGGCGAGCTGGACCTGGAGGGGACCACACCGGGACGCATCATGATTGAGATGACAAAGGTGAAAGATAAAGAGAGAGTCCTGGGGGCAGCAAGAGAGAGGTGGAGAGTTGCCTACAAGAGGGTGTCTATAGGACTGTCAGCTGATTTCTCAGAGGACACTTGGCAAGCAGGAAGGGACTGGCAAGCAGTATTCAATGTGATGAAAGGCAACCTGCAACCAGGACTACTGTATTCAGCAAGGCTATCATTTAGACTGGATGGGCAGATGAAGTGCTTTTTAGACAAGGTAAAGCTAAAGGAGTTCATCACCACCAAGCCATTATTGTATGAAATGTCAAAGAGACTTACTTAAGAAAAAGAAGATCAAAACTATAAACACTAAAATGACAACAAACTCACAACTATCATCAACTGAATCTGAAAAATAAAATCAAAATCCAACTAAGCAAACCAGAATAGGAACAGAATCCTAGGTATGGGGATCATTTGGAGGGTTATCAGCTGGGATGGGGGAGGGGGAAAAATGGGGATATGGTCTAGGGATTAAGAAGCATAATTGATTGGTACGAAATAGACAGGGGGAAGTTAAGAATAATATAGGTAAGTGTGAAGCCAAAGAACTTATATGCATGACCCATGGACATGAACTAAGTGAGGTGGGACTACTCGAGTGAAGGGGGGTACTGGGCAGAGAGGAGCAAAGGGGAAAAAATTGGAAGTACTCTAACAGCATAATCAATAAAATATACTTTAAAAAATAATGGATTGTTTTCCTTCTTTGGAACCAATGAGAGATGATTCAGTTGACACGTATCTTCAATATTATTGGCATTTTCATTTTCACTTATGCATACGTATTTTGATATCTAGAAAACATAAGGTAGTCTGAGAAACTATTCTCTAGAATCAGGCTGGAAAACATTTTACTTCTAGTTCCCTTTGTGGCTGTGCCCCATGGATAGCACAATAGATTCCAAAAAGCAGTATATGTTAAGCAAGACAAAATTATAAGATTGGGGAAGTTTTTTATTTTCACCACATTTAATTTCCCCTATGTTACTTCACTTTACTTTCCACCCTCCCTGCAATATCTTGTCATCTCTCAGCCAATTTCCTGCCTTTCAACTTACTCTACTGAGCCTCCTCGCCTAATAAGTTAGGCTAAACTTTATCAAATCCTACTCCTGTTAACTCTGCTTATTGTAAAATAAACACTGTTTATTGTAAAATAAGACACGGATACAGAAACTCACCCAAATCAAATGTCTTAGTGATTTATTATAAGTTAAGCATCACCGAGATCAAGATATAGCCACTAAGAAGCCCCATTTTTCCTATACCAATTATAAGCCCCTCCCTCCCGCCATTCCCGATTTCTACAGTGACTTCCTTCAGTTTTCTTTTTATAGTTTTATCACTCAATATGTATGACTAGACGCTCTAGTTTACATTTGTAAAAATTTGATATGCTTTTAAGTCTTTTAAAAAATCTCTATGTTCCCTTTCCACCCCTTTCCTTTCTTTACAATGTATCTGTTAAACAACATGGGAAATTGAATATGTAGAATTTCCCACAGTCTGGATTTTGATGATGCTATCTTTTTGGTGCAGTTCAACATGTTTCTTTGTCATGGACATTTCTTGCACATTGGCTATTAAATTCAGAGGGTTGACCTAAAAAAAACAAAACAAAACACTAAATTGTCTTTCAAAGCGGCTGTATCATTTTATATTTCCAAGACCAATGAATGAGAGTTCCCAGTGTTCCACATCCTCACCAAAATCTGGTCTTGTTCCAGATTTTGGCCATTCTAATAATTGAGTAGCAGTATCTCTTTATTGTTTTAATTTGCATTTTCTTGATAACACATGTGGTAGAACATTATTTGTCATCTGTATATTGTCTTTGGTGAGGTTTTTGTTAAGGTCTTTGACCCTTTTTTAACCAAGATTTTTATTTTCTTATTATGAATATTTAAAAGTTTTTTTGTATATTTTAAATAACAATCCTTTATCAGATGTGCTTCTTTCAAATATTTTCTCCCAGTCTGTGGTTTGTCTTCTATTTCTCTTGATATTGTCTTTCACAACACAGACATTTAAAATTTTTATTAAGTCCAGCTTATCAATTATTTCACATATTGTGTTATTGGTGTCATATCTAAAAAGGCTTCACCATACCAAGGTCATCTAGATTTTCTCCTATGTTATCTTCTAGGAGTTTTATATTTTTGCATTTTACATTTAGGCATATGATGTATTTTAAGTTAATTTTTGTTAGGAGTGTAATATCCGTGTCTAGATTCATTGTTTTTTTGCCTGTGGCTGTCTAGTTTTTCCAGACTCATTTTTTGAAGAGACTATTTTCTTTCATTTTATTGCCTTAGTTTCTTTGTCAAAGATCAGTTGACTATATTTATGCTGATCCATTTCTGAACTCTATTCTTTTTCATTGATCAATTTGTCTTTTTATTCCAATAACACACTATCTTGATTATTGTAGCTTTGTAGTAATTTTTAAATTTGGGTAAGATCAACCTCCAAGTTTGTTATTCTCTTTCAATATTATATTGGCTAGATTGAGCTTTTTACTTTTCCATAAAAACTTTAGAATTAATTAATATCCATAAAATAACTTGCTGAGATTTGTATTGAGATTACATCAAAAGTCCTCCTTCCCTTTCTAGGGCTCTCATAGCCCATGAAAAATTTCATATTCTATTTCACCCCACGATGAAGCTCTCCTCAGAGCACTTGTGCTCCAGCACACTGTGCTGGGCTGTCCTCCTAAAACAAATGCCCTCGCACCTCACTTGAGCCCTGATATTCTCTTCCAGGCCTCTCCTTACCCATGTGGATGCCCTCCTCACCCTGTTCTGGCTCTGAATTTCCACACTAGGATTACCTCCTGCAGCAATGCTCACCTCATTCTTCTTGGGTTCTGAACTGCTATGACATGCCTCCCCCATATGTAAATGCCTTTCTCATATTTCATAGGCCACAGCCCTCCTGTCTTTATCCTGGTCAAACTCAGACACTATGATCTAGGTCACTACAGCTTCCCTGCTGTTCTCCCCGCTTTGTGCAGTACATGTAATGATTTTAGACTGAATTATCAAGAAAAGAAAGGGAAAAGGAAAAGGAAGAAGAGGAAGAGCAAGAGCACATATTTCCTTTGTAACATAATTTTCTTACAATTGTATCTTATAGTTTTTATAGTGAAATTATAAATAATAAATCTATGTTAATTTTTCACTTTCTATTTTTGGCAAATTATTTGAAGTTATCACTATAGTTATTTAATATTAACATTAAATAAGGTTTATCAATTTGGTATATTATCAAAATGGTGTTTTGATTTTTAAAATATTGTGAAAACACATATAATAAGAGAAAGACCTCAAATATAAGGGTTTCATTTTCTCAGTAGAAATTTTGCTATGACCAAAACAAGCCTTGTGTAATATTTGGGAATATATAATATTTTCCAAATATTTTTATCTACCTTGTGACTTTATTTTACTTTTTATTCCAGCATTTTTTACACTTCAGTTTTTAATTTGCATATAGTCAAATTCCTTACAGCTTTTACATTTCATCTCTTGCTTAAGAACATTATTCTCAGTTAACTCCCAAACACACACTATATTTTAAACAATGTTACAAAAATATACTATCTTTTAGTACTGTCATAATTTTCTATTTTAAACATTTTAGTTCTTTAATCCACTTGAAATTATTTTCTTCTGTGTGATGTGACATAAACATTTCTTTTATTTCCCCTAAATGAATTGGTTTTCGATTGGGACATATTTTGACCCCCAGGGATAGATATTTGGCAGAATATGGAGACATTTTTGTTGTAGCAACTGGAAGGACAGTGCTAATGGCTTCTAGTGGATGGGGCAAGAATGTTGCTAAACATCCTACAATGCACAGGACAGCCTCACAGAGCAAAGAATTATCCAGGTCAAAATGTCAACAGTGATGAATTAGATAAACCCTGTCCTAAATGAATACTATTGCAGAAAAAGGACTGGATTTTGAGCAAAGCAACTCAATCCCGTGTTCAAGTGGCTGACAGACTTCCAGCTACACTGACTGGCTAAACCCAAGATTCAACAGTGTGATTTTTAATTTTTTATGGCCTAATGTTAATAGCTCATATTTGTGTATATAGAGAAATATGTATTTTTCTATGTAAAGTTGAAAACATGCATGCACATACATGCACATGGGAAAAATCATTTGGGGATGTGTAGATGCCAGTTCTCTGTAAGAGTTCAAATGCATCCCTCATAAATCATCCATAGGTCTCTTCTACATATCACTGCAGTTGACTCTACACTGTCTCTTCTATCAGCATGAATGATGAGAATTTGAACAATACAGGTTCAAGTAATTTTTATTTGTTTTTATTGTTATTTTAACTAACTGGTTTCCCAAAGTTATATTTTATGTCAAAAAATAAACATAGAAAAAATAATTTAGATTCCAAAACCAAATTAAATAAAAATAATTTTCCAGAATCAGCCTTTTATTGCCTTTATTGTACAATGGAGATATAATAGACTCTAACCACTTATCTTCTACTGAGGTGATTTTGTCCTTAGTTTTGGCCATGGATCAATGTTTTCTATTGTTGCTACTGACATTTCTTTTTTTTTTAACGTATTTTATTGATTATATTGTTACAATAGCTCCAATTTTCTCCCCTTTATTATCCTCCACCCAGCATCTCCCTCCCCCAGCAATCCCCCCACCAAGTCCATACCATGGTTCGTAAAAAAAAACTATCCCTCCCTCTCAGATATTAAGACCCTTTGTAATCTTGTAAAGGACAATGGGCGAAGCTCTCAAGCTCCACTAGCTGCTTCAAGCTGGACATGGTCATCGTCCTAACGACCCTTGGGTCCAGAAATCCCTAATAATAGTGGGGGTGTTGAGGGGAGGGTGGCCTTCCCACATGGGGAAGGATTGTACAGACTCCAGGCCAGTTGGCTGTCTCCGGACAACGGCATTCTTGGTTTAACAGGCTGGCATCTTTGTTGTGTTCTGGGGGCAACAGATTTGGCGAAAAGGGTTAAAAGACATCATTCAATCCATAACTACTAGATGACAAAAGGCAGGGATTAATTTTTCAATGTTCCACATTAGGAAGGAAAAAAAAAAAAGGGGCTTCTTTGGAGGAAGGTGTGCTAGGCACATCTCACCTGTCCAAAACCCTTTTGCCCATTATACTTAGTTTGGGCTGAGGGAAATAGTTTAGGTTTCCCCCCTCTCAGACCTCTGGGCCCTTTCTGTCCAAGCCATTAGGATAGAAAAGAGAAACCAGTTTTAAAGTGAGGCCCACAGGCCACCCCATTCTTCACCAACCCAGCCATTTAGTTCAGCCAAACCGTTGAGTCTCAGGAGGCAGCGCTGCAGAGAGGATTAAGTGAGGCTTATACATACAGACAATCACTCAGGTAATGCGGTCATAGGCTTATGCCCTTTGAAAACAGAAAACACATGTTAATTTATGTAACATAACCCACAAACAAGTCTCTAAGTCTGTAAGACTGTCTTATTGGGAAGACATCCAGTTGCAAGGCACTTGACATTCTACTTGCCTGCAACTTGAATATCTTTGATGATATCACAGACATGGTTTAATTTTCAAGTGAAACCATATTTTAAATGAGAAGAAACTTTTAAGACGGTTAGTTGCCCTACGTATATTCTACTACTGATCATTGTGATTTTCCTTGAATAATGATTTGCCTCCTTAAGATTACCCTCCTTGTCTTTAAAGGGACTACATTAAGCCCATTTTTAATTTATCTTGTTCATTTGCATAAACATAACAAGAGCAGCAAATGATCACTTATGATCTTTAGTCCTGCTTTGCTGGAACTTACCCAAGGAACATTTAGGGTGACCCTCAGTCTGCTCTTCAGGGCACAGGAGCTGGGCCACATACCTGCCATTCATCCTTGCCTGTACACACCTGTCCTTTCCAAGTCTTTCTGGTTTTTCATTGTGCCTTAAGGTCCCTTCTAGCCATCTTTCAGGAAAACAACCTTCGTTCCTTCCCTGGAAAGATTGCTGTGGACCGTAAAACCAACCATGGTACCAGGCCTTTTATCTCGTGGACTTTTATTACCTTTGAAAGTCATTCCCAGTTCCTCAGGGCTTTTTGGTAACAACCTGAGCCCAAGTATGTCTCCTTTAGGCTTGACATTCCAGTCAAAGACTTGGTCAAAAAAAAAAAAAAAAGAACCTCTATTAACAACTGGTCTTATTAGTTCTATGAAAAGAAACTTATGTCATTACTTACTTGTTTAGAATGCCAAACTCTGGAGGGATCAAATAGGGAGAAAATATATACAACGTGAAGGAAAATCTTTGTCCTAATATTCACTGAACTGGCATTTCCATTCTTCATATTTTCATTTTTCCGCTACTAAAAAAAATTTTTTTCTCCATTACTGCTGTCTCACTTTTTCCCCCCTTGCTTCCCTGCACCCTGCCTCTCCCTTCCCTCACATTCAGTCCCCACTCAGTTGCCCATGTCTGTGGGTCATTTATACATGTTCTTTCACTTGCCCTTCCCCTTCTTACCCCCTTGTCTCCCTCCCACCTCCTCCCTTGTTAGTGTTAGTCTACTTCTTGTTTACATAGCTATGGTTCGATTTTGCTCATTTGTTGTGTTGTTCATTAGTTTCCTGTAATAGGTGACAGCATAACGTATTTTTCTTTCATTGCCTGACTTATTTCGCTAAGCATAATTCTCTCTAGTTCCATCCATGTTGTTGCAAATGGTAGAAGTTCCTTCTTTCTTTCTGCTACATAGACCTCCATTGTGTAAATGTACCACAGTTTTTTGATCCACTCATATACAGATGGGCATTTAGGTTGTTTCCAGGACTTGGCTATGGTAAATAGTGCTGGTATGAACATTGGAGTGCATAGGTTCTTTTGAATTGGTGTTTCAGGATTTTTCGGATATAATCCTAGCAATGGAATTGCTGGTTCAAAAGGCAGTTCCATTTTTAGTTTTTTGAGGAAATTCCAAACTGTTTTCCATAGTGGCTGCACCAGTCTGCATTCCTACCAGCAATGCACTAGGGTTCCTGTTTCTCCGCATCCTCTCCAGCACAAGTTGTTTGTTGATTTGTTGAAGATGGCCATTCTGACTGGTGTGAGGTGGTATCTCATTGTGGTTTTTATTTGCATCTCTCTGATGGCTAGTGATGTTGAGCATACTTTCATATGTGTATGGTCCCTCTGTATGTCTTCTTTGGAGAAGTGTTTGTTCAGGTCCTTTGCCCATTTTTTAATTGGGTTGTCTGTCTTCTTGGTGTTGAGTCGTATGAGTTCTTTATATATTTCGGAGATCAATCCCTTGTCTGAGATGTCATTGGCGAATATATTTTTCCATATCGTTGGTTTCCTTTTCATCTTGCTGATGTTTTCTTTAGCTGAACAGAAATTTTTAGTTTGATGTAGTCCCATTTGTTTAGTCTTTCCTTTATTTCCCTTGCCTTAGGAGATATATCAGTGAAAATGTTGCTACGTGGGATATCTGAAATTTTCCTGCCTATTTTTTCCTCTAAGACTTTTATGGTATCACGGCTTACATTTAAGTCTTTGATCCATTTTGAGTTTCTTCTGGTGTATGGTATAAGTTGGTGGTCTAGTTTCATTTTTTTGCATGTCCCTGTCCAGTTTTCCCAACACCATTTGTTGAAGAGGCTCTTTTCACTCCATTTGATGTTCTTTCCCCCTTTGTCAAATATTAGTTGACCATATGAACCTGGGCTTATTTCTGGGCTCTCTAATCTGTTCCATTGATCTATATGTCTGTTTTTATGCCAGTACCAGACTGTTTTGATTACCGTGGCCTTGTAGTATAGTTTGATATCAGGTACTGTGATTTCTCCTACTGTGTTCTTCCTCAAAATTGCTGCGGCTATTCTGGCTCTTTTTTGGTTCCATATAAATTTTTGAAGTATTTGCTCTAGGTCTGTGAAAAATGCCATTGGTATTTTAATAGGGATTGCATTGAATCTCTAAATTGCTTTGGGTATTATGGACATTTTAATGATGTTGATTCTTCCCATCCACGAACATGGTATATGATTCCATTTATTTGTATCTTCCTTAATTTCTTTCTTCAGCGTTATGTAGTTTTCTGAGTACAGGTGTTTTACCTCCTTTGTTAAGTTTATTCCTAGGTATTTTATTTTTCTTGTTGCTATGGTAAATGGGATTTTTCTTTCAGTTTCTATCTCTGAGGTTTTATTGTTGGTGTATAAAAATGCCTTCAATTTCTTAATATTTACTTTGTATCCTGCTATTTTGCCAAATTCACTTATTAGGCCAAGTAGTTTTTTTGTGGAGTCTATAGGGTTTTCTATGTACACTATCATGTCATCTGCAAATAATGACAGTTTTACTTCCTCTTTTCCAACTTGATGCCTTTTATTTCTCTTTCTTGTCTGATTGCTGTGGCTAGAACTTCCAAGACTATGTTGAGTAGGAGTGGAGAGAGTGGACATCCTTGTCTGGTTCCTGATTTCAGGGGGAATGCTCTCAGTTTTTGCCCATTGAGTATGATGTTGGCTTCAGGTTTCTCATATATGGCCTTTAATATGTTGAGGTATGCTCCCTCTATTCCCATTTTGCTGAGAGTTTTTATCATAAATCGGTGCTGTACTTTATCAAATGCTTTTTCTGCATCTATTGATATGATCATGTGATTTTTGTCTTTCATTTTGTTTATGTGGTGTATTACGTTTATTGATTTGCGAATATTAAACCATCCTTGCATCCCTGGGATGAATCCTACTTGATCGTGGTGTATGATCTTTCTAATGTGTTGCTGGATCCGGTTTGCCAATAGTTTGTTGACGATTTTAGCATCTATGTTCATCAGCGATATTGGCCTGGAGTTTTCTTTCTTTGTTGTGTCTTGAACTGGTTATGGAATTAGGGTTATACTGGCTTCATAGAACGAGTTTGGGAGTCTTCCCTCTTCTTGGATCTTTTGGAATAGTCTGAGGAGGATAGGAGTTACTTCTTTCCTAAATGTTTTGTAGAATTCAATTGTGAAGCCATCTGGTCCTGGGCTTTTGTGTGCTGGGAGTTTTTTGATTACTGCTTCAATTTCACTAGCTGTTATTGGTCTATTCAGACTTTCTGCTTCTTCTTGATTCAGTTTGGGAAGACTATATGTTTCCAGGAATTTTTCCATTTCCTCTAGGTTGTCAAATTTCTTGCCATACAATTGTTCGTAATAATTTCTTATAATCCTTTGTATTTCTGTTGTATCAGTTGTGATTTCTCCTCTTTTGTTTCTGATTTTATTTATTTGGGTCCTCTCTCTTTTTTTCTTGATGAGCCTAGTTAAAGTCTTGTCAATTTTGTTTATCTTTCCAAAGATCTTTTGAATTGTTAGTTTAGACTCTAGTCATTTAATTGTGCTCTGATCTTGATGATTTCCTTCCTTCTACTTGATCTGGGCTTTGCTTGTTGTTCTCCCTCTAGTTCTTGTAGCTGTAGGGTTAAATTTTTTATTAGAGATTCTTCTAGCTTTTTTAGGTAGGCCTGTATTGCTATGAACTTTCCTCTTAGGACTGCTTTTGCTGTATCCCATAGGTTTTGGGTTGTTCTGTGTTCATTATCATTAGTTTCCAGAAACTTTTTGATTCCTTCCTCGATGTCATTGTTAACCCATTCATTATTTAATAGCATGCTATTAATTCTCCATGAGTTTGAATGTTTTTGAGTTTTTTCCTTGAGGTTGATTTCCAATTTTAAGCCATTGTGAACTGAGAAGATGCTTGATATAATTTCAATTTTATTGAATTTGTTGAGGCTTGTTTTGTGTCCTACCATGTGGTCTATCTTTGAAAATATTCCATGTGCACTTGAGAAGTATGTATATATTTCTTCTTTGTGGTGAAAACTTCTATATATATCGACTAAGTCCATTTTATCTAGAGTGTTGTTCAGGGCCTCAATATCTTTGGTGTTACTTTGCCTCAATATCTTTGGTGTTTCCTTGCTTTGAAGATCTGTCCATTGTTGACAATGGGTTGTTAAAGTCCCCTACTATGAGTGTGTTGCTGTCTATATCTTTCTTGGTGACTTTCAAAATTTTCCTTATATATTTGGGTGCTCATAAGTTTGGTGCATATATATTTATAAGGGTTATATCTTCTTGATGGATTTTTCCCCTAAGTATTATGAAATGCCCTTTTTTGTCTCTTTTTATGGACTTTGCTGTGAAATCTGTTTTGTCTGATATAGGTATTGCTACCCCGGCTTTTTTTTCATGTCCATTTGCTTGAAATACTTTCTTCCATCCCTTTACTTTCAGTCTGTGTAGATCTTTTGTTCTAAGGTTGGTCTCTTGTAGACAGCATATATGTGGGTCATTCTTTCTAATCCATTCAGCTACCCTATGTCTTTTAATTGGAGCGTTTAATCCATTTACATTTAAGGTTATTACCGATAAGTACTTATTCATTGTCATTTTCCCCCTTTGTACTCGTTTTCTTCTCTGTCCTTCTCTGTTTCTTTATCTTCTTAAAGCAGACCCTTTAGCATCTCTTGCATTGCTGGTTTGGTGGAGATGTATTCTTTTAGCCTTCTTTTGTCTAGGAAGCTCCTTATTTCACCCTCCATTTTGAATGAGAGCTTTGCTGGGTATAGTATTCTAGGTTGTAGGCCTTTGTTTTTCATTGCTTGGAATATTTTTTCCCATTCCCTTCTGGCTTGTAGTGTTTCTGCTGAGATATCTGATGATAGCCTTATTGGAGTTCCGTTGTATGTTATTAGCTGTTTCTCTCTTGTTGCTTTTAGGATTCCCTCTTTGTCTTTGAATGTTGCCATTTTAATTATGATGTGTCTTGAGGTGGGCCTGTTGGGGTTCATCTTCATTGGGACCCTCTGTGATTCCTGGACTTGCATGACTCTTTCTCTCCTCATGTGAGGGAACTTTTCTGTCATTAGTTTTTGAAAGAGGTTTTCTATTTCTTGCTCTTCTTCTTCTCCTTCTGGAATTCCTATGATATGGATATTATTACATTTCATGTTGTCCTGAAGCTGTCTTAGAACCTCTTCAGTCTTGTTCAGTCTTTTTTCATTCTGTTGCACTCTCTGGGAGTTTTTGTCTACGTTGTCCTCCAGCTCGCTGATCCGATCTTCTGCTTCTTCTAGCATGCTTTTAATACCTTCTACTGTGTTCTTCAATTCAGAGATCGTATTCTTCATTTCCTCCTGGCTCTTATTGATAGCTTCTATGTCCTTTTACATGCTCGTGTAATTCTCTGTGAGTTCCTTGTAGCTTTCCTGGAGTTCCTTGTAGTTTCCCTGGAGTTCTTTGTAGTTTCCGCTGAGCTCATTCAGCTTCTCCATAATCCATGTTTTGAATTCCGTATCTGATAGTTCGCTCCCCTTTATTTCATTTAGCACTCTTTCTGGGGATTCTACCTTTCCTTTTGCTGGGAGGTTGTTTCTCTGTCTCCCCATTTTTGTGACTCCTATTGTTTGTTGCTGCTTCTTAGAATGATCTGCACTTGCTGGATCTACCTCTGGTGGCGTCAGATCATGTACCAGTCTGGCCCTAGGCAGCTTGTTGGAGACTTCCAGGGATCTACTGGCATTGTCTGTCTTGTTTAATTGTTAATCTATTCAATCTGTGATTAGCTGTCAGGCTTAAGTACTGTGGGTATGGCAGCTTAATTCCTGTAGGCAGGGCTTTTTCTTACCCTCAGGCTGACGCCACTTGGAGGGGAATGGTCTACCCGCAGTACTGGGGATGAACCAGCACTGGGACCCAGTCGGCTGCTCCTCCAGTTCTCCCCTCAAAGCCACCGTGCCAAACTCTCCCCAGGTGTCTCCAGTCCTCTCTGCCTTCCCTCTGCTTGAGCCCAGGGTAAGTAGGGGCCAAAATATTTTCGTATGTGATCCACTTAAGAGCTCTTTTTCTCCTGCTGTTTCTCTCTGGCTAGCAAGAAACCCTGTGGCTTTTCGCTTTTGACAGCTGATACTATTTTAATTTCCACTCTGTTGCTGTAGGCTGGGAAGCCCAGCTGGGGGTTTAGACCCTGCCCTTCTCAGGGGGAACACCCAGCTGCTGAGCTGTTTCTCAGTCCCTTCAGCTGCCACCCGTGGGAGCCCAGCCAGCCCTTCCACGTCTCCGCACTCCCTACTGGTCAAGTTGTGATGTAGCGGCCTTTTCTGTCTCTCCGTGGTTGTAAGACTTCTTCCCAGCTAGTGTTTGGTTGGTTATTCCAGATGATTTCTCCAAAATTAAGTTGTAAATCCAGACTGGTCCTGGGAGGAGGTTAGTGTAGCTTCCATTTACTCCTTCGCCATCTTGGATCTGTCTGCTACTGACTTTTCTTAAGTATATATTCTTAGGAAATTTGAAAACCTTGGCAAGATTATGCTCTTAGCATCATATCATACTCCATGGTTATAATCCATATATGTTTCAGTTTTTAAGAGAGGAAAAACATAGGGTTAAAAATGAAGTACAAGTTGTGGTTTTTATTTATTCTACAAAAAAACCAGAGTTTTAAACTCTTTTAAACATGTTTAGCTGTTATTCATATACTAGTACTGACCTTAAAATATTATATAAACTAGACATTCCAGTCAAGATGGAGACTTAGACTGACATGTTCGGTCTCCCTCTACAACTAAAAAGGAATACAACTACCTCAAAACAAAAGATAACCAGAAATTCCAGAAAATAAAACTACATGGAAGCCCAAAATATAAAGCTATAAACCAGCAGTGCTCATCCAGATGGGTAGGAAGGGCAAAATATGGCGGTCCTGTTTGTGGTAACAGTGGGCATAGTGGCGGGACAAGAAACGCCAGGGGAGCAATCCGGGCTGCAGTCGACTCCTGGCAGCTCGCGACCCCAACGCTGGACAAGGCAGCCGCCCCAATGTCTTGGATGGTGAGGCCCAGAGGGCGGGGGGAAGGATCCCAGTTTCTCAGCGGAGAGTAATGGCAGGAATCCAACTTGGACCCCTGCCCCCACACAAAGTGCCACAATGTGGCGAAAAAGGTCACCGGGTAGTGATGAGTGCATGGGACTCCGCCCCCTATAGCCTTCCCAGGAAGCAAAGCTAAATACAAGTCTGTCAGAATGTAGCAGACAATGATTGAAATCCCAGTGACACAGCTTGCCAGGCAGCAGATGAGGAACCTGACAGACGAACAAATGGAGAACCTTTTTGAGGCTCAGTTAAGAGCTATAGTCATAAGATGGCTTACAGAATTAACAAAAGATTTGGAACAAGACAGGGAAGGAATGAAAGCTATTCATATTGAAACAAATGAAAACACATATGAGACAAGTGGTAAGGAAATCAATCCAGAGATCAAATCAACAGACTGGAACATAGGGAAGGAACAAACAGTCAACCCATGCAAAAAGAGGAAACAAAAAGTAAGGAAAGTGAGGAGAGGATCAGAAACCTCTGGGACAGCTATAAGTCATCAAACATTCAAATAATAGGATTGCCAGAGGGTGAAGAAGAACTAGAAATTGAAAAATTATGTGAAAAAATAATGAAGCAGAATTTCCCAAGCTTGGGTAAGAAAATAGACTTACAGGTCCAGGAAGCACAGAGAGTTCCAGAAAAACTGGACCCAGGGAGAACCACTCCAAGACACATTATAATCAAATTGTCAAAAATTAAGGATAAAGAGAGAATCTTAAAAGCAGCAAGAGAGAAGAAAAGAATCATGTACAAAGGGGTCCCAATTAGACTATCAGCTGATTTCTCAAAGGAGACCCTGCAGGCTAGAAGGGACTGGCAAGAAATATTCAAAGTAATGAAAATCAAAAACCTACAGCCACGAATACTCTATCCAACGAAACTGTCATTCAGAATAGAAGGGCAGAGAAAGTGCTTCCAGGATAAAGTAAAACTGAAGGAGTTCATTAGATCCAAACCACTATTATATGAGATGTTAAAGGGACTGGTTTAGAAGAAGGAGGATCAAAACTATGAACATTAAATTGAAAACTGCACCACAAGAACCAACAACAGAAGGTAGGGAATCGAAATAAAGGCAAACTAAATAGGCAACAAAAGTGGAAAAAGAACTATAGGTATGAGGAACATATTGGGAGAGGTCGTAGGGAGTGGGAGAGGGGAGAGGGAGGGAGATGGTGTAGGAATTAAGAAGCATAGTAGGAGGGAATGGAGTAGACAGGAAGAGTTTGAGAAGAACTATATGCACAACCAATGGACATGGACTAAAAGTGGGGGACAACTGGAGGGAGAGGGCCACCGGGTGGAGGGAAGCAGAGGGAAGAGGAATTGGGACAACTGTAACATCATAATCAATAAAACATATTTAAAAATTATATAAACTATAGCTTGACATATCTTGGAAAAATATATTATAGCCATTGTTTTCCAATGTCAAACTTTAGCACTCTTTTTGAAGCTAGGCTTCTTTTTAAATGATAAAACAGAATGTGTTACGAAGATTTTTGGAAACATATGTTGGTGAATCCCTTGATACCTGTTTGGGGACAAATTTGAAGAAACTGCATATTTTAAGGTAGTACTACTTATACCACCACATTGTTATCCCTAGAGTCTGGTGTGCCTGTTGACTTTGTTGTTATCTTTGTCAAAATGGCATTGGCAGTAGGGCTTGCTTGTAGTGGTTTTTGGATTTAGGGATATGGGAGGGCACTTCTGGGACTCTTGGCTGTCTTACCTTAGCATTTTAATTGGTAGCCACACCACATATAGGTAATAGACATTCTTTGGATATTAACTTGGTTTTGTAATATAGCCAATATAACAGTGTGCTAGTAAATGTTTAATGATGCTTTAAAAAGCCAATTCTAATTTTTAGTGTTTGCTAATTAATTTCCATAGTGTAACTACTACAAGCACAGCTGATGTCAAGTTACCAACTCGACTTTACTGAACACAAAGTTAGGATGAGATGTGCATAATCAGCTCTCACAAACTAGTACACATTTATTCTACCATGCTGTTGGCCGAATTACTCTTTGCCCATAGTCAAAACATCTGCAATGGTCAGCTATTCACACACATAATATAGAGATAATATTTTTGAATCCTGTCAATGTATATAGGACCTACTTCTGAGCCATTCCAACACATAATAGTTGGCCTTACATTTGGGGGAGATTAGAATTACTGAGAAAATAAGAAGAGAAAGGAATTTTGATATTTAAATTTTAATAATCAAAATAGGAAGATAATCAGCTTGAAAGTTAGTGTTTGTTAAGAAAGAGAACTATTTGATTAATTCCTTATTTTCTGTCTTTATCATCAAGGGCAAATCAGGCCTGACTAATTAGATTATAAAGTTTTTCTAGGTGTCAAGGTAAGACAAAGAAACACATGACATAGAGAAAGTGGGAAGCTCAAAACCCATTCCTTTATAATCCAGTAGAATTGTAGGAGAAAAGGAGAGAATAGAATTTGAGCAAACATTAGTCACTAGTGTCTTTGCCCCACATCTTCAATGTTATACCTGAGGATAGAAAAGATATGATTCAGAAATATCTTGATAATTTGAAAGGAGTACCAAAGTCAGATAAATTTGCCAGAGAATTTTTCTGAAGACTAACATCACCCCAACCTGAAGGGAGGTTGCAACATGAAAAAAAAAATTGTTGTATAATATGGTTAGGAAGTATGGTTCCCATGTGATGTAGAAGGCATGTAGGACTTCTCAATTTTTTTCTATGGAATATCAAAAATATAAGTAAGGATGCTTCCTAGATATTTTTCAAGAGAAGGCCATGAAAGTGCAGCTTAAGTGGTCCTAAAGCTGAGTACTGCAAGGCATAGCTACTGAGCCAGAGTGCCAACCCTAACTCGGGAGCCTGAGTCATCTGTATAAACAGAGATGGGAAAAATTACTAAGGTGGTAGTACACTGGGAACCAAAATGTGAGGCTACAGGTCACAAGACATTGATTTTGGAATTGGAGGACAGCAAAGTGTCACGATCAGGGAAACAAGGAACATGGTTGAGGGTAAATAAAGCTTTACCTCTTCTTTACAGTTCCCAAGTCATGAAAGGTTTTCTTCCCCATATATCTAAAATTCCTCTTGGAAAGAAGCAGTGGATAGAGGAATAAACTTGAATACCAGTTTAAGCCATTCAAGTAGAAACTGTATTAGTTAAAGAGATACTCCCATACTGTTTAATAGGGAGATAACAGGGTGGCAGTGTGTGTGGGGGGTGCTGTTGGTGGAGGTGGTGTGTGTGTCTGTAGGGGATTGCTCATTAGGAAAGTCAGAAAAAATGGACTATAGTCTTTCTGAATGTCTGTGGACCAGAAGAAACCCATGAAGATGTTACTTTCTATGTGTTTACTTCTCCAAAGAAAAGGCAAGAGTGAAAGCTGGACTAAGCTCATGAGGTCTGGAATCATCATAATCCAATGCTTCAGGAAATATAAAAAGATTTTTTATCTTTAAATTTTGCTTTGGGGTTTGGTGAGTGCTATGGAAGAGGCCTTATGATAAATGCTTTAAGGACATAATCAAACCTATCATGTTCACATCACCAAGTCATTTGCCATAGAAAGGCAGAGGTTCTGATATAAAATTTCTGTCTTCTGAATTAGGTTATCTGGTCCTCTAGTTTCTCAATTTTATTTTTTAATTATCTGCCTCCCTTGTTCTTTTTTTTCACACCCCCAAACTCAGTGGGTCAGTTCCCTTGAACCACTAAGCCCAGTGAGTGGTGGCCATTATTTATATTATGTGATACATATCATGTTGAGATCTACTAACACACAGGCACTGGTATCACAACAAATAAAAAAGAAAAAAAGGGAGTTCTTGTTGAGCAAGTGTAATGGACTGGCTAGAGTGCCTAAGTAGCTGAGATCAGGACAAGATGGGTAGCATAGAAGAGAGAAAAAGATAGCAAGGCAAAGAGAAATTCTAGGTCTGCTAAGATTACAAATGCCCAAGAGAAGACTTAATAGCTAGTACCAGAAAGCAGCAAGAATTTAAATGCTCCTTCACCTCCTTTGATGCTGCTCAGTATGTGCTCACATGTCAGTATCACCCCAGCTATTTTTTCCTGGATTTTAAAACCTTTTCCTTGTCCCTTGCCAGGAGTACTAAACAAATTTCCCTTCTTTAATCTGCTGCCCAAATACCTTGCTGCAACTCATAGGTCCCAGCAGCCACACTTAAACTTTTTCTTTGCTTTTCTCCAAATCCCACACCCCACACTCCTACCCCAAATCGTGAGTTTTAGCTTCACTGAGTAGGTATACTTCTGAGAAAAAAGTACACATAGCTACTTCCAGACTTTATCATCAGGCAAGGCAAATTGTTCACATGATCATCAAGAAGGTAATCTAATTTAATTTTCCTCAGTAATTATTAGAGAGTTCAGAGTCAGATTATATACCAACCCAACATTAGAAAAAGATCAATAAATATTGACTGCCTCTGTGTTAAGGGTAAAACAATAAGCTAGTTCCCATGCAGAAACAAAGAGAACAAAAAGTGAAGCCTCTACTTCCTCAGTGCTGTCAGTTTAATTAGATACACAGATATGTAAACAGATACTTTCAGCACAATGTAGTAATTACAATGGTGGAGCAAACTAAAGGGCATTGGGAGAGGGAGCATAAAAAATGCAGGGGATTCATTTAACCTGATCTTGTTCAGAAGGTCAGAGAAAACTTCCTAAAGAAAGTGATGCTTTAGCAAATGAGTAGGTGGGTTTCTACTACAGGGTTTTTGTACATTGTGTTGTACTTGGAAAACTTTTCTCCCCAGTCTTTCAGTAGCTGGTCTCCTTCTTGACCTTGATGTTTTAGTTTACATGCCACATTTCTAGAGGGGCCTTCTCTGGTTACCTATCCTAAAATAGATCCTTTTACCTTACTCTCCTTCATAGTATTCATGTGTTTTCTTGTTTGGTATTATCTCCCCAACTCTAATTTAGGCTTCATGAGGACACAAATCTTGTCTGCCCTTTTCACCATTATAAAACTAGTGCTGTGGCATAATATAGGCGCTCAAGGGCTAGCCATGTAAATGCATAAAGCATGACTGAAGCACAGTGTACAAGGAAAGACATGGTCATGGATGTGGCAGCTGGAACATGCTGAAGCCAGTTTATAAGGGATGCTATGTTAGCTTAAATAATTTATCCTGAGTATAAGGAATTACTGAGTGCTTTTAAGCTGGTGAGTGATATAATAAGAATCACACTTCGGAAAGGGCATCTTAATATCAGAAGGGGCATATGATAAAGGCTGGGATTACAGGAAAAGAGTGGAGTTTTTCTATTCCTCTAGGTGAGGCTTTGAATCTCCCTTTGGAAACTGTCCCCAGGGACATTGAGTAATCCCTTTCTTCCCATGTTGTCACACCTTAAATGCACACTGCTGTTGTAGTAGTTGTTGTATATACTTCAATTTTGATTAAAGAATTATTACAACAGGTTATATGCATATCTAAAAATTTCTTCCAGTTCTGCATTCAGAAACAGAAAATATATTCATGCATGTATGTATACACACAAGTATATCTTAATAAAATATTATCTTCATAAAAATAAAAATTTCTTTTTCTTTCTTTCTTTCTTTCTTTCTTTCTCTCTTTTCTTCTTTCTTCCTTTCTCGCTTTTGCTCTATTTCTTTTTCTTTCCCTATTTTTCTTTTTCTTTTTTCTTTCTTTTTTCCTCTTTCTTTCTTTCTTTTTTCCTTTCTTTCTTTCTTTCTGTCTTTCATCTTTCTTTCATTCTTTCATCTTTCCTCTTTCTTTCTTCCTTTCTCCCTTTCTCTCTTTTCCTTCTTTTCCTTTCTTTCTTTCTTTTTCTTCTTTCTAAAAACAACCATGAAAATGAAAATGTTATTAGAGACCATACAGTCAAGTGTTCTCCATTAGAAATAATGTTTTAGTACTCATATTAAAAAATAAAGAAATACAATTAATTTTAATACATCCAAAATATTATCATTTCAACATGTAATTAATATACAAGTAAATGAAATATTTTATAGTCTTGTGTGCATGCATGTATATTTATGTGTTCAGAACATGTTGTGTGTTTTAGAGTTAAGTTCATTCTAATTTGGGCCAAGACAATTTCAAGTTCTCAATAGCCACATGTGGCCTGGAATTGCTATATTGGGCATCACAGATAATGCCAAGCTCTGACTGTATAGGTGGGGAAATGAGGAGATAATGGATTCCAAAATGGGTAGTGAAAGCCCAAGGACAGAGTTTCCAGCCAAGATGGAGGCTTAGATGGACACGCTTGGTCTCCCTCTACAACTAGAAAGGAATATAACTACCTCAAAACAAAAGATAACCAGAAATTCCAGAAAACAAAACTACATGGAAGCCCAACGTATGAAGTTATAAACCAGCGGTGCTCGTCTGGACAGGTAGGAGGGGCAAAATTGGAACCGGAAGGGAAAGGTTGGGTGGGGCTGTTTGCGGTAGCAGCGGGGAGAGTGGCAGGGGGAGCAATCCCGGCTGCAGTTGAGCCCTGACAGCTTGTGACCCCAATGCTGGGAAAGGCAGCCCCCTCCCCATTGCATCAGATGGTGAGACCCAGAGAGCAGGAGGACGGATCCAGGTCTCCCAGTGGAGAATAATGGCAGGAATCCATCTTGGACCCCTGCCACTACACAAAACACCGCAGTGTGGTGAAAAAGGTCAGGATAACCGCCGGTCGCCAGGTAGTGATGAGTACATGGGGCTCCACCCCCAACAGCCTGCCTTGGAAGCAAAGCAAAACACAAATCTGTCAAAATGGAGACAATGATTGAAATCCTGGTGACACAGCTCACCAGGTAGCAGATGAAGAATCTGAAAAACCTGACAGATGAACAAATAAGAAACCTGTCAGAGGCTCAGTTCAGAGCTATTGTTATAAGGTGGCTTATGGAATTAACAAAAGATTTGGAACAGGACAGGGAAGGAAAGAAAACCACTCATACTGAAAAGAACGAAAACATATACGAGATGACAAGTCGTGAGGAAATAAAATCCAGAGATCAAATCAACAAACTGGAACATAAGGAAGGAACAAACAGTCAACCAGTGCAGAAAGAGGAAACAAAAAGTAAGGAAAGTGAGGAGAGGATCAGAAACCTCTGGGACAGCTATAAGAGAATGAACATTCAGATTATAGGATTGCCAGAAGGCGAAGAAGAAGAACTAGAAATTGAAAAATTATGTGAAAAAATAATGAAGCAGAACTTCCCAAACTTGGGGAAGGAAATAGACTTACAGGTCCAGGAAGCACAGAGAGTTCCAGAAAAACTGGACCCAGGGAAAACCACTCCAAGACACATTATAATCAAATTGTCAAAAATTAAGGATAAAGAGAGAATCTTAAAAGCAGCAAGAGAGAAGAAAAGAATCATGTACAAAGGGGTCCCAATTAGACTATCAGCTGACTTCTCAAGGGAGACCCTGCAGGCTAGAAGGGACTGGCAAGAAATATTCAAAGTAATGAAAATCAAAACCTACAACCCCGATTTCTCTATTCAGCAAAACTGTCATTCAGAATAGAAGGGCAGAGAAAGTGCTTCCAGAACAAAGTAAAACTGAAGGAGTTCATTAGATCCAAACCACTATTATATGAGATGTTAAAGGGACTGGTTTAGAAGAAGGAGGATCAAAACTATGAACATTAAAATGAAAACTGCACCACAAGAACCAACAACAGAAGGTAGGGAATTGAAATAAAGGCAAACTAAATAGGCAACGAGAGTGGAAAAAGAACTATAGGTATGGGGAACATACTGGGGGGTGGTCAGCGGGAAGGGGGCAGGGGGAGAGGGAGGGAGATGGTGTAGGAATTAAGAAGCATAGTAGGAGGGAATAGAATAGACAGGAAGAGTTTGAGAAGAACTATATGCACAACCAATGGACATGGACTAAAAGTGGGGGACAACTGGCGAGAGGGGGTCACCGGGTGGAGGGAAGCAGAGGGAAGGGAAATTGGGACAACTGTAACATCATAATCAATAAAACATATTAAAAAAGAAAAAAAGAAAACCCAAGGACAGACACACAGCTAGGCTTTTGTCTGCAAATCCAAGCATGAGCACAGAGATCTCACAGGGGCATTTTGTATGGCCTTTGATTTTGGCCTATTTTGAAGTGCCGCTTTACTTTCTTAGCTGACTTTTCTTCTGACCCACTATTTTCAGTGTGACCCCCTGACCCTGGATGCCAGTTCTCCATCCTGGATTCCCTGGCTAAAGCAGAGCCATCTGTCTGGTAGGTGATTATTTGTTTGGGTGGGTGCATATCAACAAGGAAAAGACAATTCCTTTGGTACTGTAACTCAGGATTTTTAGAAACAATGATTTGCTGAAAAGAATATGCTCTGGTGGACTGACAGGCTTTCTGTCTCTGGATTTGGTTTAACAAACAGGAAGTATCAATTACAAACAATTGAGCTACTGCTCCAGGATTTAAGATTATTATAGAGCATTTAGGCAGAGATGTTTTTGAACACCAGCTCATTGAGTGTATATACAGTATTCCCTCACTTATTGTGGGTATTACATTCTAGACACGCCCGCGATAGGTGAAAATCTACAAAGTAAGAACCTTACATTTATTTTAGTATTTCTATATATTTTAAGGCTTTACAAACTCTTCCCACACACTTATAATCTGTTCCAAGTCCTTTGTTAATTTTTCCCAATCCCTTATTAACCTTTTCCACACTTTTATAAACACTACTTATGTTCTTAAACATATTCTACACTCTTAAACCTATGTAACTTTAACAACATGCGTATACAGTATCGCAAAATCCCACAATATAGTGAAAAATCTGCGATAAATAATTAAATATAATATTTTTAAAAATCCTGTGATACAGTTAGGCCACAATAAGTGAACCATGACATAGACAGAGACTACTGCATAGCCATTCCCACACATACCCACATATACTTTCGTCTCTTTACAGACATGGAGGATTTATTGCAGTGAAGGTAATTCTTACCTTGAAATGACTGTTTGGTCTTCTTTCCTACAGTCACTACTCAGCCTCTCCAAAGTTTCCTCCTATGTGGATGAAAGCATCTATTCTTTAAAGCAAGAAAAAAAGAAGAAATAAGACTAACACATGCATTTCTACCTAGTTTCAAAACTTTAAAACATCATGACATGCATAGATACTATTTGTACAATTACCTAGAAAAATGGATGGGGAAGGGCATTGCTGAGAAAATCAAAATACCAGATACACATGTAACCCTTTTAGGGCCAAATTATGTTCTATTTCAGTCATTCTGATTTGAAAGCTCTGCTTCAAATACATACTATTAGTTTGATTGATTGATTGATTTATCCATGAATTTGAAACCGGAAAAGCTGGTATTCATACTGTCTGTCATCTACGAGACCCAATAAGCAGAGACAGGGATTGAATGTTTATGGGTGTTTTATTGAGATGGTTAGTGATCTGAGAAGATAGTGGGTTTGTACCCTAACAGATGATCTAAATTCCATTATAAACAAGTAATTTTTATAAGGAGAAGAAAAGTGTAGGTAAGGGGGTTGGAATTCAGGGGGAAAGTTAATCAGATAAAAGGTGCAGCATTTTTTTCAGCTGTGTCCTAGGTGGTGGTCTTTGTGTCCTGGGTGGTGGTGCCTCACCCTGGAGTATAATGGCTCAGATAGCATCTTGATTGCTTGCAGTCCTCCTGAGGCATGAAGGTGGAACTGCTTATGATCTCCTGGAGTCAAGATGGTCATACCTTTAGTTCCTGAAACAATATCTTTTTACATACATTGATTACTAAGCTTATTAGCTGTTACCTGAAACTAAAATTTTCTAACGTTTGAGTCCCCCATCAAATTCACTCAATAAATATCTATTGAATGTCTTCAATATGTCAGGCACTGCTATAAGTTGTCACACCCTTGGTTAAGTAGTTAATCATGTTAGATTGTGAACCTGGATTAACCAGTAATGGAGAAATGGGGGAGAAAGAGAGAGGAGGGGGAGCTAATCACATTAGGGAGGGGGAGCTAATCACATTAGTATAAAACCAGTTTACTTTGTCTACTTGGGGTGCACATGCCTTTGGCTGGCTCTTCCCAGATCTGCAGGCCCATGAATAAACAAACACCTCACTTTGCTGCTGAAGTCCTGTGTTCCAGTGTTTTATTGTGAGCATTTTGCACATTATGAGGGACATAACACTGAGAAAGTCAGAAAAGGCATCAACTCTCATTAGTCTCAGATTCTAGCAATTGAGTGCGGAAAGGTAATTGGGCAAATTAAATACAATAATTTCAAATATTAATAAATATTATGAAGCTTATAAAAGTTAATGGAATAGACAGTGACTGGAGTTTGAACAGGGACAAGAAAATATTGTAGAAATGAAATGGTCCTCTCTGAGTAGAAAAATTGAATTGATACCTGAATGTTATGAAGGATCTGGTGCTACAAAGACTTGGAAAAAAAAAATGTGGCTCAGGAAGAAGAAATAGCGGACAATAAGGTGGTGGTTCTAATAAGGCATTCAGGCAAGAAAAAGTAATAAAAAGCATCCAGATAGGAAAGTCTGAGCTATTTTACCCACAACATTTTTGATACCAAATATGTGGTGTGTTTTTCTCACACCAACCAATTCTCCAACTTTTGAAACTTCACAAGTTAAGGAATCAGTTCCATAAGACCACAACACTGTCCCCCACCCTTCAGTCTCAGGAAAGTGTTCTACTTACTACTGGTTTATTATATGGGATACAACTCAAACAGCCACATTATGGGGAAAGGGGCTCAAAGCATCCACGCTGTCTCTGGGTGTGTCACCTTACCAGCACATTGGTGTGTTCACCAACTCAGAAGCTCCCAAACCCAATCATTTAGGGGTTATAGAAGTTTTATTATATAGATATAATTGATTAAATCATTGGCCATTGGTTATGGACTCAAACTTTAGTCCTTCTCTTCTTGGAGATCAGAAGGTGGAGTTGAAAATTTCAATCCTCTTTTCATGCTTTTGTCTTTCTGATAACCAGTCCTCAGCCTGAAGCTATCTAGAAGCCCCTCAGTCATTAGTCATCTCATTAGCATATAAGACACTCTTAGCACTCTTGCAATTCCAAAAGTTTTAGGAGCTACTTGTCAACCTGGAGACAGACCAAGTATTTGTTTTCATTGTGTCACAGAACAGATAAAATAAAACCATCTTTATTTGAGTTTTGACATGGTATAACATGTAGAAAATACTTGGAATGCACAGAAAGCCTCTAGAACTAATGAAAATGACTACCAAAGTTATGAGATATAAATCAATGTATAAAAAACAATGGTATTTCTATAATTGGAAATGTACAATCCAAAAATAAAATTAATGTTAGTCTAACTTATAAAAGTGCCCAAAAGATAAAATACTTAGTAATAAATTTTTTAAAAGTACAAAATTGTACTCTAAATTTCACAAAATATTGTTGAAAAATTAAAGAATACCTAAATAAATGAAAAGTCATCCCATGTTCATGGATTAGAAGGCAGTATTGTTAATACAAAAATCGGCAGCCGTCCGTCTCGAGAGACGATGGTGTAGCTTCTTAAGAGTCTATCTGCACCGCCGAGAATGGTTGTGCAGTCCGACTCGGGAGTGACACGGTATCTGTCTCCTCCCGTGTTGAATCGACATCTTGTGATGACGCTGGAGTGTCCTCTCCAGTGAAGCTGAAGCTACAGAGCCTGGGCAGGGTGATATGGAGGGTCTGCTGTTGCCCATGCAGCAGACCCCCCCTCTCTTCACAGCTGAAGGGTCCAAGGGAAAGACGGAGTCAATACAGCTTGGCTTCAGGTGCGCCGCAGGAGTTGCCGGTGTTGACTACAACGTCAAACCGCCTTAGGGACTCCGGCTCCGGATTTTCTGTCGGGGTTTACTCCCTTAGCCTTTCCCCTGAAGAGGTATGCTGCAAGGCAGCGGAGGTTTTTTGGAGTCAGAGTTTTCCTTCTCTGATGTACCCTGACTGGAAGATCAAACCAGCGACACTTAGCTCGCAGGCCGACGCTCAATCCACTGAGCCAAACCAGCCAGGGTTAATACAAAAATACTCCCCAAATTTATCTATAGATTCAATGTAATCCTAATCAACATCTCAGCTGCTGGTTTTTTGCAGATATTGACTGATAAGCTTATCTTAAAACTCACATGCAGTTTCACCGGACCCAGAGTAGACAAAATGATCCCCCAAAGGAAGCACAAATTTAGATTACTCCCTCTTTTTTCTTTCAAAACTTACTACAGAGCTACAGTTTTCAAGACAGTATTGTACTGGCATAAGATTAAACATATAAATTAATGGAATAGAATTTAGAGTTCATAAATTGATATATCTATGGTCAATTGGATTTAGATAGTAATGTCAAGGTTATGGGGAAAAATCATGTTGTCAACAAATGGTTGAAACAATGAAATAGATTGACAGTGGATATCTACAAGATGCATTGATGACTTGATATTTATAAGCAAGCAGTGTCAGTCTTACCTAGAACAGAATGACCTTGACCAAATGTGCACATACTCACAAACTTAGTCCTATATCTTATGTGGAAACTAGAAAAGAAACTAGAAAAAATATGCTAACAAGCACAGTATAATCAGATTGAATTAATGAATATGAGCTCTCCTATAAACTGCTTAAAGGGAGTAAGTGTTCCCATAATGGATGTTTAGGAAGATGTTGAATGGTTTTTGGTAAAGATTGAAGTTAAGGGGATCCATTCACTGGGTTATATATAGAGAAAAGTCAGGGAAAGCAGTAGAAATAAGTTGCAAAGCTAGAAATGAGTCTTTTGATCCAAGGACAAATAATTTTTTAAATATATTTTTTCAGTTTATGGGTCATCTCTTAAAAATCACCATGTGCTTATATAACATGCTGATTTGATTCCTGGATTTCACCCTATATTTAATGTGTCAGAATTTCTAGGAGAAAGGCCAAAGATTCTGAGTTTTTGTAACCTATTTCTCAGGTGATGATTATAAAGACTAAAATTTGAAAAACACTGCTTTATAATAAAGTGAACCGAGTACTTCAGTTATGAGTCAATTTTACAAGTGTCAAAGTCTATTGTAAAGTGCAATTGTGGGAACCACAGGGGTTTTGTTCTTAAGGTGTTAAATCAATGCCTTTTTCCGGGACCTCCAGTAAATCATCTCTTGTAGTTTTTGTTCTGCCCTAAACTTGTCCTTGACTATGCATTTTAGTTCTGTATATCCTTGAATACTCCCACATCATGTAGCATTACATATTAGGTGTCATCTGTTCAGAATTCTGTTTAAAATTTTTATTGTTCTCAGAATTGTCTAAGGTTGATTTACAAGATTCTGGCTTCTTACTATAGTAGATATAATAGCTAGTGTTTGTCTAATAAGCAGGTTTTACCATCATTCTATGTCTGGCTGTTTTGAGAATCTGCTCTCTGTATCTCTGCGGTACTTGTAGGGTTTTTAATCATACGTATCCTCAGCTCCAGCCACAGGGGAGTTTATGATAGTACTGCTACCTCTGGCTATTGTTTGGTAACAAGTGTGTCTTCCAAACTAGGACAATGAGAGTCTATACCAGCACTTTTCTTCTAGAGAAAGCTAAATATATAATCTCTTTTAGTTGAGGACACTGAGCTTTGGAAGAACGAGTCTGAGGTTATTCATGGCCTTGTTGACATTCAAGCTTCTGCTTGAATGGTGAGGAGTGCTTGCCCTCACTTCAAGTCTGTGGAAAAAAGTTTCAAGAGAACAACTTGGATATCTTAATTCATGTACCTTATAGTCTGGCCTAATTCTGATTTGCACCAGAGAAATCTAAAGGGCCTGAGACAAGATAGCTACCTATTAGTGAGCCAAAATAAAGACATTTTGGTGTGTAGAATCCTCGGTTTCTTGTTTAGATACTCTCCTTTTACTTCTGCAGATCCACTCTTAGCCCTTCTCAACCAGTTTCTCTAACCTCAAAAGTCTGACCTGTATTGACAATATCAATAGAGTTCTATATCTTCTGAATTTCTGTTGGATTAGACCATTGGAGAACCCCCACAGGAGATGTGATTTAATACTAGGGACATTTATACTCTCAGGCACCCCATATTTGCTGTAATCAAAATTAGAGGTCACTATGCCTCCCAAGGCAACTATAAAAGATTTTCTGTTTTCAAGTGCTGATAACTGTTTTGTTTCCTACTACTGCACCTTTCCTCAAGGTCCCCCTATACCCCCAAATCAGTGAAGTGTCCCTTTGGGGTGATTTTAATTATTTTAATTTGAGTATACTACCTCTTCTCTATTAAGACCCCTTATAATACACCTTTCTACATTTCCTTACTCTTCTTTCCTGTGACATAGGCTTCACCCTTGCTATTATGGAAAAAAATATGTTTATAAAGAGTATTTTTAAGTATAAAAAGTACTTTTATCTTTATCTTTACTTTCTCTGAACTATTTTGATGTTCTTTTTTCAAGGTAGGCAATGCATTGCACATGACTTTATGGACCACAGGGAGGCAATAAAACAATGTTCAGCCTGAGAAGCTACCTGTGAAAAACAAGAAATTGTTGCCATTTCTTAATAACACTGCTAATGTCATGGATAGTCTGGAGATTCTGCATCCCTTTTCATAGGAAGGTAGTACAAAAAAAATGGCTAACTGTACAGTCTTTCTTTTATGTTGCATTACTCTTGATCCAAGATGAGTTTAATGGAATCTCATCAGTAGTATGTGGATGCTTGTTCCTAATCAAGGAGAAACAAGAGATTGGCATCACTTCCAAGTCCCATGTGAATAGCTAAAGTGTATTTCCTAGGGCAATTCCTATGATGCTTTCTTCTCTTTACTCTCACTAAGTGGAGGCATAGCAAGGAAGGAGATGGGATATAGAAACATAGATGCTTTCTCCCTGCTTCTTGACCCTTGACACTTGCCCACAGTGGGGTCACTATGTAGGTTAGCAGATGTGGCACAAACTCAATTCCTCTGCTCCTTTGGGCAGCTGTGAAAGGCATATGATATAACTCATGATAAAGAGATAATAGTACCAATTGAAGATAGACACACATTTTCTATCTTTTGTAAACTCCATCTCTTTGCCAAAAGGACCATTCAGAATGAGAAACATTTGTCACTCTCCAAACTTCTCAAAACTTATCTGTACTTAGTCACATACATTTCTTCTATTAAAATGACTAAAGAAAGAAGATGTTTTAATTGTACACAGGGATGTGCAATGAAAGCAAGAGGGTATGTTAGACTTTAATAGGACTGTTTTGTTACTAGTTATGCTGCTAGCTGGGCTCCATATCTTGCTTTCTTTCCTGTCATTTCATTCTTCAACTTCCATTTTAACTGTAAGATACCTATAATTATGAGATTTTTCACCTTTTCCACCTTTTTAAAATCATTAATGTCTCCTTTTCATATTCATTCCATTGAGACCTCATCCACCTGATAATCCATGGTCTCTACAGAAAATCCCTGCTTTGAGAATTGATGAAACTTATTTGGGTTTGAAGTTGAATAGATCTAGTTTTAGTTACTGCTTTGCAACTGGTCTCCTGCATGTCAGTTAATCTCTCCGTACCTTACTTCAGTTTCCTCATAGGTAATATGGAGATTAGTAACAATTCTCTCAAGAGTTACTAAGATAAATCTGGAAAGAATTATATAAGTATAAGAAATTACTATTTTCTACTCTCACTACTACTCATCCTGTCCAAGAATTAATTGGTCTCGTTTTTTTGTAATTGGCATGCTATTTCTGTCTATTCAACTAGACTCTAATGACATGAGTATAAAAATTGTGTTAACTTTAGTTCACCACTGTCTACCCATCATCTAATATAGAGCTGAACCAGATCCGTCGTCGGCAGCCGTCCGTCTCGAGAGACGATGGTGTAGCTTCTTAAGAGTCTATCTGCACCGCCGAGAATGGTTGTGCAGTCTGACTCGGGAGTGACACGGTATCTGTCTCCTCCCGTGTTGAATTGACATCTTGTGATGACGCTGGAGTGTCCTCTCCAGTGAAGCTGAAGCTACAGAGCCTGGGTAGGGTGATATGGAGGGTCTGCTGTTGCCCATGCAGCAGACCCCCCCTCTCTTCACAGCTGAAGGGTCCAAGGGAAAGACGGAGTCAATACAGCTTGGCTTCAGGTGCGCCGTAGGAGTTGCTGGTGTTGACTACAACGTCAAACCGCCTTAGGGACTCCGGCTCCGGATTTTCTGTCGGGGTTTACTCCCTTAGCCTTTCCCCTGAAGAGGTATGCTGCAAGGCAGTGGAGGTTTTTTGGAGTCAGAGTTTTCCTTCTCTGATGTACCCTGACTGGAAGATCAAACCAGCGACACTTAGCTCGCAGGCCGACGCTCAATCCACTGAGCCAAACCAGCCAGGGGGTGAACCAGATCATATACTCCATAAATACTTGAATTACACCATAATCACCAAGGACAGCAACTGCATTTTTATAGCAAACAGTACAAACTTGGTATCAACTAATACTTGAAAAAGTATTTGTTCATCCTTTTTCAGTCCCCTCCCCTTTCCTTTCAGTGACATTTCATAAACATCCTGGTAACTGAGCCTGAGATAGGCAGGAAAATGTGTGAATCCATGATAAATCTGCTTGCAGAAGGATGGTAATAATAAGGTCCATTCCTGTAACTGCCCATCTCCAGTATCAGTGGACAGAAATACATCAGAGAATACATATCTACTCTGTTGCTGCTACAAGTAAGACATTTTGTTTAGAGAATTCAATCTGGCAGTCCAAACCTGCAGATGATTTTTGTATGGTGTCCTAAGATATACTTATCTAGAAATTAGCTTTTGTACTACTTCCTGCAGCTTGCCAGGTACAATTGCAGTAGAGGACAAATGGAAGACATTAGCACCAGAATTTCTCTATTAAACTGGCAATTAAAACAAATAGAGAATTCCAGTGCACAATGCTCACTGAGATAATTTTACCAGCAATGAAATCCCAGTTAAAACACAATGAGTGTCAAACTTGTGAGTGCAATGCTGCAAAGATCTCTCTCATAAAAATTTTAAAAAAACAAAAAAACAAATGCTTTAGATTTTGGACAACACACTCTACTGATTTTTATATATGTCATTTTTTGGTGTGTGTTCATCTGTCTGCCTTCACATATCACTCTACTTGGTATTTCCTTAAGTTTAGCTGCTTGCCTGACTTTTGTCAAATGACTAGCTTGTTGATGAAAAAGTTTCAATAAAAGAACCTATAGTGTGAGTTGACAGAGATTAGCATGTAGTAGGTAGGAGCTTAATAGATTTTTAGTCAATAGATGAGCAATGATACACAGGGCTCTTACTAGGGGAAGCAGTTTCAGAAGCCTGCCTTGTTAGTACTAAAATAGTTGCTTTCTAACTGATAAGTCCATACTAACTAAGATCACAGACAGTGAGGTCTAAACCAGGATGCTAGTTAATTCCATTTTCATGTTTTATGGCATTATCAAGGGACGAAATTTCTTATTTTCTTTAGTTAGCATATATATTTAGATATACCTATGGGAGAAATAAAATCTAATTCAGAAGTGTGCATGCTTACCCTGGAATCAGAAGAAGGAGTGCAGCTAAATAGCTACATTGGGTATGAGCTTATCACTGCAATAGAAATATAGCTACCACTGGTAGCCTTCTTGGACCAGGACAGCCCCTGTGCTGGAGAATATTTGAATGAACACACATAGTTTTTTCTTGATAACTGTATTGACTATCTATTGCTGCATAACAAACTATACAACTTAGTGGTTTAAAGCAACACACAATTATTATTTCACAGTGTCCAGGAGTCAGGAGACTGGGCATAGCTTAACTAGGTCCTCTCATGGCTGCAAACCATGTGTTAGCTGGGCTGGGTTTGTTTCTGGAACTTAGGGTCCTCTTCCAAACTCCCATAATTGTGGCAAATCAGTTTCTTGAAACTGTAAAAGTGAATCCCCCTGTTCTTAGTGGTTGTCAGTTGAGGACTTTTCTCGGCTCCTAAAAACCTTGCACTACTCCTTACCACTTGGCCCTACCACAATATTTCTGCTTGCTTCTTCGAGTTTAGCAGAAGAATCTCTCCTTCAATTTGCTAAGATAGAGTCTTATATAAAGTAACAGACACAGGAATGATTATGCCATCACCTTTGACATGCAAATTGATCATTATACACTATCCTATCATACTCAAAGCCCTTACATCCAAAAGGGAGGAAACTACACAGTGTGTGTACACCAAGAGACTAGAATCTTGAGGACCAGCTTAGTAGTCTTCCAATCACAGTGACTCTCTTTTCTCTAAGCTATGATATATAGTCTAGCACTGTGGTTCTTTCTTTTAACTGCAGAGTAGACTCTCCTTGAAGATGTTTCCAAGTGTAGGTGCTCAGACTTAATCCTTAGAATTCAGATCTAGTATACTCGTATATGAGGCAAAATAGATGAATTTGTATTTTCAAGTTCTATAGGTGATTCTGAAGAACAGGCAGGTGGCAAGCCACTTGAGTTCCTTTTCAGGTTCTGAAATCTGATTCACATACATCTGAATCTTGATTTTGACTCCATATTTTAAAATCATTGTGACCTTAGAAAAATCATTTGATCACTCTAAACCTCGGTTGCCTTATCTGTAAAATGAGGGTGATAAAAAGGTTATGTTAATTGCTAGTTGTCACACAAAGATTCATTAAACCTATGCATGGAAGATGATTAGCATATGCATAGCACATTGCAGTTGTTCAATTAATGTAGCTATTTTTATATGATTCTATGGCTGTCACACCTTCTTTTTGATATGATAGTGAAAGCTTGCAAGCATTAGTTACCTTTTTTTCTGAATATCTCTATAGACTGCTAATCTATCCTATCATAGGTTGTTTTAGAGTTATATAGTTTAACTCGGAGAAGGTACTCTTATATACAAGTTCTAAATATAAAGGCAGAGAGTAGGCAATTCATTTTTGCCTTCAAGACACATGCACAGTGAGATCTGCCATTCTAATGATGTTGCCAACACCTGGCAGCTCAGAAGCATTGTAGTCAGGAAAGGTTGACAGCTTCTCACAGTTTTCACCTATTTGTAAACAATGTGATCCTTAGATTTACTTCAACTTAGAATAAGTGTACTGATTATTTCTGTGGACAGTGGAAGAAATTTCTTCCTAACGTACTAATTGATTTTTTTTTTCTATTGTCATTGTCTCCAGGTCAGGCCAGATGAAAAACTGGCCTGAATTATCAACAATATAAAATCTTTCTTAATTGAAATAATTCAAAAAGCTGTTGCACTGAGTTCAATATTCTGCTCAAATGTATGGCAGAAGTTTTTAACTCTGTGAAAGTCAATTTTCAAACATTTAATAAATTATAAATTTCTTTTAAAGGCATTGCATAATAATGTTATCCCCTCATGTGGGTATTCATAAATACTTATTGACTGACAGAATTTTTGACTGTTTGATGAAGCTAATACTGAAAACACAAATCTATTTCAATACCTATATTCTAGAGTTCCTTCTTGGTTATACTTCATATAGGACTTTCTCTAAAGATGATGTTAAATGTGAGAGGTAAATCAGCATGATGGGAAGGGTGCCATACTTAATGCCTGGTATCTGAGATCTAGGTTCTAGTTTCAGCTTGGTTCCCTCTTAGCTAGGTCAAATTAAGAAAGATTTCTTAACCTCTCAGACTTCAGTTTTTGTTCTATAAAAGGAAAGACATGCTTCCTGCCCCATTGTCAGAAAAGCCTGTGAAGTTCTTTGTGGACTATAAGTTAATATATCTTAGTGTGTGTACTAAGCTGCTACTGATGAAGATGATGAATGAGTACAACAGCAATCATAATTTTAGGGAGCTTTCAATAAATGATATAAATGTCCTGCAGCTGATTTTTATCTAGCAAGCTGAGATCGTTTCAACCATGCACACTACACATAAAAATATGCTTTGTTCAATCATGTTTGACTCTAAAAATGGGAATTTGCCATCATGTGGGAAGGGCTGGTAGGGGATAAATTTTGGGCTTATAAAATCCTTGATGTTCCTCGCCTATGGCAGAGAGAATGCTATGCACTTCATCAAATTTTAATTTTCTTTCTTAAAACACAGGAAGACATCACTGGAAGACAACACTATTCAGAATGCCCTTCCTTCCTCCCTTGCTCTAAAAGGGACCATGTGATTGAACTCTGGGTAATGAAATTTGTGTAGCCATGATATACCACACTTCTGGTTATAAAATCCTCTGTGTAGCCTTCCACACTTTTGCTCACCACCTCCTCTCTCTCCTTGTGACTACAATTGGAGTACTTGGGCATGGCAGAGGTATGAGTTATTATGCGGAGAAGAACTGCCCACTAGGAACAGCCTTGGACTTATACTGAGGTAAAGATAAATACTTATGTTGAGACAGTTAGGTTTTTATATCTGTTCAAACAGATACTTTCTATTACTTGGATTAATGTGAATCCTCAAACTTCATAGTCTGTGCCACATGTCTTTTGCCCTATCTCTGACAACAATTCAGACTAATACATTGCTAATAATATTTTCTCTATAATAATCCCCAATGTTAATTGATCTTCTGAAAAAATATAGTTTATATTACCTGTTAATGTGCTCAATAAGGTCACAGTTTCAGAGTGCAGAAAATCATATAACTACAGGCATGGACATTATAGTAATCTAATACTTTAACCCCCATCAAAACACACACCAATTTGGGTCTGTAGCTGCCCCTATAAGGCAAAGGAGAAGATGAAGACTGCTTAAAAAATAGTACAAGAGAACTTCCATTTAGAAACTAAGATTCTTAATCAATGTTTACTCAATTTGCAGAGAAGCCAGTTCCAGCTATTGTATGACCTTGAAAAAAATTCTTAGATTCTCTGGGACTCAGTTACTCATTTTTAAAATAAGTGTATTATTCCATTCACATGTGGTTTTGAGGGATACATGAGGTAATGTACATAGGATAAAAATTATAAATTCACATTATAAATGCAAACTACTTTAATAATAACCAATAGTTGTCCTTATGGGTTATAATATAAATTTGTTTATTTAGATTCATGGTCAAGAGTAGTTTTAATTCTGTATTTGTGAAGACACTAATTATATAATAAATCACCCCATTTTGTTCATTGGGATTAGTACAAATTAACATAAAATAAAATATCCAAAAGAGGAACAAAGAAAACTGTACAGTACAGTGAACACAAACACAGATTCTGGATTAAAAAATTTTTGGTTAACTCTCCAGTATCATTTATTACTTGTTGTGTGACCTTACACAAGTTGTTTAATCTGTGCCACAGTTTTCTCATAAGCAGCAAAGTACATATAGTAGTCCCATCTTAAAGGGTTATTGTGAGCATCGAATTTGTTGAAATATGTCAACTTCTTAGAATATTGTCTAGTATGCATTATACATATATAATGTCATAACACTGCATAGCATATATCATATTTGGGTAAGGATTACTGTTCTCGATCCACCCTCCAAATTTTGGACTAAAAGGGGTGTCTTCTATATTTCTAGGTACAAAACATACTGTACAGTGCTTATCATAATATGAGGAGCTCCTCTTTACCTCACTATTTAGTAGTTAGTGACTTTATAGGAGGAGGCACAATTCAACAAAGTCCTTCAAATCATGCTATAATTTTCATTAACCTTTAAATTGTATTCTAATAAATTGGGATGCCTTCACATTGCAAAGGGGTTCTGAAGGATGGCTGTGATACTCTGTAATATTTCAGTTATTAACATTGACCAGAAGCGCATCTCAAGAAAGTGCTGCTTTCACAGTGTTAACACTTGCTGTTACCTTGGAAGCATTCATGTTTGAGTCAAACAAAACATGTGTTGCTGCTGCCTCTACACTTGGCACACACTGAGCTTCCTCCTCTTTCATTTCAGACATATGCATTCAGGTATATAAGATTTCATGGAAGCAAATATGTCATAAATACACATAGATGTCACCACATATTCTCTTTTAGACCTGTAATTATGGCCTTTTCTGTTCTAATAATATGGAAAAAATTAAGGAAAGTAGAAGTACTTATATTCTTAGCATGAGGAAAATAATGGGAAAAGTATAGACATGAGAGAACATTACATTAGAAGAAAAATTTCCAAGAAAGGCAATTTTTATTCTGAATTTAGATGTCTATGTCTATCTTAAATTTACTAAGTGTGTTTGACTGAATAATGTTCTCCCAGAGATGTTCCCACCCTAATTCAGGAACCTGTGAATGTTACCTTACATGGCAAAATGTTCTTTACAAATACGATTAGCTAAGAATCTTGGAATGTAGAGGTTATCCAGGTGGGCCTGATTTAACTACAAGTGTCCTTATAAGAGGACCCCAGGAAGGTTAGACAGAAAAATAAATGAAGTGAGGGAAGCAGATATCAGAGTGATGTAGCCACAAGCCAAGGAAGGCTGGCAGCTTCCAAAAACAAGAAAAGATAAGAAACAGAATTTCTTCTCTGGAGCCCTGAGAGGGAACCAGCATTTTTCACATCTTTATTTCAGCCCTGTAAGTCTCGTTTCAGACTTCTGATCTCCAGAACTCTATGAAAATAAATCTCTATTGCTTTAATACACTAAAAGTGTGGTCATTTGTTACAATGGCAACAGGAAATTCTTATAATAAGTAACATCTAAATGAAACCAATACATTGTGTAAAAATAAAGGAAAACACCAAGGTGCATCTATGAAATATCTGTCTTAATTCTCCTTTCCCGACTTCTCTATTCTTATTCTCTAATCTCTATTCTTACATTCAGAGCATTAATGTTTGACTCAAACAAAACACTTGCTGTTGCTGCCTCTGCACCTGGTACACAATGAGCTCTCTTCTCTTTTTTCAAATGTGTTACATAAAAGTAGCTTCATTCAGTCTCATCCAAACTAGTTCTAATCAAGATGGGCAATATTTTCCACCTTTCCAATACCAAGAAACACTTTTTAAGTTTCATCTTACTCAACTTCTTAGCAGGATTTTATATAGTTGATGACTTGATGACTCCTTCTCTTCCTTTTCTTAGATTCCAGGAAAACATACCACTTCCTTTCTCCCTTCCTCCCTTCCTTCTTTTCTTCCTTTCTTTTTTCCTTCCTTTCTTCCTTCTTTTTCTTCCATCTCATTCTTTCCTGCTTTCCCTTCATCTCTCTGACCTGTATGTATTGGAGTTCTCTAAGACTCAGTACTTAGATTAATTTTTCTATTTATACTATTTCCCTACTTATCTAAATATATTTTTGTGGAAGAATTTCTATTTTATATCTCTGGCAACACTACTACCTTAAACTCCAAACAAGTATGTTGATCTGCCTATTCAAAATCTTCACTTGAATGTTGTGACAGATTATATTTTACAAAATAATGGTAACAAGCAATATTTCCAACCTCACACTCTCTTCTAGAACCATCTCACTTTCCCATCCAGAGGTCCTGTCTATTTCTTCTCCTCTTGAGTCTGAATAAGCCTTTGTGATTTGCTGCTTTGATAGAATGTGGCCTAATTAATATTGTGTAACTTCCAAGGCTAGGTCATAAAAGGCAAATGAAAGCTAGTGTAAAGTATTAGACATGCGAGTAAGTGAAGTTTTAGGTCATTACAGCCTTTAATTTTGAGCCATTCCAGTTAACAGTGAAACAGAGCTGAGCCATCAAGCCATAAGAAATAGAAGACTTTTGAACAAAAGAGACGTGGTTGTTGTTCTAAGCCACAAAGTGATGGAGTCATTTGTTGTCCAAAAGTAGATAATTGGAAAAAACAGGTCTTACTAGTATCAAACTTAACTTATTCAAAGTGAATTTCTATTCTGCCTTGTATCTCCCATACCTGGCTTTCCACCATCTTCCCCATTTTAGTGCTAACTCCATCCCTCTAGGGGCTTAGGCCAAAATTAATGGAGTCACTCTTAATTCCACTTTCTTTCTCATCCAGACTATAAGCAAAATCTTTTAGCATTACCTTATTATAAATCCAATATTCAATCTCTTCTCATTACCTCCACTGATACCAACGTGTCCAAATCACCATTATCTCTCATCGTGTTTCAGGTGTGCAACAACTTTAATGTTGTCCCTCTACATTCTCTTCTCAGTACAGAAGAGTAATCATTTAGAAAGTTAAGTCAGATCTTGTCACTGCTCATTCAAAACTCTCAAATGACTCTGCATTTCACTGACAAGAACAACCACAGTCCTTCATGTAATGAGCAAGGTCTTTCATGATCTACAATCTCCTTACTCTCATACACTTTTCTGATCTTGTTTCCTACTATGCTTCACCTTGGTGATTCTGCCTCACCATATAGACCTGTTGATGTTATTTGAACACTCTAAGAATGTTCCCTCCTCAGAGCCTTTGTATATATTATTCTTTTCTCTATCTGTAAAAGTCTTCATTTATTTAAAGTTTTTGCTCATTTATCATTGTATCAATGGCAACCACATAAAAAAGAGGATGAGTTCCCGGCCTCACCCCAGTACTCTCTAGATTCACTTTACTTTGCTTTAGCTTTTTTTGGAGCACTTAAAATGAACATATTGTATGTTCTTCTTCTTCCTCACTAGAATATAAGCTCTATATAGGAAGAACATTGTATGTTTGGCTACTATATCCCCAGAGTTTTGGATAGTGCTTAGCATTCTTGTAGGTACTTAAAAAAATATTTGCTAAATGAATAAAAAGATAGATGTACTATGCATGTTTGCATGTGAAAAGTAGTTGAAAAAATTGTTATAATAATACTATGAAGTAGATGATGTTATTGATATTTACACAAGTAAAAATTTAAGAGAAAGATGTACAGTAAAAACAGTACTAGAATGTATAGTGCCTAGAATAAGCATCCAGCTGGCATGAGTGCTAGTCTCAGCTCCATCAATCATCACCTATGTGATGCTTGCCAAGTAAAATTAACCTTCAGAATCTGTAACCCCACTAGTCTGACCATAAAACCTTTCTTGTCTCTGATAGCGTTTTGAGAGGAACAAATTAAATAACAGATGCTATAACATTTTGCCAATTTGAATAACAGAATATATATGCATGCACCCATCATTATTCTCAAAACATAACAAAATATATTTTTATACAAATGAGCTATTTCCCTACCATTTGTGCACCTACTCTCTCTTTTTTTTTTCTTTCTCTCTTCCAGGCTGCTTCTACATGGTATTCACTATGTGCCACTGCCTACTTGCTTCCTTATTACCAAAGTGCAAATCCCTCCTTCAAGAACAATTTTTAATGGAGTCTTCCCTGACCACAAATTTCCTTGCCCTCTGAATGAAGGTCTGTGCTTTGTAGGACATGGAAAATTCAAATAACATAAGTTGCTAAATACATTTCCCCAGTGGCAGTTACCTATCATCACTTGATGACTTATAATTTAATTACCTCATCTTAGATTGTCATCCCAACGGTGAGATATTTTTTCAACTCCTTGTTTCAGGAAAGGTCCTAGACTCTTTTTGCAATTGAGTGGAAATTAAATCACAATAAGATTCTTTGTGATGTAAATAGCATTAGGTAAAGAAACTCAATGTATTTATTTGGAAAACAAAGAAAAAATATATAACTGTTAACAGCAAAATGGCACCAGGTGTTATTGGTGGACTTAGACAAGATCTTAGTTCAGCAACCTTAATATTTGAGTTTGGCGAAAAAAGACTTTAGAGCCGGGGAACTCAAATTATAAGAGAAGGTTTATTTAAAATGTCAGAGATAAAAAATGTGAGCCAACTGAGCTGCATGGGCTCAGGAAACAAGTTACAGAAGCTAAAAAAAGAGCCCTTGGAACTTAGGAAAAAGAAAGGGAAAGATAATGCACGTGGGGGAAGGAGAGAGGGAAAGACATAGGCATGCTCCAGAGAGAACAGGAGAGGAGAGGAGAGAAGAGGCGAGGAGAGGAGAGGAGAGGAGAAGAAAAGAGAAGAAGAGAAGAGAAGAGAAGAGAAGAGAAGAGAAGAGAAGAGAAGAGAAGAGAAGGGAAGAGAAGAGAAGAGAAGAGAAGAGAAGAGAAGAGAAGAGAAGAGGAGAAGAGAAGAGGAGGAGAAGAGAAGACTTGGGGAAAGAAGAGGGTGGTGAAATGCAAGGGTGTGCTCAAGAGAAAGCTTGAGCAGAGTCCTTCTTAAGGGCTTTTATCTGAGGGAATCAGGAAAGGATTTCAATATAGTGTACTGGAAGTGGTTCACTCAGTACTTGAACATCATTAAAATTAAGGTCATTTGTCTATCTCACAAACTCTTTTGTGACTTGTTACTCTCAGGAGTTATTTTTTAGAATTTGAACTTTGGAGCTAGACTTCCTAGATTAAAATCATGAGTACTTTACTTATACTTATCTGTGCCTCATTTCCCCTATCTTTAAAATGATTTAATGTATCTACCTGATAGGATTGTTTTAAGGATATTATAAATTAATACATTTGAAGTACTTAGCAGATATGTAGTAGATAATTAATAAGTAAATGAATACAACGTGTGTTGTTTCCATTGTGTTTTTGTTTGCTTTTCTATTAAAAATGATTTGACATGAGCTTTTTTAAACTTGTTACCTGGTGTTAGTGTTTATCTAGAGCATATACCTAGAAGGACCCTGGCTGGTTTGGCTCAGTGGATTGAGCGTCGGCCTGCGAGCTAAGTGTCGCTGGTTCGATCTTCCAGTCAGGGCACATCAGAGAAGGAAAACTCTGACTCCAAAAAACCTCCGCTGCCTTGCGGCATACCTCTTCAGGGGAAAGGCTAAGGGAGTAAACCCCGACAGAAAATCCGGAGCCGGAGTCCCTAAGGCGGTTTGACGTTGTAGTCAACACCGGCAACTCCTGCGGCGCACCTGAAGCCAAGCTGTATTGACTCCGTCTTTCCCTTGGATCATTCAGCTGCGAAGAGAGGGGGGGTCTGCTGCATGGGCAACAGCAGACCCTCCATATCACCCTACCCAGGCTCTGTAGCTTCAGCTCCACTGGAGAGGACACTCCAGCGTCATCGCAAGATGTCGATTCAACACGGGAGGAGACAGATACCGTGTCACTCCCGAGTCAGACTGCACAGCCATTCTCGGCAGTGCAGATAGACTCTTAAGAAGCTACACCATCGTCTCTCGAGACGGACGGCTGCCGACGACGATGATACCTAGAAGGGGAATTGTACAGTTATCTCCTCTTTTACCTGATAATACCAAAATATTTTCCAATGCTATTACCAGTTCAAATGCCTAGCAGTACTGTGTTAGTTTGCTTTGCATCAGATTTTGACTCATCGCTTTTGTTGCCATTAAAATACACACACACACACACACACACACACACACACACACACACACATTGGTTTGGAAGGATGTCTTGTGGTTTTTAACTTGTATATTTTTATAGCTAATGAGTTTGAATACTTTATGAAAATTATTACTGACATCTAATAAATACCTATTTGTGTCTGCACATTTAAAAGTTTATATAAGAAAAATTTATTTGTATTTGATACTTAATATTTATTAAATTTCAATAGTGGATTCTTTTTTCTTGTTGATACAGTAGTGATAGAAACAAAAGACATTCTTTCTGGCTTAATTAGTATGTGAGGAAAGATAATAATATTATTAAGTAAAACATAATTACCCTAAAATAGGTATGTTGCATATTTATGCAATGAAATATTATACAGCGGTGAAAACCAGCTATATACATCAATAAAAATCTTTAGTATAATATTTAGTGGAAAAATAAGACCTAGAGGAGGGGTATACAATTCTGTTTTATTTAAGAAACTTTTAAAAAATCAGTAAAACCAGTAAGTATCTTCTTTTTGTGTGTGGAGTAGATAATACATGCTCAAACCATAAAGTTATCAAGGTTATCAAGGGGATGCTTAACACAAAGTCAGTACAGCAGTTACTTCTGGATTGAATGGAGAGGATGCAATTTAGAAGGGACATACAAGATTTTTGAATGTGCTACCAATGCTCTGTTTCTTAAGATGAATGGTGGGTATATAAATGTCCATGTATTCAGATTATTTTCAAACTATATATATGATATACATACCTATTACATCTTTGATATAATTCATAAATAAAATTATTAAGAATGGATCACCAAAAAGCAGCAAATATATGCCTTATTTTTAAACAGTGGTGTTGGGATGCTGACTGGATATTAAAACAAAATCAACATATATTTACCTCATACAAAACAGATGGCTTAAAAATAAAACCATAAGAAGGTTATAATTTTCAAGTTACTAGATTTAAACTTTTTATGCTCTCAAAATCCAAATGGTATGAGAAGGAATCAATAGCTGTTGATACCTTTAAGTTCCCAATAGACAAGCTTGGTATTCTAAAAAGTAATATTGTGGATGTGCCAAATATCAGGCCAGACTGTTGTTTTGTAGCAACACAAAGTTATGCTTCATGAAGAGGAACTGTATTAGTACCTAAAGCAGTTCAGCTGTGTATGTCTTCATTAAGTGTGCAACGTATTTAAACTTAGAAACATTTTGCTACACTTCATCCTTTCTTATCCCCCAAATAGAGGTAAATAAAGGAAAGATAGCTATTCAGAGTGACTATTGATTTTTGTGTTGACCACACAAAAAATAATAAATAAAAACATATATCTGGTTGTAAGTTAAAACATTTATCTTCAAGGAATTGTCAGTTTTCATGTAACTAGCTAGGATAGCCTATCAATTTAAGGCAGCAGAAGGAATTTTAGACAGTGTAGGTATAATTATTCAAGTTAGAATATGCAACTTTAAAGAGTATTATCCTTTATATGTAACATTACTACAAATTACACACCTACACTGAGAGCAAAATATAACCCTTATCCATGGCTCTTTTTAAAATGAGAATGTTTTATAAATATATACCTTTGAATATCTCAGCATACAGAAAGTATTTTCCTTGATTTGAAGTCAGAGGTAGGACCTGAGGTAATAGGAAATGTGAACTTAGGAAAATACAGGTTGATTATAGATATGACATGTCAAATGTTCATAACTGTTAATTTCTTTTAAAAAACTATTTTCTAGTAACACTTTACATTTTCTAAAGTCTTCTGATTAATTTAGAAATTTTAAAATTATTTCCAAAGCCAGTATTGGACTGTGTTTATCAAATGCAATACAGGTTTGAAATGTTCCCTGATGGGCTCATTAAACTGATCTGCAACTGCTTTCTGAATCTTTTTGTTGAAATATGTACAACATTGAAAAGTAAAGTAAAATTAGCAGAAATAGCACAGTATAGAGTAGTAGTGAAGTCCAGTTTCCTATAATACAATGAAGGTCAAGAAACCTTGGTTTCAGAAGCAGCTTTTTGGCTCCTTCTTGAACCTCTGTCTGCTTTGGTCTCCTTGTTTCCACTCCAGCCTCCACCATGTCCACAAGGATGACCCAGAAGATGACCTACATGGTGTCCACCTCTGGTCCCCGGGCCTTCAGCAGCCGCTTGTACTCGAGTGGGCCCAGCATCAGCTCCTTGGCCTTTTCCCAGGTGAGCAGCGCCTACCAGGTTGGCCTGGGCGCCAACATGAATCTGGCTGGAGGTTTCAGCGGAGCGGGGAGTATGGGGTCCATCAAAGTCGTCCAAGTGAACCAGAGCCTGCTCAGCCCCCTGAAACTGGAGGTGGACCCCAACATACAGGCCGTGCACAACCAGGAGAAGGAGCAGATCAAGACCCTCAACAACAAGTTTGCTTCCTTCATTGATAAGGTGCAGAGCCTGGAGCAGCAGAATAAGATTCTGGAGACCAAGTGGACTCTCCTGCAGCGGCAGAAGACGACTCACAGTAACATGGACAATATGTTCGAGAACTACATCAACAACCTTCAGCGGCAGCTGGAAACACTGTCCCAGGAGAAACTGAGATGGGAGGCGGAGTTTGGCAACATGCAGGGGATGGTGGAGGACTTGAAGAATAAGTACGAGGATGAGATCAACAAGCGCACAGAGATGGAGAATGAATTTGTCCTCGTCAAGAAGGGTGTGGATGAAGCTTAAATGAACAAGGTGAGCTGGAGTCCCACCTGGAAGGACCGACTGATGAAATCAACTTCTACAGGCAGCTGTATGAAGAGGAGATTCATGAGCTGCAGTCCCAGATCTCTGACACATCCATGGTGCTGTCCATGGACAACAGCCGCTCCCTGGACCTGGACAGCATCATTGCCAAGGTCAAGGCCCAGTATGAGGAGATCACCAACCGCAGCCGTGCTGAGGCTGAGACCATGTACCAGATCAAGTATGAAGAGCTGCAGACATTGGCTGGGAAGCACGAGAATGGCCTGTGTCGCACCAAGACGGAGATTTCTGAGATGAACTGGAGCATCAGCCGCATCCAGGCTGAGATTGATGGCCTCAAAAGCCAGAGGGCTTCCCTGGAGGCCTCCATCGCTGATGTCGAGCAGTGTGGTGAGGTGGCCGTCAAGGATGCTCAGGCCAAGGTGGCTGAGCAGGAAGCTGCTCTGAGAACCTCCAAGCAGGACATGGCCCAGAAGCTGTGTGAATACCAGGAGCTCATGAACATCAAGCTGGCCCTGGATGTGGAGATCACCACCTACTGCAAGCTGCTGGAGGGCGAGGAGAACCGGCTGGAGTCTGGGATGCAGAACATGAGTATCCATACCAAGACCACCAGTGGCTACTCAGGTGGGCTGAGCCCAGTTTACAGCAGCCTCAACTACGGCATGGGCTTCCAGGCCAGCTTGGGCTCTGGCAAGAGCTCTGGCTCCTTCAGTTGCACCAGCACCAGCTCCTCCAAGACGGTGGTTGTGAAGAAGATTGAGACTCACAATGGGAAGCTGGTGTCTGAGTCATCTGATGTCCTGCCCAAGTGAATGACTGCTGCGGTTCCTCCCATCCTCTGAGCTGCACAGTGGGGTGGAGGGCACAGGAAGCCCACCTGAAGCTCAGCCCCACCCAGTCCTCAGCTCACCCTTGGGGTGGGGGAGTTTACCACCTTTTACCTATTGCACCTGACTAGAAGCCAAATCAAGTGTTTTCTTTTTCCCCAAAATAAAATCTCACCTGGCAAAAAAAGAAAAAAAAAGAAACCATTGTTTCTTTTAAGAAAACTTTGTGAATTTATAAATGGGATGCTGTAATACAAGACAACAAATTGTAGCAGAAATATCCAGCAGCAGGATTTTCCAGGTAGGCATTGGACGGTTTCCTCAGTAAAATTCATGGAAAGTTGAGTTTCAGGAAAATGTCATTGTGGAATGTTGTGTCATTTTGGACGTGATTACATGAAGTGGTAAAAATATAGCTTAATTGTAAAGATGGAAAATGTTTAATTCTCTAATTTCACACAAGATTGTATTCTATTGAATGATATGACAAATAGTATGGACTAAATCAAAAACCAACAAATTTTTCTGTAAATATTGAGATAATAAATATGTTTAGCTTTGAGAGCCATAAGGCCTCTGTCACAGTACTCTGTCAGTGTAGCACAAAAGCAATCATAGAAAATAAGTAAATGATGCATGTGGCTGTGGTTCAAAGAATAAAACAGGTGGCAAGCTAGACTTGGCCCAGGTTCCATAATGTGTCAAGCCTTGGACTAAACCATAGGAGTAGAATAAATGCATACTCCGAGTGTCCAGACTTAGGAGAAGGTAGAAAGTAATTAAAATGACAGCAGAAAAAATCATTAATGATTGTGGTCAGGTATCATGAGTGGGAAAGGAGAAGTTTTACATCTCTGCACAATTTCCATTCCTACATATGGAATTCAAGCACCCAACTAAAATACCTTAAAATTTATAATCTATTATTTACGATGCTAACAAAAAGGAAAATATGCTATCACATCCTGGGTCCAAGCTTGGCAGCCGTATGAATATGTATTGTTTGTTACTAAGTGTTCATAATAAAAAGTTGCAGAGATTGGGAGGGCACCAGTCCAAACAAAGAATAGAATAAACTGAGGCTAATTAAATCATAAAGAAAAGTAAAAATTATGCAGACTCATTATGGTGTAGTAAATATAATTCACTAAAATTTAGAAAAAGAATTCCAACACAAGGATGGCTCATACTTTATAACTGGCTCTACTTAGGGAGATAAAACTTGATCTTATAATATTCTATGTTTGTTGTTGTTTTTTTTTTGTGAACAGATCACATTTCAAAGCACAGAAGGGGCACACAAAGGGTTGTATTGTTCAACCTTCTATCTCCAGGCAGAATTAATTAGGGTAATAAGCTAGGATGTATCTAGTGCCTACAGTGTGCCTGGCATTTTCCACATAGTATTTCCATTCCTCAAATCCTTTGAATCACAAGTCTGCTACTTACTACCTTTGTAACCCTAGGCAATGAACTCAGTCTGGACTGCAGTTCCTGAAGGGGGTACTTTGGACTCAGCAAGTCCCCATGCCATAGAAGTCTGGGTAAAGAGGCTAAAGGAAATGTCATCTTTTGTAAGTTTTTTTTTCAAGGACTTAGAAACCATATCAATTATGTAAAAATAAAATATACAGGGAAATACGCTGAAGCTAAAAAATTTGTTGAAATACTGGACAAATGTGAAAACTAAATACAGGCATGTGGAAACTAAATACAGGGGTGAGCAGAAGTAGGTATAGAGTTATAATACATAAAACATAGAGTTTATTCTTATATTATTATTTATTTATTAATTACTGTATTATTTTACCCTGGCTGGTTTGGCTCAGTGGATTGAGCGTCGGCCTGCGAGCTAAGTGTCGCTGGTTCGATCTTCCAGTCAGGGCACATCAGAGAAGGAAAACTCTGACTTCAAAAAACCTCCGCTGCCTTGCGGCATACTTCTTCAGGGGAAAGGCTAAGGGAGTAAACCCCGACAGAAAATCTGGAGCCGGAGTCCCTAAGGCGGTTTGACATTGTAGTCAACACCGGCAACTCCTGCGGCCACCTGAAACCAAGCTGTATTGACTCTGTCTTTCCCTTGGACCCTTCAGCTGCGAAGAGAGGGGGGTCTGCTGCATGGGGAACAGCAGACCCTCCATATCACCCTGCCCAGGCTCTGTAGCTTCAGCTTCACTGGAGAGGATACTCCAGCGTCATCGCAAGATGTCGATTCAACACGGGAGGAGACAGATACC